>NC_072017.1:22197500-23690000 GCF_027791375.1 Indicator indicator | reverse complement strand
TTTGCTAAAATGTTAGCTTATTTTACAATAAGCATAATTATTGAATGTGCCTTTTCAACATCCTTTTGTAATTTGTGGTTATTTT
The DNA here is from genome assembly GCF_027791375.1 of Indicator indicator. Classification (NCBI taxonomy): domain Eukaryota; kingdom Metazoa; phylum Chordata; class Aves; order Piciformes; family Indicatoridae; genus Indicator; species Indicator indicator. Next base: position 23,689,915 of record NC_072017.1, on the reverse strand, counting down.
TCTGTTTCAAATGTATTTTCTAAAAGGCTATTGTGCTTGGGTGGTCACTTTCTATGACATCTCTTGGCAGGATCATTTAAGAGGTTTGCCTGAGACCAGGCACATTTGTGAAAGAGTGAAGATTTACATTTAAGCATTCCTGACTGCAGCCTGTTTCTTATTCTGACCACTAGACTGCAGTACATAGACTTTAAATGTTTATGAAACAGTCTCCTTGCATAATGACACTGGGACTTATTTTTCCTAGTAAAAAAGGGCAAATAAGAAAGGAGAGACTATACGACCAGTGATTCTTTTTTTTTCCCAGAACAATTTTTAATTTATTAAACGGAGGCAGTGTGCACAGATAAGTAGGATTGCTGTGCCAGGGACATGTGGTTAAAGCTGGTCTGGTTACTCTTTGCAGCCTTATTGTGCATGTGTGTTTTTAAAGCATTTTTAAATTTTTCTTAAAGTAAGGTTTGGAACCTCTGAAAACCTCTGTGAGAATTGAACCAGCAAATGATTCCTATTTTAGTATTCTCTCAAGTCCTCTTGTGAAAATCGTAGTGGATTTGCTTTTGTTCTGTCTGATGTATTGTTCTGTATGTCTGTTCTTTGCCCAGCTGCATCCTGTGACAGTGAAAGTCCTTACGCTGACAAAAAGAACAATCAGCTGGAAGGCACTACAACACTAAAAGCCTGTCTTTCCTGTCCTGTGATGGAAGGGTAGGTTGACAGTAGATTTTTGTTCATTTGTTAACTTTCACCAATACTATCGGAAGAGTATTGCACCCTACTTTAAGAGATAGTTTGCATTGTCACTGAATGATTCCAAAGACAATGAAGAGGCAGCTTCCTGTTGCTTTGTCACCTGCCAAAGCAGACCTGTGACATTTCAAGCAATAGTTCTGTGTATTTTGTCCAGGAAGAATTTCAGCAAAGATATACCTTAGCAACTTGTATCATATGAATGCTGCTTTCACTCTCTGATAAAATTTCCACCATGCTTATTAATCTGACACTGAAGCAGAATAGTTACAGAAAAAATGTGAAGTCTTTACTTCAGTATGCTTTTCCAATTTCATCCAAACTACCATGTTACAGAACAGTAGGCTGTGTTGTACTGTAGCACAGCAAGAGGGTAGAGTGATTTACCTGCCTACCTCATTGATATTGTTCTTGTAAACTTTTCCTCTGATGTTTTATGTAAATATTCCAAAGGAAGTAATGGTGGTCTTTCTCCTTAAAACATCAAAAGAGTCCTGTTAAAGAGTCTTGTTATGCAAGAATACTACAGGTACCTTATGCACAGACCACTCCGTGTGCTCAAGGACAATTGCAGATGTATTGATTGGTTTTCTGTATTTATATACAGGTATTTTGACATAGACCCTTCTGCAGCATTGTTTCATATAGAACCACATCGTAATACTTCAGGATTTTGGTCCATATGGTTTACAAACAATTTTGATTTCAGCATTGAACTGAATGAAGTCTTTGTAGCCAGAGAAACAAAGAATATTTTAAAGGTAAGCTTTACTACTTCTTCATGTAATGTTTTGTCTTTAAGGATATGGCACTTTGACATACAAAAATGAATTTTTGAAGTACTTGGTGTTCTCAGAGCTGGTTGAAATAAATTAAAAAAGAAAGATATACGTAGGCCTGTAAGTCTTAGGTCCTGAAAAGCAATAGACATTATTTACTGTCTGACTTGGTTTTGTATTGTTCTATTAACAACTGTTCTTCCATTTGAGTTGGCAGCTACAGATGCATCAAATTACAGACCACTGCAGCATTTGTGCTGTATAGGATTCAGCATTTCTTCATAGCCTGTAGTGGAAGTCTTTAGTACATAGATGAGCTTTGAAGTTTAGAAGGCAAAGCCAGTAATTTACTTCCACAATTGCTTGATTTAAACCAGACAAATCTGGTTTATGAATAAGCACATGATAGAAGCATCTAATTGGGTCTTTGTATATTTAGATAGGATGGATCAGTTATGTGCATATGTGTGTGCAAGAACAGCAAAAGCACAAAGGAAAAGAAAGTTTACATTCTTAAAGGTATCATTTGCACCAAAAATACTGTACCAATTCTAATTCAGTTGCTGTTTGATTCTTTCTAGATTCTGAACTTTGCTGAACCTTTGACTCTACCTCCAGGCTGCTGGAATGTATTTTCTTTGAAGCTCAGTGTGAAAGACACTGTAACAAATGTGCTTTCTAGTATTTATTTGGCTACAAATGTAGGAGTAATGTTTGAAATACCTCTGCAGATATATTCAACTGTGTCCAAGGTATTGTATTCAGTTGTGTTGAATTATTATGCTCTACAAACCAAACTGTCTCTTAGTCCTGAGAGAAGAACTCAGTATGAGACCATTCTGTGAAACCAAAACCATTCTGTAGTTTGAGAAGTTAAGACCTCAGAGCTGAGCAACAAGGAATTGCAGTTCTTCAAGCAATCTTTACGCTCTTTGATTCGTCCAAGTTATGCACAGAAAAACTGGAATTTATCTTGTTGTTTTGTCACATGGTCAGTTACCATTTTTGTTTTGGTTTTCCAGCAGGGAGATCTTCATTTTGAAGTGATTGCCCACTGTGATATTCAGTGTTACTTGGGAAAGTCTGATGCAGGTGGGCTTGTCCAGTTTTGTTTTTTGTTTTTGTAGGCATCTGTCAGTAGTTTTACTGTAGAAAAATAATTTTAATGTAGCAGGACTTGTAATGAGAATATTGAGATTGTTGATGCAAGTACTCAGGTCTGTCTTTTAAAAACATTCTATTTTCTGGGAATAGATATACGGCTTTGACTAACCTCCACTGAGTACACTATGCAGTGTCTCAAACCTCTAATTCTATTGTCTTGAAATTTGCCTAATTTTTTTACTTAATTTCCAAAATAAGCCATTCATGTTTCCTTTCAAAAAATGTTGTTTTCTAAGTCCTTTTGGCTATGTGAAAATGCTTGAATTAGTAACTTGCTGAAAGGCATTAATCTTTAGGCCTTGCAATTTAATCTTCAGAATTTGAGAAAATTATTAGCAGGTTGGAAAGAAAATCTAAAATGAAGACAACATTTCTGCCAAACTATGGTACTTGTTTTGTTCCCTGATAGTACTTTTTGGTACCTCTGTGCAGAGAATAGTATATTACCATGATACTTCATTGGCATCAGTGGAGAGTTCTGTGTGACAACTACTGATAACGTAATGACTTCTCCATGGTAGCCATTAGAAACAGCAACAGTTAAAAGGGCTTGCTGGAGCATAAAAAGCCTGTACAATACCCATAGTCTGGTCTGCATATAGAACTACTGTCTCTGAGAACAAAAGAGCACTTGTAGATGGTGTGTTAGTTTTTTTAAGCATATCAGATATAGACAATAATATATATACACACACACATGCTCGCGTATATTTGATTTGAAGAGAAAAGAGGTTGCCTTTTTTATTTGTGTGTCAGCACTCTTTGCAGGCATTGTTTACTTGTGTTAGGAAGAAGATCCATGGAGAACCAAATGTTATTTCTGTAAAATATGAAAAATCTGTTACTGTTTTAGCAAATCTACTTTGGCAGAAGAGTCTCTCTCTGAACCGTTCTGCCTGGGATGTGGATTCTGAGCTTGCAAGTGAACTTTATGAGAGGTGGCAAAAAATAAGACGTGGAGAAGCCTGCAGGTCTGTACATAATCTGGTTTGGTTCTTAATTCAAGCCACTACGCTGTTGTAACAAAGAGTATTGGTGTTCTGAAGTATTCTTAATTAGAACAAAACATTTTTGACCTTCATGCACTTAAGTTGTCTCAAAACACCTGGAGTTCCAGAGTACCCCAGATACCCAGCTTCCATTTCAAGGCATTGCCAGCTGTAAGTAAATAGTTCAGATGCCCAAACTTCAGAATATAAATAATGTTCTGACTATAACAACACGACCACAGCTATATAGTGTAGAAGCAGTGAAAGCATGTTTTACCTCATCATTTATGAAGTTGCATGAGTCCCTCATCAACAGATCCTTTTAGCAGTCTTTTCAGGATCAAGGACTTTGAATAGGTTTTTAAGGATTTTAGTCCCTGGCCTGATGGATACTGCATACTGGGGATGTTGGGGAGGAAGCAGTTGCTGTGACTGAGCAATTCTTGTAGAGGTGGTGTGTCAGTGACATCAGAATAAGAAAGCTGTGAAAAACAACAGTTGCGATGCAAGTGGAAAAGTGAAGGTTGAATGCATGTACATAAGTTGGACTTGATTCACTGCTACTAGGTTACAGCTTTATGGGCATTAATTTGTGAAGAACATTTTCAAAGAAAGATTGATGTAATTACAAGGTCATGGCAAATCACGGGGTGGGGGGGAGTTGTTTATTTGAAAGAAAAAAAAGAATTAAAAAATTAACACAGCTTTCTGGTTTTGACAATAAAGCAGGAGAAATATTTTAGGATTGGCTCGCTTTATTCACCAGAAGAAGCCTAAAGAAGAGTCCTTTGCCTTTTTCCTGCCACGGTTGACTACAGAGCCTGGCCTTACTCTCAACTTCAGTGCCACAGCAGTTAAAAGCAGTATGGTGAGGATGCCTGTTACAGTTTTTCTTAGTTGATGTGTTTAGCTTGTTTAACAAATTTTGCAGTTAATAGTTGGTGATGCTTGGCATTTTCATACTACTTGTAGATAGGTCTTTTGAAGTATAATCTAAGACATCAGATTTGTATCCCTTTGATTGTTTGACGAGATCTCTAGCAATCTAGTTGTAGTATTTTGATACGAGGAGAGGAGTAAAGCAGTGTAGGTTTTAACTAGTAATTGCTTATGGTTGTTAAAACTTGCCTTGCATCATTGTATAAGGTATGTGATTGTAGTAAAATAAATGAAGCTAGGGACAGTATATAGGATATACTGTCAGTAATGATGCATCTGGCTATGGGATGGCCTTCCTCACGCCACTGTCTTACGTAACACAAGCATGTGAAACGTTTGTGAGGGATACCAACGCTTGAGAGATCAGAGCAATGTGTCTTCCAACCACACTGACAGTTGTTCCTTTCTTGTTTGTCAGATTTAGACCACTACTAACCTAGCCTGGGCCAGAACCAGTCGCATGGAGATAGTTCTCATATGCACATACTGTGAATTATCTTAATATTCTGTTCATGACTTTTAATTGTCATTATAGTAATGCATATAACCTGCTTGCACTCACACTTCAGTAAGAAAGGGAGGCACTTAACTAACTTCACCTTCTTTTCTGGAAGAGCTTTCTTTATGTCTGCCTGTGTAAATCAAAATCCAAATGAAAGGGTTGTTTAGGGGTAGAGGAGATCTGTATTTTTGTATATGTGGTTCTTCATGCACTCTTAGCTGTTGGGTTTTTTTGTTGTGTTTTTTGTGGTTGTTTTTTGGGGGTGTGGGGTTTTTTTCTTTTTTTCTTTTTGTCAAATGGTGACGTTGTGGTGGCATGTTCTGTTGTTCCGGGCAGTTTTCTGCACATATGGTTATATTACATTAAGACAGAAGCCAGGTTGAAGTCCCTTGAAAATGCAGATCATATTACCAGTGCTGAATTGCTTTGCCTTCCAGTTCTCAAGTGTGTAGTTTTTAAACTATTTTTTTTCCCCTCCAAACTCTTTAGGTAAAATATTTCGTACTAAGAAACCCATCATCCTTCCCAGTTACGTTGCAGCTTCTGCCTCTTTCTTACTACCCTGATCCCCAAGCTTCACTGAGTCTGCTCAACAAATGGTAATGAGTATAACTGTCTAGGGATACTGTTTTCACTTGTATAAGATCTATTTGCCACACTTTAGGATTATTGCTTATTGTTTGTTTTAATGTTTTGAGGTGTAACTGAGGTGGAGACTATGTTCTGACCTGTTTCGGAAGACACAATCATGTTCAGAGCAGCTCCCTATATGATGCATGACTTGTCATAAAACCAAATTGAGCATATTTTCAGAAAGTTTGTCTGGCAGCTGTAGACTGTAATTGGTTGTTTTTTAAGATCTGAGGCTTAGTGCAAACTTGTGCAAGGTGCCCAGGTGAGAAGAGCAACTTGCAGAACTGGGGATGTGCATCTCCTTGCAGCACTGGTTGCCAAGTATACACAATCTGCAGACTGATGAGTAAGGAAGAAAGAACTTTTTTTCCCACCAGAAAAAGGTTTTTTAGCTTTTTCATAGGTAAAAACCCTGCCTTAGAAGAAGCAGCAGGAGCCAGGGAAAAAACGTTCCAGTGCCAGGATTCCCATCATAAATGTTTAGGGTCAACTAAGGAAATGTTTCTACGTTGTTTTGAACTTTCTGTTTTAGAACTGAGAAGATCTATTGAGAAATCTAGGTGAGAGCTGGATGAATAGTATAAAATGGGTACGGTATAAAATAAGCCCTGGCTGTCACACATAACTTTGAAAAACTGTGATTTTTGGTAGCACTGTTAGCTTGGTTGGAGACAGTGGGGACCACTCACATGCCTAGGTGTAACTTGTTTATTTGGGGTCTAAATCCCTGTGTAATTGCTTCCTTAACCTAACTGCTTTACATATCTATGTGTGTGTATATATATGTGTGTGTGTATATATATATGCACATTAATAACTACATCTGTTTGCATACTAAATACAATTTCCATGTAGACTCTTTCTAGTGGTTTGAAATTACATTTGCTCTGAGTTTGCACACTTTTTGTTTACCCAGATCTTAGTTTTTCAGAATCATGTCCACTGTTGGGTTTAATGTCACAGAAAATTATAAGTGAATTTCCAGTTCAGTGACTGGAGGTCCATTGGTCTTTTATAATACAGATTTTACAGATCCTCAGGTGTCCTTCAGTGTAGGTAGAAGCTTCAGATTTACTTAATAATTCAGAAAATAACTAAACCTTTGCTGTCAGTTTGCTGGAAAGGCTCATCCTCAGCTGTCATAGAATCATTTAGGCTGGAAAAGACCTTTTAAGACCATCCAAGTCCAACCATTTTCCTGATACTACCAACTCTAGTGCTAAACCATGTCCCTCAGCACCACATCTACAAAGTTCTTAAACACCTCCAAGGGTTGGTGACTCAACTGCTGCCCTGGCAGCCTGTTCCAGGGCTTCACAGCCCTTGCAGTGAAGAATTTGTTCCTGGTGTCCAACTTAAACCTGTCCTGGTGCAACCTGAAGTTGTTTCCTCTTGTCCTACCACTTGTCACTAAGCAGACAAGACCAACACCCACCTGGCTCCAGCCTCCTTCCAGGGACTTCTAGAGAGCCAGAACGTCTTCCCTGAGTCTCCTTTTTTCCACAATAAACAATCCCAGTTCCTTCAGCTGTTCTTCAGCAGACCTGTTCTCCAGACTCTTCACCAGCTTCATGGCCTTTCTCTGGACCCACTCCAGTACCTCAGTATCCTTTTTGGAATGAGGGCCACAAAACTGAACCTAGTATTCAAGATGTGACCTCACCTGTGCTGAGACGAGGGCGACAATCACTTCCCTGGTCCTGCTGGCTGCGCTCTTGCCGATACCTATGCATATTCTGATACAGATTTTCTGTTGCAACCATTTGCTAGCTTTGTGCTAACACCGCAGTGTTTACAAATGCATTAAGTGTGGTAATCATCTTTAAAAAGTCTTAGCCTTGAGCGACCTGGTCTAGTGGAATGTGTCCCTGCCTATGGCAGGGCAGTTGGAACTCGGTGATTTTTAAGATCCCTTCCGACCTAAACCATTCTGCGAATCTATGAATATTGGTTTTCTTATCTCTGTTTTTAATATCTTAATGCCAAATGCTTATAATTTGCTCTCAGGCAAATAATCAACTGCTCTAATTGAATTCAATTTGTCATCTAATTGAATTCAATTTGTCAAGTAGATGAAACAAAAAAGTAATTTGTCCCAAACAAATACTAAGCAGAACGAGGAATATTTAAGTAAGTGATGAGATTTGATAATGATTATTTCTCAACAGTTATGTAGGCAGAAAAAGCTTTGGGGCATTTGTATTTGTGTGGCTTAGAAATTGTGTTTCTTGATAATGATAATCTCTTGTACTGTTGTGTGCTGAAAGATCCAAGATGCCTGGCCATTTGTATGTTTTCCAAATGTGTGGAATCCACATCAAACTGATTTGTAGTGTATTCTGTTAAAGAGCAGTACCACATTTCCACTGGATTTCACATCTGCCAAAATACAATTTAAAAAGTATTCTTTACTTAAGAATAAATGCCAACATGTAAAAATAAGTCACTGTACTGCTGACAGACTAGATTTGAGGAGCTTAATTTTTTGCTTTGTTTTATTCAGGTTCGGCATAAATGTTCAAGCTATTAACTTCACAACCACTGAATTCAGGCTGCTGATTGAATGTTCACACAGGGTAAGATGGCTCATTTTGATGGGAAAAGTGGTTTGACACCCTAGAAAAAGCTTTATTTAACTACCTTGGTCTGAGTTGTTCACAAGTGCTAATTAAAGCAATTTAATAGTGTTTTATTGTTTCTTTGCAGTTCATTTTTTGGTTTTTTTTCAAAGTTTGAGTCTGTTCAGAAAACAGCTATAGGGAGGGAGCCTGTTCGATGCCTGCACGTGTGTATAAGTATTTAGGAGGCTATTGTTTGCATTCTGTGTTGGGACTTAGATATATCCCTGAGCTAACCCTCAAGTGTCAGGCTTTTGAGTTGGTAATGTCAGAAGCTAGATTATGATCTTGTTAGTAGAGGGAAATACAGGCTGCTAGTTAAAGGGAGGAGATGGCTTCACCTCAGTCTCACTGCAGCTCCTAGGTTCAGGTTGGAACATCATGGCTCTCTCTGATTCCCGTTGCCTCATTTTTAACATGTGTGTGATAACAGTTGACTGTGCTGCACCAGTGCTGAGCTGTGGTTATACCCTGAGCTATTGTCTCATGGGAGAAGTAGAGAAGATGCTGTATCAAGGGATATTGGCATATTCTGATGACCAGAATCCAGGGTACCTGGAGAATCTCTTCTTGCACTTCTAGTTTGTGCAAAAGCCTGGAAAACACGTATTTTCCTTGCTGTTTCGGCGTGCTGCAACCACATCCTTAACATCCTATGTAGATACATAGAGCACATACACTTTAAGATGGTAATGGAGGTTTAGTACCTTGTAAAAGGAAAGACTGTTTACTATGCTAATCAAAGTGGACCTTTCCTTTCTGGCACCAGTTGTAAGAATTGTTGTAAAAAAGAGGAGACAGCAGTTCATAAATCACATCCTGTAGGCATGTGCTGACAAAGAGAAGGTATTTCCACCAGTACATGGCTAGGACTAAGTTTCCACAGTCGCATATGCTGTGCACTCTCACCAAATGGAAAAACAGAGGTAGATGGTTATGTCAGTGTGTTATCTGGTTTTCATTAGAGACTTGAAGAGCTAGGGGTTACATGTATGATCAGAGAGGTATTCAGCATGTACAAGACAGATCTTGGCTTGTTAACCAAATTGCTGATGTTAATATTTACATTTTTTGGATTTGTCATAATTTTTGTAGTGATTTAATATATGTGTGTAAGGAATTGTTAGGCTCACATTTGAGGGTGTGTGTATCTTTGTCAGTAGGGAGTTTGCAAATGCCATACATGGTCGGTTTTTAATAAATATTGCTAAATGCAGATTCTGAAACTTTTTGTATATTTTTGTAAAGCAGAGTAAGAATAGAAACATTTGAAAAGGATTAGAGAAGCCTGACAACAGCCATTAATTGAAAAAAAAAAACACCCAACAATAAAAAACCCAATCAAGAGTCCATTTTGTGATGTTTAAGATTTTTTTTTTTTGATGGCTGTAGGTGTCTGATCACTCCTTCTAAGAGGAGGTCTCCAGTTCTGGAATAGGAAATTGTAGGGATATTTTTGGGTTTTTGATAGGAGAGAAAATACGGAGCAATATTAAAAAAAAAAAAAAAAAAAAGGCAAAACAAAATAACAAAAAAAAAAAAAAAAGAAAAAAAAACAAACAAAAAAAACCCACAACCACCATCCCCAAAACTCCCCCAAACAAACAAAACCCAACAAAAAACATGCCACCAAACAACGCAAATGTGTATTATTTCCAGACTCAGGGAACTTCTGGTAGTTCTGGTCTTCAATTAATATGGAAAGGCATTCACTGTAGCTTGTTTCCAGTGACTCCAATGACCAACATATTAGCCAACAGTCCCTTTCTCAAATAAACTTGCAAGTCTTACACTGGGATATAATGGTTGCCACATTTCCCTGTGCAATCAGTATACTGCCTGTTCTCATTGTGTTTCAGGATTCCTTGAATATGAAAGAGATTGTATAATCTCTTTTCCATCTGAACAAATAAAAGCTGTTTTTAAGAAGTACTACATTCCACGTAGTTTTTTATGTTGTCAGATCGAAAGTCTTCTGTATAGCAAGATAGTTACTGCACCTTGCCAAAAATAACTTACATGGTGTTAAGTAAGTAAAGTTGTAGTGCATGCTTTACTCCCAGTCTTTAAACCATGTTTGCTGTGAATAAGAAGTGCATTTTTGTTTAACAGAATTCACGTCAGGAGGATCTCATCAACAAGAAATGCAGTTCTGAGCTGCTTTGGCTAAATTTGCAGCCACTGGAAACCAGAAAAGTTGGTGTAATTTTTACACCAGTTGATTACAAAAGAGTGTCTTCCCTTATCTTAATCAGGTAAGCAAAGTTTCAGTTGTGTGAGAGTGATGTGACTCAATGTAAAAGTTGATTTCCAAGTCTTGGAGCAAAGACAAATGGCCAGAATTTGAAAGTCAGAAAACCTCCAGTTTAATAAAAATTGCTGAAAGGGTGTTTGTGCCTTATGTCTTAGGCATTAAAAAATAGTCTTTTCTTCTTGGTAAAATGCATATGAATGTACTGAGCCTATTTGCAGTTTAGAGAGCAACACATTGAGTGGTTTTGCTATTTTCAACTTAACTGCATAATGATAGGATTTAATTATCCAGTGAGTCTCATGTGCAGCCACACATTGGTTATCTCTGGAGGAAGAGATTGTTTCTGGAAGAAGCAATCATTTTCACTAGGCATTGCTGTTACCTGGTGGCAGTGGTCACAAGACTTATTCCTTCACTGTGGGAAATTCACTGGTGAATAGTTCTGGAGTAAACCTGTCTGTATTTAGGGGAAACCTATCCAGGTGCGGCCAGTGATTCTATTACTGAAACACTGTTGTCTTGGATTGGCCCCAGATAGAAAAGTCACAATTTTTCAGATTTCATTTGCATTTTAGTGGCCAAGTGATTGATTTTTATGTTTTGGCAGAAACAACTTAACTGTTCTGGACATGGTCAATGTAGAAGGCTTTGGAGCCAAAGAATTGCTTAAAGTAGGGGGAAGACTCCCTGGTGCTGGAGGATCTCTTCGATTCAAGGTGCCAGAAGCTACACTAATGGACTGCAGACGACGTGAGTAAGAAGAAACAGGTCTCTGATTTTGTGGCTGGCCATGTTACTTTGTGGTAATGGTATGGTAATGTTAAGTAAGCAGACTTGAAATATGAAAAGCTGAAGAGCTAGGTCATGAAGAGTATAGACTGCTTTCTTTAAACATTGGGGATAATTACAAATCTAGAAATGCAGTACTGCAAAACAGCCTGTATTAAAATATTGTTAACTTCTGAATTTTTATTGAAAATAAAAAAAGCAATTTATTTACAAACTTAAGAAAATAATTTTTAAGCACTGTAAAATAATTGTATGGGTTTGTTTCTTTTTTTCTTTTAAGAACTGAAAGACAGCAAGCAAATTCTGTCCATTACGAAGAACTTCAAAGTAGAGAATATTGGGCCTCTTCCTATAACAATTTCATCCATGAAAATCAATGGTTACAGTTGCCAAGGATATGGATTTGAAGTGTTAGACTGTCAGGAATTTTTCCTGGCTCAGAACGCATCACGGGAGATCAGCATTGTGTAAGCACTGACAAATTTGATAACAAATTAACTTAAGGGGAATTTTGAAATAATTAATTCCAATAACAGACACTCCAGTAGCACACCTGCACACAAAGTTTTGGTGGGCTGTGACTATAAATTTCATAAGCCTTTTCTCTTTTTAATAAGGGTAATACTAACCAATTGATAATAAAATAATATTTCTTTATAAGACTCCATTATTTTAAAAAAGCAGCATATGTGCTTTATCAGTGCATTAGGAAGTAGTAAATTAAAGAAAAAGAGTTGTCATAATAAAAGACTAAGAAATGCTTTGTTACTGCCTTGTTTTTTTCAGTTGATTGGTATTCTCTAGCTTGTTCCATAATCAAGCCTGGCCACAAATTATTCCTGTTTTCCTAACATTGCCCGCAGTCTAGGACTGATTCTTGTTAATATCTTGCTGAGTGGAAGTCATGACTTGAAAGCAGAGTTATTGTTACTGTATTCCAGTAGCTCTGGTTTCATAGCCAAGTATTACCTCTAGTGACTGGAAAGGCGAGTCATACCTCCTACTGGTACCCATGGCAGTCAAATACATTAATGGTATGGGTCAGGGAAATAAGTGGAAGAAGAGACAAATCTGATATTTTTCTTCTGTTTTCCCTATCTTTACAGCCTTATTCTAGACTTAATCTAGTACCTGGCCCTTTCTGAAGTAACACTGCCTGTATGCTTGACAACTGTGCTTTTGGTAAAGAGTATTTTGGTTAGCATGAGTTGATCATGTGCACCCCCCTGAGGAAAGGAAAATGAGTCATAGTAATGAGAGTGTTGTGATGAGTCACAGTAAAAACACGTATTTTGCTGCTTGAAGATGACCTTGAAGTCTTTATTCTTAGGTACTAATACCATGAAAGTCTAAGCAGGCAATGGTCACTTAACTGCCTTTTTCTTGGTATGATTAAATCAAAGTTACTTTGTATTTCTTGGGAAAAATGTGACCAGAAAATTACATTCAGCCCAACAATGGAAAAATAACATCAGCTCTGTCTGCTTTTCCTGACAGTTTCACTCCAGACTTTACATCTTCATGGGTAATCCGGGAGCTTACACTGGTGACTGCTGCTGATTTGGAGTTCCACTTCACACTCAATGTAACTCTTCCTCACCATCTGTTACCACTATGTGCAGATGTGGTGCCAGGACCCAGCTGGGAAGAGTCGTTCTGGAGGCTCACTGTCCTCTTTGTAAGGTAATGCTTTTTGGGTCCCTGCAGTAGTTCAAAAGAGACCCACCAGTGAAAGATCAGCAAGTGGCTTGTGTTAGATGTTTGGTGGTGACGGGCTAAATCTCTACTGCATTTGCCTCCCAGGAGTCTTGTCAGCTGACATCCCATCATAGGTTTGATGCAATAGTGCACTAGCTGGTGATGAAGCTGTCAAGCATTTCTTGGCTGCTTCTGATCAACTTCCATGTTAAGGCTTTAAAGAAAAATCATGAGGTACCTTCACGGAACACCCAGTGGACAATGCACTTGCTAGAGAACTGCTGCCTCCACAATAGAGATGCACATGTAAGATACTAGTATCTGAACATCATAAATAAAATCAAGTGGACTAGTAGGTCACCTTTAGGTATTTCTGAAAGATTAATATAATACAAATTTTATTTATAAAATTTAAGTTGATCAAGTGAGGATCTGCTTTTCCCTCTGCTTCTTTATTCCTTTTTGTTAAAAAAAAATTGTTGTTAGCTTTTGCTAGACACACTTGTGCATCTGCATCTCCATGGGCTACCTCAGAAAGATGATTTGGCTCGTGTTAGCTGACTCATTGCTTGCACATGGTAAACTGCTTTTAAGAAGACCATACCTTTGTACAACAGTTGAGTTCTGCTCCAACACATACTCTTTTTTCTTTCTTTGCTAACCTTTCACACAGTATAGGGTGAACTGAATATTGTGTTTGTCACATATGATGCTCAGTACTTTTATCACCAGCCCTGAATTCCTGCAGTACTAACAAGCAGTGAATGTGAATGTCATGGTGATACATGTAGGGGTCGGTCCATGCCTCAGATCTTGATGCTCACGGTGGTTTTGCTGCCATTGTTTTGATACTGAAAACGTAACACAGATGAAGCAACAATAATGACCTGAAAAGTCTGGAATTTCACATTCTGTTTTCCTGCTGACAAAATTTATACTGCATGATTGAGAAGGTGGTTTGTTGAACTGCAAAGACTTTTGTTCTGGTCAATTCGTATCTGGTATTACATGGTAACCCTAATAAACTAGAGAGAAAGATTTGAGGGTGCTAGGCACCTTCAGTTTTAGTTCAGAAGTATGGTGGCATTTGTAGCCCTTTTTATGGCAGCATGTCTAGGAACAGAAAGATAGAGTGTTAAATAAATATCAAAATAATGACATAACTGTCATGACTGAACAGAAGCTACTCAGAAGACCAATAAGTATTATACTATGATATACTGTCCTTGTCCTATTAACCGATCTTCAAGTATTGGCTTTTTTTAGAATGGATTTTTTTCTTTGTACGTATTTTGTTCTTTGTAAAGCTCATAGCAGAGTTATTTTATAGAGATAATAACAAGCAAGGCTTATAAAAGGGGGTAAAAAAGGGATATATCATTAAAATGTACATATTTTAAACTGTAGTTTGAGTTTTCACATCTGTCTTCTTAAACTTTACCCACAAAATACACAAAGTACACTTTGTTGAAAGCTTTTTAACTTCTTCACTGAATACTACTGGAAATTGTAGACACCAATATCTGTTTCTTTGGCAGTTTGTCCCTGCTTGGAGTGATTCTGATAGCCTTCCAGCAAGCCCAGTATATTCTAGCAGAGTTTGTGAAATCAAGACAGAGGTCAAATCCTAGTTCTTCACCGCAGCAGAACAGCAACTCCGTTGATGTAATCAGCTCTGATTCATACAAGTAAAAATATTTCTTTCTTTCTTTCTTAAAAATTGCCTTTTATTTTACCCTGTTTATTGTGGAGTGATGCTTTCTACTTTGCATTTCTATCTATTTGTTTTTCAATTTTACTGTGGGCTGTTTTAGAGATGAGAGCATTCCAAGCAACCTCTTTCAGAGAGCTTTCCGTGTTGTGGTGTATATTCATCTCCACAAAAGTGAAAGGGAAAAACTTGAGGGTTTACTAATCATGTGTGTTGTCAGCAGTATGTAAGGTAAAAATTGTCATGGAAGTAAAGGAAACACCATGAGCAGCAACCATGGACAGGATGGTAAAATACATGAATGTCCTCGTATCTGACCCTTCTAGGTTGTCGGTTAGGTTCTTAATCACTGATGCATATAAGTGCGTTTGAAGCACATACTTAAGAATTTTGCTTAATTCCCACTAGAATCAGAATATTCTTGGCTGCTATCATGCAGTTTCATGGCTTGTGAATATGCCTCCCTTTCTTTTCTTACAAAATATCTCATAAAACAGTGCATGATAGCTTCATAGATAAATCTCAATTTATTTTTCTTTCCAGGGGAAGTTGCAAGACATTTATGGATTCATACAGTTCCTCAGACAAAGGTAAAGGGAAGGGCTTCCTGTCTGTAGGCACCACTTCTAGCCGAAGTCAGAATGCAGCTAAGAGAAGTCCTGCGACCTACAGCCACTCTCAGAAGAAACACAAATGTTCAGTTTACTACAGTAAGCAGAAACCAAACACAGCAGCTAGCAGTGCCATTGCAGCTACTGATGAGAAACAAAATCAAATTGCAGAGAACCAAATCTCAGCACCAAAAGAGGACATTTGCACTGATGTTGTCAGTGAGAACTGGGTAACTCTAAAATATGCAAATGGCATAAATGTTAACAAGAATTTAACTCTTCCAGAAGACTTTCTGGGTAAAGATGAAAGTGCACTGAAAAATACAGTTCTCATTAAAAATACTTCTTCAGAATGTGGTCTGAAGGAAGATCTTCAAACATGTATGTTTCCTAAGGAAACTAATCTTAAAAGTTCAGAAAATCTAGTTGAGCTCAAAGAACAGGAGTTCTGTCCTGTGAAGATATCCAAGAAGCTACCCGAAAGTCACTTGTCCAGAAATTCACCTCAGCAACAGCCGGAACTGCAAGAAATTTCTAGAAAACCTAGTGGTAATTTTTTTCTTTAATTATTTTGTTTCCTCTAGTTTCTGTCAGCTGAAATGACTGGGTGAAATCTTCTGCTCAGTTCAGTGTGATCAGGATTTTGGTTTTTGTGTGAGACAAGGAGGTGTGGTATTTCTTGTGCATTCACTGTTATTTATCTGTTCACACTGCTAAGGAAACAGCTTGCATTAAAAGTTGTTTCATAAATCATAAATTTGCTTTTGTTTACAGAGCTAAAGCTTGTGCTGTAGTATTTTCATGGTTGAAATAATTGATGCCACAGATCTGCTTGTAAGAAACAAATTATTGCTGGCAAATATTTAGAAATATCCCAGTTAGAATTTTTTCAAGCACAGTGAGTATCTGGTGCCTGATTTTTCATCACCAAACAAAAGTTTTTAGTACTGGGTATTCAGAACTCCTTTGATAAAACCACTTAAAATAACAGAAGCTGGCATAGGAGTGTTGTGAAACTATATTTTGTAGGAATCAGCAGATCAAGATTTCTCTTAACTGTATAGATCTATTTTTTACTTTGTTTTTGTGGGGTTTTTGGTGGCGGGTTTTTGTTGTTGTTGTTCTTGTTGTGTGGGGTTTTATGGGTTTTGTTTGGGTTTGTGGAACCTCTCTGGAAAATCTTGCCTCTTGTCTTCACAACTCAAAATCTTAAGAATAGCTGGAGGGCATATGCTCTGGAGAGTTGGCTCTACTTAGGTACTTGGCAAAGTAGTTGTACGCTGAGTACTTTGTTTTTCCCGTAGTTATGTCAGAGTTCTATTGAGTGAACCATCACAGAGGGACTTCAGACTGTACTGGTATGTGTAGTTGTTACCCTGGGCCCGTTGCTTCCTGTAGTGTTATCTGTGAGATCAGTGAGCTGTCTGATGTGGAAGCAGGATAATTTCACTCATACTTACAGAGTACTTGGACGTTATTCATGTGCTCCTAAACTGCATTGTTGGTTGTTCTTTGTTTTGAATTAGGAAATTAAATTGGAGGGCAGGGGGGTAGGATCAGTAATTACATCTGAACTCTGTCTATGGGGCACAGGAAAGTAACTGAGTACAGGCTGTGGAAATCATTTTTATGCATGCAATACCTTCAGGATCTGAGATATTCACATGTTTGTATGCCAGAGTGCAACAGAGCTAGGAGTGGTGTGCCTGCAAGCATGAGTCAATGAAGAACTACTTTTTGCAGCTGCTGTGAGAATTTGTATACAGCATTAGCTTTTGGTTTTGGTATTTTCAGCATTAATGGCCTAGAGATTAGTCTCCCTGTGTTTAGTAAAGCACTACAAGTCTGTTATTGAAGAAAGGTAGAAACTAATATGGTTAATATTGGGAATTGATTCTCTTCCCAAGCAAACTGATGTTGCCTTTTAATTGTAGGGAATAGCCAGCAAGTGCCTCTCAGGAATGAAACGGAAAACTGTGAGTCTCTAAAAAAGCAGATCAACCTCAAGCCTTCCACAGAGAAAAAAATCAGTAAGGGACCCAAGGAAGAGACTCCATGCTGTACAAAGGAGGAGATTACTACTTCTGAGGTTTGTATTGTAATCTCTCTGCTTTTCAAATCTAAAGTTATGTTTTTGTTGTTTGTACGCATATAGATACGTACATCTTCGTAGAGGCTATTATGTATAGCCATAGATACGATCAGTGTAAATCTGCTAAATGAGGAAGTGTGCACTTGTGCAGTCCCACATCCACTGCATATTATTGCTGCTTTATAGAATGTTGGACAGTTTGGGTAAAAATTAAAACAGCCCTTGTATTGTGATATTGGCTGTATCACAATCAGAGATACTCTTCATTATTTGTCAGCTGGCACAAGCATACTGGAATCTAATGCCAGCTGTCAGCCACAGTAATGATGTGAGAACATACTTTGGGGATGGGGAGGGGGTGTCCTAGATGAGCCATATCAGTTTTCATTTGCAGACCTGACCTCCAAATAGAGGGCTTTGCATCATAAATTTGCATTTGATAGTACAGTGGGCAGAACAGTTTGGAAGCTGCTGAGAAGGATTATTCTTCATTCCTGGTTTCTGAACACAGTAAACACAGAGCTGTACCTTTGTTGCAGACAGCATAAAACACTTGAAGAACTTCATCTGGTCATTAGTAAGACCAAGAATTTGAATTAGGTTTGTTTCCTGTGTATCTGATGGGGGAATCCCATGGCAAAAAGGTGTAAGAAGGAATTGCTTACCATGCTTGAGGAATATGTATCAGAAAAGGCAGCCAGTCTTTTTTAGGAAGTGTTGTTACAAACTTCTTTTCATGTGTGGCTGATGGTGCTCAGTTTGCTAATATTTGTTGGTTAGCTTACCCCATCATTTCCTCAGTTGTAATTCAAATGAATGCCTCCCTCCAGCTGCTGAGGAAAAGGAGGATTTATGGTTGCTGAACTTGCACACAAACTGATCATAAATCTGGCAGATGTTTTTTTTGGGTTTAGCACATTGGGAATTTTAATGACTGCTTTCATTTTTCTCCCCCTATTTTTTTAATTTCCCTCGAAGTCAGAGTTAGATGCTGTGAGGGGGAAAATGCTAACACTGGGAATTCAAAAATTGCTTTCTCATCAGCAGTTGATGTCTTGAAGGACAGAGGCTTGGAAACCTGGTCAAATTGATGGTGTTGGAAAGAGGGTGTGCTGTAGAAAAGCACTAAATAATTTAGTAACTATGCATTTGGGTCAGGTTTTTTTTGTCCAGAGAAATGTAGCTAGAAGAATCCAGTGGAGTTCATTTACTTAATTTTATAATGTATGTATTGTCTCAACTTGTGTTTTTATCTTTAGCAAGAAGATGCATATAGGAAGAAGAGGCCTCAGGAGAAGAAGGAAGGAAATTTACCAAATATGAATTGGAATAGAAATAGAACATCTAGAAAAAACAAGAAGAAGAATGTTAATATATCTACAAGGTAGGTATTGTCTCACCAAATTGTGAAGAAATCCAGAGGTGTTGTAATGTTTCTGCAGGTTTTGGATGTACGTAAGGCAGGATTGCTTTATCTAAAACACTTTAATCCTGGCCCGAACCTTTATTTTTAAGAATATGCAGTACCAAGTATCACCATTACCAAAAAAAAAGTAAAATTTTCCATTTGTAAATCTGCATGTACGCAGACTCATCCCATTCCGCACTGAAGTGGTTGCTCTCAGTTGTAGTCTGAAATTTGCCATCTCTGAAGTTCGGATATTGAGCTTCCTTTCCATTCTATGGATAAAATCCATGGTGTATCCTCTTCAATGGAAAAAGGAAAACAACATTGTTGAAGTGGTTCCTTCTTCAGGAGAATCATCTACTACATTGAGTAACGGAGGGAATGTTGTCTTGTAGTAGTTTTGGAAGAGAAAAAGAAATATGTAGGCAGTAGTTTGCATTTTTTCTATAATGATTAAAAAGCTGATAGCATCACTAGGCTCAAAAGAATATTGAAAACACCTTGAAACACCCTTTTTTTTTTTTTTTTTTTTGGGCTTCCCACCCTGAGGCTGGCTTAAATGCAGTTCTGAAGTCAGCTGTGAACTACTTATGTATTTTAAATGTAGATTGTTTGGACGGTTATTTAAAAATACCAGTTAGAAAGGCTTGTGAAGAGAAAATCCTCCTCCTTCCCCTCCCCTTAGCCCTTGGACTTAAGGTCATGATCCTACAAAGCCTTCTCAGACTAAATTTTTATTGTGAGTAGTCCTCTTGAGGTCAGTGGACTTAAACAAGGAGATTGTAAATCTGAAAGGGCTGTTACAACTTTGTTATGTGGGAAGTCGGCATGTGCGCAAATCTTTGTATGCACATCTTTGTAGGTAGCGAGAAATGGAAGCAAAGTACTGAATTTTGGTGTCTCTTTCTTGAACTGCTTCAGCCATTGCTACTTTATGACTTGAGATGTAACCATTTCCTTCCTATAGAAACTTGACACCTGGATTTTGTTAATTTCCTGTTAATACTCTGTGACTAAAATATTGGATCCAGATAGTTCAGTTTTAGTAGCAAAAACCTAAGGTCACTTCAGATGATGGTTTCATTCTATTTATAATGATGCCAGTGAAATAGACATAAGGCACATTTTTCTATGTATGTACATCTTCATACAGTGCTAAACTGTGCTTATCACTGTAATATATGATTTCCTTCTGCAAGTGTGTTAGAGAATGGAGTTGAACATACACACTTTGTTTTGCTTCTCCACCTGAGCAGCAGTAGGCTCTGTGGTGGGATGGTGCATTTTGGGACAGGTTTTTCAGTTTTCTGTTTAGGGAATGAGACCCCTAAACATATTCTCTGACCCTGCATCTTGCCTCAATAGTTGTGTGAGTTCAAGCGTTCAGTGCCTGAAAAGGGAAAAGGCAGCTGAAATGTAAACTGCAAACTTGTTTCTCTGGGTATGGTTGTACTAGGGTCCCTGAGCAGAGTGAGCTGAAGCATATGTGCAGTGAATTTGAAAGGCCGGATCTAAGAGTGAATATTGGAATAAGAGCCTGGTGTCCTCAGGTTAATGGGGAAAACTGTAAAGCAGACCAAAAAGCTGGGAGCTTGTCCATACAGGGAGAAACAGGTATGCAATCTTCATTATTTTAATTGGGGGAAGAAGTGTAACCTGCCTTTTGTGACAGCAGAACTGTATTCCTTCCTTGAGAGACTTGTGCTTCTCTCCCTCTCAAACCATGACAGGACTGGCATGATGCAGTGCCTGAAATAATACCTGCTCACTTCTGAGGATTTCTGTGTGCTTTCTCTATGGGGTTGGTTGGTGATACAAATCAGCAGATGAAATCAGTCTGAGGCCATAACACATCAGTCCTGAGTGAAGGACTGGCAGTTTGCTTGTAGGTTCCAACTAAAGCTGCTACTAGCTGAAGCAGAGTACTGCAAAGGCCTCCATTAGAATAGACAGGTCATTTTTTTAGAAACACCACTAGCTTGGGTTCCTGCTTCTTGCTTTTTCATCAGGTTTTTAATCAGCTCCCTTTCCCTGGCTTTTGGGAAGAGAAGGGTTGAAGAAGGTATTAGTGTTTATTTTCCTTTGCCTTCTGACAAGATAGTAAGAATGGAGAATGTAGCACTTGGCAGTTCATTACTTGCACCATTTGTAACTTGATTTTAATATGCCTGTTCCTACAGCCAGGATATGTTTCCTGTTTGAAGTATTGACTGTGTATTTTGAAGAACAGAATGGGCTTCCTATTTCAGACTACTGCCTCAGACTGCACTGTATTCATTGTACTCACTTGCATTCATTGTACTGGGGATATCATGTAGGTCATAAGCTCCTCATAGTGGGGGCTGGTGTGTTCTTGAGGCTATCAGTAAATACTATTTTCTGACCAGTCATCAGTAGATTCAGAGAATCCATGTACATTCATGTTTCAGTTGACTTTTCACTGAATCTTCAGCTGAAAAACTTACTTAGATGTTTTGTGTTGGGTGTTTTGTTGTTCTTTATTACTGTTTTTTCAACATCATTAGAAAGCTTTTATCAGCGGTCCAAAAAGAAGTGTTTGGAGAAGTTTTGTTCTGATTCAAGCTCAGATTGTGGAAGTTCATCAGGAAGTGTTCGTGCCAGTCGTGGGAGCTGGGGAAGCTGGAGCAGTACCAGCAGTTCAGATGGAGATAAAAAGCCCATGATTACTGCCAGGCATTTTCTTCCATCCAGTAAGTTCTGCAACTATCACCTCTGCACCGTAGTGGGCAGAGTTTCAGCCTTTTTCTGAATAGAAAGGGCTACCATGGCATGGGGCACATAACTTGGCTGCTGTAGGGCACCTCTCAGAAACACAAGGACATATTTAAATGACTTGGTACTTGGGTAAAACAACAACCACCAACTCACAGGTTTTTTTTGAATGGAGATGAGCTGTCAGGCTACAGAGAAAGTGTCAGGCTCCTCACTGAGGAAGCTGCACAATTAGTTTTCATGGAAAGATGAAAGAATGGAAAGTCACTAGTGAAAGCAATTTCTGCTTTTGAATTTATGTAACATCACATTATTCTCATTAAAATGTAATAGCTATTTAATAAATCCACAAATGAGGAATGTGTGAGAGCAGCTCAGATCTGAGGATACTGGACTTGGGATAGCTAGTGTGTGATGTATCTGAACCTTCAATCTAATAGATAATGAATTGCATGTACATGACTTTTCTGTTTGTTCAAATTGTAATACCTCTTAACAAAAAAAGTCATTTCAAATTCAGAATTAATTTGAAAGTAGTGAGGAGCCTCTCCATGAAGAGTGTAGTAAGCACTTTTAAGTCATAAAATACATTTAAGACCATGTAGACTTAGATGGCACCCTTTGAAGTGATATTCCAGTCTGAGAAAAAACACCACTGATGAATCTATTTGTGTGTATGCATATTCTGTGCAAACTTTTTTTTAGGATCTTTTGATTTTCACAGTCATTCTTTTCTTTAGGAGAGAATATTTCACAAAATGATTTTCCATCTGAAACTCCTATCACTTTAAATCTGTCTCATAACATCTGCAATACCAGGTAAACTTTTTGAATCTACGCCTGTAAGGCATTAAAGGAACAACACCAACCTCAGTTTGATACATTATGCCTATCCGTTGTCTTGTTTATGCTCATCTAATTGTACTTACTCATTGGAAGAAGACTCTTTTTCAGTACAAGAAAAGATATATGCAAAATGGATTGTACTGGGGAAATACGACAAACAATTCCAAATTTAAGATAAAATTGGAAGAAAAAAAGAAATTGTTGTTCCCTTCTCGTTTTTTACAGATCTGTTACAGTGTGGTAACTTACATTTCCATTATGACCTAGTTATAATAAAGTAATAATGGTTTAAAAAAAGTGTGGAAGTGAGACTTGCAAGTTGATGTTGTTCTTTTAATCTCCTAGTATATACAGCACTAAAAATTGATTCCCCCTTCCCCACATTTCTTTTCTACCTCTTTACTATAGTAGAGATAGTATCTCGAAATTCTATTGCTACCAGTCCTCATTTCACTTCTCATTCTTGACTTTCTGTTTTCACTAGCAGAAGTAATTTAATCCTTTTCCTGTGGGATTCTGGTGCTTGAAAATGTTCCCTTTACATTCATTTTGACTATTTTATTTGATGGAATTCAATGAGTATGAAATGTTCATGTGTGCCTATGTGTCTTTATGCACATAAAAAGCAAACCTGCCTGAAAGTTGTTGGGAACATTGAAACATTATAAGAAACCCTGCTCATCTTCATGGACCGTTGCTTCTTTTCCAGTTTTAGAGAAGAGCTGTTGAATGAATCTGCAATGGGTTGATACTTTAATAATAGAAATGGGGCAGTTAAAGATGTATTAATTTGAATAATTTTGCATGTAGTTGGCTTTTAATTGGAAAAGAAAAACTTTAAGAAATTGAAGTGGTTAATTCAAAATAAAAAAATTCAAGAAAAGAGTGGGAAAGGAGTAGCAATTGTGGTATTCACTAGAATGTTTTTACATCTCTGTATGTGTCCTTTGCATACTTTTGATTATGAAACATAGAAGTGTCTAAACTTAAGAAATGAAATTTTCTTTTCATTCAGCAGAGACATGAACAGTGTCCCCCAATATCCTGAAACGTTATGTCCCAATTTCACTGACATAGCCGCAGATCCTGACAAAAGTAAAGGTCAGTTGCATTATTAATAGCTGAATCTTTTTTTACAGACTGTATCAGGCAGTTTCAATAATGTGGTTAATAATGCTTTTATACACCAGATTTATAGGCACGGTGTTACTAGAACTTGATTCACTTCTAAAGTTAACAAAATGAAAACTTACCACCTTCTGTGTGAAGACAGCATCTAACTTTTAACTCACATTTTAGATACCCTTTGTTTTTTCCTCCTCTTACTTTGCTCAGATTTATGTCCAAAAGTAATGTGGTTGGGAGATCAAGAGCACAGGTTGTTGTGTTAAAATGAAGCTTGGCATCAAATCAGCTATGACCATTTTTCTTTCTAAATTTCCAGTCAGGACTTTCTCTCTTTGAAAGCAATACTGAATGAGGTTGTGTTGGACTATTAAAAATCCTCAATTTTCATTGTTTACATCTCAAAGGGAAGTAACACTAATTTGTTGAGTGGGATTCATAAAAGGAACAGGCTACATAGTGAGGTGTAGTTTGAAAGCTGGTTAGGACCCATGGCTGAGCTGCCCCCCCGCCATGGCTCTCCCTTCTGCTCCAGGCTTAACCTGTGTCTGGTAGGAGCCAAACGCTGATTAAACGTCTTCCGTGGTAGCAATATTCATAATGTCTCTCGTGTAAAATAATGGAATAGAGCTAACTTTGCAACCATTGTCTCTGCTAATTTGGAATTTTCCAGCTGCCTGTTCTCACAGTTAATAGGAACCCAAGTGTCTGTAGGCAGTCCAGGGCACTCAGTCCATAGATAGCAGCACAATGAATATATGCCCTATGGGCTAAATACAGCCCTAACAAGTTGATCTATTGCTTGGTCATGAGAGGCTCTTGTCTGTTAAAACCACAGTCCAGTTCCTGCTGCATTTTTGCATTTGACCTTCAGAAATGGTTTCTGACTGATGGGGTGGGGGTGAGCTGGAGGCTAGTGGGAATCCACCTTCCTGCTGTCTGTCTTGCTGTGAGGAACAGTGCAGCCTTGATGCTGGTGGCTGATGACTTGAAGATTCTTTGTAAGGATTCCTTGCCCTGTTTTGTTGGATTTCAGATTCTTGGTGAAGACTTCTTATATATATATTTTTTTTTTACCAGTAGAGATTTTGAGGTTTGTTTAAAGATTGACATTCATCACAATAAAATAGATTGGTTAGTAATTCTGGATTTTTCTGTCTATCATGCAGTCTGTCTTGTAGATATGAGAATAAAGTGTCACTGTGATATTCAGAGTTTGTGGAGTCTTCCCCCTGTTGTTCTGTATTTCATTTCCTTTTCCCTTTTTAGGTCTTTACCCAACAGGAGACTTGTGGCCTGCCCAGCCAGTTTGCCTGACAAACAGTTTAAACTACAATGTTGAGAATAATATACCGTGCATGATCCAAGAAACCCCCTCTGTCCACAACAGGCAAGTTATGTTTTATGTAAACAGTATGGGTAACACTTTTTTAAAGTTTTTGTGGTGCAGAGAACTGTACTTGAGCTCGTTTTATAATACTTGTAAGGCAGGCGATACTTAAACATTATTACTGTCACTTGAATCTTAGTTGTAGTTGTTTATCCTCTTTCATTAGTACATCAAGATTAAGTTTGCTATGACAAAATCACTAGTGTTCCTGATCATATCTATATATTCCAGAGTGCCTTTCAAATTTCATTAAGTGCTTTGGGAAAGCTCTTGTTTTCTTCCCCTTTTGCATGGCCAGGCGGAGCACCTGACTCTAAGGTTTATTGTTCTCTTGATAAATATTTAGGTTCTGTGTATCCTGGGGTGTGCTACACAGTGTGTGCTCATGTTCAATGGCATAAACAGACATTGTTTAATAAAGGCAAGTAGTCCAGTTTGAAGGTGGTGTAAAAGTACAAATGGATTTCACTTTTTCAAACTCTGTGTAGATTTGGGTTGATCTTGCTGTAGTGTGAACTTGAGTAATTCTTATTCTTCAGATTCTCCACAATGCAAATTTTACTAATAAAAGACAGACTACAAACTAGTGAGAAGAAATACTCTGCCATCACATGGCAATGAAATACCACCAGTTCTTCAGGTCATATGCTGTCATCTGAAATGAGTGGTAACACAGAAACCCTCAAGTGATGGTCTTGTGACCCAAACCAGTCTGCTAAACTCAGTTCTAACTGTTGTCAACAGACTGCAGTCCTAATGATTGGCAGCAATGACCAATGGTCAGTCAGACTCTCAAGGTGTCTGTCATGGTGATTTGTGGCAGAGTGTGTTATGCTACTTTGCTTTCATACAGCTATCTCAATGGGGACTTTATATGCAAAATTATGTTTAATTATTTATTCAGATATGGTAGTGATTACATAACTTCTTGCCTGAATAGTAAAACTGAACTAGCACAACATGAAATCCTCTTATATGCCTACCTTGCCCAGATTACTTGTACTTCTTCAGGCTCACTGCATAGCAGGACTCGTTTGACTTCGGACATATCTCTTAAGAATTACTTTTCAGTAGTCTTCTTGAAATTCTGAAATAATTTTAATCAAAACACGTATAATCCCTACAAATTAATGTGTAGTTTAACAAACATAATGGTTTAACAAGACTTCAACACATACGGTTGAAAAGTAGCAAACCACATTTTAATTGCTGTTCTTAAGCATTCAAATGCTTGAGGAATGCAGAACCACAGAATGTTAAGGGTTGGAAGGGACCTTAAAAGATTATCCAGTCCACCCACCCCAGCCAGAGCAGGATAACCTAGAGCAGGTCACACTGGAATGTGTCTAGATGGATTTTGAAAGTCTCCAGAGGGGAGACTTCACAACCTCTCTGGGCAGTCTGTTCCAGTGCTCTGTCATGCTGACAGTAGAAGAAGTTTTTCCTGATGTTTCAGTGGAACCGCCTGAGCTCCGGCTTGCACCCCTTGTCCTGTCCTTGTACATCACTGAGAAGAGCTCTGTCCTCCCAGGAATCACCCTTCATATATTTGTAAACATGCATGAGGTCATCTCTCAGTCTCCTCCAAGCTAAAGAGCCCCAGCTCCATCAGCCTTTCGTCATAAGGAAGATGTTCCACTCCCTTCATCATTTTTGTGGCTTTCTGTTGGACTCTTTGAAGCAGTTCCCTGGGGTCCTTCTTGAACTCTGGGGCCCAGAACTGGACACAATATTTGAGATGTAACTTCACCAGGGCAGAGTAGAGCAGGTGGAGAAACCTCTCTCAACCGACTAACCATACCCTTTCTAGTACATCCCAGGATGTCATTGGCCTTCTTGGCCACAAGGGCATATTGATGGCTCGTGGGCATCTTTCTGTCCACCAGGACTCCCAGGTCCCTTTCCCCAGAGCTGCTCTCCAATAGATCAGCCCCCAGTCTATACTGATACATGGGGTTGTTCTTTCCCAGGTGCAAGACTCTACACTTGTCATTTTTGTATTTCATCAAATTTCTCCCTACCCAACTCTCCAGCCTGTCTAGGTGCTGCTGAACAGCAGCACAGCCTTCAGATGTGTCAGCCACTCACCCAGTTTTTTGTCATCAGCAAACTTGCTGACAGTGCGTTCTGTGCCCTCATCCAGGTTGTTGATGAATATATTGAATAGTACTAGTCCCAGTACTGATCCATGAAGGGGACCCTATTAGATACAGGCCTCCAACTAGACTCTGTCCCATTAACCACAACTCTGACTTCTTTCCTTCAACCAGTTCACAATCCACCTCACTACCCGATCATCCACACCACACTTCCTCGGTTTAGCTGCCAGGATGCTGCGTGAGATGGTGTCAGATGCTTTCCTGAGATCAAGATAAACCACATCCACTGCACTGCCATCATTTATCCTTCTATTTCAAATCACACACTACCCAGTTATGTGTTTCAGGACTCTGGTAGCTGTCGTTACAAGTTGTTCATCCTGCCAAAGGAGAACAAAAAAATCTCAGTGAAGTTGTAGGTGTGATTATGTAGTGGCACAGAGTAGATACTGGCAGAACTGGCAAGCAGAATGTGAAAAGCCTCATCATCAGCTACATTTTTTCATTCAACAGCTTTACATGAAATATTTTTTTACAATTATTTTCAGAAGTTCTGTGAGTTATTTCTGACAGCAGCCTTTTCTTTTTCATGGGACAGCTTCATTGACTGGAATGCAGCTTGTGACAGCCAGTTTTCCAACATGTATTGTCCAGTAGAGATGAATGAATATGGTGCTTTCTCAGAAGGTAGGACGAAATAAAATTTATGAATTCTCACTGAGCATGTTTTTTTCTCTTACCTTTTGTAGAACAAAAGGCTGAGCTTGTCTGTAAACATCTGGACATTCATTGCTTAAGTGGACTTTACAGTTTCCAGCTGACTGGGTACTCTGTAGTAATAAACAATGTCTGCATGTGGTGGATGCGAAGACTAATCTTCATATGGAGTTATTAAACTTGAAATGCCAGTACACAGGACTCTGAGAGGGAGTAGAAATGCTCGTGACCGCAGTATTACACAAATCTTTTTGCACAATTTTCTTTGTTTCCCTTCTGGCAGACTTCTGCCTTCCAGTGTGTGAAACAGAATGCCTCTTGTGACCAATTACCTTTCCAGGCTAGAGTTTCTTGGCTCAGAAAGCACATTGGCAGCAACCTAGAATTCTTTAGCATTACCTAAGCAATAATTAAAGGTCAGGCTACAGTATCACAGGCAGCACAGTGATCCCTCGGGTGCTTAGAGCTGAGGTATGTTGGCAGTGAAGCCTGGGCAGGCTCTGCCATGCACGTTCTGTGGCTAATAAAGACTGGTTTCCAGTAGAGAGATTGCCAGCTCTTTATGCTGTCCTCCTGATAGCTATTTGTTAGTGAGTCCCTGGTACATACTGGGAGTCTTGTGAACAGAAGTTTTTATGCTTTGCTGCCTGAAGTCACTGAAGGCTTAGGTCCAGCCTGGCTCACCCTGAGAAGATTCAATGCTCATGTTAGTAGTGTTTATGTTGCAAAAGCCTTATTTTGTCTTCCTGGTTTTATCAACTGCAGAAAACATGAACTACCCCAGTGGTTTCCCAGGTACTGCAGCAGTACAGAATACAGCCTTCATTGACCAGAACTGTCCCTCCACCTGGAATGCACCTCCCAACATGCCACCTACCTGGGAGCCTGCCAGTTATGTCAACTCCACTGTGAGTATTGTCACTGGGGGCCACTGCCTTTGTGTGCCTCTTCAAAGCCTTCCCAGTGCATCCCTGTCTTTCCCCTACCTGTTGCTCTGGATTAGTTCTTCACAAATCCTTTAAGTAACCTGATGTACATGTTTGATGCTGACATTGGTGGCCTGGCTTTTTCCCAGCTGCTGATCAAGGTTGTTACTGGACCTTGTCTGGGAAATTTTAAAACAGATCCTTTTGCCTGAAAATTGACGAAAATAATCTCACATATGGAAAACCATTTTGGAGTTACATAGTCTACTGAGACTTTCTTATCAAAATCAACCTTTTCAGATGAGGGTGAAACACAAAAAGTGCTAATAGCAAAACCCCAAAAGATTGAGAAATTGTAGCTCTTAATGGACAGCTGCTCTCAGTGTCTTGGACTGGCCTTTTTTCCTAGGAAATCCAAGTGAGTTAAGCTGGATTTGTGCAGATTTCTCAGTGCCAACTTGACCTGCTACACTCCAGACTAGCTGTGTTTATGTCTCCCCATAGTGCAGTGTAGTGACTTCAGTTCAGGGTGCTTTTTAATTGTAACCACTATCTCTTCTGTTCATAGTTCAAAATCTTTTACTTTAGAATTTATCTTTTTCTTTATTGACAGTAGGTTTATTTAGAAAAAACCTAACCAAATAAAGCAAGAAATATTTCCAAGTACAAAAGTGAAAATTCTGCTGTGTTAAAAATTAGCAAAACTGGTAGAAGACTGTTTGCTAAAATAAGTGTGGCTTTATTTCACATTTTATTCAGGAATGCCAGGAAACACAGAAGGCAGAGATTGCAAACTACATTAGATAATTCAGTTAATTTCCCTGGCGAGCTTTACCCCACAACACATGTCAGTGTTTTATTCACTTTTTAAAAGTCTCAAGACTTCCATGACCTTCTCCAAGAGACTTGCTCACAGACTAACACATCTTGCCCTCCAGGAGGTTCTTTATAAGCTTTCGAAGCTTTCTAACTAAATTCCCTAGCTCCCAATTTCAGTACTGACATGTACTGAAAGTAGTGAAAAAAAGTGACTTTTTTGTAATTTCTTAGGTGTCCTTCTGTTTTAATTTTCTCTCTGGTGCATGTGTCTTCCATTTCCACCTCAAGAGCCTGATTAGATCTGGATATTGTGTTCCTGCCACAGTAACATCGATGCCATGCAGGAAGGAGCTTGTATGGCTTCATTTATCGAAGTGCCTTTGCACATAGACTCTTAAGGTTGCTGTTATATTTTCAGCCACCATATTCCTTTGTTAGCTTGTGTGTAGTTTTCTACTGATGTGTTTGTCCTCTGCATAACTGCTGTTTAGTATTATATCTCCACGTTTTCTGTGGCAAATGGTCCGTTTTGCAGTTTCTCATGCTGATTTTGTCTTGCCCTGCAGCCCTACCTCTCAAGCACCCGAAGCTTGTCTCCAATGTCTGGACTTTTTGGTTCCATCTGGGCACCTCAGAGTGATGTTTATGAAAGCTGCTGTCCCATCAGTGCCACAACACAACACTCGACTCATGTGGAGAACCAGGCAGTTATGTGTAAGCAGGAATACTATCCGAGGTTTAACCCCTTCCGTGCCTACATGAACTTGGACATATGGACTACAGCAGCCAATCGAAATGCAAATTTCCCACTTTCGAGGGACTCGGGTTACTGTGGAAATGTGTGAAAGGAATTTGATTTAAAAATGTG
The DNA here is from genome assembly GCF_027791375.1 of Indicator indicator. Taxonomy (NCBI): domain Eukaryota; kingdom Metazoa; phylum Chordata; class Aves; order Piciformes; family Indicatoridae; genus Indicator; species Indicator indicator. Next base: position 23,659,455 of record NC_072017.1, on the reverse strand, counting down.
AATAAAGATGCTTGCAATTTTGATTACTAGAGTAAGCTGGTTGTTGAATAGATGACAATGTTGGTGGATATTTTGGCACTTTTATATTGAAAATAAATTTTTTTTACTGAAGTCTGAGCATTCACTGCTTTTAAAAAGCAAAGTATATTAGGACACTTATTGTCAGGCGAAGGCTGTAAATTTAAAAAATTTAAAACCCCCCCTCTGTTTTTTTTGGGGTTTTTTTGAGTGTAAGGACAGTATTAGGTTCTTAAAAGCATCCATGAACCTGTACTGTGTGTTGCTTATGAAGTTTACATTCTGTGATATAAACTAGGAGTGTTGTACCATTTTTGTAGGTACACACTTACACCTGTAAGCAGGCACATCTTGTCATGGGTGAGTGGAGTCTACCTCAAAAGAGAGAAGCAGCAATAAGTTTTATTGAGGTAGATGATCTGTCAGTGTTCAGTAAGTTCAATGGAGTTCAGCATACAAAGGAAAATTGAGTTAGAATCAAATTAGGATATTTCATGCACAGGCTGGAGATGCAGAGGGTAATGAAGACACTGCCATTGAGTCACAATGTTCAGAGTGGATCCCCTTGCTTTGTAAACTGATGGCACTTAGGTGCAGCCGGGTCCAGTCTTAGTGTCAGACTTGGACAAATTTGTGTCTAATGGAATTATTTATATTAACTTTATAAAAATTAATATCAAATAGGTACATGGGTTAGTAATGTCTCCTTAGTATTAATTCAGCATGCTACCAGTCACTTAGCGAGGGTCTGTTATGAGTAAGGGATCTCTCTACCTTGGGCAAGGGACCATCTCTTAGTCTCAGGTAAGGGATCTCAAGCCTTGAGGAGTGTGCCTGCTCAAGCAGAGAGTCACCTGCTGTGCAGTCCAGCTGTGCAATTTAGGGAGAGCTCAAATTGGGTACATCCTAGTGGCAATATTTATGAAGTTAAGTAGTTGGCTGCTGGTCAGTAGTATAGACAAGATATAGTATAGACATGTCTTTATTTCAGCTCTGGTTTCTTGTTCTTTATTTTGGGCTTTGAAACCACTTTCTGAAATATTTTTCCAAGGCACTTTCACTTCTTTGTATGTGAGCCAGGAGCTTTCCAGCTCTCAGGTTCACCACAGGGCATGAGGCCTGTTGCTCTTCAGTTACTGAACCAAATTACAGCTAGTGGTCCAGCGTACCCATCACACATCTGTGCCAAACATTAATATGGGACCTACCTATTGATGCCAGTCAGAGATTTTTCCAAGTGGTGCCACTTCTTCTGCTGACATAGTCATTTGTGATTGTAAACTTCTGGCAATAGAAAAAAGGCTGAATGAATTGTGGTTTGTTTATCTGGCTTTAAAATGCAAGCTATCACTTGGACAATGCTATGCTTGTGCAGTGTGGGTGAGTGAGCATTTATTTCAGGAGCTTCTCTTGTGAGTGTCTCCTGACGTTTTGTGTTTATATTTTTAGCCTTCATGTTGCAATAACAGTTTCAGTGCATTTTTAAGTGCTGCTGTTTAAAATGCCAGAGCTTGAACTGGAAAAAAATATTTTTTTTGAGAGTAGAGTACACACCAATCTCCAAAACAGAATAGCTTTGTGTTAGATTGCATTATGAGACTGAATTTTTGGAGTGGGAAAGGCTGCCAGCTATGTCAGAGTTGAATCCATTGTGCAAGCTGTCTCTGCTGACCAACCCTGTGGAGCATTTTCTTCTGGCATGGCAGAGCATGTCTGGGCATCTTCACTTTCAGGCATCAAAAAAGAGGGGAAGGCATCCCTTAAATTCAGAGATGTCCTCCACAAGGGGGCTTGTTATGTCTGGAGAAGGAGAGGATGTCTGTGGAGCCTTAGGTAGCTGCTTGAAGGAGAGCTATAAAGATGGTAGAACCAAAGCCTATGTGGTGGCTGCAGGTGTTACTACAGATGGCAGTCACAGGTTGCAGCATGTGAGGCTCAAGTTGAACATGAGGGATTTGCCTTGGAGGGTGGTGCTGTGGGAGAATAGGTTGACCAAGGAGTGGAGTGATCTCTGTGCTTGGAGGTGTTCATGATGCAACTGAATGAAGCCACGTGTGACGTGTTCTAGTGATGGTGGCAGTCCTACTTCTTGTGGGAGGTCAGAATAGAGACCTCCAGGGTCCAGTCACCATTTGAAGGATTCTGTGAACTTGACCAAGTTCCATACTTTTTGCTACTAATTGCCATTTGAACATGTGCTGACTGGAAAACAAGAACTGTTTGACAGTGACATGTTGAGGCTTTCATGTTTATTTGTATTTGAAGGCAGAGCAGAAAAGGCATTGCAGAACAGCTGGCAGCCTGTGGGCAAAGCTACATGGCAGTCTGAGCTTCCAGACCTGAATTCTGGCCCTGCCAGTCTCACTGCATTGCTGACCTGATCAGCTCTGCTGACTTACTGGTTTCAGCCAGAAGTGCCATCCCAGGTCTTGAAATGTTTCACCAGAAACAGCAAATTTCTGCTGCTGTTTCAGTAAATCAAGAGTTCTGCAAAGAAAGCTCTGTGGAAAGCCAACCTGTAAAACACACTTTTCCCGTGCAGGTGGGGTAGCTTTAAGGAGGTCACAACTAGGTGGGATATTTAAAAGCAGCTATATTTACCTGCTCTAACTGCTCAACGTGGAAGGTGTTCCTAAGCCTTCCTTTGGTTTCAGTGTCACAAAAATGGGATCATCACTGAATGCTGAATGTGGTGTTTTACTGGCTCGACCAGGAACTAGCGCCTGGACTCTTTGGCTGCTTTGCATGATGTGTTATGTTGGGTGAGAATCCATTTTACTTTGGAGTTTAATTGTAATTGCTTCTGATTTGAAGGAAAGTTCCCATGTTCATATGAACCTCGATGCTCTTTGAATCAGCACTAAGCCATGAGTAGTCATAACCACTGAGATACTTTCTGTGCACCTCTTGCCTATGGCAGGAGACTTCAGGAGGAATAAAGTGGGCGTACAAACACAATAAATACAGAGGAAAAAAAACAAACCAAAACAAGTGATCATTTGGTTTGAAATGCAATTAAGTTCTTTACAACAAGAGCACTACCTAGGGAATACAGCATATTCATTGAATGTTCAGACCTGCAAAGGCACAGGAGAGAAGAGGGGACTTACAAAGCCGTGCTCAGTGTAAGTAGATACTTTTCTTATATAGGCAATAAGCTAACAACCTCACAGAGTTGTGATTGGCACTGAGTCCCTGTTGTAAGTAATGGTCTAGGCAGAATAAATCACTGAAAGAGAAACAACAAACCAGCAATAAACCAAGTAAAGACACTGCAGCGTTCAATGAGAACAAAACCAACCAACCGAACACCACCACCAAAAAAACAACCAAACAAAAAACCCCCCAAATAACCTCCGAAAAACTAAAACATGTTTGGAAAAGACCTGTGAAAATTGTGTTGTACAGAATTGTTGACATGCCAGCAAGTGGCAAGGGAAATGAGCTGCAAACGACTTGAGAAATATTGCTAAGAAAGAAAACAATCACTCTCTTTAATCAAACCAGAACAGATCAGAAGTAATTCCCCAGGGAGCTGTGTAGTATTAGGCAAAGTATTTCATATAACTTTTCATAACAATAACTACGGAATGTAGCAAGCTCATTAAGGTTACCAGAAATAATTGCTGCCATCAGGAGACATCTGTAGCTTAATTAGCGGTCCACTGAATGCAGATGGATTTGGGCTCAGTTAAAAATCTTTCCTCCTGTAGTAAAGGGGAAGATAAATAATTCCACTGCAAATTTCTGTGTAACAAAATGGTTATAATCATGAAGTGAAACTAGAGAGGTTGTTCTAAAGACATCTCATTGTCATGAGCAAAGTAATTCCTAATTTTTTGCCTGGTGCCAGGAATTCCTTATAGGAGGATCAGAAATGTTACTGATTAGCCTGAGACTGATTTTTTTTTTTTTTTTTTTAAGAAACTTCAGCAAAAAGACTTCTCGATTAACCCAGTAAATGCTTAACAAACAAACAAAACAGCAAAACCAAACAAAACCCCCACCAAAACCACACACACAAAATTCCTCTAAAAGTGGAACAGCAGGGTTTACTGGTAGGGCTCGTGATCAGGGAAATAAAAATCACAGGCAGGTCCAAATGTTGAGTGTTGATTTCTATTCCACTCTGTACTACATAAACTCAGGATATTCAGTGTTTTAGCAAGAAGAGACCTGGGGGAAGCAACAGCCACCTTTGTTCCCCACTCGCAGCAAGTTTCTGGCTTTTTAGATGTGCGCAGGCAACCAGGGATACCAAATTATCACTGTCCTTGGTTTGCACAGGGCATCTTGGACAAGCCTGCTTGCTTGGTCCAGTATTTCCATCCTGAAGCCAGAGAGTGTTCCTTGCACATTTTGTGAAGGTTTATAGATACATTTGTCAAAGCCAGCATCTGCTGCAGGGGGATGTTCAGCTGCCCTAAGCCTTGCCAGGCTGCAGCAAGCCTCTCCTGCAGCTAAGGGAAAAAGAGCACCCAATGCAGCTTCCGTGTTAAGAGTGGGCAGTGCTTCACCGGGACCCTTGTTGCCAGCTGGGGCTGGTATTGTGTTGAGCTTGCTTCTGCATGGACTGATTTAGACTGTTCAACAGCCTGGCTGCCACCAGTCCAGACTGAGAGCTGAATTTGAACCACCTGGGAGCAATGGACTGGCCAGACCAGGCTGCAAATATTGCCTGTGGGGTTCAAAGCAGGTGGGGGACCGTACAAATCCCCAAAGGCAGGCTCAGCCGGGGACCGTGCTTGTTGCACGCGTTCATGATTGTCACAAAGCACGATGGCAATCAACGGCCTGTCCTACAGCTCCTGCAGCTGGACCTGGGTGTGTAGGACCGTTCCAGCCGCTTGAAGGAGCAATGGGGAGGAAGCAGCCTGCTGTTGCACTTCCAGAGATCAGCCTGTAAGCCGAGAGTTCTGATTGCCGCGGGCAAACGAGTTCATTAAAGAGCTGAAAAGGGCGGAAGAGTTAAAGCAGGAGAGGTGCTTGCCACCTGTGCTGGGGCTGGACGTGCCTTCAGTTCCACCCCCAACTTCTCTCTGCCTCGGGCAGCAGCTCCGGTGCCACCTGAGAAGCCTTGGCCTCAGCAGCAGCGCAGGATCCCAGGGCACTTGCGCTGCCCCCTCGCCCGGTGAGCTCTTGGCCGGTCTGTACGGTGGCAGGCTGGGCGTTGCTTCCCAGCATTTGCTGACTTTTCTTTCCAGCCTCAGGGAACACCCACTTTTTATTTTCTTAGTCACCCAGTCACTTCCGTCTTGTTTTGCACTTTCCACGTACTTGCTTTGCTTTCAGCAATTTGTCGAAAAGCTGCATGATGGCAGCTGGCTGTCACTGTCAGCATGTTGTAGTTGAACATTGGGTTGTTCCCTCTCCTTGTTCAGCCTGTCCACTTATATGAGGGAAATAGCTCAGGGCAGGACTTGCTGCACCCTCTTCTTGCAGCACTCTGCGGTGGGCTGTGCTGGCACAGTCCTGCTCTGTCCCAGTGTTGAAGCAACAGTGACCCTGCCTTCCTGACAGGTGGAGGACTGGCAGAGGTAGGTGTTCCAGCTGGAGGAAGAAGTCCCTGGTGTTGGTTGGGGCAGTTGCCGTGTCCTGCATTGAAGGAGGCTCTGCTGGATGAGATTCAGGAACACTCCCGTTCTTGGAGCACGTGGGGGAGGCAGTGGATGACCTGTGCTCTGCCCCATGGCAAGCAAGCAACAGGAGTGGAGCAGGGCAAGGATTTATTGTCCCAGCCCTGCAAGGTGGTGTGGTGGCTGAGGTCCTGGGAGCACGCCTTCTACCCTGCAGCTAATGCATGGACACAGTTTGCTGCTCCAAATTTAATATTACTGCTCCTCCTTCCATCTCTGGAGTGAGCTTCCCTGCAAGAGCTCTGTCTGTGCCTGCCTGACAAAAAAGTCTCCTTTGTTGCTCTGGGTTGCAGACCATGCAGCTCACTTTGCCCCATGACCTTTGCTGTATTTAATTTTTCCAATTTTCACAATAACAGTAGCAGCACAAACTCAAACCTTTTCTAACTTTGAGATTGCTCTGAAGGGCAGCCATTCCTGACCACTCCCCCTGCTTGTACATTGGAGCTGCTCCCTGGTTTGTTCTGGACTTTTGTAGCCCTCTCTGGGGGGAATAGCAATTTGGCTTTTCCATGCAGCTCCATACACCTCTCTGGAGTTTTTCTTGTTTGGAGGCTGTCAGCAGTCTGCACAAGCAGAGACCATGGCGACCTGGAATGAGGAGCCTCCCCAGTATACAAACTGGTGCCAGATGAGGTGTTCTAGCTGGTGTGGGTGAGCTTCTCATGTAGCATAAACTGTTTATTTAATCATTGTCAGCTGAACTACCAGCAGCTAGGCTTGGCTTGCAGCTGAGTGTGTGCATATACATCTCGTGGAAGGAGCGTGTCAGCTCAGCAAGTTACCAAAAAGCTCCAAAGCCCCCATCTTCTTCAGTAGACCCAACTCCTGTGCAGTGATTTGGAGAAGGTAATGGTCTGTATGCCGACCACTCCCACTGTGCTCTGGGATATAGCTGTTATAGCTGTGGGGTGACAGACTCTGCCATACCTCATTTTTCCAACCACACTGACAAAATGCTCAGTTTGCTTGGAAGCTGTTGGGTTTTAAATTTGACTGAATGTACAGTTTGTGAAGGGAAGCTCATGCTTTTGCATGTCTTCATCAGCACAGATGTGTAGAAAGTCTGCATGCTGGACCTGCTCTGGCCCCCAGAGATGGTGACGTGGAAGGCAGGTTGTCTTTGCCAGACTGGGTGTCAGTGGGTGCTGTGGGCATGTCTTGAAGCTAGAAATAACCTCCTCAAGCAATGTTGAGGTGCTGCAGTGAAGCACTTGGCCATCAGCGCCCTACAAGAACCTCCTGCAATTGCTGGTTCTGATTTAGGGAAAGAAATGCTTCTCTTCATTCACTCAGCACAGCCTGGTTAGATGAAAGATGCTTTGCTGTGGGGTATAGGAAATGCTGAAGAGTGCAAACCAGATTCTGAGACTGATAGTGGAACCTTCCCACTGCTCTTCCTCAGACCTGCGAGACAAGAGCATGCTCGTGGGAGCTTACTGCTTTCTTCTCAGCAGTGCTCACATGAGCAAGGTAGCATCTCAGCAGTGTTTGTGTAGCCACTTGCATGCAAGCTGGTTCACCCTTCCCCCAGGTCAGCTCATGACAGTATGTGCATCTTCTGAACAGGGTGTGCGGTGCTCGTGAGAGAATGGAAAATAACCTCATTGCTGCCCTGTTTCTGGGGCAGTGTGGGAAGCCCTCCCTCCCCCTTGGTTACTTTTGTGCTTTTCAGCAGCATGACCAACAGTTTGTGGTATAAATAGTTTCTGGAGCTCAGCAGCGGTTTCATTTCAATCTGATCTTTCCATAGCTGTCTGCAGGTTGATCAGTCTCTCTGCAAACAAATAGCAGTTATTGGCCTGAGATGTCAACTCTACTTCTGCTGATGAAAGCCTCTGCTTGTGTTCTTCCCTCAGTTGTTAGCTTTTAATTAGGCACCAACTACCCCTTCCCATTGGCTAAGGACCTCAAGTATGTCCAAATGACTTTGAGTACCAAGTTTCAGTTTTTCACATCTGTATGCCCTTGGCATAGAATGCTTTTTGCCAGGGCTGCAAGAAAGCAGACTCAAGATATCTTCTGCTTAAGCAAGTCTCAGCTGCACAATATTCCCACAAGGTTGCTCTCATGAGCACCTCGCTGAGCAGTTTTCTCCTGGTGCTTTGCTTTGACCACTGCTACATCATAGTGAGCACAGCTGATCTCCCTCTCTCCTGGTATGCAGGGTTTGCGTATGCTTTTGCTTGCAGCCTTGAATGTTGTAGCTCTGCATGGCCTGGCCTGAGCTGTCTGTGGCTTAGCGGAGGGATGCTCTCAATCACAAGCAGAAACATGCGACACAAAGACCTGTTGGAGATTCCAGGGGTGGATGCCTGTGGGGGCTGAGCTCATGATGACAGAATTTTTTCCTGGCCGTAAGAGTTTCTGCCTTCTGAGCAAGCTTCACATGCACAGTTATGAGTTTCCCTCGCAATAGCTGAACTTTATGTTGATACAGTACAGCAGTGTGCAACTGTTGGAAGCCCTCAACTCACAATGTGCCATCAAGGAAGGCCTTTCACAGATGGCCTGTACATTCACTGATTAGTGAAGAGTTTGTTTTCTTGTAAGCGAAGAACCTTTCTATTCGCTTGAAAGGCTTTTGGTAATTTGTCGTATATAGTTTGTCGAGTACCAAACTATGGTTTGGCTTACAGAAATGTTTTGAAGTGTTTATTAACTCATATTCATCAGTTTCCTTAGTGAAATATAAGTCTATGAGGATTCTCCAAAGTTATTTGCATATCTGAATCACAGTAAGCAGCAGGTTTGTTTTTTGTTGCAAGAACCTTATTTGCCATCATAGAGAAACCTGAAGCCTAACCAACACACTACTCTTCCCGAAGAGCTGGCCTGAGGGATGAGTGAAAGGCTCCTAGATGGCCTTTCTTCTGTCCTTCTCTTTGCTTCCTTTCATCCGAGTAGTCTTTTGTCAGTTGACCAGACCCATCTACAGATCTGGCAAGCAGCTGTCTTGGCCAAAGTATCACTGGTACTTTGTAAAGAAAGACTAGAGAAGTCCCTGAGAGAGACTGAGTATTGAATTCAATAAATAAAAACAGGAAACAGATGGCACCGGTTTCAAAAGTTAAGTGGTTTTTAACTAGTCCAGTAACTAATGTTCTCATATACCTACAAAAATGTTACAGTTTTATCTTTGCAAACATCAAAAGAACAACTTTGAAGCACTTGCCAGGTGCATGCAGTCATGCATTTTAATAGATGACAGACCAAATGTATCCTTAAAGTAATGGGACTGACTTGCCGATTTCAAATTTCCCCATGTATTCCTGCAGTGAATAAAGCCTAATGAGTGCTCTGGTTTGGTTTTGTTTGGTTGTTTCAGGGTTTCTTAATTACTACTACTGTGGACCCAGTGTTGCTTCAAACATATTGCAGATATTAAAGGAAGTCTGCAAGTCTGGGCTCTGAGAAAGTGTCTGATGCAGAAGTGTTTCATGACAGGAGAAGTAGGAAGCCTCTGGAGCTGCCCAGGTCTCCTCAGGAGGCTGAGTATGTCAGCATCCACCCCTGTTTAGATCGATCTGCTGACTCATGGGTATCTGTTTTAAGCTCCAGAAAACATGAGAAGACAGACAGGATGCCTGACTTGGATTGGTACAAGCTAGGTCTGTGCTTCCCCATGGTCTCTTGGAGAGGTTGTGCACATGAGGTCTAACGTGACAGAACCCACAGGAACTGCTGTGCAGCCCAGCAGCAGGTGTGCTAGCTGCTGTAGATTCAAGAAACTGGCCTCCACTTGTACAATTTATTCTGAGGGCAGAAGAAGCTTTTTTCACCCAGACATTTTTAGAGTTTGCTCTTAGAGGAGATGCTGACTTTTATTAGTTTATCTGCAGAAAAGATGCTTCTGTTTTCCACAAAAACTGAACACTGGTTTAAAGTCTCTCTCCTGTGTGTTGTTCCTCTGCTCTGTAAGCCAAAGCCTGTGCCATCAGAGGGGAGTGCCACTGTATGTGCCATGACTCTTATCTTACTGAAACTTGGATTCCCAGAACACAGGTTTCTGTTTTGCTTGCCTAGTTTGTTTGTTACGTGCATGTATCTTTGGTCTTAAGGAGTCTAACCTTTTACTTAGCTTGATTGAAAAGTGTGTTTTGCGCAGTGGAGATGGAAACATAGAGCATAGTTAAGAAATCTGTGGATCTGGTAATGGTACCCTTCTTCTGTGTATCCTATCAAAAATGACCTGTAGCTGGGTTTCCAGAAGGCCTGTGTAAGAAGCTGGAGGTCAATGTTACCTTTCAACATAGTGCAAAAAATCTGTGACAGATCAAACTCCATCTTGTCCAATAAATCTCAATGTGTCTCCTACAATAAAGAGATAAAAAAAAAGAAGACTCACTTTCTTTTTGTAGGTAGATCATCAACAAGCCACATTCGTAATGTGCTTTAAGGATTAGACAACATGCTCTTACCTTAGTGACAACCAAGAGAGAAATTTGGGCAAAATGTGAGATCCTGCTGGAAGTGTTTAGCATTTAGTTCTTGAGTGTCCCCTATTCGGATGGCACTCATATGTGGAGGCCCTGGGGTTTATAAGATCCTCTTGGGCCTGTGCCTCTGCTTTGGAGGATGCTCAGGATGTTTCAGCCACGGTGCCAACCATCCCTGCTGGTATCCCATGGCTGAGCTCTCACTCATATCTTTTCTACAAGGCTTGATCCAGTTCCTAATGATCTTGGCTCCTTCAGAAAAAGTGTCCAGAAAAAGAGAGAGTAGCAGTTTCTTTTCTTCTGTATCTCAATCACAAGAGCATTTACAGAGCTGTTGGGTTCCAAAGAATTCCCCTCTGCCACGGGACTGAGGCAGCCATGGAGTATCTGCTCTGAATTTCTGTGTGTACCCTCTTTTATAGGAAAAGGTGCAGTTGTGACAGCTTGTCTTGGTTGTTTCCCACTGCTACAGCCTCTTGAACACAAGCTAGTGGCTTCCAGAGCCAAGCAAAATCAGTACTTCTGTATGCAGGAGCAGTCTTGTCCTGCTGCCTGCCAAACGTGCAGGCCAGATTTAATGTCCATACTCGTGCTGACCTGGCTTTTAGCTATTTCTCTGCTGGTAGGGATGTGGAGCAGGGGGATCTTGTCTCTGGTCTGTCTTCATCTTCTGGCTTTCAGACCCAGAGGAGATGTAGTAGAGCAAGGATGGGTGGATGCTAGCCCCACTCCAGACAGAAGGAACTACAGCACCTCATTGCCTTCGCTATCCAATTTCCTCTTTAAAATGCAGTAAGGGTCTATCCCCTACTGCATTACTGGAGTGTAAATACACTGTTAAAGGCAGAGCTCTATCTACACAGTTGTGCTCTTTCATGCCAAAAGTCACAGGGAAACGCATGGGGCAGGAAAACCCCTGGCTGAACTCTGGAGTGAAAAGTGCAAGACTTTAAGGATAGAACAGGACAGAGGAGTATCCGAGGCAGAGTGGTGAGCCTCTCATCGCCCTGCCTTGAGGGCACCTGGGGTGAGGCCCTGGCTCAGCCCATGATTTCCAAAAACTTGTGCAGGCAGGTGTGGCAGTGATTGCACAAGGTGGGCAGCACTGAGGCCAGCAGTGTCCCACTGACCTCTCTGCAAGGCCCCCCCATTCCAGCTGTCTTCCATGCTGGGGGTGTCCTTCACACCTATGAGGTTTTGCTGCTCTTAGAATGGCAGGATCTGGCCTGAGTAAGGCGGATCCTTGGGAAGACAGAGAAAGATCTATTAGTAATTACCATTGCTTTATATATTTTTGGGTGTTTCTTGGTTTCTGTGTTGTATGATGTATACCAAGGACAACCAGCCAAAGTAAACTACCTGAATGAGAAACTGCAAACGAAAAAGCCAGCCACATGGAAGAGTTTGCCCTCAAGTGCTTTAGTCATTTCAGATTAGGTGCTCTCTTGCTTTTCTGCAGATAATCTTATAAGGAGTCACCCTGTGAGAAACCTGCCCCCCTATGCAGCCACCAGCAGAAAGCTTAGGCAGGTCTGGAAAGACTCTCTTGTAAGAGGAGGGATTAATGTCCCTGCTTGTTAACTTTGGCAGTGTGTGTTGTTGTTGTGCCAGCAGAGATAGGGAGAGCAAATGGAGAGGCATTATTTTATGATTGTTGGCATTTCTGGAGGATGGGGGTGATTCTTTGGGGGTTTTTCTAGCAGGAGTAAAAGGCAAAGTGGAGCACAAAGCAGTTCCTTCACAACCAGGAGGCTGTTGGGACAGAAGGAAGAGTACAGAGGCAAAATGGATGGAAACATTCCCTCCTCCCTTAATCCAGTTGCAGACCTGATTTATCCAGACTGAGTCAGTGGTATCAATATTGTCCTGTTACTTGGTGAGAAGTTATGAGCTCACAGTGTGTTTTTTGTCCTGCAAACCAGCTTGCTATCTCCTTGCCAAGTTCCCCATGAAAAAAAAAAGGGGGATTACCCAGCCTGGAGACAGGATTTCTCCACCTGCAGAAATAAGGAACAAGTCAAACTCATTCACAGAGTGTGTTTCATCATAGTCAGTTGTGAGGAAAACTTATTTTATGGAAAAAATTAGACTGCTCAAGAGTAGAAGAGTCCAAGCCAGCTTTCACTTTATACATCCCTCCTCACATTACCCTCTGCATTTTTGTTAGTGACTTTGAAAAGTGCTATTCAGCTGGAAAGCTTTGCAAACATTAGAGAGGACCCTATCAAATAGAAATATGAAGACACCAGAGAGATAACCAGGAGGGACTCCTTTCAACAGTGGGTTATGCATCTTAGTATGTTTTGCTTGGCCTTTTGGTCCCAGATGTGAGCTGGCAACAGAGTTCAAAGAACCAGCCCCAGAGGAATAAAGCACTCTGGAGGACTGATTTTAAAGGAAATTTCTTGAACCTATTAATCATGGAACATACAGGAAATTAATTTAAAGTGATGTCATAAAAATAGCACATGAAAGAAGTGCAAATATAATGTATTTTTTATAAATAGAAATGAATCTTTATACTGACCCTTGTGTAAGTTATAAGCTGAAAACAAACCAGGTGGCAAATCTGTTGGGTAAGAGTTGTTAAATATTGGGTGCTGAGATCCAAAGAAACAAAGATCTTGTGCCTGCTTGCGTAAACCTCACTGCAAGTTCAACACTGGAGGAGCATCACCTGAATTAACAAGGTAAGAGAGTGTATCTAATTTGATGCTTTTTCCCACAATGGAACAGCCATCAGGTGGACAAATTTTGCCACCTTATGGTTGTCTTTGAACCAATTTATCCTGTAATTCCAGCTGTTGAGATTAAAATTTGTTGGGTTTACTGGTTTGGGCGGGGGGATTTTTTTTTCTTTTTTTGTTTGTTTGTTTGTTTGTGGGGGTTTTGTTTGGTTTTTTGTTTGTTTGCTTTTTTCCCCTTCCCCCTATGATATTTCACTGGATCACAGAATGGTAGGGATTGGAATGGACCTCTGAGGATCATCTACTCCAAGTACTCCTACCTCCATGCTAAAGCAGGTTTGCCTAGATCAGGCTCCAGATGAACGATCTACAAAAGTCTCTGTAGCATGACTATGACGCCTCTGTTGCAATCTCGGTGCAAGTCCCCTACTTGCTTTCAAGTGAAAAGTGGATTTGTTTTTTCTTTCTTTCTTTGTTTTTATTCTTTGTTACTCTGTGCATGCAGTCACCTACTGTACCAGAGCTTTGGTCTTTGCTGGAGTTCCTAAGTTCTGCAAAAAGGTCTGCAGGATTGGGAGGGTTTCTGGACCATCACTGTTTGAGTGATGGGACATTGCTAAGAAAGGACTATTCCCTTCAAACAGGCACTGTGATATGGCAGAAATGTTCAGTTGAAACAAAACCTGAAGAAAGCCAAACATTTCACATCAAAGCTGTTGACTAAATGCAGGACTCTGGGAGAGCATGGCCAGCTGCCTGAGGGCTTGCTGCAGGCATCGCCAGACTATCCTGGGCATGCTTGCATTGCCAAGACACAGCCATGCCTTAGATACTGTGCCTGGGTAACTTTGCAAATGTGGATGTTTCACCTTGTTTGGGTGGCTGGTCCCCTAGTTCTTTCTGTACATACTGTGATAAAGACATTTTTTTTTGTGGTGCGAGAATTAAAGGCACAAGAATTAAACTGTCCCTTCTGAATCTACCATTACTAAGGTGGTACTGCTACACTCAAGAAAGCTTACAGAAGAGCAAAAAATGCAATCTGAGCATGATTTAGGAGGCATTATTAAAACTGCTGAATGTGTACCTGAAAATCAGCTCAAGATCTCTGTTTTCAATCATGTTCAAGTCAGATATTAGAAATATCTAATTATTTGAAGATGTTTTGGTGGCTCCATCAGAGTCAACATACACTTTTCAAATACTGGCGTCATTTTATGATCAGGAATTTAACTCTTAGTAAGAATAATCTTTTTCATGGGTGTTCACAACTCAGTTGTAGTCAAGCTTCTAAAAGGTTGGTTTAAAATTATACAATTGCAAAATGATGCAATAGAAATAATCCCTGCAATAAATTAATCTGTCATGTTATCTAAGAAATAAATAATTTGACTTTTTTCTGTTTTTTTCTTTTTTAGTTGGTTGGTTTGGTTTTCAGTATGGAGCTTTGATAGGTGATAATTCATGTAAAGTACTTGTACCTGCATTGAACAGAGATCTTCTGAGGTCTTGAATAACTGAAAATAAGACTTGAGTGGATTGGTTTTCTCTTTGTGAAATACCCTGTCACATCCAAAATATTTCCTAAACTACCTGTGCAAAATATATCCTGGCATTGTCTTTTTTGGAACGAATACAAAAATCCTGATATTTTTATGGCATATGATAATGATCTGATTCATTTCCTGCTCAGGCTCTTGACCAACTGTTAAACTTTTTTTTTTTTTTTTTGTGTAACAAGCAGTCAAATATGTATCTCTGCATCCCAGCACAGTGTTCTGTGTACAGGAAACAAACTCTGTCTGGTTCTACAATGACTTGGTCCTCTTCCCAGGAATTTTCCCCTTCCATTACAAAAAAAAAAAACCCAAAACAATCAAACCAAACACAAAACAATCCCCCTGCCCAAAACCACCCTCCCCCCCTAAGAAAACCCCACCAAACCAAAACTAAAAGCCCCCAAAACAAATAACCAAAACCCAACCCCCCACCCAACCAACCAAAAACCACACAACCCCCCCATACCCAAACCCCAAAGCACTTTTCCAGTATATTAGCACTAGACTGACTAGGCACAAGACACGTCCATGAATTCCTCTCAATGATACAAGATAAGATTTACTGGACCTTTCCTGCACTGAAGTGCACCTACATGTGTGTCCTTTTCCCCAGCATCTCTCAAAAGACCTTTTCCTTGGAGCTGAGGAAAGCCATTTTTCCTCCTTGCAGGAAATTCCAGTGCCAGGATGTTAATAGTTAACTTCCTCACAACAGCCTGCCAGTGATGGGCTGTGACAGGGTATTCTCTCTCATGGTGAGCTGAAATGAAGCAGATGCCATCCAACAGTGAGTGTAAGAGTTCCCATTCCTCTCTCTTCCTGTCTTTCCATAGTGTAGCCTGTGCCTTTTAGGGTACTTGAGGACTCCAACTCTGGGTACCTGCAGTGGCCCCGATGGCTAGGGACAGGATGCAGGGATGGCACCATCTCTGCACAGGGAGGTTTAGTACCTCCTGGGAGGCCAGAAACAAAGGTAGTTGCAGCTCTGCCAGGAAATCTACAAAATCCTTGTCTTGCTTTTCTTAGAAAATGGGAAGATGTTTTATGTCTCCAAACACTACTCTGGGCATCCCATAACAGATGACTTCTGTCATATTGGTGGGGATACAGCAAAGCAAGCTGATGGACACAACAGGAGTGCAATACACATAAGGCAAATTTTAAAAAGTCCTTTGAAATACTAAGTGTGCTGGTACTTTAGAAAGCTACACAGGGGTATTTCCAGGGGGTGTGTAAAAAAATAAGTAGCTTTTTATGTTGATAATGTTGAACCAATTAGTAGTATGAAAATCACAGAAAATTTATTAAAAGGAAAGACAATTTCCCAGTTATGTCTGTTTCAGAGGATGGATCCTCAGCAACAGCAAGCTGAGACCCAGTTTGTCCAGGTGATGAGATGCTGGTATTTAAGGTCCTGGTACCATGATCTTAGTTTTTCAGGTAGCTGGGTCCTACAGTGTGTTTAGGCTCCTGTGGAGTGCCTGTGGAGATTCAGGGTTATGAATATGGGAAATATAAGGGGTGGTATAGCCAAGCTAGCCTGCAAGAAAAGCTAAGGTCAAGCTGTTCTGAGCAGCCTCTGTGCGTCTAGGGTACCTGCTTCCATGTGTGGTTCCCATCCCTGCATCTTTTCTGGGAGCTGGCCCTCTTTGGCAGGGACATAGGAAGCCCTGGGCAGTGCTTGGAGGAAGTTATGCTTATTTAACCAGATGTATTTACAGAAAAGGCCCTCCCCCATGCATGCTGAAAGAGGTTTATTAGTTGGTATCAGTTTGTATTTTGTCTTACTCCCTACCGCATGCCAGGAAGTTCTGTGACAGGCATGTTTGATCCTGCTGTGTGCCCAGCATTTCTGTGCAGCTGAGCTACCTGTCAGTGTGCCTGACTGGCATCCAGCCCCACACAGATCTGGGAAGCCAGCACAAACAGCTGGGGAGACCCATTCTGAGTGTGTTTTCATTTTAGAGTAACAAGTGTATGTGATGCTGATCATGGGGTATTGTGTATTTGCCACAGAGGTCTTTGGAACAGGGTGCAAAAAGCTGCTGTTTACTGGTTTATAGTTGTATAATAATGGAACAGCCTAGTGTTCCTGTCAGAAACAAGTTGTTTGCATCTCACCCAAGAAAGTTCAAAGTAAGAAAAGAACTGTGTTGTCCAGCTTTGCCTTGCATACAAGCTGCTTCCTCCTGATGCAATTTCCTTGGTAGTCAAATACTCAAACAGGACTATTTTAGGAGAAATTAGGGCTTTTGTCCTGATGAGTCATGCTGATGCAACTGTTCTAGAAAGACAAAACTTTCCGTATTATTAGAAGAAGCCTTGGTGTCTTAGCCTGCAAACTTCCCTACTATTCCCTCCTCTATTAAGGCAGCAAACCAGCATCATGTTATTCTGACTGAATGCCTTTGGAAAGATTAAGACTAAAAAAACTCACAAGCCTGCTTCCTTGGCAGAGGCAGTTCTGAAGGCTGGCTGTTGAATGAGTAACTATTTACACAGCATTATCATGCTCTGCCACAATGGCAGGGCAGGGATAGCCGGACAGAAAAACTCCTTTGCATTTAAACTTTTGGCCTGAAGATCTAACCAGGTGATTGAGCTGCTGGCAGGGCAGGACTGATATGGAACATGACAAAGATAATATGATTTATTTTTCATTATAACTTTCCTTTTCATTGTAGTTTGAAGAAGAGTACCTAAAGCCCTGCAAGTCAAATTAAAGCACATGGACTAGCAGCACATGCCAAGGCTCTGCCTCCTGGAGCATGAAAAGATGCAAAATCATTCTTCTTTCAATTACACAGGTATTGTACCTCCTGCTTCAAAGACTGCAAATACAGCTTTAACTGCTTTTCCTTGCCAGCCTTTCTCAGGGGATATTAGGAGAAGAGTGCCCAGGCTTAACCCAGTTGGCACTGTTATGGCTGAGCTGACACACTGTCATGTCTTCTGGCTCCCAAGGGTTAAGTATCAGGAAGTAGTTGTGCACTGCTTGCAAAGTTTTGGAAAGATTTTCTGCTTATGTTACAGGATGGCAAATGGGTTTGTGGGTTTCCTCCCTCTTCTGTTACTTCTGATTTTAATTCTTGGCCCCTTCTGCACTGCTCGTTTATTTTTTCTCATCAGAAAAGCAAAAGACAGCTCTGAGTGTGGATGCTGACATATAGGAGGAAAGAGAGGAAGGGAGGGGACGGGCTTGCAGGATCTGCTCATGTGAAAGTGGGAAGGCAAAGTGCATGGAAGAGCACAGCTTGCCCAGACGCTGCAGATGGAGGAGCCAGTACCTCTGGCTGACAGAGGGGAGAGGACTGCCAGGTTCTAAAACTGGAGCATGATCCTGAGGTCATATTCTGTGAGTAACACAATACAGAGACAGAAAGAGGAGGTAATGGGTATATAACACTGAAATAACCTTTGTAACTCTGATGGCAGATTGACTGAGGACTGGCGTTGCCACACAGTTCGTGGTTTTGATTAGTGAGTCCTTGTCTCTGTAGGGCAGCTTGTGGAGGACATTTCTGGCCACCTTGGGCATCCTTGGATCTTCCTAACTCTGGATAACTTGATAAATCCTGACAAACTGACATGGAATGAGAGAGAGAGAGAGATTATGCTGCTTGTAGGCTTTTTTTCCACCTACTGACAGAAGCAAGAAGGAGGCCCACTCTGATTTCTTGGATTTTTAAGTAGCTTGATGAAATGAACTGCTAGGTCTGTGAACTGTGGCATGGGGAGGTGGACAGGGTTACTCTGGTCTTTTCGTTGTGAAAGAAACCAGAAACCAAATTCAGTTTAGAAGTGTGATGTGAGTGGCTGGGTCTGGCTGTCAAGAGAAAGTCTGTACTTTTGAAAAAATAGCTGGTGCCTACCTCAAGTCTCCGAAGGTATTGAAGCTGTAACAGATAGAAAAGCATTCCTGTTTGCCATACATGGCCTCACATGTAATCTTCTTCTCCAAAGCTCTTCACAAATGTAACTATACTTTAACCAGGACCTGCAGTTTTGATGATGAAAACATATAATAATGAATCATACCAAACTTAGAATTAACATTTTTAAACAGTTTGAAAACTTCAGGTCTTCCCTGTTGAAGAACAAAAACCCTTCCATATGTGAGGTGCTAGAGGGAATAGGTAGCTTTGGGGAAGCTGATAACATCCCAGTACTAAAAGACCACTTCCCTTCTCTGCTGTCAGCTGCAGCTGCTTTGTCTCTATTTTAAAATGTTGTCCTGTTTAGCTGTCTTCTGAAGCAGACCGAAAGTACAAGTGAATCTCAGTCTTTCAATTCCTTTTTTTTTTGGGAAAGTGTCAAGTTGTTGACCCATGTGCAATCCTAATTTCAACACAGTGGAAATGGAGGCTGTTAAGATATGCACTCAGGCTTCTGCCTGGGCTCTGCCACCCTTGAGCATACAGATGCTGCCATGGGCCCTCTGATGTGTGGCAGGTGGCAGGAATCAGTCAGTCTGTCTGTTCTCAATCAGGTACCTCTTGGTGCAAGCAGGTACAGAGGAAAAGTGGAAACTTCAGTAGGAAGGTTAGGTTTTTTAATTTAATGGGTTTCTCTTTCAGACCTGGTAGGAAGACTCCCTACTCTTTTATACGTGCAGCATGCTTGACCATTTGCCCAACTGTGTTTCCCTTCAGTCAAGCTGAAATAAATATCATCAAACTTCCCCTCTCAAAATTGCCTTGGATGTATACAGAGAGATACTTTCTTTTAAACTGTCTATGCATTCTCTTGCATTTTCTATTTTTTCATAGCATATGACTATGGTGTCCTGGGAAATTAAATGATGTTGAGTGTTTCTCTAATACTCTTTTTGACTAAACAATTTGACTCCAACATTTATATCTATAATATAATATATCAGTCTACAACGAATAACACATTGGTTAGATGGCCACATTCAGAGGGGATTGGTCAACAGCTCAATGTCTGGATGGAGATTGGTGACAAGTGCTTTCCCTCAGGGATCAGAACTAGAACCAGTGCTGTTTAATATCTTTAGCAACGATGCAGTGGGATTGAGTGCACCCTCAGCAAGTTTTCAGATGGCAATAAGCTGAGTGGTGCAATTCATGAAATGGTCAGAGGATATGTCTGTGAGGAAAGGCTGAGAGTGTTGGGGTGATCAGCCTAGAGAAAGCTCTGGGGAGACCTTCTTGTGGTCTTTCAGTACTTAAAGAGTGCCTATAAGAAAGACAGGGCAATTTTTTTGGCCTATTGCAACAGGACAAGAGGTGATGGTTTTAAACTAGGAGAGGGTAGATCTAGACTAGATATAACAAAGAAATGTTTTATAGTAAGGGTGGTGAAACACTGGAACAGATTGCCTGGAGAGGTGATAGAAGCTCCACCACTGGAAATATTCATGGTCAAGTTGGACTGGCCTCTGAGCAACCAGATTTAGTTAAAGATGTCCCTCCTCACTGCAGGGGGTTTGGACTATGTGACCTTTAAAGGTCCCTTCCAATCCAAACCATTCTCTGTATTGATAACATTTTACAGAACCTACACAACAAAACAACTTGGTTGTGCTGAGTACAATTAACACCCCTCACAGTGTGTACCAAATAAGAAGTATTGAAAGCCGAGATACAGGGGGGTGAACACAGTTCTGCCTAGGAACTATTTCTGCACTTAATGCTGAAGGAAGTGATTGTGAAATAACAACATATGCTGAGTGGTTACATCTTTCCAGCCATCACCATCTTAGTTTGAGGATGTTGGGAAACTGTCTACATAAAGTTTTGCTTGAGGAGCACAGGCTGAAATGTTTTCTCACTTTCAGAACTATTATCTCATGGGACCTGCCAAAGGGTTTCAAATTTTTGTTGTACTTGCAGGTATGAGGTGACCACTTGGATCCCAGAGTGCACAACTGGCACATGAGGAGACTGAAACACAACATGAAGTACACAAGGTAAGTGTTTGCTCTCTGCGTATTCAGGGTTTGGGGATACTGTTTGTTTGCAGTCATGGAGCTGTTTCCAGCAGGTTGTGAGCTTTAGTAAGTGAGTTATTTTCTAATATAGCCAATGGTGATATGGTCTTTGGCACCTGTGGCAGGAAACAGCCTTTCTGTAAATTAAAAATCAATATTGTTCTAATTGCACCCACTGTGACAGCAATATCCAATTCCCATCTATTACCAGTGCTGATTTACAGAAAAGGGTGATAGGCTTATTTGGTTGCATATCAGCTTGTTCTGCCTTTCCAGTAAAGAATGTAAGTTGTTTTCATAGTGTGTAAAAGGGTGTGCCAGGAGCCTGTGTAACTTTGCTTTTCAGAAGCCCTGAGGCTGCTGAAACTGTGTGTGGGATTCCAAAATCCCTTCCAGGAAAGTCTGCAGGGTCAGAAACCTACATCCCAATCAAAGTGCTCAAGTTGGACACAATCTGTTCAGGCTTCTGCCTCAGAGGTAGCCATACTAGATGGACAGGCTAATGCTGCAAAGGCTGTGAGCGTTTAGAATCATAGCATCTTTTAGGCTGGGAAAGACCCTTAAGATCATCAAGTCCAACCATCAACCCAGCAATGCTGAGTCCACTACTAAACTACATCTACATGTCTTTTAGGTACCTCCAGGACTAGTGCCTCCACCACCTCCCTAGGCAGCCAGTTCCAGTGCTTGACTTGGAGAGGGACTTGGGGTACTGGTTGACAGTTGATTAAATATGAGTCAGCAGTGTGCCCAGGTAGCCAGGAGAGCCAATGGTATCCTGGCTTGTATTAGAAACACGGTGCCCAGCAGGAACAGGGAGGTGATCACCCCCCTGTACTTGGCACTGGTGATGCCACACCTCAAGTACTGTGTTCGGTTCTGGGTCCCTCACTATAAGAAGGATGTTGAGGCTCTGGAGTGTGTCCAGAGAAGGGCAATGAGGCTCATGAAAGGCCTCGAGCCCTGGCCTGTGAGGAGTGTCTGAAGGAGCTGGGGGTGTTTGGTCTGGAGAAGACGAGGCTCAGTGGAGACCTCATCACTCTATATCTACTTGGAGGGAGGTTGGAGTGAGGAGGGGGCCAGCCTCTTCTCCTTCGTGGCAAGCAACAGGACTAGAGGAAATGGTTTCAAGCTGTGCCAAGGGAGGTTGAAGCTGGATGCTAGGAAATATTTCTTCACAGAGAGGATTATCAAACATTGGAACGGTCTGCCCAGGGCAGTGGTGGAGTTGCCATCCCTTGGAGGTGTTTAAGCAACGTGTGGACCTGTCACTTAAGGACTTAGGATTGACCCTAAACTGGGTTGAGGGTTGGACTGGATGGTCTTTGAGGTCTCTTCCAACTGGATGTTTTCTGATTCTGTGGTAACGCTTTCTATGAAGAAATTTTTCCTAATGCCCAATCTAAACCTCCCCTGGTGAAACATGAGGCCATTTTCTCTTGTCTGTCACTAGTTACTTGAGAAAAGAGACTGACACTTGCCTTATTACAACCTCCTTTCAGGTAGTTGTAGAGAATGAGAAGATTTTCCCTCAGCCTCCTTTTCTTCAGGCTAAACAACCCCAGTTCCCACAGCCACTTGTCATAAGTCTTGTGCTCTAGACCCTCTACCAGCTTCGTTGCTCTTCACTGGACAAGGACCAGCACCTCAATGTCTTTCTTGTAGTGAGAGGCCCAAACCAGAGCAGAATATTTGAGGTGCAGCCTCACCAGTGCTGAGAACATGAGGACAAACACTTCTCTACTTCTGCTGTCCATGCTGTTTCAGATGCAAGCCAAGATGCTGTCGGCCTTCTTGGCCACCTAGGTACACTACTGGCTCATATTCAGCCAGGTGTCAATGAATATCCTCAGGCTCTTTCCTGTGTGGACTGAAGGAGAGGAATTAATCACTTTTGAGCCTGAAACACAGCTTTCTGATAAAGAAACAGACACACTCATTAAAACAAAACCTTGGGAGGTGGAAGGGTAGAGAGCAGACAAGATAAAGGACATCTCTTGTTGACCTATGTGGTGCAAATGTTTGAAATGCCTGATCAATGACCATTTAGATAAGTTTTGTGTGGCTAAATTGGAAAAGTACTTTAGAAACAGGCTTGCTTTCAACTACTGCTAAGAGTATATCAGCTTTGTGTGTTCTCACAGCAAACCGATCGTTTCTGAGCTATCTACAGGTGTTGTCAACTTGTTGTCGATATCTCAGGGGTCCGTGCCTGTAATATGCCACACTTTTCCTCTGGACATCATTCCAGCCACACTTCTCCAAGCCTGTAATATTTCATGAGGTTCTTGTGACCCAAGGACTGGGACTTGGACTTGTTGAACTTCATACCATTGGCTTTGGACCAGCGATCCAACCTGTTCATGTGCCTGTGTAAAGCCTTTCTACTACTGCACAGATCAACACTCCTGTGCAACTTGGTGTCATGTGCAAACTTACAAAGGATGCCCTTGATCCCCTCATCCAGATCATTGACAATCTAAACATCTTCCCCTGTTTAAGGTTGAAACATCCAGCTGTAGTTTTGTTGCTGAGAGGAGGTGTAATGAGAGAGATGTTAGAGGCAAGAGCCATAGCAAACATGTATGAAAAAGCAGGCTGTTGAGAATGGTCCTTTATGACAGCTGAGATATGGCATGGCTGTATTCTAGAGATAAGTAGCATGCAGTTTGCAGTGCTGACCAGCTGTAGCAGAAGAGAAAGACTTATCTCACAGGACAATTCTTACAAAATCTGAACTTCCTAATACAGTTGCACAGGTTTGCAATTGTTTTCAGATGCTCTTCAAAATGAAAAGTCAACACTTCCTTTTCTCCTTTCTGTTTCCTACAGCAAAGACTTCAGTCAAACAAAACACAAATTAAGAACTGCATGCACGTGGCAAGTGTGGGCCATCTACATGGTCCTAGCTGCAAACCTCTCTGAGGAGCAAGTGCTGAAGCAGGCTTGTCCGTCGTGTGACGCCACTCAGCTTTGCAACTGCTCTTCCATGGGCTTGGACTTTGTGCCACAGGGGCTAACAGGCAAAATCACAGTGTTAAACCTGGCCCACAACAGGATAAAGCACATCCGATCCCAGGATCTGCAGCAGGCTGTGAACCTGAGAGCCCTGCTGCTGCAGTCCAACAAAATCAGCTCTATAGACGAGGACTCATTTCTCTCCCTTGGGAAACTGGAGCTCTTGGACTTATCAAATAACAGTTTGGCTCACTTGTCCCCTGTGTGGTTTGAGCACCTTTTTTCACTCCAGCACCTCCACCTTCAAGGGAATTCCTACAGAGACCTGGGGGAAAGCTCCCCCTTCTCTAGTCTGAGGAATCTGAGCTCTCTCTACCTGGGCAACCAATGGTTCTCCACAATAAGGCAAGGGAACTTTGAGGGCATTGAGCTTCTTGACAAGTTGTGGATTGATAGTGGTAATCTCAATCAGTATGAGCCAGGAAGTTTGAAATCAATTAAGAAGATAAATCACATGATCATAAACCTAAGAATTAATAACCTGTTCTCAGCAATTGTCAGTGATCTTGTGCACTCTGTTGTGTGGTTAGAAGTGAGAGACATCAAATTAGAGACTGCAGAAACAAGCTTGGTGCAGAACTCTACACTCCCTTTTAGGATGAGGAAACTTACATTTAAAGATTCTTCAGTCACGGATCAATATATTAGCCGAATGCTGGTGTTACTGAAGGAAATCACATCATTGCAAGAGCTAGAGGCAATTGATTGTGTGCTTCAGGGGAAAGGATCATGGAATATGGAAGAAATTACAAGGAGTGGGGAAGGTTTTGTTCAAACAGTATCACTAATAAATATAATTATTCCAAATTTTCATTTGTTTTTTGACCTGGACGGCATACAGTCACAAGTAATCAATCTGAAAAGGCTCACCATTGCAAGCTCTAAAGTTTTTATGGTACCATGCAGTCTTGCAAGATATTTTTCATCACTTCTGTATCTGGACTTTCATGATAACTTGCTTGTAAATAATCGCTTAAGTGAGACAATCTGTAAGGATGCTTGGCCTTCATTGCAAACTTTAAATCTAAGTCAAAACTCTCTAAAATCTTTAAAGCAGACTGCAAATTCTGTAACTCATTTACCCAAATTGATTAATCTTGACATTAGCCAAAATAATTTTGGTGAGATTCCAGATGTGTGTGAATGGCCCAAAACCCTGAAATATTTAAACCTCTCCAGCACTCAAATTCCTAGACTAACCACCTGCATTCCCCCAACATTGGAAGTTTTGGATGTTAGTGCTAACAACCTAAGGGAGTTTGGACTGCAGCTCCCATTTCTCAAAGAGCTGTACCTTGCTAAAAACCAGCTGAAGACCTTACCTGGTGCCGCACCCGTTCCCAACTTAGTGGCTATGTCAGTCAGAAGAAACAAGCTCAACAGCTTCTCCAGGGAGGAGTTTGAATCCTTCAAGAAAATGGAGCTGCTAGATGCCAGCGACAACAACTTCATCTGCTCCTGTGAATTCCTTGCTTTCATCCAACATGAGGCCAGGATAGCCCAGGTGCTGGTGGGCTGGCCGGACAGGTACATCTGTGACTCTCCCCTGGCTGTGAGAGGGGCAGAGGTTGGAGCTGTGCACCTCTCCTTGATGGAGTGCCACAGATCCCTTGTGGTGTCGCTGATCTGTGTCCTGGTGTTCCTGGTCATCCTCGTCCTGGTGGCCCTCAGCTACAAGTACCACGCGGTCTGGTACCTGAGAATGACCTGGGCCTGGCTCCAAGCCAAGCGGAAGCCAAAGCGAGCCCCCCCCAAGGACATCAGCTACGATGCTTTTGTCTCCTACAGCGAGAACGACTCTGACTGGGTGGAAAACATAATGGTGCGGGAGCTGGAGCAGGCCTGCCCCCCCTTTCGGCTCTGCCTCCATAAGCGAGACTTTGTGCCCGGCAAGTGGATCGTGGACAACATCATCGACTCCATAGAGAAGAGCCACAAAACGCTCTTTGTGCTGTCCGAGCACTTTGTGCAGAGCGAGTGGTGCAAATACGAGCTGGACTTCTCCCACTTCCGCCTCTTTGACGAGAACAACGACGCAGCGATTCTCGTCCTGCTGGAGCCCATCCAGAGCAAAGCGATTCCCAAGAGGTTCTGCAAGCTGCGGAAGATCATGAACACAAAGACCTACCTCGAGTGGCCTCTTGAAGAAGAGAAGCAGGAGATGTTTTGGGAAAACTTGAAAGAAGCCTTGAAGTCTTAGAACAGGTTTTCAGCCCTCATTTCATCATGTTTCCACAAAGGACATGTGTCAGTGGCTTTTCCTGCTAAGAATTTTTTCTTATTTTTATGCCTAGGGAGGACCTGCTTTGTTTTGTGGAGTGTTAATTATCATTTTACGAAATGAGAAAGACACCGTTTGGGCTTTACAGTGATTTGATATACTGATCTTTCAAAATAATAGCAAATAACTATGACATTTGGAATCCCTTTTGGACTTCATGTCCTTTTCTACTTTCATATAGCTGAATGTAGGTTATTTCTGTACTTCTTCATCCTGTTACCACATCTCTGATAACTCCTAACAGTGTCATTTTAATTTACAAATGAAAATAAAAGTGCTTCAATACTCCCCCATTGTCTGTTTTTCTCCTTTAGTTTATTTTTAGTGTCATCATGCAAAGCAAAGGTAACTAAAATTAATTCTTAAAAAAATCTGAGGATTTACATTAAAGCAAGCTCTCTGAAACTCTACCTTAACACTGGAACAGGTTGCCCGGGGACCTGGTAGAAGCCTCATCCCTGGAGGTTTTAAAGGCCAGGCTGGATGTGGCTCTGGGCAACCTGATCCAGTGTGAGGTGTCCCTGCCCATGGAAGGGGGGTTGGAACTAGATGATCCTTGAGGTCCCTTCCAACCCTAGCAATTCTATGATTCTAAAACAACCCAAAAATCCCCAAGCAAACCATAACAAAAAAAAAAAAAAAAGAAGAAGAGAAGAAATTATTGAATATGTACCTCCATTCACAAATCTGTTATTCTGGCTACTTACACCAGAGTCCATACCATGCATAGATGGGAGTTTACTCAATACCTGTGAAGCAAGCATCCTGGCACCTTCTAACATGTCTGTGGTGAAACCCAGGGGCATAGAATCACTGTTCTTTGTTTCTTTTATTAGGCTTCTTTCTCTCTGTAAATGCTTGTTTCTCCCTCCAGTGACACCACCATGTTCCCTTCTATCTTCTTCCATTTGTGGGGCGTAAGTACGTGTTTTTAATGAGTGGGCTAGACTAGCATTGCAGACTGGCTTGCTTGTTTCTGCTCTTCTGCTTTGCACAGCTTATTTAAGTAACCACTGGGCCATGCACCCCTTAGAGCTTTACATACCTTCTTTTACAACCAGTGCAGAAAATCACACTGGTAAGAGGCAATTCATCTTTCTACTTTAGTATGAGGTATCTTCTAGAGCTATTGTATTGCTCTTCATCAATTATAACAGGAATTTAGACTAGCAGGAAGATACAGATGTTCATATTAAGATAGTTGGTGACTGTCTGACTGCCTGGAGTCAGTTACAGGTTTCTTATGTTTTAAGTATTCTTGTGGAAACCTGAAACTGTCGCTGAGGTGTGCGTTTCTCTAACTCAGTACTTCTTTCCATGTTGCACTTTGCTTGTGTTGTTGGAGCTTAGGTACAGGGGAGTCTGAATGAAACTTGATTAATCTTTATACATGCAATTCTGTGTTTCTGACTATTTGAAAACTGGGATAAAATTGCTTACATACGTGTCTCTGTGTTGGTATTTATGTACACATTCATATATATGTGCATCTGTGCACATGCCTGTGCATATGTATATATTCACACTCCTGTGTGTATGTGTGTGTCTATATACACACACATACAAGAGACAACAGTTTCTGTGGGTGTTGCCTGCAAACATCACTTTCAGTTCCACTTTTCTGTCTTATGATAGCTCTAGGTTAGTCTAAACTCTGCTGCAAAAAGTTTTTTTTTGTTTACTCTTTTGTAGAAGAATAGCTCATGGGTTAATCACGGCTGAACTCCAAGTAAGTGATGAGTGAATCATCCGATAGCAAACAGTGAGTGCTGACAAAACAGATTAGGAGACTGCATGCCTATAGGTAAAGAGAAAAAGACAGCTTGCTGCTCATTTGAAAGTGAGGATCAGAGAAAGGTAGGAGAGGCCTAGGCTTTCATACAGTATACTCTTACTATAGAGTCAGACTTCTATGGGCTGACACGTTTAAAATGACTGATAGTATTGCTGCTTTTGTGCCAATCAGACGCTCTAGGTGGGAATTCCCCTTCTTACATAGTGGTGGAAAGATGAAGTGAGAAAGAAACAGCAACTTGAGAGGAAGCTTGGTAAAGAGAAGTCATCAAAAGAAAGGCTGAACACAGCAGCGTGCAGACACCAGAGCTGGAGCTGGCTCCCTTGGGTACATCTTCTGCACAAAGGTGAGTTTGCAGGTGGGAGGAGGTTGGTGATGCAGAGGAAGAGAGTGGTGCTACAATGCCAGAGCAAGTAGCAAGAAGGGAGCACTGGGAAGAGGCTGTCTAATTTCTGCCACTGGGTCCTTAATCTCTGCATGGGGGATTCAAGGTGCCCGGGGTTTCTGGCAGAGGGGCCAGCTCCTGCAGGAGTGGGAGAGATTTCCAGCTGCATGGCAGGCAGGCAGGCAGCAAAAGGAAGGCTCACCCTCAGAGCATGATGATGGGAGCAATATCCATCATGAAACAGGAGAACTGAAAGCAGAAAATGAAAAAAGAGAAAAGCTGACTCAGACTGCAATTTCTGCTACTACCCCTGCCTTGGAGGATGCCTTGTATCTGCTTCGTCCTGCTTGTATGTTGTCTCACTTGGGTGTCAATGTTGCTGCCCAGTCAAGGCTAGGTGTGAAGGTGGGCTGTGTTTGCCTCAGGCATGCCATCAAGAAGAAGCTCGTTCAGCAATGGTCCTGGGTATACAGGCTCAGCTATCTCCTCATCTAACTCTGCCCCATTGGACATCATCTATGTTGGAAACAAGAAGGGGCATGCCTCTCTGTGTGTGTGTATACTCACATACAGGCTGTTAAAGCAATGCTGGTGGGCAATAATCGGGACATTTTGAACCACACACAAACAAGTGGAAGGCAGCAGCTTTCCATGTCTGTCTGTGTGGATCAATCCCTGCACCAACCAGTGATCATCCTGCTGCAGACCCTGGAGTATTGCTCAAACTTACCAGCCCTCATCTAGCTTGATAGCATTCCCCAAGTTAGAATCAATTTGCACACTATTGACAGACTTTATTTTAGGAGTTACATTAGCCTGTAGCATTTGTTGGTATTTATAGAACCTTGTTCTGTGGGCATGAATGGTTTTGCTTAGGAAGATGCACATACTTCCTCAAGTACTTCTACTGGCCTGGGCTGGGGAAGAGATTCCTGTTCCTATCTGATGTCTCAGGCCCTTTGTCTATAACCCAGAAACACTTCGGATGTCTAGCTCATCACAGCACCTTATGACACAAGGACATATGTGCCAGCTCCAGTATTATTAGCTGCATTTTAGTTTCTATGCAGCTTTTTAATTGTCTCAGCACAACAGAGAAAAGTGATTTCTTGGTAGGGCAATCATGTCATGGACTGAGACTATATTTCTGAGTGAGTGTAGGGAGGCCCATTTTAAACTGAATTATTGGACAGGAGTAGTAAGGGGAAGAGAATGGCCAAAAATTAGTGAGGATGGGATTGGGATTTCCTTGAGTGTCTGCTTACATTATCGATGAGCAAAAAGCCTTGGAAAAGCTGCTCAAGGAAGTGACAATAAAGAAAAGTGTCCTGTTACCACCAAATGGGGTTCAGTACTGCAGTCCCTGATTGGTTTCAGACTGCTAAAGTGCAGAGCCACTGGGCTCAGACAGTATTTCCAGCATAAGCATCAGCATCTGCCCAGTTCCCTGTGCTGCAATTTTCCATCTGTAAATAACCTAACTATACATTGATTTTAACCAGCCAGGGTGCCTGGTTGTTTCTTTTTCTAGCAGAAAGCATTTTGATGGCAACTTTAAAAATCCCACTTAAATTTGTTGCTTATGAAACTCATTTCACTCATATCTTTCCTCATGTGACTTACAGCACTGTGTTATCCAGCCAGACTTTAAAGACTGAAAAAGCCCTTTAAAGGAGCCTTGTTTGGACAGTAGGTGAGTGTGACTACAGACCACAATTCTTTGGGTGGGATTCATGTGCATAAATCTGTAGGTGTCTAAACTACAGTGCACCATTTTATGTTGATGGGGTAATTTCTCTTGGAATCATCCCATCTTAATGTGAATGTCTTAAGAGACATGATGCAAATTGCCCCTAAAAGTTGTTATTTCTCCTCATTGATGTTGGAGGACATGGAGGTTGACCAGCTCAGCTGTGGGCTGTCAGGGGAGAGCAATGTACCCTTCAAGACCCAAAGCTCTGTGTCAGAGAGAGACAGAGATTAAAGGAAAATAACACAAGAGGGCAAAATGTTCATAGTTCTTCAAGTGGAAAGAGATGGAAAGCTTGAAAAAAAATTATCTACAACGTTTCTTTCTCTCCACATATGCCCAAACAATCTCATCTAATTATTGTCCTTCTGAATAATTTTGAGCAACTTTGGCTAAGAATAACAAGAAAGCTAGGACTTGTCTGTGTAACTTATCTACATGGGTCTGCTATTGTAAAACAAATTAGCATATGAATTCAAAGTACAGTAGATATTTTGCACGGAGTCTCAGTTGGATGACTGACAAAGAAAGTTCTCCTCAGTAAGCCAATCTAATCCAATTAACCTGAAACAGAGCCCATGATGATCTTTGCGAACCCGGTCATTGGTTCATTTTGATGTTTTTCCAGAAAGCATAAACAAACAAACAAACAAAAGGATTATAACTCAATAGGAAATATGGGTTTTGAAGGGAAAACAGGCTTTGAGAATTGTTTCTCCAACTCCTGTGAAGAACGAGAGGACTAAAAACAAAATCTTGGGAATATGAATGGGCAGCAACCTCTGTAACACAAAAAGAAGTGACACAGGATCCATAGCTGTGTGGTTTCTCTTGTCCATCCAGCTGTTCTGATCTGCAGGAGGTTCCTAAAGCCCCATGATCTTACTTGTGGCTGGGCCTGACCTTCTCTCTACTTCAGAGACCCAAAGCAGAAAAATCTGCTCGTAGAGACAAAGGATGCTGGCTTATCTTGCTGTAACTGGGATTGAAACATGTATAGGGGAGTCCACGTAGTAAAAACTGAATATATAAAATAATATTTACAGATCCCGCAGAAAAAGACCTAAGGTGGAGCTGATGGGGGGATGTATGGGGTTTGTTTTCAAAAGAGCAGAAGGGACAGATCAGTAATAATTTTGTGATTATTCAGACATTTATCTGAATCTGCAAAAGATTAGTGAAGCAGCTCATTGATTTGATAGTCCTCATTCCAAAATTAGACACCACAAGGAGGGGGGGGGGAATGTTGAATGTATGTAGTATTTAAGAAATTATTCTTCAGTACTGTGTCATTTTTTGTGACTAATCTGACTCATCTTTGAAGAGTGAAGTCAAATATATTCCCAGTGCCTTCAACAGGACAGCACAGTAAGGTTAAGTTTTGGATGTACCCTTTTCAAAACTTACTATTCATCTTATATTTCCTCTGACTGTATTTCCTATCTTAGGCAAAATAATGACTACATACATGTGGCAAGTGTGGGCCATCTACATGGTCCTAGCTGCAAACCTCTCTGAGGAGCAAGTGCTGAAGCAGGCTTGTCCGTCGTGTGACGCCACTCAGCTTTGCAACTGCTCTTCCATGGGCTTGGACTTTGTGCCACAGGGGCTAACAGGCAAAATCACAGTGTTAAACCTGGCCCACAACAGGATAAAGCACATCCGATCCCAGGATCTGCAGCAGGCTGTGAACCTGAGAGCCCTGCTGCTGCAGTCCAACAAAATCAGCTCTATAGACGAGGACTCATTTCTCTCCCTTGGGAAACTGGAGCTCTTGGACTTATCAAATAACAGTTTGGCTCACTTGTCCCCTGTGTGGTTTGAGCACCTTTTTTCACTCCAGCACCTCCACCTTCAAGGGAATTCCTACAGAGACCTGGGGGAAAGCTCCCCCTTCTCTAGTCTGAGGAATCTGAGCTCTCTCTACCTGGGCAACCAATGGTTCTCCACAATAAGGCAAGGGAACTTTGAGGGCATTGAGCTTCTTGACAAGTTGTGGATTGATAGTGGTAATCTCAATCAGTATGAGCCAGGAAGTTTGAAATCAATTAAGAAGATAAATCACATGATCATAAATGTAAGTAGTATTAACATATTTTCAGCAATTGTCAGTGACCTTCTGTACTCTGTTGTGTGGTTAGAAGTGAGAAAAATAGCATTCAGTGTACCTGCTGAAATGCAGCTACTGAGAGTCATGTCTTTTTGCTTTGCAAAGAAAATTTCTTTTAAAGAGACATTTTTAACAGATGATACTATGCCTGAGATTGTCAGCATTTTAGAAGACATGCCAAAATTAGTGGAGGTGGAGGTGATAGACTGCAGTCTCTTAGGAACTGGACACTGGGAAATAGAAATTCAAGCAAACCAATCAAAGACTCTTGGAATTCTGACCATAAGGAAATTATCTATAGAAGAATTTTATTTGTTTACAGATCTTCACACTGTGAGAAATCTAGCATCTCT
Organism: Indicator indicator; assembly: GCF_027791375.1. Taxonomy (NCBI): domain Eukaryota; kingdom Metazoa; phylum Chordata; class Aves; order Piciformes; family Indicatoridae; genus Indicator; species Indicator indicator. The sequence continues at coordinate 23,627,471 of NC_072017.1, read as the reverse complement.
TCTTACCAAAGTCACAGTTGAAAACACCAAGGTCTTTTTAGTACCATGCAGCCTTTCAAAAAATCTTCTGTCATTAGTGTACCTTGACCTTAGTGCAAATTTGCTTGGAGACCAGAGTTTGGAACATTCGGCCTGTCAGGGTGGTTGGCCCTCACTACAAACTTTAAATTTAAGTCAGAATTCACTGAGTGACTTAGAAATGACAGGTAAAAGTTTATCTCATCTAAGAAAACTAATTCTCTTAGACGTAAGCCAAAATAATTTTGGTGAGATTCCAGATGTGTGTGAATGGCCCAAAACCCTGAAATATTTAAACCTCTCCAGCACTCAAATTCCTAGACTAACCACCTGCATTCCCCCAACACTGGAAGTTTTGGATGTTAGTGCTAACAACCTAAGGGAGTTTGGACTGCAGCTCCCATTTCTCAAAGAGCTGTACCTTGCTAAAAACCAGCTGAAGACCTTACCTGGTGCCGCACCCGTTCCCAACTTAGTGGCTATGTCAGTCAGAAGAAACAAGCTCAACAGCTTCTCCAGGGAGGAGTTTGAGTCCTTCAAGAAAATGGAGCTGCTAGATGCCAGCGACAACAACTTCATCTGCTCCTGTGAATTCCTTGCTTTCATCCAGCATGAGGCCAGGATAGCCCAGGTGCTGGTGGGCTGGCCGGACAGGTACATCTGTGACTCTCCCCTGGCTGTGAGAGGGGCAGAGGTTGGAGCTGTGCACCTCTCCCTGATGGAGTGCCACAGATCCCTTGTGGTGTCGCTGATCTGTGTCCTGGTGTTCCTGGTCATCCTCGTCCTGGTGGCCCTCAGCTACAAGTACCACGCGGTCTGGTACCTGAGAATGACCTGGGCCTGGCTCCAAGCCAAGCGGAAGCCAAAGCGAGCCCCCCCCAAGGACATCAGCTACGATGCTTTTGTCTCCTACAGCGAGAACGACTCTGACTGGGTGGAAAACATAATGGTGCGGGAGCTGGAGCAGGCCTGCCCCCCCTTTCGGCTCTGCCTCCATAAGCGAGACTTTGTGCCCGGCAAGTGGATCGTGGACAACATCATCGACTCCATAGAGAAGAGCCACAAAACGCTCTTTGTGCTGTCCGAGCACTTTGTGCAGAGCGAGTGGTGCAAATACGAGCTGGACTTCTCCCACTTCCGCCTCTTTGACGAGAACAACGACGCAGCGATTCTCGTCCTGCTGGAGCCCATCCAGAGCAAAGCGATTCCCAAGAGGTTCTGCAAGCTGCGGAAGATCATGAACACAAAGACCTACCTCGAGTGGCCTCTTGAAGAAGAGAAGCAGGAGATGTTTTGGGAAAACTTGAGAGAAGCTCTGAAGTCCTAGAGAAGTTCAAGAATGGAGAATAAAGCCACTGTAAATTCTATTAATTGCTGTGAGATTACTTCTTGTATCTGTGGTCATGAATTGCACTGATTTGAGCTGGAATGGAGTTAATTTTCTTCATAGCTGCTTCTTTAGTGTTGTGGTTTGGATTTTTGACCAAAACAGTTTTGGTAACACAGCGGCGTTTCAACTATTGCTAAAAAGTGCTTGAACTGTATCAAGGTCTTTTCTGTTTCTCATGCTGTCCTGTCAGTGAGTAGGCTGGGGATTCATGGTAATTTGGGAGGGTACACAGATGGGAGAGATGATCCCAGCTGACCAAAAGGATGTCTCATACCATGAAACAGTGTGCTGGGCAATAAATTGTGTGTGAAGATGTTTGGAGTTAGAGGTTTGACTTCCCAAATAACTGTAACATGAGATGGAGCCCTGCTTTCATGGAATTTGCTCAACATTCACCTACAGATGAGAAGTAGTGCATGAGTTCCTTATTTTGCTTTGCTTGCATGCAACTTTGTTAAATGGCTATTGGAAGAGGTACCAGTTACAATACAACAGCTCTTGAAAGAGGTGAGGGGAAAAAACAGTAATGGTAATCTTGTATTATCTTACTTTCACCAAATGAATTATTTAGGCATCATTTTTCAGATTTTGCTGTACACAAAGCCATTATTTGATTTAAAATTCTCCCTATCTGCTGCTCAATTGTCTGTGTCAGAATTTCAGCTGAAGCCACTACAAATACATTTAATGATAAAACAAATTTAAAATATTTATTCTCCTTTTTTTAAAAGGGGATATTCATTCTAAGAAATAAGTGTTTTTTATTTTTTATTCCCTACCACGATCTTCCCATTAAAGGCAGCAATTCCTTTTAGTTCTCAGTCTGAGAAAGTTTAAAAAAGAAGCTTTATTATCATCATTTACAGTCTTGCTCTAATACAAAAAAAAGAGACTATGCTGCAAAGTGGTGTATAGTACACAAGAGTTCACTATTTTTTTAGTCTTTTAAAATTAAGTACAGAATATACATATTATCATAGGCAGATAAATATCCAACATCTTGCATTTTCATTCATAATTTGAGTTCCATTCTAGACCCACTGAGTAATTAATGCCTTGGATGATGCTTATAAAAACCAGCAGATAGCAGAGCCAGGCCAAAAGTTGTCCATACAGTATGCAACAAAAGGTAAATCTTGGTGTTTTTCTTAACCAGAATAGGAGAATTGTTGGGTTAAAAGTCTGGGATGTCTTCTTTTCAACTCTTTTAATTTACTACATCTTTTTTTTAATTGGAGTAAGGTTAAAATTAAATATCCTTCTTACATATGGTTAAAAAGAAGTAAGCCAAATTTTACTTTCATTTAAGCATGGCTCTGCAGATGTAGCACCAGATCTTCAACTATTATTTCCTTTTCTAAAGGAAAAATGTTTACTAACTACTCAGAGAAGGGAGAAAAACCAGCACTTGTTCTGAAAGTGGATTATATCAATTTTGTTATTTCATTCAAGAACAGAATACCCTTCATGGTCTTTCTAAACCTGTGATCAGCATTCTTTAAAATGTTCTTTTAATTATAAAAATGATTTCCTGATGTCTTAAAATCAAGAAGGAAAATATTTTTGTACTTTTTTTTTTTTAACTAGCTTACTTAGAGTCTTAGACGTGATAAAGCCAAACAGAGCTATCATCTTGCCAAAATATCATTGTTCCTTAATAATAATTGGTTTTCCGATTATTTGATGTTACCATCTCATCCCACCACTGCAGATCAAAAGAAGAATTAGTAAGTTATCAGGCTGGGGTTTTGAAAGTGTAAATCAAAAGCACACTTGTTAGGGAGTGAGTATGGGTTACTTAATACCCTCTTCAAATCAACTTTCCCTGAGCAGTATGTGCAAGTCTGGTTCTTGCCAACAGTGCATCAACCATGGATGCAGAACTCATGCAACCTGGTATCAGATGTATGGTTAAGTAATCTTTCAAATATAAACAAGGCCCAGTGCTTACATCTGCAAACCTAGTCAAACCATCAACTGGTAATTTTAATGACTGCCTTGTTTTGTAACTGAACAAGTTAAAATGGCTTGAAATACTTAGAATATTTAGATCTATTTTAAAGTTGAATCCAGCATCCTGAATGTCCGGATCCATGTTCAGATTTTTCAGTTCACAAGCTCATAGGATACTTTTATGAACCATAGGAGGGGATGATTAGTAACGTTGTTCCAGCACCTATGCAATACCTTCCTTTTAGTTTCTGGAATACAAAATGCTGAGTTGTTCGGTACACCCGAGAAGAGACATGGGGTCTTCTATCAGGCTGTTGGGTATATGTATGTGCCATCATTTGAGAAGGGTTCCACACCTGCCTTAAAACTATCCAGCAAGCACAGCCCCAGGCACAGTCAGAGGAAATGCTCTGCACTACACAGGAATTTGAATTAGCAGAACTTACCCATGGGTCAGCTTGTGCTTGCCTGGTCTAACATACCAGACAGGCACACCCACAGAGGCTGTGCATGAAGTGGCTGGAAGGCAGAGTTAGGCCTGAAACTGTAATGTTGAAGCCACTTTTACAGCAGTTTGTGTGCCCAAAATCTGCATGGCCTTGTATCACAGAAGTGAAATATATTTCATGCTCCTTTTGTGCCCTGTTTTTTCTAGATGTGGTTGTACTTCCTTTTATTTCTCGGTATTTATTTCCATTGATATTTCTTCTTTTAATGCAGCATAAAGGAGGAGAAAACAACAGTTACATAATTACATGGAAAGGATGCACATGATTATAGGACAGCTGGTAGGTATTTTCAATGGTCCCTTCTTCATTTATGTCCACAAAAATTTTCTCAGCACAGGCTGTGCAGGTGCCACTGGATGAATTTCCTGTTGGTATGCCACTGATGTGGTTAAATTGTCAAAATCAAGTTTACAGGGAAAAAAAAAGAAGCCAAAGAGCAGCAAAATATTTGCTTAGAGTCAAGGATGCATAAACACATTTTAAGAGCCATTAAAGATATGGGCAGCATGAAAATTGATACATTGTCTTAGTTTCCTGTTGCCAGGATGCACAGTTACAAAGAAATAATTAAAATCTTATTGCTGATGTAAGAAATTTAGCTTGGTTTTAAGTAACTAGGACATAAGACAATTGTGCTAGGTAATCACCTGATTTGGAAAAGGAGGGTAAGAGCTATAAAAAGGAAAGGTCAATAAGAGTCTTTCACAGACTCTGGGGAAGTAAGGAGCTTTCCTTCCTATGACAATTAGGAAAATTATGTAGTCTCTTGTACATAGGGACCTGCCCATTAGATACTCCAAACTGGCCCCTAGCATCTGTCATTGGCTACCCTTTCATTAAGGCTGTTCTTCGAGTTGCAAGATTACAAGGGATTTCTACAGTTTGTCCATGGCACAAGAGCAGCTCCCAAGGAAAAGTGAGGTTAGCTTACTGCAAGGGTATCCAGTAAACCTTATTATCATGGGCCCAGAGGCACAAGAGATTCAAGAGCTTGCTTACAGTCCCTGCAAGTGGTATTCAGGAAGATGATTCCCAGTGCTTACACCAATGGTGCAAACAGCACAGACAGAACAGATGTCTGCAAAGTCTCTTCCCATCGATCCATAGTCTACTCTGTAAAAAAGCAATGCCACAGCAAAATCCATGGACTCGATTCTGCAATGAAACCACAAAAGAGTACTCTTTTTCATTTGCATGCCATGTTTGATAACCTCTGGTTTGCAGGAACTTACTAATTTTGCAGTTGGAAGAAGATCCCTTCAGATTCAAATCCTAATGTCCATTTTTTTAATCTGTGAAGATTTGTTCCGAAGAAATTCTTAATCGCTCTTCTTCTTCTGAAAGTTTCTTTAAAAGTGTGATGGTTTGAAACTGTCTCTTTAATTTTTCTTTGCAAAGTTCAAGCAGAGAAAGCAAAAGATTGTAAATAAGTCACTATTGGGTGTAAGAAAGCAAAATAATGATTGTTCTAAACACTTCCATTGGATAGATAGAAATGTTTAAGAACTACTACTCAAAACAAAGTGGGCACTCTGCAGTGGGGGCAGCTTGCTGGGGTGTCTGGTTGTTGTTTCTTCTTCTTTTCTGGCTGAAGATAACACACTGACCTTGGCGAGCTAAGTTAACAGCTTATTTGCTTTAGCTGACTCTGCTTTCTGCCAGGGAGGTTTGGGGGGAGGCGCCTGGGAGAGAGGCCCCTTGGGAAAGGTCCCCTTTGGGGGGAAGCAAAGGGAGCTTGGTTGTGTTTTTCAGCTGATTGTATATAGTTGTAAATGTTGTAAATTTTGTATATTTGTACATATTCATTGCATTTCATCATAGATTGTAGATATGCTTGTAAATACAGCTTTCATTTGCTTCCAGACTGAGCTAGCCTGGTTATTGTCAGGGGGAGGGGGAATTTCATCTCATACTGACACAAAAAGAAACAATAAAAAAAACCCAAACCAAAAAACCAAAAACAAAACCAACAAACCAACCAAAACCCAAACCCAAGGAAAAAAGAACAAAAGGCATACTTAGTGTTCTTCTCAAGGAAAATGTGTGAAGTACTCTGGAAGTGAGGAAACTGGTAACAACTGAGAGCATTCTCCACTTTTGCAGGGATGTCCACCATAAAGCCTGATGATGAAATACAGAGGAACAACTCACATCTGCAACTAACAGCTGGCAAAATTGAGACAGTCATTTCAAAGTAATGACATCCTGTGGTCCCATTTTGCATAGTGCAATTTGATTAACAGATTGCCAAACTGTAAAACTCATACAAAAAATGTGACTTGTGCAGTATCTGACAAAGCAGGGCCTTTGACCCTAGAACAATAAGGTTAGCCTGCCTTGCACGCTGTAAGTAATTAGCAATGCCAGTGCAGTAAGTAGTTACAACACTGAAACACAACTCATCAGACCCCCACATCCTATCCTCAAAAAAACTAAACTGCCTGTTGATTGAATTGATGCTTCTGAAAAATAACCCCAAACCCACATTAAAACCTGTTTTCTCGCTCAAATTATATATGGTCAGCATATGACTACAGCTTTGGGAGCAAACTTTTGTCTTTAAGCCTTAGAGTTGCTCTTACAAGCTTTCAGAAAGGCACTTTTGGCTTCAATAATTTGGGATAACCTGCTTAGTTACATAATCACACTACTGACAGGTTTTCTTAAAACATCTTTCTACAGCCCAACAAAATGCTGTGGCTTAAACTTTTAAACATTTTTTTTCTAAATGAAATTATATAAAATTTAATATGTATATTTGCTTGAATTGCCCACAATGAAGAAATATTCTACTTTTCCAATAAACAAACATTTGAAACACACTGAAGAGTTAGAAGTCCTGTAATACCAGTTCTCTCCATGATCACATTATTAAACAATGGATTTGGGATTGTGGAAGCCTGATGACGACAAAGATAAAGCAACTTGTGTTTGTAGAGTTAGCTCTTGCATTTTTAAAGAACAGATACTACTAATAATAAAAAAAAAATCTGAGGAGAGATGTTTTTAAAATCTAAGTTTTCTTTTTTTAAAAAAGCAAACAGAAAGCACAATATGGTTAAGCAAACTGGTATTTCACAATACAAGTGGAAATAAGTTAACAGATAGAAACACCTGTAATATATAATGACACAGCATCAATAGATCACATCACTTTCAGCATTTCTCCACCCTGCAGCCCTGGCTTTATTAGATCACAGCCTGCTGCTTGGATGCCACAGGTCAGTGGTGCTCCCACATCTCTGATCATGGAGTTTTAGTTTTCCTGGCCTTCACTGGAGGCCACCAAAGGCTTCCTATTACTTGCCTGCCTGGTGGTTGCCCAACAGCTAGTATTGTAGCTCCAATGTGTTTACATGCTGTGGGCTGCTTTTTTTCAGTAGACTGAAAGTAAACCTGAATTTAAGTTGCAAAGCCAAAACTGAACAGGCACACATCTTCATTAAAGCAACCCATTTCTAATATAAATCTGTAACAGGACTTTGTTATCATGTTAGCTGCAAAATGAAGTGCTAATTAAAAAAACAGTATCACAATATTCTCTCAGGAGATGCTATTATCAGATTAAGTGTTAAACATTTTAAGTAGCAATTGTTTCAGATTTCCTCATTGATTTTTATATCTTCCAGGTTGTTAGTTTTAATACTACTAGCCTCTACATAAAATGCACGAGTATCCCATAACGTAAATGAGGAGAAAGATAAGAATTGAGTCATATAGATGAAACCTCCAGTACTGACTTATTATTAATACTGGAGGGTCATCACCTGGACAATACCATAAAATAATACATCTGCATTGCTGCTAAATGGGAGCTTTAACATCTGGACCATATTATTCCAAATTTTCCTCATCCACCCATCATTGCAAGAAGAATTTCCTGACAAATCAGATTGCTACCCAAAGGTAAATGTTTTTCTCATTACCCTGCTTTAAATGAGCTCAAAAAGACCTAGAAGTGAAGTCAGCACCAGCATCATGGACAAGGTTCCATTTTCTAATTATGCAGATTAAATAAGTAATTCAACACCAACTGAAAGATGTCCATCCATCCTGTTTCCCTCACAGTGTACCCCCAGCTCTGAGTAAGAATGCCTATCATCAGAAAATTCAGCAGAAGAGTATTGTTCCACTATCCTTCCCATCTTATAGGACATGGTGAAAACTATATAAAGAAAATAACTGTGTAAGAATTAGATATATTGTGAGAGACTGACCCTACCAGAACTTGTTAACTTGGCAATGCAAGTAGTTGGTTCTCTAAAAATCTAGTTTCTTTTGATGTAGACATATTCAAATATTCAAAAGCATATGCATGAAGAAATAACAAATCAGCTCTTTGGATTTTTTTAAGTAATGTTCAAATTCGTATGCTTATACTTGACAGTACATTGGAAATCCATAGAATGGTTTGGGTTGGAAGGTACCTTAAAGATCACCTAGTTCCAACCCCTGTTCCATAGGCAGAGACATCTACTAGATCAGCTTGTTCAAGGCTCCATCCAACCTGGCTTTGAACACTTCCAGGTTTGGAGCCTCACAAGTTCCCTGGACAACTTGTTCCCATGCCTCACCACTCTGATGAGGAAGAATATCTTCCTAACGTCTAAGCTAAATCAAGCTTCTTCCAGTTGGACACTGTTACTCCTTGTTCTATCACTACATGCCTTTGTAAAAAGTCCCTCCCCATCTTTCTTATAGGCTTCCTTCACATACCGGAAGGCTGTTATGGAGTCTTCCCAGAGCCTTCTCTTCTGCAGGCTGAACAACCCCAATTCTCTCAGCCTGACTTCATAGGAGAGGTGCTTCAGCCCTCTGATCATCTTTGGTGCCCTCCTCTAGACTTGCTCTAACAATTCCATGTCCATCTTGTGCTGAGGCCACCAGAACCAGATGAAGTATTCCAGCTGGGCTCCCACAAGAGTGGGAAGGAAGAATCAGCTCACTTCACCTGCTGGCCACGTGTCTTTTGATGCAGCGCAGGATACAGCTGGCTGTCTGGGCTACAAGCACACATTAATGTCTTATGTTGAGCTTCTCATCAACCAGCACTCCCAAGACCTTCTCAGGACTTTTCGCTGTATATTCTCTGCCCGACCTGTATTTGTTCTTGGGATTGCCCTGGCCCAGACGCAAGGTCTTGCACTTTGTTGAACTTCATGAGGTTGGCACTGGTTCATCTCTCAAGCCCGCCAAGGTCCCTGTGGATGGCATCCCTTCCCTTCAATATGTAAACTGTGCCCCACAGGTTGGTGCCATTGGTAAACTTGCTGAGGGGTGCATTCAGTTCCAGTACCCTTATCACTGCCAAAGATGTTAAACAGCACCAGTCCCAGTACTGGCACCTGAAGAACACCAGCCATCACTTGTTTCCACTTGGACATCAAGCTGTTGACCATTACTCTTTGGATGGATGTGCCATGGATGTTGTAGGAGAAAGTCTCAAATGCTTTGCATGTGTCCATGCAGACAGCATCAGTTGCTCTTTTCTTGTCCATCAACAGTGTTACTCTGTCCTGGAAGGCCACCAAATTTATCAGGCATTATTTGCTCTTGGTGAAGCCACGCTGGCTGCCACCAATCACCCCTCTTTCTTGAGGATCTGCTCCACGATCTTGCCAGGGATGGAGGTGAGACTGAGTGGCCTGTAGTTCCCTTTTCCCCTTTTTGAAAATGGGGGTTACAGTTCCCCTTTTCCAGCCAGTGGAAACTTGGCCATATCGTTGTAATATGATGGAAAGTAGCTTAGCAACTTCATCCACCAGTTCCCTCAGGATCTGCAGATGGACATTGTCAGGTCCCATGGACTTCAGATTCCTTATGTGGTCTCAAACCTGATCTTCACTTACAGTGGGTGATTTCTCGTTTTCCCAGTTCCTGCTTTTACCTTCTCTAGTTTGGGGGGTGTAGTTAAAGGCGTTTCCTGTGAAGGCTGAGGTAAAACTTGTGGAGTACCTCTGCTTTCTCCTTGTCACTGGTGACCAGTGCCCCTGTTTCTTTCTGGAGAGGGCCCACCTCTTCCCTAGTCTTTCTGTTATCATCGACTAACTATATAAATTTTTTCTTGCAGCCCTCGAGGTCCCTGAGCAGATTTAATTCTACCTGGGCTTTCACTTTCCTGACCTGGCTACTCAGACCAGAGCAGGTTCTCTTGTTCTAAGCTCATGACAAATCTGCCTTTCTATCTCAGATGTATTTTAAAATTTCTGTTATGCTAGGGGAAAACAACTTTGTCCACATATTTTATTTTCATCAGCAGGCAGCATCTAATGACAAACAAACTGCATTATAAGAATCAGGTAAGCGTCTGTCAGACTTTTCTTTGGGAAAGTACTGAGTCACTACACTACTAAGCTTTTCCCTTCCTTCTCACTTGATACGGTACACTTGTGCATTTGTGTTGAGAAAAATGGATAGGATAGATTAGGACAGGATAGGAATGGGTTTTCAAGGGTGGTAATTCTCTGACTAGCATTCTTTGTTGCCATTCCACAACTCAGAGCACATAACACATTTCCAAGCACATATTGCCTGCACCTCACTGTCACAGGAGAGCAGAATTTGTGAGTGAAATGAAGAAATGAGAGCCTTATCTACACACAGATGCAAACCTATTGAAGTAGACATTTTCACAAGGTTAATCAGTAGAACATAGTTTTCATATTTATTTTTTTAAAATCTCAAATAGCAATTACAATATTCTCAAAGGTAACTGAAAAATGATCATTTTCTCTAAGCTGCTTCCTCATATGGAAATAAACTCCAAACTGTCAGCTACCATCTAGGCAAAAATCCACAACTGTCAGAGTGGCCTACGTATTTTTCTTCAGGCCAAGACTTACTTATTTCTTTCCCCCATGCCTCATCACACTCATGTTACTTTATATGTAGCCATCTGGTGAAGACCAATCTCTTCCTTCTTGGCAAATTATCCACAGCTGAGCCTTGGTTGTTTGCTGCAACTTTTTTTGCTCTGCCTCTTTGAAATAGGAGTCTTCCTCAGCATGCCCTTTTTTTGTTTCAGGAGACATTTTACATTCTCGATAAGCCTGGATAATGCTTTTTAGGAAGGTACAGGCTGTTGCTGTTTCTCTTGTAAGTAGTTGCTGCTTTTTTTCTTCTGTTTTGTTCTTTTTGAGTGAGCTAATGAATGCCCTTTCCATTTCAGGCTGGTTTTATGCTCCCTTTGACCTTCACATCCTTTTTCTTTCAAAAAGAAACCAAACTTTTTATTTTTGCAAAGTGATTTGATGAGGAGGGTGGGAGTCGATCACTGCAATCTTTTGCTTTATTTCTACTAACAGAACTGTGCAATTCTCTCTGAGCTCTTACTACGTCTGAGAATAGCATGAGTATCTAGAGCAGAGATGTATACATGCACTCACCATGACCTCAAAGAATCAGAGAGATTTGTCAGCTGATGCTGCCTTCCCAGCTGTGATTTGCGATGGAGGGCCACCTACTTGTTTCATTGATCTCTTGGGACAGAAATTAGAAAATAAAGCAATTTTCAATCAGAGAAAAGGAGCCTTAGAGTTTCCTCTCCCACTGAAAATAATGTATTCTACTTCTTCATCTGATTTCCCTCTTCTTTTTACTCCTCAAGATGAAAGCAGGGGAAAGTTTGTTTTCTTCTCTTCAGTATTAGACACCGTTGTGCATAACCTATATGTGAACTATACAGGCATAATAACCCAAGTGGTCAAAAGATGGATGGCGAGTAACAGAAATGTGGAAGTAAGCAAAAACAGAGGGCTGTTTTCTCTTTAGTGAGCATGTGGTTGGTTTTCAAATTTTGACTTATTTAAATGTTTCCTACCAAATCAAACAAAACCAATATGCACATGAGCACAAGCATAATAACTGCCACCTGGAAGAACTGTAATGCAGAAGTCTAGACCTGTCTGTACTTAGGGGAGCAGTTGATGTCGTTGTTTATTTTTATGTCAAATGGACAATTTCCTGTATGCATTAACTAAGTTAACACATTAACTAAATATGACCATCTTTACAGTTTCTTCTCCTAAATCAGGCTTCCTTATCTGATGCAACAATATATACTAGCTATTTTTAATCTATCTTGTCTAAGGATCTCATTAAATGATCAAATTTGTGTCTTAGTATTTGTCCTATTTGTTAATCCTCAAAGTACAGTGGGTCAGGTTTTGGCAGTTACCATACTGGTAGAAATTTGTAACTTTAACCATGCTCCATGACATGCTTTTAAAGAAAAGCATGCATGAGATTGACAGTGTGTTTGAAAACAGTGCAAAAGTATCTGGATACCAAACATGGGGGCAGTTACAAATTAACACACAAACTTGTAAGCTGTTTTGATGACAAACATTTGTAAGTTACCTAACATGGAATAAATTCAGTCAACCGTCTAGTAGCAGGGACCCACTGTAAGTTGTGTTCGCTGTTCTAGAGTAACTTCATACATAGACAGGTGATAGATATGAGAAAATATTACTCTCCCTAAACAGAGAGCTAAACAGAGTGTGAAGCAGAACTGTGAAAACTCAGTGCAAAGTGAACTTCAGGTTCTGATGCTACTCCATTTACGGGAAGAGGCTCTGCTTCAGTTCCTCTTTTACTGGAGAAGGAGGTCTTGCTGCTGTCACACAGCTATGCACTGAAAATTGAGGCCCAAACACATTTCTAGCCCAGATGTTTTCTTTATCTTGAAATGCACTGCCAAAATACAAAACCCATCACTAAAGTCTTAATAAAGTGTTGTGATGGTTGTAGTTGTACTGGAGCCTCCCTAAATTAGACTAAATGTGTATTAAAAGTATATTTTTTTCCATATTAGCTATGTTACTTTGTAGGTGTGACTAGTATTTGGAATTGAATAGGTAAACTAGTAATTGGAATTGAAGCTTCATTTGCTAAGGACTAAGTTGCAGAAGTAATAGGAATGTTACAGGTGTAGGTTATTGGTGTTTTTGACAGAGGTTAAGTCTATGTAGTACATACACTAACTAACTTTGAGTACTGTTATGCAGGACAATGCTAAAGCAATGCAGAGTGCATGCTTAGACTCCTGCAGGGTTTCCTAGGCAGATAAGGTGCTTCCCAGCTCCTTATTATTGTGTGCATACTTGGTTTCAAGCATGTTTCAGCAGTGATTTGATACTAGTCTCATGCAAAATACTTTCAACGTAAAACAAAGACATGGACTGTTTGGGTAGCATCAGCCACTTCAGTGTTGTGTCCTTTATCCTAAATGTCTGTTGAAATCAGTAAGGCAAGAAATTTTAAGAAATAAATACTTGAAAATCTCTGGACTGAGATTCTAACATGAGCATAAAGTGGTTGAAACATACAGTGGAACTGGCCTAAAATAGAAGTTAAAGGGAGCATAATGATTATACTGTACATGCTCAGGTATTTTGTGTGTGTGTTTGGGGTTAGGAGTATGTGTTTGTAAAGGTAGAGAGTTAGTGACATGAAGCTCAAATTCTGGAGTCACCATCCCTGGAGGTGTTCAAGAGAGGATTGGACATGGCACTTGGTGACACGGTTTAGTAGTCATGAGGTCTTGGGTGACAGGTTGGACTTTGATGGACTTTTTCCAACCTTATTGATTCTGTGATTCTCAAAGAGCTGTGCTACTTGTGGCATCATTAGACACTTCACCTGTATATATGTTGCCATGACAAACATTTCATCACTGTTCCTAACTCTATCAAGCATAGCTGAAAAGCCTGTTTCACAATCTCTGTATTGCAGTTTTGGGCCACCGTGAAACTCTACTAATGTTAATAGCTGTCATAGATCAGACTGGTTTTATATCCCACACTAAAACTTTCTGTAAATTGCATCAACACGGTTTTTATGAAATATCTGTGTAATCCCTGTTATTTGTTCAATACTAACCTAAAACTGACATTATTTTTTAAGGCCCTTTCTGGATGCTAAACATTTTTTATACTGTTGAATAGGCAGGGGTCATGGGTGGAAATCATGCCACTCTAGTTTTCTCAGGTTTGCAGAGAAGTCTGTGGTAGGGGAAGGGAAGTAAGCTAAAGCACCATAAACCTCAGTTTTAGCACTTTAACCACAAGACAAACTATTTTTTTCTAATTAGGAATGTGAATGAATAGCTTGATGAATAGGGACATAGAATTCTCTCAGTAAATCCTCTGTAGCATTACCTTAGCTAGATGAGGGTGGTAACACTGTTCTCCGAGTCCATTATTAGTTGTTTGAAAACTAGAAAGCTTTTCCTTAAAAGCTTTAACCACTAAAGGCTGATCACAGCACCAGTATGCATACATACGAAAGAAAATACAAGTTGTTTTTCCTTTCTGCATAAAATCTATTTTACACCTGACCAAAAGCCATGGCTTCCTCCTTTTCACAGAGGCTCATCCATCTTGTTATATGTAAACCCTGAAGAATATATCATGACTTCCAACTGCTACCTGAGAAATATGATATCTTAACCAGCACATCTCCAAAACTAATGTCTTTCTGACAAGCTATTCAAATTATACAATAGACAATTTTTGCTGTCACCAAACAAGCACAATCTGGGCAACAATAAAGGTTGCAAAGAGAATAAAAGTCATCCCCACTTGCATTGAGGAAATAAACATGAAGATATAAAATTAACAAACTAGATGAGAATACTTGATCTTTGTAACTGGAACTATTATCATGAAAAGGAAATGTGAAGTAATGGGCAGAGAGTTGTCTTTTTGTATTTTCTTTTTCTAGTAACTCAGTCTTGCATATAAACATAGCCATAAATACATAGTGCCCATGAATTTTAAGCAGACATTTCATAATTTCAGATCTGAGCCCTGCAAAATCTTTTAGCCCAAGGTAAATAGAAATTCAGAAGAGGGCTTAAATTCAAGCTTCCTTCCCTATAAAGTGAGAATTGTAGCTGGTGTTTATCTTCCTTCTAGAGTTAAAAAAAGTTTCCTTGAACTCCTAATAAAGAAGGAATTGTCTTGGAGCTGTAAATCAACCTCCATAACTCGAGTGAGCTTCTGTGTGAGATTGGAGCCTCATGCCCGTATAGCAAGAATCTTGATCTTCATCTGAGCTTGACTCTTACTAACCTGGATGTTAGTTTTCCTCTTCCCTGGAGATTTCTGGGCTTACATTCCAGGACTCCTCAGCACATCCTGACTTCTAGATCTGTACATGCACTGAATATATTCCAGCTGCACACTAAGAAGCTGAAGAGACAGGCATGCACTGTCTCCCTTTTCCTTCCATGCTCTGGTCCCTGTGGGGAGAAACACTGTGTGTACAGTCTGGAAGGGAGCTGCAGCATACTCTGGTTGATGCCTGCCCTGGATGGTTTGCAGACCTTGTGTCATGGTGGCTCATGGGCAGCAGCTCCTCTCTTCAGATACAGCTATTGTTAACCAGATGGGGACCAAATTTGAGCAAGGAGCTATGGAGCTGTTCTTTCTGCTGTTACTTGCTATCCCATATTAGTCAAACACTGAATCCAATTGAAACTTCTGACTTTGCAGAAATTCGGATATAGGTTTAAAACGTGGTTCTTCTCCATTCCTGCTTTAGAAGCAGAAGTGCAACAGTAGCCTTGCTTTTTTCGGTTAAAGAAATGGCTACATGATGGATGCTGTGCCTCTCTCTTCAAATCGATGCAAGCACCACAGGGTGCCACATCTTCTTTGCCGTGCGCTTGGTGTCGCTCAAGCTGTGATCGAGAGTGCCCCCTGATGGGTAGCGCAGCAGCACCAGGCGTGCTGACAGGGCAAGCCTATAGCTGGAGATGGCATAATTGAATGTGCATGCTAAGAAAAAAAGGGAAGATGCCAACAGGGAAGTAACAAGCTCTTCCTCTTCCCTCTGCCTCCCCCATCCCCTCCACACCCTCCCCTCTTCCCTGGGAATGCATCAAAATAATGGTTAAAGAGCCATTTCTCTATATTAGATATGCAAGGACATGAAGAGTTCTATTTATTGTACCTAAAGGAAAACATTGTAATGCAACAGCAATTCCATAATGATCGCTGTAAAGCTGTTCTCTGTTCTGTTTTGCTGAGGAATTGATTAAACCAACAGAATAAAAAGTTCCAGTAAAACTTTCCAAGACAAGAAAATTCTTTACTAATGACACCTCTGTGAACAGAACATTAAAGGTTTCTGGTATCACTATAAATGTACAATTCATTTGACAAAACATTTGCAGGCAATATATAAATTAACTGGCGTCCATTGTTCCTCTGTTGGTAATAAATCATTTTCTTGAAACACATTCAAAACAAGTATTATAACTTCATGGTGAACAACAGCCAGATGGGTTTTCCTCTCTTAACCCTCATCACCCCTTCTGTCCTGTGAGTTGCTGGATGTGTTGGCAAATTCCTACTATCCCTCTTGCCTGAAAGTTGCTTAGAAAACTGCAGCTATGCTGAGGATGGCAGTCATGCATTTTCTATGGGTGCAGGAAATGAATTAATGAATTTCCTCAGGGTGACTGACCAGCAGAAATGATGGTGTATTGTAGAGACCTACAGTTGTAGCATAACTTCATTCAAAAGGGACCTTGACAGTTATTTGGATCAACCTCCAGCACAAGACAGAGTAAAGGACATGAAATCGTTCAGGGCTGAGTCCAGATTAGTTATTAGTGTCTCCAGGGGTGGATATTTCACTGCCCTCAGAGCTTGCTGTGGCTGTGAATTTTCTTCTGCAATACATGGGGACAAAATAACTGCAGGAAAGTTAGCAAGCTGAGATTTAAAAGAAGTATTCCTAGACTTGATCTAAAAGGCCAAGGTCTGATATTTCAGCTGCTTAGACAGCTGCACAGGTACACAATACAGCCTCTGGTACAGCTCACACAAAAAAGGCTGAAAGGGGGAATTCAGCAGTATTCAACAAAGTCTAAACTCAGTTTTTAAGATTCTAAACTATGTTCTGTCAGAGAAGGTCATTACCAAAGATGGTGTTTAGGTCTTGGTTTTCCTTCAAATCTTCCAATTCTCTAAAACTCAGGGAGGGGGGGTAATTTTTTCCAAATTTTATGAATGTTTGCTGTTTTTAACTTGAAATGTGCATGTTTGGTAGAAGTAGTAATATAACTTGAAGATGCCAGTTCCTGCTGGACTTTGCCACATACATCTTAGCCCTAGAGGTGATGTGACCTTGCATTTTGCTCTGAATACTGAGGGATACACTTCAGTTTTACCATCTGCCTTAAGTAACTCTGTCATGCTTAGTACATGTACAAGGGAGAAACAGAGGACACAAGTCACCATTCGCCTGGGGAAAAAAAGTTGACTTTTAGAAAACTTTAAGTACCAAAGGATCCAGCTGCACCTAGCAGAAATTTCTAACTTCACCTAGATGCTCAGCTGCCACTCCCCGCTTCCTCAACTCCTTTTGCTCTTTCTCTGAGAAAAAGTATGAGGCAAACGGCTCCTGATCTCTGATCTTTGGAGTTCATGAGGATCAAATTGAGGGAACGCAAAAAAACAAAAAGTAAAGGTGTTGACAGCCCGGTCTTAGCAAATATTGTAAAAAGGAGACTTGCTTTTGTAGATCCTGTGTATGCTAATGTACCTTTACAAATGTTCTGGACTACACATCTGCAAACTCAAGTCTCATTAGAGCTGAATTAAAGTGCAATGATTACATTACACAGCTCAAAGCAGACATGTATTTCAATTCCTAATGCATTATTTATTTGTTTACCAGCTAGAAAGTAACAGAGAACTTGCATATTCTGAAAATGCATTTACATCTTGCTAATTGAACCTGATTTCTGTCACTATGAGATAAACCTGGAAATACATTTGGGAGAGTTTAGATCCTACTTTTCTCAACATTGTACCTGGTAACATTCTGACTGTAGCAAGATAAGGACCAGTTAAGAGGAAGGCTACTGGGCCTTAAAAACAAAATTAGTTTTATTTCAAAGACAGCGGATGATTTGCTAGTATTTAATCATATTCTATTAGCATATGTCTTTCCAACTTATTAAAGGGAAGAACTTGTCCAAAATACTGACTTTCTCTTGGGTTTTTTGTGGTGTTTTTTGCTGTTGTTGTTTTTTTCCTCAAATGCATAGTGGTAAGTTCAAGGATCAGCCTATCTGTGCCAGAATTTAAATGGTTAAAAATGAAAATAAAACTACAGTCCATGCAGTGCTTTTTATTTTAGATAATGCACAGCCAAATGAATCCTTGCCTTTCCTTTTCTAACCCCTGATTACACTCCTCCCCTAAGGTGGTGGCAATGGCTTGATTACAAGGGTTGCCCTTTACTAGGTGGGTGCACTGCATGAGGCAAAGACCAGAGCAGCAGGTGAAGTTTATCACAGCAAAGCTTTGTCTGTAGCGTGAAGAAACGGACAGGAGGGATTATGGAAAGATACTGCTACCTGAGTGCTGCAGTTTGTAATGTTGGGAGAATGAAGAACAAAAGTAGTGCATACATGGAAGCACAGTGGAATACGTTGACAGTGGCTGTAGAGAAATACAGTGTGTAGAGGCAAATAATACATGACAGTGTGACGCCGTGTATGCAGCAATGGGTTTAGAAACCCTGAGGGACCCTGGCTGTGAATGCTGGCTACACAAATGTAGGGGAATTAAATGTGTACTTTTTCTCTCTTTTGATGCTTGCAATTTCCCAAGAATGCAAAATAACATGGAAATATTAATTGGAGATATTTATGATCAAAGAATAAAGCAATATGGATAATGGGCTTTCAGCTAGTTTCACTACAATCTTAAATCAGTGAAAATTGTTCCCCTATAGAGGCAATAAAATGTGGGGTTTTAAACTACCCTATAAAATGAAAAAATGGGACCTCTTCTTGCAAAAGTTGAAAGGCTATGGATTTTAATTGCCATTTGCACTGGTTAAAATTAAAAGTGCAAATTTCTATGCACTGAAATATGCATGCAAACACTGTGCTCTTTGCATTGTCCATTTTTTTGTCTAGTGCCTGGATATTGCCAGGTAAAAAAACATTCTTTTTTTATGAAGGAAGTGCTCTTAAAAAGCATCAAAGCACACCAGACATTAAGTTACTTTGGCATAAAGCAGGACATGAAAATGTGCTTCTCCTCATATCTCCAAAAGTTAGCAAAACTCTTTACTTCAAATAATGAAAATTCAAGAGATAAACCCCTTGTTCCCCCATCACGTGGCTTGGTTAGGAAAAGAATTTTCTACAATAACAAAACAGTTCTTGTTAGTCACTTCCATTTTTTAGCTGTTAGGTTTTTGTGGGTTTTTTTGTGGGAGTTTTTCCTGGGGTTTTTTGTGTGGGGTTTTTTGTGTTTTGTTTAGTTTGTGGGTTTTGGTTTTTTGTTTGTGTTTGGGGTGTTTTGTTTGTTTGGTTTTGTTTTTCCTGAAAAGAGACATTTAAAAATACTTACTTCATAAAATCCAATCAGTGAGACCTTTATCATCCCTGGACCCCAGAAGCAGCGCACCAATAAAAGAGTTTGAAAGACTAGCAGTGGACTCATGGTAAAGGCAACATATGGAGATCTATCTTACACAACAGCACTGTCTAGCATCTGTCCCACTGTAGAAATGGGAAATAATTATCATAGAGAAGTAACATTAATTTTGCTTCCAGTGGTGCTTAAGTTGTCTAAGGCATCACCACTTTGGAAGATGGTAGTAGAGAGTGGGAGAGTGCTGGGAAGGCTGATGGAGAGCATGGCCAGTTGGAGCAGGGTGCCCGGTGCTTGCAAACTTAAAATCTGGCAACTAAAGTAGCATAGAGCTGCCTTTCAGAGAAGTTCAGAAACCTGAGATGCTCAAGAGAAAGCTGAAGCTGGCTGATAGGGTGCTGCACGAAGTAGGCTGGGGCATGATAGGTATATTCCAGTCAGAGTGCAGCAAAAAATGAGCACTTCACATGTACTCTTTTTGGAGCTGCTATCTGTGTGTAGGTGTAGCCTATCTGAATGGCAGAGTTCACTGGATCCCCAAGCCCTTTATGCCCGCTCAGCTGGTGGTTTAACATATGTGTCTTTCACCTTGCACATAAAGCCTTGCCCTGGCTATCTCTTGCTGAAATGCAGACTGGTGCTCCCACTTCAGTCAACAGGGTGAATCACAGAACTGAAGCAATGTGGCTGCAAAAGCCTTTGTGGCGTGAGCAAGGAGCACAGCAGCCCATGGCACACTGGGGAGGCAGCTGCTGAGCAGCATGGTGTGTGTACACAGTAGCTTCCCCAGCTAAACTCTGACAGCTGTAGGCAATGGGAGGCCTCCAGACCACTGCCACATGCCTTATGTCCTGGGTCACACGCTGCAATGTGTGCCACGAAGCAGTCATGTGTGTGCTTTAGTTTTGCTGAAGCCAAAGAGAACTGACCAGGTCTTCAAATTCAGCATGTGCTCCAGCACTCCTGAGTCTGGGAGGTAGAGGGTCATTGTGCTGTCCTGCTGCAGGGATGTGTGTGTCTATCGCACAACAGCTCTGAGGCAGTAGCAGCCAAGCCAGAGGCTCACAGTGGTGTTGCTGCTGTACTTTAGCTGTGCTGGGAAGGGAGCACATTCCATCTGAATGTGTTCGGTTTTGCACCTCTGAGCAGCAACTGCCCCAAAGCGCGTGAATTTTCAAAGAGTTACATGGGGATTTATCCAGCTAAATCCCATTATAATCAATGGGAGCTGGGTGAATAATTACACTGGGGCTTTTTGTAAATTACAGGGAAGATTGCCAGTTATTGCTGATTATGATGCTGACTTTTTGTAGATACAGATCCATGTGCCTGTTGGGAACTGCACTTAGACCACCAGGTTATTTCACATGTTGGTATAGTTTCCCTGTTTACTGTGCATTTCGCTTCAAAGAACCGAGGTTGATGACTTCTGGTCCGCTGTGTTAGCAGTCCGTCTCCTCTCCATCTCCTGTTGTTTCCTTTCACAATCTGAGTAACAAAAAATGGTGGTGTAAATAGAACTCCAACAAAGAGGTCTGTTGAGCCTGTAATGCTCCCCTGAAAGGAGGCTGTCTAGGGGATGAATGGAGCAGCCTGGGCATAGCAGTAGTGGGGAAATAGATGACTTGGCATTGGACAGTGGCAGCCAGCAGGGTGCATATGCCTAGTGTAGTGGCAAATAATGGTTAAGCTAGTCAGTTGAAGGGCTAAATGAGAGTACATTGTCTAACCCTGTAACCGTAGCTAAATAGTAACCTGAAAAGAGTTTATAAACATCTGGCTGCTAGCCCATCTCTAAAGCTTAATAGCTAAATCTGAGTTGCAGAATTTTTTAAGGCTGCAATTTATTATTTGGAAGTATTATTATCTTATGCAGATTAATTGCATTTCAGGGTGGTAGAGTGTATTAAATTGTGAATTAAGCATCTCTGTTGAGTTTCCCTGTTAAATTAGTTTTCACAAGATCAATAATTATGATTGATGCTATTTCCATTTGGAAATAGGCATTCATTTGGAAACTTCTTTTGGCTTCATGACATATTGCTGCTGATTTTTATAGCTCTGTTCAGTATTTCATACCGAATTCTAGTCTTTTGGTACACCTTAGTTTCACTAATTATTATATTCACGTTTTTAATCCAGACGCTCATCTGTTTAAGCTCTAATGGAGTACGTGACACCTCTGCATCTTTTGATTTCTCACAAATTCAGCAGTGCAAGAACACATTTCCCTGTATGGTCCTATTTTATTTAAATATTGCTATTCGGTGACAATGAAAAACATAAACAGGTTAGACTAATAAGCATATGACCTCCTCTGCAGACTGGCTTTTCAATCTTTTTATAGCTTCCATTATCAATAGGATAGCATCTATTTGCTCTGCATTTCTGTTGCAAATACTTACAATAGTTGGAATAATTTTCTAATTACTTAAACAATGAACTGTAGCAGCACCAGTTGAAATTCCTGTAGGCTACAGGCTTGCTAATTGTTTCCTTCAGTAAACCTAATTTATAGGGCTGTGCAAATAGTTGCTGGGTTTAAAGTATTTTGGCAGCTGAACTCAAAAATAAAGTTATGGACTGAATGGAAACTTAATTTCTTTTAAATCATCAGCACAACAACAAGGATTGATTTGAGGTTATAGAAACATTTTTTAATGCTTGGCAAACTGTTTCATTTGGCTTTCAGGTATGTTTAATAAAAGAAAAGGATTGGATCATAAACATGAAAGGGAAGTAGTCCCAGCCCTCTCATTTTATCTACCGTTTGAGTGAGTAGGGCAATTTACCTGGGATGTTAACAACTTAAATCCAAGACTCCAAACTGTTTCAAGCTTCTAGTAAGGTTCACTTAACGCGCTGATGAAAGTCTTAACACTGGAAATGAAGTATTCTGGGTTGGAGCTATTTTTCTTTCCTAGGATGCCTAGATTAAAAAATAACCCAAATGGATTGTGCAAGTAAAATCAAAATCTATGGGTCAGGTTTCTTGTGCTTGATCATCTCTGTTTATGAGTCTGCTGTGGGGTCATGGCATTCATCTACAGGGCAAGACAGACATTGAGGATAAGAGATGGGCTGTGACCCCTCTACTTCAGGGTTTCTTGCTGCTGTGCAAAGTAACCTAGAAATCAGGACATAAGCTTATTCTTTCTCTGATTTATTCCATAATTTTACGGAATTTGGAAAAGCCACAGTAGTAAATGTTGAGAGTGAAACACCCAGCATACTTCCCATTCAAATGTGTCACTAGTGGCTGAGCTTTTGATCCAAACTGTGAAATGGAGCACAAGGGAGAGGAGAAGACAGATTTAAACCTGAAACTTGAAGAGCCTAGGCAAGTGTTTGCCATCTTGTCTCACATATCTGAGTGTGCATGAGTGAATATAGACAATGCAGGTGACTGTGCAAGTCTGCTACCAAAACCGGAATATTTCATTTCAGAAATGTCCACTCACAACCTTGGAAATGAATAAGCAACAGCACTGGGTGAATTTCCCCAATTTATTTGAGTCATCCAAACCAAAAAACCATTTAATGAAAAACAGTTCAGTCAGCAGAATTTGGTTAAAAGAACTTCTCACAGCATGAAAATTAACAAAGATCTTGGGTCTTCCATTTATCTGAAATTGCTATCAACACCACAACTTCTACACCACTTTCTGAAGAGGCTCTTGCTCTGGAAAATCTTTGAGCAGTATCGTACTTTTAGGGAAACTTCCTTAAAAATCTTGCAAAATACTTTCTATTTTGTTGTTGTTGTTGTTTGTTTGTTTTCTGGTATTTTTACTGGATCTGAAATAAACCCAACTACTAACAAGGTCTTATTTTTCAGTCTTTCTGAAGAGTATGTGTTTTTCATAGTCCTCAGTTATTTTCCCATTATTTAATATATTTTAGCAATCTCAATTAAGAACCTCTGGATTTTTTTCTCCCCTCTAATTTTTTTCAAGATCAAATAAGATTTACTGAGAAACACCTGCTATGTCTTTGTTGCTTTACTCTGAATGCCTCCAGAGGACCATAAAATACAGAAAGAAGGTGCTTTGCCAGGTACAAACGTGAATTCATGCAAACTTTGGTCATTCAGGTTCTCAAGGTCAAGTCAAGCAAACCTAACTCTTCCCAAAGATTAATATTTTTTCTCCCTATCCCTTGCTTCTTCCCTATCTGCAACATCCCTACTAGCTGTAGCATTGTTACCACAATACTGAGAATGAGCATGAAATGTGAAACTAATAATTGCCTTCTGCAGTTAAGCTAGCAGCAGATGATTTAAGGATGCAAGCCCCTGCCCCAAACTGGGGTTTGCTGTGACCTCTTGTATCCCTATCTCTAAAGATAAACTTGAAGCAGCAGCCCTCCACTGCCTTCCCAGGGATCTGCGTTCTTATCCTAGTCATTGCTCGCCAACACTTTTATCTGTCAAAACCCTCTCTGCTACCCTAGCAACAAGCACCCAGGCTCTTCTGCAGCTGACATAAGCTTCCTGCCACCTCCTGATGACAAGTGCTTCCAACATTTCCAGCTGTCAGACTTTCAGCATCTGCTCTACATATTACCAGGCTGACTTCACTGAGCCTCAGGCAGCTTTGCATTCATCCAGTTGCCTGATGCTTATAAAGTGAGAATGGCTTCATCCTGACCACAGTCACTTCTCCGCCTCTTTCTGTGCTGAAACAGTGACAACCAGGGTTGCTGTTTTTCTCTTCCAGAGAGCTTCTGCTACTGCATTTAGATACAAGTACATGTTTTATTCAGACTTAATCAGCTATTGTATTAATACAATTTTAGAGCAGTGCCTTCAGTACGGCCCTATTAAATGTATTCAAAATGCTTCTCTTCTAACTGGAGTTTGAGCAGGAGCAGCTCTTCTGAATTCTTGGTGTCCTTAATACATATAAAGCATGACATTTAGAGAATAAATACTCTTACTGTGAAATAGTCAGACTCTTCAAAAGTAGTCAATACTGGATTTACTCTGCTTCTGTTAATGTTTATGGAATTTTACCTCTCATTTTCTTAAGACCAGCTCTAGGCCATCATTTCACACTTCATAAAGTCTACCTAGAATGTACATTGGTACCAGATTCCCTGGCTAAACTCGTCATCTGTTTTTTTAAAAGATCTATTTCTGCACTGTCCTTTCAGTAGCGTGTCAGAAATGGAATACATCAGCCAGATGAGAATCTTGTGCTGAAGCAGATTATGCCATTACAGTATTCATCAACACCTTTTTCTTATCTCTTTTTCAAGTGCTGCTGTGTGCAAAGTTTTCCACAAGCTCTTCTAGATCCTTTTTCTCCTTGAAAGGATCAAAGATAGAATGAGTGTGAGAGACAGACAAACAGGAGGAAGGCCCAACCAGCAAATTCAGCAAGGCTGGGCCTCAGGTGCTTAGCCTTACCAAGATTACCACAAGGCTGAAAAGGTGTATTTTTTATGTCCAAAATACAAGTATGCTTGTATTTGCTAATATGCTAAAATGCTAGTGACCTGCAGGCGGTCATTAGGCTGCCATTTGAAGGGATCCAGCCTGCTGGTGTTCTGCCCTGTGGGAGCTCAAAGGGCTGGAACAGCATCCCAGTCCTTGCTTCTTGCTTGCTATGAGGGGTAGGTCCCTGGGGCGCCCTTTCTTATGTTGCAAGGACACGTTGTACCAAGACAAAGTTGATACTGCGAGTTCTTCAACAGTCTTCACCAACTTCCCTTGGTCCTAGACAAGCCATAGCAGCAATCTGAGACTGAGCCTGCTGTAACATACTTGTTTCTTTGCAAACATCTGAGCTGAGGGCTCATTTTTAGGATGCAGTTTGTGTGCCATACTTGCCACCTGCATCAGCTGCTCCTCATGCATCAGATGCTGCAGACATAGGGCTAGGTGGGTAGTCTGCTCAGCTGCTGAACTCACCACAAACCACCCATTGTATTCAGTTGTTTTCATCCAGGTGTCATCAGGGGTTGAGTAAAAGAGCTGAACTGATGTGCTGTCTGCCTTGTGTGACTAAGGAAAGTGGTGGGAGCACACAGCTGGCAGGGGGATGTGGGAAATGGAACCTTTGTGAAGAAGCTCATATTTAGATACAATGTACACACATTAAATATAGTTATTGCTATGTGAACACCCTAAGGTAGGTCATGGTACTCTACTACAGATGTGCTATATTGTAATCCACACCCTAGATGTCTCCAGTGATCCTTTCCAGTGTCACATGGGAAGAAATGCAGTGTGTCTTCCACCTTCCATTTTGAGACTTCTCATTAAGTAATAAATCTGTTATGAACTATAGCTATATATAAGTATATTGATGACTGTTGCATTACTCCTTGTTCCATGATAGATAGTTGCAGCAGTTACAAGAAACTCGGTTAACGGTTAAGGTAGGTTCTGGCTGTATAGTCTTGTAGAAAGCAGCATTTAACACAAATCTTTTCACGATCATCTACTTAACGTCGCAGTACAAAATTTAGAAGTATGCTAATCCTTCCAGCAAGATTCCTAAAACTTAGTTCTGTATTGAGGGTCTGATTTCCATGCAGTGTTTTCTCGTGAAGGTAGAGCTAGCTTTAGAATTCCGGAGGTACCTTATAAATGTATAAGGTCTGTTTTGTGGGGAATCCAGGACATCTCATTTCAGCTCTCCCAGTAAGTCTGATATTCTGATCAAACGATGAAACAAAATGTTTAAGACAATTTTAACACTTCAGATGCATAGGACAGATTATGATACTAGAACTTGCTAGTATTTTCACAGTCTATATCCCATTTCCAAAATCCCTGGGTGCCAAGTACGTTAAACTCTCTAAGTACGTATGTGTTGCAGCCACGTTTTTAAATACATGTGAGTAACTCAAATAACAGATAAGCATCTGTAAGTATCCAATGTGATTTTAAATATGCCTTTTTATGTTACTTCCAACAAATTTTTTCCTCTTTTGATGTGTTAAGTTACTGTAAAATCAACACCGAAGAACACTTTGGAAATTGATCTTATGCTTTATTTTTATAAATTTGAAAATCTATTTGAAAATCCTCATTTTGGGGAAAAAAAACCCCTACCATTCATATCACTGGGTTGACTCTGGTGCTACAGATCACAGAGAGTACTGAATTTTTTTCCATATTGAAGAATCCAGCATCTGGTGGAAACAGGCTACGTGAGGCTATAAGATTATCTTAAATCAGATTTTCTTCCCTTGCTGAAAACAAATTATTAAACCTCCCAATTCTTAAATTACAGTGTATTTTCTTGTCTTGCCTGATTATTTTATAGGGGGAGTTGCTCTATTTTCTGAACATATTTTTTGTCTTGCCTGATTATTTCTTTGGGGGGAGTTGCTCTAGTTTCTGAAACTCTACCTCTCAAAAGTGTTTTGCCTTACCTATTACAATCAAGTTATTGTTTTGCTTAGGAAAATGTCCTGATTTAATTCAAGTTTATTCCTCAGAATAAACTGAAATGATTAGGATGTCAGGTAATGATAGGACTAGGGGGAATGGAACAAAAATAGAAATGGGTAGATTCAGATTGGACGTTAGGAAGAAATTCTTCACCATGAGGGTAGTGAGACACTGGAACAGGTTGCCCAGGGAGGTGGTAGAAGCCTCATCTCTGGAGGTTTTTAAGGCCAGGCTGGATGTGGCTGTGAGCAACGTGATCTAGTGTGAGGTGTCCCTGCCTATGGCATGGGGGTTGGAACTAGATGATCCTTGAGGTCTCTTCCAACCCTAACAATTCTATGATTCTATAATCGTTCTGTGTGCCTAATGATGTGAGCCCTGCAGCCACTAAAGCACCTGCCTCAGTCTGTAAGCAACCAGAGTTCACTATTGTGCATGGCTGGAGATTCATATAACAAAAAAGGCAATTAAACAATGTTAGGGATTTGAAGAAAACTCACAATGCAGGAAAATCACCAGGGAAGCATTAGTTATCTCTTGTCTGATAAAAGCAGGTATCAATGGAAAACTCTTAAACTGTCCTTCCTTAGTGACTCCACAAAGATTGTTAAATGTCTAATGAAGACTGCCAGGGCTAACATCTGAAAACAAAGATCTGGAAAGTTGAAAGTGTGCTTAAATTAGCATTTCTGCTACCTTTTCAGATTACTACTAAATCTGTGAATTCCTCCTAGTTTTGGCTATACCTCTGCTGGCAACCTCTTGCATTAAGCAGGAAATTCTCCATGATTTAGCATCAGTTTGTGGATTGAAAATTACTCCAAAAAGATGATCTCTAGTATTTAAGTTTTGAAGCAGCTGCATCAGTATTATTGCTTTATTGTGGGTCTTAGACGGTGTATGTGCTCTTTCTTAGGTTTGTTCTGTAAGACACTGGGCATACCTCCTAACTTCTGCTGGTATTTCTGGCCAGACAGCTTCTCTGTCTGTGCAGTAAGTGGTTTTCAAGTTTGCTCCATCACATTCACAGTGCAGCTTTCTGCATTGCTGGTTATTTTGATCGGTAGTGAGAGCGATGGGCTGACTGGCTGATTGCTGAGGTGTTCCTCCTGGCTGGGTGACAGGCTTGCTGGCTGACCTCGGCCAACTGGCTTTAACTCCAGTGAGGGATAGCGGATAATATTTTCCAAGGCATTTAGCTGATTCAGGAGCCCATGGCTCACCCTGAAGGGGCTGATGCATTTGGAAATTGTTAACCTATTAAATTCACCCCAAAGGGACATAGTGTGGGCTAATTTATGTATGTAAGACAGCTTAGGGTCCTGGATTCCTGTGATGTGAGTATCTTGCACTCTCCTCTTTGTACAGAGGCAAATATGACGCGGTCGTGTGGTTGTTTCATCAGACAGTCAGGCTGTGCTGAATCTACATCTGCTGATAAGAAAGCAGCTTCTAGATAAATCACACAGGCATGTCTCTGAAGCCTAGAAATAAGAACTTCTGGCTCCAACAACAGAATCATGGGCTGCCAGGTCTAAGAAAGGCTACCTACTGCTCTGGTAGCAATCATTCCACTGCCCTTCCTCTGACATTGCCAGTGGTGGACACATTAGGACACAGTGTGGGTAGGTTTGGTGAGGATGGTAGCAGCTTGCAGAAGCAGCAAAAAAGGAGCTGCCCTGCCAGCTGCATGGGGATCACTCATGCCCCAGCAGGCACCTGGGGGATGATGAAGCAGTTCATGCTTCAGGCATGTTGACTTTGCTCTTGGCTGATGCTCTTAATGGTTGAAAAGTGATAGTGATACATCTGGAATAAAGTTGAGAGAGTTGCAGCATGGCCCCAGTGAGGGAAGACAGGGTTATACCACAGTGGCTGATACGTTGGACTAGATGACCTCTAGAGGTCCCTTTCAATCAGTGCATGCTATGATTCTGTGATTCTAAGTGTGGGAGATCTGGCCATGCATGAGAAGATGTGCTTTATTTTTCAGTGTACATACTCCCTATATTCTTAAAATAGCTTTATATTCTCCTGCTGCAGAATAGGAAGAGTGACCGTGCCTGAGGAGAACAGCATGTGTCAGTGGTTCTCCTTGTGGTATCTAACTGCCCTCCTACCCTCACAGAAAATAATGAATTTAAGTGCCTCTTGTTAAATTTCATGTGTGAGTCTTTTTATGTCTTAAGCTAGACATTAAGATTTTCTGTGGCTTGTATGCACTTATGAGTCCTTTAACAAGTTCTTAACATGAGTTCTTTAACAGGTCAGACCAAGGGTAAAAGTGCCTGTATCAGAGCATTGAGAGAGACTGAGTGGCTTTTCTGGGTGACAGAAGTGAATGAGAAGTGAGGGGGGAGGGAAAGGCATTGATGTGTAATTAAAGGATCGAGAGAGTGATAGATAAAAAAGAAAGGAAAAGACTGTGAGGAACATTGCTGATAGGTTTAAAATTTGAATTTGAGCAGTGGTTCTTTCGCACACTCATGGGAATGAAGTAGTTGGAGGGAGATTTGGTTGCTATTGTGCTTTCAAGTAATAATCCAACTGCTGCCTTGATTAGACACCATTCTTATTGCTGTGGCCTAGTGATTAGAGAATAAAATTTAGAGACAAAAAATATTGCTGCTATTGATGACTGTAATGGACTTGCTGGGTGGTTTTGAATGAGTTATTTCACATCACTGTGCCTCATTTTCCTGATCTGCAAAACAGGGATATTAATGCCTATTTTTGTGAAGGCAGTCTGAGAAACTTAAATGGAAACTTCTGTATAAATGTCAAGTATCATTATTATTGTTCTTAAAGTAATCCGTTGTAGTCAACTGCTTTTATAGTTTTTATGAAAGCAAATACAATGGGAGCTACATAATTGGCTGCCTAACAATGTTGATTTGATTAGAAAGACAAAAAAACCAAAAAGTCTGAAAAATGCAACAGTGGGTTGCCTTTTTTCACCAATCACAAAAAAAAAAAAAATCTGCCAGAATTCAGGCTGTGACTTTAAAATCCTAGTTTTCAGTTGAATAGTTTGCAGTGTCTAGCTTATACACCTTTTGAAACAGATAGTGTAAAACTAACACTCCCACTCCTTTGTCAGGTGAATATGACCCAAATTTTAATGTGATACTGTTAGAACATGGTACTGGAACTAAGCTGGGAAAACTTGAATCCCTTTACTCTTCACATTTGCCTAAATCCTGCTTATCTGAAAGGTAAACCTGCCTCTGCCAATTCACCCTGAAAGTAGATAGTCCCAGTGATTCAGCTCAGGGCCATGTGCAAAAGGCTTTATCAGTAGGGGTATGCTGTATGTCAGGATGCTCTTAATCTGGGACACTGATTATAACAGTAAAATGGAAAGTTTGCCGGTGTAGTTCATTCTTCATCTCCTGAATTTGTCCTGGCAGAAGCAGGGTTTTGCTGGAGTAACAGTGTTTATTTTGTGATGGAGGAAGGGAAATATTTGGTTGGTTTTGTGTTGGGGTTTTGTTTTGGTTTGTTTGGTGGTTTGGGTTTTTTTGCCTTTCCCCCTCTTTTTTTTTCTTTTCCTTTTGTTTGTCTGCTTGTAAGACAGTGATGTTGGTCATAGTTAATATGTCTTTGTACATTGAAGTGATTTGACAAAAAACTGTTATGTAGTCTTGGCCTTAACATGACCTCAGAGTGAGTAACTTGTGACCTGTCTGTCCTCATCACCATCAGTACTGCTGCCTTCTAGGACAACCCAATTAAGATAATTTTATGGTTGCTGATAGAGGATTTAATGTCTGTAAGGCAGTGGAGCTGTCCTGGCTGTTCATTTTTGGTGCCCAGAAACTGCATTGCAACAACTGCCTCTTTGAATTGTTTGCTTCTAGCAAGAGCACAACCCCTTTTTCTGCAGGCTCATCTTCACCCAGGTCCTCCTTATCCCTAAAACGCTTATTCCCACTAAAACCAAGGCTGTTCAAGGACAGGTACTACATTATATGCTGAGTGAGACGGATAGAGTGTTGTGGCACCAGAATGCAGACTGCTCTGTACGATGATAAACATAGTGCTGGTATTGAAATAACTACACCATAGCATGAAAAGACTCAAATCTGTTTCCTAGGAAGCCAGGTTCATTCAGAAGAAAAGTTTTAATGACATTTCAGCAATGTATTTGGCCTTTAAACAAAGATACCATTTAGCAAAATAATTAAGAGTCACTCTGGAATGCTGCTTCTCGTTTGGTGATTTCTTGCTCTTTAAAAAAAAAAAGTGATACTTCTGAGGACATTTGTGAGGACTGATCTTGTGTTGCTTGGTCAAAATTTGTACCAGGTGTACTAAGCGCATTCAGATTTTGAGAAAGGGCAAACAATTCATTTTTCTAAAACAAATGTAGCATGTTGGATCTTTAATCTTTCTATCCTGATGGTGAGGAAAAAAAAAAGAAGGTAAATATATGAAATTAAGATGATATTTAAAAAAGACAAATCTAGTGTCGTATTTGTATTCTGTCTGTGAATGCTGAACATACAATATTGTCCTTGGGAATGTTTGACTGCAATTACCCTCAGTGAAGCTAAGATGAATTTTCATGTGTGGCAGCATTGGGAAGCAAGACTCTTTTTCAAGATAAGTACAGTGACATTCTAGCAGGTAATGCTCTTCATTAGAAAACATTTGTAAGAAAAATGCTGAAAAACATTCCTCTATTTACATTATTAGCTAGGTTTTATCTTCTTTCTCGGTAAGAATAATGAGGGTACATACACACAAAATATGATTTGTTCTACCATTACTCTGAATTGATAACTGCAGATGAGATTTTTCTGTCTGCTCTTGCACTCCTTAATGTCTTTTTCAAGTGCAAGAAATGGATAAATGGATTTGATTTTTAAGCAAGTGGTCTCACTGCAATTCCGTATCAGCGAAGAGCACTTTTCTAAGAAGATGAGATGAAAATGCAGGTAGTTGAAAACAGGTGCCATAGAAATCTCCTAAGAGCTCAACAGACACGTATTAAAATGAGGTGACTGAACCTCAGTCCTATATGTCCTGGGTTCATCTTTTGGGAAATGTGGTCCCACTATGTTGTTTTCTTTTTTTTCCTGACTGCAGCACTAGAGGCTTCCTCATGCTGCTCTACCAGCCACTTAGGGTATAAGACCTAAGTTGTCTTTGCCATGACAAAGCCGACTCAGGCAGCTTTCTCCCAGAAACAGACTGAAGTGATTACAAATGAGACAATGTGTAAACTATGATGTAAAGTTTATATACAAGAATATAACATTTATCTGGAATATTTACAAGGTTAATTAAAGCAATATTTTACAACTCTTTCAGGATAACCAACTGGGTATTTTACAGTTAGGCTACAGATGATTTAATTTGCAAAATAATGAAAGTTGCATTCAGAACAACCAGCTCCAAAACTTGTTCATTTTGTCCAAGAGAAAAGAGCACAGAGGTGTGGAAAAATAAAAAACTGAGAAAGGTTAATATACTCTTACTGGTGCCTATGTATCACATGCAAGAGTCATAATGTGACCTTTATAGTATTAACATAGATGGCAAACCATTCCACCTTGGTGAAAGAGTCATACCCACTGTGACAGACCGGTTGCACACATGGCTGTCTTTCTCTGCATCTTCTACTTTTGTACAACAAACATGCATGTATACAGAGAAGCAGCAATATAAATGAACCAGCATTACCAAAAATGAAGAGGGAGAAACCTCCGACCAAAGTCACATTTGCAACCATAAAAAAAAAAAAATAAGCAAGATACTTTAGTAGTTCCCAAAAATAGTAATGATTTTTTTTTTAATTATTATTACATTTTAACCTATGTACAAAAATGGAGGGCTGCCTCCCCTCCTGGAGAGCGGTCACCATGTCTCATGCCCATGGCATCTTGAGGCTCAGAGGCCAAAGCAAGAAGGTGCAGGAGGCCCAGAGAGCTCAGGACAAGGGCAGCTGCTGGAGCTGAAGCCACTAACACTGGAGTTTGCGGATGCTGCGGGAGAACCGCTTGAAAGCCCGCTGCCCTTTCTGCCACCGCTTCAGAGAGGTGATAACCAGTTCCCCAGCTTGCTTTTGCCCCATCACCAAGTAGGGGACATTGATGTCGTTCATCTCGTCGCAGGTACACTGGAGGCCACCTTTGAGCCAGAGCACAATCTTCCTCAGATCCCTTTCTGTCAAGCCATTCAGCTTGTAGATGGTTTTGCTCTTTGTTTCGGGGGTGATCTTGGTATCCCCATTGATGTAGGCAATCTCCTTCACTTTTATCTTCAAGGCTAATAGAGCAAGGGGAGGGGGAAGTGGAGAGAGGGAGAGAGACTAAGAGGTTTTTTCCCATTAGTGCACATAAAGAGGACCTGGGGAGGGAGGTGCTCTATTGCTAATTAAACTGTCAGGGCTGACAGAAGAGGCAGCAGGTGGCTCCATTTCTAAAGCCACAAAGGGCATGCAAGTCATTTCAGTTTGAATCAACTTAGAGTTGAGGGGTTTGGGGTCTTTTCTCCTATTCCCCCTCCCCCACTTTTTCCTTCCTTTCTAAATTAGTATTTTCTCCAGCTTTTCTGCAGTTTTCAAACAGAGAGGGGGCATGTTTGCTACATTAAGCAGAGCTCTTGTTTTTTTGGCTAGGACAGTCTTCCTGAAACCAGAGTTTGAAGGGGATGTGGGAAGGCGAGTACCTAGACCTAATCTGAAACCTGATCTCTGCTGCAGCTGAAAACTTCTAAATTTAATTTATTAGGCTGGAGAGGATTTTGGGCAAACCTGTAAGGAAATGATATTTCACATGCATTGTTTTTTTGAAAAAATAGATCCCATGGAGGGCAGACTGGTCCTAACAGCTGCATTCGATTTGGTAAAGTAACTATGAGGGGGACATAGGGTTCTGTAAGAATCTGTGGGGCATGTTTAGCTTTAGGTGGCTTTATCTGAGTGCAATTTGCCAGCCAAAGTTATTAGTTATTTTAGCAACTAAGTCCCAATCATGGTTTCAGGTTTTGAGTGTTGGCTGCCCTTTTTTTTTTTTTTTTTTTTAAAGGAAGACTTTCAGATTGCTTTAGATATTTATGCTACAAATCTGTTTCCAGGTATAAACACTGACCTATTATAAAAGGATTCCCCTCCTTATACCCTTTTTCTCTTGAAATGCTAATGTAAGGATAATGTGCCCTTCAGTTGTCTGTGTTGAAGGGGCTTTCTTGTCCTCTTCTAACCCCAGATCTTCCCATTAAGTTTATATCCCCAATTGTCTGTGCATTACCTTCTCTGTCAAATGATATACAGAGCTTCGTTCTTAATCTGCAGCGAGTCTTTCTTACGATACGTGAGATTGGTCATGCAGCTCTTTCTCATACGTCTAAATGAAGCTTTGCTCTACTCCTCCCCAGGCAACAGTTTGGATGAAAGATTTTTTTTTTCCATTTTACTTTCTATTTGGCTTGCCAGCAACATCCACATAAAAGAGCGCTACTTCAAAACAGCAAACAGAAAAGGACTATAAAAAGGTCTACTTTTTAATTCCAAGGTGGAATTTTGTGTTTCATGACCCAGTGGTCAGATGGGTCGATTTGCAGATAAAACAAAGCCCTGCCTTTATTCAGGCACATCTCTCACTGACTTCACTGGGAGTTTTACCTGATCTCAAGTTTCAGAGGAGGAAGGCTCTGCTTCCACTTACCAAAGTCATTTTTGCAGAGGTTTTCCACAATGTCGTTATCGTCTTCATTTTTGTTTTTGCAGGCATCGCAGACTTTGGGTGCTGGAAATAAAAGGGACCGTCTCCGTTAGGCTCGGGGAGAAAGTAACAGCAGGTGGCGTTGGGAACCCCTCGGGAAACGACGGTTTTCCATCCCTCGATTCCTGCCCAAGCACTGCCGCGCCTTACCTCGCTGCAGCCCCGCTCGAGGCGGCACTGGGTACCTTTGAGGGCGCATCTCAACCCGAAGTTTTCCTTACGGGGGAAAGAGTAGCGGGGGGAGGGAGGCGCACAACACTGTACAGCCCAACCCTGAGCTTCAGGGATGATCTTTGCATAAGGAGACTATCCCCCCCAGGAGCTGAGTGGCTCCAGTTTTGGGGTCGCGGACCTTTTCTCTGACGATGAAGACGAGCAAAGATCGGAGTAGTGGTTGTTGCTAGTTCCCCGACGGTGCCTGAGATTTGCCCAGTGCCCTCGGGAAAGCCTCCCTAAGCCTGATCTGCGGCGTTCTGCCCGATACCCCCCGTCCCGTAGCACTGCGGCGTGCCTGTAAGTGGAGAGCGACGCCTCCGCTCCCCGGCGGAAAGCTGGGAAGGGCCTCCGCCGCCGGGGCGGCTCACCGGGGGCTGGCCCGGAGGCTCCCTCTTACCTTCCCTGGTGACGGGGAGGATGTGGTCGCTGCTGGCCAGCGGGATGCAGAGGTCATTGTCTTTGGGGAAGCGGCTGCAGTCCAGCATATCAGGCCAGGGGAAGCCGAAAGCGGACATCACCGGGGCGCAGCTCTCCTTCACCTCCTCGCAGAGCGAGTGGCAGGGCTGAATGATCTCGTCCAGGTCGTCGATGCAGACAGGGGCAAAGAGGGAGCAGAGGAACTTCCTGGTGTCTGGGTGGCACTGCTTCTGCACCAGCGGGATCCAAGTGGAGGCCTGCTCCAGCACCTCCTGCACGGTCTCATGCCCCAGCAGGTTGGGCAGCCGCATGCTCTGATACTCGATGCCCCGGCACAGCAGCATCGGGGCGGGGATGGGCTTGCAGTTGGAGCGCTTGTAGGAGAAGTCGGGCTCCCCGAAGGGGAAGAGCCCGGCGGCCGAGCCCAAGCAGTGGGACGCCAGTAGGAGCAGGGCGCAGAGGCGGCGCTGCATTTTGGGGCACGGAGGAGGTGGAGGGATGCTGGCGAAAGGCTCAGGGGCCGGGGTGGCGGGGCGGGGGACACGCCGCTGCCCTCAGCCGCAGGCAGCGTCCCCCAGCCTGGGCTCCTGCCTGCCAGAGGGGAACGGAGGGTCTGAGCGAGATGTGGGGGCAAACGGGAGTTTTCTGGATTTTTTTGTATGCAAATAGCAGGGGGAGCGGGGGCTGGGAGGAGCCTGGTGACAGCCATCCAGAAAGGATTGGTCACTACTTTCTCGGTCTGTTTTTGCTCAGGGGGATTGTCTTTTGGCAGGAAATCCTTGCGAGAAACGTTACCGTGCGAGCACGGGGAAAGGGGGTAAGATCCCTGCGAACAAAGAGCTACCGAAGCCCGAGGAGGTCCTCGGTCGGGCAGGGCGAGAGGGGCCGCTCTCAGGCTGCGGGTAGCTGGAGGTGAGCTTTGACGCTGGCACAGCTACTGCGAAGCGGCGGGACCCCCACTCTCTCCCCGGCGCCCCTTGCCCGCGTTTAGTGCTTTCGCTGCCAGCGGATGCATTATGTGGCCAGGCCGGTTCCCCAAGCAGGGGGCGAGGCTGTCTGCTCCGTAGCCCCCGGGGGGTGTCTGGCACCTCCGCCCCCTCCTCGCGATGCTGGCGGGTCTCGGCCCACCGCTGGAGCCGCAGGCAGCAGCTAGGGGCTGCTGGATTTCCCAGCCCCCTCTTCCACCGGGCTCGACAGTCCCCAGCCGCCGGGGGCTTCCCTGGGGGCCCCTCAGTAGCCCCACCGGCCCCTCCTGCCCCTGGCTGGGCCCCTACGAGGAGCGAGGGGCTGCAGTGGACTCCGATCCTACAGCCCTTGGATGGCCCCCGACCGCCAAAGGGGGTTTTCCTCGGGTAGGAGCATCCAAGTGCTTTTGAAGTACCGCCAGCTGGCACGTTTTTCTGAGGCCAAAAGCGTGGGCCTAGCTCTGTGCAGTGTAGGCATGTCCCTTTCCCTTTGCTCCTGTCTTCACCTAGAAACTCTATTAAAAAATTATGTTTGTGTTGATTTACAACAAAGGGGAAAACAACAGGCACGGCACTGAAATCACGATGCAGCTTCAGTGGATATTTCTTGGAGTTTTAGTAATACCATTTATGGGATTATTATTGAAAAGAGTAGGCCTGTGTAGTATCATTTTGTGGTAAACCACATTCATTAATCAGCTACTGAATATATCTCCTTTATAGGGAAACTTTATAGGAAGCTAGCCTTGATCACTTCTGTAAATTGCAGGATTGCTGTATGTCGAGTTTCCAGACTGGGCTCCCTGGAGGTCTGAGTCTCTGCTTGTGGTGTAGGAAAGAGATGGGACTTGCAGCGACCGCCCCTCCCCCCCCCCGGAAGCCACAGGACTGTGATGCTGGCGTGGGCACTGTTGCTTCTCCAGGCAGGCTGTTGTCATGTGCTGAAGCCAGTGCCAGCTCCTTCAGAGGAGGTTTCGAGATCCCTTTCCAGTGGGCCATGCTGATGGAGGTAATCTTCCTATAGGCCAGTTTATCTCATATTAAAGTTGTTTCATACCTGGAAAATAAGTGTCCTCAATGTCTAACACCACTTGTGGAAGAGCTTAAAAGTAGTTCATTTCTTACAGCTCTGCATATTCTTGCTATTCATTATCTGTGTTCAATTCATTCCTTTAAACAATAAATCTGTAAACTCTTGGCCTCAGTTGCCTTCCATGGCACTGAGCTCCACTGATGGCTTATGGTACCCATTTTAAGCTGTTTTTGCCAAGTCCTGAGGATTGCCAGAGGCTGTAGCTGTTGCCACTTGCAGAAGATGTGTCTTCCATCTCCCAGTGCTGTTCCCACTGGCCTCTGTCCCTAAAGTGCTCTTCATTGGAGTTCTGTTCTTGCCCTGAATGGCCAGGCTAGTCACTAAGTCTTTGTAAAATGGACATTTGTGGTTTGGTTTTCTCTCTCCATTTTTTCATTGCTGCTCATTTTATTTTTCAGTCATTGACATCCCTTCAGGTGGATCTTAGCATGATCAGAAGACAATCTGCCTGCTCCCTGAATTCCCGGTAGTCCTGTATACTGCTTTCTACGGGTCCAGTCAGCTGTG
This sequence comes from Indicator indicator, assembly GCF_027791375.1. Lineage (NCBI taxonomy): Eukaryota > Metazoa > Chordata > Aves > Piciformes > Indicatoridae > Indicator > Indicator indicator. The sequence goes on along the minus strand of NC_072017.1, from coordinate 23,589,861 downwards.
CTATGTGGAAGCAAGGACCCAAATCTGATCAGACTCTGTTTAGACTGGGCATAATAACAATTTTCTGCTGTGGAGGATGAGACATTTCCAACAGAGATCTGCTCTTTTTTTTTCTTTTCTCTTTCACCAGAACTGTTTGCTTGTTTGTTTCCAGCCCATGGGAAACAAGGAGGAAAAACACACTTTTTCCTGGATTAAGCTTGGATTGAAATGAGGCTTTATAAGACCTTACTATTTCCATTTTTAATCACCTTTGCCAAACTCATTTACTATAAATTCGAAACAATCCTGTAAACAAAACCAACCCAAGCCTGTATTCCCCAGTAATCATTGCTGTCCTTGCTCTGATCCTTCTCAGAAGAAAGCACCAGAGCTGGAGGCTACCATTGCTGCTCCATGCTACAAACTTGGGTTTGGCATTCCAAGCCTGCAGACCCCAGTGCTGGTGGTGGTCACTGCAGTTTAGCAGGGCCTATATATCATTCCAGGTTGGGTGCAAACCACAGGGACTGGTTGCTGTGGGCAGAAAGCCTGGCACAGTGTTTCCAGGGCCCTGGTGACTTCCATGCTAAATGCTCGAAGTATAGCAAAGCCTAAGCAGGAAGAGAGGCTTTGGGTGTCTGTACAAGTGTATCAAGAGGTCAGGGGGTGGAGGAGAGGAAACCTGTGGGGCAGTTTCCATGAAGAGTGTCGGGTGTCCCTGCAGTGTGTGGGTGGTTGCTGAAGACAGGGAGACCTTGCAGCATAGCCTTTCTGTACGACCCAGCTTCACTTGCATCACCTTTTGGGAGGGATGGGGATGGCACTGAAAGGCAAGTCTGGGCAACGCTTTCGGAGCTGGGCTGTGTTTAGGGCTGCCCCAGGTGTCGTTGCATTTCCCAGCTAGCAGGACGCATACCGGGGCCAGAGGGTGGGGGTAGGAACTGCACAGCCCTGGAGCATCCCTGTGAAGGGCTTCTGCCTGGAACTGGCCGGGGTTAGGTGGGGCTGTCCTCCTGCACTCATGCAGGCCTATGGACAGCCACTGTTTCATGCTTAGTTGCAATTGAAACTAATGAGTTCTTCCTGGCCCTGCTGGACTGGCACTCCAGCCTAAAGCTGCTTGGGACGGCAGGGTTGGGCAGGTCTGACTTAGGGGGAGCCAAACAGGACTGAACTCTTAAAAGACAATGATGTTTTAAAGGCTTTTGAGCTCCTGTAAATTGGTCAAGTAGTATGGACAGTTAAGCTGCTTTAAACTCCTGAAAGCAGCATAAGCATTTAAGCCACCTTAAGTGCTTAAAGCAATATAAGCTGTTAAAACGTTTTAATCCTTAAGTGCTTAAATCGCCTTAAATCTTGGGAGTTAGGTGAGAAAATGAGCTGCCTAGGGGAAAAAAAGACCTCAAACATAGTCCTCTGTCCACCTCTCACCTCAGAAACATCAGTAGCTCTTGATGGGTGGTGGTGAAATTGAATGAACTGGGGAAAATGACTCAAGTCTTCCTTGCTTGCAGGAAGTTGAAAGCAGCAAAGCATTCTAAAGAGTGTGTCTGGCTTGTACCATCTGCATTAAAACCGTGGTGCTGCTTTCACTTGCTCTTAAGCTTTCATGTGAACTTGGATCTTTGTACATTTTCCTGGCCAGTTCTGGAAGCTGAGAAGTGGAAAAGGGCTTGACACTCATCTGTCTGCTAAAGAGTGGGCAAGACTTGCTTCAACACAGGTAGTAATAAATGCTATCAAATTGTTAATCTGCCTTGTATTTTTCTAAATTTGCTGCCTTGAGATCACTTGAGGTGTGTGGTTGATGTGATGAGCTTGAGGTGAAAGCTGCCATCTCTGGTGGCTTGCTCAGCCTGAGGCAGCATCACCCTTTTCAGCTGCAGAATTATGGGATAACTGTGGCTGGAGGACAGCTCAGGAGGCTGTCTAATGCTGCCTGTGCTCCAAATTCAGAGTTTAGCTGGGTAGCTTGCAGCTTGCATGCTTACCTAGGAGGTTTGATTCGAGGCTGTGTTGCAACCTCTTTTCCCTTTTTGAGAAAACTGAGCTTTCAGCCTCTGGGTAGCTTGCAGTTTGGTTTCCCACTGTGGAAGATGGGAAGACCAGGATGGGTTATCAGTCACACTGAGAGCAGTGATCTACAGAGGGAGACGTGCACCTGTGGAAGCCAGCCAAGCCTTACCCAGCATGAAGCACCCACCTTTCACAAGGGGCTGGGTGCTGCTTTCACTCCTGAAGAGGTCCAGCCCCAGTGGCCATCCGTGCAAATAGCCAGGACAAGAAGGTTAGGGAGATACTGACCTCAGGGGCTTTCTAAGCATAAAATTCCCCAAGGCTTGCGGAGTTTTCCTTTGGTTAGTAGCGTTGTAGAGGAATGAAAAAGCTGTGGCTTTTTAGTGCATTGTCTTCAGTCCATGAAATGCAGTGGTGAGGACAAAACTGGCATCTCATGATGAAAAAATCTGATGAAAACGTCTGCTTACCTTTAAAAACAGACTCTAGCATCAGACTAGCAAAATACTGTTATTATTTGAATCTCACAATTGCATTTGATAGAAAAAAAAATTGCACAGGTTTTAACAGGAGGCAGCTCAGCAACAGATCCTTCCTGACTCTGTTTTGGTGGCTGATAAGGTGAAATTTAACATTTTCCAGATCTGGGACTGGGCAGCAGTCTTGTTTTCTGTTACCACAACATTGAAAAGCTCCATTGTCAAAAACTGCTTGTGCTGCAGATATATCTCGGCCCCCCCCGCCCTTCCCCGTTCTGAAAGGAACCCTAAAAAGTAGTTGAGCCTTTTTTAAAAATTTTTTTTCCTCGCTGAAAATGCAGCACCAGACGCGTGGTGTGAGCGAGTGGCTCATGCTCGAAGGCTGCTGAGAGTGTCGAAGCGGCACAGCGTGCTGCTGAAGGGGAAAAATCCTCTTTGGGCTTTGGAAGAAGAACCTCGTGGTGGCGCCTGTGCACACCCTGTCGGTTTTTCCTCTGCCCAGTGACCCTGGCTTTCGACCTTCCAACGCGCTGTTTCAGCTTGCTGCCGTTCAGCTACAGAAACACTGTGTTCAAGCCCTGAAACCAGAGGTTTGATGTCGTGAAGGATCAAACCGGGGATGATTAACAAACTAAGCCACAAGGAGTTTTCTAGGGTTATTGATTTTTATTTTCATGATGATTCCCCTAATAGTTTCCCTGCTTTTAAGCATCTTTCCAGATGCTGCATTTTCAAAGTTTTTTTCAATTGTTTTTTAATGTTGCATTGTACTTTCCTAAGTTTACATGAGTGGTCAATATAGGTGCTTAGATTATACACATGCACATATATATGTATATAAAGCTATATCTATTTGCATGCTAGTGCTTTAGCAAGTTGTGATCCTTCACATTTATCTGACACACATCTATATTTGGCTACAGTTTTTGTCACGGTGAGCGTTTTGCTCATGCAGAAGGTCTGTTTGTGGTTACTGCTCCCTGTATTATCTAATCTAAGTGCTGGATATTGAAGATAGCAGAGACCATGCCCTAGAGGACTCCAATTGCATGGTACCTGGTGTTCTTAGCACATTTTATTTAAAATGTTATAATGTAATACATCTTTGTTGCCCCCCTACCCCGAGCTCTTATTTGCAGCCTGGTAGCAGCTAGCACCTTCAGCAGTGTGTGGGGCCCTGGCATGTGAGCCATACAGAAAGACAGGGTCTTTAGAACAAAAGGCTTGGGTTCTGTGTGGGATGCAGATGCTGTAGAAATGAAGAGAAGAGAATTGCTACTTCAGCCTTGTCAGTGTGGCTTGGGGCAAAAGTACTGACAACGCTGGCCACAGTGAGAATTGGTCAGCTTCAAATGTTACTCTCCAAACCTGGAACTGGGTAGCCTTTTGCATCCAAGGTTGCTGTAGTACTTCCCCTGATGAGCAGACAAAGCTGTGGGCATTGGTGAGCTTCGGCATAGAGGTACATGCTGTGAGGTGACACAGTTCCACAGGTGCATGGGCAAAAAAGCCACCTCTCTGCTTCTGTCGTGCTTAACAGATAAAATAACTATAAATGAGTATGAGAGAGAGAGAGAGATAGAAAGTAGTTTTCAGAACTGATTGCTACTTGTAGGGAGATGGTCAGATAGGGAGGTAGTCTTATGGCCTCAAGGTTTGAACACCTGTTACTTGTTAAATCGTTTAAAAGTGATAAATTCTGGTAAAATATTTTTAAAAAGTAAAATCAAGAGAACCTGTGGCTCAATATTATTAAACCTGATTTAAACCAAATCACTGAAAAAAGCTGATCATGATGTCAGATTGATCTAATGAACAAATTAGTTTTTGCATTGGATTGGAGTTAAATTACAAAGTGATTTAAGTGATCCAACTGGCAAATAGGCAAATAATCAGTAATTAAAATATATTTGCAGACTAGAGATAATATTTCTAAATATTAAAAAGATACAGATGTTTGAAGAAGCTGACCCAGAAGCAGTTTGGGTGACATGACCTGTGATGGTATTACTGCTGAAGTTTTCACAGGTTTTGGAAATGATTGGAAAAAACAGCAGCAACACTTAAAATGTATTCAACAAGCTATATATTGAAACTGCTGGTCATCTTTTCTCCACTATTCTGCTTTCGAACTAGAAGTTTAGTTTGATCTTCCTGACCTTGGCATAGAAAAGTAAACCTGAAAAGGCTTGTAAAGATACCTCTGTCTGAATTACATTTTAAATGTGGTCTGTTTCTCTACATGCAGTTTTTCTTTCTCATTACATGCAAATGCATACATGTAATATAGGCTGAGGTAAGTTTTGGGACCATCCAGTACATTTATTTATTACTGCAGATTTTTTTACAGACCTTTAATTATTATTTTGGTTCTAGTCATAGAATAGTCTGGGTTGGAAGTGACCTCTGATGGTCATCTCGTCCAACACCCTCCGCAGCAAGCAGAGACATCCTCAGCTAGATCATCTCAATCTCCCTCTGCCCAAATGCAGATTTCCTCACAACACTTTTGCAGCCTGAAGCCTGCTTTGATCAAGTTTCCACTCTGCCTAGTAGAGCTTGGTCTAGTAGTTAGCATTTATATTATGCAAGCCAGGTGAGTCAGAGACATAGGGCTTAGCACTCTACTAGCTGTGATGACTCTGCCCAAATAGTGTGAGCTGAACCATGAAATACCATGGCTGAGGTGGTAGCTGGGAAGGGCGTAAGCAGGGCAGGCTAACAGCATGCTGAAGAAGGCTGCAATTCCTTGCTGTGTACCACGACTTTGTCTGCATAAAAAGACATTATTTTCCCACCCAAATGCTCATCATGGCTTTGCAGAGGTAGAAGTCCTATCCCTGACCAAAGGGGCACTTCCGTATGAGTTAGCGGGGCTGTTTGTGCCTGGAAACATGGGAAGCGTGACACAGGTGTCAGCAAAAAGAGCTATTGTGCTTTTCTCCTACCTTACTGTCTTGGTTTCCTTCTTGGGAGATTGAGATATGCTAGAGCAACAGCCTTTACTAGACTTAAAGCTTATTGCCAGTTTTATTGTGCATCTTTATTCAGATACTCTTGTACTATTTTTATGTGATACAAAAGTGCTGCAGATTGAAACTTGACAGTGTTAATGCTTAGTCTTCTGGTCTGTTTGGAACTGCTAGTTTTGAGGGACGTGAATGTCTTGCAACCTGCATACCCAACTCATATGTAGCTGGTTTGAATGACCCCCTGCAGAGTTCTCTGTTTTACTTGTGTAATACTTTTTCTTTTTTTTTTTTCTTTTTCTCATAGGGCTGCAGGGCATACAAGGTTTGTTTAGTCCCTGTAAGTAAAGTTGTAGCAGCAGGTGTGTTAAGGTCAGCTTAGAATTAATATTTACATCTCTGGAAATGAAGGCACCATAGTTTACAGACATGTATCCTTTGCTGCTTAATAATGTATGGAGTTACACAGTTGGAGCTTGAAAGTGTCCACATTGAAAAAGATAAACAAAGCTGAGACCAAGGTATGTGATCTTAATCGATGCAAGTTATATTGAACAGGATGCTTGAAGTATCAGAATAAACCCGTAAGAGTAATAATACTAGGTCAGATCAGAGTTTCACTTTAGCCTTGTATCCTGTCACCTGTCCTTTGCTCTTTTTTTATTTTTTGTTTTTTTCCCCTTTCTTTCCTGAAGGATGACAGGCCCCTATGGACACTTGGATTTCACCTGGCACTGTGTTGTATAGTCATTCTGGCTGTGTCCTTAATAAGAACAACTAATTCTGGGGTGGGTTCATTATCCAGTTCAAGAGTTAAAACATATTACATGGTGAGATGTGCAAATACTTGCTTTTTCCTTTTCCCAGTCTCCACCATTTTTATATGCTGAGACGCCATATATACAGCAGTTTTCCGAGAAGAGTCACAGGCTGGTCAGGATAGCCCCAAATCCATGGGCAGCCTTCCTAGGGCATCAGCTTCCTCCACCCCAGGGAAAGACTGGGCATGCCATGTCACCTGAGTGGTGAAGGAGTCCTGCACAGTGCTGTACTTGATGAGGAGCTTGCAGGTGCAATCTGTTGCCCTCCAAGGGCAATAATTCTTTCCAGTGACAGGGTGAGCAACCTCACCGTACTGTCATTACATCACCTGATCAACCATTGTAACAGCTGGCACGAATGAGTGACGTCTGCCTATCTGGATCTGCAGTTAGATTAAGGTGCAGGTCTACATAGGGGACAAGGAAGAGCCTGATTCACATAAAAAATTGCTCTTTTTCTTTTGCCATACACCAATCTCCATGTCTGTGGAAGAAAAAGACATTTGTCCTGAGTTCCTGAGGAGGGCTTTAGCATTAGACCTGTATTGCCTGGTGTAACTGTACTGGTATCGGTTATTTTAATATCCTTTTTTACCCATACTCTGGATGGGACTGGCAAGGCTGAAAGGAATCTGTGTATATCCTCTGACTGCTAAGGGAGAATAATCAGGCTTTGCAAAGTAATCTCATGAGATATATTAATCTGTGCTTTTGAACTGTTTTGACAAGAAATTTTCCCTCTTTGCTATCTACCAGAGTTCCAGACACAACTAAACTCACTCCTGCTCACTAAAAACCAGAGCAGCTCTGCAGCACATATTTTATTAAGAGGAAAGCAGGGAATAGGTTAAAAAAAAAACACCAAAAAACAACTAGTAGAAGTAAATATGCATTATGGTGTTCAAAGCATTCTTTTTTCCCTTGAAGTATTTCTTAGACCAATTATGTGAGAAATTCATTATATGTGAGGATTTTGTAAGAGCAAAGTGAATTAGCTGTTTGCAGACCTGCTTCCCTCTGTAAGTGGGAACATGCCATATGACAGTGGGCCAGATTTTACTGTTCTAGGCATCACTGATATAGCTGTTTATTCTCTGAACCTGGAAGAGATCCAGCAGGATTTAGTTTTATGAGGTTTAATGTAAAGGTGTTGTATTTCATGAGATGAAATCATAACACAGTGGGTTTGCAAGAATTCTGACAGATTATTTTTTCAGAGTGTTGGCAAGCATGATTCTCCTGTGAATTACGTGTCTAAAAGAGAAATATAGATCTTCTTTCACTGGGTTGAAATGATAACTAATCCTTAATCCTTCCTAGATGGCCTGTGTCATTAGTGCTGGCTGTGCATTTAGAATGTGTGCAGGTAACAGCTTTAATTCTGTAACACTGTGCAGTGCACAGCTGTGCCTATAGCCATAGGAACTAGCCACATATTTGAAAACCCTGCTGTTATTTTTGGGATATGTCTCTGAACATGGAGGGTTTTTTTCTAGACCTCTTGATTTTGTGAAGAAGAAAGAAAAGCATCTGCCATCTCTGGCCTCTTAGCATTATTAAGTGTATCTGCATTATGCCCACGAATCCTTAAGCTTGTGGAGAACCTTTCCTTTGGCTGTTTGATTGTGGGTAACGGTGACTATAGAGTAGTTTCCTGAGGTTTCCCTTCACATGTTGCCTAGTACATTAAGCAGATGAGATTGCATTGATTTAATGGTGTCAGTTCTCAGCTACTTTCTTCTGCTTTACAGCAATGTGTGCATATGCTTCCTCTTCAATTTGCTTTGTTCTGGGAAAGCAGAAGGGTGGCTCTATGAAAGAGGCACAATGATGGGAAAAACCTGGCTTCTATTTTTAACTTTGCTTAGTCAGTGTGGTTTTGAACAAATTGTTGCATCTCTCTATGTATGTTTTGTTTTCTAGTGAAGAGATTAATATGTTGTTAGAGTCAAACCACTAATACCCACTATGGTACCCCAAGGCTCCAGCACTGACCTCTGGAACTTAACCTTATTATTTAGCCCAGCACATGGGGATGATCAGATCTGTGGCCAGTCTAAGCAAGTCTCAGGTTTGGCTGTATAAACGTTCACAGATAAAGTGGAACCCCTCAGTTTTGTGCTTTTAGGACAATATGTCTTCTGCCTATGAGGGATGTTTGCACCTTTCTGCTTGCTGTTCATTATGTTTACATAGTAAAATTTTTGCATAGAAAGAACATCTTTCATAAGGAGGGGACAAACTCTGACTTCTTTATGTGGCTCTATTTTTAGGAACTACTTCAGGAGCATTTACACCATAATGGGTATTCCAACCTGGGTAACTCACTGGTAACATCATGTTGTTAGTATTGTGTATGGTGAGAAGGGGCAGTGTATCAGTTACTTCCTTGACACTCATCAGTTACTTTACTCTTTTGTTCATGCTTAAATTAGAGGTGATAGAAATGCATAGCTGTGTGTTACTTTGGGAGTTCAATTTACATAAATCTGAAAAGGGCCTGACTTTTGTGATGTCATTAACAAGGTGTAGCTTTTCCCCAATAGTTTGTACCGCACAGGACTGTTTTTAAAAGTGATTTCCTTCCCTGACTTGGAAGTTCATCGTGGGTGATGCCATTCAGTATTTACAAACACATTCCTTAGAAGGAGGTGACTTTATGCACTACCGTCCTCCTGTGATGGCTGGCGGCTTGAGCCCAAAATGTCTTTGAGCAGGGCTGCTTTTGAAGGTGTAAGCTTACGTATTCCAAATTGTTACTTACACTGATTACAGCACAATGCGTTCTCAATTATTGGGTGTCCTCTGCAAGTTGTTGGTCCCACAGATGAAGTGACAGGAGACAAAAAAAAAAGAAAAAGTAAAGAAGAGGATGGGCTTGACTACACAGTGATAAGGTACCTCCTGCATTAGGTTTTATTTCTCTCATGTTTCAGTGAAGAACCATTGCACAGAAACACTTGTGGAAATGTCACTAGCTACAAATTAGTATGAAGTAAATAATATTTTTAACTGTGCCTGGTCGGGAAGAAGAAGATGAGACTCTGAGACAGCTGGTAGGAGTAGCCGAGTTTTGGGCTCCCCATTGCAAGCGAGACATGGATGTACCTGAGAGAGTCTAGTAAAGGTCAACAGAGGTGGTAAAGGGACTAGAGCATCTCTCCTGTGAAGAAAAGCTGAAAAGTCTGGGACTGTTCACCTTGGAGAAGAAACAACTCAGGGGGATTTCATCAATATTAATAAGCACCTGAAATGGAGGATGGTAAAGAGGACGGAGCCAGGCTCTTTCCGTTGGAGACTAGAGACAGGACCAGAGACAATGAGCACAAACTGAAATATAGGAGGTGCCATCTGAACAAAAGGAAATTTTTTACTGTGAGCATAATCAAGCACTGGTAAAGTGTGCCCAGAAGGGTTGCAGAGTCTGTCTTTGGAGGTATTCAAAACCTGACTGGACGTGGTCTTGGGCACCTGACTCTGGATAGCCCTGCTTGAGCAGAGGGGTTGGTCAAGATGACCTCCAGAGGTCTACTTCATCCTCAGCCATTCTGTGAGTCAGTGCATTTTTAAAGCCATGAGGAGTATGCCTGCATGGGATAGATGCAACTAGCAGTACCTCAGGAGAAACTGTTTGACAGGAATTTAGAGTCACCATTCTTGAGAGGTATAATTGACTGTGGGTTTTGAGGTTTTGGAACACCAGGAGTACATGTGCTCGTATTCTGAGAGCACATAAAACACCGCCGAGCATCCCCTGGTAAAAATAAAACAATCAAGCTAAAAGCCTGCCTGTCTCATAACAACAACATGACGAAACATGAAATGTTCTTTTCCTCAAAATTCCAATTTTCTATGATTTATTTTGCCAGTCTGTAATCAGAAATAGCTGCTCCATCAGAGTAGGGAATGCAAATAGAGATGAGGTCAGAGTTCAACACAAAAGTGATGTATGAGCTGGAGTCAAGGAGGAATTCTGAGCTCCCAGAACAGAAAATGTGCTGTAAATAATATATTTTCTTCAAGGGGAGAGAAGGTGCAAATACTTAAAATTATGGGTTATGGGGGAAGGTGAAAAGATGATTTCTAGAAGGTAGCCAGTGCCAGAGCCATCGTTTCTATCTACTGTCCAGTTAGAAGAGCAAGTTGTCATTATCCCTTGTTAGGTTTTTCAATTTTCCCTGTTTGATATGCAAGCAGATAAATATCAATGAATTTAAATTAAAATTAAAGGTATTGGTTTAGCTTTTTGCTAGTGGGCCTGAGACTGAAAATACTGGGAGTGTATTTTTAAGAAATTAGATTCCTCTCACAGAAAGTTAAAGTCTGGAAAAATTCTAAAGCTTTGTCTGCTCTGGGGATAAAGTATGTAGCGCTTCAGAGGAGAGGAAGCCTTCTGATTGTGCTGAATCCAGTATTTACCCTAACCAGGTAACTTAAGGCCATTTGTTCCTACTGCATGCTCCAGCCAAATCCCCCAGCACCCTTGGGTAATAGCACCCTTTTGACACAGTCTGCCATTCGTTAAGTGCTTTGCTGCAGGGAGCCCTTTTTTATTACACTGAATCACTCAAGCTTTGCTGTAAATCCCGAGTTTTGTCTGTGTGCACGTGCATGGATATACCTGCAATAATTCCTGTGTTTAACTGTTCCCCTGTGTGTGTGCCTGTATGTGTGAAAACCTGTGTGTACACATGTGCTGTGTGCCTATACATGTTTCTGCTCTGGCTGGGTAGGTGTATGTGCATTCTGGTTGGGTGCACACAGGCATGTAGAGGAAAGGTGGAATACAGAAATTGTTTTCTTCCTGTTTTACACAGCCACGGGGCATGCATACTTGTCTTCACAGTGCATCTCCACAATCATTTCTCTTCTGTTTCTGGGAGGGGAAAAATATGCTTCAATTTTTAGTACAAACATGCACAGAGATCTGTTCCTGAGCAGTCTAATCAGCTTTCCTACCAAGTGTCCTACATTCCCTGTGATAATCCCTGGTCCTCCAATTGCATATCACCTCCACTCTCCCTTGCCCTCCCTCTGCTCAGGGAGGAAGAGACCATGTGCGGAGGCTTCCACAGCTGCTATTAGCCATGAGGGCACTGCTTTGGCTCTCTCTCTGCTGCTTAGCTGCCAGCCTTTGTACAGAAATGTCTCTTGAGCTGCTACCCTTCTATCAAATGTTGATGCAGTTTGTCAGTGGGGAAAAAAAATTAGGGGGAAGAAGTAGGGGCATCTCTGCTACTGTGTAAGCCACAACCCTTTCAGAAATCAGGGTAAAATCTGGAGTTTTGAGGTGGTAAAGTCAAGGGGCAGTCAGTGTGCTAGCACAGGAGTCACTCCTGCATGAAATACAAGGATGATCACGTTACTGTTTAGATATTTTTATTGCTATTCTTTTTTTTTTCCCCTCTTAGGATTTGTTTGCATGTCCTAGCAATGAATAATCAGAAAGTTAAATAGTGGCATATGTTTTTTCTTGTGTAATGCATCAACTTTTTCATTGCAAGAATTTCCAGACTTTTGGAATCCATCTATTCAGCTACTGTAAACCTGGGTTTCAGCCTCGTGTTGCCGTAACAATTCTCTCTGCAGGAACAATAGGAGCTACCGTGATTGATGAGACCTCAACTTACTATCCTCATTCAGCCCAGGAAGAACATAACGCTAGGATAATTGATGCATCATTTCAGAGAAACATGTAGGAAACTCCAGCAGGTAGAAGACACCTTGCACCTGATTATAATCTCTCACAGCAATTATTTTCTGGTGGAGCTGTGCTGACGTGATGCTAGGTTTATATAGGTATGTATGGGAATTCAAAATCAGTCTCCTCTATTGTAGCTGACACAAAAGAAGGGGAGAAGTTGCTATAGGCAATTATAACTCCTCAAGTTCGGAAGTGATATATTGGATAGTTTCTGTGGAATAAGGGAGGAGTGTGGATGATTTAATACGTAATAGGTGTTTAATACAGAAGTTTTTGACTGTAGTTGTGTAAGGCAAATGGAAGCAGGTGCACTCAAGAAAATATTTAATTACTATAGCGATAGTCACATTGGGCAAGAAATGTCCCAAACATGATATTCTGGTTATGAGCTGTGTAACAGGAGATGAGGAAGGGGCTGGAAATCTCAGATGCTTCTCTGGTATGTGCATTTCTTCTTTTTGTTTTGAAGTAGCTTCCCTCTTCTCCAGCCCTTTGTCTTTGCTTATACCTTCCAGGCTGTATTATAAAAAGTGTATTAACTATTCTATTATACAAAGTGCAACTGTCAAACTTTCATTAAGATTGTCAGCTAGTCTGTTCCTGGTCATGCCTCCATAAGCACCAGCTAATAAAGCTCCATCACTGAAAAGGGGTTTTACTTCTGTGTAGAAGTTTTTGGGATGTTTTGTTGTTTTTTATCACTCAGATTTGCACTGTGACACAGAGACTGCAGGGCCGTCATGCAGTCCGGGCAGGAACTGTCATGAGAAGGTTTTGGCTCCTGAATTCCCTTCTGTGCTTTGAGTGGATGCTATACAAATCACCACCTGGCATCACAAAAACGTAACGGGAAGGAAAGCATATTCGTAAGATTCCACTTTCCCCTAATCTGTTCTCCAGTAGGATGTCACCAGCTATGACTCTAGCATACCCTGAATGTTGTAAACTTAAGGTTTTCAGGCCTAATCTCAAGTTGTGTTGCATTTCCAGTGAGAAGTGGCCATTCTCCATATCCATTTATGCTGGTCAAAGCTTCATAGGAAAGGTATGATGCTTTTCCCAAACTGTTCTATGTAGGTCACGTACCTCTGCAGACATTTGGTAGAAGCTAAAGGGGCTGCCTGTATTGATTTACTCATGAGGCTTGGAGAGGGCTATGGGAGTTGCATTGAGCCTCTGCTCAGTAATTTCTTGGACTCTGCAGGGGAGTGTGAGTAAGTATCTGCCTGGAGGGAGAGGGAAAACCAGGATTTTAAGGAAGACAACAATCTGACTTCTCTTCAGTTTGTGAAACATACTTCTTACACAGCACACCTCTAGCTGTGGGGTTTTCATTTTCTCCTTGGTTCCTGTGAAGATCTGGAGCGTTTTTTTAAGGTACAGCTTGTGTAAGGTTTTGTTGATGAATTAGGTAATGTTTGAATTTTATGTGAAAATTTGTGCAATTATCTCTCAGAGCCAAGAGTAATGCCAATATGCCCATCTTTGGTCGAATACACATGGTTTCATTTTTTACTCATCTGCATGTGCAAGCTTTTGTGCTTTCTAAATTGCATTCAGGTAGAAGTTGCTGTATGTGCCATGCAAGCTTTTTCAGTAAATGAGGCTAGTACATGACCCCGTGTTACTGAGCCACTGAAAATTGCTGCAGTTTTTGATAGAGTCCAAGTGCAGTGCCTTTGGAAGCGTGATATAACCGCATGAGTTTAGTTTTTACTTTCCTAATGGAAGAAATTAAGCCTCCTAAATATTGGAGAATACATCTTTGACTAGCAGAAATTCTTGAAACCAATTTTCCTTCGCAAACCACACTGTGATGATTCAGACTGAAGAATGCTTTAAGGCTTTTGTCTGTAAGGTACATGTCTTATGTAGGCTTCTGTTTTAATTTAGTGTACTTGTATGCAAGTTTTTCAAACTAGGCACAGTGGTCTCTTATAAATCACAAAAAAAGTCCACCCTCAATACCCTTTCCAACCCTACACAATGAGTCAAGGCTTGTCAAAGACCATTTTAGAAATCTCGAATAAATCTGACATTATGTTGAGACAGCTGTTAAATATATTTCTTCAACCCCACCCCCCTAGGTTTCCTTTCCCTCAGTATGAACAATGCAATTGGTTTAGTGTTATTTTTAGTCCAGCTTTTCAGTCGTATGTATTCTTACCTTCCATGCACACTTAAGTTAATTTATTCTAACATGAAAAATACTAGGAAAGGCACTACCCCCACAAAAAGATTTTTACAAGCTGCACTGGAGGCTAGCTGTTGCACATATACACTCCAGATGCCCAAGCCCACCATTAAAGGAGTAAAATCTGATTTCAGGGTGCAGTCTGAGTCTTAATGCTTGTCTTCCCTGAAAAAAAAGTCTCTTCAAAAATCTCAGCAGCTGTCCCTGAACTAACCCTGTGTGTGAGGGCAGTTCACTTCAGTGTGAGAGTGTTAGTTTGCTGATCTTTCTACTTTAATGGGCTTTTACCTAGCATGATAGAGTAGAGGTGCCGTGGGGTTTTCTGTGTGCTTGGTCTTTTTTTTTTTTTTTTTTTTTCCCCAGGAAGCTGATAGTGAAAAGCAGAGGCCTCCTCCTGTTTCTCACTGATAACCCAGTCTCTCTGAAGTTGGTGGGAGTGTTGGTGCTTGGTAATAACAGCAGGAGTGGATCACCCTTAAGTTGGTGATAATCTTTCCTTTTACAAACGCTACTTTCTGTTCAGGTTTTCCTTTTTAGGCTAGCCGGGAGGTGATAATTTCAGGCTAGTGGGATGGTGCATGTGGTGTGAGATACCCACAATCTCCCAGAGGCTTGTTTCCCAGCATTGAACTGCTTCTGTTCTCCAGGAGTGATCAGAAAAGGTGTACTTGAGAGCAGAAATGAACGTGGTGAGCTCAGGTAACTGAGCAAAGACCTGTGTTCCCAAGGTGTACCAGTGACCAGTGCATTGCTGGTGGTGACTGGAAGTGAGTTGGGAATGGGGCAAATGTGGTGGGTCACAGTAACCTGTCTGTGCCAGTAGTTAAATGTGTGGTACTCTCTGCTATGTGCTTTTAAGTAAAGGAATAACATCAGTAGCTTGGGAAAAAAAGGAAGAGCTGTAACTCCTCTATTGTTGCCTCTCTAAATGGGATTAAATAAGACAATAACTAATAAATAATATACAGAGCTTATGGGTCTGTCTTCAATCAGATTTAAACAAAGAGATCTGGGCTTTTTAAGTGCCTCCTCAAATGTGCAGCTCTCTGGAAGCGTTTCTTGCCAGGACAACTCTGGCGTTGCAGCAGATGGTGCTTCCTCCCTTGACGGTGACCAGGCCTGGCTTACCAGGGTGAGTGAGGGAGATCAGGGTGATGGTGCTGCCTCACCATCGCTGTCAAGGTGTCACAGCTCTGTATGTGGGCATCACATACAGTCTGTCTTTGCCAGCTGCATGTGCATACAGTGTGGTCTGGTGCCTTATTACTAGGGCACCTGTGGTCTAGCCCCCTGCTGCAGCCCCATCCTGCCAGCCTGGGGGGCTGAGCCTGCACCCTGTCAGGAGGACCATTCAGGTGCTGGCTGCCTCCAGTATGGGGTGAAGGAGCAGGACCATGGCAGGTGGTGTTGCAGAAATGGTTTCTGGACCTGGCTGCTGGTTACTGGAGAGAATCAGAAAGTTAGGTATTCAAGGCTATATGTGAGTAACTGTTTTTACACCTAATCTGGGTATTTGTGGTGGTGGTGGTGTCCTTTTCTTCCTGTAGACCAGAGAGGGGAGCTGACCTGCTTTTTATTTGCTGCCACCCTGCATTCTGCACTACAGTGCATGCTTTCTGTAATGCGTAAGGAAGGGTAGGAGACTTAGACATCATTTGTGTTGTGTCTATGGCCCTCACAATTATAAATTTCCTGAGATCAGAGGGAATAAATCCTTGCCAATTAAAAAGCCTTTTAATGTCAAGTTGTGACTAATAAACATCTGAACTGCAGATGTGGTAGTTTAAGTGTACCTGTTGCCTGGACCTTTTTCTAGCATTAATTAGTCTGGCAATTGCTGGTCATGGTTATGCACCTTAGCTATTCCTGAGGATAAAATAATGCACCTTTTCCTTGTTCCTTGTCCATTTATGGAGTGCAGAGAAGTCAGCCCAGTTAAAAAACCCCAAGTTTCCGTTTCAGCCACCATTTTAAGCTGTGTTTACAACTGCAGAACAATGTTATTTGCCTATTGTATACTTTTAAGAGTCTGTTTCTGCAGCTGCAAAGACCATAATTCAACATTTTAACTAAGGAAAGCCTAAATTTCTGGTGAAAATGGGAAATGGAGACCTAGCAATGCACAAAAACACAGCTTTACAGAAATTAGAGGGTTTTGTATGCCAGTAGTATCAAAATCAGGCATCAGTGCTTTCAAATTCATTATTCCTACTTCTAGAAATGGTTTTGGACACAAATAGAAACTCTGGATCCTAACTGAAATCTGAGACTGTCTGGCATCAGCTCAAACTTTAATGACTTGACATCTCTTTGTTCACACCAATATCCCAAGGCAAAACAGCCGCATGTGAGGCACTTTTTACTCCAAATTCATATGTTAGTTTCATGGCTATGGTAATGACTGAAGTAGCTGATTAGTAATGGCCACCCCCTTTATATTCCCCTGACCTTGATTCTCTCTTGAATACAGTTTATACTATATATATTTTTTAAAATTTTTTTGGCTTTAGAATAGTACTACATTAAATGTTACCCATAATGTTTTGTCCTAAGCATTTCAAATGGCTTTCATGAAGTCAGGACCTCCATGCTGTGAATGCTGACCCCACTGTGGGCCCATCTGCAACGTGATTTAATCTCTAGCAGGCTCTTGCTCTATGTTTCCCTGCTGCACAGCTGTGTGTGTGTTGGGGGCTGAGGGGGGATAGTGACCATTGCTTGAAGCCTGGCCATTTCTAACTCTCCTTTTCTCCCTGTCACCCCAAACCCTGTTCACTCTGACTCCCTTACTGCAAAATCATGCAAAACAATCTAGCACAATGTAACACTGCTTGTGAATTAAACCCCACCTTTTATTAACGGTAAGTCTTTCTCTTAGTATACTAGTATCTGAAATGTATTCTGTAGATACACCACAAATCACTTTATAATGTTTTCTTTGTGTTATTTTTCTCTCTTCTCCTGGATCAGTGAGAATATGGTTCAAATATTAATTTTACAGTGTCTCTCAAGAGTGGAATATAATGTTCAATTATGCATTCCATCTGCAAGGCTCTGGATGCACAATCCTGCATTAAATAAAAAACCTGATGTGTTTTAAAGAAGAAACAGAAAGAGGGTATGGCACATAAAAGCAGTTGAAGAAGAGTCTTCCATTATGCTTGGCTATGTGGACAGAGTTGTGTAAACCAGACAGAAGTCAACTGTCTTAAAATTGAAGTTGATACATGCCTTAGATTATGTCATGCTATTAAAACTTTCCTGGAAGATGCAAGTTTAGAGGTAGAGTGATGCCTCATGCTGCATACGTCTCATATGCTCATTCCACACACCCATACACATGTGTATGGGTGTTTGTTCCACTTTGCTCCTCAAGTCCCTTAAAACTCTGCCTCTGGAAAGTGTCCTTTCACTGTGGGGCATGAATACAAGTGCTCTAGTGGCTGTAGTAGCACTCACTTCTCCTCAGGGTTTTACCTACAGCAAGAAAACCTAGGCAGGGCTTCTGTCTCTGTCTAGACACATATAAGTGTAATTAATTTGAATCTTTGCCCCTTACTCAGGGTTGGTGCTTCGAGGTGACATCTGCTTTGGAGTCGAACAGCTATCTTTGTGTCATTCAGCACTGTGGAAATATCCCTGATGATGCTGCCCAAATACCTTGTGTTCTCTCAGGTATGTCTCTGTGTTTCTTGTGGTATTTTCCCTTGGGGGTTGGAAGTGTTTCATGGCTGTAATGCTCCTCACCGTGGAAGCAGCTGGAGCTGGGCTTGGAGCTTTTGCTGGGGCAATGAGACCTAGTGAGAAAGTCTCATGTTGAGCACTGAATCACTGCTAATTGAAAAAAGGCAAACACATGGTATTAGCTTGAAATTCGTCAGGTGAGAGTGTCTTCAAATTCATCAGGTGAGAGTGTCTTCAAATTCATCAGGTGAGAGTGTCTTCAAAGTGAGCCCAAATGCAGAAAGAGAGGATCACTCTTCAATACACATGCCTTGAATTCCACTGAGAGTGGAGAGCAAGTTCTGAAGGGGGAGAAGTCCAGTGGAGCCCATTCTCCACTCTTCCTTGGGATAACAACCCCAGCACTTCTCTGCATGGGTGCTCAGCCATTCAGGTTTACTGGAAGGAGCATTTCAAGTATTCCTCCTCAGAGTGTCTATTTTCTTCAGGAAAGTGCACTGCTTCTTTCTTTGGCACCTCACCAAGTGCTCTTGGCAAAGCTGTCAAATGTGTCATTGTAATGGGAGGCCTCTTTGCCGTGGTTAGAGCAGTGAGAGCTGGCTGGGAAGCACGGGGCCAGGCCAAGGAGGACTGGTTGCAGAGAGCTCTCAGCGGAAATCCTTTGACTATGGAACTTGTTTGCTCTGGCAAACTCCCTGTGCCTTTCTGGACACAATGAGGGTTCAAGACACATGGGTTTTGTTTGGTTTTCCTGGAGGGAAGGCTTTGCTTTCTATTTGGCTGAATTTCTGGGTGGTAGAGAAAGAGGGAGAGAACGTGAGTGTGCTTCAGACTATATCGATCTTTGCACTGCATGAGGGTGATATTGGTGCTTTTTGGTGACCTTTTGCTTTCTGAATCAGATGTCAGTACCACAGAGGAGGCTCTTCATATGCCTTCCACAATGAAATAGAGGTACAGACACTTGTGGAAAGTGCAGGTTTTCCTTACTCCTTGGCTGCAGGTGGACATAAGATGGATGTTCTCACTCTGTAGCTCCCAGCAGTCTCTAGCTGTTTTTCTACCACCTCTGGGTCTACTGCCACAACTTTGCATGGTCCTGACCCACCTGAAGAGCTCTCAAGCTGTTAGGAAAGAGAAGTTGCCAGAAGGTGCAGTGTGTAGAAAACTGCAGGAGCTCCTGGAATAAGAATTACTTGAGTGCAGGGAAAATGACCTTAAGAAGACAGCACACAGATTCTCTAGCATATTGTTAAAGAAGTGGTGGTGGGGAGGGCAGCCTTTACTTTGCCTTCTAGAAAGCTTGATTATTTACAAGTGAAACATTCCCACGTGAGGCAATGCTTGTAATTGTTGAATAGTCCTGAGAAGATAAGGCACAACATTTTTAAGATCTATGGATGTAGGAGAGACCCTAGTTTTTAAAAATGCTTTGAAACAATGCCATGCAAAGAACGAGAAGACACGCAGACTGGAATGCACTTTAGCATCAAGTCTGATGATTTTGTTTTCCCAAATCAAATCTGCCAGATCCTAGGTAATTTTAGTGTGCCTTAGAGTACATGATGCAAGGAAAACAACCAAAGAGTACAATAAAGTGCTGCAGCAAGTTGATCACAACCTCTGCCAGACAAGGATGTTGCTGAAAAACAAATCAGCAAGAAGTGTGCTTTCAGGAGCATCATGTGAATACTGGCTGAAGGTTTGCTATCCTGTGAAAGCAAATGTACAGCTGTTAAACACTAAGGAGAAACAGGAGTCCTAGAATTTGAGATTTATTTCCCCCAAACCACTTTCAACCTCTGGAAAAGAATTTCAAGGAAGCATCAACCTTGAGCACAGAATACCTAGAGCTGGATTGCTGACCCTTGGAAATTGGCAGGGGATCTTTCACTCATGTTGTTTCACTTTGAGCAAAACTCCTCCAAATTCTCAGAAGTCAGATAACGAAGTGCAGTAATGGCACCTTCACCCATGTAATAGCTGGTGTGATTTCTAACGAGTGGCAAAAGTTGCTCTAGGCACACTACTGTTTCCCTGAGCTACACTGTAGTTTTACTGGAAATTTGCACATGAGATCTTAGCCCCTTCTGAACTAAGTGGGTGCTCCTTGTGTGCTAGCACTTCATCAGAAAGTAAAGAAATTACAGAAAAGCAGGAAGAGATTAAGTGGCACCAGGGAAAGGTGCACCATGCACCCAGTAAAACCAATCCAGGGAAAAGACAGCAGCCTCGACAGTGTAAAGGGAAGTCAAGTCATTAGAAGGGATTGCATGGTGGGTGGTATAATGCCTGTATTAAGTCTTTGAAAGTGTGTTTAGCACAATCCTACTGACAGAAATGAAACTGTGGGAACTAGGCCACATTTTCCAGCAGAGTGTGGTTGGCTTAACTATCTCCCCATGAACACATGCCTGGGAAGAGCATGAGGTGTTTCCCTGATGCTGTTGTTAACTTGCTTTTCTTCTTATTATGCTGCTTGTTTTTCGTGGGCTGATATCTCCTGGTAAGGCTCAGATTCCTGGTTTGGGCATGTGCAAGCATGGAGTAAGCTACAGGTGCTGCAAAGCAGCATCCCCGCTGCTGAGCAGTGGGAGATGGTCTTCTCTGGTCAAGGTGTATCTCCCAAAGGCATTGGTAATTGTTCTAACTACTTGTGGCCTCCTTGGGGTGAAGGTGGTAACCTATGTCATGCTCCAGTATCCTGGCTCAGGTAATTTCACTCTGCTTTTCTCGCATGGTCATCCTGCAGAAGTATACTCCTTTTCAGAAGAATATTATTTACTTCAAATATTAAATTGATGCCTCTTGTATTCATGCAGCTGCAGTATTTCACCCTATTGGAAGGAGAATGATTTCTGTCCATGAAGCTTTCCACAGTGGCCCAAATTTGCAAAGGAAATGAGTATTACTAATTCCAACAGCAGCATCTTTGCACAGCAGCTTTTATCCAGGAACCTCATGAAGTTCATCCACAGGAATTATTAATTTCTGGACCTGGGGAGGAATAACCTCAGGCAGTGGTACATGCTGGGGCCATCCAGATGGAAAGCAGCTTGGCAGAGAAGGACCCGGGGAGCCAACTGTATGTGCTTGTGGGCAAAGAAGGGAATGGTACCCTGTGCTGCATTAAGAGAGGTATTGCCAGCAGTTCAAGGGAGATAATTATTCCCCTCTACTACTACTGGTGAGGCCAGACCTAGAGTGCTATGTTCAGTTCTGGGCTTCCTGGTACAAGAGAGCCATGTGCACACTGAAGAGAGTCCAGTGAAGGGCCGTAAAGATGATCAAAGGACTGGAACATCTCTCCTGTGAGGAAGGGCTGTTTAGCCCAGAGAAGACTTGGGGGAGTCTCATCAATGTGTACAAATATCTGAAGGGAGAGTGCATAGAGGATAGAGGCAGGCTCTTTCCAGTAGTTCCCAGTGACAGGACCAGAGCCAACAAACTGAAGTGGAAACACGTCTACTTTGAGGGTGACTGAGCACTGACAGATGTTGCCCTGACAGGTTGTGGAGTCTTCATCCTTGGAGGTATTCAAAACTTGACTGGACATGGCCCTGGGCAGCTGACTTTTGCAGGAGCAGGTGGGTTGGACCAAATAACCTTCAGAGGTCTTTTCCAACCTCAACAATTCTGTCATATAGCATAATCCCTCTTTAAAATATTCTCCTGAAGAGCTTTAAAACAAAGCTGTGTAAAGAATGGGGGTACAACTAGGAGTGTGATTTGGCTTCACATCTTTTTTCCTCCCATATTTAGCCTTCCAAACAGAGATCTGATAGATAGACTGTTCAGTCTTGACTTTAAGATCTTCAGTAGCGCCAGAGCAACAAGAAAGCAGGTGCCAAGTAATTAAGTATGGGAGTTTGGCTGGCCTTCCTTTCATACTTGGTGTAAGGAAAGTTGCAATACTCTAGATCAACATAGAAAACTGTGAGTGCTGCATCCTGCCTACAGTCTTTGCATTCATCTTGCCTGCACAAGCTTGAGTGTGTGTTATAGCTTATTGAGTCACAAATCTGTTTATTCATATTCTACAAAGCTGCCAGACACGTTTGATGTGTGTTGGCCCTTCTACTATTGAGAGTCCACCTAGACCATTGGTAGGTCCCAATTGTTGTCTGTATTGACAGCACGTCTGATCTTGAGAGCCACCTCAGAGGATTTGTGAGGGTGATCTAGGTAGAGTGAACGTGTCATTCAGTCTGTAGGGCACAAAAAGGTGACAGTCAAACACCAGATCCTGCTTTGGGAATGAGTAGGGCTGTTCCAAACTCCTTGGGTTGAGGTGAAAGGAGTTTTAGACTCCACAACCTGCGTATTAGCTAAGTAAGAAAAATAACTTCCTTCCTTCCTAACTTGGATACAGCAAAGGCCTGAGCATTCTGGTGACGTGATTCTTCCCTGAAGCAAAATGTTGTCAGAGTTCCACTGGCCATATGGAGCTCGCACACGCAGTTTTCCATGAATATTGCATTAATCCATGTTCCAAGTTATGAATTGCAATCAGTCCACTCTTGCGCTAACCAAGCTGCAGCTGCTTCTAGCTGAAAGTCTTTTGAACTCTGCCAGACAAAATATTCCAAGTCTCATTCCAAGCTGCAGTAATTGTCATTGTGGTTCTCAGGCTCTCACACATATTTAATTTAGAGCACATATCGAAATGCGCGTTTTGCTGATGCTGAAGCTGGTGCCAATGCTTACAGTGATGTTGTCTGAAGACTAATGAAAGGCCAAAATTGTTTTGAATTCATGGTAATACATTGATTTCGGCTTCAGTACAGTTAAACTGCATTGGTAGTAAATAATTCAAAACCAAAAGTGAATGTGCTTCATGATAAATTAAAGGAAAACATCAGCTGCAAAGTTTTGAGGTGTATTTGGGCTTCCTCTGGTTTTATGGTGTTCTGAGCTATGAGACTGCTTTCCTGTCTTGAAAAGACAGAAATCATTTGTCAGTGGCTATGGGTTTTCTCATGGTTCCTATGTAGTCTTGTTTTGCCTTGGCTTGTTGTAAGGACAGAACATCCTTGCACTTCAGATACATTTGCAGTGACCTCACAGGTAGTTTAAAACAACTATTTTATTGGGAGGTCTGGGCTGGTGGGGGATTTTTGGTGGTACGTCTTTTTGTTTGGTTGGTTTTGCTTTGTTTTGTTTCAGGGGGGGAGTGGTTTTCGTTTATCTTCCATTTTTTTTTTCTATCTTAATATTAGTGAATTATACTTAAACTCTCAAAGTTAATACAAATTAAACATTCTGATGACATAATGTGTGAATTCTCTTCTGCTTCAGTGAGTGTAGACAATATTATGCTATTCCTATTGAATCATGTAGAAGGGGACAGAAGGACATAATTTGTTCACTTTATGAGCTCAGGACTCTAACGTTCAGTGCTAACAGCTGAGTACCTGACCACTTTTTAGGCCACTTCCTGGGGTTGTTTGAGCACTACTTGCTTAATATTATTTGGAAAATAAATTATTAGTACTTTGTGGTTGGTTTCTAGTGAAGTTGTGCAGATTGTACCAGATTTGAAAACTACTGAGTCTCAGTCATGTTTTATCAGTAGCTCTTACTTCTCAGACTGTGGGACTATAAAAGTGTTCTTGTTTTTAGTGTAATATTTTGTGTAATATTACTTTAAAAGGAGCAATTTGGGAATTGTATAGGGATTCAAAACCCAATACCCACTCTCCTCTTCCTCCTCATCCTTACATCTCTCTGTATGTAGAATTTTTGGTATATGTACACAGAGATATATAAAATCAAATGGATTTAATCCAGAAATTTGCAAAATTGAAGTGGCCTGACCAAACCTGTACAGGGTGGGTTTTCTGTGAACTGTCATTTCCTACTAGAAGCCAGGGGACAAATGCTGAGAAGCATCCATAGTCATGCCTCATCCCTGTTCCTGCTCAGATGGAGACTGGGGACAGGGGATGGCAGTGGGACATCTGTATCTGGTGGATGCTCACCACTTCTATTGCTAGTGTGTTTAAAGGTGCCTTGGGATTCAGATGAATCTGAGACTCTCTTAGGAGAATCTCAGGACAGTAATGATAGGTCAGGTCTGAAATGCTTACTCAGCAAAATTCCAAAGGAGCAGGTAATTAACTCCTGTCATGCCTACCATGTTTCTGCTCCTCAAATTCCCTTGACTGCTCCCAGGAAGGATAGTCCATAAGATGTGAAACACTGAGATAACAGACATTTCAAATGATTTATTTGCAGTCAAACCCTTATTTTTATTAGTCACAAGGGATAATTGCATCCAGAAATTCCTGAAGAAAAAAAGTTATACCGAGAAAACAATATTACACTGATGTTTCAATTATGTGAGTTATTTTCTAGCATGGATCAGCAATAAACTTCCCTAAAAGGCCTATTTAACAGGATGCAAGAAAACAGATGAGACAGTTGCCAGGTGTTAGTGTGTCTAGCACTCGTGTGTCAGTTTGTGCCCTTGCAAGTCAAGCAGTCAGCAAAATCCCACATCACCTGTAATAGCAGACATGCATGGGAAGGCTTTGTTCTGGAGAAAGAAGATTCCTGGTTCTTGAGTCTGGAAGGGAAAAGTCCCTGGTTCCTGCCTTGTTGAAGTCTGTCTGCTGTATCTACTCTCAATGAAAACAAGGACGTCATGTCTTTCAATGAACCTTGGTCAGTAATTGGGAGAATATGTGAAATACCTGTGATGGGAGTGCTGCTCCTGTGCTAGAGTCTGGGATAACAGACAGCAGGGCGAGGTTCATCTTCCCTTAACAGGGGCATCAATGCTCCTGCATACTGAAACCCTTTGAAATGCCAGTGAAAATGACCAGGAGCCAAGAGCTTCCTTATTCACTTCCCAGGTAGCAAACATTGTTTTTTCCATTATAATTCTTCTTTTGACTGTGCTGCCATGCAAGCCAAAGCCCTACCATAAATTTCCCTTGTCCTGTTGTAAGAGTGTTTTTATTGGTAATAGTTTATTTTGCATGCTGGCCCATTGAATGGTATTCTGGCAAAGCAAACAACCCATTAAGAGGTTTTTCAGAGAGGATTGTGGTGGAAAAAAATATGCTACCAAACATTTCTTAATGCACACTCAGGCAGAAAAAGTAGTCCCATATCTCCTATTCCCCATGAAACCCAGCTAAGCCTGTGGTGCTTACCTGTTGTGCTGCCTGTGCTTGCCAAGCCTTCTTATCCTCTGCAGCCTTAGAAAGTACCTACAGAGGCAGAGGGCCTCCTCTGCTAAGGTCAGCAATAAGATTTTCCTAGGTACCTGTTTAACAGCAAGAAAGAATATCAGCATTTAGTCTCTATGGTGGCACAGTCAAGCTTCAGTGGTGGCGCACAAGAACTGCTGTAGCTGGATGTTTGTGGTGTGTTATGCTGGGCTAGGCAAAGGGGTACCTGCGTGTGCTGTAGAGCAGAGCTATGAGGAGACATTTGACCTGGCAAGGATGCTGGAAGCAGCCCAGAGTGACTTGTATGACATGGACCAATGCTTCCTAACTTCTGCCCAGAGTGGTGGTGATGAGAGTTTGCTTCAGGATCTCAGTAAGGCAGCCTGCTCTTTGCATGTACTTGGTGAGAGAGCTGTCCTCAGAGCTTCCAACTCTGGGAAGAGCTTTCAGCATGTAACCTGCTCTCCAGCAGCCACTGCTCTGATTCAGATGACCCCTTCAGCACCCTGGAGTTACCACCTTCCCCTAATATCAGAACCAGTGCTGCATTTTTTTTTTCCCTTTAAACTTTCCCACTGGCATGGTTATCACCCACCTGCCTGGCTGCTTTAGCTCTAAGTCATCTTCACAGATCAGGGCAGGGTCTCTCCTCCCACTTCTCAGAGAGCTCCCTCACCAACTCCTGCCCAGAAATGCTAGTGGGCAAAGCCTATTTTGACACATTCTGCACAGGGGATGCTTGTCCTAGGGCTGGGCTCACACTTGACTTTTGGGAGGGAGAGAGCAGCATGTTGTCCAAGCCGGGAGCCTTGCGCATGTGGAAGGCAACTTCAGCCCAGCAGGTCGAAAGTGCTCTACCCCAGTCTCCACTCACCCATCCTCTCTCCTCCATCTCTTGTCATACTTTTTTCTCCTTTGTTATGTCCTTCAAGGAGAGCTGTTTGAGTTGCACAAGCATGCTAGAAATCAGTCTCCTGATTGTGTGCTCCTGATTTAAACATGGGCACACTCTGATTAATGTCTAGATCCACTTCTCCTTCAGTTTCTATCAAATTAGCCTCTAATTATCTAAGTTGTAATCACCCAGTGTGATAAAGTTAAAGCAATAATGATTCTTTTTGATAGTACAATGTTTTCTCTATGAACGTTGTAGCTAATAAAGATGGAATGCCAAGCTGCTTATGGGAAACAGATTTTTACAGATCCTAAACAAATGCCCTGCATAGTTCATGCACAGATAATAAAAGAACAAAGTAACCCTTCTAAGGAAAATTTATATCTTGATAAAAAAAAAAAATCTATCTATATATTTATGTTACAAAATACTGGCTTTAAAGGCCCAGAACCTAATGTCAGTGCTTGAGGCCAAAGTTGGGGGCTTGAGATGCTTGCTCAGGTTTCTAGACCTCTGTGGCACTTACCATGAAGCTCTTCTGTCATGCACAAGTGAGTGAGCAGTTTAGCACCTCTCCATGCTTTGTCTAGTGCAATATTGTGTTTTGCCCTGGGGAGCTCAATCTAGGAGGTGTTTTAAATCATGCCTATCATGTTGCGTGTTCACAAGATTTGCTTTCAGGAAGGAAACCAATACGACTCAAAGCCAAAAGAAGCTGTAGCCACAGGGTAAAGGGGATGTTGGGGTGCAGTCTGGGGAGAGTCACTTGCAAGCTCCCTTCTCCTAAAGTTGTGACATGTCACATAAAAATCACATTGCATTGAAGGAGGGCTGGTGTCACTGTTGTGTGTGACTTGGTACTGGGTACCTAGGGCACCAACAGCTGGAAAATTCTCTGTGTGTGGGGAGACAGTTCAGGGTTGCAGTCCACACATGAAGGAGATCTTAAATGCTTTATGTTAAGATGGCCATTTGCTAGGACATCTAAGCAGAGCACAGAGATTTGGCTCCAGGCTTCTTTCTTTTCCCTGGCCTCAGTCATTATAGTGGGTGTTTATGCCTCCTTTCTCTTTCTCAAAGAGCCTTTTTACTCACTTTTTAAAAGTTACCAACCACCAATTTTCATTTGGTTGTTTTTTGACCGATTCAGCTGTAAATCTGCATCAGATGGAGGAACTGTGTCTGCTGCCTGCACCCCAGATAAACTCAGATAACATCAGAAATGTGATTTTAAAAAAGGATTTGGGATGTCGAGCAATCAAATGGCAGCTAGCACGCAGACTCTCTTTTTAGCTCAAACAGTCCCTTTCTGTACTTGAAGCACTTCATCCCCCTTTCATAGCCATATGCAAAAAGAGGCTCATGGGTATGTGTGTGAAGTTTAGTTAACATACGTCTAGTGTTGCATGATGTACAGCACTGTGTCCTCTTGCTGTAATAACATGGGAAGGTTTTGGACAATTCTGTTATTAGAGTTGACTACTGTGACTAGTTAAATGTGGCCGTGCAGAAGCTTTGGGCTAGGCACATGCTGTGTGTTTGTTGACATATCACTGCTCTCTCTGGCTGCAGGGAGTTGTGAAGGCTGGGGTGAAAGGGCTGCCACAGGCAGGTGTTTTCACACATGCAGAAATACTTGTATAAATCTTTGAAAGAGCAAGCAGGAATGGAAGCTGGTTTTGTTAGGTACCTTCTGGGTGGTGTAAATAAAGAAAAGACGCCTTGAACGTTGGGGTCTATACTATGTAATTACTTTAGTAATTAATACATATCACTGTTTTGCCAGCCCCATGATTATTTAAACCAGTGGGCACATTTCTATCTTGTTTACTGTCCTCAGCTTGACGGATAACTGTGGGACATCTAACCAAAGTACAGTCACGGCTACTTTAATGTTACAAATCAGTCATTAGAACAGATTTGCTCCTGAGCACTTTCAAAACCAGATCTCTTTTATTCTAACCAAGAGAATTTATCATCCAAGCAGAAGAATGGACACCACAAATGAATAGCCCAAAGATTTCTCAAGAGCAGGGCAAGCATTTCTCACTTTTTTTGGCGTGCTGCAATATCAGACTTGCAAGCTTTATGTCAAGCGTATAGGAAAGAAACAGCTGCTATAATAAATGTGCTATTAGTTCTACACTAACATAGCTAATTAGGTCTTCAGTTCACTGTGAAAGAACGAATAAAGCGCTGCAGTGTGCCACTTTGTATTACTCAGTCTTTTTCTGCTCTCCAGCAAACTTGTTCTGCGTGCCAAAGGCACGAATATTAATTGAGTGCAGAACCTGTTTATAAATCCAGCACAGCTCATGGTTTGACGGGTGCCACCGCTGTTCATTCTCACCTTGCTGCTGTCCATAATTAACCTTCAGTAGCTTGAAATTCTCCATGAAGTGAAGGATGGGCTCTGGTTTCAGTGGGGCTGCTCTGACCTAAATTAAAGTGGCCAAACTCCTGCTGCATCTTAAAGTCTTAATCTGGCTGTGTGGGCAACTGGGGAATGAGCCAAAAGATCCCTGGCATTGGTCTTCTAGGTGCCTAACATTGTGGGAAGGAAGATGTGAGGCTCGTTGTGACTTTACATAGATTATTCCTTATGACAATTTGGTACAAGCTCCATCGCTTCCTAGCAGCCACATAGTGTTCCACCAAAGAGAAGACAGGTTGTCAGGTACAGTTACCTTCACAGGTGTGCACTAGCACATCTAGAGTGAAGATGGGCTTCACATGTGAATCTGCGCTTCTGCCCTCATCAAGTGTCTATTAGAATCAGCTGCACCCTCGCTGTTGCCCTCAGTGGAAAGAGCTTGGTGATGACCTAGGGAGGAGGAGTGTCTTCTCCATGTTATGTGCTTTCAGTGCTCCCCTTGATACTTGCTGGGCCTCCCTGGTAGCTGATTTAACTTGCTAAAATGCCCAAAAGAGAAAACCCAAACCAACCCAAAGCAGAAATCTTGCCTAGGTTTCTGCTTTCTAGTGAGTCATGGTAGTGGAGGGAAGGAGCGGTGGGGCAGTCTGGGACAGGAGCAAGAATGGGGCTGGGACAGCAGCAGGGAAATCTGGGTGGCGGAGAGCATCAGCCCTGCCTCAATCAGTGAGCTGCCAAACTGCCTGGACTGCATATGAAACCTCAGCTGAATTCCTCATGTCAATGTCTTTATTTTTGGTTATTGTTTGAAGGAGTTGCTTTATATCCCATTTCCAATCAAAACATCATGTACTGCCTAAAATCTAAGCTCCAATGTGAACATGTTGCACTACAGGGACTGAAGTCAACCAGTCGTATAACATAGATGAATGCCTCTAAAAAACAAATCCTTGAAGTTACACTCTATTTGTTTTTTAAATTCTCAATTTCCATTTAAGTGGCTGTTTCATTGCTATGAGAAGCATTAAGAGGTATTCATGTTTTTTCTTCTTGTGGCTCTTTTAAAACTGAACTTCCCTTGTTATTAATGTCCTGGTGGTGCATATTCTCACTTATCTGCTCTGTCCTTCCAGCATGGGTCTAAGATTATCTGTGAAGGGTTTTAATTCCTTCATGTAGGAAGTTTTGCATTGTTGTTTTAACTACTTGAATATTTTCATTGTAAAGCACTGTTTCTACATTGTGTATTAAGGCAGAGAAATTATTTTTCTTCTGTTACATATTTTTTGTCAAGCTGTAGTGGATTCAATATTGACTTATAAAAACATCAGTGAAATTATAGACACAGTTAGGTTTTAATTCTTTTTTTACCCAGTCACTGAAAAAAAAGTTAAACAAAGGTGCAAAATGTAGGCAGGTCAAAAAAGGCCAATTTCAACATGAGCAGAAGTGAGGAAATGCTACCTGTTCTAAGAAGATATGCTATCAATGCTATCAACCCATGTATTTCTACACAGGTGCTGGTTTTGGTCAAAAGACTAAAGAGGCTGCTTTTCTGCTCTAACATCCTCCTGCGAATTTTTAACCAAGTGTGGTGGGTTCGTATTACCCCCAAAAATAAAATAGCCAGACCAGCTCAGAAGGTTTTGGAAGCAAATGAAGTTGTATTTACAAGCAAACTAAAATCTAGAAATATGAAATGCAATGAATATGTACAAAATGTACAATATATGTACTCTCTCTATATATATTTACATTTTATAAACAACACAGAAACTCCTCAGACCCCCCCTGGATGGATCCAGGGGACCTGTTCACCGCCTTCGCCACTCCCTCCCTCCCTCCTTCCCATTACCTCACACAAAACAGAGATACCCCTGGCAAAGACCAGAAGAAGAGAGAGAGAGAAGTTGCAAGCAGAACGTCAGAAGAAGAAAAGAAAGAACTGTTTATGCCTCTGCTCTATATCCCATTAGCAATCTAATTAATTATATAGACCTTATAATTATTTTCCTTTTGTATTCAATGGCAATTTATTTTACTTTCAGTCTTTGCAGTCAGGATCTAGGCTGAAGTTCCCCCTTCAAACTGTAACACCAAGGTAAGAAAGCCACTGCTGCAAATTACTTCTGCCGCTCATTAATTTTTTTTTTTCTTTCATTCTTCTTCCACCCCCCCTCCCCCTGTGAGATACTCTTTCTGCTTCAGTAAATCTTTCTTATAGTAATGAATCACCATCTCAAATAATAGTGAATCCCCAGCACTATCAGATAATTGTTTAGAAGCTTGGTAAGAAATGTTTGGGTTTTTTTTTTCCAGACCAAAACAACACCTGTGGGGAAAGCTGGACTTCTCCAACACTTTGCCTTCTGAAAATTTCAGTGCTAGTTTGTTTTGAAATGGTTATTGAAACATATTCAGAGCATGTTATCAAAGTGTTATGTCTAAAAATACCAACCATAACCACTTTTGATAAAAGATTCTTTCAAAGCATGACTTGGAAAACATCCAAACCTCGAACTTGAGAAAACAGAAAAGAAATTAACATTCCAAATTTTCCCCAATAAAGCCCTCTAAAAAAAATAAATTAATCATCACCACCTATCAGCTCATCAATCTGCTCAACAAGACAGGCAAAAGGTTATCTCTGGAAAAAGACTGGCCTCAGCTGTTTCTCTGGATTCATTCATTCCCTCTCATAACCATCTGGTTTTGAGGGCAGGTCTGCCCATGCTTGCTCTTCTTGGGCATTTGGATCTCCCAGCAAGTTTTCCCAAGCTGCCTAGTCTTTGTGTCTGCAGTTTTCAGGTATGGATGTGTCACGTTCCTCATCATATTTATGCCTTTTTTGGTAAGCCAAAGATGAGTCATCCAGAGTAATTTTATGCACAGCTAGGTGAATTTCTTACAAATTATTTTATCAGGTTCACATGACAGATCACTAAGGAAGCATTTTTGGTGGTGGTTTTGTGTAGGTTTTTGTTTGTTTCCTGTTTGATTGATTGTTTTTGTTGGTGTGTCCTACCCCCCTTTCTTTGTGTTTTCCCCCTAGCAGCACTTGTTAAAATTCACTGGTAGCATAGCTGAGTGTTTCTTATAAGCTGTTTAAAAAAAAAAAAAAACAAAACAACAAAACACAACAACTTGCCACTTCCCCCTCCCCCATTTTCTAGTATTAATTCCCATCCTCCAGGAGCCAAAACCTGCTGGATGCACAGCCAGATGCAGTAAAGTATTGCTGCATCATTTCAGAGACACGAGAGCTTATGTAGTGTTAAGAAATGCAGGGCATTAATGTATTCTGGAAAGCCACGAAGAAAGTAAGCAGCATTCATATGTCAGTATAGGACATGGGGGGTTTTGTAATGAAAACTGTGTTTGCCTAAGCCCGTCCAAGGTATGGCATAGTTCACTATTAAAACATTGATCATTTACCTTTTCTGCTCTGTATAATTTTGGATTCCTGGCTTAGGAAAGGAAGCTAAAGCTAGATAAATGCTGGGTGTGCCCGGACAGTGTGCATTCAGCTTCTAATAGCTTAATGACCACTTTCTGCTCTCTCATTTATCATTGTTATTATGTGTCTGTTAACAAGAAACTGCTTAACAGAATCTAGTGGGTTACTACCAGGTTTGTTAGAAGGAAAAGGTTGGGACAGAGAGGAATAATTTGAAGAAGAGGGGAATAAACAGAAGCTTTTAAATTTAATTCCTGGCTGTCATCATCGTAATTATCAGTGGGCCTATTTGATGTCTCAGTTCAGAGTGTGAATAGTGACACTCTGTGTCTGTCACAGTGATTAATATCTTTTTTGGTAATAAATAACTAACATGTACAGAGTCATGTACCAGAGCTATAGATTACACAGTGCAAGAACAATTATGTGATGTATAACCAGCTACATCAGTAATGATGTCCTCTGTTTGGATTGCTGGAAAAGCAGACTTGTGACACGTTAGGGATGACTGCTGAACCAGAATATTTAAGGGAACTGGATAGAAATGAGAGCCCTATGATACACATTGAATGTAATAATAGTTGCTTAACTTCTGTTCCCTACTTATTTTGGATTGTTTTTTTCATCACAGAAACCAGCTTCTCTGCACTTTCCACAAGGCATCAGAAATAGAGGGACAATAAAATCACAGCTAAGTGGAGCATTTTCATCATGTGATATTTCTGATCCTATCCTGGAACTGATAAGAGAAATGGGGTGTATTCCACTGAATCCCAAAAGTGATTGTGCTCATATTACAGGCACAATGGTTATGAAAGACAGGTCTTAAAGCAGATCAGTATATTCATATTAATTTTAGTGAGCTTTTGATGGGCCCTAAGATGAAGCCTGTGGCTTTGAGGAATTTGGTATCTACATTTTTATTTCACTTTTAAACAATTCCAAGACTCCTAGCTTCCATCTGTTATGTTACAGCAACCTTTCTCAGAAGTATTTTCTCCTGTCATACAAGCTAGAAGATGAAAAGAGAGCATTATCCTGTTTCTTCCTAAAGAAGGTTATTTCTTCAGCTTACCTTGTCTTGAAGAAACATTCAACTCTGGGCTGTTTGTGGAGCAGAGCAATCATAATTTATGTAACAGTTGCCACTAAAACAGTATGAAATATCTCAGTTTTTTGCTTATTCATTAAGTAGATCAGTATAAACATGTAATTGAAAAATGCAAGATCTAATAGGTAATACTCTGACAGATAAGATACTTTACACCAACAGGCTTCACCTGACCAGACTTTTATGGCATGGGTTTCAATTTGAGAAATGTAGCACTCTGAAACAACTGGCAAGTGATGGATATTAGTTGCAGTAAGAGGAACTGAAGACTTATTATTTAGAAGGCATTGCCAACACATTCTTCTCTTTTGGCATGAGCTGTAATTACAGTAATTTAAGGTTCTGGCAAGACCTTCACACCCTGACACTGAATGTAGCTCTGCTAATGAAAATCAATGTTCATAGAGTTAGATGGTTAGAATTATGGAGTTAATAGTACTGAAGATTTATGTTTCATACACAAATAGCTGTTACAATCTGCTCTGACATATTTTAGTGTGTAGTTGGCAACCATTCTCTCTGTTTTCAGAAACTAGGAAGGAATTGGGTAGCAAAGATCCCACAATCTCTCCATAGGAATGTCCAGTAC
Organism: Indicator indicator; assembly: GCF_027791375.1. Taxonomy (NCBI): domain Eukaryota; kingdom Metazoa; phylum Chordata; class Aves; order Piciformes; family Indicatoridae; genus Indicator; species Indicator indicator. Next base: position 23,556,408 of record NC_072017.1, on the reverse strand, counting down.
AGATTTTGATTCAGATGAGTCCTAGTGCAGTAACCACTGCAGAGCACTGTTTCTCATTGGGTTTAAGGAATGTGTGTGAATCGTATGTTTTTCCTCACTCAGTAATAGTTACTGAACTTTCTCTGCACATCTGAAGCTGATGTACGTAAAGGGGTGCAGGTTTGGACTGGTAAAGATCTGTTCTATTTTGTCTGCATACAAAGGAAGCATGTGTAGATTTCTGTGTTACTGCTGTGTATTCATATACAGTCTTCCTCAGAAAAGACACAGTGTGACTTTCTCTTCAGTCTTAGATTTTGGCATGCATGGTTTCACAAAACTGTTCCCAGGTGACAGACTGAGGGGCAAGATTTTAGTTTTCTTTTACAATATTACTGGAGCTTGGAGATGATGGTGCTGCTGGAGCAGGACTCTTTCAGGAGCAGAATTATGTTGGTTGGGTTTGGGTTTGTTTTTTTTTTTCTTCTTCTGTGAACCATAGACATGGTACTTGTAAGGTATGTATCTCTGTTTGAAGGAGAAGATAAATTCTGTGGTTGTCCTTTTTATTTCTTTGTTTGGAGGTAAAGGTGCTGTGTGCAGCTGTGGACTGTTTCACTGATACATAGTCCAGTGCACAGTCCAGGTTCGTTAGGGCTGGAATAACCTTCTGAAGTTAGCTGCTGTGAATTTGAAGATCCCATCTTGTCTGTTGCTGCTCAGAAGAACTGATGCACATATTTTTTTAAGAGCAGTAACATTTGGCCTATCTTTGCAAATTATTTTGAGAAAACCCACACTTTAACGCTTTCTTCTTATTTTTGCTTAGATCTTTGGTGCATTTGGTTGCTGCGACTTAGTCTCAGTGTCAGTTTTCATCGGGCTGGGGTGAAGCGTGGTTGTTCTGTACAGCCTATAATGAATCAAAGGAGCTGATGTGGTTACTTTTGCCTATTATTTCAGCAGTTTCATGACTGAAAATCCACCAATGAGACATCTAGAAAATCTTGTTCTCTGTGAAATAGTTCAGCATATTCATTACTTGCCATGTCACCCAATCTTATATGGTCCTCATTTATCAACTAGTCTGTTTTGAACATAACATTCATGCTGTAGATTAGGAAATCTCTTTGACATGTGATACAGCAGTGCTCAGTTTCAGGAGGAGGGAACAGATATTGAGAATGCCTTTTCATGTTCAGTATTTGAGAAGGGAAATAGCCACCATGTAAAGGTTTAAGAGACAAACTGTTTTTCTGTGAATTCAGTGAATGACTGTAGAAATTCCAGACAGCTCTCTTGGTTTCCATCATGCATATTCATAGCTTTCTTCCTCTTTTTTCATATGCTGAATTTTTATGCTAAACTCACCTGAAAATCTGGGTCTTAGACCAGTAAGGTGAGGGGCAAAGTGGAGGGGTCTCAGGAACTTTACTGGGACTCAGTTGTGTTTACCCTGTGACCCAGAGGATGACCTCTCAGTGTAAGGACAACATGAAGTCTTTAATTTCTGTTCCTGCTCCTTCATTGCAACACAAAGTCATTTCTGGACGTTAACATTCTTTCCTTGCTCTGTTCAGTGCTGTGGCTAATAACTATTTATGGAACAAACCCAAGAGACTGAATCTTCTGCTTGACCGCTAGTTGCCTTAAAATGGATGATGTATTAGCAAGCTGATGATACTGCTTTTGTGCTGGTAAATATAGCTAGCCATGAACTTTTATAGCTTGGTCAGGAACGGTTTAAAAATTATTTTGGCAGATCTCTGGGTACCATTATGAACTTACTTAAGTCATTTTCCTGTTTTCAGACCATTGAGTTTTGAATCTCCCATGTGGCATTTATTAATTTACACATACCTAGAATAAGAAGAAAAATAGAATAATGAGAACAGATTACAAAAAAGATATGAATTCCTGTTTATATATTTTTAGTAAGGTAATGAAATGCTTCATAATGCACTCTTCAGCTGGTGAAATATATCTTGAGATGGTAGAATTAGCGCATACTTTGGAAAAGTCCAATGACAATAAAAGGATACATGGTTTTATGACTAGGTAGCAAATTGGCAATATATACCTGCATGCTAAGTGCAGCTAAAATAATGTAACTCATGAGATAATATAGGATGACATATAAGAGTAAATTAAAATGTGTTGGACAAATGAAGAAATGCTTTAAATCCGAAATGTAGGTGTAGCTCAAAAAAACATTACAGTTCTGACTGTTTGGAAAGTGAGAGTTAAGGCTGCCTCTCTATACTTAATATGCCCTGGTACCTTTCCAGTAAATATTTTATTATGTGAGCTCTTCCAGTGATTTTGGAACATGAGCAGCATTTTGGACCTCCATAAGGGTTTGACAGTGATTTTTTTTTTTCCTATAGACTGTTGAGCAAAGACAAAAGTCTAGAGAACTGGGAGAGAGAAAATCTCCGGTTATGGGCTCTTACAGGCAAATAACCTTTCTGTGCTGCTTACCCCCTCATTTTAAGGAAAAACTAAGATGTTTTGTTTAAACATTTAGATGGTGGTTAGAATTTGGGCACAAGATCTTCACTTTGTGTCCTCAGAGAATGTTTTAGTTGCAGAAAAAGTTGGTTCCACTTTTTCTTCACAGGCAGCCAAACCTGCAGTCAGTTCTGTTCTCTTGAGGCAAATCAAAAGCTGGTAAAATGGGAAGATGACCTCAGGTTATCTCCACTGTAGGCTGATGCCCCGATGTTGACATGGTACCATGAAAAAAGTGCTTTCCTTCTCCTATGGGACAAAGCTTTAAGAGCTGGCATAAAATAGTGGCTGGCTAGTGCTTTAGACAGTAATGGAATCAGAACCTGAGGATTTCAGTCTCAGCACTTACACACTCCTCCTTACTGCAGTATCTGAGCCTCTTGCACATCCCAGTGAACTGATTTTATAGTTACCCATTTCACAAATAGGGATTTGACAGCAAGAAAATGTGTTACAGAGCGGGAAGTTGATTCTTCTTCACACAAAGATCTCTATTTTTATAGCTAGAGATGTTCTGCATATAGCCAAAAGCGTTACTGATTTATCCAGCATTTCCTTTAGGTCAGCATTTTGTCCCTGCATGTTTTGTGTCAAATTTTCCCAATGAATAAAAAAAAGAATTCCTTTAGCTGAATCAAGAGTCAATGTTATAATCTAGTGTCCCTGGCATGACTGGCTGTTCTGTGGAAATCAGAGTCACTATCTTCTTAGTTTAGCCTGTTAGTTGTACTCTGAAAAACTTTTTTGTTGTTTTTTTAACTTTTCTTTTTCCACTTAAGTTGAAACAAAATATCTTTATACTTACCACCAATAGCTCCCAAGACTTTGGGAAAATTATCAAGGTTATAAAACCTACAGTGTGTGTGGTTTGCTGTTGCAGCTGCACTTTAAAGGAAAAGTAATGTACTCACTTGTCCTCCTTAGAAAAGCATCTATAAATTAGCACTCTGAAAAGTTCCTGATGCCTAGCACAATTTTTTATATGTTACAGGCAAAAGGTGGGTCTTTCATTTTTAACACTTCAATCAAACTGTCTTGCCAAGATCTGCAGGGTCTCTGCTGCAGACCTTTTCTTTATAACATTTTCTGACCTCATCTCTTTCTTCCAAGTGGCTGAGAAATAGGGTGTCTTAGAGGTGCAGTCCCTGCAGTGACTCAGTGCCTTTAAGACCAGCTGCCCATACAGCAAGGGTGAGTGTGACCGTGACTGTGGAGGTACTGCACCCTTTGCAGCTTCCCCATGAGCTGTGAGGCTGAAGACTATCTTTTGCCTTCAGCAGCAATGGGATCATCTCTTTCACAGTGCCTAGGGAGGTTCTTGCCTTCACTGTGAAAGCCTGCTAATATTTCTGTTTCCATCTGCTCAGAGTGTTGGAATACTTGTTTATCCACCAGCCTTCAGCTCAGTGGGGTTAAGGGCACAGTTAAGGGCATGCTTAGAAAATGCAGTGTTGTGCCTCTTTGCAGTACTAAGAATGAAGAGAAACTTCAAACAAAGGAGAAGGGTTTGACTTAACTCTGTTACCAAGGCATTTTCCTTGAATTCTTGCTTTCCATAATGTCTGTGTCAAAATAATATTGACTCCATTAAATCTTCAAATTTCTTACTTTTTGTGCATCGACACTAGGATGAAGCAGTTACTGTCCTCAGGAATGCACGAATGAGCTGAGTGAGGAAAAGATACTAGAGTTACTTTTGTCCTTCTGTGTCCTTTGTTAATCTGCATGTGCAAATTAAACTGAAATTAAACTCTTAATTTATCACCATGTTGTGGTGACAGCAGGCAGGATCAGAACACTTTACAAACACGTAACACCACATTAACATCAGAAACAGATTCTTCCCCAGAGAGGAGAGAAGATTTTAAAGAATGCAGAAAGATACCACAGGGCTGTAATCCCTCTTGCTGCACAGAAAACGACTGATTGTTGTTGAAACACTCAGAGGGGGAGGTGGGTCCAATAATCTGCAGAACATATGTAGGATACAGCTTTTCCACTATCAAGGGTGGAGATGAGAAACTTGAAATAATCAACGTTAAGGGACAAAAAAACACAGCAACAAAACAAACAGAAAAACAACCAACCAACAAACAAACAGCAAACAGATAAAGGAAAATCCATGGCAGAAAAAGAGATTCTCCTCTGGATGCAGAGAGTCACAGAATCATAGAATCACAGAATGTTAGTGGTTGGAAGGGACCTCCAGAGATCATGAGTTCAAACCCCTTGCCAAAACAGGATCACCTAGGGCAAGCTGCAAAGGAATGCATCCAGGCAGGTTTTGAAATTCACCAGAGAAGGAGTCTCCAGAACCTCAGTGGGCAGCCTGTTCCAGTGCTCTGTCACTGTAAAGAACTTTCTCCTAGTGTTGAGGTGGAACCTCCTGTGTTCTAGCTTGTACCTGTTGTTCCATGTCCTGTCACTGGGCAACACAAAAAGAGATTGGCACCTTCATCCTGACACCCACCCCTCAGATATTTATAGAAGTTGGTTGATAAGGTCCCCTCTCAGCATTCTCAAGACTAAGGGGAGATGTTCAAGTCTGTGCTACAGCGGGCTGCAAACTCTGCCCTTGTCCCCATGCTGTCTTTACATGTAATTTTTTTGGTTTTGCAGGAGACCGATCTGTCTCCTCCCTTCATTGGATACTAGCAGTTATTCCAGGATTGGTGAGATCCAGCTCTGCAGACACCCTATGGTCCTGATTTAGTAAAGCACTTAAACACATGCTTAAGGGATTTGCTGAATTGGATGCTGCACTTTCTGCTGGCTCCCTCCACATGCCTCCTGGCTCCCTGACTGTTTGGCTCTAGAAGTACTTTAGGATGCTCCCACCATCAAAAGCTGGGTCCCTCTCCTCTGGGACATCAGAGATAAGGTAGGCACACTAGCATTGCCTCAGCAGGTAAGTCTCTTTGTTACTTACTGGTGAGAATTGAGCTCTCTATCCCCATGCTCACACCAGCAACTAGGAGGTGTGGCATATGGGGCCACACTACGTTGTCCTGTCTTGGTGACAGCCCTGTAAGTTGTGGTCCCAAGCCCTGCCAATGTGATGCCCAGTGCCACATACCTGCTCGTGGCACTGGTCTTCAGGAGGTGACCATCCATCCTGTCAGCTCCACTGCAGTGCTGTCACCTCCTGCCCAGAGCAACCTCATGCTACAGACAGTCCTCCACAGGGCTGTACCTTCTTTTGGTGAAAGTGGCCGAAGGGATGAAAAAAGGCTTTTCCCTTAAGGTTATTGCATTTGAGTGGGTTGTCTTCCTGTGAGAGAGGCAGGAATGAGATTTCAAAGCCTTTGCAAATATGACATTTTTAAAGGTTACTGGCTTGATGAAGGCCTTAGACACCCCTTTTAAACTCTAAATTCCCAGTCTTTGAGAGCAAGTAAATGATTTAAGACCCTATGTCTGAGAGCTTTGGCAGGAGCAAGTTCCAGATCTCCTAAGTCACTTCTCTTTTAAATAAAGATTTACTCCCTCAGGATCTTTTCAATATGTTACCCTCACTTCTGTATTCAACTTCAGATGACAAAACCTTCCAAAATGTTTGGATTCCCACAGAGGCTGGGTAAGACTAGTTTATTTATTCAGTCCTGCTTTGCTTCATCGAAGAGACCCCAACTGAGAGAAGTCAGAGGGCCCCATTTGTTATGTTTTGCCCAGCCTGAGAGCTGCTCTTGCCTGCAGTAGTGATGCTCTGCAGGGAAATGCAAACTTGCCAAGCCTTGCTTACCTCAACCCAGCAGGTGATGCAGTGTACTGATAGATGCATGGGTCTGACATGCTTTGAAGACCAGTCAGAGGAGACATAGGCAGAAGTAGAACATGTGCCCTCCCTGCATGGCATGTGATTTGTATGCCAGGTCAGTGCCCTAGCAGGCTACCTCACCAAGACAGGTACTGGGGTGCCAGTCCTTGGGAACCCCATCCTTCACACACCTACAGCTCCTTCCTGTATGGCAGCAAGGCAAGAGCAGGACCTGTGACCATGCCAAAGCCTCTTCTGTACTGAGAAGCCAAGGTGGAGTTGTGCTATATGCACAGGGCCCCATGAGTCAGTGGCAGGGCTGTTGGTTCATTGTGCCACTGCACATCTGGATGGGATCCCCAAGGTTGCCCTAGGAAAGCCTGAATTCAGGTGGTTGGAGAAGCTGAGCCCACAGGCTGCCATGGTGCCCCCCACCAATCAAAAAACCCCACCCAATAGCCTTTTAAAACTGGTATTTCAGACCCTGGTAAAGAAGCTGGTAAGGAAACCTGAATTAGGTTTGTCATGGTGTGTGTTTGATACCATGATAACGTTGTGCCAGCAAAATGAATGTGCTGGCTGGAGCAAGGTATTGTGGGGCTTGAAGACTGCAACATGAGAGGCTTCTTGTTCCACTTGCTGCTTCTGGTGTCCGGGTTTGGGGCATTGGACTGTTCCGCTGGGCTGGCTCTGGGTTGGGGGGGATCATTTTATTGATAGCTTCTGCTGCTGCTTCTGCTTTTCCTGTGCTTTTCTGTGAAATAGGCTAAGGTAAAGTTGTGTGTTGTATTATTTTCAGTAAACTCCTTATCTTCACCCAGGGCTCTTTGCGTTACTTTCCCTCCTGATCTTAGTGTGAGGGGTTTGCTTCTGAGAACAATCTGTGGTAAATTGGTATAAGAGGATTGTTTTGTTCGGAGGTTTTCCAGTAGGACTAAGGAACTTTGCATGGGGCAGACTCAGGACTTTGGGTTCTCTGTTAAGATCCAGTCTCAGTTTTGAAATTTTGATCAAGTAGTGCTGGGGAGGGGCAAACATACAGAGTTGGGTGCTGCATCTGGGTGCCATTTCCCTGCACAGTGCTGCCATTTGAGGGAAAGCTATGCCTGAAACCGCTCTGAAAATGAACATTCCTGCAAATTCACCTGCAAGAAGCAAACACCTTCAAAGGCTTCATTTGAGAAAGAAATATTTTTCCCTTAAGCGGCTTTACAAGAGAGGACCTTCTTAAAAGAAATCCTGGTGATCCCGCTGAGCAGAGTGCAAAGTACTCAGCAAAAATACGAAAGAAAGGAATGAAAGTGTTAGCAGAGCCTTGATTATTGGTGATGGAGGGGCATTAGCCAAGTTATAATGGATTGTCAAACTAGGTTTGTGTTTGTATAACCTCCCAAGTTCCTTGCACTTAGTCAACATCTAGCCATCTGTGATGGGAGAGCAGGGAATAACATTTTGTTTAAAAAAAAAAAAAAGAAAGTAAAATTCCGTTAAATTTATGTTTCTATTCTAATGGAAGAAATGTTTAAAAGCAAAACATACCTTTCAGAGTGAAGCATTTGTTTTTGTTCTTTACAAGTGCTTGTTTGAGTTCATGTTTGTTACATGGCTTGTAGTTATTAAATCATGGAGATTTCCCCAGCTAACATAAAAATAGGTGTGACTGGAAAATTTGTAGCAGGAAAATAAAACTGCCTTCAGCGACTTGGACTTCATTTGACTTTTTGAGATATTTGTAAATCCTGATTGACTTAAAAGCACATTTCTTTAGGAAAGAAGTGCAGTTAAGACAGAAATTTGCCAGGGAGACTCACAGAAGTTGCAGCAATAAAACCACAAATAGTGTGTCAACCTAAGAACACAGGCATTCCCAGGTAGTGCTGTTACTGATTAGAGAAACACAGAATGGTTGAGTATGAAAACAAGAACGGCTTGGAAAATAAAGATTGATTTTTTTTCTATAGCAAATGTAATTTCATTTTCCAGCTTCCTCCTTGTGCATACAAATTCAGTCATTTCTTATGGCTTTGGTTAGCACAGCATGTACATCTTTAAAATCATAGTGGTCTCTTGTCAGTGTACTTGTGTGTGAAAATAATTGTGCCATGGTTTATGCTACACTGGGACCTGTTCTGGTCAAAATGAATGGGTAGACATCAGCTGGCTTGAGATGGCTTTGAGTCAGGCCCTAATTATGCTAATGAAAAGAGGGATGATACATCTGAGAGCAACTTCTGTGACTTTGTCCTCCACCGCTCCACAAGGGAGTGTGAAGCAGCACGATTATTTTCACATGCAAAGACACTGACAAGAGTACACAAGCAAGAGGAGGAGGCAGGTGCAAATATCAGGATGGAGATTTGGCTGTAGCCCTCTCATCTCATTGAGGCTTTTTGAGCGCCGGGGTCACTGCGGACAACTCTGTGGCACAGCTGGCAGAAATCTTCCATTAAAGATACATCTACTGGTCTCTGGGGATAGAATCTTCTTGTGCCTGCTGATTTTATCCAGTTAACCACAAAGAGATTTCCTTTGGAGTCATTACGCTACTAGATCTGTGTAATTTTGAACAGCAAATCCCATTGGTGACAGAATCCAAACGTTTTGCTTTCCTATCGTGTGTATGGGCTGATTTACTAACTTGCAAAATTCAGTACATCATAATCAGTTTCTGCCTCATTAAAGAAACTTGGCAAACTTTTGCTGTACTTTGTGTTTTTTCTCTTTCAAGTCAAACCAAAGCAAGAGCCTTGACTTTGAGTGCTCTGATTTATTACTTCTGGTTTTAGAAGTTATCTTTATTTTTGTTACACAGAGGAAAAAGAAGACCCTGATGGAACACTGCACTCATAAAACAACAACAAAAAGGAACTAAGTATCCTGGGCTGCATCAAGAGAAGTGTGGCCAGCAGGTCAAGGGAGGTGATTCTTCTCCTCTACTCCACTCTGGTGAGACCCCACCTGCTCTGGAGAAGGAACAAAAAGTAACAAATAGAAAATACATTTGATTTTGACATTATCTATGTTATGTGGCAATATTAACGTATTTCAATGGTTTGCTGTACAGTGAAAATGAAGTCTCTCTTAAGTGGGCAAATTTTCTTGAGTTATGAAAACTAAAAACCTATTAGAAACAAAACTGGCAGCAAGCAGCCTGAAAGTGAATTGTACTGATGATTATGATGGTGTTGCATCTACTTTTCCTTCTCCGAAAGCTAGCCAGTGTGAAGTGATAGGCTATTTTAACCACCAAAGGCTCATCTAATGACTGATTTATCACAAAATTATCCCTATGTTCAATTCAGGCTGTACCTTGCTCTGAAACAGATTTATACATAGATGAATCTCATTGACTAGAGGTACTTACATCCAGATCCATTAGTTCTTCAGTACTCAGCATCTTTTTCTACACCTGATTTGTAAGCTCCTAACACTGGTAACACAAATAAGAAATCTGTCTTTGAGACCTAAGTTCTTTATCAAAGGAATAAGCAAAAATCAGTGTGTAGGAATGAGTTAAATTATTGCAAAATCTTGTCCATAAATGCCAGTAAGGAAAATTGCAAAGAACTACAAAGAACTATAAATACAAAATCCATAGCAGATGGAAAACAGAGATACTTCTTAGACATGTCCAGAAAGCTTAGATTTTGGAACAGATTGTGTTGGGAATTGGCCAAATTGCTGCCACTGAGGTCTTTCAAGAAGAGATTAGACAGAATCTCTGGGAAGGACAGTCTGGGCACATTGGACCTTGATTCAGAACAAAGGAGCAAATACTTGGTGAAATAACAGAAAAGTTGTGCTGGAAAACATTTCAAAAGGTTTACTTCTTTGGTCCTGCTATGGATGCATTGACAACATGGTTACAATAAGGATGGGACCTAGCCGTTTTCTAAACATGCTAATATTAGCAAAGCATGGTTAATTCAAAATAATTGTGATCTATATTAAACCAGCCTGTGGTATTTGGATTTCTTCTGAGCTGAAAAACTAATACATATTGTGTATGCATCATCAAGGGCTAGTAGACACTTTGCTGTACCTAGCAGTGTGACTTTTGGTGTCTCTAAACTGAGTAGAACACTCTTGGTGAGCTATTGTGTAAACAGAAAATATTAAGATGCAGTAAAAAATCTACCAGACTTAAGTCTACAAAAGTATAATTGCAGGCTAGACTGTCCTCAGCTAGTTGCTTATGAACAAAACGTCATGTTGCATCACTTTTGAAATGAGTATATTTATTTTCTGCCTGTACGCTTCAGATGAATTACACATGCACTCCAGATTTAACATATTCATCACTGGTGTCTTATTATCACTTGAATTACTTCACAGTTAGGTCAGATCCAGGGTTCTCATTTGTTTTTCATAACATTGATTACAGTTTAATAGTGTCTTGTGTGTATATCCTCTTCCTATTTTGCAGTTGTGAAACACTCTTACAGTGTAGATAGTCATGGGAAAGTAAAGGTAATAAACTTCATGCAATTTTAGCTTCATAACAATTTTGTATCTGGGACTATCTATTAGCTCTGTGTGACTAGCCAGTTCTCCACTGTGGGTCATGCTTGAGAACATCTGACAATATGTTTTATAGTATTTAATTTCTGAGTTATATGTTTGTGTTCATCATTTGTTATTTCTATGAATTCTGCCTTCTTCGAGTACTATCTCACTTTCTATCTCTCTTTTCCTCTCTGATGACAAGACAAAATCTAGAAAGCAGTGAAAGGTAGTTCCCTCCAAATCACAAGTTACTGTCAGTGTATGTGAGTCCAGGGGCAAGAAGAAAGGGACCACAGTTCAGTACAGGCTTTTCCAAGCAAGAAATTGGAAGAGGGCCTGGTCAACTATTGTTCACTGGACCTGCTTTTTTGGCAAAGTATTTAATTTTCAGCCAAACACCTAACTCCAAGAAAAATGGCTGCTTTCTCTGGAAATTACCAGTATTTCACACAAAAATATTGGACTGACAGGAAAAAAAAAAAAAAAAGAAAGAAAGAAAGAAAGGGGGAAAAAAAGTTGATTGGGATATACTTCCTTGTTGTCTGGTGGCTGTTGTGGTTAGGTTGCCTCACAACCCTGTTGATGTCTCTGACTGACAGCTGGTGCTGTACCTCTGCCTGTACTGCAGTCCTGCATGCACCCCTAAGAGAGGTGTTCATGAAAGGGGGTGGGGTGCACCATTAGAGGAGAAGTCTGCAGGGCATCCTTCCTCTGAGGTGCCTCAGTCTGGCCACAGCTGCGATGTGCAGCTCCAGTGAATTTCTGGAAGTGCATAGGGACCTCTGTCTTCCATACAGTTTACTCCACTGGGTTTCTCCCTCTTTCAAAGAAAGGTACCAAATAGGACACTCTCTTCATGCCCACTTAGAGCCATTTTCTTGCCTAGCTTCTATAAGATATTCTAGACAGGTAAGCCTGGCCACAATACATTTACATAGGCCAGTTTAGCCATTGGGTTTGGTATGCTCATGTATTACTTCTCTTTTCCTAATAAAGAGGTGCTGCCTGCTTGTTCTTTGCAATCAGAAAGACTCTTTGAGGACAACTCAGTGGGTTTAAATGACCTTGAATCATTAGGATTATATGAATCTTGATATAAAAGCGTACATTAGCAAAAAAGAGTGTTGTGCTTGCGATGATTGCAACAGGTATTGAGTATGCTCTGCCAGATGTATTAGTGCATTCATATTGGTACACAATTGTTTGGCTTAGGGAAGAGTAGCTGAATATGAGCCAACAGTGTGCCCAGATGGTCAAGAGGACCAACAGTATCCTGGCCTGTGTCAGGAATAGTGTATCCAGCAAGACTAGAGAGGTGATGGTTCCCCTGTATATGGCACCGGTGAGACCATATCTCGATTAGTGGGTTTAGTTATGAGCCCCTTACTACAGGAAAGACATAAAGGTGCTGGAGCAGGTCCAGAGAAGGGCAGTAAAGCTGGTAAAGGGTCTACAGACCAAGTCCAGTGAGGAGCAGCTGAAGAGGAGAAAAGGAGGCTGAGGTTGTAGCAAGGGGGGTGTTGGTCTCTTTTCCCAAGTAGCAAGTGACAGGGTGAGTGGAAACAGCCTCGAGTTGCACCAGAGGAGGTTTAGGTTGGATATCGGGGGAAAAAACGCCCACTGAAAAGGTTGTCAAGGCCTGAAGCAGGATGCCAGGGAAGTGGCTGAATCATCATCCCTGAAGGTATTTAAAAGACACATAGAAGTGGTGCTTAGGGACGTGGTTTAGCAGCAGGCTTGGCAGTGTTAAGTTAATGGATGGACTTGATGATCTTAAAGGTCTTTTCCAGCCTGAATGATTCTATGATTTACAGGCCATTCTCACAGATAGATTACAGGACTAGGTGGATGGTTCATCTGGCTTCAGAGGGCATTTCTTACGTCCATATGTTGTTAAAGGCCCCAGGAGCACTCCTGTATGCCTTGTACCAAGGATATCCCAATGCAAAGATCTGCTGCCAGCTCTGCTTAAACATGTATCTCCTGTGAACACCATCATGCCAGTGCTGGGTTAGGTAGCTTTCATGGGAATATAGTTCACAGACATGTCTTTTAGTTTAACTATAAAATATTATGGACACTGTCTAAAAATACACCATTTTGATCAATGTGTTACAAGAGGTTGTCCTGGGGAAGCTCTGTTCTCTCAGTCTTTCATAAAATTCTTATTGAAGCTAAAAGCAAAGTTTTCCTCAGAGGGGTGAAAAACAAGAGGGGGGAAAAAAGCGTCCTGCATTTCAACTGTTCTTTAATGCAATTTGGTATGTGGAAATTAGGAGAGGAGATAGCATCATGGGGCACATGGTTCTTAGAAGGCCAAACCCACTGTGAAAATCTCTTTCAGTCCTAACATGGAGCCATGAATCTCATCACTCCATGGTTACTCACCAGTTCTGAAGAAAAAAAAGTAGAAATTGTTTCCAGGTTCATATTAGACAAAACAATGTGCACTTTGTGACACACTGGACCTCAGTTTTATGGCAAAACCATTCAGTTTATTTGGCAGTGCAAAGCAGAGCTCTGCAGTGCTTTGCTGCAGTGAAAGCTTTGTGGCAGCTTCATAAGCATTCCCAAACTCTGGAATATACTGAGTAGTGAGCTATTTGATTACACATATTAAGTGTATTGAAATTTTACCTTGTGTATTGCTTAAATGAGGCTTGATCTGGGGTTTTGGCGTGGTGAAGATGGAAGGAGCTTGAGACAGGGAAGGGAGGATCTTCCTTATACTTTCAAGCCAGAAGGACTTGGAAGAGGGTTTTGGGGATTTAATAAATAGCTGCCTATGGCTCTTCATATGATAAACAAAATAATCATTAAACTCTCCCTATTTTTCCTATATTTGCTGTATGCACTTGTTTAGTCTGCTGAGTGATGTGTGGTCCTGGGCTATACCAGTTGCAGGAAGCATTTGGTATGCTGTGGGTGAGCTGGAAAATGAGGGATTGCTCTTCAGAAACTCTGGGTTTGGCTCAGGCACTCCAGCCCTAGACAGGGCTGTTCTACTTGGATAAAACTCTTCTAGGGACACTGAAGCACGTACGGTAAGATAGTCATTGAAACAGTTTGTGGTCAGTCTTTGCTGACATAGATACTCCAGATAACAAATATACTAGAAGCTGACATCAATGTCAGAATGGTTTTCCTTTCTCTTTTGCAGATATTGTCTTTGGATGATTACCACTATATCACAGAATGCAATTCTAGGGCGAAGAACCTTCACATCTGAGTAATTGCTTAAGTGCTAGGACCTTCCTGCCACATAACACAATGTCATCAATGACTTAGATTGAACCCTTTAAAGGCATGTGTTGAGACCTGTCATTGCAAAAATTGATATACTTTCTCACCCTGATTAGAACTGGGGTCAGAAAAAATCTTCTGTTCCTCCCAATCAAATAAGAAGAGAATGAAGATAAAGATATTCTAAGTATGATATGAAACTAAAGCATACTTTGCCTTTTTTTTTTTTTTTTTTTTTTAAGTGAGGCTGTATTTTGTGAGGTAGACTATGGGGATAAAAGTAGTCAGTAATAACTGCAGAAGTGCAAATGAATTTGTTTGCAATGGAAGAGCAACTGGATAATGTCTATCACATAACAGTCCAAGATCTGACTGAGGAAATTGCAAATTTGGTTGAAAGGACTTTTACTAATCCATGAACTCAAAGGTAACATTTTATGATTTGCAGATAATGCCTTTAATATCTTCTGTTGAAGGAAGGAAATAATAATCTGGGCAGCTCTTTAGTGTTACCTCACTAGTATGAAAGGATTTGAAACAATAGAGAACAGAGATAGAAAGGTAAGTAGAAAATGGAAAAAATAAAAGCAGCGGGTTCAAAGGTGAATTGTATCAGGTTAACTGATACTTTTCTTTGACAAGATAATTTCTCTTCAAAGGAAGTGAAATGTAGAGATTTAATCTAGCAAGGCTTCAGTGCCACTGAGCTGTGTGGGAGAGTGCGATAACCTAAAGGAGATGAGGATTTGTAGGCAGTCTGTCAAGTAGTAAGGAATAGGTTAAAGAAGAGGCCACAGAGCTGCTGCCTGAAAGGGCAAGGGTTGAGGCAGAGGAAGAAAGATGTGACATTCCTTCTACACCATCTGGAAAGCGTTGCTGTTTAATTGTGCCATTGATAACTTTGTCACCAGAAGTCACAGCATGCTAAAAGCACAGGCTGAGAAAACCAGTTGGGAGTTGTTGTCTGTTGAGGGAAGGATTAAAACATCATCTTGAGGAAAACATATGGACTTTTTGGATGGCATGGCAGAGATGGGACAAAACATAGCAGCACAAAAGCAAGGTAAAGGAAGTTAGGACTTCAGAGCAAATTTCTTTGATGAGCCATCCTAATGTAACCTCCTACACTGCGCAAAGATAGCTTGCATTATTAAAAAGTCTTTAATTAGCTGATCCAAAGCTAATTTTTCCATAGTATGTCAATCAAGTTTCATGTAAAAATTCTATGTTGGTTAGAGGTACTCTAGATGTGGATCAGGCAATTTGTTCTGGGGGGAAAAATGCTTTTTTCTACAGCAGAAGTCACAAGTACAGACAAGAAGAGCACAAAGCAGAAAGAGCATGATTAGTACATATGAAGAATATATCCCTCAAGAACAGGGCTTTTATTCTTTTTCTGTAGTGGCAGTGCTGCTTGACCCAATTTTTTTCATTTTGGGGGAAAAAAAAAGGAAAAAAAAGAAAAAAAAAAGATCATGAGGATTTTTCAAAAATATTTATGAAATTTTGGAAAAAAGAAATCAGTATTTGGGAGTGTTTTGATTGGCAAGAAATCTTTGGCTGTTCTACAGCTTGCTAAAAGGACTGACTTTTGGCAAATTAAAATTTCCAGATGTTTGGATGGAAGCTTAATAAAAAGTGGTAAAAATATTTAAATATAAAAAAGAATAATCTGATCTGTATGTATACATGCTGCATCTATGTTGTTTCCTTAATACTGTTTAAAGCTATAGAGAACAATGATAAGGCATTATGTTCTCACTTTTGCATTCTCAGCTCTAAGCACTGGAGGTTGTTGGAAGGCACTTCTTAGAAATATTTGCTCAGGACATGTTTTCGCAACGTCTTTCTCCAATGTTCTGCTCTCGATTGTTGAGAACTACTTTGCAGCAACCACCACAAGTTAGTATTAGGCTTAGTATTAAGCTGGGGAACGTATTTCTAGAAGTGTAGTTTGCTGTGCTTGAGGAGTTGAGAGGGGATGTAGATTTATGTGCTGTTGTGTTCAGAACATAGCAACACAGAGAGAGGAGGTGTAGCACTTGTTTTTCCTGTAATCGCTGATGAATCATTTAGAGAAAGTTTTTTTTTTTTCACTCTGGTGACTCTAATTAAACTCATGCTTCCAAATTAATGTATCAGCCCATGTGGCATGTGTTTCAGAAGCTCCAGTCAGCCAGTTTATGCTGGCTTTGGGAGAAGACACACAAGTTTCAGAAAACAGATTTACACGTTGAACATCAGACATCTGACTTTGACAAAGAACTATTATTATCTATCTTGCTTTAGTTTGTTTTTAATATGAGATCTCAAGTTGCAAACCAATATTATCTTCACGTTTTCCTTTGCCTTTTTCAAGGAAAAGATCTTGCTGGCTTCTAATCAGCAGAGCTTTGGATAGAGCAAAAGCAGAGAATAGAATGATTGAGCTTTGGTCAAAATCTTACTTGAGTCTTCATGACTTCCAGAACTCAGTTCTAAAGTCTCTCAGATGCACCTCCAGCACCAGGAATTAATCATCTGCTGACAGAGACAGAGTAAAATGCTATTAGTTTTATAGGAGCTTTTCCCTCTTGAAATTCCATTGCTGGTTGACTCTTTCTGAGATGATGTCGAAACTGAGAATAAATTCAGTTTCAACATTTTCATATTCTTCACAGTCATTGCCAGGAAAGTGCTCAAGTCTTATGCAATAACGGCCTGGACCCCATTCAGCATTCGCTGTGGTCGTCACGGCACTCTCATGATCTCAGCTCCGCACATCCCGTGCACTGGATGCAATCTGCTCAGGGGCTCTTCTCCCCTTAGGGCTGAAACTTCAAAAGCAGTCTCGGAATAGTATTCTCAGAAACCCTTCTGCGTGCCGCTTGACCTGTTGGACAGGGTACCATAGGTACAGCATATGTACAGCAGCACACCTATCCCTGAGCTGCCCAGCCCAGGTGCTGGAAGCAGCTTAGCAAGTTGCAAAACCCAACCAGCAAGCAAGTAAATGAGTCAGAGCTGCATCCTGCTTTGCCATGGACCTGAGATGGAGCACTCCATGAAAGCTTGCTCATGTGCCTGCAGAATGCAGCTTTCCCGCAATGCAGCTTTCCCACTCAGTTTCTTGGTGCTCTCTCTGATCTTGCTGCAAATGCAGACTCTTTGTACCCGCACAGCTCCTGGGAGATGCAGATACCAAAATATAAGCACTTCTTCCATGTCCCTTTCTATTGTTTAAAACACTTGCTTGTTTTTATTTTAATGTAGAAATATGCACTCTGCGATTAATAAGGTCAATGTAATAATTCACATTTTGCTCTCCATATTTTTATGGAAGGCTGCTTTGTAACAATTTTCAAGAAGCTGCGGCGATTTATTCATTTTTCGTTCCTGCATTGGACATCCATGTTAGTGACTTTTTGTTCCAGAAGGAGGTGATGTTGTCTAATGGCTGGAACATTAAGGCTTTGTTGCTTGTTTATGGCCCCTCTCTGTTACTGCCTATATGACTTACAGCATGGGGGGCTAATCTATTTCTGTATCATTTTTACTGGCTGTGAAAGAAGGTTAAAACCACTAACCTCGTGGGATGTTGTAAAGCTTTAATGGCTCAAAAGTACTTTGAAATGATCAGATAGATGCCAGCAAATAAATGCCCCAGCAGTTACTAGAGTTTGCTAATTCTCTTCTGATGCAAGGTGTCTGATCACTTTGATTTGTCCTTTACATGCTGCTGTTTGATTTTTTTTTTTTTCCCCTTTGAGTAGGTAAAGTGTGTTAGTCTGAAGAAACAGCAATAGTTTGTGCAAACATAAACCCCCCCCAAAGATGGAAAGGAAACAGTGTTTACATGACACAGAAAGAGAATGACTCAGTAGTTAGTTCTTGGAAGGGAGCATTTGATAGGGAAAGTGGATGAATTTAAAGGTCAGTCTCGGTTACAAAATAATCTCCAAATTACTTAATGTATTAATAATTTTCTGTTATTTCAGCACTATGAGGCAAAACATTCCCAATTAGTCAGGCAGCAGATTCTTCTTTTAAGAAATCCAAGCAATCCAAAGCAAAATCACTTCTCCCTCATTGAGAGCATACCTCCATAGGCTGTCGCCTTTCTCTCTGACCTCAAGGTTCCTGTGTAGAGATTCGAATGAGAATGAAACTTGATCTTTTCTTTGTCTTCAGACTTGTAGCATTGTGATACCCAAAGGAATCAGTACTTTGTGATTTATTACTTCTCTACTTTGTTATGAAGAAATGTTAAACATCTTTATTTAATATGTCAGATATCATGTTATCCAAGTTTGGCTGCTGATTGCAACATGCTCTCCCTTTATTCCCTAGAAGAGTAGTACTTTTATGTAACTTCCTACATTGCTATCAGCTTCACAACACTATACATCAGTTGTATAATTGCAGGTTTTTACAGTTGTCTGGGCAATTTTACCATCTGAGGGATATTAGCCTGTTTTGTAGCCTGCAGATTCTTCAGAATCATTTCCTATGTTAATAAAATATTTTATTTTTGTTTAAAAAAGACCCCAAACCTGATTTAAACTAACCTCAGCAAATGGCATGTGCTTCTCTTCTGAAGGGTCCCACACAGCCCTTGACTTCATTTCCATTAACACCATGAAAAATTCCTTTTCTCCTTGAAAGGGACTAAGTGATAAAGTGCTAAAGTGCTGTTGGGGTGTGGGTGATAGCATCAAGCTGCATGTCATTTTTTTTAACAGATAATGCTGAAACCATGGAAAGAAAAAAGAAAAGAAAATACAGCCCAAAATGATTTAAACTGAAACTTTGTTGAAGCAAATGACAGGACACCAAGTCAGGAGTCAGACAGTTCTGTGCTCTGTTCTGCTTTTAGTGAAGAGGCAACCTTGCACAACCTTGTGGGCTAAGAGGGAGGTAGGTGAGACCAGGAGTGACTCATCAAGGAGAGTGTGAAGAAAGGGAGGCTGGACAGGAAGGTGTGGGGAGTGTGATCTAAGTGTCCAGTTCAGACTGGGTTGGGAGCCATGCCCATGCCCTTCAAGGACACTTAGTTCTGCGTCCAGCAGGTGGTTACTGCTTGCTGGCTGGCAAAGGAGATGGAAGAGACAGACCTGGATGAAAACAAGCTGAAGAGCAGCAGGTGTAATCAGGGCTGGGAGAAAGGCCCACAGCTGCCCTGGTGATTTGCAAAACAATGAGATTTCAGAGTTCACTATTTCTCTACTGCCAGTAGATACCTCAGGACATCACTGGCAATCAGCCTGTCCCTGTGCTATAGAGTTCTGTCAGCCTGCTCAGACCTCTGCTCGCTTCCCATTGCTCAGTTGCAGAAGTCTGGCAGTGCTGTAGAAAGGGAAGATCCAGAGGTTTGCTATCATTGCTCATTAGGTAGTGCCATCTGCCCTGTGTGTTGAGACAAAGTGTACTGTATGGCATTGGCATTCAGGACCCAACTGTCCCTGAAGGATTTATTTGCAGGGGCTAAAGTTAAACCGTGTGGATGATTTTCATTCTAGTTTTTCTCAACAGTGATTTTGGGGAAGCCTTAGTAATACATTTTGAACAGAGACTTTTGTGCATAATTCCCTGGCTTTACTTCTGGTCCACCCTTTTCCTGCAGGCTACTTGTCCATAAATACTTCCTGGTGGACTTTCCCCTTCCAGTTGTGCCCCACTTTGTTGAAACCTGCTGGATTCCTCCCTCTCAGCATCAAGGATTAGCAAGAAACAGGAGAAGGGCAGAGAAGACCAGGCTTCAGGAGATCAGTGCAGGTACGTGGTCGTGTTGCTTGCCAGATGTGCCCAGCACAGGCAGCATCGTCGAGCAAGCACAAGGTGAACCTAGGGCAGGGCTTCCCTCCACATCTGCAAGCTGTACTGACATCTAAGAATGTGAGATTATTTTTTATGTAAAGAGGTTTCCAAATTGAGCAGATGAACTCTGCACCTGTGCCTACTTCACCATGGCAAAAGCAACATACCATGTGGTAGCCATATTTATTTGTAACATGACTTCTGCTACATTTTTATGAGTGGAGGCACCAGAGATGATCGCTTTTGTACTGGTATGTCTAATATAATATGAAGCTGGAAAAGCTTAATGTGCTTTTAATATTGTGTAGTTTGTATATCTCTCTGTAGGTATGTCAACTTCAGTAAATAGGGTTCTGTGTTAAAATACCAGTAAATGAGTATATACTCGTCTTGTGAAGTCTGATGCTCTTGCCATATATGTTAATAACAGAGAAGGGATGCCTATGAGTGTCTGAAGAGCAAGGCAGGGCCAGGTATATAAATTCAGGCTCTGCTACATAGCATTCCATGAAGCATGCTGCTTCTCTGGCCTTTTGTTTTGTTGGTGCCCTTGTGGGTAAGCAAATGGCAGAAAAATGATCTAAGAAGTCTAGAAGTTCATGGATCTGCAGGCTCACCATTGGTGAGTGGTGTGCATGGCGTGTCGGTGGGGACAGCAGCCCTGGGTCACTCTGTTTCAGTCTCACCCTGCATCACGATGCACAGGGATGGCTGTATTCAGCTCACAATCCATTACTAGGCAGTAAATGGCCTCTGCTTCTCTGCTGCAGCACTCAGTCATCTGTGTGCAATGCAGTTCCTGGAACACGTCAAATATAACCTTAGGTTTTGTATGTTGCTGAGAGGTTTATGAGGCCATCTGTCTTGAACCAATGACCTGGTACGAAGTGTTTTCTCAAAAAATTAGGCAGTATTTCCATAAATATAACTTCTGGTATGAATTTCTGGGTTCTGCTATTTATCTGTTCCTGTGAATAATGGGAATGGTTTGATGTCTTGTAAGTGGCACTAAGGAAAATTTCAGTGTCATGAAATAGGAATAATTTTGAGTTTGTTTCAGCATGCACACTGAAAATACTGTTAGCTGGGGTTTACAATTTGCAGATTGTAATTTGAGGCTTTTAGTAGCGTGTTTATATGCTGCCTGTCTATCTATATCCAGCAGCCAAAGTAAAGCTCATCTTATGGCTGCTGACCTCCCTCACCTAATTCCTTAGTTCACTTTGAGCTGTCCAGGATATATCTGGACTCTTCCATTGCCATTATACCTAAAGGAATTCTGAAGTCTAATGTAGAATTTATTAAATAATTCCTGAGAGGCACAGAAGTACAGTTTTCCCAATGATGATTAAGGAACTGAGAAATTTATGTGGAAATAAATGGGATTCAGGTGCTAAATAGCTTCCAGAGTTGTTCTGATAGGTTTCGTACTATTGGGACTGGCTGATATGCATATTGAAAAGCACTGCAAGACACCTGTGTGAGTCTGTAAGCACCAATGCATTTTGAAATCTGATACTAGGAAACTCATCTAAGGGCCAAGGTTCAACACTGCAAACATTCCATTTTGTATTTTAACATTTCAACAGACATTGTAATTATATTTGTAGTTTTATGTTTGGCTTTTTTGATCAGTTTTATATTGCATCATCTTAAAAAGAATCAGTTTAGGAGGTTATTAGTTCACTTGGCATGAGTGGATTTTACAGTGCTATAAGGATCAACAAGGATTCTTCTGCCAGGATTGTGGTGGTGTTAGATGCTGTCTAACTCTCAAGGTGAATGTATGTGTTGCAGCAAACTGAAAAACCAGGAGGGTGCAAAGGTAACCTTCTGAATTCATATGGAAGCATCTAGAAATCAGTTTATTCAGATATGCTGGATATTTGCCAAGTATATGCCACACAGAGACATATTTATCTTCTGCAAATCATGCACATGTTTTTGAGTTTATCAAATTGCTTGTGAGAAGAAATTGATCTACAGGTCAATTGTTTCATAGTTACTATATGTTCATCCCAGCCCTCAAAAGATCTTGTACCCCAGAGCAAAAGTGCAGGACGTGTCTGGGAGTAGCTGGAAGGTGCACCAGCTTAGAAATGAAAGTAATAATAATGAAATATCAAGGTGATAGCATTTTGTGGGCAGTGTTAAGGAATAATCTGAGCCAAGACCAAACACTGACTTTTCTTTCATAGAAGGCATGGGAAAGCTTTTCTCCTGTTGTCTGTCTTCAGTGAGCAGTTGGATTTCTCAGGAAAAAAAAAAAAAAAGTAGCACATGTAGATTTTGACATCAGCGTGACCAATTTATTTTATTGATTTGGTTATATGTGCAGTGCAGAACTGTACTCAAAAGCTGTGTCCAAATTGAACTCAGCTGCTTTTGCTGCTTGCTAGAAAGACAGGACAAGGCATGTGTGTTTGAGTCTCATGGCAGTTGTACTGCCTGCTCCCTCTCCCTGTAGTGGCGGAGAGCATCCTGCTCCCTGACACTTTTGGGTTTGCTGCCCACCCCAGGTGCACATCCCCAGCAACCTGGCATGGCATGGCTGGCTCACAGTGGAGCTTTACACTTGGTGGCTGGCAGTCCCTGCTTCTGGGATTAGCTTTTTGTCTAAGGGCCTGCTTATGGAAAATGCATGACTGTTCCCTTGGGAAGGTTGCCTCTCCCAGGCAAGACACATACAGCTTATAGGGATGTAAATGCATGGTGCAGAGATGTCAAAAGGTTAAGGGATGTGATGCCTGGAAGCAGCCCAGCTTTCAGCAATCTGGATAATTACACAAGTAATCCAAAACTCTTGGTCTTCTGAAAGCTAATTTTTAAAGTGGTCTCATTAACTCTTTTTATTTGCATGCCTCAACAAATAATTGCTTTACATGAAAAAGATGTCAACAGAGGTTCTCTGCGTCGTTGATTACAGATTTATGATTTTGAATATCTGTTAAAATATTTTGTGGTTTTCTAGTTTTGGCTTAACCCAGGCCAGTCAACTCAGCTTCTCAAGGTAACAGAGGAACTACAGAATATCACTTAACAGCAAGCAAAAGCAGTGCTACACCATACCATTGTGGATAGTTTTAGCAAGTTCCCATCTCTAAATTCAGCAGACTTCTTGGAAAAAAGAAAGTTTGTTCGAAAAATATAAGATATGTGCCCACAAAAGGCATCAAATCTTCTTAATATGGCCATTTTAATTTCATTTTTATATTTTTAATTAATGTTCACAGAATAATGGGGAGTGAATTCCTCGATACCCTATAAATTTGTCCGTCAGCTGTTCTCTGGTGGTATTACAAACCAGGTTTATTTTATTTAAAGCCATGCTGGGAAGCATGGGATGTTTATCTGCTCGATTCTGGTGTTCTGTCCGCAAGAGGCTGCTGCATCCTTAGGATAACTTTTTGCCTTCCCTCTTCCCCATCCTCATTCTGGCTTGCCCTCTTGCTGGTGCTTCCCCAGGCTTTAAGAAGGAAGGATGGCCTTCCCTGTCGCCATGGCTACCTCTCCTCTTTCCTGCATGTGGCTGCTTCAGCTGCCCAGTGCCCTCCTGAGCCTCTCAGCTGCTTTCCTTGACATTCCCCCTTGCTGTGAGGGGCTGTCTGCCCCATCAGCAACGTTTGCTGTGAAGGGCAGCCAGCCCCTTGCTTGTGGCTCCACTTCACTGGCCCTTGGAGCTGGTGCTGCTCTGCCTGGCAGTGGCAGAGAGGCCAAGGGCTGGGTATTTGGGGTCTTTTTTTGTGTGAAAAGCGTGCGGAACATGCACTGCCAATTGCTTTGTGCTGCTGTTACATAATGCAGAGCCAAGCCCACGTATAGCAGCAACAGGTGTTTT
Source organism: Indicator indicator (assembly GCF_027791375.1). NCBI lineage: Eukaryota > Metazoa > Chordata > Aves > Piciformes > Indicatoridae > Indicator > Indicator indicator. Next base: position 23,532,778 of record NC_072017.1, on the reverse strand, counting down.
GAGGTGTCATTGCCAAGAAGTGAGAGTAGCATGAAAGAAAGGACAATGGGATGGCTGTGCACAGTAATGTGAAGCCTGAAAAGACATAGTGAAATATCAGAGAATGCCAATTCCTAGGCTGCAAATAACTGGCATTTACAGAATTTCAAGCTTAAAATAAAAAAGGAATTCCTAGAGTGGTTATGTATTAATCTGCACATTAACCATTTGTCAGAAGATAAAATTTGTAAGCAGTATTTGTGACACAGATTATTTAAATCTCATCTCCCATTGCCTTGACACATTCTAGCTCTGCTCCCTGGCTGCTTTTCTGCCTGAGGTGCTTGTGGGTCAGTGGTGAACCAGTGCAGAGAGGCTGCTCCTGTTGCACTGCGTTTGGTGTTGCTTTTGGTCCTACAGGGAGGTAAACCACTGGGGAGTGATCCTGGGGTCTTCAGGTATGAGCAGGACACTGCTGAGCACTATTGCTGCTTGCTGGCAGCCACAAGCAGCCAGCAAGCAGCCAGAAGGCAGGACCCAGCCTGCACTGACACACCAGAGAACCAGCATCCAGTTATCAGCCTGAGGTCAGGAGGAGGGAAATGAGCTACAAAATTGCCTCCAGGCTCTCCTTGCTAGTCCCAGGGCACCACCACCCACCTAAAGGACTAAGTGTTTTCCCTAAGTGTTTACAGAAAGGTTTAAGTTGAAAATTTGTGTGTATAATCAGGAAACCAAATACACCAGGTGGAAATAACCAACCTCAGTTATAATTCAAGCTGAATTTCTATTACACAAAGAATTTTTGAATTATGGAGCAATTTCCAAAGTCAGCAATAAAAAACAGTACATATCAGCTCAACAGAAGACAGACAAATTTATGGAAAATGAGGAAACCTGAGAGATAGCCACTGGCTGGATTTATGTGGTTGGGAACAGATGCTGAGATATCAATTTGTCTGTATTACTTACTGTCACAAATGTAGGTTTAGGTGGACCATTGCTTCTGGCTCTGACATACCTATGCTATAGTAAAAGCCAATTGCTTCCATAATACAGGAAGAAACAATGGGATGATAAAATCTAACTGTATTAGAAACAAGCTTTTTGTCTGAAACTTGTGGTTTGTTGTCCATTTTGTTAGACTTAATCTTCTTTCTACAGTGGGAATTTTTTGGCAGACCTGGTGATGCCAAATTATATTTGTGTATGTTTTGCTGTAGGGTACAGCTTCGTTTTATTCCTAGTTTCAACACAAAGGATGGAATAAGTAAATATGAATGTATGCAGAGTATACACAAAGTGATGCATGCATACACATGTATGTATATATGTGTGTATATATATATGTGTGTGTGTATTTAGCAGTAGATATTTGTGAAACCAGATGCTAGTAGATAGTTCTGTGACACCATGATCTATAGACACCATGATTCTACAGACTACCAAGAGCCAATTTGCTGGTCTGCATAAGCTGAAAGATTTTTCAAAAGAATCTTTGGAGACTGTAGCATGCCATTTTCCAGTATATTGAGTTTCTGGTTAGACTTCCTTCAGGTTTTCCTTCTTTCCCTCTTTCCCTCCTCCCCCTCTCCCAATTTTCCTCCCAGTGTATCCTGCCTTATTGTTTTCCTTTCAAGCCTTACTCTTGGGCAACCACAATGAAGCAGCAGGTTGCTTGTTCTGGTCCATCTTTCTTAGGTAAAGTTCAAAGCCCTGACATTTTGTTTGCTCTGGTCCACCTCAAATCTGCTGCAAGGAGGACGTGGGTGATGTGTCCCTGGCCAGGTCACTGGCCAGCAGTAAGGCCCCAAATGTTACATCTGAATGTTACACTCTAACCCAGACCTCAGACTCCCCCTGGCATGTTGGTGTCATTCTTAGAAGAGAAGGGTTTGTGTTAACAAGTCTAACATCAGATGAAGCTGTATGCATGCAGGGTAGCCTGGAGCTCCATGTGGAGAGCCAAAGGCACTGATGAATTTTCATGGAAAATATTATGAAGATACCAAGAAGCATTTCTTGGGATGACTGGGCATTAAATTTGGAGAGTAAACCTTTCCTTCCATAGCACCCTTTGGAGTGATGCTTACAAATACTCTTCAGGGATACTATATATTCAATGCAGTCCTTGTTTTTTTATTTTCTGTTAACCAGTTTTTATTTTTAAGATATATATTATGAAACCACATAGATTATTTTCTAAACATTGAAATATATGCTTTTTTTCTGTCCAAGACAATAAAATATATTGCAAGTGCCTTTTTAATGAAAGAGAAAGCAAGGCTTTCACGTCCTGCAACATCTGCTGGGAACATAATCTAAATTGAAAACGTATGCTGCTGTTGTTGGGAGGGAGGGGTCTTCCAGTGACAGGAAGTATCCAAAAAAGTTAATGCTGAAATCAGTAAAAGAATCATGCATGACAGGAGAATGAACACAGAAATTTTCTTTCCTTTTTTTTTCTTTTTTTTTTTTTTTAATTCTTTATGGGTTTCTTTTTTGTTTTGCAGGGGAAGAGAATGGGAATGGAGTGGGATGGAGATGGTCAAAGAGAAGAGAGGGATGGGGGAAGTGTGGAAGCAGGATTATCTGTGTACTGACAGAACTGTTTATTTGTTCCTGGCAAAAATAAATCTCAGTATATATTCCCTCTGGCTTTTCCTTATTTATAAAGATGGAAAGCCTAATCTGTGCCAAGACCCATTATCCCTCAACTTGAGTCAGACAGTGTAACTTGCTTCTTGAATCAGGGAGTACTGTATGTTTTATGAGGACAGAAGGGAAAAGAGATGTTTACTCTTGTAATCTCCCCCTGTTTATTGGTGCGTATAGTTACCACCACTACCAAAATGAGAGAGCTCATATTTTAGCCATAGCAAAACTAGGCAAATAAATAACATCTACTGAAAAATAAGGAAATTGCCCTGCACTCCAATATGTGTGAGAAGGTGAGATGGTTCTGTGATGAGCTGCACAGCATTTCCAAAATGCTTCTGTCATGTATCATACAGTTTATCTTCATCTTCTCAGGTGGGAAGAGCATGTTAGCTGATTATACCTGTCCTAAGTTTGAAAACAGTTCTTGCATGTGCTTTATGCCTTGCCTTTAAGTACTTCCAATCTCCTCATAAATACACCTTTGTATTCTGCCTAATATATAAACATCACGACTCATGTCTGAGAATGTTGGGAATTTTATTAGGTTCATAAAGTTTTTAGTTGCAGTCTACCCAATGGGTCCAAAATAAATAAACACAGAGCAAAAAGAGTAACAATTTCATACCTATTTCTTCTCCTCTCCCTTGAGAGTTTCCCCTGTACTGGTGCAGTACTTGATGTGGTGATTTCTGTGGCTTGTTATCAAAGTGTCTGCAAAACAGTAAGCAAGGGGCAGATGCAGAGAGGAAAGCTGGGAAAAATAACTGAAATGGGCCTATTTATACCGATCATTGATTTCCTCAGTCTCTTTCTACCTTGAGGACTGAGAAAAAATTGTGACTAATTGTGAGTGACTCATGAACAGCCGTGTTTCCTCTATTGCTGCTCTCAGCAAATCCATTTGGCTCTGACAGCTCCCTAAGTCCTATGGATGGAGCACGGAGGGATGGTAACCTGTGGGACTTAACTCTTGGACTGAGGCCTTTGGTCTGTTGTAGCCCTTTCTCTGGCTCTGGAGAAAGAGCCATGGTTGTTCCTCCCATAGCACAGAACTTGCTTTGCCTTCAGCATTCACCATTGGCATCTACAGTGGATGCAATGATACAGAAAAGAAGCTCTCCATGATGCCAACCGTTTCATCTGAGCTGTGGGATACTGTGAGCTTTGCTTCAGGATATTATGCTCCATAGATACTTCAGGCATCTCCTGCTCAATGCAGCCACCATTCTCAGGACATGCAGGGTCAATAGAACAAATGCTGTCATTCCTGCTTTCTTTGAGGAAAGGTGTTGCATTACAGTGAGACAGACTATCTAAGTGCCATGAATCCATCATGTTCTTTAAAATGATTCTGTTGTGAGCCTTCAACTTGCTGGAAAAATACAGCCCAGAAAATGTTTTAAAACCAAGGCTTACATAGAAATCAAAACCATGGCTTAGGGTCTGTTACAAAGCTTAAATATAAGAATTTTTGCACATCTGTTGCAGAAGCACCAAAGCCAGAGATAGCACTTTTGCAGGAAGAACTGAGAGGTAAAACTTTAATGAACAAGCCCTAAAGAGCTTTCTGTTTGCTTGTGTGTACTCATCTGTTTCAAAACTATTGGAAAATTATTTATGGAATGTAGCAAATGGCATAATACATGTTACAGATCCCATTCCCGTTTGGCTACAAGCTTGCACTACATTTAGGGGGGGATAGAGGCAGCTTTCTGTTGTTCAAGAATTTTCACAAAAGAAAAGATTTTCTTAGAGTATATAACTGTAACTGAGCTACAACTATAAATCAAATAAGACTATGCCATTTCCACCCCCAACCCCCCCTCCCCCCCTTTTCTCACAGCAACACAGCTGGTGCTTAGGTTTAGTTGGAAAATTTTCAGCAGATCAAAATTTTGTTGGAAACCTCCCTACAGCTTTCAGGGTCCAAGATACCCAGGCTCTTGAAATGCCTTGGATTTGACAGACTTCAGCAACCGCAAAGGTGAGTTCCTGACCGATATAGCCAAAGATGTTTGATGCTGGGTCTTTAATTCAGGGGCAGACACATCTCCAGGGAGGCAGGGAGAGGTTTTCATTTCAGTTGAGGCATGATGATTCTCCCCATTCTGTTTGGTCAACTCCTCTGGAAAAAAGTGGGTTGTACCAACTCTAAGAGGGGGCTGAACAGACATGCAACCCAGATGAAGGGGATACGTGCCTTCTTTCAACAGGATGTAGATATTTGGTAGACCCTAAATGTTCCTCTCACTGTCATGCAATAGCTGATTTCCAGTCTCCTGCTCATACTGCTGGTTCCTGGCACCTAGGTTTGCATGGGAGAGAGGCTGCCTGCCCTGTATGTGGGGTGGGGGCAGTGGGTGTATGCCCTTCTGGGCTCATTCAGGCATGGGAAGTGAGTGGAGGTGTGCTTGTTTTCAGCCTTGGCTCAGCACACATCCGTGAGTAGGTGGAAGGGGAGGGCAGCCAACACCAAGCCCTGGGGCAGGCAGTTCCCTTGCCCTCATGTGTCTGGTTACTGGCAGGTCAGGTGTCCCTGTGGGTCAGCAAGGCTCTGGCTGTAGGCCCTCACTGAGCTTGTAGCCATCACTAAAACCTTCTGTACTCTTTTTTTTTTTTTTTTTTTTTTTTTTTTTTTTTTTTTAATGCAAGTGCTAAATCCCCAAATGACTAACGTTCCTTCCAAGGCAAGGACCACAAAACAGAGAATCAAACCCACAGAAATACTTTCTTTCACAAATTACTCACATTTCATCAAGCTTTGCTTACACCAAGGTGACACAGCCAAACCCACTGATGGTTCAGCTATGTGGCCTGAGAAATGCAGCTGCATTAACAAAGCTGCTCTCAGATGTAGAGCAACACTTTTCATGTTTAAGTACCACATTGCTGCTTCATTCCTAGCCTGTCAGCATCCCTTCTTACTGGCCCTTCTGCCTGTCCCACTGGAAATGAGGCATACGTTGCCAGGTTCCCTACAAACATAAAGACTAAACATTCACCCCAGAATGTTCTGGATATGTGGGGAGAACTCCTTTTCTCTTCCTTTTTCAGAAATCTAACTAAAGCTTGTTATTGTGAGTTACTTTTTTCTTTTATTAATAACACTGTATTCATCCTACAGGGCAACAGTTGCAGGCTGCTGCCCAACACTTGTACTCTTAAAAAGGGAAAACAATGCAAAAAGAGGATGTCCCCAGAGGGAGATCATGCCCTGCCCCAGCAGCTCACACATGCAAGACAAATTTTTTCAAGCACAACAGCCAGTTAGGAACATGACTGACATTCATGCTTTTGGAAGCACCCCTCTTTGCCTTGCAAGTATTTGGAAACTCAGCTTCCACTACTGAAAGAGTAGTTAGAAATTTTACTGATTTTGAGCACTGGCGTTTCACCTGAATGAATGTATCAGTGGTCTGTGGTGACACACACTTAGAGGTGGGACAAGTGTACCCCCACAATGTAACAAACCTTGAAGTTTCTTCTGCCCTGTCCTGGCTGGAGTTGAGCAGTATCTGATGGGTGAACTGGGATTTGCAGAGAAAGTGAATAGGATCTGGCAAACAGTCTTGTTGTTCTGCTTTTGGCAGTTTAACACAAATAATCTTGGTAGGCCAATAGAAAGCTAAGCAGTTAAATACTTGCTCAACATCTGTGTCCTCGGGACATCTTTATTGTTGAAATAGATAACATTTTAGAGCATATAGCTTATGGAACATCTGGGGAAGGTGGTGCTGAGGTTATTAGCAACTGCTGCAAGGCTTGAACAAAAATAATTGCAGGACACAAACTCCAGAAAGTTTTACACATTCTGCAGAGCAGTGGAGGTCACCAGGGTCAGTGCGATGCAGGATGTGTACCATGGGGACCAGAGACCCTATGAGGAGAGATAGGAAAGGTTTAAGATTCTTGGCACAGCAGCTCTGCTCTTCCCTGTGGATGTGCTCATACTGAGCGTCTGGAAGTAGAGTAGATGCATGGTTTGGATACTATGATGCAGTCCCTAGAGTCAGGGTACACCTGATGATATCTGTGTTTTCAGTCTCTTGCCCCCAGCAGATATGGTATCTTGGAGATAATTGGCTTTTCCTGTGGCCTATAATGAAAGGGACATTATTGTTTCATAAAGGTGTCTTTATAAAGCAGCAGCAGCCAAAGTAAATGCATGCAGTTGTGTCCTATTTCAAAATGTGCTCTAAGAAATATGAACTAAATTGTCTATAAGGAGCAGTTTGGATGACAGTGGATTTACTATTGAATACTTTAGATCAGGTGTTTTGCTGTGATGAGAATGAAGTCTCGTATACTGAAAGCTGCCCATAGAATATATAACAAGGACCCATGGATGGATCTGTGTTGAACGCAACAGGCTGAGACTCAGGAGGGAGGTTTCAGCTGCTAACCTCTCCATAGACTTCTTTTATGCCTTTTTTCTCTACCTCTGAAACAAGGAAGGAGTACACAAGGGAATACAGGGATAAGCATAACCTTAGAACATAAGACTAGGTTTGATGTTTTGGTGAAGCAAACACTGGCATTTATCACAATCCAAATAACACGCAGATGCTGAAATGACAGGAACAGCATTTTTGCATAAGTAGAAATGTTTTTCTGTAGGCAAAATAGAAGCCATCAATAGCTGTCATGTCATTATCTCAACATAGTGACAGCAGAGGTTCATCATGGAAGAAACACGTCAAAACCCATTTGTTGGCTAAATTTGTTTGATTTTGTAATTTAGTGAGTGATTAGAATCATCAAACTGTAGAAAAACATAAGATTGGAAGGGATGTTCAGAAGTCATCTGATTCAGCATAAGGTTGTAAGCAGAGCTGACTTCATAATTAGATGAGGTTAGCCAAGGCTTTGTTTGGTAAAGCTTTCATCTTTGTGGGAGTGGGGATGCTGCTGAGTTCATGTGCTGAACTACCCCCTGTGAGAAGAATCCTCTTCCTTCTTCCCAGAGACAGGTGAGAAAAGACCTATTTCCTGACTGCCAGAAAAGCCCAGGTATAAATTGGACACTTTAAAATGTAAGTAGCTGTGAGCATGCCTGGAGACAAAGATTTCTGCTTTTCAAAGCTTGACTGCTCTAGTGTTGAGTTCCTGACAAAGACTGGGAGCAGACTCTGCTGATTTTTTTCAAACGTTTGGTGAAGCTTTTAATCATTTTTCTGACTTTTTAATGATAATTCAGTCATAAAACTCATTAGCTGCTTGCTTTGAGAGCTTGGGTTCTGGCATGGTGGGATTTTTTTGATTGTGACATTTGGCCATAAAACTTACCTGATTTTGTATTCAACACTGACAATGGGTAAAAAACCAAACACTTTTGCTGTAATGTCTCACAAATAACACCTGCCACTCTGACAGCTGTAGACCTCTAAATAAGTTTTTCTGATAGGACAACATGCAGTGTGAGACAATATAGGAGATAATATATAATAGCCATTTTAGAGAGAGGGTAGAATAAGAATAAAAGTAATAGTATTTTATTGGGCTTGAGTAGCTAATACCAGCATCTTGGTTCAATCTAGCAGGCTGAACAGAAGTTAAAGGATTGGAGAATACCAGCGTGAAAGACACAGGTGAAAATAAACTATGGAGCAAAATTTTCATGAAATGAGTGTGAACATTAAGTAGCCAATAAATGTTAATTTGTAGCTGTTGTAAATAAGAGCAGATGTTATGATCATATTCAATAGCCTTCTCTGGGTTAGGATATATTGTATTATCACTGAATATGGTAAAAGATGGGTATGGTGTTCCTTTATCCTGGAATCTCTCTTCTTTTATCCCTGTCTTGTAGTTTTCATCAGCTTTTCAGGGCAAATTTTTATTATATGAACCAAGAATGGCATATCATCTGAGATACAAAGATTGTTGAGTCTTCCTTCTGATTTGTAAGGAAATGTCACTTTAAGGTCTACAAGGAGAAGCTCACTTCAGCATAAATACAAAGTAATCTGAATAATTCCCTGACAAACAGCATCAGTTCCTGTTTCTGCAGGCATCAGTCATTAGCAGCTTTCTAGATGCTACTTAAACTGCCACAGCATGGGCTCAAGTAAAGATTCTTGTGTCATTTTCATTGGCCTTTAATCACAAGTTACAAGATGCATTACTTTCCGGTCAAGGATGTTGTTATGTATAAGGTTGTCAGATATTTTGGGACTTGGTGATTTTATGTTTTCTGAAAAAATGTAGAGCTGTGAAAGATATGGTCTGCATATGAAGAGGACAAGCTACTGGCACAAGAATTATAATATTATGGATAGCTATATAAAATACCAGATGTGGTGAAGGGAGATGCAATAAAAAGCCAAGAAGATCTCAGTGGGAAGTTTTTGGCTTGTCAACATTAATGATAGAGCAAGACACCACGAAAAAAGAGAATTTTTTCCAGGAATCAAAACCCAGGGATGTGGTTGCTGAAAAAAAAAAGAATTCCAGGAGTGGAAAGGGGAAGAGAAAATGTCAGATGGAGATGTAGAATGTTTTGCTGGAAAGTTTAAGCCTTAAAACATTTGAGTAAGAGCATTCCAGTTTAGAAATCATTGTGTTAAGGATAATAACCCGACAAAGAGAATCCCTAATAAATGGCAAGTAATTGTGTTGTTCCACTGTGTGCTCCAATGCTGCTCTCATAATACAGCAGAGTTTCTGTGGGCAAGGACTGGGTCATGAGGTCACTCAAGAGGACCTGGTGTGCCTAACTTACAGGAGTGAGGCAGGTATCTCAGCCATTATCAGGAGGCTGTGGCAGCCCTTCTGTTTTACAGGCAACTACATAGGGGCATAGCTAGGGTAAGCAAGGTATCTTCTACCATGAACATCTTGGCTTATTTGTAGTTCTTACTAATGAAGTGCCATGGGGATATTTTTGATGCAACATCTATGTTGGTTCTGAAATGCTCCTTCTTTCTTGAATGTAGGTCCAGTTACTGGTATGTTTCTAATGTACTTGAGGCAGTCACTTTTCCCACACTCTAATATTGCAGTTCTACATTTTTGGTAGTAACCAGTCAGATGTGTTATAATTATGAATCAGACGTTGGTTTTAAGGCTTGCAGACCTCTCTCATAAAGCTTTAATTTCCTCAGACATTTGCAATATTCATACATCTGTCACATTCGCTAGGTATCTGGACAGGGTACCACCACCTACCAAGGCTGTGCCAGGCACAATACTCTACTATGTCTGCGGATTGTACCTAATTAAGCCCTAAGCAGAGCTTGACAAGTCATTGGCACACGATCCAAGTCTTTCCTATTTATCAGGGGTACAAGTGGTTTGTGGTCAGTCAAAAGCAGAAATGACTCTCTGGAAGAGCTTTTTTGTACATTTTTCACATGCTTCTTTCAGAATGAGACACTCCTCAGCCTGCAGAGAGTGATTTATATCATCAGCATATGTCCAGGAGCAGTATGTAGCAGCCCTGCTGGCCTGACCAGGTTGCACTAATTCAGTAATCTGCAATGCTGTGAGTCATTATGCGAAGGGAGCATTCGTGTGCTTCAGGTAGGGCTTCTACTCAGTTGAAAACATATTCTTGTATTATGTTCAAATATCAGGTGCTTTCATTTTCCAGGACTTCATTCCAAGAATATATTACTGCCATTCACAACCCAGCATTCTTTTCACTTTGACGTAGATTCAGGAGTCTGCATTAATTTATTACTGTCTTAGGCCAATTTACCTTCTTCAGTTTGCCCTTAGTCTTAGTTTTCATGCCTTTTGTCTCAATAGTTCAGCTAGTTTTGGTGTAGCCCAGTGTTTATTGCGTTTAAGGCCCAAATACCAAGTGTCTCTGGAAATCTAGACCAGCTTTTATCATGTTTCTCTTCTTAATGGCAATATCCCAGGACTTTGTCTGTGCAAGCAACTATCCCTTTCCAGGTGCTGCAGTAGCCTTGTCATTTCCTTTGGAATATATTGGGTGCAGTAGCGATGCCAAAAGGAAGTCTGCAGAAAGATTACCATCCAAAAGGCACAATAAAAGTAGTTAACTTGGCGCCATCTGGGTGTAGAAGCATCTGCCAAAAGCCGTTTGCGGCATCTGAAAGGGGAAAAAACTTGGGCATTTGTCTGGGAAAGATGTTGTCCACTGTGGGTAGGACAGTGCTTCTCTCAAGCTCTCTGTTTCGTTGATCTAGGTCAAAGGATGTGCTGACTCGTCCGTTTTTGTTAAGGACTTCTAACCGCTGGTAAGCACTGTTCAGCGGCTTTGGCCGTTCCTTCTGTAGCACTGACAGCGCTTGGACTGCCTCCTCCTACTCTTTGCTTGGGAAGCATTACGCAGAACATATGGTGGCTCTCTACACAACATCAGGAGCTGTACTGCATTGTGTAGTGAGGAGATGAGGTTAGTGGTCCTCTTCCCTCCAGTGCTTTTATGTTGTTTTCTTTTGGCCGATATAGCAATCCCATCACCGTATTTTGTAGTTTTGAACCCTTGGGAACAAACACAGTGTTCCAAGTATCCTGTAACACTGCAAACTACTATGGGTCTTAGAGGCATGTGTGTTCATCCATGAGTGCAAGTGACCCAGGCACTCATTATATGCTTTTCCACTTCTCATTTCTGAATGCTGTCTTGTGCCTCAGGGACTTGATTCTTTTTATTCCTTTGCCTTCATATCCAGGAGACTGCTTTCTACCTATTTATTCTCCTGCTCCGATCTCTAAAAGTCCAGAAGGACCTTACTCAGCTTTTATTGCCCAACTTACTTCCCCCCATTCCGGCTGGAGTGGACAACAATATTGAGGTCTATAGGCCTGTGCTGACTGAAGCTCTCCTGTATCTTCTCAGAGATGTCCTTCTTCCACTAGAAATCTGTCCCAGTGTAGTCAAACATACAGATGTGAGGGCTCACAAGGAGTTTTCATTGCTGTCAGCTAATAGCTAGCCAGGGCACAAGGTCCTCAAATGTATGTACACTTTCCTATTGTTTTCCTGGAAAATAATTTTCATTTTGAAAAAAATACTATAAAATTCCTACTATTTTCTACTGTTGATTTAACCTTTACAGGAAGGTAACTAAGTTGTGCATGTGCATACTTTTGCCCGAAACTTCACAGACAATAGCAAAAATGTGGAGTTTTAACAAACGAGAGTCGATATCTATTGCCCTGCATTTTGCTTCATCAGAGCAAAGAGTCTGGCTTTGAGCAATCATCCTGTTCCTTCAAAAAGAGCAGGCCCTATCTCATTTTAAAGCACTTAGAATTGAAAATAATTCCTAGAACTGCTGCTATAAGCTATAATACAAAAGGAATTACAAACTTGTTTGACCCTCAGAACTGAAATTTTACTCTACCTCCAAGTTCCAGACCCACATCCTGCACATTTTCTTCATATCCCTCTCTTAAGTACTTCCAGTTGGACTTCTCAGTGAATAGGGGAGGTAGAAGTTGACCATATCTATGCATGTGTATGTTCCTATCCATATCCATGATCAGGATTTCCATGGCCCATTATACACTTGTATATTATTGTTAATTATGCCTGTGTGAGCCTACAAACTGAGGTGCTTTTGTTGCTGGAACCAAGAGGGAGACAAATGAAATTACTGCAGCTAAGTAGAAAATGTAAGACAGTAATTTCCCTCCTAGGAAACATAGGAAAAGCTAGGAAATCTTAGCTAAGAGACACTCAGGTCTTTTCCTCCTCTTACTTTTTTAATTTTTTTTTTTTAATGCAAGAAAAAGATTGAAGAAAAAGACTGCAGTGGCCCCTGGAACTCATGTCCCTTGTAGATCAGAGGACTCGGTACACCACAATAAGCAACTTGAGTGCAGTGTGCTGTAAGTAATTTAAAAGCTACTTCAAGAGAAGTGCATATTTTTCATGTTTTATACATTTCCAAGAACATAAATCATTCATTTCTGTTTGCTTGTTCTGCACAATTAAAATTGAAAATTAAATGAATAGAATAATCTCTCTTCTTTCTTTTTCTTTTCTTTTTTTTTCTCCTACCTGCCTTCCTGCCTGCCTCCCTTTCTCTTTTTTTCCTTTTTCTCCCTTTCTCTTTTTTTCTCTTTCTTCCCTTTCACTTTTCTTCCATCCTTCTGTCTCTTCTCCTATCTTTGCTCTTTCTTCCATAAATGAGACTAAAGATGTCACAGCATTCTTCTTAAGCTATGGACTGAATCTTTGCATGTGAACAACGTTTGGCCAACATGGTCACTTGATAAACAACAAAGCTGAACTGTCTGCCTAAGTCCTAGAAAACATGTGGATGTCAGATGCACAACCATAGGATGACTGGAATTGTCATTTGAGACTGTTGCCCAGATGCCTCTATTTGGCCTGCCCTGGTGCTTTTCATGGAAAGACCTAGAGGGAATGGCTTCCCTTTGATGGAAATCTTCTTGGTGCTGTCCTCCAGGACGGTGGCTCTGAGTTCGTCTGAGCCTCTCTACCCTCCACTCCCAGAGGGTTCTGCCCTCTTGCCTGGTGCCTCCGTGACCCCAGCACAGCCTCACCAGAGCTGACCACCAAGGCTTTCCTAGCTGGTGCTACTGGTGGCCCTGCAACAGCAAGGACACTGTTACACTGTTGAACACATGGTGAGATGTATGTGGTTTTCTTGGCAAGGCAGTTTGAGGGGAAAAAAACCTGTGTGATCACAAAACCTCAGAGGTGGATGGTCCCGACTAAATGCCATTAGACAAAGGAGTGCTACTGAGTGTTAAAAATCATCGAATGTGTGGGATGTCCTCTTGGTAGGGTCTAGTTGCATTGTGGCTTTTCACATCACCAGCATGCAGTATGTTGCTCTCAGAAGCCCTCTGGGGATTGGAGGTGAAATTAGTTTGCCCTCCGATCCCTTTTAATTGGTATTTATGACTCAAATGAGGGGTGCTTTTGAAGGGAAGCACATAGGTCTCGTTTTGTCACAGTGATGGTTAATGTCTAGGCATTTGTATTTGCCATATGTTTTTCTCCTTAGCTCTAGTGTTAAAGTGTTGAGGGGTCACTGAATTTGGCACACATGCTTTTTCACTTGGCTATGTCTTTGACTATAAGGGATCTGTAAGTATTTCTTAACCCTAAAATAATTCACTGAAGTACATGTAGGTTCACGTACTTGTCTTTAAATATTTGGAACAACAATTATAACAATAACAACTAGAACCCCCTTTTTTCCCCGATGTTTTTCTAGTTGATGACTGGCTTTGGAGGAACCATAGTCCTCACCCCTTCAAAAGGAGCCATTGCCAGGAAAAATCTCATGCAGTTGGAGGTTTTTACCAAGAGGTGGCGCTAATAATTACCGCAGACAGCCGTGTAAAATTCTCTCTATTTTGCAACCGAAATGAACGGTTTTATGTGGGCATGTGCACTTCTGCAGTAGTATGGTGTCCTTCTATTTATGAGCTGTGTAATTGTACGTTTAGTTCTTTCTCGGTGTAGGAAAGCCGCACTATAATGTGTAATTATAACCTTGGTAAGCGTAACACCATTAAAGTTATAACAAGTGGTGTGTGCAGTGGAGCAATGATAGGGTGATGACAGAGCAACAAGCTATAACCAGCATGGCATAATAAGAAGAGTCTTGTTCCTGCTATTAAAAAGGCTGTTCTCCACACCAGCTAACTTTCGGTCCCCCAAGAGGAGGGAAATGATACTAAGCCTCACAGAAGTGCTGGTTAGGTCTGTAGGGTGACATTTACTGGCCAAAGGCTGTTAAGGACCTAGAGGAATCAGCTGGCAGAGCCTCAAGAAGACCTTGGCAAATAACTGACCCTCTCTTTACCCTCTCTGATTTTCCAAAAGCAGGGCAGGTGAAACAGAAGGTACTCCCTGGTGCAGGGTGCTGGAGGCTGTGTTGGGTGGTGGAAGACCCATGGAACCTAGCATTGTGGGGCTGGTGGCTGCAGTAGGGAAGCGGCACTGGCCTCACCACGGAGAAATCTAGGTGGAATACTGGAGGCTTCCCTCCAAAATTTGCTGTAGGTGGAAACAACGAGCAATCTTGTTGTGAAAAGCAGCCTGGGGGAACACAAATTTTGCCCAAGGGAGAAAACGTTGCTCAGCTTTCTTTAATATTTTTGCTGGTGGTGACTCTCAGGCATGTCTTTGTGCTGGGGAGTTTCTACTCCCGATACCGGTGGGATGCTGTTGGTCCCATTGGAAGTGCATACTGTTTAACATCACTGAGGAAATTAGAAATCTCAGCGTGGGTATATGGCATAAACTACATTGCAAATTGAATTAAACTCTCTGAAAATCCTGCCAGAGAAGACAGCCTTCTACCGATTAAATCCCTGCCTTTTATGCAGGATTGCAGAAGAGAGCTTTAAAATGGTCCTTATGGCATTTTTAAATGGAGGCAAGTCTCAGGGCCAGTTTGGGGTAGCTGGTCCAGTGGTTCTGTTTTCACTTTGGCAGGAGGACATTACTAATCTGCAAGCTGTTGACAGCCTTCTCAGTGATGCTTTTTTTCCATGTTTGTGTTTTGTATTTTCTGGCTGAGTTAGCCTGTATCCTGTAAACTTTCTTATTGTGCTTCATACACATTGCAATGACATCTACTGTGAAGGGAGAGAGAAAGCTTATTAACCACAGGCTCGCCTCCTGCTGATTGCAGTTGGAGATGGCTTGGGACAACACTTCCAGCAGATGTTTCTGCTTTGTAGATCAATGGAAACTTTACAGAGATATTTCCTTCTTCAGTCCAAATGTGAATGCCAGCAAGTCTGAGATCCAGTAACTTTGTGCTGGACACCAAGAATTTTATTTGGTTTGTCACATTTTTTTATACACATACAAACTAGCTACCAGAAAGCTGTCTTTTATGTTGCTTTAAATGGCCTCTTTTACAGGAATAAAGCTGCTGTCCAACTGTGGAGAGTGGTCTTGCTGCCTGCCTGCACATGAAGTGTCAGTGAGCCTGGCAGAGATGGCCATGTACAAGACACAGACAGTCAGCCACCATTGTAGGATGGTATTTTCTGGGTTTGAATCTCCACGGACTCTGGGGAACAAATCTGTATTTCAAAGGATAAAAGACAAATGTGGTATTATATCCAAACAAAGGGAGGGAAATGCATCTTTGTTTCTGCAAATTATCTCCTTTCTTAAAGGGGGAAGGGCTGACTGGGAGAGAAGGCAAATAGAGAGGAAGGGAAAGGGAAGGCTTAACATTTGTGCCCACTCATGACTCCACAGGAATGGGAACACATGACTCCTTTCTTAGCACAGCACTCCTTTCTGCCACAGGTTTGGGTGCAGTTGCTCCTATGCTACAAATTTCCCTCAAAGCAATTGCAAACAGAAAGTACTTCAACTAAGTAAGCTTGTCTATGGCTTCTGATCATCCATGTGAAACTGGCAAAATCCCCCAAGGGTCCTTTTTCTCTCTTGCTTTGCTGTTTATGTAAAAGAAAACAGTTGTGACTGAAGGAGCTACTTCATTTCTACTTGTGCAGCAAGAGTGGTGGCACTTGTGGGAAGCAGACTTTCATACACCACACTCTTGTACAATAGACACCGGGAGCCTTTTGTCTGTACAAATGTCTGTGAGAAACTGCAAATTCAGAGACACATCTTTCCAGGATATAAACATCAACTGTTCTGTCAAAGACTTAAATTAGTGGGAATATTTTTTGTAGCAGCAAGTAGCAGAGTAGACTTCCAGTGATTGCCTTCCATAAAGGAGCTGGAGACTTCCTCTGGCCTCATCAGGTCAGAAATGGAGATATTTAATGTTCCTTTAATGTTCAGGAATCAGCATATTTGGTAGGATATCTGTATGAAGAAACAGCTGTGCTGTCTCTGGGCATCACCTTTTCTTAAGGGGCATCTCTCTTTTGAATGTATTGCAGTCTTCCCTTTAGGGAAAACAGAGAGAAGCAAGGGGATCCCAGAAGTATGTTCATGGCTGTGTAACAACCATGGTTTCCTGTAATTCAGTTAGTATTTCTGTGTCTAGTCAACAAGCCCTTGAGGCCATGAAGTTTGAGAGAGCCAATTTCTTTTGTCTAGCGCAGTGGTCAGTGCAACCTGGTAGTACCAGAGACTTGGAAATGCGCAGATTCCTACCTTGTCCTTTTCCAGCCAATCTTTTTTGTACAAAAGATGTCTAGTAAACAGCACCAAGATTAGAAAGGGTATGAAAAGCTTGTAATTTGCTTGTTAATTGTAGCTACCTCAGACCTTTTAATGCAATAAACATCTTACGGTCCTATCTGCACAGACACGCTTTCAGGCTCTCAAGTCAAGTAGCTGGACTAATCATAAATTTCCTTTTCTCATCCAGTATTTTGGGGAACTCTTGTTCTTTCAAACCTGTCTCTGCTGGTATACCTAGAGTGTGATGGTCTTAGTCCTGCTATCTCTTGGGCCATTTTGCTCTGTTCATTTTTTCCCCTAGGAGTGTTGTTTCTCTTACACACAAAGTGTATTTTTAATTTTTTAGCCTTAGACCATCATTCTGTGGTGTTTTTTTTTTCAGTCTTGTGCAGAGCCTCTACCTCTGCTATTTTCCTTCTGATTAAAACTTTGTTTATGTAAACCTTTGCACGCTTCACACTCATGCAATGTGCTCATTCAAATAATCGAAGACATTGGACTTCCTGTCCTCAAGGAGAAATGCCTTCTCCTTTGTTAAACTGGCACAATGTGTGCTCCATTTGTGTAGTGGTACCCACCAAAACCTTGTATCAAGCACAGTAAAAATACCTGGTATCCACCACCTTCCTAAAGACTAGTCCCCTCAGAGGGGAAAATTCCGTTTTTCTGTGTTATATTCTTTCAATAGCGTACATCAATGAAGCCTTTTAAGGTTTGTCTGCATATCTCCACCTCTGCAAAGACTATACACTCATAGCATCATCTGTTTTCTCTCTGCTTCCTTGCTTCTCCTTCCTTGGTTTGTTAAGACCTGCGTTTTAGCCATTAACACCTTGCTTCTTGTGCTTTTCCTTGTAATGTTAATGTTACTCTTTTTGGCACTGGTCCAGTTTAGAGCTTGAGCACACCATGGAAATCTTATGATGGATCTAACCTCTTTTCCCAAATGCCAGCTGTCTGCCGCAGCAAAGGTATCTCCATGTGCAGTTCCTTGTAGATCCAGTCTCTGTTCATCTTTCTGACCTGAATGTCTTCACATGGGTTCTGGGGCTCTCTGGGATGTATTTATGAATGCTGGCAGGGTCATATTACTCATTGTGAATGTTTTATCTGACAAAGCCATATAGTTTGTGTAGTTTTCTTAAAATAATGTACTCTCAATATTGCAGTCTGCTGAATAATTTGAGAGATGAGTCAGTGGGATTTGGTTAAGGTACAGCAACTTTTTGAATGATTGAATTCCATACTCCCAGATAGTTACATGAACATTACCACCTGCAAAGTGAGTAGATTCCCACTCACTTCAACTGGAAGTTCCCTTCATAAAGTGAGTTTGTAAACTGGCTCAGTGTGGCCAATAGAAACCTGGTCCTTCAAGGATCATGGTTTATTTGGCTGCTGTTGCAGACAGTGCCCCACCAAGTCTTGCCTGCTGCAGTAAAACTTGTTTTGAAGAATGAGGGCTTGTGGTAAAACCTTGCCTTTTGCTCAAGGTAGCTGAGTGACTCTTGAACTGGTCTTTGTGTGACATGAAAGCTTGAGCACTGCACAGTAACATTTGCTCAGATGAACATTTCTGCCCAAAAAGGCCTTCTGTGAATGGCACAAAGGTTAGGCTTCACAGGGCATTGTTCTCAATTTAACATAGTGCCCTTGAATGCTTTCAAATCTTGGGTTTGTTTGGTCTTGGACTCTCACATTCCTCTGATTAAACAAATCTTTATGACATGAGTAGGGCTCAGTAGTATCTGTTTGAATGTGTTTGAGTGAAAAGCTTTAATTGTTTCTGAATGTTATTCTTTCATTCATAGTTGGAAAAAAGCTCCTGTATCTCATGGGGATGATGACAACCACTCCCTTCTGTCAACTCCTCCCTTTAACCATTAATTTCACAAGACTAATCCAATCAGTGCACTGAACCACCCTCTGTTTTCTGTAGGTCCTGCTGGAAGTGGTTCAGAAGACTGCAGTCACGCTAGCCAGCTCTCCTGATGGGAGACTTAGACCATGGGGTGGCAGGACCTTGCTAAGGGCTGCTGCAAGACATGTATTTTGTTTCTTGGGACAGGTCATGTTTCCAGTGAAATTAAATATGTCTTGACCACCAACATCCCCTCGATCATGATCACATCTGTTCTCCCCTCTTACCCAACAGGTAGGAGCTGCTCTTTCACCTGCCTGGTTGAGCTTGGGACAGGTTCGCTTTTCCTTTCTTTTTCTTGTTTGCATTGGGCTTTCAAGTATCAGAAGCAGCAGTGATGCTGCTCCTTCCTCAAGATAGGCAGGTTGAACTCTGATGAGTTCACTTGGCTGGGGAAATGAGGCCAAGTAGATATTGCAAGAAGAGAAAGGACCATAGGATAAGCAGGAGACAACCTCTGAGGGAAAGAGCAAAGCAGTCAGATAGTAGAAAAAGAGACTGAGAAAAAGAAAGGAGAAGATAAGCTTTGGAGGAAGAGGCAAGGAAAGAGTTTCCTAAATGCAACCAGCAAAGGTAAAGACTGGTTTCTTCCTAGATCTTTCACTGGCTGTGTGTACCCCCCGGAATAAATCCCTTCTGGACCTTGGGCTTCAGTTTTGCTGCTCCCAATTTAAATTTTGTTCCTTTTTTTTTTTTTTTTCATCTACAGGGTAGATAACAGGACATGCTGTATGACCTGGCATTTGGAGTTAGAGAGCACAGAATCCACAGGGAATCACAGAGTGTTTTGTACTTTTGCACTTTTAATGTACAGCCTAGCCTGGACATGAAATACCGCATCTTAATTCATCACTGAAATTACTGCCTTTAAGTGAATGTTAACCATGCACCCCAACACAAGGAATGCATTTGTTTGGTCAGTAAACATCTTTTTAATGGGCATTAAAATAATTTGATTTCCATTTCCTCCTCAACAGGCAGATTTTACTTAATCAACTACAGCGTCTGTCACAGGCTGTGTCATTTCATTCTTTGCTGTGCCACATGCTCTGCATCATGGTGCTTTACTGGCATTGTAGCACCCTCAGCAACCTACTCAGAAAGCTTAGAGCTGACTTTGCATTTTTTGGCCTTGATGTCTGGCACTAATGTTAATTGGGATAATTCAGAGTTCACACCCATCTCCCTGAGGGGTTGGCTTAAAAATACATGTAATATGAGTTTTTAAATAATTTCTTTTGATTGGAAGTGTTTGGAAATGTTCCTCTCCACTGGTTTTAAAAGGTGTCATTTTTTTATGAATGCTGAGACGTTGATTAATAAAATTCCAAAAGCATTAACTCAATTGAGCGGACTCCAACTTTTCCCTTTTTTATTATTATGATTTGTGAAAATAAATGCAATAAAAAAAAGTCCCAGCAGCTCTGTTAAACTGTATCCTCAGCAGTCTCCCTCCTGATAGCCCTACCAGATGTTTTACAATGCTAGACACAGGGTCGTTTGCTCTTTTTTCAGGGGAAAGCCGAGCAAAGCCATGGCTTGGCACTATGAGCCATCAGCTTGTGACCCTGTGTCTCAGGCACTTCATGCACTAGCCTGTACCCTGAGGAGGAGCTGGATGATTTCATCTGCCCCCTTTCAAGACGCATGAAGGGAGAGCAGAATTGGATGGCTACATTAAGTTGCTGTCTTTCAGCTTCCTGGGGACAGTGTGTGGGAGGTGATACTCAGGCCAATCTTCTCCACTGCATGCCCTGCGGGTTGTCTGGGAGGATGGCAGATGCAGGCTCTGGATCAACCAATCCAGGACCATCTCCTGTGCAAGAATGTCCATAGCCACCCAGTGTTGGGAGACCCACCAGGGGAGACTACTCTTCCTTGTGGCCTTTGGTTTTGCTCTTCCCACGTCTGGCATGAAATATGCCCTCTGAATGGAGCTGGAGAAGACCACAAGCCCTTGTATTTGGGAGGGAGGAGCGGGGTGAGAACTGGGGGAGGTGGAGGTGGAGACTCTTTCTGCTCCCAGCTGCCAGCCTGCTGGCCAGGGAAGGATTTATTGCCCTAGCTGCATTTGGGATGCAGGCTGCTCAGAATAGCCATCCATCCTACACGTCTGAGTGTGCTGCCACGGGAGATTCATTTGTAAGCTGGCCTACCTTCTTCCTGAAGTTTCTTTCTCCTTTATACTTCAAGGGCTAATATATTGTTCAAATTAAAGCAGGCCTGGAGATGGAAGACAGAGCTGGTTATTGAGTGGAATGGACTGGTGAGGAGTGGGTAATATATTTAAAAACCGTGCAAGAGCCACTAGGGATGATATAGTCTGATTTATTTGATTTAGCATAATTTATAGTACACTAGACTATGTTGTGATTCTTCAGGGTTTTTATCAGGAAATTTGCATCCATTATTTAAGGATCTCTGGGCAGAAACATTCTCTTTCTTTTATTATTTTGGCTTTAAACATATCATATACCACAGAAGAATTTATAAGTGTATAAAGGCTTTTAATAAGTTCGGATGGGGAAAAAAAGAAAAAAGAAAAAAGTTTGAAAGCTAAGATCAGCAAGGGAGTAGGATTCCTGCTTCACTCTTTCCCAAGAGCATGGGTGGACTTTGTTTAAAAAAGGTAGTATTGTATGTGCATTAATTCTCCTTTTTTTTTGTCTTTAGGAGAAAGCCAGCTCTGGTAGAGTCACTGACATCCAGAGACCAGTGGCTCAAACCAGCACTGAGCCTCTGCTTGTGTCTACTAGGAGCCACAGATCTGGTCTGTTGTGCACCTTCTTCCATTCTGGAGTGGTTCTGGATTTTAGTACTGGAATTTTGCTTAGTGGAATAGATGATATTCCATTCTTTTGATGTTCTAAGCATGACCTTTACATCATAAAATAAAATGTGTTTTTTAAGTTAGTCCTCTAATAATTTCATACTCTTCAGAGAGTATGGGAGTAAGGGAGATATCTCAGGTGAAGCTGGGGCTGTCGTTAGAACAGAAGTGGCTTCAGCATAAGATTGGGTCTCTAAGCATACCATCAAGGGAAAGTTTTGGGGGTTTTCTTGGTGGTTTTTTTGTGTGTGTGTGTGTTTGTTTGTTTCTTTTTTCTTTTCCCCTCTGGAATTTCGAATCTTTTCCGTGCACAGAGTAGGACAAGGGGGTGGTCTCCAAGTCTGTGCCCTACTAAGGTACCTTTTGATGCACAGAACATCTCAGCAAATGCTGTGTCCAAAATATCTTAAACCTTCATAGAAGGATCTCAGTCTTAAATCCGACATATCATGGATTCAGCTGCTCTGCTGGACTTTCCCCTGCTCTGATTTATTTCTAGGCATATTCCACGTTTTGGAGGTTTGCATCCCGTTAAAGCATAGCAGGCTGCAGCCCTTGAGCCCTCAGCCTAAAGATGTTCAGTTTGGGAAAGTTTGAGTCCCTGGTGATCTGCAAACTGCAACACTATTTGAAACCTTTGTTGACAGTCAAGCACGCTGAGTGTTTAAAGTTTTAATAAGTTTAGAGTTCATTCTGAAGTCCACCAACCTCTGTGTACATCTGTAATTTATGAGTGCCTCTTGGTTGGTTTAGTAAATTGTACCTAAGAGTGTTTTTGAAACTTTGGCAGCTCTACCTAGAGTTTCATGATTCATCTGTGCTTTTGCCAACTCCTTTGGTTCTTTTCTTTTTGCTCTTTCTTTTTTTCATCACCTCTTTTTGCCATTGGAAGATTTCTTAAATATTTAATTCAGGGCTGGGGTTTGGAATGCAGTTTGTCACACCTTTTCTGTGCCAAACCCCTTTGCATGCTCTATTAAGAACAACTTTCCACAGACCGATGTATTTATTTGTGACAAGGCTTTTAAAACTGGTGTAGATGGCAGAAGGTAAAGTGCAATGGGCCAAGTCCACTTGTGGAGGAGCCCTGCCCCTTTTGTGCAGGCAGGGCTTGTTCTCCTGCAGCCTCTCTCTCTTGCAATGCCAGCAGCAGGGACAGGGCAGCTGCCCTCTGTTTAGTAGAGGAAAGCAAGTGGCTGGGAGCTATGGAGGGGAAGGTGTGGGTGAGTGTGCTCCATTAGGAGCAGGTCCCCAGGCTAATGCTGGGTACCTGGCTTCTGGCCAGGGACATTTGCTTCAGCTGGGAGGGTCCTGTTGAGAAAATACAGGACAGCTGCCTGGAGGCAGCCAGATAATATTGAGGCTTCCAAAAGAACCTCTTTGTGCCTTTGCCCTGGACAGACTGTAGGAGCTGGGCTGGGAGCTGCTGAGCTGGTTTATTGTAAATAGAAGAGTCAGTCTTCCTCTCATGTATGAACTTTAACATTTCTGCCAGCTCTTGTCAAAATAATCCTGTTTTCTTCAAAACATGTGAGAATTTCTGGGCTCTTAAGAAGGCTGAGTGCCTGACAAACTCAGCACTTGTCTCTTCAGCCAGCTAGGGGTGTCAGGGACACAACTATGATACTGACTGCATTGAAGTGTCTCATAACTTCCCTTGGGTTTTTTTATTGTCTCAGCCTCCAGAGTGCTTTGATTAGATTGGGATCCTAGTTTTTGTACTTTAGTTCTTTTAAAGTAAGTTTCTAGCCCTTGTGACTGTGGAAAGAGTAGCTTGAAAGCATGCAATGTGCTTTGGATGTGCTAAAATCAGAAAAGAAACAAGGAGAGCCTAGCTGGTACCCTGGGCATGGGACATATCTTTAACTCTGGATTGCAGTTTCTTCAGGCTTGGTATCATCCTTGTAGCAGAAGTGTCAGGACATAGCACAACTTGCCTGAGGTTAACATAGCAGGGCAGCAAGTCAAGGACGTGCTCAAGGTGTCCTAGCCTTGTGCTGCACAGCTCCTGCCACACTGCCTCATGTGGGCATTACCCAAGGACTGGGCCGGTGCAGGATTTGGTCACATTGAGAACAGTTTACAACAGAAAACTGAAGAGTTAGAAAACAAATTGTTTGTGTCTCACAGGAAGTTAGCTTGCTTTCACTCCATGTTTCCACCTCAAACCTCATAATGGTGGATTTTCAGTGTGTCAGGTTTTGATTCCTCCAGCCTTGATATCACATCCTTGCAGGACCCAGTGCAACACTTTTGCTGCTGTTGGCAGCTTGGTACCATTTGCCTTTTTTGATTGAATCTGGCAGCATTAGTCTGAGAGCATGTGCCCTCTCTCCCTGTTAGATATCCTTTCTGAAAGGTTGGAGCCTTTGACATGTTTTGTGGCTGGACAGTAAAGCAATGAATTGGCAACAAGATGTTCCCAGCTCTAACAAATGCAAGTCTAGGAACTACACTGTGACAAAAAGTCATATGCAAGCCATACAGCCATTAATTGTCAATGGCTCGTGCTGTGCTGACACTGGGTTTGTTTTACATTATTCCTATAGTGAAACAGGAGTGGCCAATGCTCTTGTACTTAGGCTGGTTGGTTTAATTCAGGCAGACAGCACTTCTCAGCTGATAAAGAGGATTTAAACTGAAGGGAGACAGAAGAAGGAGTGGAAAATGATACAAAGTAAAGCTGGTCCCATCTTAAAAAAATTACTAACAAAGAGTTAATCTGAGCAGATTTATATTTATCTGTCTGATATTTATCTGTCTGACACATGTAATTAATACAGAGAACTGGCGTCTACTCTGTCAGTTGAAATATTTTATTATTATTAATAACTATTTATTAACTCTGGCATTCATAGTATATGCCAGGCACTGTGCAAAACCCAAAGAAAGCATAGTGTCTCCCCAGAGAGTTTATACTAATCTGTTCTATTGAAAAAATATTTTTTTTAAATGCTGTTTATAAATCATTCTTCTAGCAGTATTTAGTACAGAGGTTTGCACTTCCACATTCGTGTTTTCATGGCAAACAGATTTGCCACAGAGAAAACTCTGTACAGTTCAGTCCAGTTATGCTTTATGGAATTTCTTGTGGGCAAACTATTGGAGGCATCTGCTGCAGAGAGGCCCTTAATACACAGTTAACCTCAAAATCTGCCTAAGCATCATTAATTCTAATGTCCTTGAACACATGGTTTTGGCTAAACATGTGCTGAAGTGCTCTCCCAAATGTGGATGAGATTAGGTCTATACAAATGGTTTTGGTGAAATGCAGTGTAAACATTCAGGGAGATTGTACCTGCAGGGATTTGCTGTGGAAATGAGAATCATGTCTATCATGGGTGGTTGTGCTCAGATGTCTCCTCAGGTAGCATGACCTGTCCCTCCCAGTTAGGACCATTTTCCCATCCATGGGATACTGAAATCTTTATCAACCCCATGGGCTGAATATTCAGTGAAGGTGGACTCTCTCATGCTGCGTGGAGATGTTCTGTAGTACTGCCCTGCATATAGAAGAAAAGCCTCCTAGGAGAGCAGATGAAGTCATGATGGGCCAGTAGTTTAGGATAAAGACTTTTTTTTCAAAAAGACCTTCACTGTCTGCCAAGAACTAAATCTGTAGTTAAATAAAGGCACATAATGAAATAGAAGTAAGAAAAAATGCCAAAAACAAGTATAAAATTGTATGTGTGATAAACAAACGGTATCATCCAGTCTCTAAGGGAGAATAACTGAAAAAAGATAGTATTGGGATAACTTAAAAATCTAGTAATAATGCCTAATGAGGTCCTTAGAGGGCTATCTCTGTGTGAATGGCTTGGTTCAAACAGGAGATTTATCTGTGTTCAGAATTGTGTCTAATTTGGTCTTACTTATTTAATACCTGAAGCCAACTTGTGTTCCCTATTGAATTGCCGTCAAGAAGTAGAGATGCCTGATGGTGCTCTCCTGCCTCTCTGAGAATCACAAAGCAGCAGATCCATGATAGCACATCTGAGGACAAAGGCCTTTTGATTCTCTGCTGGGTCGCTGCCCCAAAATTACCCCATCTGTCTGGACCTTTTGTGAGTCTTTGGGGAGTCAGAAGCATAGAAATATCTGAGTGAGCTTGAAGCAGAAAAGAGCTGCAAAGGACTTGGTGGGAAGGAGCAAAATCTTTGTAGTCCCACAAGCTGGCTTATCACCTCTCATGTGGCTTCACCCTTAATTTCTGAAGAGATACCCTTCACTATAAGGATTTTTCTGTTCCCTTAAAATCTCAAAAATCTTATCTTTAGAATAAGTTCAAGTGAGCTTTGACTGTTCTGTATAGAGTACACAGGTAGAAATGTTCCTTAGGAAATCAGCTATGCTGTGAAGGACTTTACAGAGAAGCAACATAAGCCAAGCCATAGGAGAGTGACTCTTTTAAAATTTATGAATGACTATTTTTCTGGCTGATGCTTGTGAAATAAGTCAGGTTGGCACAAACAGTTCATGGAAGACTTTATTCAATGTGTGAAAGCCCTGAGAACAGAAAGACTGCTGCAAGGCTTTAGATGAAACATATGGGTGAGTCACTCAGACCTGCTTGTTTTTTATGTCAATATACACAAGACATAATTGTAGGTAAGATCACTTGGAGAAAGTAGAGTAACTGCATTTATTTCTTGTAAGTCTCTCTAGAGGCAAGAGGCTTCAACAATCAAATTCTTAGAATCCCAAGATGGTTACATTATGAGTATCTTTTTTTTTTCTTTTTGTGAGAAAGCTGAGTGGAAGGCACTTCATTTTTCTTTTTAGGATACACTATCCTAAAAAGGAAATCTTTCAAACATTTGTCAACCACAACGTGACTTTGTAGAGTGTTTTAACTTGTGCAAGGTGAAGAAAAGTGTGATGCATGTCCTCAAACATGTACAGTTATTTACTAACCGTGCAAGACGATGGTTTATTTTGAAGCAGTAAATGTCAAGACAGAGAAATGGAAACCAGTAAGAAAGAAGTGAGGAATAAAATATTAGGCAGCCAAATGACTATGGCTGGATATATCTTGTCTCAGCATTTCTTTGATTTTCCCCAAAAGAAGTTGGCAGTGACAATAGAAAGGCTATGAACAATGGAGCAATATGATGTACTTGTGCCAAAATGTAAATACAAAAGAAATATTCTAAAATAACCCTGTATCGAATTATCTGCAAGGAACAGAAAAAAATAATCACAGCTTCAGTTCCTTAGAAACATAGAGAAAAATCAAATGCAGAGCTTAATGAGTTTATCTTTACATAGATAGAAATTACTTATTAAAAATTGGATCCCAATTAGAGAAGACCAAATCAATGTATTGGTGATGATGTGATGGATGAGTTATGTGACTGATGTGTTTCATCATGATCATTGTAAACTGAACAAAATCAAAAACCCTGAAACTCAGACTGTGCCTTACATTATCTCTTTCTCAACAACTAAGGCTGTGAATGATGATGTATTTAATATCTTTATTAATGATCTGGATGAGAATATTGAGTGCACCCTCAGTAAGTTTGCAGATGACATCAAGCTGGGTGGCTGTGTTAGTTGACTAGAGGGTAGGGAAGGTTTACAGTGGGATCTAGACAGTTTAGACTGATGGGCCAAGGTTCAACAAGGCCAAGTGCCAGGGCCTGTTCTTGGGTCACAACAAGCTCATGGTAAGCTATAGACTTGAGGATATGTGGTTGGAAAGCTGCAACTTGGGGAGGGACCTGTGGGTATTGGTTGGTATCTTGGTTTGTATTAGAACCATGGTGGCCGCAGGAACAGGGAGGTGATCATCCCCCTGTACTCAGCACTGCTGGGGCCACACCTCAGTATTGTGTTTGGTTCTGGGGCCCTCACTACAAGAAGGATGTTGAAGTGCTGGAGCATGTCCAGAGAAGGGCAACAAGGCTTGTGAAGGGCCTGGAGCACATGGCCTACAAGGAGCATCTGAGGGAGCTGGGGTTGTTCCAGAGAAGAGGAAGCTGAGGGGAGACCTAATCACTCTCTACAACTACCTGAAGGGAGGTTGGAGTGAGGATGGGGCCAGCCTCTTCTCCTTGGTGGCAAGTGACAGGGCTAGAGGAAATGGTTTCAAGCTGCACCAGAGGAGGTTCAGGCTGGATGCTAGGAAATATTTCTTCACAGAGAGGATTATCAAACACTGGAATGGTCTGCCCAGGGCAGTGATGGAGTTGCCATCCCTTGGGGTGTTTAAGTGCTTAGTGCTGGTTTAGTGACATGCTGGTGCTTAGTGACATGGTTTAGTGTTGACCCTTCAGTGCTGGGTCAAAGGTTGGACTGGATGATCTTGAAGGCCTCTTCCAACCAAATATACTCTGTGATTCTGTGATGAATTAATGCATTTCAAGTTCCAAAAATAGGATCAAGCTATTAGGTGAGCATGCAATATGACATTTTTATAAGTCTCTTAGGTGCGGATCTTAATGCAAGTGGTTCCAACACACTCATATGGACTGGAACTCTTTACTAGCCCTGGCTTAACACAAGCACTAAAGAGAAATGTGTAAGGAGAAGAAAACAGTCTCAAGCCAAAGATCCACTCTATGTGAGTCTATGTAAAGCACAAGAGGCACAGAGAGCCTTATCTGCCTTTCGTTTCCTAATGCAATCTGTTTTGACAAAACTCTGAATGTCTAATTTGTATTAATTTCTTACATCATGCCATAAAAACGTATTTTTCAAAAACACCCAGTGAAAGCCAATGAATAGGTCTGCAGAGATTCTATTGCCTGACCTCCTTTTCCTCAGCTCTGAGTCTCTTGAACATGAATCCCACCTGGCCGTGCTGGACAATGTGGAGTTTATTCCCAAGCAAATGTTTCTGGACTCGTGGCTTAAGCAAACAGCATACTCTCCCAGGAAGGCTCAAGGTAACATCCTTTTAAATTGCTTGGTGCCTTGTAATTTATGCAGGTGTACTGGACACTGCTTTGAAGCACCAGAGGTTGTTTTGTTTTCAGAGGGCAGTTGAAAGGTTTACCCTTTTGCATTTATCCTTGGCCTTCTCTGGCCTATGACCAAATATTCTACTCAAGCCTCCTCCCTCGGACCTGTTCTATACTTGCCACACATCAGCTTCAGTCCACCTTCTTCCTCCACTTGCTGCCCTGTGATGGACCTCCCACTCCTGCAGCTGCAGATAAAGTATGAAACTGGTCAGGACACTATTGCTTGATTTCTGTTCTTAATTTCCACATCTTCTCCAGGAAGAAAAAAAAAACATTAAAAAACCCCCAAACAACCAAAAACCGAATAAAAATCCACTGGGGAGCAAAGACAACAGAACTAGAGAGTGCCCAGTATTACTGGGAAAAGTGTGGGAAGGGAAGAACCCCTTATACTATCAAGGCAGGAGATATGGGGACCCTTGCCAGGAAACCCTACCACCATGTAGGCAGTAACAAGAGTTCATCTTGCTCTCAGCTTAAGCATCACATTGCATCAGCATATAACTGCACGTATAAAGTTGCATACACACAAAATGAACTGTCTGTGCACTCAAAAACATCCCCTGTTACTCTGGATGCAGGAAATATGCTGTCAAAATGTAATGGTCCAGCTTATGGCTTGATTGAACATTTTATGATCTTTGAAAGACATGGCAGCTGGTGTGAGCTTTTGCATCAGATAACAGTGTTCCCATCTCCAAATACTTCCATGTGACTGGCTTTGGTTAAAGAAGGCAGTCTTGCTGAATTTAATTAGACAGAAACACTATTTAAGGTCAGATACTACCCCTTTTTGTTACCAAGGAAGATAGCCTGGGGCATTGCTTCATGCCCAAGAGTCTCACTAGCACAGCTTTCTGGCTGAGAAAACAATGTGCTACATCCAGGAAAAATATGAAGACTATATTTATGCCTAGAAACTGTCACACTGGTGTCTTTATAAATTGTGCTGATACAAAACCAAAGAGCCTTAATTTAATTATGTGTGTTTTCCTTGGTAAGTTTAAGATGAGATCTGGGGGAGGACTCTGATTACCTTCTTCCTATCAGACTCTCTTGAAAGACAGAGGCCTCGCTTTGTAGGAAGAGTCTTGCTCTTCCCACATGTCCCTGTGCTTGGGTGGTGATGTTTTGGTTACAGCAACAAATTCTGTGTGAGGGAAGGTGATTACTGGGGTTGGAAAAACTGTCTGAGTGGAAGACTTCATTCAGCAGTTTTCTTTCTTTGTGAGTAACCTGCAAGCAGGTGGAACTTTTTTCTAGATGAACTGGTGGCTCACAAAGTGAATTTGCTGGCTATCTGGAGAGCCACTTTCTGGGAGCCTCTTATGCAGGATCAAGGCATCCTCCTATCACAAATTCACAGGGAGCGAGAGCTTGTCCGGGCTCAGTGCTGCTCTTTAGCATCTCATGGCTTGGTGATGCCTGCTGTACCCTTGCTGAGGAAGTAGATGAGGCTTTAGTAGAAGGATAATAGTAGTTTCTAACCTTTCACTTGGAGGAGAAAGACTCTTTGCAGCTGTGTAGCTTAGTATAAAATGCACCAAATGTAGAAGTGCATTTTGAAGGAAAGTGAGTGCTTTCATTTGGTATTTCCAAGAAAATACATGCACTTTGTATTACCCCATCACAATCCAGCCCTGTTTAATGTCTGTAAGTAGCTTATGGTTTATGGAGAGCTGGTGAACAGCTAGCTAAGAGCTTGCTGATCCAACCTGCTTGGCTGTGATCAGCCACATGGCATATTCCTGTGACCATGGGGTAAAAGCCCTGTGCTCTCCTCAAATAGTCTCCAAAATTATCTTTCAGCTTGCTGCTTTAGCAAACACTCCTGCGACAAGTACATCCCCTGCATTTGTAAGGGAAAGGGAACAGGAAAGGGATGTGGAGTTATGCTGCAAAAATAATCTGCCATTCTTTTTTTAGAGAAAGTGAGACAAGACCCTGCAAAATTTGAAAGCTGATGATGACCTCTCCTGTGGGAGATATCTAGAGTGAAGGTATGGATGAACTAAAAGCCACAGCAAAACATGTTTGGTGAAGTTCTGGCCCCATTACCATACAGAGCATCCTAGGAAATGGGAGTCACATCTAAAAGGATGCACCAAGAATAGTAATATTTGTACAAGGTGGCAGGCACTGAACTCCCAGGCAGAGCTGAATCAAATGGTTGGGGACAACTAGACAAGAAAACACATGCCTGGAAAAATAGTCACTGAATTCCTCTCACTCCTTTCTCTGGCACATTGTTCTCTCTGAAAATGTTGACAACGTTCCTTGGACAGAAAGAGACTTGAAATGGAAAAAGTAAGTGAATAGGCTGTGGTTATGGATTATTTTCTTTGCCCAGCAAGGGAGTATTGTATAACAGAATTTTGGTCAAGTATCAGTTTTATTCTTAAAATAGTTATTATTCTTCATACTATATATGAAACAAGAGCTATGTTTTGGGTGTAGTGTACTTCTTGATAACATGGTGTGAGTGAGCTTTTTTAAAAGTAATAAATAAAAAGAAATTATTTTTATTAAATTAATTTAATTTAAACTAAATTAAAATTAAATAAAATGTAGAAGGAGGTATGAAAAAAACTTTTTTATATGTATTTGGGCAAAACTGACATCTGTGAAGCAAGGGACTACGAGTGCAAAATCTTTTGTTCTTTGCTCTCTGATAAATGAACTGCAAAACTGGAAACAGACAGGTGTATTTCGAAGGCAGTGACCAGATTCTGATAGCAAGTGTGATCTAACACTACTGGATTGCCATGTTACTCAAAGTAAAAATGATTTCCACTGGGAGATAGAGGGTCTCTCTCTAAATAACATGTCCATGAGCTTATGCAAATGTAGGATCAGCCGTGGGAATGTATAATGCAACAGCAATCCATGTGTGTCAAAACAAGGCCACAGTGTTTCAGGAAACTTAAAGGCCCTGAAAGCAGAGAGATTTTGTATGATTATACTAAAGAAAATTAAAAGAATTCTATGTCTAAAGCCAAAAGCTAAGTGGCAAAATTCCCAGAATAACCTTTCTCATTTTCTTTTCTGGTTTGTTGTTTTGTGTTGGTTTTGTTTGATTTTATCCCTTTCATTTGAGCAGAACCATTATCAAAAAAGCATCTCACAGGGTGATTTCAGTACTTCCTGCAGTCCGTAGAAATATATAAAAATTTCAGAAAAATGCTGGAGGGAGCAAACTGGCTTTGAAGAGCTGTGGTTATTCATGGGGAGGTTGTGTAGCAGTGCCTATGTGCTTCATTCTGTGCAAGACAAAAGATTTAAACTGTCCTTCCTCCAAGTACATTACCAATATAAAAGACAAGATGTTGGACCTGATTCAGTTTTCATTTATTCTATCTCAGTTGAAACAACTTTTAGAAATCTAGTGTGAGAACAGTTTCCAAAAATAGCTAAAAGTTAAAGGATTGAGGATGGAGATGGCAGCATCCATGGGAAAAGGTCGGGTGGCCACAATACTCCCTCGCCTTCTGTATGCCTCAGAAAACATCTGTTTTTTGCTGAGTTTTGAGTGAAAATGTATCCTCTGGTATTATTAATTGTTTGGGGGGGGGGGGGGGGCAGAGGATTTGGGGCACCTATCCCTATATATTACCCCAGCAAAATAAACAATTGCAAGGAGTTCTAGTTTTGATCTTGAGGTGAATGTGTGTGAAATACACTGAGTCAGGAGGGTTATGCTAACCATATGTACTGCTGTATGTATGTCACATACATAGACAGAAGATCATGAACAGGAAAATGCAATCAATCATGCTGGCACTTTCTTCCCAGCCTTGCTCTCAAGTGCCTACAACAGAAAACCACTGATATGCACACATATGTAAACAAAAGTTGGCGTATTTCTATTGCTTTTGTATTTTTTTTCCAGATCCTTCTGTAACATGAGGGATAATACTTGCCTCTCAATGTTTTAAGTGGCAATAATCCACTTGCTAAAGGGAAAAGCTAGAATGTGAAAGGGTTTAATTTAACATCCCAACACAGAAAACAGATTATTTCTGAAAAGGCAAAGTTCTGATATCTAAGTATTATAAAACCAACTTTAAAAAATAGAAAAAGAAAACAGCTTGCTTTTGATTTTTTGAAATTGCTTGATAAAATGAGAGGCTAATAGCAGTGACCTTAAAGCAAGTTGGATTTAGGTTTAAACAGTTTGTTTAAACTTCCCTGAAAAGCATTGTCAGAGTATTTTACTTTTCACTTGTGTGTCAGCTAATGCAGATGGCTACAGCATCACCTGTTTTGTGATGTAGAGCTCCACATGTAGTCACCAGGTCCCCCTCCACAGTGAGACCCTGAGAAATTGAAGATCCTGAAAGTTCCTGAAAAGTGTAACCTGCCTGAGAAAATCATATGGCTCTAACAGGACTAATCACCTACCTTAATGCTTCCAGACTGGAGATCTGCTTCTGCTCTCCCTAAGTTACTTCCCAATACATCAGTCGTGTGTATTAAGGTCCAACTAAACCACACTAAAAAAAAGATATAGATAAATATCCTGAAACCGCTATTAAAAAACAATTATCTTGAATCAATTTTACTTGGGAATATACAGAAATTACTTCTCTTTCAGGCATTTTGAAGCCTCTGCTGTCTTTAGGAAACAGTGTAAGTACTTTGGAGGAGGTGGTTTTCCTAATGAATATGCTCTTTGTTTGAGAATGGCAGTGAAGTCTTGATCTTCTTCTATTATCATGTGCAACTTGTCTAAAACAACACTTGTGCCAGGGGATGGCAAAGTTTGACATTTCAATGGGATCAGCTCTATTAGTCTGAGTTTGTACTGTCACACCCTGACTTCCACGCTGCAGGAAGTCCTAATTCTTCTTCAGCTGCTGGAAATGGACTTGATAGGGCAATTCAAGCCAATAAGAAACCCTAAATTTACTGATTTGTACCAAAGCTAGAGTTAGCATAGCTGACATTTGAAAGCAAATTTAAAGCAGAAATTTCACATACTACAAGTTGCAGTTTAACGTTGGACTGAGGCACCTAGGCAAGGGGCTTGCTTTTTGGCCCTGCTCAGTGTCTTTCAACTCCTGTGGATTTCTGGAGAGACTGAGAAATGGACAGTATCTCTGAAAATCAGACTCATAGTAAAGTAAGGTATTGACTAAGAGCAAAGGATACTACTTTTAGACTGTTATCAGACTGTTATCAAACTTTTATTTAAGCTTTCTACGGAGTTGCTCATCTCATTGCAGTGAAACCTGTTGAATACTCAAGTAGCAAAGCTGGGGAGGTTCTCATCAGATTTTTCTTGCTGACTCCCCATTTTAATTTCTTGTATCTTTCACTGGTCCATGTGCACAGTATTCCTGCATTTCCCTAACTTGAAGCCTCTGGAGAAAGGGGTTTTACTGTCAAAAATGGGAGAAGGAATAGAGAAATGCAAAGAGACAGAAAGCAGCATTCAGTTATGTCTGCTTTGAAGAAGGTGGATTGAATTTCACCCTGAATAAGGAAATTTTGAGTGAATTTCAAATTTTCTAGTATTTTCTCCAGCAAATTAATCCTTAATGGCATATTTCAGTAGTTAAGAAACAGATATATACCACAAATCTTAGGAATCCAGTCAAAACAAAAGGCATTTCTGAAGAGAAAATGTTGCAGTGAGCTATTTTCCAACCATCTACAGAGCAAGAGTCTTAGTAGGGATAATTTTGTCACTCAGTTAAAAATTAATAACATTTTTTTTTAAAAATTATTTTAGATCCATTTCATTCAGGTGTATTCCTGGGAAGAAACAACAGCACATCTATGGATTCTCACATTTTTCAGTGTACTGTGAGAACATCTGCTAGTACTCATCAAACTCCTCTGTGGTTGGTGAACCCCATTTAACAGGTTGAAGAAATTAGGCAAGTTAAAGACTTGTCTGAGACCATACAGGGAATTGGAGGACAGTGTAGGTATAAGAATCATAATTTTCTAGCTCTACTGACAATTACTTTGCATCAAGGAGAAGGCCTTTTATTCTAACATAACACCTTGGTTATTTGACTTTACTTTTTCTCTCTCTCACTCTTGCTCTACCTCACCCCCCCCCTTTAGTATGCATCTTTGTGTTTAATCTGTGGTGCCAAACAGACGAAATAAATGTTGTCACCACTCCAGAAAGAGCAGGGAGAGTTTATTTAGCTGATGTGATGGCATAGGTGGGTTACAAAAACCTCACAGAGTTTTGGCAGAGAGGCAACCTCTCGAGGTCTGCTTAAACTTACTCATGTTAATCGGGTGGCCTGCACAGTTTCTCAGGTAGGACAGGTGCAAAAACACCCTGAAATCACAGTGTCCCACTATGGATGGCATCCAAAATGCCTATCTTAATTCCTTGTTTTTCTTTTCATGTAGCTCTCCAGCCAAACATGCCTCTGTATCTGATTTTGATGACAAATGTTATGATGGGTTAGGGAAAAGGTTACTATGCTCTCCTAAATTAAGTCCCTGGGGAAGGCATTTCTTTATGGCCCTCTTTGTGCCATGAGGAAACCTACTTTCCATATTTTAAAGGCAGTGTTACTTCATTTGCTATAAAGGTTGAAAGCCTTTGATGTCAAGGATTCCTCCAGATATTTTGGTTTATCTTTTTTTTTTTTTTAGGTCAGGAAGCATTGCTCTTTTATAGATACCTTTAGGTCCATTTTTGGAGGAGTGGTCCTATACATCAGGTATTGTCTTATTCTCATCCTGTTTTTCCAGTGCCTTGTTAGCTGGAACATCCCATAACAACTAAAGACTGGTGAATCAGAAGTGATGGGAAACAGCTCTCTGGGAGTCACTGTAACTTCGTTTGTGAGGGGTTTTGTAATGCTGTTCCTGCATTTTCTCCTCGTAACAAAACCAACAGGTCGGTTCTGGGTTGCTTTGGCAAAGGGATGCAGATGGGCAATGATTCAAACCAGCTGTGCCAGGCAGCTCATGCCCAGTGCCTGAACTGGTAAGGGTCCAGCTTAGTCATGAAGTCCAGTCTGGGCAGCACTGCTGCTAGTGCTGCCTCCTCACTGGGTTGGGGCATGCTAACAAAAGGTTGACAGGATCCCACCGTGCTTTCCTGCATTCCCCACAGCCTCAAGACACTCAGGGATCTCACGCTAGTGTGGTCAATAGAGTTGCTCCTCAGCTGGTGTTATACCAGCCCAGCCAAGTGAATGTGAATGTGCCCACACTTACTGTCATCCGCCCATCCCCTCTCCATCTCATACTCTTATCATTCTCCATCCCCTTGTCATAAACAGGATCCAGACACCAAAGAGAATTTAACTTGTGTGTGAATTCTGTGATGATTGTAATGATGCAATCTATTTACCTTAAACAAAACCAGCTCAACTGATCAGAGAAACATCTCTGTGGAGGCTGGAATGATCACGTGTCTTGTACCAGATCAAGTGTATTGTGCACTTCACAGGATCTATAAAAACTTTGATTGAGTTATCTGTACATTAATGTATTGGGTTTGCCTGAGCTGGAGTTAATTCTCCTTGGAGCATCTTCCTAGTGCTGTGTTTTGCAGTGCTGTGGCTGGGTGTTGATAACACACCAGTGTTTTGGCTACTGCCAAACACAGCACCCAGGCTGTCCTTTTCCAACATTCTCCTGCCCCAAGAGTCTGCTGAGGGGTGGGCAGGATCTTGGGAGGGGACACAGCCAGGCCAGCTGACCCAAACTGACTAAAGGGGTGTTCAATGCCACATGATGTCAGCTCAAAGAACGGGGTGAAAGAAGGAAGTGTGGTCTCAATGGTATCTGTCCTCAGAGCAATCATTTTGCATAGAGCCCTGCTTCCCAAGCCCAACCAGTGTCTGTTGATGTGAAGTAGAGAATAACCTCTCTCTCTTCATTTTTGCTTTCCACGTGCCACCTTTTGCTTTCCATGCATGGCCTTTTGCTTGTGCTTATTATTATTATTATTAAATTGCTTCTATCTTATTTGGTTTTGTTCTATTTTCCTCTCTCTCATGTCCATATAAGAAGGGGAGTGATAGAGCAGCTTTGGTGGGCATTTGGCCCCTAGCCAGGGGCAAACCACCACAGTTAATCCATTAGCTCATCTTCAGTTGCCTTAAAACTCTGTTATTGTTTTTCCTGTCAAATTATGAGCAGCCTTGCAATAGCTGAGTGGTGCCTCATCTGCCTCTGCAGTTGTTCTCGCCTGGAAATGGATTTCTTATCAGGCAGAACTTCTTACATCTGACCGTAAAGCTGTACTGCTCTCCCTCTGAAATACAGTCTCAGAGGGTTTTTCTTAAATTTTATGCTGAATTCTCAGAAATAGTTTACTGACTCTTTAAAGTGTCACAAATACAGTGTAAGGGTCTGCTGCCTGAAGGGAGGGGCTGCTCCTTGGGATGGTGTCTAAGCAAGCACATTAACCTAATGACACTGTTCAGGTGTGAGATCTATGAGCAATTGGATGAGGACATTAGAAACTATGGAAGAGATTATGAGTTTGTGCTTGTCACTGTGCTAATCTGCAAAGTGTGTGCATATTGCTGCAGTTAGAAAAGTGACAAGAATGGCACACAGGAGATTTGTCACTGCCACATCCAGACCAGTACAGAAATTGTTCATTAGTGACATACTTTAAGAAAATGTATTTGGTAACAGAGTGGATTAGCTCAGCAATATACATTCATCAGGGGAGAATTTCAGGTTTATGTTTAAGTAAACAAATGGTTACTTACGTTCTTTCATACAAAGTGGTATGATGTGTGTCTTGGTCTTCTGCTGCGGTATCATAATCCTCAATATGTATATTAAATGAAGGTGGATGAAGCTGTTTTGGTTTCTAATCGTGCTTTTTAAGAGGAGTCACTGGTCATAATGGTCTGTTTATAGAATATTCTCAGGTTTTATACTTGCCAGAGGTGTACAGAGGCAGCAGCAGGGGTATAGTTTGTCTGGATGCCAGCTTTTCACAGAAGAAAAGCTTCATAAATCACTTACATGAACTGTCAGTGCTGTTAGCAACTCCCTCTGGCGCTGTACAGCTGAGCGGTTGTGTTGAGCTCAGCACTCCCATGCAGCCAGAGGAGTCATGCTTTAGTTTATTTTTCTTTCCTAATTACCTATAGTCAGGGAAAGCTGGTCCAAGCTGAGGAATCTTTATAAAACACATTGGATGATAAAAAAAACCTTTTTCAGTGCCTAACAATTAATTGTGCACAGTAGCCTGCATCTCTGCTACAGTCAGCTTGGCATCATTTACTCCTTAGGCATGACAATGAGCATTCCTTGCTGACTTTAAAAGAGAAGTGGTTGTGAAGAAGAAACAGTGTGGATGTCTGGACCTGAAGTCATGTAGCTAATGCTGACATACAGACAATGCACACAAAAGCTTCCCAGTGTCAGATGAGAAGAACATGGGCTATAAATTCTCTGTCCTTAACTTATAGCCACACAGATGGTTTTAATTACAGCAGATGTTGTGTGAAAATTAACTTCAGCTTGTGCCTAAGTGGAGGAGCACTTGTGGAAAGGGGCTCAGGAGGTGAAGGCTATTTTTAAGACTCCTGTACATAGAACAATGTCTTTGTCTAGAGCAATGTGGTATAGTTGACTCAAGGTGCAGATCGCACACACAGAGGGGTAAGAAAAATATTTAGCTTTGTACAGCCACTTTGTGTGGGGGGATTGCTTGTAGATGTGGCATTTCACATAACTTGTGCTTAGTGATTTTATCTTGTTCCACTTGTTGCATGGCATGAATAGTTTCTCTGTTGAATATGAGGCAAGGAAATAAATGAGATGAAAGTACTCATCTTATCTTACATGTTGTTGTTCTTTCCTACACTGATGTGCAAAGAGAAGATGATGTAGAGCAGCCTTTCTCCCAGCCCTGGTGCAGAAAGCCAGGAGAGGTTTCTCCCTGTAGGCACAGATGATGGTAGTATTTGCACCCAGCTGATGTTTGGACTGCCCACCCCATCTTCTCAGAGCTATAAGGCCTGATTTAGGTACATAAAAGTGCATTGCATGCTGCAGGCGGTATTTCAGGGACCTGGGACTTCCCTACAAGGCACCAACTCTCAGAGAAGCACATGCATGTTGACATCTGAGGCTGATGGGGGAAAACCATCCCCACCACCTCAGCTGGAACTCCCTTTAGCTCCAAATACATCTGTCATGGCTAGGATTTGGCTACCTCTTCCAGCAAGACAATTCAAGTGCCTTTGAACTTGCCAGGGCAGCTGATGTGGTGAGGAGGCACAGCTGACTGAGCCAGCAACCATCAAGCCAACATACACTTGGGGCAGCTCTTTACCGTCCTCTGTGTAGCATTTTTCTTGGTGACTGCTGCTCAGCATACATCTCTGGCTCTTGGGGGGAAGCCTTCCATAAATCCAAATACGTCAGGGAGAAAGAAGGGTCTCACAGTGGCTTCACCTCACAGTGTAGCCCACCTCCAGCACACTACTCTAGGAGCCTAGAAACAGGAGAGCCACTGCTTCCTTCCTCACAGAACATCATTTCATAGACATCTGAGCTTTATTCTGCTTTTTGTCCTTCTTTTCTACTTTTCCCAGAATATGCAGACTTCCATTTAATATTTGGTATATGCAGTTTTATGTAGACTCTTTTTCTGCTTTCTGAAATTCCTCAGCCAGTTCAACTCCACTGTACTTGAACATTTGCTTTCAATAAGAAAAAATTTTGATTAAATCAGTGGCCTGGCCAAATCTAGTAAGTTTTTTCTGGCATTACTTTTAATGAGTCCCATTTATTAATTTTTTTCCCCCCTACCTTATTTGTGTAACAAATTTCCAGGTATTAACGTCAAGAAAGGCAGTATTTGGCCTGTCATATGAGAAAAGTAAAAACAACCCAGCACACTTCCTTTTGTAGTTCTGGATCTCATGCTTTCTTGATACCTATGAAAGAGTCATCTTGAAAAGTGCAAATTTGGAGCTAAGTGTTAAAGCATGCTGGTTTCTATGTGATTATGAATGAGCATGTATGTGCTCATCTCTCTCTCTCTCTCTCTCTCTATATATGTATATATACACACACATATGCATATTGTAATGTGTATATCGTAATCAAGCAACCACTGACCCATGCAGCTTTTTATTTTTGGCAGGTCTTTACTTTTTTTTTTTTTTGCTCCCCCTTCCCCCCAGAGGATTGCTCTTTAATGTAGTTATGCTAAACTGACGTTCACTTTGTGGTATTTAAAAAAAAAAAAAAAAAAAAGCAAACTTTTTAAAACATTCATATATGTCTGTAGTTTTTGGCTTCAAATTAAAATGACATTTGATTGTGTTTTTAAAATACTATGGCTCGATAAATTAATTACATGAGAAAATCCAGATGAAACAAATAATAACAAACATCAGCTGCCACCTCAGTCAAGTTCATGTATTATACTTTAAAACTTTATTATTTGAAGTGGACATATAATTACAGGAGGATGGAGGAAGAAGCCGTTACTGATGCAAATGACTATGAAAATCCATCATTCATAGGAGTTTGTCATGGGAGTGCATGGTTCCCAGGGAAGGCAGCAGGGTGAGGAGGTCCCTTCTTGTCCTGCTGGGAGGAGATATCTGGGTTTAGCATCTCCGTAGGGCTCATGCAGTATGCTGGGCACATTGCCTCAGAGGAGGAAGGGACAACATTGCACTTTCGTGGCAGCAAGAAGGGCAGCATTGCCCATTGGGCTCCACCTTGGCTCTGGTGGGACCACCCACCACGCTGAGAAGGTGGTCAGGTTTCCACCACAGCTCTGTTCTTAACTTCCCAGGTAGAGCCAGCAGCAGTATCAATTAGTTCCACTTATGGTTCTGTTTTTGAGATACTTGCCTCAGTTAATGGAAACCGGACTCACACTATCAATTTATTTCTCATTCTGTGGGCCACCAGCTGGTAATGATATGATTCTTGTTTACTGCTGACCTTGGCTGGATGTGAAAGAGGGACTTAGATGTAAATGGTTCAATCTTCCATTCCCAGACCCTTGAGCCTTTATTTGCTTCTACCCTACAAAGCAACATACTGGTTTTAATAAAATATATTGCCATCACTTTGAATATTTATATGCTTGAGCCATTAAAAAAATCTATTCTCATTAGTCTGGTTAGGCAAAAATAGCCCAAAGAGAGCTTCCCTTGCCAACATTTTCTTTGGTTACTGCTACCGAAATTTCCCATTTCGTTCTATGGCTGACTTGCAAGACAGTTATTCCTTATTAATCATGAGCGTAGTGCCATTAAGACTGCCAAGTAACAGTATAGCCAATATAACTCCTACTCACTTTATAAAGACAAACATTAAAGTCATCACTTACTTTGTGGCTAAAAAAGGGGAAAATGCAGGAGCATACCAGATGAACCTCAGACAGCACACCCTTTGGCACTTGCCCCAAAACGTTGCTGTAAATGCTGTCAGTTGCCAAATCCACCTGGATCCTGTGGATCCTGACCTTCGGCCATACAACGGCAGCAGTGGCTGTGCATGCTGAAGCTAGAACACTGCGGTGGTGAAACTGCGGGTGACTGAGGACATGTGAGGATACACATGGACCTCCTGGTCTCATGCCACCACTTTTATATATTTCTGTATTTAAAGCTATGCTTAAAGCCGTATCAGTAGCACTTGCTGTTGTGGACCAGTCTGAGGCAGTGTTACAGGCTATTCTGACTTTTTAAAATCATATTTCTCTTACATTTTTCCCTTCTGTGAGAAATGGGACATTTGGAAAGCTTGCTCCAGTTGCAGATAAAACCAAATGTTGCACTGGAAGTTCCTATGGGACAGAAAGTCTCTTGTACAAGAGGCTCTAGGCAATATGCAGCACTCCATAGTGCTTAAAGAGGAGTGAAGCTTTCCTCAAGAACTGATTTCTGTGATGCGGTAGCTGGACTCTGATAGAAGGCAGCTCATCATTATGATGCTGCTTTGGAAGTATAAACTGGAGATTATTCCCTGGCTTTCCACCCCCACATTTTCTGGAAAACGATGAGGAATCTAGTGATTTACTGAGGTTACTGTGTCATTTTGAGTTTAATATGCTGAGAGATCAGTGCAGATGCTTTGGGTGACCTTCTAAGAAGTGCACAGCACAACCTTTCTCTCAGGATGAATAACAGCCCATTTAGCAGAGGGTGGTGGTGCAGCACATCCTGCAGTCCACTTAGCCTTGAAACAGGGCTTAAAGCCGGGGTGTCAAGACATGGAAATGTCTTACTGGTGCTGAGATGAGCCTTTCCTTTATGGGTGTGCATTTTTCACACATTCAAAGTACCTGACCTTTTCTCAGCTTAAAGACTTTTCTGCATATTAATGAAAGGAAACATTTCTTGTTCTCATTTATCTCATTATAAACTTCTACAAAGTGACCATCAGTGAATTGTTGTATGTTCTTTGGCACATACTTCCTTTAAGTTTCATTAAAACCTACTCACACACATTAACAGTATACACACAGGCATGAATCATTATTAATCCTTGCTCAGGGAAAGGAGTTTATGGGGTCCCAGCTGTACAGGGCTTGATGCAAAAACGCAAGGTCTTGTTCTTCTGGAGCCACCTGCAAATTTCTGAACCCAAAGGGCTGCCTTCGCTCATCAAGGCAATAAAATATACTCTTGTTCTCACTGGTGTGAGGAGTTTTGAGAATTGTAGTCCTGATGATGTAATGGGTTGCAATGCACAGAGCACGATACTGTCTGGGGCTCCCCCATAGTGAGTGCGGTGAGCTCTTGTCTGCTGGCTCTGCATGAGCCAGGCGCTGGAAGGAGCCCCTGGGAGGAATGGGATGGCGAGCCACAGAAGTTGCCCAACAGCAGGGATGCTGGTGGTGCAAATACATAAAGCTTTGTTGTTTAACTGACAGTGGTTTAGCTGGAAAAGGATTCAAACAGCTGGTCCCTAAAATGCAGAGTTCTGTGGTTGGAGATAAAGGAGCCAGGTTTAGTCATGCTGCCTGCACGAAAGGCTCTGGGGACAACATCCACAGACACCTCTGCATGAGAGCACACAGCCTGGAGCAGCACTGCTTGGACACAGCCATTATTCTTCAGCTTCCCCCAGGATAAGGGCATGACCAGCTGGAAGTGGTCACTTCCATCCTTTTGCTTTTCATCTCCCTTAGCCCTAAGTGACCTCTGAATGCTTGTCTGGTAGCACAAACTGCCATCAAAACTTCTTTAAAAAAAACAGCTGAGAAATTCCCTGGACTTGGAGGAAACTGATGTCTGAATGCAGATTTCAGCCCAGCAGGCACCCTGCCCACATAAATGTCTGCTCAATAGACTGATGCATTTGGCTGCTTTGCTTGGACAGACAAGTATCCATGTTACACAACTGGTAAAATGGGATCCACAAATTTGTTTTCAAAACACATGTAAGAACATATTGTATGATGAAGAAGTAGTTATATGAAATATCCAGCTTCATAGTACTAAATTAATACTTCCACTAGACTTCAGTCATGTTCTATGGGATGATAATCTCACAGCTGCCTTTTCAAAGTGACAAGAAAAGAAAAGGGAAGGACATGAAGGAATGGCAGTAAATAGACAACACTCTTTAAGCCTGTCTTAAAGAGGCTCCTCCCTGTCCTGGGCCAGAGCTACTTGCCAGTGGGGCGTCAGCATGGGGGTTATCTCTCCTTGTCTGTAGCCCACTGATGGAGCTGGCTGATGTTTAGCAACTGCTTTCCTACTCCATTAAAAGCCCTGAAACAGGGGAAGCAGTGAGGTGGCTGAGTGGTGGCTCTACATGCTCCTCAGGTACGCTGCCAAAGGAGCCTTGGAGGGAAAATAAGTGTCTCCTATAGGAAAGAGTCCAGTTGCCAATTATGCTGTGCAGAACTTGCTGTGCTGATGCAGAAATCTGGGAAGCTTTGTAGCAGGCAGCTCCCCTAGGGCATCCCCTCCCAGGGACCAACCCACAAAGTCCCTAATGGAGCAAAAACATGGCTGTGCTTTGGCTGGGACAGGTCATCTCTCCAGAGGTATTTGCTTCAGTTGGCTTTGAAAGATTCTGGAGCAGAAGGACAAGGCTTTTTAAAATATTGGCCGTATATCTATATCTACATACATGAAAAGGAAAGGAAAGAGAAAAGAAAAGGAAAGGAAAGAGAAAAGAAAGAGAAAAGGAA
This sequence comes from Indicator indicator, assembly GCF_027791375.1. Classification (NCBI taxonomy): domain Eukaryota; kingdom Metazoa; phylum Chordata; class Aves; order Piciformes; family Indicatoridae; genus Indicator; species Indicator indicator. The sequence goes on along the minus strand of NC_072017.1, from coordinate 23,489,215 downwards.
AAGGAAAGGAAAAGGAAAGGAAAAGGAAAGGAAAAGGAAAGGAAAAGGAAAGGAAAAGGAAAGGAAAAGGAAAGGAAAAGGAAAGGAAAAGGAAAGGAAAAGGAAAGGAAAGGAAAGGAAAAGGAAAGGAAAAGGAAAGGAAAAGGAAAGGAAAAGGAAAGGAAAAGGAAAGGAAAAGGAAAGGAAAAGGAAAGGAAAAGGAAAGGAAAAGGAAAGGAAAAGGAAAGGAAAGGAAAGGAAAGGAAAGGAAAGGAAAGGAAAGGAAAGGAGAAAAAGAAAAAGAGAAAAGAAAAAGGAAAAGGAAAAGAAAAGAATAACTCGACCTCCTTAGACCAAGGAAAATAGTGACTCTCTTACAGTATATATTGTGCTCCTGTTGACATATCCTCTTCATCAAATCCATTAAAACCAAGACCATTTGCTTAATGAGTGTTGCCTTCTGTCTGGGTCAGAGGGAGATGAGGAGAACTCCGCTCAGCAGTAGCATTTCTACATAGGTAGCAGTTTTTCTGGGGAGAGAAGAAAGTAATTTTTAGAGTAATGCATTCTTGCAAATATATGTGTGTAGATTATCATGGCCAGAGTAACCTTGAGGTACTTCCCCCTTAGGGGGGCTTGCTGAAAAGCATTACAGATATTGATAAAATATCCAAGTAGAACATTTTGTGAAATGACTTCAAACACCCATGTGGAAATTCCTCTCCATTTCATAGTAGTGAGTATAAAACCTTAGTACTTCAGTTACCCACTGCAGCTGATGACAAATGCTTGTGAAAGTACGTGCAGCTCTAGAGAGCTTCTCTTTCATCAAAGCAAACAAGAACAACAAAAAATATCATTGGACTGGTTTGTTGTTGTTGTTGTTGTTTATTGTTCATGTAGGCATTTCTAGTGGGCAGAACCTGTCCTGGATGCAACACCAGCCTTCAGACCTCCAACAGGCTGAGCTGTGGCTAGGTTGTGGTGCAAAGCTATGGATGGTAAAACCATTCTGAGATGTGCAGTGAAACTGCTCTTCATCCCTACAGTGAGGTTGCACTAATACTTCAAAAGCTTTTTGGTGCACTTCTCCCTCGAAATGAAAGCAAAACACGTAAGTGACAGAATGGATCTTGCAGAGAAGTCATTCATCACTCAATATTTCAGCCTGCAGTGGGTGAGAAACATCAGCTGTTCAGAGGTTTAGTAGTAGTTTTTCAATGGACAGTGAGTTGTACTGAGTCCTATCATAAATGTTTTCTGACAAGCAACTCATTAATACAAACTAAGACTTTTAAGTGAATATTTAAGTTAATGCTTAATCATTTTCAGGATGATATCAGAAAGTAGAATATGCATATGCTAATGTTATTCTTGCACTGTAAAACTCAGCAAACTGTGTGGTTAGTGTACAAACCTCAGCAAAGATGCATTCAGATGAAGGACTCAGCTAAATGTCAATGAAGTCAGATACACAGTGTTTGGAGATAGAGTAGGAAATTGCTTTTACATTCCCTGCCTGCCATTAATTTCTGACATGTGTTGGTCACGTTTTTCCCTTGTGGTCACAACACTTCAGAAACAAGTGTGAAACAGCAACTAGGTTTTGCCATTTCAAAATGTGTAAATAATCATGGTTGGGATGCTGGAAAGGATGGATGGAAGAGAAACAGAGAAATACATTTCTACTGGTTAGAGGTGATAGAGCCTCAGGCTAGTGGCAATGGTTTGGACCAGAGGACATGCTTTTAAGATCCCAGCATATACCTCACTTCTGTCTGTGCAATGGGACTATAAATGTCCAAGCTGTGTGTAGTGATCAGGGTAGTTTGAAGTCTTGTGAAAGAATCTCTCACCTTTCATCTGCAATGCCACATGAGGAAGAAGCTGGACAGCTTTAACACATGGTGCTGAAGTTAAGAGTACAGCAGCAGAGCTGTAGGCAGACAGGTGAGGTTTGCTCATGCAGTGTCATGACTGGGGTAGGCATGGGGGCTGCTGGCACTGGTGGTGAGCCCAGGGGAACAAGGCTCTCTGGCAGCCTCATCCATGTGGCATCTCTCACTGTGACCTGAGACAGATTAAATTTGCAATCTACAGAAACAGATGTTGCATTCTCTCATCTTGAGATGTTACATTGCCTGGGGGCTGATGGTTGTTTGAATTCACAAGGAGAAGTCACATCTGTCAATTAGTAATAAAGGCTGAACTGCTCTCATCCATGTTCACTGAAGAACAGCAGTAAAAGTATAGACAAGTAACAGACTTCTAAGTGCAATCAGCTAAAGCTAAATTCACATTTGGAGGGGTGGTTTACACTTGACTTCTTTGTAAGTAACATGCTATAACAATTCTTAAAGGCCTTACACATGAGTGAATTTTATTTTATCTGCACTACTTAAAGCAAGATTTAATGGCTGGCTTACAAGACCTAATAAGCATCTAAAGGAAGCTATCTTAAAATGTCAATACCTTGTCTCTAGCCATGTGTTACACACTGAAGTTTAACAGAGGAGTTAAACAGGCACCCCAGTCCTTTTTTCCTGGAAGCAATGTGCACAAACATCGATTGAGTAATTTCATAAAATTCTAATTTAGTAATTTACCAGATGACAAGGTGATAGTGCAAAGTGTAGATCTGAGTTCTTTGGCATTTCTACTGCAACTAAAACAACACTGATGAGCACTTCTTTTGCCATTAGCATTACAGCAAAAAGAGACACTGGAATCAAGTCCAACATAACCTATTGAGAGAGTCTGTAAAATATTTTCCTATTAACAACAGAATAAAAAAGAATGTGGGATTCCAGAAAATTGAATGGCACTTGCATTCCATAATCTTCATGAGATCAGCTTGCACAGAGTTTTGTTTTTCCTTTGCCTGGTTTGAGGCTGTTTATATTAATTCCGTCCAGTTTTATTTTAATTAGTTTAAAATTCTAGGGACTCAAGATCATCATGGTGTTTAAAAGACTGAGTTTCAGCAGCCGTCAGCAGTAGCTTTTTCATCCCTCAACTATTTAAGAGTTGCAGACTTTTTCTTTTTTCCTCCCTCCAGACACTGACCTTGCTGTGGTGACTCATGCCTTTGTGACCCTGGGCTGGCAGCAGCTGCCTGCAGCAAACCATCGCTGAGGACTCAGCCACAGAGCATGTGCTCACCACCTCCACCACCTTGCCACAATCCTCCACCACCTTGCCACAATCCCCCAAGCCCTGCAGAATGGCCAGCTGAGAACTCTTGTTCTGTCTCTTGCCATAGATATGTGGTGGGTTGAAAATTCCCCTCCAGCATTAACTTCACCAGATGAGCTCAGTGTGGAAGCAAAAGGAGCTGTATTTACAAGCCAAACCTTTTAGTGAAATGAACGAGTAGCATGGCAAAAGAAGCAGTGCAAGGCCCAAAAAGGCTTTTTCAGTAGCAGTGGAGTTCAATAGGAGGTGGAGTTTGGGTGCCCATTCCAAGGAAAGTACCTGTAAAGCTCATGCTGTAATTCATCCTGAAGAAAAACTTTTTTGGAAATGAAGACTCATTTGGTACTGAAAGTCTGCAGACTTAGACCACAAAACTCAGGTGGGCACAGGGCTGCAGCTGAGACACTGGACTTCCCCTGCTCCACCAAGAGTAAGAGTTAAAAGAGAAATGGTCCCATCTTCACTGATGCTCCTGCCACTTCCTGCCTCCCTTCATGCTGCATTTTCAAAAGAGCAAGTTCTGGTCAGCAGAGGTGGCTCAGGAGATAATGCTAGGCATGGGTGCTCAGAAGTGGCCATTCCTCCCTGCTGGAGTGGTGGGACTTGAGCAGCCCAGGGCACACATAACTCTGGCCCGTGGTTGCATGATATGTTTGCAATCCAGCCAGAACCCTGAAAAATTCGTTCAGGTATTAGCAGGCTGAGAGCTCTTTGTCTCAGCCAAAGTAGCGTTAGGGGATGGGGCATTTGAGCCTCACACCTGCAATGGGCATCTCAACTTCTCCCAGAGCAAAGGTAGAGGCTTTGCCCTGGCAAGAACAGAGTTGCTTTGCAGCATGGCTTTCTTGGTTTGAGTTTTCAAGGGCTGCATCCCTAAATACTTACAAAGAAAAGGTGAAACCTGGCAGCAACAAAACTTTAAACTAGCATGACCATCCCCCAGGATCCATGTGAGCACGTGGTCTTCTGTGCACAAGAGAGCAGCCATCTGTGACTCATGAACACTATTTTATAGAATCACAGAAAGGGTTGGGTTAGAAGGGACCTTTAGATCATCTAATCTAACCCCTCAGCAGTCAGCAGGAACATCTTCAGCTACATTAGCTTGCTCAGAGCTTCATCCCATCTTGAATCTTTGCAACGATTCAAGGGGCATCTACCACCTCTCTTGTGCCAGTGCCGTTTTAGATGTTCCTCCATTCAGTCCAGCATGGGTTGAATCCTGTGAGTCACTTCATGGCTCCCTTATAAAGTCAGGATCAGAGCAAGGAATTTGTGCCATGGGACCGCTAAGGTCTGAGAGTTATGAAGTTCAAAACACTGGAACAGGCTACCCATAGAGATTGTGGAGTCTCCTTCTCTGGAGACATTCAAAACCCGCCTGGACGCATTCCTATGTGACCTACTGTAGGTGATCCTGCTCTGGCAAGGAGGTTGAACTAGATGATTTTTCAAAGTCCCTTCCAACTTCTAACATTCTGTGATTCTTTGAAGTCCTAAGCAGAGAAAACATAGGAGAGACAAGACTACCTGTAAAAGCTTGTTGCTAAAAGGAGTGGGACAAACTCTTTTCTGTGTCCATTGCAGATCAGACACGAAGGACGGGCTATCACCTCAGCAGTGGCAACTCAAGCAAAGCATTTTACCAGAAAGGGTATGCAACAAATTGCTCAATACGTTTTTTTCAGCCCTCAGCACCAGAGAGTTAGAGAAAAGTTAGATCAGCAGTGGAGACATTAGGTACAGGTGACCCTGCATGGCATGGGCAATGAGCCTCCAGATGCCCTTCCCAGCCCTCCTCCCAGCAGGCTTGCAGTGCTGTGTGTAATCTCCTTTGTCTGGGCACAGGAACAGAAATGTCTGTCCTTCTGTCACCGTTGTATTGCTGAATACATATGAAGTGAATGCATCTGCATATGTATGCAGCTTATATTTCATAGTTTGGTTATATGACAGACTTCCAACTTAAAGCTTCCCAACTTTTCACAAAGGAAACCTCTTAAAGTATGAAGTGAAAAGAAATCTCACTTTTGCACAAGCTATGGCTTATACTGTATCAGCTGGCACAGCACTATTTTTAAGGTTTTAAGGTATAACATTTATTATGCTTATGTCACACTGTGACTTTGTTTAATAGGAAATAAAGTGGTATGAGGAACAAAATAGAAAACAAACGAACAAAAAACAACCAAATAATCAATTTGAGTGAAGAGTTGGGAAAATATTGTCGTCTTATGAATTATTCTGGTGCTGAACTCATAGACAAATCTTAGCTGACAGAAAGCTGTGCTCATAGACAAATCTTAGCTGACAGAAAGAAACCTGATCTACTCTTTATACAAACACCAGGGGAAACTGGAATCTGACCTTGTCTCAGCCCTATTTCACCATTTACCTCCTTTGGGAATTTAGGATCAGCCCAGTGTTATCTGTTGAACAATGCTCCTGTGTCAGCTCCTCGGCCCAGGCATCTGAGCAGTGCTCCTTCAGATAGGAGAGAATGGGGAGCTTATTTTGAGGAGAAACGGGCTGTTCTGAGGACAAACATCCACCCAAATTAAATTAAGTGTTTACCTGGAAATACGTCCTCAGTCCTCTGCTGAAATGCAACACTGGAGCCACTCACTCCCTCAAAGTTCTCCTCCAGCTGCAGGGCGTTTTCTTGGGATGAATCTGGTTCAGCAGCAGAGCTGGGAGCGAGGAGCTTGGAGGAAGAAACCTGAACTGACGGGGGACCTGGGGAGCACATGAGAATGCAGTGGTGAAGAAATGAGGTGTCAAGATGAAGCTCAAAGTGGATATGAGGAAGGCTGACAGCCAGCCTTGCCAAGGCTGCATGTTTTCTCTAATTAATCAAAATATGAAGCAGAAGCCTGGTTGCCAGAACTAAAGTCTTCCAGGTCCTACACCAGGAACCCCACACAGGGCCCAAATGTAACTTTTCCAGACTTTCAGAGCCCTTTTATGATCAGAGTCCCATTTCTACTTGTAATTACCATATTACACAGCTCTTCAGGAGAAATATTTTAATCTGCCAATTTCATTTTCCTCATGGTCTAAATTTATATCACTGACAACTCTTATTTGTGTGCACTAAAACCCAAAATGATAAGTATCTGAGGTTCACCAAGCCATCAGAAGGCAAATCCTTAGCTGCATTGCTTGACTGTAAAACATTTCACATATGCATTTTCAACAGAATATTTTTAAGTGAAAACACACGACTTCTGGTTTTTGAGTTAACAGATGGAGCAAAATGTTCTATTAACCTATCTTTTTAGGTTTCTTTTTGGGAAATTTCTGTAGGTGTTCACATTAGGGTGGCTTTTTTCTTGAGCTGAAATTACAAGAGAAAAAGCCACAACTACCTGTACCATAAAAATTACTAAATAACAATCTTAATACATGCTATGAGACATGCTGCCATTTCAACCTGAATAGTTAAAGGTTAGCAGTCACTTAGCACTGACCTTACTATTGCAGAGCAATAGTTACTCAAGATGAAATGCTCCTGGGGAAGAAAGGTGGCTCCAGCAGCCAAAATATACCATGTTTTTCAGCAGCCTAGGGTGAGTCTAACTTTACAAGAAATGGTCTTTGGGAAAAGCAGATGACAACTAAACTCAAAACTCGTGGCATTTTGCTCATGGCTTGTCCTATGGAGCCTGTGGTTTCTGCATGCTCAGCAGTGCAGCTCAAGACCCCAGCAGATGTTTGCAGCCCTCAAAGGATATGCAATAGGAAGCCATGGCAGATGCTGCCCTGAAATGGCATTTTTCCTTGTGCTCATTCTTCACAGCTGCCTCTCCCGCAGGGAGGAAGCCTCCAAGGGGAAAAGCACTGACTTACAAAAACTGCTCAGGCAGGGACCAAGAAGTCATACTTCCACTTGTATTAATGAAGCTGTCAGTGGTCCCTGTGTTGTAACCTTCATCAGTGCCCCAGGTTTTCACTGTGCCTGGGAGAAAGACCACAACAGCTGCTTCTGGTTAGAATGCCCTTCCAGAAAAGCTTGCCTGGGACCATGGGAGACACATTTGTTGGTCCATGGTGCAGTATGATACCCATCCCTTTGACTGGTAATAAGTACCTGTTTGTCAAGATCTATCCACCTCTGATCAGATTATTTACATGCAAGAAACACTGAATCCACAAAGCAGTAGCTAAAGGCAATGCTCTAATAACTACCATAGCTGCCTTTTAACAGGGCTCAAGTCTCCAGGGAGTGTGGACTAATTTGCTGTAATTAATTTAATATGTTTAGTCTGAGCAATATAATTTCAGGCCAATAGACGTTTGGAGAAATCTCTCATCAGTGTTAATTGGGAGAGGGCTGCAGCAGCACCTGAGGCGCCCTTGGCAACGGCCAGGGGGAGGTTGCAGGGCTTTGCTGGCTTCCCCCAGGCAGGACACAGTCCTCCACTGGGGCAGCCCAGGGTGCCTCAGCCATGTCACTGCCCCATGCCTTTACTGCTCTTGGAAATGCAATCTTCACTGCCTTGCTGTTTGGGTTGTTTGGGGTTTTTTTTGCCTTTGTTGTTTTGTTGTTGTTTTAATGTATTATACAACTGGAATAATAAGTAAATTATCTCAAAGTCAGTGGAAGCTTCTAAGTAAATAAGCCAGATCTGTTTAGGTCTTGAAAACCCTGTAGAGGGTCCACCTGAGCCACACACCAATTTGCATTTGAGTGCTCACTGCTTGACATCTCCTTCAGAATGCAGTTGATACGGACTTCAAATATTGTTGTCACTGCTTCTGGGCAACCATGAAGATCTGGACCCCAGGAGCAGGGAATTTCCTTCTGCAGAGCCAGATGAGTTAAGACAGATACAAGATACCATATACCCATCTAATTTATTTTGAAGTATGTACATTCCTGAACAAGGATATTAGATGGCGAAAGCAGTGCGAGCTTAATAGCTCACAGATGATGTGCACACACACATTCTGCTAACTCCAACAGACAACTGCAGTCCAGTCCCCAGTTTATGCCCCTCACTCTTTTTTTTCTTTTTCTTAAACATTGTTCCAAATGTGTAAAAATGCTAAGTCCTGCAGCCACTCCCCTCTCCCCTTGGCCTTGGCAACTTTGCAACATGAAATGAAACCCATCTGAAGTATCAGCCAAGTTTGGTTTGTTTTTTTTTTTTTTTTTTTTTTAATTCTAAGGCTCAGATATCTGTTGACAACAGATGCTCAAGTTAAAAGTCACCACTCGTCTTTATGAGTTAAATGAACTTACTGCTAGGAGCGATCAAAAATAACATTATTATTTTTTTTATCTATTACTTTGGCTACATCGTATAAAGTAAGAGCCTATTCTTTGTGTCTCAGACATACAAGATTGTTAGCAATGATGTAAAAGAAGCCTGATCCCAGAGTTTTATCTGCACAAGGTTTACAGAATTGGAGTGGTTTTGAAACATTTCTACTGTCTGAAAAAGCTACCTGAAACTTGATTTTACACTCATTGGTCTGACATGGACTTACCTCTGCTCAACACAGTAATGCCTGTTCATTAATTCCAGCTTTGCTAGGAGAGACCAACCCAGGCCATTAGGTCTACAGGCAAATATGCAAATCTGACAGGCAGCATATAAGCAAATCATATCAAGGCTTTTACTTTCTTGCATGTGTGTTTCTCTTTTTGCCATCTGCAAAAGCCATTAAAAAGTCTACAAGCAATCACTACCCTGCACTACATAGCAGTGATGGATAACTTGCTTACAGATCACAGAATGTTAGGGGTTGGAAGGTACCTCCAGAGATCAGTGAGTCCAAGCCTCCTGCCAAAGCAAGATCACCTAGGGCAGGCCACACAGGAACACATCCAGGTGGATTTTGAAAGTCTCCAGAGAAGGAGGCTTCCAGTCTCTCTGGGCAGCCAGTTCCCGTGCTCTGTCACCCTCACTGTAAAGAAGTGTTGCTTCATGTTGAAGTAGAGCCTCCTGTATTCTAGCTTGTACCTGTTGTTCCTTTTCTTATCACTGGGCATCACTGAAAAGAGCCTGGCACCTTCATCTTGACACCCACCCCTCAGAGTTTATAGATACTGATTAAGATCCCCTCTCAGCCTTCTCTTCTCAAGGCTAAACAGCCCCAGTTCTCAGTCTTTCTTCACAGGACAGAGGTTCAAGTTCCACAATCATCTCATAGCTTTCTGTTGGACTGTCTCCAGCAGATGCCTGTGCCTCTTGAATTGGGGACTGCAAAACTGGACACAGTGTTCCAGGTGTGGACTCACCAGGGCAGAGTAGATGACTGATAATGTCTAAGAGATCACTATGGCTGCTTCCTCAAGAGCAGGTACTGGGGTCATGCAATCAGGGAAAAACACAAACTTCCATCCTCCAAAAGTCCCAGCTGCTTCCCAGAACTCCCAGAGACATATCCTTGGTGAGAAGGAGCATAAACCTTGTCCTGACTCTGCTCATGATTCTTGGGAGACCAGCACTGCTAACACAGAAACATTCAGTCTTCCTTCCCTCTCAACATGCTGGCTCACTTTATTTCCAACTTTGTTTATCATGTATCTCTTATTGTACATCCACAAAGGTGATAGGATTTTTTTTTTTTTGAGATACTATTAGCTTTTTAAAAACAATGTGTCACATGGGGTGCTGAGGGGAACAAGCCAGCTTATCCTGCCTTTTGCATCAAAGCAGGTTTCTCTACCAAATGGGAAGGTCCAGCTCTTCTCTATAGGTAATACTCCAAGCAGTAGATGGCATTAAGCAAGATGCCTTCTGAACATTTGCAAGATACAAGATTCAGGCCAAAGATCCAAAAGATACTTGAAAATTGCTGTGAAACTTTGTGCTGTAGGTGCACAGGAAATTAAAAAGCCTTTGGAGGCTCTTATACAGTGATGAACACTAAACATACTATGCAAACCACATTAAACCCTTCAGCAATGCCTACAAAAGGCCCAGTCCTTTCTCTCATTTCAGCATCCCTTTCCATCTTTGGCTCTGAGTCTTAAAAATCATCTCCAGCCCTGGCATCCCTTGCTGTTAACAAAATTCCACAGGGAGAACTTCAAGGGGAATTCAAATTTCAGACACAGGTAAGCACACCTTCGGTTTCTTCATCTTCTTCCAAAGTACCTTGAGAAAGGACACCTGGAATATTTTCAGAGCAGACATTTCAAACTTGGAAAAAATGGACTTTATGCTCAGTCGTTGACAGAGGTGGAAAAGGTCTGCACAGTGACATTTTGTAGTAGCCATTTTTATTCTGCATCTGGATATAATTACTTTTATGGGAAGAATGTACATGGTTCACACACTTTCAGCATCTTTGTAAGCTTCGCTCATAGTCTATAAACAAATACAAATCTTACAAGTTGGGTCTGTACGCTTTTCTGGAAAACCAGAGATTAATATTCTCATTTCCTTCCGCAATCCAACCAAAAGTATGTTTGAAAGAGTGAGAATCACCATCCTTAGTGAGCATAAAATTAAGTTATTAAATGGGAACTGCAGCTCTTTACTTCAAAAAAAGGTAGACAATGCATTAAATATTTCCCAGTGATATATCTTTTGATTCAGTATTCAATCTGAACACAAGTTCCATTTGCCAATTAATGTGGAGGCTATAGTCTGACTTTCACAGATCTGAATGAACAAGTCCAGGAAGGATGCTCCAGAAAGGGAATGAGCAAATGTGGGCTTCCAAGCAAAGGTTTTCTGAGTCAAAGTTTAAAGCAGCTGTGGCTGGAATTTTGACCAAGAAAAAGGGGCATCACCAACAACCTTGAAATATAATAACAAAAAATTGACATCATTATGCAGTTCATTTTTCACAAAATTCCTCATTTTGCAAATCTCTGGCAGGCTGAAGAGAAATGTGGGGATTCTAACTGTGGTTTTCATTCATGTATTAAGTGTCTTTGCTCAGGTGATGTCCAGAGTTGGATCATTTTTCACATCCTCAGGAACTGATGGAACTTACTTGTTGCCAGTAATAATAAATAGATGGGTTTGGTAGCTCATAAAAATAAAGTCATGCCTAGAGAAGTATGGTGAAGCAGCCCGACAAATCTTCTGAATAGCAAAATGAACATCAGTTTAACCGTTAGGGAGATGGCTATTCTAGCTGCCAACAGTGCAGACTTTCTCTTTTACTTGACAGTGACATAGGACTGAAATGTTTTCCTGGAATAGCAAAATAATAAAGAGAATTTTAGGTGGAATATTAGGAAAATATGTCCTAATAGTGAGGTCTACTACTCTGTGGTATACCCACTCCTAGGACATGATAGAGAGAAGCTTAATTGCTTGAATCATTTGAAACTGGATTGGAGAAAACAGTGGAAAATACACCATGAGTGAAGACCTACCTTCCACTGGCAGATTTCTGATTTCTGTCATTCAGCAAAAAGCCAACCAGTGTCATTTGGGAAGTGATGGTGCCAAGGCTTCAAACTGCTAGATCAGTCACATCTGAAGGTGACTGGGAAGGCACAAGGAACATATTCAGTCCATGTGGACTCGTCTCGCTGTTCCCAGCCCTGGCACCTGGCAACCTGGCTAACAAGCAGGATGCAGCATTCATCAGCCTCAGTGTGCACTGGTTACCTCCACATCACGCAGGCTGTTACCACATATGCAGCACAACAGCAAAAAATTCAGAGCTTCATGGTCAGATTTCTTAAAGGATTGAAATGGCCTTTGCTGCTTCTGAATTCCAGAATTTTCAGCTGAGCTTTGATTTGATTTTAGGCTTTTAAACTCTTATCGGAGCTGAAGAATTTGCACAACTGTTCACCTAATGTGTTAGATAAGGACACCTTTGCATGTAGGTAATTAAAATCTAATGCTTCCAGAATGGAGAACCTTCCACTGAAAATGCCCTGCCACAGCTGCCCTGAACCTTAGATGGTCCTGTGTTGGCAAAGGGAGGAAGCTTCCTGGTTAGCAAAGAGACATGCTTCCTGGGAACACCACAAAAGGGAAGAGACCGCAAAGGTAATGTGCTTCCTAATGGAAAATTTGGGGTTGGGTCGAAATATTCAGACTGGGAAGAAACCAAACAGTTTGGGCAAACTATGAGTATTGCCATGGCTGTACTACAGCAACCTGATAGACTGGGTGATGGTTGCTGCTGAGGAAAGCGATTGAGGAAAGGGGAAAAGCACATCGAGCAAGTCCAGACACCCTACTGTTCATTGGAAAGAAAACATGTTAAAAACTATGACACCCAATCACATTATTGCTTCTACAGACACTCTCTCTAGCTCATGCAAACCTGTGCCTGTCTGTTTCCCTGCAGAATAAAACTAGGGAATGAGAAAGACAGGCACATTTTATTCTGAAGGTTTCAAGGCTGACAATTGGTTTGGGGACTCTGCTAGTTTCCAATCTGCTAGTAAGTTCTCTGTGACCCATCACTGTCACCCCAAATAACGGCGCCTTCAGCCTGCAGAGAGTGCCTTGGGGTTTTCACTGGCAAAAATGAAGGAAGCACAAAAATATTTTCAGTCAGTACAGGAACAATCTTCACATTGCACAGCTGCAGTATAACTGCTGTCCCCCAGAGACCCTCTAGAATTTGATTAAGGTATATGGAAACTTGACTCATATTTTATGAACATTCATTTTCCTGATACATTTTTAAAGGGATGGCATATATTTCCATCATATGGAAGAAATGTTATTTTGACAGGAATAATACATTTCTAACATGCAGCAGGTTTTGATGGCAGCTGAAGAAACAGCACAGGAGCTGTGGCATTAGTTGCTGCAGGGGACTCTTGTTTTGGTGGGAGAAGCACCACAAACCATAGTAGAAATAACAATTACTCTTTTTTATGTTTTAAAATAAGAGAAATTGAGAGGAGCAGAAAAGTTTTAAAGAGGGAGGCAAGGGCACATCCTGCACACACTGGTAAAAGAGAGTGGTGGTGAATGGTGCCACATCCAGCTGGCAGCCTGTCACTAGTGATGTCCCCCAGGGATCAGTGCTGGGCCCCATCCTGTTCAATATCTTTATTGATGATCTGGATGAGGGGATTGAGTCCATCATCAGTAAATTTGCAGATGACACCAAGCTGGGAGCAGGTGTTGATCTGTTAGAAGGCAGAAGGGCTCTGCAGAGGGACCTTGACCATCTAGACAGATGGGCAGAGTCCAACAGGATGGCATTCAACAAGTCCAAGTGCCAGGTGCTGCACTTTGGCCACAACAACCCCATGCAGAGCTACAGGCTGGGGTCAGAGTGGCTGGAGAGCATCCAGGCAGAAAGGGACCTGGGGGTACTGGTTGACAGCAGCTGAACATGAGCCAGCAGTGTGCCCAGGTGGCCAAGAAGGCCAATGGCATCCTGGCCTGCATCAGAAATAGTGTGGCCAGCAGGAGCAGGGAGGTCATTGTGCCCCTGTACACAGCACTGGTTAGGCCACACCTTGAGTACTGTGTCCAGTTCTGGGCCCCTCAGTTTAGGAAAGATGTTGAATTGCTGGAGCATGTCCAGAGAAGGGCAACGAGGCTGGTGAGAGGCCTTGAGCACAAGCCCTATGAGGAGAGGCTGAGGGAGCTGGGACTGTTTAGCCTGGAGAAGAGGAGGCTCAGGGGAGACCTCATTGCTGTCTACAACTACCTGAAGGGAGGTTGTAGCCAGGAGGGGGTTGGTCTCTTCTCCCAGGTAACCAGCACCAGAACAAGAGGGCACAGTCTCAAGCTGCGCCAGGGGAGGTTTAGGCTGGAGGTGAGGAGAAAGTTCTTCACAGAGAGAGTGGTTGGCCATTGGAATGGGCTGCCCAGGGAGGTGGTGGAGTCACCATCCCTGGAGGTGTTCAAGAGGGGATTGGACGTGGCACTTGGTGCCATGGTTTAGATAGTCATGAGGTTTAGGGTGACAGGTTGGACTCGATGATCTTTGAGGTCTCTTCCAACCTTCTTGATTCTATGATTCTATGAAAAGTCCAGCTGAAAAACTGTGATGCACTCTGAGACAGATAACAGTATTCCAGAGGGACACATTCCCATCTCTCTGTCCACAAAGAAAGCCTTTGGGCTGACATCTTACCAGCATGGGGGGAAATAAATTAATGAATGGGTAAACACATAGAAGCATGCTGGGCTAACTAGTAGGAAAGTTGGGTAATGCTTAGCAGAGCACGTGCTCCTTTGGGCTGTGAGAACTGCCAGCACGTGCTGCACTGACTCCAGAAGGTGAGAAGCATGCAAAAACTGCCTCCCTGTAGACCCTAACATTTCTGCAGGCTGTAACCATGGAACTCACAGGATGCTCCAGCAATGAGATCAGGCTCTGTCCTGCCTTGTACCTGAGCCTTCAGGGAAGCCAGGTGAGCTGTTGGAGATTTACACCCCTGGTGACAGTAGAATAAACCTGTTGCTGGCAGAAAGCTGGCTGTTCTGTGGAAGACATACTTTACTAAAACATCATTATTGCAGCAGGAACTCTCTCCATATGTTTTTATGTAAATAATTTCAAAGTGTATGCTTTATGTATTGGATTTTGTTTGAATTAGTTTTCACCAGTGAGAAGAGGATAAAGATTTTCTTTTATATCACACAGCTGGTTTTATTTCTTCTTAGCATCTGATACTTTTATTATTTCTATATGAATTCCTTTACTGCAAGAGATTTATTGTTTATAGTAATCTTGCATGGTGTGAATTTCTTATAGCTCATTCATTTGGTCTTTCATGTGACTACTCTGGACTAGAGATAGATAAAATGAAAATGAGCGTTTGGCTGAGCTTTGGTTTGATTTTAGGCTTTTAAGCTATATCTGGAGGGGAAGAATTTGCACAACTGTTCACCTAATGTGTTAGATAAGGACACCTTTGCAGGTAGATAATTAAAACCTAATGCTTCCAGAATGGAGAACCTTCCACTGAAAATGCCCTGCCACAAGTGCCCTGAACCTTGCCTGCGTTGCCAGATCTAAACCTGGGAAATATTATGGGGTGGGTCATCGGGAGTCATGCCCGCTGTCTCTTTCACAGAGACATTTTACGTACATCACTCATAGAATTAAGTCACTAGTTAAACAGAGCAACAGCACCAAATTATTTCACGCATCAAATTCCTTCAGAGATATCAAAAATTATGAGGTTTCAGAGACAAAAAACATTTTTATGACATAGCCAGGCAAAGCCCCCTAAACCCACAGGTCCTAGTGCAAATAATAAATAACAAAAATTGCAGGAGCAGTTTGGGGAAATCACAGAAACACAGAGTCACTGAATGTTAGGGGTTGGAAGGGGCCTATAGAGATTGCCAAGTCCAAATCCCCTGCCAAGGCAGGATCACCTAGGGCAGGCCACACAGGAACACATCCAGGTGGGTTTTGAAAGTCTCCAGAGAAGGAGACTCCACAACCTCTCTGGGCAGCCTGTTCCTATGGTCCATCACCTTCACCTCATGCTGAGGTGGCACATCCTGTGTTCTAGCTTGTACCTGTTCCTTGTCCCATCACTGGGCAACACTGAAGTGAGACTGACACCTTCATCTTGACTCCCACCACTCAGATATTTATAGATGTTGATGAGATCCCCTCAGTCTTCTCTTCTCAAGACTAAACACCCCCAGTTCTCTCAGTCTTTCTTCACAGAAGAGATGTTCAAGTCCTGCAATTATCCTTGTAGCTCTCTGTTGGACTCTGTCCAGCAGATCCCTGTCCCTCTTGAACTGGGGAGCCCAAAACTGGACACAGTATTCCAAGTGTAGTCTCACCAGGGCAGACCAGAGTGAGAGGAAAACCTCCCTAAACCTGTGGAACACACTTTTCTTAATGCACACCAGGATGCCGTTGGCCCTCTTGGTTACACAGGCACATTGAGATCCCATTGATAATTTGCAGTCCACTAGGACTGCAAGGTCTTTCTCTGTGCAGGATGACCCCTAATCTGTACTGATGTTACTCCTTCCCAGATGCAGGGCTCTGCAGCTGTCCTTATTGAACTTCATGAGGTTCACTTTTGCCCAGCTCTCTAGCCTGTCTAGATCTTGTTGGATGGCAGCAGAGGCAACCAGTGTGTCAGCCACACCCCTGTTTTCGTATCATCAGTGAACATGCTGAGGATACACTCAATCCCCTCATATAGTTCATTGATGAAGATATTGAAAAAAATGCTATGTATAAGCTTTCTGCAAGCCAAAACTGTATTGAAAAAAACTGTCCTTGAAAGCCATGACCCTACAGTTGTCTGGTGAACAAGATCTGTCAGCTTGATCCAATCCCACCACTATAATATGGGACACAGTGACACTAAACATCATAACCTGTGCATCTCCATTTCCACTTTGGACTACCATGGGACCCATACCAGATCTTACTCAAAGCCTCTCTGTGTGCGGTTTGGAGGGGATGCAAAATATGGAACTGACCCTGCAGCTTAAAAGCCAGAGGTTGGAATAGCCTGAGTAAAACCAGTTTTTTCTTATTTCACTTTCTGGTTTTAAGTGAACAGACTAACATTATTAACTTGGTTCAGATAGAGTAACAGGTACAGAGTAAAGTACAAGCAATGCCAGAAAGAAAGAAGAGACATAGAAATTGTTTCTGGGCAGTGTCTGTCGCCTTTGCCTTGTTGACTGTACTGGTTTACCATATGGACATACTGGATGTACCTTTAGTTTTCAATCACAATGTTTCAAAACAACTGACTAGGCAACTATGGATGTATTGTCTATGTTGATCATTTTTTTTTAGTAAGTAAATGAGTTAAACATGCAGTTTCTTTTTGTTTGCTATACTCAGAGCACCTAAAAATTGCACACTTTAACTCTATGGTAACCACTGCAGACCAGTGGATCAATGCATAGGTAGATTTGCCTAGAGTTACTGTCCTCTTGTCATAAGGCTAGCATTAAGTTATGTTAGACATAAAAGGAGAGAATAACACGATGTTGTTAACAGTATATGTTTCATTATTGTACTACTCCCCTGCTTGTGGGGGAATGTTTTTAATCTCAGCTTATATGAGCTATTACAGTGTAAAGGTGGAAGAAAAAAATACACAAGACTTCCTGAGGTCTCCTTTGAGTTAGGAAAGTAAATCAGAGTATGCCTGTTTTTTAAGAATTAATTTTGTTCCCTGTCTGTCACCTGTATTCTGACAAGAGCATTCTGTTTTCCTCTATTGTTTTGTCCATCAAAATTGACACAGTTCTTATAAATCTCCTTTAATTCTGCAGACTAGTCATTGACCACTGACCACAGATGGTACCCAAAATTCAGCATGTCCTCCCCAGCTGACTCCATCCTTTAAGTCATGTGATGTAAAGAGCTCCACACTCCAAGCCAGAGGGCAGAGGAAGCAAGTGCTCCTCAAAACAAGATGATAACTTACAGTAATAACCTGTGCAACCCTAAAAGCAAGGCAGCGTGGGCTGGAGCACCATCTGCTGGCATCATCTCTGCTGCCTGCTTGCATCAGGGCGTTGCACATTTTGGTTGCTCCCACACAACACTGGGCACCACTTCTTATTGCCCTCAGGAGGTGTGCTGGCCAGGGATCCTCACTCCCACTTCCCTGTAGGGCAGCATCCCCTGGGAGAATGCAGTTAGAAGGAGTGTGGGCTTCTTCCTCCTCCAAAGAGCAGCAGGAGCCCAGGAGGCTGCAAGAACAGGAGTCTAAGCCTTGCCAGCCACAGCCTTGGAGCTGCCTGGGAAACTCAGTCAGGTGGGGGGCACAGTGGCATAGGCCTAAGCCAGCAGCCCCATAGGGCTGCACATCTCCCACACTCTCACATCCCCATGACCCGAGCACAGGAAGTCTTGCAGCTGCTGCTGGAGAGGTGAACTTCTCAGCAAAACCAGCCACTGCTTACAGCATGCTTGTTTTCCCAAACTAAACATTTTCTGCTTTCTGGGTACCACTGACCTTGCCTGAGGCCTTCTCTGAGCAGGAGGGAATAGACTTTTGCAAGGCTGGTTGGCTGCCAGGAGAATGAAATATGTTTATTTTTTCTCAGCATGTTACCGTAAGTGCTCTCCCTGTAAAGCATCCTTCCACTGTCTGACTTTTCAACTGTCAAAGGACATTCACATATGTTCCCCTTCCCCACAGGAGCTGCCGTGAGCTCAGTTCATGTACAGATTTCTTGCCACAAGCATTCCACAGAGGACAGAATGGCCCAGACAGCTGTGGAGAAATCCTGGCTCATGTGGATGTCTCCATAACTTGGAGCATCCACAGGTGCCAAAAGCAACTTTTTGCATGGCCACATTTTATATTTAATAGTCACTGGATAAAATACACAAACTCTAGAGAGAGTGCAGAGGAGAAACCAGCAGGAATGATCTCAAAAATGTGACCCCCAAGAATGGGTCAAGAAACCTGAGACCACTCAGGATACTCTTGAGACACAAAGACCAAGAAAGAGGAAAGTAACTACCCTTTCATGCTGCAAGGATGACATTGTTCTCTGTGTCCCTGGGAATAAGACAAGGTGTGGAGGGCTCAGCTTACCACGAAAAAGGTTCAGATTTGACATTTTTGAGACCTTCCAATAGAACAGATAGCACAGTACTACGTTGAGTTGTCTATGGGGTCTCTAGGGCCAGGACCACTCTCACTTGTGCCCTGTGACAGGACAAGGGGCAATGGAGGTTCCACCTCAACATGAGGAAAAACTTCACTGTAAGAGTCACAGAGAATTGGAACAGGGTTCCCAGAGAGGTTGTGGAGTCTCCTTCTCTGGAGACTTCCAAGACCCATCTGGATGCATTCCTGTGCCACCTATGCTAGATTATATGATCCTGCTCTGGCAGGGGGTTGGACTTGAACATCTCCAGAGGTCCCTTCCAATCCCTAATATCCTGTGACCATGTAAAGCTTTTATCAAGAATGAGGAAAGTATAACTGACCTTGTTCCAGTGTGTGGGAGTAGATGTTGAAATCCAGTTTTGTAAATCTTAGTCTCCTGGGAGCAAACTGATGCCTCCCTGGTGTAGCCTTCCCAGGAGGAAATGCATCTGTCCTCTCAGAGGCACAACTTGGGTGTCTGAAGAATAGAAGAGAAGCTATGGATGAAGTTATGGAGTAGATGAAAGTGGATGTTCAGAATTACAGGTTTAAATTTAGGCAGAAATTACACCAAATTACTACTGTAGCCTCTTAAACATCTTTTTCCCCACTGTGGAGATGAAGTTTAGTCTGCCTTACCTCAGTCTCCTAACATTTTATGGTCCAGTTGTACCGTTATGTGTTATTCCTGTACATATTTTCAATGTTATAAGCTAAATCTGGTTAGAAAAACTCAGAAGCCATTTTAGCCTCCAACTGGCAGACAGAAAATTTGCCGTGTTAGAGCAGACAATAAAGATTCTTTGTCTGTGCAAAACTGAGAATTCCCATGGTCAATCATTAGATGTGGGAGGAAGGGGAAAGCAAGGAAATTTTCAAGGAAAGATAGTAGACTGAATGCAAGACTAAATTTCAAATGTTTCCAAATCCCTGTCAATAGCATCAGTGTACTTAATAGAAATCATGCAAATATGGAAAAGTTTTCAATTCAGCTGTTATCTTTTTGTATTTTATTTGCCTGTTTAGTCACGGTGTTAGCAGTGAAAGTATCTTTTCAGCACTGTGCCTTTGGGGATATTAAAGAAAGTTTCTTATTATTTCAGACATCTCCTGAGAGTGGTGTATGTGTTTATATAGATGCAGCAGATCAGTAGAAGCATTCCCTCAGAAGACTTAAAAGTTCATTATTTTTGCATTTTTCACTCATTCAAAGGGATAACAGAAAAAAAAAAAAAAGATGACACAGACCAGCAAGATAGGAAAAATTCTGCAGCCAAACAACAAAAAGATTCAAATACTCAGGCCTCTTTTAGATCAAGTCTTTCTGACCTGTATTTTAGGTGTCAGTGTGTAACTCATACCAACTTACACTCTCATGTGTTGGGATATAAACCTGAAAGAAAGACATATACTTCACCTCTGGATTTTACAATGCATGCAGAATCCTATGTATGTCTCAAATGTATCTCTGGTTGAGGGTTAAATTTTAATCCACATTTTAAAGTATGTTTGGTGGTGAGTGGAAAAAAAATTGAAGAGAAAAAAAAAGAAAGCATTGATGTAAACACAAAGGGTTTTTCAATGCCCTGAATATCACAGAGGTAGATTAACCCAGTGGATGAGATAGGTGAACATGTTGCATGAAGCTGATCTGCTCATACTCTTCAGATAATTCACTATACAATGCTACTGATGTGTAAGAAAAAGGAATGGTAGGAAGTTTCTTCAGTCTATTATGTTCATCTACGTGTAGATGTAAAGAAGTAAAATGTGGACAAACTCTGTAACTGTCAAGATGGCAATATAAGAAAGCTTCTTTTTTATGCCTGTACACAACTTGGGGACATTTATTTTTCCAGATAAGGAAAGCTCAGATGATGAACAATTTCCTGAAAGCATAGCAGGCAGCTTGCTATACATTTCAGTACTATGAAAGAAGACTAAGTTTTGGGGAAAAAAAAAAAATATCACTCTGTATGTTACCATTGCCTGTGTCCTGGCATTATAAAGGGTACACAGTCAACTGTGGGGAAAAGCACTGACTGTAAACTTTGTAACAGAAGCTTATGCCTTGAGATAGTGTTATTCTCCTATTCGGACTACAAAGAAAATAAGCCAAAGACACCACACATTCTCTCTGCTACATCGATGAAATTGTTAACTACAGAATAAGTGAAGCTAGTTAAACTTCATAAAACTGCAGCTGGTGTTGGCCTAACACACAGTCATTGCAGAAATACACCTTTCTGCTAGCTCCTTCCCCTTCCTCTTAGGCATATTGTTTAAAACCATGGAAGAACAGAATTTTGAAATGCCAAAAAATGCAATTTACATCACTGGTTTAGTGATGCCATTGTTAACAGCCAAGATCAATAAACTGTTTAAGTGTGTTGGTATGTTTTGCTGGCTGCACATAAGTATGAAACAAATCTAGTTTCTGGTGTAGCCTTGTGAGCTGGAGAAACTGAGTGTGCTGGAAAAAATCCATTTCCGCTCACTGGAAAAAATGGGGAGTTTGTCACTGAAAGGACACTTGCAAATCTGCTGTCTGTTGAATGAGATCTCTACATAAAATGATAAAATGGAACAAATTCATTTTTGGTGTGATTATGTCATCCTCAAAAATGGATTGAGCTCTACACATCTTAAATTCCACATCTTACACTTGGTCCTGTAATTTTTCTGTATGATCAGTGAACTCATCTTCATGCTAAAATTGAGAGTCTTAAATTCATAATTCATGAATGTAAAACACCTGGGGACTGTGAAATAAATTTGTGTGAATAAAAGTATTCCATAACAGGAGCTGCATGGATCTTAAGGGAGTTACACCAAGAAAGTATCAAACAGTTGGCCAGAAGCAGAGAGTCACCAGATGCTAAATAAAGTAACAGAGTAAATACTTCTACACAAGTTCTCATAGAAATATCTGTTATATTGCATTTCCATGCTGCACAGCTGAGCAAAGAGGGATGCCATACAGTGCATTATATTACAAGGCCTTGGCAACACTGGGCATTGGGAAGGCAAAGCTGTTATTACTTTCAAGTCATCTAAATATGTTTAGGTGTTTCTGAAATAAGACAGCAGGACAAATTCTGATAAAAAGAGATGCTTAGAATCTAATCCTACAATAATGGCTACATTTCTACAGAGTTAACAGATAAGGCTCCCATAGGCTACAACTAAGCAGTGCCAGGAAACACCTTTGGAGCAGTCCCTACATGTTCTCCTAAACAGTTCCTAGGCACAGCAGTGAGGGATTCCTATATCTACGTTGTCCTTGGTGGACCTCTATTTACCAGCATGCATCTTCCAAGAGATGTGTACTTGCTTTAACTGCTCCCATAATGACTCTGTCACTGCACCAACTAGTTTTGTAAAAAAGAGCCTGAGATCTGGAGAAGAGGACCTTAGATTCCTCCCATGTTCATTGCACTCTGGTCACGCTTTGGATGCACTTGGAAAAGTGGAATTCTGTGAAACAGGGCAGAGAACTGTTTTTTGTCTGTGCACCCAGTAGCTCTGCCTGCTCACCTCACCACACTTGGCAGCTTCCTTAACAGATTTTGCAGGTGCTGAGGAGTGAGAGCTGCATGTTTCAATGCAAAATGACCTGTGCAAACACCCCAGGACTGCATTCCCCTCAGAGATCCTAGACAGGGGATTGTACTAGTGTCACCCTCTGCTAGGGAGTCAAAGGACACCAGAGGGAGATGCAGCTCCTGAGCACATGGCCACCATCATTGGAAGGCTAAGGACCACAGCAACAGGATGAAACCTCCTTTGATTGCAACATCTGATTCCCCACTTGTTCACACATGCTGAATCCCAAGAAGTCAAAAGACAGCACAAAACACAGAATCAAGAATCAGACCAAACAGGACTGGGATCTTTAAACGCCTGCCATATGAGTAGCTCACGAAAGTTTCTTTCAACTCTAGCCTCCTACCATGACAATTTGCTTGTCAAAATCAGCATCTTTTGTTTTGCTCCACCGTATATGTTGGCTGTGAGTGGGAGCTTTTTTGCCCTTAAAAACAATAAGCACAAATTGAAGGCATTTCCAGCCCTAGCTGAAGTCCAAATAACCATTTCGATTACATGGGAGAGGCTCAGCTACATCTGCACCCCCAGCTGAGCTGAGCTGTTCAGTCCTGGCACTTTTCCAAGCATGGAAACACCAAACACAGCTGAAAGGCCTCAGTGGGCTGTTAAACAGCCAGAACCACTACCCAGTTCCTGTCCATATAGATTTGTCTTGTCAGCCTCCACTGGTTTCTTTTCAGGTTTAACCACAACTGTAAAGACTATCTGTTTATCTAGCTAAGAACTTAACTAATGGACTGGATACGCTTAATGACGTGGGTGTGGGTCATCTGCTCCAGACACTCTCTGTTAGATAGACAGTTTTTGGTTACTGGGTTTTGTACAGTCCAGGGCCAAGTCAGTGTGCTAGGCAAAAGGGTAAAATCCCTGAGCCCAGTTACACAACTAAATACACAGTTAGCAACATCCAGTGAAGGAGGCCAAGCTCTTCCTACACCAGGCCCAGGATTTACAAAATCACTCCCCTCAGACTGGATGAGCCTGGCTGCACACAATCCCCTTTTGCCCCCTTGTTGCAGGGCAGTAGCTGGATCTACTCATTCTTTGATGGCAGCTTCCTGCAGGAGCAGCCTTGAGCAGTGACCTTTGGTGAGCCACAGGCAGGGACAGTCAGAAGCCACCTGGACTTGTCCTCAGTGCACACTCAGTCTAAACATCACAGCTGCAGGGTCAGCTTCTGCCAAACTTCAGCGTGCCATCCCCAGCAGGATGGTGCAAGTGAGGTAGAACCAGTCATAGCAGATAACGCCCAGTAAAATCATATCGGTATCAAATGCTTGGCCTGTAGTCATCTCTAACAGCAATTTAAGGTTAAGCCTCCACAGTATCCTTTTTTCAGTCTGACCTAACAGACCTTGCCTAAAGACAGATTGATTTTGTTTTCCCTAGGAATTATATATCTGGATATATATGTGTACATACACACACATATGTATATTTCATATTTGATAGATTGACAGCTATAAGTAATTGCCATTAATTAAGATAGTACTCCCACCAATCTCCTGGTTCTTTACATCTGCAACCTACTTCACACTGATCGTGTCCTGTTCACAAACTTCAGTGCATATCATAGCATCCATTTTCACACTTCTCCAGGCTCAATGTCTGCCTGCACATTTTGGTTCACAGGACCTTTTGTCTTGGGAACACAGCTAAATCCTGTTGGTTTGTTTTTTAAGTCCCATGTTTCTGTGTTATCTGAAATTCATAACTGGCCTCATATCTAAAATACCATTTGAATGTGCAATTTATTTTTACTGAATACCAGTTTGACACCGCTGAAGGCCCCTGAAACCCCTGTGAAATCATGGCTTACTTGTAATTCTGCTTTTCCAGTGATACTACACAGCAAAGAAGTAGACATGGCAAAGCACCCACTGCAATTGGCAGCTACAAGAGACTTGCTGCAGCATTTTTAGTGATGAACCGGCAGCCAGCCCATCATCATGTAAATTCACACTTCTTGGTGTTGTGTTGTAGGAACCTGGTACCATTAGTGTTTCCCCAAGTCCAGCAAAACAGCTCATCACTGGGTAACCCACCAGCCCTACTTTGCAAGTGAAAGGCTCGTCCTGAAGTCTTTCAGTATCAGCTGGCTATTTAAAAATGGGATTTGTGGCACCCTGCAAGAGACTTCTGTAATTTCAATTAGGCTTTCTTTGGAATGGGCTGTCTGAGAAAAGAACAGTTTTGGAAAATAAATGCTTTATCTACTTATTAGCAAGTCAATAAAAGCCATGAAGCCTCCAAACTTCTGCTTTGGCTTTCTGTGTGTTAACAGCCCAAACAACCTAGCTTCATTTGAAACTGGTTTCAAATTACTTGCAGATGGCTGGATGTAGATGAAAGACTGCATAAAGGTGTTCCTTATTCTATTCTTTACTCCCTAGACTATTGGGCTATGCGCTGACACTTGGATGCTTGTTTTACAATATCATTTGACATGTGGGATTTATGTGTCAAAATTTCATTTGAATCCAAGAAAATGTCAACTAGCAAGTACTGAGAAGCAGCAAAAGACTGTGCTTTTCAAGACAGAAGTCAGTGAGCAGGACACTGCCAAGTCTTAACCCGGTACCAAGCACACACAGACAAAAATTTGACCCAACTGCCAGCAAACTAAGACTCCTTTGGTACGTTCTGCTGAGTATTCCATTACTGCCTTTATCATTAAAAAAATAATGTAATAAAATGAGACCTTTTCCCTGAATGCATTAATAAAGATAACTTGTTGGTCAAGCTCCAAAACCACTGGAGCCACATTTAATTTACTGCTTTTATGGATTTAGGATTTGGTTTGCTGCTATGTTCAGTCCACAGCAACAATATAATGGGAAATTGTAATGGCATTTTTAAAAGAAAGGGTCATAATCTATCACTGAAGCTTTAAAATGTCTTGTGCAGACATCCACAATTATTTAAATACCAAAAATGGGCATTTCACATGGTTTCACCACAGCTCACCATAGGAGAAGATCCAAATAATCATCCCTATAGCTTTATGGGCTGGTCACCCTAAAATAGTTTAGGAAAGAAAACTGATAAAACAGCTTTTAAGGGTTTGCAAGCCTATTCTGCTGCTCCTCATGTTAAAAGTGTGCATTACTTCTTAAAATATCAGGTGGTATATCACTTAATTTCCAATCAATAAAAATAATAATGAGCTACATGAAGGTCTTCCTGATATGATTAGTGGTTCGTAAAGGCACTGTTCTTTTCTCTGTGCTTAGTTCAGGCGGTGGAGACTTTGCCACCACCACCAAATAAAGCATTGAGACAGAGCACCTCTGGAGTAGCAGGTCCATGGGCCTGTCACATCGTGATAGGAATAAAGTGGTATGAAAGACCCACATTCCATCAATCTCTGTATGAGAAGAGCCCTGCTTCTTAGCAGCCAGACTCTACAGCCTCCCACACTGAGTAGAAGCTGATTGAACATCTGCATTCACTTGAGCTTGCTGTTGACTTGCAAGGTGGGAAAAATGGGGAATGGAGCATTAGCTTGTTTGAAATGGTCCTTACCTGTAAAGGAGATAATTCTTCAGAGTGAGGCTTTAAGCTGAAATGTGAGTCTGAAGGATTAGACATAAGCTAGGACAGCTTTGGCTTACTGGCAAAAGATGGGCTCAAGCTATCCCCCAAACGCCATGTCCATTTCTTCCTTCCACCTCCCAGGGCAGCACAAGCCTCCTCTTTCTCTTGCTCTAGAAGACGACATCAGCAACTCACTCTCCACACCACTAAGCCATCTCCCATGACACCAAGATGTGATCCAGCCCTGGGTGAAAACAAACAGAATTTCCAGACAGAGAGCGAACACCAAACCCACCTGGTTCCTTTGGATTAATTAGATGATTGGTATCAGTAAAGAATGACCAACAAATCTTTTCAAACTGTCCTCGGAAACATGCCTGTCTCCTCGCTTTCAGGCAAGGCAGGAAGGAATTTGCCATTTTAATCTTACAAAGAGGACTAATTAAACACTTTGTAGGTTGTACTAGGAAAAAAAAAAATCCTCGACCCAGGTGACACCCCCCCTTATTTAGAAAAAGCTTGTGCAGACTTACTCTGGCTATAAAATTAAACAATACATTGGTTTTCATTTGCATTCAGGAGTTTCCATTGTGCAGCTTTTGCCAGATGCCTGAAGAGGTCTGTGATGTGTAATTTACTGCTCAGTGATTTTAAAGATGAATATTTGGATTCTTATTGATATTTGATTTTTATTGCTCATTTTGTTACCAGAGAGGTTTCCACATGCAGCTTTACATAAACCCAGCCTGGTTTCTTGTTCTGTCTTTGGGATACAGCATGTCTTGCTTTGCTAAGAGTTTGGAAACAAATGCTCTGGGGGTTTTTGGTTTGCTTTGCTTTTCTTCCTTTCTACAGCTCATGTTATACTTTATATTAATTCTTTGCTGGATGTAAATTCTTTATTGGTGTGATTTCTGTCAATGATTTTGGGACTCGTCAGCCTTGCAGAGCTGGTGAGCCAGGCTCTCCACAGCAGCTGCAGCAGCAGCAGGATATGGAGGATGTTGCCTGCATTCACTCTTCTGCATGTCCTAAAATCTACCTGAAGCCTGAAGACTTGTGTCCCTGATATGGGCTCACCATGACCAGCATGAAATGGGTGAGACCCTGAACATCCTGATTAAACCAGGGCCCTTTCTCCCAGCTCAGCTTTATTGCTGTATGGATGCTGTTAAGTCCATCCTGACCAAAACAGCTTTTAGGAAGCTCAGAGGTGAAAGCCCAAGATACAAAAAGTAAGGCTCAGATCGAGTTTAGAAGGTTAAATCCAAAACACAAATCCTGACAGCTCATGCTCAGGAGGCATCTGATGTACCCGAAAATATTAATCCTGAATGTTCTATTGATAAGAGCTGAGCATGGTTGTCCTGCCCACACCAGGACCTACTCCAAGCCTTGGCAGCTCATCAACTTTAAGCCAAATCAAGGCCCACTGAGGAGACCCCCTTAGAGGGTTGCTCCAGTAAATACCCAAGGGCATTCCTAATAGGTGTTGTCAGGAATCTTCACAAAATGCAGCAGCAATGCTCTTGAAAGAGGGAGGCACTACCCCTTTGCAGAACAGTTCAGAGGCTGTAATGCTCTGTGAAGGAGCAAGCAAACTCACTTCATTTCCTCGTCCCTGCTGAAGGCTAACAGCTCACCAGGTTCCTCTGATTGTGTTTCACCTGGGCACCCAATCAAACAAACCATTCATGAAATAAGATCTGACTGAGCAATAGTTCAAACCCTGCAACTTTACATACAATAGAAGTTGTTTTAAAATTACTTGCCAAATTAGCTCAAGAGAGCCAGAAGCACTAACTCCTAGCCAGAGCCCTCAGTGCAAGTTTGAAAGCTGAAATAAAACTTTTAGGGCTCTTGAAAGAGCTGGAGATGAGGGAAATGGCATTCATAATCCTAGTGGTGGGAATGCTCATGTCTTTTGATTGACTACAGTGATTTCTTTGTGAAAGCAAAAAGATCTCTGAACTTGAGGACACTACAAAGAGCAAATGAAACGTCCTGTAATCATGGCTTTGACTCAGGAAAGCAGTTAGGTATATTCTCAGTCTTAAGTACCTGCTTAAGTGCTCTGCTACATAGGGTTGTGTTTTAGTTAATATGTTTTTTTCCAGTAATAACCTTTGTCTTGCCTTCCTACTAGTGAATATATTTTGTCTCTGCTTCATTTGATCTTAAGGAAAAAGAGCTTTCCCAAAATGGCAGGAAAATTTCCAAATATTTATCACTAATGTTTCTTACCTGCCATTAATAAAGCATACAAGAACTCTAAAAAGTAACAATCTCAATATATCTATTGAGATATATCTATATCCCTATAAAAAAGTACCACTCTTACAACACCTCTTGTCAATGGATATTTTCACCCAATAGTGACCACTACTTATTTTTTCCCCACTATTTCCACACATTGGGTTGTGGTGTGGAAAGGCTGTGGCAGGCAGAAGTCCTTGTCTTGTTCGGTGGGTATTCCACTGTGGTGTAGGAACCACCTCTTATTTGTTGGTTTACTGTCACAGACATACATAAATAGCACTGAAGGCCAAAAAAGACATCCAGAAAAGTCTGAGTTACATTGCAATTGCTTTGCATCCCCCACTCATCCTGGTCAAGTGTACCTGGTGCAGGATGCAAGGTCCTTTAGGCCATGTGCTCTTCAAACTCAATGTCTGTGTCAAATAACATGCTTCCTCTCAATGCCTCTGCAGTGGCTAGGGAAGAGGAGAGATCAGATTATACCAGATCCATGCATATTTGGAATAATAGGCAAAAGAGTATCTTATGTTCATGTCATGCAGTTTTCTATCATTGATAACCTCTTGAATTCTTAGAAACAGGGAACTTGGCACTGAGTATATTTCTCTCTCAGGACTAGGTGTCCACTAGGCCTGAGGTTTTAAATCTCAGACAGTCTTTACAAGAAACACAGCCATTTTTAATATAATAAGAAAAAGCCTAAGTAGATTTTCCTTAAAATTTCACCTATAAGCAGTATGGCCACTGAGCTTTTGGAGGGAAGGACTTCTCAATAGAAAGTGCTATGTGGACACATAAGAAGGGTGATTTCCCTGGGCATCAGCAGTAACATAAACTGACCATTCAGAGAACAAAAGGGTTTGCATTAAGTTATGATAAATCCTGTCAATTTCTCCTATGAATAAGCAATCTTTCAGATTAAGAGCTGGTTATTTCTCTACTGGCTGCTCCTCTCTTGTTGCTTCAGCTACACCCCCACTCTGGGGATCACAACAGGGGGTGATTGCCTGTATCTGACAGCTCCCCCCCCAAATAAAAAACAAATATGAAGAGATGGAGTGGAGGGAGAGAGAAAGAAATACAATTGCTAAAACATGGGTTGTACTCAGAAATTGCTTTTCCCCCCTAAGTAATATACATTGGAATTTCAAGTAAATGGAGTGTATAATTCTTTGTGAAATGGACATAGAGTTAACACAGAAACAAATGCTCAGAAATACTAATTGGCACATGTACACATATGCATGTATGTCTGTGTTTTACTCAGACACACACAGAAACGGAGATTCCTTTTACCCAGTTAATTGCATGTCTTACATCTTACTTTCAAAGCCTTATTTTTTAATTAAAAACTTTTTTTTTTTTTTTTACAAAGCCACAGCAGACTTGTGGTAGGCTTCTAGAGTGCAATTACCATATTCCACAGCACCAGTCCCTTTTCTATTTGGATGGTAGTCACAGATTCCAGATGCCAATGTACTGAGGCTAATTTTTTCCATCAGCAACATCTAGCTGTTTGGCAGGCTGCTCTAGCATTTTTGCTGGCTGCCTCAGATCGGTTAAATGGCAGCAATCTCCATATTTTGCCTTGGAAACTGATTTACCTGGGTGGTATTTTAATCCATGTTTTGCCTTACCCATACATTTTATGCAATGGCTTCCTACTAATAAACATGCCTGTGAATTATCTTCTCATTAGATTTCCACAAAGATACATTTTCATTTGTAGTCAGAACATTGTGCTTACACGTTCTTTTGTGATTCAGAGGCTCCTGTGGTCACAAATCCAACGCAGAAGGATTCCTGCACCTCTACGTTGAGGGGCAGTGGAAGCCATGCAATTAGTTCTCCTCAATTCACCAGCCAACCTGGGAGAGACAGAAGGGAAAAGGTTTCAGACTGATCTGAAATTCAAACTGCATGTATTTGTTTCATCAGCAGAATACTTCCCTTTTCAGTGTTACTTCCAGTTGACTAAAACATTCTACATGATTCAAAACTTCTAGGACAAACTAAGATTCAGGTGAAAAACTATTAATTTTTTAAAAAATTATTTAGCAAATGTTGAAAAAAAGGTGTTCTTTTTAATTTGTTTTTCCTTCTTTTTCTGACCATAAGCATTCATGGAGTTTTATATGAATTTGCAAGTAAATTTACTTGCCTCAATGTTTTCATTTTATCTACGTGATTAACTCCATATTATACCATACAGATGATATAAAAATAACAAATTGGTGCTAAATTTATATATATGTATCTATACACATATACACACATGAAAACACATAAATACATATATGCACACACATAGACACACATGCATGCTATAAGGTGCCTAACATCCCTAGTTTACTCGAAAATATATAATGCCTAAGATGAGTGACAAAATTGGACCTAGGTAAAGGCAAGTAGAGGGCAAGATTCATGAGAGACAAGGGTAAGGCTGCAAAGGGAATCAAAGCTCTTTTTGCCCAAGTGGCACTAGATGAATGGGACAGACACGCACCTGTGGATGGTTAGGTTAGAGACCAAGAAGTGCAGATAGTTAAACACTGTCCAAGCCTGAGTGTGGAGGATGGAGACACTCAAGATCAGATCTGAGAAGTGCCTGTTGGAAAAGATTTAGGGGCAGCTGAATTTGCAGGAAAGAGCATCTGGGTGGTCTATGAGTCCAACCTCCACTTCAGTTCTGACTCCAGGATTGCTCTCCTGGCTGTCCTCACCTCTTTCACCACAATTTGCTTCCCTTCCAAGTGAGACACGACAGGCCATTGCTTACCTCCCCAACAATGAAAACATCAGGCATTTTCCAGGGAAAAACGAACAGTAGTCTCTCCTCACAGGAAGCCAGTGATGTGCTGCTGCTCAGTTGAAATGCTGGATGTCTTTCCTGTGAGCTGAGTCATGACGATTAAGCCTTCTGCTGTTTGCATATTAAACCTTTGCATTTTAATGAAGGGTTTGGGAGGAGGACTGTTTTCTTTGGAAGGGGAAGTATGTAATTTTAATTTTTGCCCTCCAGCGCTCTCATTCTGGGGAATTTCCCCCATGGGGCTGAAGCATGGATAATTTGCTTTTGCATCAGGAAAAACACTGTCTGCAGAGCGCATACTCCAGGGCACAAAGTGTCTCTTGGCTGTGGAGCACATGCTTTAGGGCATGCCAGGTGGTGGGCAGCCTCTCCCTGCCACCTGTGATGGGAAGCATTGCCTTTTTCACTGCCTGCACACTGCTCCAAGCAGACAGGAGGTCTCTTACCTGCCCCTGCCTAAGTAGGTGCCTGTGCATCTGTGCCATATGGGCTGCAGAAGTATTAGGGTGTACCAGTGATGTGGTGTTAAGGTGCACTCAGACATCTCTGTGTACCTCGGAAGTAACGGCACTGCTGGGTTTGCTTTACACTCTGCCATGGGATTTCTCCACATGAAAACAGGTTCTTCATGCTGGGACTTTCCCCCCTGTGCATTTTGCCTGCAATCTCAGTGCTGACAGTGCCTTCAGAAGAGCTATGCCTGCCTCCCCTCGAGTTGGTGGCAAGCCAAATCAATGATCACAAGAACATGTTGTCTCATTCCTGTGCCTGGAGCCTTTCTCCTTAGACCCCAAACCATCACCTTACCCAGAGCTGGGGAAGAGAGGTGAAACTTTAAAATACATTTTGCTCTGTGCCAGTGTGAAAAACACAGCAAGCAATCATATTTTGTAGAAATTAGCAAATAATGTTTTTTTATTTGTAGGACTGAGTGCTTTCTCTGAAGTGAGATTTGATATCCACTGCTGGCATATCAGCATACTATGTCCATCTTCTCATCAGCTTACCACAATAGGAAATAAGCTGATGAATGGAACTATCTGTATTTTTAGTTTTAATTAATTGAGAGCAGATCTTCTTTAGGATGAATTGAAAAGTCTCCCTCTCTTGCTTTCACTAGTGCTTTAATTTAATATACTGGACTGTGCCCAAGTGTCACCAAAAAATCTGCAGGTTGGTGCATCCTGGCTGCAGCTGGAGCCACCGAGGAACAGCTGGCAGTGCCAGTCGAGGGTTGAATTGTGTAGGGATGAGACCAAGATAAACTTATGAAGAGCTAAAAACTCATAGTTTGATATCAACTCTTACATCACACTGGCATTCTTGGGTCCCTCAAAAATAGAATTTGCATATGCATGCTCTTTCAATACTGCTATTTGTTCCACGAAATATTTCTCCTTGGCCAGTGATAAGTCAGGTCCTGGCACATAAATCCCAATGCTATTTTATCACTGCGTGCTGCCATGTGGAAACTCACGACTCTCCATTTTGCTGTCAGCCCCTTCTTCCCCAGCAGCTTGTCACATACCATTCACAGATTGCACAGCTTTCATCTACCCAGCGGTGGAGGCCCGCCTGCCGTGATTTCACATGCTGATGGCTGTAGGTCATGATGATGACTCAACACCATTCACTCTGCTGATCCTGCTAATGATCAGCCTGTCACACAGCCCACTGGCAGGCCACCAGGAATAGGAAGATTCAGTGCTTGGGGTAAGCAGCACCACCGATGTTGCGATGCTGTCGTGTAATTTTCAAACTGGAGGCTGCAGCTTCTCCTTTCCTCGGCCGGTAACAATTTGAAAGCTGCCTTCATAACGGCTGGCTTCCAGCACCACAGCTCTTCACCCTTCCAAAAGAGACAGAAGCAGAAAGGAAATATGAAGGAATCACAGACAGCAGCATGACAGGCAGAGAGCTTTGTTTGAGGGTGGCAGTACATCATCCTTCATTTTTACTGCATTATCCATCATAGGCACCTGTAGGCTACAGCTTCCCTGACTCTTGTAAGATCAGGCTCTGAATCAGAGAGACCAGATGAAGGTCTTTAACCGACAGAAAGAAATCAATTACCACAATAGATGAGTTGTAGCAGTTGGAGGTGAAGAAAAGAAAAACAGCCAGGGAGCTCTCATACAGCACGCAGCAATAGTCCATGTGAAGCACTTGTCGTGTCCCTTTAGGAGATGTTTTCAGCCACGTGAAACATCCATGGCCAGCAGAACCAACCTCCACCACTAGCCAAACACTGTACCAGGAGCATCTCCTGGCCAAGTTGCAAGCTTCCAAAAATATGGCCTTGAAGAGATCAACCTGGTCTTCATGTCCTTGCATGGCTTGACATCAAGCAAAAGTGGTGGTGAGGAAAAGACTTTTTCTCCTCTGATAAGTCTAATGATTTTCTAAAGATTTTTTTTTGGTGAACAAAACTGGCCAAACCTAAAAATTAACAGTACCGAGTGTGTCACATCTTAGGTGTTCAATGTGAGACATTCCAACGGTGTCAGATCTTCATAAAGCGTCAACCAGCTTTATTAATATTTTCCAAAGTTATTCAGTCTAGGGGCACAAGAAATTTGACCCCTAAAGTAACAGTTTATAAATATATATATATTTGTATAACCTTGAAATCATTCTAATACAAATTTGATGTAGTCATAATTAAAGAATCAGATTCTACTAGGTATTTGTCCATATAGCCATTGATGAGATCATTATTTCTTACCTCTTGCTAAGCTAATGTTAACATTCAATTGCTAGCATAGAACAGGTTTAATTATTATTATTATTTTAGGTATAAAGTAGCTTGCTTTTATATTAAAAACCCTGCTCATTTCCTGTACTTTCTGTCCAGCAGAAGATTTGAAGCACAGCACTTTTTCAGTATCAAGGAAAATCCTATATCTGAGGTTTCTCAGTGCTCAATTTGAAAAACAGGCCTTGCCAGATATGAATAGTGGCCATGTGTTAGATGATGAAGTCTAAATGCACTCATTTAATTTGCAATCAGACATAAACTTAACAGTAAACAACATCAGCAAATAAGGAGCATTTGATGCAGAGAATTTTTTACTAGGGATAACAAGCATGAAAGTCAAGATGGATACATTGCTTCAATTTCACGGACAATGAGAATTCGAAACAGACTGCATACATGCTGTTTTAACCTAGAGAATAAAATGTTTTCATTGTCTTAAAGCCTAGATTTATTTTCAATAACACTCAACTCCTATTTTTCTTCCTCCTAGTGATTTTCCCAAAATTTTCACAAGTTGGGAGTAGCTGTCTTAAATATGGCAAATTAGTTTTATTACTTAGTTAGCTGCAAGACAGCAAACAATAATTTTCTTGCTATTAATTGATAGCTACAGAAAAAGTGCAATGGATCACCTCAGACACCTCAGATCAATCCTTTTGTGTTTAGCATTTGTTTAGAAAACACAGCTTTGCAAGTGATTGAAGCAACGAAAATTGGCTACAGCCTCCTTTTGCCATATAGGGTAGAAATGTCTGTATTTAACACCCTGACAGATTGATCACAATGTTTGGTGGCTTCCTCAGGCAACTTTCCCCTACATACCAGGCTCAGCCCATATCTAAAGGTGCCTAAAGGACACTATAGCGAGAGTAACAGTTCATAATATTTTCAGAGGTAGGTGGAAGTAGGTGGAAGCCCCACTCCTATTCCTGCTGACATCTGACAGCTGAGTGACTTCAAGCTACTTCTGCTTGTCTCCCTGACCTTCTCTCTCCCACAAGAGACAGGGAGGAACACCATCACACTCCTTGTTTGATGACTGCCTAGCACTAGCCCAAGGATCCTCGCACAGCCGCTCTGCACCCTGCACTAGAGTAATTACACCAGTAGACTGCAAGAGAGTGCAAAAAAGATGCAAAATCCACTGAGATGAACCAATTATCTGATGCCTGCAAAGTAACAACTACATTTGCAGAATAAGAAAGAAGAGGTTGCAGTTTAAGTACACCCACAGATGCGAAATATGCCTGGGAAAGAATATCACAGCTCAGCAAAGCAATGGAAGAAAACTCACTGGGAGGAGCATGGGAGTAGTTGGGACAGAGCTGCCCTGAAAGATAAACAAGCAGGAGGAGGGGAAGCAAACCTTGGAAAAAGAGGAAAAGGACAAAGAACAGATGGTGGTGAACAAATAAAGCCAGAAATCTAGCAAGAATTATAAAACATTTTTATATAAACATCAGTAGACAAAAGAGCATATGAGACTGGTAACATTATTTATTAATTCGAAGACTGTGTATTTTATGGTGCACACCTGATTGGCAGGTGTGTGAGCCCAATTCTCATGAAGAAAACTCACTCTTCAGGTGTGCTGCTGCATTTGGAGGGAGGTGTTTTGTAGTTGTTTTAATGCGGCTTTTTGCCTATATTCACTGGCTGTGATTTTGCTCAGAGTCTCCCCGAAAGAAAATACCAGACAGTTCAATTTGCAGATAGGACTAGAGGACTCCCTGCCAAGCTTCTGTAGAAAAGGGTGTTTTCCCAGTCTTCAGAGAGGGTGGCTGTGGATGTCACATGTGGGATATTAAAGTCAGAGGAGTTGCTTGGAAAAAAGAAACAGTTGGAGAAAGCTTGAACTCTCTGAAATAGGAAAATATTCTTGGTTTGACCTGAGCCAGAGGAAACTGTCCATCCATGGTATAATAGACATCTCTACACCAGAGAAGATATGCTAATAACCACCACACTTGCTGAAGCAACAGAAATGAGACACATAGAAGGATGATACTTACTGGTGCCTCCATACAGGGACACTGAGGCTGACACCCTGCAGTACAGGCTTTGTGTTAGGCTGTGGGCAGAGGGTGAGGCTTCTCACCCTTACTTCAGCTTATTTTGCACTCAGTGGCTGGCTCGAAGGCTGGGGTCACTCAGAAATTACAACTGATAAGTTAGATCAAGAGCACTATGCCATGAATTATGTTTATTGGCCACTCTGGATACTGCAAAGGCTATTAATTATGTCTTACTAACAAATTAAACTTACGACTGATGACACAACCAACCACTACTGTGCCTTTTGCTCTCACTTGGACCTGCTGTTCCCCTTGAAATACTTAGAACAGCTGTCAAAAACAGTAAATCTACTGCTGTTGGCAATTGTACTTGGTTGTGTTTTACATGCTGGGGTGATCTGGTGCTGTCTGTATTATGCTGATATGAGTGTCTTTCTGTGGCACCCCTCATGTTTGCAATTGTGAATGTGCTGTGCCCTGAGACAACAAATCTCAGTGGTTTGTTGTCGTGTTTAACCTTTTTCAGTTCATACTTCTGCCTTGCTCTGGTTTCTCTGGCCTCAGTCACCAAAATTACAGGAAGTCTAGTTCAGTTTTTTGTTTAAAAATACACAGGAGAAGCAAGGTTTTGACATTGCTGTCCTGACATTTTTATATGGATTATATGTGTATAGATAGATAGATGGCTGTACAGTTTTCTTCTTTACTAACATTTCCTCCCAAGCAGTGGATTGAACACAACAGAGGTGAATAGTTACCTATCCAAAAAAGCACTTTGTGGCAAATTGGGTAAATCCATACCTCCTGCCTGCAAAGTGACATGTAAAGTACTGTAGGAGTTCAATAAAACCCCAAAGGCTAATATGAAGCAGATAATATTTACTTATATAAAGTAAGTTGTTGAAACTGTCTAACTAAATTAGATACATCCTATTCCTGTTTAGCTATAGTTACTTCTAGCAGGGGGATTATACTGAGCAACAAGACCTGTTTAAAATGAGAACACAGATTTTGCAGTAAAAGTAAACTACATGAGAGGGCATGGAATTTTTTTGCCACCAGCATTAATTCTTTCAGCTGTCTGGCTACACATCCTTAGCATGTGTGATAAGCTTTACTGGGTTAATCTGTTCTTTTAAGGAAAGAATTAAATGTCTTTCCTTGATTTTACACTTTTCAATTGACCCCAACCCATGATTTTGAATATGCTTTCCTCCATGCCCAAAGGATCACCCATTAGACATCCTAAGGAAGTCCTAGGTGGGGCACATGGGAGGTGCAGTCCCAGTTATCCTCGCTAAGAACCTCAACAACTTTCTGAAGCATCACTACCCCACGACATGACTGGCCACCACAGCCAGTACTTTCTCAGAGACTAGACATTTTTGCAAGCTTTCTTATTTCAAGATGATGTGCAGAATTCCTAGTTCTTCTCCTCAAATGCTGTAGAAAATCCTACTGCAAATACCAAATCCCGTCCAAGCTCGTATTCAGTTTGGAAACTCTGTACACATCTCTGTGTTTGTCATCTAGAGGTGAGGGGAATGCATTGCAAAGGCCCCTTTTGGCAATGTTAGGATGTTATTTGTGCCAGTTAACACGGGCTTTCCACAAATTAAGACACTAAACCTTTAGCATCATATCCACAGCTGCCTTTTTTCTTTTTAAGATTTTGACTATAAAACACTTTAACGTGTTTGTTAGTGTCTGCAGTGCATAAACTGCTGATCTAATGCTTTAGGTTTTAAATCAAATTGATGTTAGCAATTCATTTGCAGTTGCACAGAAATATTTCCAAACATACACAACACCCAAACCAATTCACTCTGAATGCTAGGCCTCTTTTCACACAGTGCATAATTAAATGGTGAAATGCATCATCCTTACCTTAGGGAAACCAGAAGTTTAAAGGGCTTAAAAAAAAGAGATTAAGGCAGCTGACAGAAAATAGGTTTATGCAGTGGCTCTCGAACACAATTTTGCCCATACAGCTTGCAGCTTACCTTGCAGCTTACATCTCCCAGTGGACCATACTGTGTCAGGTTTGGTATTCTTCTCCCAGGCATCTACTGCTGGCCATAGCTGTGGCAGGATGTGGGATGGTTCCCGTGATCTTCACTGCCTTCCCTGGGAGCTGAGGATACAGCTAGCCTTCCTGCCTCTGGAGCAAAGCTGACATTCTGGGATGAGACCACCAGGGCGTCTGAGTTGTGCCCTTGGAGCACGTGCCCTTTGCTCTTTCTTCTGGTGGTACACATTCCAACTCCAGTACCATCACAGGGTAAGACTGAGCTAAATATGCACATGGGTGCAGTGAAAAGGAGAGTCATTGCAAAGCCAGATACTACCACAGTTCCTCCACTCTGGGACTATTGATGAATGTTTATGCTCACAGCACTGACTGTTCATTAGCAGAAACTGTCATTTTTTCATCTGAGATCACTTAACTGAATTGCTTTGCCAATAAATTTCTGGCACACTTCTTCACAAGGAATGCCAGACACAGCAAACTGCTCAACTCATTGCTGCATCTACACTTTTAATAACTGACAGTTTCATTTTGTTCATTTTTACAGGGATATTGATGTATTTGGCAGTTCCTTAAGAGATGCCTCTCTGCTCAGACTGAGGCCACATCTTAAGAAACAGCAGACTGAAGATGCAGTATTTCTTTTCTGCTTTTCCTTCTTAATCTAAATACCTTCAGCTTGAAATGCCAAAAATTGGACTCTACCACCTCTTTTACCTATATATAATAAAAAGGAAACAAAATAAACACAATAAAAATGTCATCTTTAGAAATATGTTTTAATTTCCTCTCCATTTCCCCGAATGTTTCTTCATAGTCTATCCAAACTGAGTTTTCTAATGCTGTCCATCATTAAAACATAAATCTGAGCAGAGGTTATTTAAACTACTAAAGTCCACCAGGGCCTTTCTACAACCTCTGACTTCTTTCTTTTTCTAGGAAAACCTGCTTGAGAAGGGCTGCAGGGAGGGAATCACTGGAAGGGAACAAGCAGTGGCTTGAAGGGAAGTTTTTTGAATGGCAATTCTAATGGCAGGAAAGATGGCAGTTTTTCTGTGTTTCCTCAAGCACTCAACGCTTGCCAGATCTCTTCCAGGCTCTTGTGACTAAGCCATTCCACAATGCAGCAGGTGTGCTGGTCTGCAGTGTCTCAGCCGCAGTGGTGGCACACAAACTGTGCCTTTTAATGTGATGATTCTACCATGACTCAGTTTACTAAACCTTCTTCATCCCTTCTTCCAATTTTGGGGGCTGTCTTAGTATCTCTGATGTTCAGGCAGTCAGGGATAACTATTTGTCCTGCTTAGTGCACTTCAGAAATGCCTTCCTAGTGAGATGTACTGCTGCAAAGTATTAACACTCCCTAATCCAGCTGATCTACGAGAGAGTTTGTAGGCAAACTGCCAGTGCTCACAACATTCAGGGAGCTTATGACAACTGCATGAGCAATATGCTCCAAACTTGGATGCACAATTACTTACGTTTTCCTAGATCTGGGTTCATTTTTACCTAAATGAGACTGTTTGACTGTCTAGAGCTTCTTTCATTAAATATCACATACACAAGCATGAGAGCCCTCTTTGGCTCTACTTCTCATGCCAGAAGAGGCAGCCTCTCACTCGTGTAGTAAGAGTCATGCTACTGCCTTCTAGAGCTTCAGTGTCTTAAAGTCAGCAGCTACCTTGGAGATAAAGGCTCTAATCAGCAGTTTAGAGGGTCAGGCTCACTCTTACAAGGCCTTTTTCATCTGACTGAATCTGTATTTACTTGGTGCTCAGTGGCACAACTTCAGCAAAGGGAAATGAATGTCACTTAATGTTGTTAGTGCTTCTGTGGCTCACCTTTAAATCTAACCCATCTTCAACGCATTCTTGAACAATGAATGCCAGGAAAGGAGAGAGTTTGCACAGCAGTCACTGTGCCAAGGGAAAACATGAAAAAGTTCCCACACCACATAGTATCTCCCTGATTACAGATGCAAAGCTGAAGGCTCAGCTCACTTTTTTTAGCTAGAGGACAGTACAGGGAACCTGAGTTAATCTATCAGCTACCAGAATTCCCAATTCTTTCCTTGGTTTGCTGAGCAGTCTACAAAAGCGGCCAACATTGTGCCAAGACAGAGTGCAGTGCCATACTAGAGCAGAAAGTACCTGCCTGAGCCCCTTTCGCCGTAACATGTCCCTTGACTACTTTTCATTCACTGGTATCTATGTAGGTTAACTGCAACTTACATTTTCAGTAAAACAAGTAGGAAATCATTCAGGAGGAACTTGACAAGCTTGGGAGGTGGGCCTATGTAAACTTCATGAAGTTCAACAAGGCCAGGTGCCAGGCCTTGTATCTGGGTTGGTGCAATCCCGAACACAAATAGGAGCTGGACAGAGAACAGATTGAGAGCAGCCCTGAGGAGGAGGACTTTGGGGTTGCTGGTCAAGGGAGGTGATTTTCCCCTTCTACTCTGCTCTCATGACACCCTACCTGGAGTACTCCATCTAGCTCTGGAGCCCCTAACATAAGAAGGACATAGATTTGTTGAAGTTGAGTCCAGAGGAGGGCCATGAAGATGATGAGAGTACCTTTTCTGTGAGGACAAGCTGAGACACTTGGGATGTTCAGCGTGGAGAAGAGAAGGCTCCAGGGAGACCTTATAGTAGCTTTCCAGTATTAAAGGAGGCCTCTAGGAAAGCCAGAGAGAGACATATTACAAGGACAGATAGATAGGTAGAACAAGAGGTAATGGTTTTAAACTAAAAAAGGGCAGATTTCCTAATATTAGTGCATAGAAGTTCTTCACTATGAGTGTGGTGAGGCACTGGGACATGCTGCCCAGAGAGGTTGTGGATGCTGCCTCCCTGGAAATTTTCAAGGCTGAGCTGGATGGGGCTTTGAGCAACCTCATCTATCAGAAGGTGTCCCTGGCCCATGGCACCAAGGTTGGAACTAGATGGCCTTTTAGGCCACTTTAAACACAAACCATTCTATGATTCTAACTGCATTGGTCCAAGATCTGATCCTGTTCCTTTTACTGACTAGGTCATACAGATTTTTTACTCTTGTGTCAAAACCAAAACACAGCAAGGTAAACCAAGCACAATACCAGGAATCTCACATCAGTGCAGCAGTCATTAGCATGTAAATTCACTGCCTATCAAATTAAATTGGTAATTCTTTTTTCGCTCACCTGAAGAGTTTGTCTCAGTCTTTGTGGACTGGCATTATGTATTTTACTGCTGTTGAATTCCCTCTTGAGGCACACCTCAGCCTTTCTAGAGTTCAGTCCAGCTGACAAGTTCACAGAAATCACTCCCAACAGCCTCCATTTAAACACACAACTTAATATTTGCATTTACATGATCTTCCCAGGTTGTGGGGGACTGGACTTGAGAACTAGTCCCTTTTCAGGTAGCTTGTTAGGAACTCCTATGATCTAGTAAGTTTAACCTACTTATCAGTGTAAGGCATTTCACTATCAGCCAGCATAAAAGCATCACTTGCTTGAGCAGCAAAGTCAGCTGCAAACCCAAGAACTAACCCCCAGCTCCTTATCATCATACAGCCACAAGAAGGCAAGACCTCTCTCCAACCCTCCTGTGCAGGAGCTCACTGAGAACAAACTCAGCATGTGCATCTAATGCCAAAGCAGGGTGCTAAAAGCACTCAGGATATTTGCAATTACAGCAGACGCAGTGGGAGGGCCAAGTCTGTGCTTCTCCTGTGGAACTCAGAATAAAGCAGTAAACATCCAATCTTCTCACAGGAAGTTTCTCTTCACACTGCTGTTGTTTTGTTCACCCAGGTTTGAGTGTACTGGATCAAAGGTTCATCTAAATCAAATCTAGTTTTTCCAGAATTCATTTCCAAGCTCCAGTCAGTTGCAGCTGAGATTGCCTGAGCCAGAAGCAATGTCTCTCTGCTAAGACCTCTGGGAGGACTTTTCATCCACAGACTTCTGTGGGAACTTTTTAAACTTTGCATACAAACTCAGGCATATATATGTAGCACACTTTTGTTGCTATAGATGTATTAGTTCAGAGCATTAGCTCATTGATAAGTAAAATAGGTCAACTGCTTGATAGGGGCTAAATGGTTACGTAAGTAAAATGAATCCAATTAGAAGCCCATTTCTCTCACAACCACAGTCTTCTGAATCATTCATTGTTCAGGCTGAAGTTTTCCATGCCTAAAGACAGAAGCTTTTTTCTTATCCCCTTAAAGTCAAAGCAAAATCCCTGAAACCATTTTTAGGTTATGGGAGAGTGATTCTAACCAAACTTTTTCCAGAAGAACTACTGCAAAAACAAATGAAATTTGAAACTTAGACAAGACTGAGAAATCAATGAAAATTAGTGCTCTTGCATGCTTTGAAAGGAATTGCCTTTAATTTAGCCAAGTTATAGCTTTTCAAAAGAAGTTTCCTGGATACTGATGGCTAAGATGTTGTCTGCAGGTGGTCATAATGCAGGGGTCTGTGAGCACACATAGAGATTTCAAAGAGACTCTATGTTCATGCAAAACCTGCCAGTCACTGAAATCACCATGCAGAAGAACAATTCTCTTTTATCGGTATAATATTTTAAAAAAAAAGAAAAAAACAAAAAAAAAAAAACCCCAAAAAATCATCCAGGGCTTGCTTTTCACAAGATCTGAGCTAGTGCAGCCTTTGAACCTCTTCCAACATCCATCAGGTGTGAGAGCTCTGTGCATGCTCAAACTGTGGGAATAGGGTAGGCAGAGGTTAAAGGGAGGAAATCAATAAAACAACTATCTTTTCTAAGGGCACTATTGAATCCAAAAGAATCAGCTTTTCACTCTTTTCTCCTGGGAAGCAAAACCTTGCAGAAGCTCAGCTTCTGGGGGAAAGGGAGAGTCCTCCCTCAGAAAATCCAGTGGCCCCTGGTGGTCAGTGACTCCCCTGAGCTAAAAACGGTGGTGATAAGTGATAGGTCTTCCTGATCAATCTATTTCTTGGATGAGTGCTTTAACTCCTTTGCAGCCAGGGAACAAGATGAGTCCTGGTGAACAGAGGCAATCTGAGATTCCTGCTGTTCACTGTGAACTCCATGCTACGCTGACAGTGGTTCAATCATCTTTAAATGTTCCTTTATGGAGTCAACAAAGTTAAACAGCTGATTGCTTAGCAGCACGTCTCCAGAGGCACCTGCTGTGTCTGTA
The DNA here is from genome assembly GCF_027791375.1 of Indicator indicator. Classification (NCBI taxonomy): domain Eukaryota; kingdom Metazoa; phylum Chordata; class Aves; order Piciformes; family Indicatoridae; genus Indicator; species Indicator indicator. The sequence continues at coordinate 23,446,345 of NC_072017.1, read as the reverse complement.
AGGAGTACACTGACTGAGTATACAAATCAGACTAGGCAAGAACCTTAGTAGGGCCAAATGCTTAGGAAATTGATACGGTCAGTGACCAAGCTAGGCTACTTGAACTTCCCTCTCTGCTTTTTGGAGTGAGCATTTCTTTTGATAGTGGCCGCATCTGATTGTTTTTAAAGCTCAGCTGGACTTGAAACAATGTAAGAAATTGTATAAGACAGCATCAAGCAAAGAAAAAACCAAAATATAGCCCCAGCTTCACACAATGACATTTTCTGAGAGGTTTCCTGAAGTATTTCCTTATACCTAGGTGCCACTCATTTGCACATCTTTGTTTACTTGGTGCCCACAATACCTGAAAGGTTTCACTACTTGCATTAATCTTCAAAGAAATTCTTATGAAGCTATTCCCACCATGTCAATTTATAGCTCTTTAAAATAAGATTCCTCTTCTGGGAATCATTTCCTTGGACAACTAATTGCAAAAGCAACCTTTTTTTTTTTTTGACACAATCTATAAATACAAGAATAAAGAAAGGCAACACCAATCTTACTCATCTGAAAATTGCTATTGTGCTTTCCCCCTGCTTTTAAAGTGTATGACATTTGGACAACGCATGACAGATTACTACCTTGAATTTATGCATCACCAGGAAATATTGTTATCTATCAGGCAATACTAAAACATGGGCCCCTAGAAGTTATTTATATGATTTTCACTTATTGTACATTTCTCTTTTCCCTCAAAAGCTTATCTGTGTTTCTAGTTTAGTATATTTACCTATTCTGTCCTTCATCAAAGTGCACAACGCCAAATTCTGAGCCCTTGAGAAAACTAAGTGCACAAAAAGGGTTAGCCAGGTGTCACACAGACAATGCAAGAACATGGCACTGGAATCATGTTCAATATTAAAAACACTATAATGGATGACCTGGGGGAAATTCAGTTAGGAAGAAAAGACAATTTCTTAAATTCTCCAAAATCTTAGGCTTTGACTGCTTTGCAAGTTTCAACCTTTTGTAAAGATGCAGCTATAACTGAATAAAACCTGGAAACACAAATAAAGTCCATGACAATTCCTATTTCTTTCAAAATGCAGAATTCCTTTCAATATTAATTTCAGCAGTATTCTAGATTAAAATATAATAAGCATCTGGTACAAAAAACAACTCCTGTATTCTTTCCCAAACAGTCAAAATGTATTTTACTGTTAGGTTAATCAACCTCTAATAACCAGGGCAGGAAGGGCTGAAATATTCTGAACCATCTTGGCATAAGCAAGCAAGAACCAAGTCAGATCCAACCAAAGAGTCAGCTTTGAAATCTGGCAACAAAACATAGTTGTTTCTGTAAGAAGCCCTAAATTACCTTTTCTTTTATGGGCTCCCAACTCCTCTAGTTGAGTTCTCAGTTTTTGTCACTTGCCATAGAAAGACTTTGATTGTGTGCTAAATAGTTTTACAGTAAGTGGGCAGGACTACAGGAAGCAAGACACAGATTAAGGAATTTATCCTCAAGAGTTCCTCTTATTTTGATGGGTTACCTTTTTTCCCCCACAAAAACTGGATTACAACTTTAAAGTCCGTCCTAGCCATGGATGGATCACCTCAGGAACACACCAGAGAACAAAGCACATTTCAAAGACACAAACTGCAGGACCTGGCTTAAAACTTAGAGCTGCAATTCAGGGACTCCACCAAAAAAAAAAAAAAAAAAAAAAAAAAAAAGGAACCTGACACTTGTGCCAAGACATCTGACAACCACAGGATTTGAGAGAGCATTCAGTTCACTTCCCTTTTTATCTGTTTGCCCAGCTTCCAGCTTTCCTCTTCAAGAAGGTTTGTTCTTCAGCAGCCACTGTCAAGCAAAGAGTTATTCCTTGAACTAGAATCTGGTTTGCCTTTACCTTGTGCAAATGACAGGAACTGTTTAACATTTAAGGGAGCGTAACAAAGAAAAGAATCTGGCTCTGCAGTCCTTAGAGCAGCTTAAATACCGAGGATGCTTTTACAGTGTTGAAATACACCAAAACTGAGGAAATCAGAAGACGAAAAAGCAAGAAAAGCATTTAAAATGTCTCAAATAAAAGAAGCTGAATAAAGGGAGCTGAAGATTTTTTTTTCCCTTTAGTGAAAGCCAGCAGAGAATTATAGAAATTCTTCAAGCTACATGGAGGCACATCTTCTATATCTGAATGTGAAACTGCACAGGATTTAAGTACATGCTTCCAAAGGCGTCTCAACCACTGGCCATTTCTGCTCCCACAGAAAGGCTACTTCTTTTCTTGTTTCTCTAGGTCTACAGTGTCTTCATTAAAGTTGTTTCTCACTCATAAATTTGGGTTCTGAGCAGAGCTTTGTGAAAATCATAAAATGGTGTATTTATTGTGGAGGGAAGCATAAAATGATGTGATTTTCATGTTGTGAGCACTCTTCCATCTATCTAAGAGAACCCACTAAAGCCCTGGAGGAGAACTGGATTCAAATGTATTATTCCCAGGTGGCTAAGTTACAGTTTTATACTTAGAGATATTGAAAAGAAAGAAACCTTGAGGATGATGCCAAGAAGCAGGAAAGATATTAGAGAGAACTGGGAAAAAAAAAAAAAAAGTGGGACTGGGATTTCTTTCTCCTGTATCCTTTCACAGAAAGGAGCCTCTGGCTTAGAAGCCATTTGGGGAAGAGAACTGTTTGCATTGTGTTTGTATTACAGCATTTTGACCAGGAGAAGTATTGATAGGAAAACCCAGTTAATTAAAACACCAACAATCACTTAAAACAACAACAAACCTGCTGGGCAAGTTCCTGGTGAGAAAATACTACTATTTGGGGTGTTTACTCCAAAATTTCCACAGAAAACCATGCAGATTCTGGTCTCTAATGCATAACATCCGGTAACTGATCCAGCCCTTCAGCCACATAAGGACATTTTGCAGCCTTTCTGCAGCCATGAACTCGGGATCCAGCTGCAGTACTTCCATTTGCACAGGGGCCTTGGATGCAGACCCCCGCAAGCAGGGTAACACTTTCCTTGTCTTCCCCAAAATAAACTACAAATCTTCCCAGGGAAATCAGCCTGCTCCAAACAAAAACTACTGATAAGCTTAATGACCCTCCTAGGCTGCAAATGAGATTTAATTCCATTAAAAAGCCAGGAAGCTCTTCCTACCTAACTGTCCATGGTTAAAAATATCTGTGGCTGATCATGAGATATTCCCTGCTAAGAAGCGTGCCAAAAACATTCTTCAAATCATTTTTAGAGGTTCCTAAATGTATTATTTATAGTTCCTCTCCTCTCCCAGAATCCTTTAGAGTTGGGTTTGTGGCATTAATGGAGCTTGGCTTTACAGGCAGAGATAGAAATAGAAACAATAAAACTTTAAAACTTACTAAAATATTTTACAAATAAGATACTGTGAAACATCAGGCATCCCTGGAGCACACTGTGGTGTGAAATACTCTGAAGGCCTTATTGTTGTTTCTTGGAGATGACCTACATAACTCGCTCACAGCATCTTTAGTCAGAAAAAGTGCATCTTTCCAAGAACATTTTCAGACCCCATTCTGAAAATGTTACAATCTGTCTATATATCCCATATACATATCTTTCTTACTTTCACATCTCTAAAATGCAGTGAGATGATTCAGCAATGCAAGACAGGGAAACAGAATAGGACAAAGAGGCAGATTTGTGAAAATGGGAGTTTAAATGTCTCTGTCTTTGAATTTTCATTCGTTATTCATCAAATATTATCATCTTTATTACATTTCAAAATACCACAATGAAAATTCAAGCAAAATACTTTTTAAAATATTAGAATTCTTGGGCAGACTTTGAAACAACTCTATTGATTCAAATTTCACGTTGAGAAGTGGCAGTTCCAGATAGCCTAATGGATTAAACAGAGCTCTCTTAAGTTATGGTGCCTTTAAGAGCACTGAAGTCCATGCCAATACTAACAATCCTGGATACCATCATCTCAGCATATTCTCCCCTGTATTTGCAGTCATGTTTTATGGAACTTTTCCAAACAATAGTATTTACTTACTCTGTGCAAATCAAAGTAATTTCTTTATTCAAATACAACTATGTGAAGCACTGTTAATTCAGAAGTGTTCAGTATACCTTTCCAGTTTGTACTACTGAAGAACATAAAGAACTTCCAACATTATTTAGTGACAATGACAATTACACAGTCTAGAGCAAAACAAGGAGAGGTTATTTTTAATATCTCATTTTTCAGGGTTCCTACCTATTTTCTCCCTTTTTATGAGCAAAGAACCTTCGGTCTTTGCAATTTTCTTAAGTCTGACTTTTTGCAATCCTTACATTCTGTCCCCTTTAAAACCCAAGCATTGCTTACTGCACAGTCTGTACCCTGTTTTCTGTGCCCTTGATAGTCTTTCAGACAGTTCCTGCTAATGTTCACATCTTTAACTTGATACAATTCCAACCTTTCACAACATTCAGACTACTGGATCCCAATGTCATCACTTCTGTATTTATGAAACTTTACTCTTTGAAGTCAGTAATCCTAGAATTTAGCTTACATGACACAAAAGAATATGATCAAAGCTGTCTTGGGTAGTGTAACTGTGCCAGTGTGATGTTTCACTTGACCTAATACACTTTGAATTTATCAGCTGGAGCAAAGTATGTGGCTGTACAGCTTCAGATATTCAAATCAGTCTGCTTAGACCTAATCTAGTTCATATGGCTGAGTGATATAATTCTTAGTTACCTATTTCTCCATCTGAAGAGGTTCTGGGCATTGGTGTTTGTTTGTGGGTTTTTTTTCATATTTTAAAGAAGACATTTTTGCTTACAGATACAAGCTTGTTTTCTACAGCCTTGTCTTCCTTGACATGTCAATTACTTATCAAAATAAAAATTAAAATAGATCACCATTTCCTATTAACTGTGTGAATAAACCTGTTAGCTCTAGATGGTCCTAGCATGACTAGTATCTGTCCACCAGCCACATGTATATTATTACAGAGAACCATCCTAGCAGTACAATTACAGGAAATCTGATGTGTACATAAATCCCTGTGTCTAAGCCAACCTTCGAGAACACAGCAAGTTTTGTAACCAACCAAAACTAAAAGGAGGGTTTTTTTATTAGCCTCTTCCAAAGTGACAGTAACCCAAACCAGCTGTATTTTTCCTGTCCTTTCCCACTTCATTACAGACTATCACATTAGCAATATATGGTGATACCACATCACCTTTTGCCTTTAGTTCTGCTCTCCTGGACTGCACGCATTTGTTTGACACTTGTGTTCTAATTATAACTATTATACTTGCTTGAGCAGTGGAAATTTCACCATGCTGCAAAGAATCTTTTTGAGGACCATACACGAACTTCAGCTGTAACTGTTCAGTTTCATTCAGTGTTCATACCTGACCTTTCATTACTGCATCATCTACCTGATCACTGTTCCTCATTGCAACATTCTTTGTTACAATCAGTGTTGCAGAATAATTTAGGTCAGAAAAGACCTCTTGAAGTTTGTAATTCAACCTCCTGCTCAAAGCAGCACAAGTTTCAAAGTTATATGAATTTGATCAGGGCTCTGTTTAGTTTAGTAAACCTTCAAAGCTCTTGTCTCTGTGATTTCTCCCTTATCCCTTCCCCACTCACCTGATTTTTCCTTCCTCCCTGACTTTCTTTGCACTGCCTTCCCCTACCCTTTACTTCTTCTTGAGAGACTGTCAGAACTCTGCAGAGGATCATCTAGTCTGCAAGGTCTTGAAGCATCAACTTCTCACCATTATCCTTTACAGACTCCTGCAGAGAGTTCCTTTTGTATTGAGACCACAAGTGAGCAAAGGAAGCGTTTTTTTTTTTATTCCTCAGAAGTTATTTCACATTATCATATCTTCAACGGTAATTCTGTCCCTGGCAGGCAGCACAGTACTGTTTTCTGGACCAGCTGAGCTTGCAGGCCCTCAGTTCTACTTAACAGAAAGTCCTCACTAAGACATCTGCTCCATGTCTGTTTGTATCTTTGCTCTTCCTTTCAACTGCACACACTTCAGTCCATCTTACCTCGCTGGTCACAAACGTTCATTGCTGATACAACATCTCTGGTTAGACACAGTAGACAAATGTACACACATTTCAAAGGCATGTAAGCAGCAGTCACTGGATTCTGCTCATTCATAATGACTCTCTTTTAGGAGGAATACCCTTTTGTTATTATTTGAGGCAGGTTTTTTTGTAAATTAAGCAGCTCAGCAGGTGATGGGTTAGACAGTATTCCACTGGCTCCCACTACTGCCACAGAGCCACAGATTCTGCCATGGGATACAATACTAGACACTTCTGTTTATACATGTAAGCACTGTCGTTGCTACAAACCAAAAGAGCTGTAACCAAGGACTGACAGCTGTCCTCCCCAAAGCACTACCAAGCAGTCTTAACTGCTGCAGGATCTTCCTATGCAGGTCATGTCTCAAGCAAGCAGATGAACAGGGTGTGCCTTTTACTGGGTGTCATGCTTTAAAATTCAGTTATTGAGATGTCCTCCGTGCTCCATCATTTCTAGCAGTAATCGAATTTCCTTGTTGCTTTTTGTTTCTATGGTATAAATATCACTACTTAACTCAATTTAAGTCACAAAATACCTCATTAAAACCCATCCAGAAACTTCTGGTAAGACAGGCATGTGTTACTAAACCCTCATTTATATTTAATTACAAGGATGGAACATACCACATTATTTTAATACAGAACATTCACATCTTGGCTTCACACCTTAACCAATTAGGGATCAGAACCCCCAGTCTTCAATTATTAAAAGTTACAAGAAACCTACAAGGGATGAAACACTGGAACATTTTAGCTGGACATTGAAAAATTCTGGAGGAAAATTGGTTATGTTCAAAGGTATCACTGATCAAGCACAGGCAACAAAGCTATAGGTAATTTTCTGCAGTTAGAGAATAGAGAAGACTGCTGAAACTCGTCAGTTTCTGCCTAGTGAATGTATGATTAATGGCACAAGATGCTCCACTAATGTGACAGAAGCCAAAATTCAAAGTGTAACAGCTATATGACTCTGGGGTTCAGCTTAAATTTGAAAAAATACAATGTGCCTCTCTCAAAAACCCCACACCCTCTCCCTGCAACCCCTGACCAAACCTAAAAACTCCAACAACCACTCAATAACCCCCAGATCTTTCCTGGATACCTTAATGTTAACAGTTATTAGGATCATTTTGAAGACTAATTCTACCCAGCGCTTGACCTCAGGCAAAGTGTTCACAAGACAAAGACAAGCAGAGAAATTGCTGTCTGAAGGCATGATTATTCTGTGCATTCAGTAAATGCAGTAATAAATGGAGCAGCAGACTGTAGAACAAGGAAACAGTATATGACCTTTGTCTTATAGACCTTCTCAGACTTCTCTAAAAGTCACTCCAAAATAAGCATAAAAAGCAAGGCTTGCATCAGTGAAGCATAAAGGAACCTCCAAATCAGCCCACCCCTGCCTCATGCTGGTTCTAGTCTCTTTTCCAGACTCTTGATTTCCCTTCTTTTAATGCTCCTTCCTGCTGGTTTACAGCCCTGCATGCCAGGGAGCCAGTTCTCTGCTGCCAGGGACTCTTGTTACAGTACCAGGGAGGCACACATGTTGTCCATTTCTTTCAGGTGCATTTTTTATTCAAGTCCCACAGAAATCAGTGGAAGAAGTCTTGGAGTCTTGGATCAGAACCCAGTACATTCAAACCTTTCAAAATGAAATGAACCCTACAGTTTGTTAAAAGGGAGATGCTGGAAATGAGTCTACACCCAGCCAGATAGGGCTTGAGGAAGAAATTTCTGAGGTCAATTCAAGCAAGCTTGACTTGCTACTCATTTTTTATGGTTATAGCACCAGTAAGAGCATTTTAGAAACTTCTGCATTTCCCATTTGAAAATGTTCAGCTAAATGCTGTAGGCACACATAAGTTGCAGCAAAGTATTTCTCTAGGTTAGGCTCTCACAATCAACAGCTCAACTTCTGTTTTCTAAGGCAGCTAATAAGCAGCCTTAGGGAAGGAGAGGAAAGTCCAGGACTGTGTTAAATAGTCTAAGCTATAAAAAGAAGTGTTAAATGTAACATTATTTTCAAGTGGATAATGTGATGTAGACATCAGTTTTGAGTGTAGTTTGTAGTATGGTTTGAACATAATATTGAAAACATTTTCAGCTGACATTTTGAACACCATGCTGGATCAGTTCAGTCCTTCACCATTGTACCTGCATTTTCAGGCCTATGATTTGGCATCAAATGATTCAGTGGGCACAGGACTTGTTTGGGTCAGCCAAATATTTACACAGTAACAGAGCAGCAATTCTTATTTTTGTGATTATCATCAGCTAAAGAATTTTATATTTTCTACATTGCTCAAGTTATACCTGTGTCGAGAAACTGAGCCATTCTGCAGCTCCAGCCTACCCTGATGCCTGTCTGTATTCCTTACAGATGCTCCATTATATTTAATATATTTTAGAAGAAAAGCATCTGTCTTTTTATGAGGAATAGCCCTAATAGCAATTTCAAGTGCAAGCCTAAACCAGAAAGTTTTAGATCCTCAGTTTTCCTTTCTCTAAGACCTCTTTTCTTTTGCTTAGGCATCCACAATATTTCCAGCATTTAAAAAAATGTTGCATTTACAGTGGAATTTTCAAAGTATGAAGCCATGCTGGCACAGTCTGGTGCTAGCTGATGTTCTAGTAAAAATTTTTGTCAAGCAGCGGAAGCATGCTGGGCCCATAACCCAGAGGTCGATGGATCGGAACCATCCTCTGCTACCTAAAAATCTGTGCTGGTTTGGGGCCAGACAGATCGTCTCTTGCCCCGAAAGGGACAAAAGAATGAGACTCACACAAACAGATTGGAGAGTGATGGAAAGTTTAAATGGAAAAGCAATTGGTGAAGCTACAAAAAAAAAACCTACAAACTACAAAGCATAGTGACAAAGAGTATCCCAAAGCGTACAGAACCCCTCACAAAATTCCCAAAGCTTCCCAATCCTTCCCTTCTTCCCACCTGAGGGTAAACCCAAACCCCCCAGGGCTCTTTCTTCCCCCTCCCACTGCTAGGCAAGTCTCAGGCTGGCCAGGTCTGAGACTGCCCCCCCTCCATTCTCCTCCTGGCATTAGGCCTAGACAGGCCTAAGAGGCCTTGAGGATACTCCCCCAGCATTACCCGATAAGAGAGGACATCTCCCGTGGGAGCAGAGAGGGAAGAAAGAGGAAGAGAATGACTTTGCAGATGGCCTTATAGGGTGCAGGACTTATGGGTAGAAATACGTCGTTTCCTGTGTCCACCCCTGTGGGTGGGCACCCAGGACACCAGAGGTGTATCTCATGCGGCAGTGGCAGGGGGCACCCAGCCTAAACTGCCACACAAGGTAGCACTTTTTGGCTTAGAGATCTCACAAAGAGAAGAGGTAAACACAGTTCTTCAGGAAACTACATGTCAGTTGAAGAAAACAAGTGACTATATAGCACATAGAAATGACAGCAATCAAATATAAAATATGGTAGGAATCATCAGTGCAAGAGACTTTGCAACAAGGGTTCACTTTCATTTGGACTGGTTATATCTGAAACTACTTTAGGAACCATTCCTGTCTTCAGCTGAAGATAAAATACAAACTGAATAAGGACTTGTGTAGGTAACCAGTGGTTTTAGTAGAATTTTAGAAAACAGGTATATATTTTAATAATCTGCAAATTATATATTCACTAAAAATATGAAGGCCTTTCCTCTCTGCACAGGAATCTGAATGTCAATTTGATGATTACTACTGGTAGATGGAATTTTGATATCCATTTGGTAGTGATTTACACCAGTGTTTTCAAGGCTGCCAACAAGCAAATCCAGAAGGCAGGCAGCCAAAATTCCAGAAGAGATAGCTGTCTTTTATTTTATAGCTTATGCATTTTGAGCTTAATATGATTTTCCACTAACAAGTTCTGTACCTTCTCCAAAGTGCTAAAACTAGTGTGCAGAACTGCAAAGCAACACAGCCTCTTTGAGGCAAGCTGGTATTAAACTGCTGATAAATTATAAAAGTTATACTGTTTACTTAAGGAAAAAGAAAACAGTGAAGCTAAAAGAATTACTCATGATTTATTGTGGACACTTGTTTCAACGGACATATTTTTAAGTCTGATTATACATGAAACAACAATGTATCAGGCTGTCACTTCCCCTTTGATACAGAATGAGCAGATAGGTAAGAGACAAGGAAAAGATTGCTGTAACACTCAAGAGGTGCACAAAGTATGCACTGTCTATACCATGTCCTTGATAAATACAATGTAAAACATTATCTAATTTTTCAGAAAGGCATCAAAACCAACCTGCATTCACAGGAGAAAAAAAAGAGCACAAACAGGAACAAGCCTTTCAGAAACTTTAAGTAGAACTGTTCAAATCTTGTGTTAAATAGGACTGAATGTTTTCTAATGATTTCTCATGTTAACAACATTGCATTTTTCACAATAATAATAGTGAAGAAAATGCTACTTTTCCATGAGCCTAGACTCTATACATGAAATGAGGCCACAGCTACCACTTCATATCCATCAATGTGAAAGATCAGACAGTTTTGCTGTGTACAGCATTTATTCTTCCACTGATAACCTACTGGAAAAATGACTCCCTGTCAGCACAGTATGTGTTCATTGTTCCTCAAAGCAATAGCTCCCACTTGACCATTACCATCTGGAACCAAAATGACATCAGCTAAGCTGTTGACTATATAGAAAAGGTACTCCTGAGCCACGTGTGCCTCCTGAAACTAACTGCACAGAATTGAACACCACAAAGAACACTTCTCATTGTATTAGAAATTGCAAGTTAAGACCTAAGAGTCAACATTATGCTTTCTACAGCCTGTTTAACAGGTGGAAAATAACACTAATTTTGAAATAATGGGCTTAAACTGGTACTCCATGTTCAGATAAGAACTGGGAATGACTCCTCTTCTTTGCTTTCCTCTCCCTGGCACAGGCTTTTATCTGACTATAAAACTTATCATCCTGTCTCCTTTATTAGTAACATTTGTCTACCCAATAAATTCCTAAGCTAAGTCCTGTTTCATAATCCATAGCAGTACAAAGAAAAAATGCCAGCTTTAAAAAGAGCATTCTTGCATAGCAGCATAGGATCACAGAACTGTTTCAGTTGGAAAAGACCTTCAGGATCAAGTCCAACTCGACCAAGCCTGGTGCTAAACCATGTCCCTTAGCACCACATCTCCGTGTCTCCTCCAGGGATGCAGATTCAACCACCTCCCTGGGGAGCACATTCCAATGAAGACATTTCTTTTAATATCCAATCTAAATCTCCCTTAGAAAACCTTGAGGCCATTTCCTCTCATCCTGTCACTTGCTACTTGGGAGAACAGACCTACACTCAAGCCCAAATCTTGCTGTACATGCACATCCCTCAGGTACCCTCTTCTAATACCATCACAGAAGCAGTCAGAATCTACCAGCATGCTAATAAAGCTTTTCCACAGTAGAGACTCAATACCTTTTTTATGGTTTGTTTTGTTGTTGACATGTTTTATGATAAACCCAGTAAAATTGGTTAAGCTGGTCATCAGGCATTTTGCTGTGCTATTTACATAGAAAACCACAGTTGGGAGCTGAAAGAGAAGCCTCGTGGCCTTACAGTATATTCTGGGAAGAACAACATGGATAGTTAGCACCTTTGTGGCTATTTTTATACTTCAACTTGTTCAGCTTATAAAGAGAGAAAGGATACTGGTGAGATAGCTCTGACAGGCATATTCTTCTTGATAAACAGTAACAAAATACCCTTTAAGCCTTTTTTTAAAATTATTTTTACTGTAAACTGTCAGTTAATAAACTAAACCTGAATTTCTTCCTCTGTTGCAAGTTCATGGCTTGGATCAATAAGACACATTCCTATCATTTTCCTATCAGACATTACTGAAGGAGCAGTAGGTGGCTGTATAGTAAGTAAAGAGAGAGAGGGAGAAAAACTGGGAGTCATGGTTGGTGGAGGGTATTCAGGACTATGCATAAGGGGAGAACGAGGATGTTTTTTAAATGTTTGTCCTGATACTGTATTTGGCATTCGTGGTGGCACTGTCCTTACACCAGGCTGAGCTACTGATGTTATCAAGGGAGGAGGGAAAACAGAAGACTTCTCCTTAGGGAAGCTATGAATGTGTACATTCTCATCTTTCAGTTTTGCAATATCATTAAACACCAAGGCAAAAGGTTGAAATCTGGGTTCCCAGTTATAGCCACCTCCAAAATCCTCATCAGAGGTGCTAAGAGTTGCAAGTGAATCGTACCCAGAGTCCTGCCTCTCTGGCATCAAGATATATTCTCTTGTCAGGTCTGTCATTACGTCTTTCTCTTTTATTCCCATTTTCTTCAGCATTTGAGACAGCATTTTATATGCATAGGCTGTCTCACAGGCTTCTTCTCTGCCCTCTCCTTTAATGGCCTGCACACTCTCCATGCTTTGTGTGGTGGCCATGTAATCCAATTCACCAGATTCACAGGAAAGCTGATCAGACTCTCTCGGGATCCCCGAATCTGGCACCCGTGAGCCACACTCACTAAGCATTGAGTCAGTACTCTTTCTGCAAGGATGATCATTGATCCTTTTGATTTCCTCATCCTCTGCAGTTTCTCCTTCAGTAGAACCATGGCCACTGGAGTCTGAATGCCTGCAGGGGCCAGCATCATCCTTCCCTTCTCTGATTCCTGCTAGGTTCAACCATTCTGCTATAGCACCCATGGGAAGCATACTGCTCTCAGTACTCTGGATTTTATGGCAGTTCTTATCTTCACAGTCTGAATTCACATCAGTAGCTAAGGAGGCTTCAGCTTCTTTTTTCACACAAGAGTTCATCAAGTCTTTCTGCTTACGTCTCAAAATAAGCACGACAAGACCGACCACAAGCAGTAGGAACACTACCAAGGAGACTGAAAAGCTAATGGTCAGTCTGTATGCTGACAGTATGGGATAACACTCAGCAGAATTGGAGATATTCACCAGAACGGTGCATATTGTGAACTTTGACTCAATTTTGGGGCTGTGAGCCCTTACCAACAATTCCAGGGAGTCATCACTCCTTTTGCTGCTATTTTTCTTTCTGTGAACACTCTGAGTCAAATAAATATTACCAGTAGTTTGATTCACAGAAAAGAATGGAGATGTTTTTAGCAGGGAGTAATGAACAACTCCATCCAGTCCACCATCGCTATCTGATGCTGTCACTCTGCCAAGCAACTGGCCTGCTTCATTCCTCTCAGGCAGATTAAAGAAATACTGATCTTGTGTAAAGACTGGGTCAAATTCATCTGTCCCCTCAATATCCACCTGGACTGTAACAGTAGCCAGCAAATCACCTTTGTCTTTTGCTTGGATGATGAGACAGTACCTATTCTGACTTTCATAGTCAAACATTTGCTTTGTAAGAATATCTCCTGTCAAATGATCGATGACGAACATGTCATGGTCTCTAGGAGCTTCACGATGAGCCAAACATGAAGACTGGATGGAGTAGGTAAGATGTCCATAGGAGCCTTTATCAAAATCCAGTGCATTAACAGCACACACAGAAGAAAAGGTAGGCAGATTTTCACTGACAGTGCAGCTCAGGCTGGGAAACAGAAACAGCGGGGCATAATCATTGTCATCCAGGATGCTAATAAGAACAACAGAAAAAGCCACATTTTTTACATCAGCTCCTCCATCTGTGGCTTGGATGACCAAAGTGAATGTCGTGGCATCCTCATAATCCAGCGTTTTCATCAAAGCCACCGCTCCCATTCTCCCATCCATGCGAAAATGTCCCCTGTCATTTCCAGAGATGATAGCATAAGTGATCTCCGCGTTAGTGCCTGCATCACAGTCGTTTGCTGTAACTTCTGTGATATGGCTACCTACAGGGATGCTTTCTTTGATGTGAATGTGGTATTCTGGGCTACTAAATACTGGAGGATTATCATTGACATCCAGTACAGTTATTAGGACAGTAGCAGTTGAATTTAAGGAGGGTGTTCCACGATTAGAGGCAAGGAGGACCAAACTGTGTGAAGCTGCCATTTCCCTGTCAAGAATATTGCTTAAAACAAGACTGCCAACGAGTTTGTAGGATGTTTCTGACTCCACCACGTTTGTTTCCACAGAGAATAAATTCGCAGCATTGCCATCAATAATGGAGTATTCAACATAGGTGTTTTCATGTGCCCAGTCATGGTCGATAGCAGAAAATGTGAGGATACTTTCTCCAACTGAGGCATCCTCACTCACACTGAGATTGAACAGAACCCTTGTGAACTGAGGGGCATAGTTATTGACATCTTCTATGTGCACTTCTACGGAGGTAATTGCACTCAAAGTGGGACTGCCACCATCTGTGGCTTCTATCAGGAGTCGAATACAGGAAACGTTTTCCAGTTGTGTCACTGGTCCCACAGTGAACACTGAACCTGAAAATAAACCAGAATTAACAAAACCTCACACTTCACACTCACTAAGGCAAGTAAATGATTTCAAAAGACAAATCTAATCATATTTGAAAGTTACTGTAATGGCTGCACACCCTAGAGTAACTCTCTGGCATCCTGAGAGTAGTGCCTCAACAGCTCAATGTCTGGATGGAGATCAGTGAAGAGTGGTAAGCCTCAGTGGTCTATAATTGGACCAGTACTGTTTAATAACACCAGTGACACAGACAGTGGCATTGAGGCACCCTCAGCAGGCAAGATGACACCAAGCTGAGTGGTGCAGTTGACACACCAGAGGGCTGGGTCACTGTCCAGAGGGATCTAGACAAGCACTCAAGAAATGGGCCCATGTGAACTCTATGAGGTTCAACAATGGCAAGGGCACCGTCCCGGCTCCTGGGTTGGGGTGCAACTTGAAGCAAATCCAGAGGAGGGCGACAAAGATGATCAGAGGGCTGGAACTGAGAATGTTGGGGTTGTTTGGTCTGCGGAAGAGAAGGCTTTGGGGGACCTTACTGTGGCCTTTCAATACTTAAAGAGGGCTGAAAAGAAAGATGGGCCCAGAATGCATGACTGTTTTCTGATCATAGCTGAAAACAGCCACTAGCCAAACAAAGACAGTTCGTTGAATACAAAGTAACAAATGGATAAAAAGAAAGCAGCTGTAACTGGGTGAGACAACTGTATATTCAGTGTTTGCAGTCACCATCACTCAACAAACATTGCGTTCAAATATTCAGCTCATGTATGTAAACCCCTGGGAACAAGAAGTGATAAGAACCTGCTCACTGAACAACAGTTGCACATCCTAGTAATCTCTGAATCTGATATTCCCAAAAACCTTAGGTACACATGCCTAAGGAAAGAGAGAGACAGAGAGAGATTTTCCCACTTTCTAGAGTTTTAACAACATCAGGCTAGGAAATTTAAGTTTGTACATCTCCTAACTGTTGAAGAAAATTATGGGTTTTGGAAAGAATGTCCTCAATTTAGAAAATGTTTAAATTACATTTAGTATTACAGGATAACATAAGCTTTGGAAGAAGCAATCTGAAAAACATACTGCCCAAGCTGTTAAAGAAGCTCCATTATGATAGGTTCAACTTATACTGAAAAAACATGAACTCGAGTGAAATCTAATATATGATCTGAAATGTTATGAATCAACGAAAACCACACAGCAACTTTTCTAACAAATAAAAATCAGAAGAATAGCACCCATAGGATGCCATAACTATCTGTCTCATGCATGGTCCTGGGACAACCTGAGATTGCCAGTCTTTGACGTGCCAAGTTTCTCAGCAATAGATAACACTAGATTTAACAAAAATGCATGGCGAACTCAGGTGACCAAATATTTCCAGAACCCAAGTGATCACTGGCAGTGGGTGAGGAAATGCAATAGAACTCTTCAATTCACACTGAAAAAGCTGAAGTAATACACCATGCTTACAGACTCACCATTCTTGTGATCAATGGAAAATCCCTCAGAGGAAGAGAGGATTTTGTAGGAAATCATTCCATTATGCTCCGAATCCCCATCCACAGCAGAGACTGTCAGAACAGTGGCATCCATAGAAATGAGCTCTGGCAATCTCACCTGACATATAAAGCAAAATTCCAGTTTTGATTGAACTCAATAAAATATCTTTAACATAAAAAAATACACTTGCCTTCAAATGATCTTATTGAAAGTTACCAGCTTTGGAAAGTTTTACCTACTCATTTTCTTCTGGAACAAAACTATAAAAAGAGTTGAGATACTGAAACCACATACAGTATAGCCAAAATCTATCATAAACTTTAAAGAGTGATTATATCAATCTAGCTTTGTTCCATTATGACAATGAGTTCAGAGATTTACTGAATTTCTTTTTTTCAGTAGTGGAAGGTATACCTACAATGGATCTTTCTCCCTGCTTTCAGAAACATTTTGATTTCTGTACTTGGAATACAGTTTGCACTCCCCCTCTGGAGTACAGGATTGTCTATTAATAAAAAAACAACCTATGTACCCTGAAGATTCCAGAACCAGAGCACTTAATCATTACTGGATTACCCTTCCCTTTTTCTTCATACAACCTAGGAAAACAAGAAAGTTGTTGTTTCCCTTCTTAAGAGCTGCCATTATTTGAAGTCCAAATACAGTTTTGTGACTTTTGTGACCAAAGTTTGCTTCCACACTATAAATGCAATTTCAGATTAACAGTACGATGTAGCAGCAACCTTGATCATAACTTCAAGTGTTAGATTCAAATAACTGTACAGAGAGATTATATGTATATAATGGCTATATATGGGAAACTGTATAAGGAAAGCATATATATGAAAACATATGAAAGGACAATAAAAGGGTAAAAATTACAGGATAATGATTAGGGAATTCATACATACCACTGACCAGAAAGAAGCAGTGCATCTCACTGCCCTAGCAATACACCAAAACATCAGGATTGTGAAGAGAGAAGCTCAGCTATTTATGAGTCAACGGAGCTACACTGCTTTGCCTTAGTTAAGAACCTTGCCTGTAACGTCTGCTCCAATGGACAAAAAAAATTCCTAGCACTTGCCCAAGCAAGTACTTGCCCAAACTATTCTCTAAAATCAGACATGTATGGGGGTTGACAAAATTTCTTTTTCAGAATTTTGACTGATGAGTTTTAAGTAGGCAATTTACACAAATCCTGACAACTCAGGCACCTGAAAGTTTCACAGGTGCCTACACCCTGTCTCATAGTTATCCGAGAAATTAAATTGCTGTGCCTGCACATGCTCAGAAGATGAAATTTCTTTACTACATCAAACATTTAGGCTTATTTCTTCATTAAACCTGGCTGAGATTTATAAACACAAAGCATTTTTCAATCCAAGCCTTCTGTAGTGCTTCATATTTTTGGCTGTTAGCACATCCATCACACACAAAAAGAACCAAGTGAAGTAAACAACTCAGTTCACAGAATCACAGAATGGCTGAGGCTAGCAAAACACCTCCAGAGGTCATCTGGTCCCACCTTTGGCTGAGAGCAGCATCACCTAGAGCAAGGGGCCCACGAGCACAGTGGAGTTTTGAATATCTGCTGGGATGAAGGCTCCACAACCTCTTTGGGCAAACTGTGCCATTACTCAGTCACTGTCAGTGTTTTAAAGAGTTTTTCCTGATGATTAAACGTGATTTCCTGTATTTCAGTTTGTGCCCACTGCCTCTCATTCTGTCACTGGAGACCACAGAAGAGACTCTGGCTCTGTGTTTTTTACTCTCCTTACACATACTGGCACACACAGATCCTCCTTAAGCCTTCCCTCTTCCAGGCTGTATGATCCATGCTCTAGACTCTCTCAGGTCTCAGAACAAGCTGCACAGCATAGTTTCACACAAACAAGTCCTAACAAAGCAACTCCTGTGCCAGCCTCATCTCTCCTGTGGAAGCCTTACTGCAGCCTAACTCCACCTGGAGCTCTAGGCTTTGTCCCTCCTTCCACCCCTAACCCTAAGTCCATTACATGCACTGAGCCCACATGCATGTGCCAAAGCCCCACAACCTTAGGACCAATGAAGTGAGGGCAAAACCCTTTTAGCAGCCAACTCGTATGATATTGCGCTCACATTGGTAGTACATATAATAAATGTAGAGTGATACAGAGGAGCTTTGCATGGCCCCTGTGCAACGATGACATGTGTATTCATGAAACATTTCACTACTTTTTATTAAGGGTCTAGGGATGCTGGTAGACACCATGCCCAATATGAGTCAATAGTGAGTCCTGGCAGCCAAGACAGTACTCCATAGCCTAGGGTGCAACATGGTATAACTAGCTGGTCTAGCTCATAGGACTAGCATGGGCATTTTCTACACCTCTGTGGAGCTCTGTAACTGAAAATGAAGAAATTCATAGCACAGTAATGGGGCCAGAATAAATCTACCAACTTCTTTACGATTCTCTCAGAAGGAAGCTCTGAACACTGGACTCTCATATCCTCAAATCGGTTTGGATTATATCCTGCAACTCCCAGGGATAAACACACAGTGTATGGAGTAGAGCTACCATTCACACCACTTTTCTTCTGAAGTCAGAAACCACAAACATGAAACCTGAACAATTCCCTCAGTCCTCTTAACAGAATTCCTAGGAAGTGGCTAGTGCTTCCCAGAAAAGTTCTGCTCTGTTTATACTCAGCACTAGTTTGCAGAGACCTTCCTTCTCAGTGCTTAAAAGCATTTTAAAGACAAATATAAACATGCACTTACACTACCTATCATCACAGACAGAAAGACATCACAATTTTTTTCTATTTGCTACATTCCCACCTGATACAAATCCTGAGTAAACACTGGTGGGTTATCATTGACATCCAAAACAGTGATGGTGAGTTCTGCTTCTGTTTGATGTACAGAATCTGAAACTATGATTCTCAGCTTATACACAGCAGTTTCTTCAAAATCTAGTGGTTCCACCAATATGATCACGCCAGTGTGTTGATTGATGGCAAATTTCCTTCCAGGACTATTACAAATAAAACCAAACTGAAGTGCTGGCCTGGAGTCTGCATCACTTGCTGATACCTGAGTCACTATAAAACCGGGCAGGGCATCTGAAATAACAATTTCCAGAATAAGTCATAGCTGAAAATGATGTTACAATTTCTGACAATTTTGCCAGTTTTGTAATATTGAATCTTAAATATATGTAATCTTTGTGTATCAGCTTTTGGTGGTTAGACTTTGCGTTTTACAACAAGAACAGTATTCAGAAATGCTACAGAAACAGCAGTGGATTTCTTCAACTGCAATTGCTTTATCCCAATTTTAATTGAGGTTTTCTTTTCTGTAGTTGTAACTGTTTCTTCACCAGTAACAGGAAGTTCCATGGTTTTCCACAAGTGTTTAGGTGCCATTAATTTTTTGAAGTGTCACAAAGTATATTTACCATAAGTAAATTTACTTATATTATATTATAAATATACACAAAGTATATTTACCATACACCATAAGTATATTTAACTGAGGCAGAGTCCCCTGGTCTGTGTACCACCAGTGAATACAATTTTTAAGCTTTTACAAAGGAGAAGGCCACTAAAGGAAAACGAGACCTCCAGACAGACCTACATGGCAGAAAAATCTTGAGATCTCAAGATACAGTCCTAGAGGATCAGGAAACAGGATACAGACAGCTTTTGTCATGTGTCAAGTTTATAGTACCAGGGATTGCAAACTAAACCTCTTAGTGATCATCTAACAAAGTCTGAAGTTAAGAGAAACTAAACAGTTTCCCATTTAGATGCCTGGGGCATTAAGCCTCAAAAATTTCCATGCAATGTCCTAAAGCAAGTGCTCATAAATGGAATACAAAACCCTAAATAACTACCAGGTAGTTTACAGCTGCTGTGCATCCATGACTCCTGTATCTGTCATTATGAGTGGGAAGTAAATTTAGAAAAGGGCAAAAAATATCACAAGAAAGACAGTCTGTATCTTTTAAGATAGGTACTGGAATTTCAGCACCTGAATCTTTATAAACTTTCTGATGTGTATCTTAGTGCAACGTGTATGATGTCCGTATTTGAAAATGATGGGCTTAAGACTCAATGTCTGTAAATGCTGAGCCAATGTTACACAAAGTAACAGATCTGTGATGAGATCAGAATTCAAGAAGTCCAGGGTCCTCCTCTTCATGATCAACTGGATCAAGCTGTAGAGTATTTTAACATCTCCTTCAAATTTACAGAAATTATTTCTTTCATCACAGTTAAGTTAAAAACGTCTCATTTATAACGATGCTGGTTTTAACACCAAGTATTTTTACTGGAGAGAGCAGAAATTGAAGACATCTGAAGAATGACAGTGCAGCCCAAAATGAACAGATTACAGATGTATTTCTGCAGCATTTGTTTTCCTCTTTCAGAATTGCCTATGGGTTTTGTTCCAATCTTAAAAACACAATGTCTAAAGATTAAGAATCATGCCTCTCAGAAGAAAAACAGATCACATTTTACTTAATATTTCCATTTTAATATGATTCATTATCCTTTTTACTACAGTTGCTTAGTTACACAAGTCACCAAAAGCACTACCATTGTCTGACAAATCCCAGTCTTAACAAAAACTTAGCTGTTACCATCACACTTACCTTCCAGGATCTCCACTTCATCTAGAGGTTGGACAATCGGAGCATTGTCATTAATATCTAACACTTGTATGCTCACAAGACTTGTAGCAGAAAGGCTGGGATTTCCTTTGTCAGCAGCTTGTACAACCAGCCTACAATTAAAGGAAGCAGTAATTGTCAACACCGGTCAGAAATCAAATTATCCACCAATGTTATAAGCAAAGGAAAAAAAATGAACTAAATGATTAACTGTTTCTGCTTCTCATTGCACCTCTTAACCTCTGTCATTCTGTAAGGCTGACTATCTGGAGTTTTAGGGTTTTTTCTTTGGTATCTTGCAGGAAAAATATCCAGGAGATTCTAGGTGACGAAAACATAAAATCATACAAAGAAAAGGAAGTATTCATCTGTATTCATTTCAACCAATTTCATACCAAATGCAGGTGGTTAGACAAGCTTGGAAGAATCTATCCAATGAGACATATTTTTCCAGTTGGTAGTTCAGAGCAGTAATTAAACTTTATGCACCAAATTGTCCTTTGGAGGAGCCTGACTCTCCTCATTGTTTTTAATGAGACAACAGGAATGTGTAAATTTGGTAATATGAAAACACTCACAGTAATATTCAGCCAAAATGTCTGCAGAGATAATGAATAGCCTCTATATTTTATTTATGAATATAAGTGAAAAATTGAAAGCCTGAACACCATTTGACAATGGCAAAGTTCTCTCACTGATTTTAGTGGGACAAAAATCTTACTGTCCAATTAACAGAAGTTGCCTGTATGCTTCCATTTTACACCTGCATAAGGATGGGTAGTAGATTCTATTAACAACCTTTTGATGTCTACAAACAATGTAGCAAAGAAAACGGTAAGTGACAACCTGAAAAACATGGATAAAAGGATGCTTACTTTCTGTGGAAACTAGCTTCTGAACAATAAAGAGCAAATATTTATTTTAAGCAAAGAAGACTTCACCACTCCCAAGTATTAAAAATTGACCAGAAGAAAATTTAAAAATTAACTCTTACTTAATAGCTGCTCTAAAAAAAACCCCAAGAACAGACGAAATTGAGAAGACTACATCAATCTATGCAAAAGAATACACAAGTCAGAGCCAGGCGTCTCAGTTAAGTGCTCTGTGTACTCGTAACCGTTTGCATGTCACATAACATTTTCTGGGTCTCCCTGCAGATCTTCTGAATGCTTTATTTCTCCCTCTTTCTTCTAAGTCACAGGTTTTGTTTAAAGTGTCAAATAGATACTATTTACTATGAGTTCACATGACAATATGGAGTACCAAAGCTGCAACTCAAGCTGTGGATTGCATCACTTCCATTCCTGAACCAAAACAGAGCTCTGCTCTGGTATTCTTGTGATTTTTGAGAGCAAGATAACAAATATCTTGAATTGTAGGCTAGAATTCAATCAGTGACCATGTATAACTCCACAGAGAAAGCATACTTTTTCTAGAATTAATATTGGTAAAGTATACATATGGAAATATTTTACTAAAAATAATCACTTTCTATGGTTTCAGAAAAAAATGTCATAAAACATCACATTCAAGGCACTAAAATTAAGATTCTGTCAACACTTTCATTAGAACTCCTAATATAAGGTACTTCAAACTTCTGGGGATCAAAATGTTCAAATTTAGATAAAATAAACAACTCCTGGCAAATCTGGAAGAATAGTAACATTTCAAAATTAAACAGGAAAACAATTTTGAAACCTTTTGCTATTCACTTTTCATCTAACATACCTACTAATAGTGCATTAATACAGAGGAGGGAACATGAAGTTTCAGATTCCATGAACAAATTGTCAGTTTAAGAATTCCAACATAAACACTGAAATAAATCAGGCTGCCAGTTAAAGACAGATATGAGAATTATTATATGCACACCTTCAGTGCTTCATCACCATTAAACGTCCTTCCATCGGAGGATTTATTAAAGGTTTTCTTTTAAAGTACTAGTTACAAATAAAATGTATTACAAATGTATTACTCTATTTAAATGACTAAAAATCAGAACCGATATTTTTGATTCAGTGAAAATGTGAAAAATAAACTCCAAATGATGTGTTGTGTATACTAAGTTAAACCAAAGTATTTCCTTTAGGATGTTATTGACAAACTATGTTGATTTTTATTTAAAAAAATAATGCTCTGTTGATCTTTTTGATGGGGTTTTCTAAAAGTTATTCTGGTTCATAAAAATTCTGATTCTGAATTTTGATTTCTGCTTACAATTTTGAGGCCTCAGAGGATAAGAAAATTTAACTGATGCCACAACCATATGGAACAAAAAGTTGATTTAGACTGACACATACACAGAAATTTACTTTTTGTAGTGATTGCAGTACGTTGAAAGTGTGTATTAATGAGTCTGCACTGTCATAATTTCTCTTCAATGCATGGTTCATTTGCATTCTAATTCCAATTATGGTGTGATCTGTAAAGAAAAATTGTCATGTGTCCTTGATCACACTTACTCACACTTTCTTGGGGAACAGGAAGAAAAAAATACTTAGTACATGACAGCTTATAGATGGAAACAGCCTATAGGAACATGGTATCATATTAGGGAGAAGAAAATTTGAACTATATTCTAACTGAAGAATGGAATATGTACCTATTTCTTGTATTTGGTTTGAGTGTTTTCTCTTTGTCTTCACGTATGTATAAAAAGTGATTCCTGAGAGGGAATGGCTGTAGAGTTCTCAAATTAAAATCCAGGAACTGTCACCATTTGCATAGTGAATAACACTCACATCTCTAAGTGTTGTCATTGAGTACACAATTTTGCATTTCTTCCCCTAAATTTGAGTACACAAGAACCCATGGTACAAATGGGCAGCTTTAGGGCTGTTCTCTAGGCTATCTGGCTCATGCCCAGGTTCTATGGGTAATGAATACCAACAGAAAGCTATAAAATATATAACAAACAATATCAAGCCAATATGAACAAAAAGAACAATATATTTTTATAAGAACCTTACATACAAACCTGTGAGATGAAGCATTTTCATGATCCAGGACTGTATTAGTTGCTATAATCCCTCGTGCTGAATCAATTAGAAAGGCTGCGTTTTCATTACCAGATAAAATTGAGTATTCAGTTTTTCCATTCAGCCCACTGTCAGGGTCAGTTGCAAATACCTGTTTGGGATCCAAACTGAGGCTTAATTCAGAATGGCAGAATATTTCAGAAAGAAAAACCTTACACTACAGCCATACATTTCTTTCCTTTTGACTGCACAGATTTAAGCAAATAATCATGGGTCACCAACATGAGTGTCATGTAAGTTCACAAAATCTGCTCATGTATTACAATAGGATGCACATGAGTTCTTTCCTCAAGCAATCTGAAATTCAGCTACATAAAGTGCTAGGGCTGAATCTAATAATTTCACATTGCTTCTATTAAGGCTGCTGTTAGAATGCTGTCTCTGTTTAGTGCATAAAAATATAATTTCTCAGGCGTTCAGGACTGACCATTAAAGTATTACTGCCATAAGAAAAAGGATAAAATAATGAAATTAATTTGGCTTTGGAGCTTTCATGGAATGGTTCATTAATTCCTTTTTAAAAGATGAACCAGCAAATATAAAGAAAGATAAAGGCAAGCTGTAAAACCAACAGAAAAAATATCATTCAAAACCAGTGAACTGGTTTCTCAAGGACTCCTCTGACTTTAAAGAGTCGTCTTTGTATTCTTCTGGGTGCTGAACAAGCATTTTAGTGAGTATGGGATCCAAAACAGAGCAGACTGAATAAAGGAAAAAGAATCTATTCTGTTATAAAATTCTGACTACACATCTGGGTTGACTGCCTTCTGATTTTTCAGCATTCCTAGACGTATGTTTCTCTAAATAAAATGTCCATCAGTTTCTAATCACTTTGCCCTGGAGGCATTTGTAGCTTTCCATTTATTCTCTAGAGGAGAAATATCTTTAGTACCTAACATGACCCTCACTGTGACCTGACTTGCAATGTAAGAACATATATTGAGGAAATTATGCGTTCTTCTAGTCCAACTGATGTCTTCTTTTGCTCTAACATGGCCAGCTGGAAACACTTTTGGAGAATGGATCCATTCATAGGAAGAAGTGTTTGCACATTTAAATTAAGACAAGCTGCTCTCTAGGCATCAGATTTTAAATTGAACACTCGGGTTTGACTCAACTAGTCTGATGAGTTGAAAGTATTCTTTTTATTGCTAGAGCCCTTTCAGTAGATGCATTAATGCAAGGCTCAGTCTATATTGTTACCAGAACCACAGATTTGAATGGTATTTTTTCCACTACTTGAAGAGAAAAACAGAAATGTTGTTAAAAATAATTTAAAGTCCATCTGCACAACTGTTAAGAAGATAAAGAATTCTTTTTCAATTTAAACATATATAAAAGATTTGAAATGTAGTCCAGGAAAAAAACAATAAATCATTTAATATTTTAGATATTCAAAGCACAGTAGTAGCAATACCAAGAACCCCAAGAGACAGTGATCCAGAACAGACAGGACTGAACACACCAGCCAAAATTGGTTTTAACTATATCACTGAGCTTTGAAAAATATATTTCCACTTACCTGTATGATGTCTGTTTTAGGGCTCTGGCCTTCCCATACTGATGCTTTGTAATAGCTTTGCTCAAATTTAGGTACATTGTCATTCGCATCTTGTATCAAAACTGTTACTCCACAGAGTGCTGAATTCAAACTATTTTCAGCCAAAATTGAAAGATATATTTTATTCCTAGCTTCATGATCAAGAAACTTTGGCTCTTTCACTGTGATCACACCTGGTTTATTAAAATAAAGTAGTATCAAGATGTGACAAACCTAATCAAGGAAAAATATGCACAAATGCAGTTATGAAGCTCCTAACATATATAGCCTCCTTCACCAGACACATGACAGAACTCCAGCAAGCTTCCCACTGTGTCCTTCCTCTACCTAGCACTTCCCACATGCTAGTTACTGTACAAAGCTTAGACAGCTAAGTTTTCACTGATCAACCATCATGTTGGCAATTTTCTAAACAAAGTCCATTTACTGACAGAGGGACAAAGGAATAAAGTGGCTTCACAATGTGTGCTCCTGGACATGTGATATCTGAGAATGGCTACATCTAGCCCTCTATATGTATCCAAACCAGGCAACAGATGTGTCGGTTTCTGTATCTGACTGAGATACAGTGAAAACACCCACTCCTGATGTCTTTAGAAATTGGTGGTCATTGTTTCAATACTCTGGGTAATACAGCATTATAATTGAACATATTAATTACACCCATACATCAAACAGTTAATTTGTGTGTTAATTTCTTTAGAACTTAAATTCAGTTTTACACGAATTTTTCAGTAACGATGCCATGAATATCTATATCCCAATCCTGTGATAGCATAAAAACACATCTGCTGTGGCTCTCCAAACTAGTATTTTTTAATTTTTATTTTCTAAGCTAAGCAGCAATGACTGGATATTGTTTATGGATCTGTGAGTGTTCAAGAATTGAAATTTGGAATAAAGATTTTAAAGTTGGCAGGTGGTCTGTCTTCAGCACGACATTTAAAAATGATCACATTCTGTATACAGAAAAAGACAGTGACAGAAGGAATGCACTTCAAGATGACAGAATAACTGCAAGAGTGGAGCAAAAAATCAAGTTTGAGGTACAACACCTAGTAGGAACAAGTGAAGGAACTGAGCTGTTCATTCTAGCCCACAAGAAGATGAAACAAAGTTAACAGCCTTCAAGTAGTAAAGAACGGGGTTCTCTTCCTCTGTCTTGTTACTAGGTTAAGAAGCAATGTTTAAATCATTTCAGTAAACGTTCACATAAGTAACAAAAACTTGCCAACTGCCAAGACTTGTACAGACTGAGGGCTTACAGAATTACCATCACTGGGAGTTTAAGAACACAGCTGATAAAACTTCTGTCATATTTTGGAATGGTTGATTCCCCTTCTGTGTCAGAATATAGACTAGTTCATGTCTTTGAGTCATCACTCCCTACTATACTTTATTTGACTCTGTGACATAATAATTCCCTTAGAAGAGGCAAAAGTCTTCTCCATAGTGAGGTCAACTAACATCAGTACTTGAAAAGACAAGTAGAACAGACCTTTGGCTGTTTAGAATACCTAAGATAGAAAGGGCATCAATATAGCTCAAAATACTTCTGCTGTAGAAACAACGGTTAGAGAGTCACTGGTACCAGAATTAATGCTGAAGTAAGAATTGCTTTTAAGGGTCCTGAAAGGCTGCACTTCACTTATTGTTTACTAAGAAACAGAAGAAACCACAATGGCTCATAAATCTCACAGTAAGACCTCTAACTTCCACTGCTATAGAAATTCCACCACTGTTTGTGAAGAGTGTGCTTAAGAAACTCATAAAAAACCCATCATGTAATCATTTCTCAGCATGGCTTGTTACAAGAGTATTCCACCTGATGCTTGGAGACTATGTTCTTTATGCTACACAGACCACTGAAAAAAACCCACATATTTATAAAAAATTACCTGTAATGGGGTGTATGGAGAATATGCTTTCCTTGTCACCGAAGATGCTGTATTTTATGCTTTCTCCTGTAAAAATCCTTTCATAAGCTTCCACAGTTAGGACTGGTGTACCTATGGAAGCAATAAGACATTTTCATCATGTATACTTAAAAGGTTTTATTCTCTTTTATATTAATGTGAACAGCAGACCTTTTATTGAGGTTACACTATCTTTGGTCATTTAAATCTCACCTTTGCATTAATTATAGTAAGAAAATTAGTCCTCTTTTTGTGTATCATAAGAATGCATGTTACTCCTGAATCACCACAAAGAGGTTTTTTTTCCGTTATCTGAATTCAATTTGGATTTTTGAACAGTGCTTTAAAAGAAATATTCTTAAAAATTTTAGCTAGCCATCTTTCAATAGAAGTATTGAAAAGATGAAACTACATGCATACCCATGTGTCAATTCAAGCAGAATTCACAATCCATGAAAAGACCAATAACTGAATATAGAATGCAAGACACATGAAATAAAAATGCTGTTTGAGACGGCATTAGAAGAAAAATGTGGAACTGAATACATTATAGTGCTCAGAATCATCACATTTAACAAAAATATAGCAAGTTTTAAAAGCATTATCATGATTCCAAAATAACTATTCTTTTCAAAAGAGTTATGAAATTGTTTAGTATATATGGGAATTTATTTCAATGGATTAATTATTTAATTGTAATTGATCCCATATAGTTGTGATGGAGTAAGGTTACCGTGCAACCTGAACTCCTCCAAACATGATTACAGACAACTAGCTATTTTATTACATTATAAAAAGCATGCTGTTCACACTCAGTATCCTGGATGTGGGAGGAAAGGACCTTATTTTTGGTGCAAAAATGAAAGGAAATGTTGCTCTTACAACTGTTACCTTTTTTTTTTTTTAGTGTTGTTCCTTTTTTTTTTTCTTTAAACAGGAAATCTTTTCTTAAGTGGTTTGTCATTTGCTCCTGAAATCTGACTGTCAAAAGCAAAAATTTGTTGATTTTGACAGCTGTAATTTTCTGCCAGTATATTCATAAGACATTTATCAAAAAAGATACAGAAGCAAAATCCAATCAAGACTGAAATGAACATTGCACTAGGCTTTTTTAGGAACTAAAATAAGGGGTTGCAGTTTGAATTTTCATTGTTGAGCAACTTTGATTTACCACAAAAGTCTGCAAGAGTAATCATTCACAGCATCCTCAGAGCAGCATTAAAGATAAGAAAAAAAAAAATAAATCAAGGTCCAAAAAATGGCACTATTTATCTTTTAATGCTATCAGCAGTCTGTTTGTAACACTTAACCTGGAGCAAATTAAAAGAAAGGTAGATTTCTGGCTGCAAAGCACACTGTAATGGCGGGATGAGGATAAGATCAACACTGAAGCTAGTGCAAGGAAGGAGGGAGATCAAGCTAGTAGCAGAAAGCAGTTATCTTTCTGTTGGTTGAAATGATGTACAATCAACTTCTGAATCAGTTCAGAATATTAAGCAAAATGGAGAGAATTTTATAGTTTTTCAGTTCAATCATAGACAATCTGATTGCATTTGAAAGTATCTCAAACTGCTTTAAACAGCCTACTTACCAACCTTTACATTATACCTGATGACTTTAAACTGAAAGATGGGAGTGCGAACAGTATTTACCTTCCTGGCCACATAGGCTCAAAACATTATCTACCCTATGTTTGGACATAACATATAGACCAGAACTGAGCTACTGTATCACTACATCATTTTTTCTCTCTTCAGCTGTCATTACAGTAGTCTCTCTTTCCCCCCCTTTGTCACCTAACCCTGGGTCATATTTGTCGTTTCTCAAGACCTCTTAATTGCTTATGACAGGAAAAGCTAACTGAGCACAAAGAGCAACAGATGATTTACAGAGTAAGAGGCTACATATTTTATGTCTTTTAGGAAAAATATAGAACAGTCAACAAGTTTTACTGGTGAATCTGTCTCCAAGGAAGTTCTATGCAAACAACCATTCAACTGAAAGCTTGATGAATAATGAAAGTTTCTTACTCTCTGGAGACCACTGTGAATTGAGAATTTATTGACTGGCTTTCAAGTACCTGTTGTAATGCAATTTATAATATTTAAAGACATTAAATAGTCAGTATGAAACAAAAAGAATGGTGTTTTCTGAAGGTCATCACACTTGGAGCACTTGGAACACTTAAAGAAAATCTGACCACAAGGACCAATTCCTGGTGTACTGACCGAGTTGACAAGTTAAGACTACATTAAAACTAAGAACCCTTGGCTTTGGCTTTTGTCATATGCACTACTCTGATTTTTCATTCTTTTAAAAAAATAAGAGTTTTCCCACTCTATTAATTTAGGTAAAAATTAAATTAGGAGGAAAAACCACTTAAGAGTTCTGTAATAATCAGTATGCAATGTAAATATCCCCTGGATGGCATACACTGGTACCATGTGTATTTGTAAGGGTCCCAGGACCACAGATCTCCTGTAAACTAACTTCTATGAAGTTTATAATTATAGACATGCTTTTTTCCCCTCTGATATGTAAAGCATTTGATATTTATTTATGTTTACATAAATGAGAAAATACTACAGGCAGAGCCAAAACAGTATTACTGTTTGGTTAAATCTCTCATATTCTTAGAAGAATTTGATCATCTAAGCAAACAGACTTTTATTTACTATACAAACTAACATTTTGGGATGAAAACCTCCAGTTTAGCCTGAAACTCTGAAATTTCTTTTAATCAGAGCAACATAAATAGAATTTTATTGGTATTATCTATGCGACTATGGCATTCTCTGACCACAGCTCCTTGGGGCATTTCCGTAATTTTGAGCTAGATTGTCTAGTTTGACCCAAGAATGTATCTACATTTAGGAAAATTTAGGATCAGATCAGTTAATCTATTGCCACAAAGCCATACAGATTGCTTCCTTTAAACCTAATGAAACCTATCTTGTTCTCGTTCATTGTTTTTTCTTAACTAAAAAGAAATGTTAAGGCAGGATTAATAGAGGTCAATCCCATCTCTCCAAAAAAGGAAAAGAAAAAAAGAAAAGAAAAGAAATCCCAGGGCCTTGGCCTGACAAACAGGTTCTCAGGACACATTCTAAAAATACAGGCCTGGTGCAAGAGGGAGACAAAACTGAGAGCCCAGAGCTTGTCTCTGGCAACACTCTGGTCTCTCCTCTTTCTGAACACCTAGGATAGAGAACCTCCATACATCACGATTGACTCTTAATAGGTAGATCAATGAAAAGACAGAAAATGAAAGATTAGCACACATGGCTCTCTAACTGTATCTTCAGGAAGAAGCAATTCCCTCAGGACAGATTCTCCTGTGCAAAGTGACATGCAATTAATGACTGGTCAGTGCTGACTCTGGTGAAACAGGGCTTGCAGGCTTTGGGTATCTGTGACTCACATTCACAGAAAAGATTGATTTTAGGGTATCTAAAACAACTTTTAAACCTTTGTCAAATACATGGAATAAAGAGTATTTTTTTAAATGTCATGACAAACGTGTTTAGGTTTGGGGGTTTTACTGGGGTTTTTTGTTGGTTTGCCTTTTTTTTTTTTTGTTGGTTGGGGGCTTTTTGCTTGTAATAGAAGCAATAAATGAAGCACTAGTTTAAAAAAAAAAAAAAACACAACAAAAAAAAATTCTTATCCAACAGGTTCTGTGCTCTAGGTGCTCAGTATGGAGTGAAAGGGAAATAAATGCTCCTTTACCCGAGGAGACCCTTCATATTTCAGGAAAGTGTTTTAACCACCAAGGCTACTGCATGCTTCACTCTTTCCTGTTGGAAGCTTTCTACTTGTTCCAAAATCCCATGTTCTTTCCCATGTACAGTGAGAGAGCTAGAAGGATATTTTAACTTAGTGGTTTGATCACTCATCACAATTTTTTTAAATAGCATGAAACCAAAATATTTCATCTATGGTTTAAAAAAAAAGTTACTTAAAAAAATAAAATTCATCTTCTGGCCTCCTTTTGATCTGTTAACTGAAACATCAGCAATATTCATATTATTACATTTATCTTAAATTACACTGCTGAAAATTTGACTTTTAATCCCAAATAGGAACAGAGGAAGGACTGACTGAGCAACCACATCAATAATTACTGCAACAGCAATCTGTACCCTTCATTCTTCACTCTGTTTGTGATGATCCCGGAGTATTGATTGGTTTTCCAGAATTATTGACACATTTCTTTTTCACCAGTTACTAATCAAATATATAGGCTGTTACTCAAAATGTAAAAATTCACTAGTATCACAATACACTTAGGATTTAAAGGACTATTTTCAAATACTGAGGGAAATCTGATCTATGAAGAGGATAAATGACCTTCTGCAGAATGAACCTGATGAGGCAGTGTTTGAATCAAGACTATAGTGCAGGCCAGATATCTGAGCATGTCAATACACACGTTGTGACTGAAGCTCGTTTGTCTGCAGGTAGCTATTCAATAGCGCAGGCTCTACCCAAAGATAAACGTTTACCTCCCCTTCACTCAACCCTACTCTTCTTCTGGAAAGCCCAAAACTTCAGTAAGGTTTTAGTAGCTTTCAGAGACACTTTAAGGCCCAGGAAGGGTTTTTCAAAAACAACAAATGTCACATTGTTTCTGGTACACAGCACTTACCTGAGCATGCATGCACTGACAAGTGAAACAAGTAAATGCTGTCCACTCAAAGTCATTCTGTTAAAAGACTGAATCCACTGATGCTCAGAGCTTCCCAGGCTAACTGATGGAAACATACCACCTTTGACAAGGGAACTGGCTGATTAATGTGGGCATCACTGTTGTCTTTGGCAAACCCAAGAGCCAAACAAGCCTCTAACAGACCATGCTTCTTTTTCATCCTGGTGCACTGGAAAAGGGCAGGCTGCCATTTGCTACATCCAAATTAACTTTTCCCTGCTCTGTGAGGGGAAACAAGGTTTCCCTACAAGATTTATTACAATTACCATTCCAAAAAGAGGGGATATTGGCAAATGCAAGAACACGAACTGGGATTCGATGCCCACCTGGTGCACTGTTCTCAGGCACGCTTGCTTCATACAGGCTATGGCTGAATAAAATCTCTTCCTCCTTTTCCTCTGTCAAGATAATGACAACAGCTGTGGCTGTTCGAGGTGAGATACCTTGATCTGAAGCCATCACTAGCAGCTGATTAGTGAAGTCTTTTGAAGTCAAGGGCTTCTGAAGAGTGATGTCTCCTGTCTTTGCATTGATCTGAAATACAGTATCTGCTACCATTAAACTATAAACAACAGCTCCATTTGATCCCAGATCCATGTCCTCTGCTCTTACAGTGGCTACTATCTCATTCACAGAAGTTTCAGCAGGTACAAAGGCCCTGATGGGATTCTGCAAAAAAACTGGATCATTGTCATTAACATCATCAACATACACCACAACACTGACAGTGGTGCTTCTTGGCAAATGGCTGCTACAGTCACTTGCCACAGCCCTAAAAGTATACTGGCACTTGGTCTCTCGGTCCAGTGCCTTTGTAGTAAGTATAGACCCTGTTACAGTGTCGATAGCAAACACTCCAAAGGTGTCGTCAATGAGGGAGTACATAACTTCACCATTCAGGCCCTCATCTTCATCAGAAGCAAGGAGGTCCAGGATGATTGAGCCTTCCTCTAGGTCTTCTCTCACAGAGATTTGATACTGGGTCTTTGCAAACAATGGGTTGTGGTCATTCTCATCCAAGACAGTCAAATAGAGCTGTGCAGTGGAGCTTCTTGAAGGATTGCCTCGGTCACGGCACTCAATTACAAGAGTGAAGTTGCTGACATCTTCTCTGTCTAAGCTACGAGTGACCCTCAGTGCTCCTGAAGTGCTATTTAGTGCAAAGTATTCTCCACCATTTCCACCTTTCAAACAGATAAAAAAATAAAATTACCACAAACAACTGTTTTTTAAAGAACCCCTTGTGATTACTGTTATAATTGCAATAACAAGATCCAATTGCTCCTACAGCTGGTGCACTCATGCGCCTTTCACGTGTTTTGTTCCTCTTACACAAATTAAAATCTGCATTTCATTTAAAACAGTGGGTGGCAATGACAGTAAATACAGAATGTCATATCAATTTACAGAGTGGCTATTTTGCCAGATGCATGTCTTTCTTCCCAAAGCAGCACACCTTATAAAATCCCCTGCAACTACACTGCTGGATGAAGTGACCTCTTCCCAACCCTTCTTACAAATTCCAGAAACCTAAAAAGCATCGCTGACAATTGTAATTACTTGTACCTTGTTCTCTTGTACAAACCTGTCATTTGGAAGCAAGTAGTTATGCAAGGTCTTGATTTGGAGGGCATGGGGAGGTAAATACGAGGCAGTCGACAGAAAAGTCAGTGTTTTTAGTAACAGTGAATACACACATTACAACATGTAGAAAGACCAAGGGTAATTAAACATCACAAAACACTGTGAAATTAAAACCAAGAAAACAAAGGGATTCTTAACCATTTCTTCAAAGATAAAAGTGTTGGCTGCTACCACAGTAGCTATCTGCCTACATTTGATCTATTGCTGAGAGCCACAAATCAAAGTAAGCAGAGCAAACTTGTATTTGTGCAAAGATACTAAAGGAGGATTTGAACAGCTGTGAAGCTTATATTGGCATAGTGGAAACAGGGAGAGTTTAGCAGAATAAAAACCAAGTATGACATTGTTAATTGCTGGATGAAAGAAGCTCTCAAGATAGAATAAGTAAAATTAAATATTGCAGTTATTTGCAGAGATATATTTATATTCAGAACTTACATAACTGTAACAAAAAGGACAAAATTATGGTTTTGTGATTAATGCCTCCTTCTAGCATTTGTTAGTTTTGTTTTTCTTTTCTGTACTATTTCAAATGTAGAAAGCAGACTGAATGTATGCCTGGACAGTGCTTATTAATACTGACAAAAGGGTGAAAGATTTTTTTTTCCCCCCACATGAAATAAGCATGTGGATAAGATGGGAGCTAGAGAGGCCTGGTAAAATCAAGACTAGTCTAAAACTTGCATACTGCTGTTTATGTGCTTCCTGATTTATACTAACAAAAACGATGGAGTGTAACTTACCAATTATTTTGTATCTTAGAGCTCCATTACTGCCAGCATCCATATCTACAGCCTGCGTAACGTAAATGATGGAAGGCTGTTGGTTCTCTGGAATTTGGATCTCAGGGGTGGGAAGAAGAAACGTGGGAGTGTGATCATTTTCATCTAGCACTGTGCAGACAACTGTCACCATGCTTGACAGCGATAGGGCTCCACTATCTCGAACCAAAACTAAGATTAATAAAAAGAAAGCAAATTTCATACAATGTTTGTGGGTGCAACAATAGATGTTCCTTAATAACAGTAGAATAGGAGTCATTTGTGCTATGCAAAAAGCTCATGCTCCTCTGTACCTGGAAATCTTACTGCTTCCATCTAATTCAGATGGCACAAAGAAAGGTGACACTGATAGTAACACCACACTCATTCTCACTTCCCATTTTACACTCAGTTATACAGTCACACTGTTACCTTTAATACTGAAGACCTCCTGGGTTTCCCTGTCCAGTGATGCAGCTGTTACAAGCTCTCCACTGCTTGAGTTGATCCTGAATTTCTCAAAACCAGTTCCTGGTAAGATTTCATACTGAAGCAAGGAATTCAGTCCTTAAAAGCAGAATGGAAGTCTTAGTAAAACACAGCCACTCTCCTCACGTTCATGTCATATTTGTCTCTCTCTTCTGCCCCCTCTGGGAAACAGGTTATGGATGAAATTATTTTTCATGCAGTAACTGCTTCTTCACCAGCACAAGAGATCCAAATTTCAAATTTGGATCTTCAAAATCCTTGTCCAGATGCTGCTTTGTGTCTAAGTTTTCCAGCCATTCAAAGCGATCCCAACCACGTGTCTAGGGACTCAGGGCATGTCTCCAAACAAGCTGATACATCAGCATAGTGCCAAAAAGCATTAACTTAGACAGTGGAATCCATATATTTGTCTTCTGCCCTCCCTGAGCAGGTAGTTTATTTCTCAACAGGGTGTCAAGCAACGTATCAGGCTGCTGTGACAGATCTGGTTCTCCACTTAACTTGAGTGAAAGCTAATGCAAGTGTCTCTATACAGTATAACACTGAATACTATAAACATTCAAAGATAGCATCTAGTTCTTGGCATGCCCACCAGTTCTAAATATTCACAATACTGAGCAGGCAGGTCCCATCAGGGATCAAAAGGCAGCCATCTCCTGATTGTCTTGAACAGAAAAGCCAATTTGGTGGACATTCCCACAGCAAGTGTCAGGCCTTTTAGACTGCTCCACCTTGTAGCCAGTCTCTGAAATGATACTGCCTGGTTTTATGAAGTCATACAGGATTTGCAAAAGGGAAGGTTAAATAGTTTCCTTACCTACAGCTTTTCCTGAATGCAAATTTCTTGCAGTTCCTAATTAGACTTGTATGTAGTACATGGATATTAGTCTTCCTCTCTTTCTCAGGGAAACAGACTAAAACTGTGTGAGCTTTTAGAAATCTCTTTCAAATTTGCCTGTCTGAGTTGAAACTATCATGGTAATAAAATAGTTTGTTTCTTATTTCTTCTAGTTTCATACCCTCCTGAGGAAAGTATAATGTTATGCCCATCGTACTTACATTATTAAATGAAATTAGTTTAATCCTACATGAAACTTGAAGGCCTTGTCCTATTGATCCTACTTTATTTTTTTCCAAATTTTTCTAAGTTTCATTCCATCATTCTGTGTTTTTCCAACCAACAATCAGTCTTTTAGCAGCATAGGGACAGTTGGTGCACCTGGAAAACTACAGCACTCCTAGTCATATGAAAAATGCTGTTCAAACACTGCCTGCCTGTTCTCTTCTGCTGCAGTTGAAGCAGGACAATCTGCACTGGAGTTGGCGGAGAAACACCAGTGCAAGAAAAAACAGAGCCTACAGGGTTTTTACCATCTGTGATATCTTTTGTTTGCCTTTGAATAGCTTTGCTATATAGTTGACAATGCTACTGAAATTTAAGAGAACTATTACTGCAACTGTATTTGCACCTAAACTAAGTCAAGGGACGGATCTACTCATACAGCAGAAAAAAAATTTACAGAAATCCCTCTAGCATTCCAGAAGAAAGAAAAGTGATCAGAGCAGGGAGGACAATCAAAGAGAATGCGTTGAAAGTTTAAGGTTACCAACATGCACTATCTGATCTGCCCCCACATTAGATAACTTTCAATCTCATTTAAAAAAAGACACTCACAGCTCTGACTGCATTTTTTTTTACCCTTAATCACCAATATGTTACAGATGGAAAAAACAGAAGCATGATGCTGCAGGGCTGATATTAACTATTAGATATTGGTTCTCTTACAACTGAACTGCTGCAACCCAGTGCCTGGCAGATTTCACAACAGACATTATTTACAAACAGTGTCCAAAATCCAACAGCCAACCAACTTGACTATTCACACACTGTTGAACTTAATACTTTTAAAGTACATAGATAGAAAGGACACTTGAATTACATTTATTTACCAAGTACTTACTGCCTTCTTTCTCATATTCGTTTGCTAGGAGCATATACCTAGCAGTAAGAGAAAGCTGCACACTCTGCCTAAGAAAGGAGCGTGAGGACTCTACACATTCACATAACATATCATAACAGTTGACATGTTTGCACTTAATCCAAGCTGTTAGTTAATTATTCAGTACTGCTAGACACACTTTGGGGGCTGAAATTACAAACTGAAATGAGAAACAAACTATTCTTCCTGTGCATTATGAGCTGGAAGAGGAGCTAAGCCCCTTGGCAAGGATTCCTTTCTCTTCAGTCCAAATGGCAGGGTGGATGCATTGTGCCTCAGCTGCAGCCAAGGAAAAGCTTCAACCCCTTTTCCCACTCCTCAACCATGCACAGGTAGTCCCTGTGCTCTCACGGCTTCCCACAAGCAGCAGCTTTGACATTACACTGAATAAATCTAGTGCCAACATCAGTGAAGAAGAAATGGGAACAAATATCCACCCTGCTCCAAATCTAGGCTCAAGTCCCTTATTTATAATGCTAGTGTTGTTCTGACCATGTTAATCCATGAATATGAGCACAACAAAATGTCTAGTGAATGTTAGCAAACTCTGTCTCTAAGT
Organism: Indicator indicator; assembly: GCF_027791375.1. Lineage (NCBI taxonomy): Eukaryota > Metazoa > Chordata > Aves > Piciformes > Indicatoridae > Indicator > Indicator indicator. The sequence continues at coordinate 23,409,030 of NC_072017.1, read as the reverse complement.
CAGTAGCCTCTGTTAACCTGAGATTTTTCTAAGGCTCCAGACAGAAGTACTGAACCATAGAGGTGTGCACCAGCTTAAAATCAGACCTTGACAAATGCTAGTTCAGTTCAGAGTTTCTGCAAAGACATCTCAAGACAAACACCTGAGCTATTTTAAATATGCTGTGGGTATCTTTTCTTTCCAATGCATTTTGCCCCAGCATTTACCTATATTATACACATCTTTATGCTGGCATTTACTTGTGTTGTACTGTTAGATGTTGGCCTTGGGACAGGTGGAGAGTTCCCAAAAGGTAAAGGACTTCAAGAAAGCAAGGGAACATAAAGTTGCAGCAAGTGCAACTATCATAATGAGCAGGAGGGGGCTGGCCCAACTGGGTGTTTCATGGTTACAAGCAAAAATTTTAGTGATTTCCAAAAAGACCTTTTTAGAAGAAAGCTTAAAGCTTGGGTGAAACACAAAAAGGTAATAGTTGCTTTCTTCCCTCCTCCCTTTACAGCAAGTAAAGTAGAAAGACAAAGAAAAGGTTGATGATGTCTGATACTGTCAGCAAAAATTATTCCTCCCTGTGGTCAATCAGGGAACATATGAAGCATCCAAAAAACCCTAAAATAAAACTATATCTGTGATGGGAGGAAAGTCCTTCACTGAGACTACGCAAGTATTACTGGGGTGTGAACTACAATACAGTGTATAAAAGCAAAGCAAAAAAAATTGATGTAAAAAATAAAGAACATCACAAGAAGAGTAATCTAATTCAAAAATATTGTCCCCAAAGCAGAAGTAAGTAGCATTATATTTATATGACTCCTAGATAAACCCTATTTTCAAAAAATTATGAGCACCACTTCAGTATTTGTTTGGAGCAATACTTACTGTTACAATCACATGACATAGGGCTAAATCAGGAAAAGATGAGAAAAAAAAACAATAGAAGGATGGTGGTTACTGGAAAATGTACTTTATAACAAAGCAGGAAAGAACCATCCAGCCACAACAGTGCTCCAGCCCAAAGTGTCTGCACAGGCAGGCGCACACCATGCCACCCAGTACACTTGGAATGCCCTTCCTCTTCACTCTGCCAAGCCACTCCTGCTCCCTCCCCCTCACAGCTCCCAAAATTTCCCTTCTGCTATATTTCCCACAAGGCAGGCAATAAATAAATAAATAACAGATGGCAAAAGGAGGGAGAGGAATTCAAGCAAATTTCCACTTCGTGTCTCTATTGCAAAATTTTAACTCTAAATAGTGCCTTTTATTTTTTAATAGTGTGATCTACAAAAGCAAGAAAATAGTAGGAAGAGCTACATACGGAGGTAGAAAAGGGGCTATCATCCTTCCCCTAATATCTAAGTACATACTTGTGGGGAAATGTTTCTTCTACATAGCACCTCTGAGCTCACATCAGCCTTCTGTAACCAGCACAATAAAATGACAAATCTTACTGAATACAGAAAATTATTTTGCTAGGAAGATCTATTGCTTTATCTATTTTTTGGATACCATAACCTTAAGTAATTCCAAAGATGTGCAGAAGATGAATCCACAGTAAAAAGAAAGTCTTTCAGAGCTGAGATAATTTTTGGGCCAATTACAGCAGTACTGTGGTATTTAATTCTCTTTCCACATTTTCTCTTTACTGCAGACCATAAACTCTGTGTAATTGTTTCATGTTACACCAATTGTATGCACTGTGCAGGTAGTATTACTTAAGAGAAGATTCTCTCTAACACACAGACTACCTGTAAGATATGCATTTTAGATATTTCAGAAAAGCAAGCAGATGAAGAACTGGAGGGAAGTTTTCCTTGCTTAGCAAAGACTCTCTCGTGGTTAGTCCTTACCTGTGATTCAAAAAGCATAAGAACCACCCCTTCTTACTCATCCACTCTGCCTATGTTTGAAAAGCAATCCTAACATTCTTATGTATGCAAAAACTAGCTGGAAAACCTTGGTTGACAGTGCCCCTCTCTGGTCAGAAAAGATCAGTGCATATGTGACTGGTTCTGCTGCAAAACCAGGAACCCTGCCTATTGAACTGATTCAAAACTATTCAAGATGCTCTGACTGAGAGGAACAAAATGTTCAAGTACCTAACTTTGACTGAGTTGAATCAGAGCATGCTGTCTTCACGTGGAAGCTACAGTACACTGAGCAACTCAGTATCATGCAAGTATCAGCCAGAGCTGAAGTGTGCAGGCCAGAATACCTCCAAGCCCTGAATAATGGTAGACATGTTTTGAAACTAAAAATTCAAACATTGCCTCGGGAAAAGGACAATAGCTCCAGAGCACATAGCAAGATTTGATCCTGTGGTGGGATGGCTCATACAACTGGAGTTCTGCAATGATGGCTAAGAACTCTACAGAAGGGACAGGCAAGGAAAGAGGTGGAGGTGTTGCCCTGTATGTTAGGGAGTGTTACAAACGTCTAGCATGTAATGATAGCCACAACAGGGTTGACTGTTTATGGGTAAGAACCAGAGGGGAGGCCAGCAAGACAGATATTATGTATATATGTAGGGTATGTATGTAGGATGTGTATAGGCCACCCACCAGGATGAAAAGGCAGACAAAATATTCTATAAACAGATGCAAGAAGTATCACCATCATTTCCCCTTGTTCTAATGGGAAACTTCAGTTTACAAAATGCCTATTGGAAATACAATATAGCAGAAAGGAAGCACTCCAGGAGGTTCCTGGAGTGTGTGGAAGATAACTTCCTGACATAGACAGTGAGGGAAGCAAAGAGGGAAGGCACCCTTCTGGACCTGCTCTTTGTAAACAGTGTGCCAGAGCGGCTAAGAGGGCAAACAGCATCTTGGGCTTATCAGAAATAGAAATTGCATGGCGACTAGGACTAGAGAGGTGATAGAGACAAGTAGATATGATGCTTAGGGATCTTGTTGAGCAGTGGACTTGGTAGTTAAGTTAATGGTCAGACTTGATGATCTTAAAGGTCTCTTCCAGCTTCAATGACTCTATGAATCTACTCCAGTCCACAATGAAATGAATGAAAACAGGACTCAAAATACCTGCATCTCTGTCCACAGCTTCCACCTTTATGACAAACTCCCCTGGTCCTCGATTTTCATGAACCGCAGTCTTGTAAAGTTGTTTCAGAAATATTGGGGTCTCATCATTAACATCAAGAACAATGATGGTTAGAACCTGTGTGGCAGAGAGAGCTGGGCTGCCATCATCAAGAGCCATAACTGTCAAACTGAAGCACCCTTGAGTCTCACGGTCAAGAAGCTGTGCTGTAGTTAAGAGTCCTATTATAAAAACAAAGAAGGTATTAAAAAAAGTATTCTGGTCCAGGTTAGGATCCCAGTTGTTCCAGCACTCACAGCTTCAATGTAGCATCACTATGTATGCTGTGCCACTGCTGCAAAGCTTCCAGACTTCAATCATCTGGAATCAGCCATTACCTGTGATTGTCTGCAGAGTCTACCTGGCCCAGAAATATACGTTTTGACATCAGAGGAAATTCAGGTTCATGGAATATTCAACTGAAGCTCAGATAATAATTTTTATTTAATTTTGGGCCTTTTTTTTTTTTAACTTAAATATTTGTTTTCTTTCACATGTAAGTTATATACCTGAATAGCACAGAGCAGAATAGCATAGCACAGCATAGTTATCTGGTTGGAAGATACTCTACAAATCAGTCGTATCACATAATGGATTCAAAATCAGAATAAGAACTAGAAAATATTGCAACTGCTAGGGCGAGATTTGCATTTGTGTGCAGATGATATAACAGCTACAGAGTTCATTCAAGAGCCAGAGAATTTCTGAGGGCTGAAGAAATACCAAAAAACAGAAGTTACAGTACCTGTGATTTTATCCAATACAAATACTTTGTTTTCATTGCCTGAAAGAATGTGATATGTGACTTGTCCATTTCTTCCCTCATCAGGATCCTTTGCAATTATGTGGTGTACGAGGAAGCCCACCTCCACATCCTCCATGACATAGGAAAGAGGCAAAGATGTAAAACTGGGACTGTTGTCATTGATATCTAAAATAACAATTTTCACAGCCAGGGAATCAAGCCTGCGATTAGTCAGGTTTATTGCCTGGTCTGCTGCAGACACTGTAAGGATCACAGAGGGAGTAGTCTCCCTGTCCAGTGGAAAAGCTGTAGTCAATGTGCCATGTGAAGGGTGAATAAGAAATGGATTTTCACTCATGTTACTCAGGGAATACTGTATTTTGCTGTTCAGAAAACTGCCATCTCCGTCTTTTGCATCAAATGTGTACACCAGAGTGCCAACAGGTACATTTTCCTCTATACCAATCACTACAAAGTCATCTTGAAAATATGGAGAATGATCGTTCTCATCCTCTACATCAATACTTAGGAAGACAGTGTTATTCTGTGGAGGAGTATCATTATAATCCTTTATAATAACTTGCAGAAGGAAGTGGGTAGCTGTTTCATAGTCAAGCTCCTTGGAAAGAAAAAGGTTTCCTGTCAAGCTGTCTATTTCAAAATGAACATCATTATCTTTAGTGATACTGAAATGCAGTTTCCTGTTAGTTGTTGGATGATTATCAGGCCACTTCAGAGAATTAAACATTTGTGCAGGTTTAAAATTTTCAGGTACCACAAAATGCTGAACACCTTGAGAGAAGACAGATGTTGTGTTGGGTAGTGCAATTACCTGCAACAAAAGCACAAAGAATGCAGTATTTTCCCATTTTTATTATGAATAATGTAATAAAAACGGTCTTCCTTAATTTAGAGTTTAATAATTTATTATATTTGTGACTGTGTTTACTCAAAATATGGCTCAAAGCTAGAAAAACTCAACATCCTCTTAAGAGCTCAAGTGGTCATTGTCCAGTCATTCCACAACAGATAGCTGGGGTTTGTTTTGAGAGTTATTGTTACATGGTTTCATTCATTGATGCAGCATTCCAAGTTAATGCTTTGAAATGAAAGAATCTCTTCAACTATGAGAATTGCATTTGCCTTGTTTTGACGGAAGCATTTTCCCCTGAGCTATTCACAATTAACTGTCTTTTAGGTGACATGAAAATATCAGCTGTGGTGATGTTCAGTCTCTGATAAAGGAGCACACAGGCAGGCTGGACAAAGTAACCTCACCACAGCTCGATGAATACCAGGTGGCTGGTTGTGGAAAGAGCACATGCTGGGCTGCACATTTGGAAAGAGCACACTAGTATAAACCAACAAAAATGAAGGTATCTTTATACTGGGTTACAGAGAGAATTTAGAAAATAAAGTAACAGAGGGGAGAAAAAAAAATTAAATAAAAATTACTTCCCCAATTTCAGTGCCTCCTGCTATCTGCTTTTCATTCTGCCTACCTGGATTATTTCCCTTCTCTTTTCCAATGTTCACAATGACCTCCTGCTAAAACACAAACATACTTGTAAAACAGCCCAGAACACTGTTGTGTGTTTTTAACAAATCAAAACAACTCTGCCCTCTCTTTTCTTCTCTCAACAGAATTAATGGATAAAGTAAATTACTGTGGGATAAGGTTTTTATATTTTGTAACTTCTTCCTTTCTCTGTTCATTTCCCTAGCTTCTCCCAAAATTATTTTTCAAGAAAATTAAGTATCTGACATAAGTGTTAAACGCATACAACATAAACAAGTACCTCAATGTAAACAGCAGCATGTCCGTGAAGTGAAGGCATCCCCTGGTCCCTGGCTGTGACCATCATTCTGTACTCTGATCTCTCAGTATGTGATAGAGGTTGGGTTGTTCTTAACTCCCCACTGACAGCATCAATCTGGAAGTATCCTATATCCCCTTCTATAGGAAAAAAATGGATGAATTACTGCAGATCTCTCCAGCTTGCCTCCATAGTACTGAACATCATAATTAACAGTAAGAAAGAGCAGGACCCAAAGAAAAGGGAATCTGCTGCATTCACCTAGATCTCTGGTTCTTTTGGTTCAATTCTTCCTTCACAGAGTACCTAATTATTATAAACCACTTTGAATTTTGAAAGATACAGAGAGAAGTTCCATGGAGTACTGAAGCAACTGCTTTAGTCACACCAGTGGTGCCTGATCAGGAAAGCAGCAGGACTGGTACTCCTACTTCCAAAACAAGTTGGCAAGCAGAGCCAGAGACCATGTCTTGGTCTCTGAAGTGGCATGAAGGGTCAAGCAAGGTCATGGAGGGTGAACAGCTGGCTCATGTCCTTTGCAGACTCTGGGTTCGCAGAGAGCCCTAAGATTCCATAGCTGCAGTGATGCTGCCTATCCTGCCTGTGCTCTGAAACAGAAGCTAACTGGGGGAAGATAAAACCTTACAGTAAACTGTTGCAGGACAACATGTGAATATTGGAAATTACACTTATATCCTTCATCAAGGATTGGCCACATGCTAATAACAAGCAAGTTGTAATTAAAATTACTACTTGCAACTACATTGTAATATGTATTTTTCTAGACTTATAAATAAAAAGTCTACCATAGAGGAGTAAATAGCTCTTTGTGACTTTCAATCATAGAATCAATTAGGTTGTTAGAGGTCCTCAAATTCACAAACACCAGCTGTAGACCTAACACTACCAGGTCTTACCCTTAAACCCTGTCCCAAAATGCCATGCCTACATGTCTTTTAAATATCTCCAGGGACAGTAACTCAGCCAGTTCTGTGGGTAACCTGTTCCAATGGTTGACAACCTTTTTATTGAAGAAATGTTTCCCATCTAAACTTCCCTTGCACAACTTGAGGCTGCTTCCTCTTCTTCTACTGCATGTTACGTGGGAAAGAGACTGACCTCCCACCTGCCCCATTTTCATGGAACGTAATACAACTTATTCTCAAATTTTTAATAATATTGGGAAAGTATCTATTACTTGGTACACCTTATCAAAAAGTGAGACAAATCAGATTTGCCTTAACTACTTCTCTCTTAGAATACTATACAAGCAACTTTTTGCTATGTGAATTTTTAATAAGGTGTGCAAGTGGGCTAAACAAAGTCATGCAGAATAACAGCTGCCATTCTAATAAGCAATTGTGGTAAAAGTAAATTCAATGCAGATGCAGCACACATAAAGAACTCTATTTCTATAGGCACCTAAGTGAGCATGAAGCTGTTTACGCTCTCCAAATCAGCCCATGTAAATTAGTCAGCTGCACATACAGATGTTCAGTTTTGTTTTCAATCACCTCACTGACAACTGTAAAATATTTGCACCTGTAGAATTTGGAAAAAAAAAAAAAGAAAATAAAAACCACTGAGCAGGCTAGCTAAGAAACAGGGTTTCCACAATCAACAAATAAGAGTTTCATTCAATATTGTTCTTATGTTTTTGACTGACTATAGGTTTCTAGTGCTCCATGAGTCCCTTCTGGGTTGACTCTTGCAGTGTGGAACAAAACAAGGAAATTGCCTACAGAAGGAAACAATACATAGAGGTAACTGTATTGAATGAGACGGTCCTACACTCTCCATTGTTCATAACAGTTTCACAATACTAATGATGCTGTGTTACTGTTCTCACACACAGCTTTTGGTTTATTTTCCTGGTTTAGGTCCCTGCAGTATGTCTGTATTCACAGATACGCTGGTTTGTTCCATATAAAGTTTCATAACACAAAATCCCAGATAAAAAAAGGCAGAGGAGATATGACAAACAGAACACAACATAAATTGCGTGCATATATTTATAACACTTTGCTAAAACTGACATAAAATAACTGATAGGGAGAAACTAACAAGAAAAAAAAAAAACCCACCCTGTAAAGAGAAGTGCACAGAAACTATTCCCTTCATTTTTCTACCAAATTTGAGCTAGGGACCAAAGTGAATAAAAAATACTTTTAATCAGAGAACAAAATCATTGCAAGTAAATAACTACTATCTAAGCATGAGGCTATGAGAATCCACCCTTGTTTCAGCAGTGATGAGGACAGTCAGTACCTCTTAATAGCATAAAGACCAATACTTATTTTCCATTTCAAGCATCAGAACAGATAGCTATGCTCAACTGAAACAGAGGTGAGTCCACAGAGGTTTTGAAGGATTAAAGTTTGTTTGATAGGAGAAAAAAAATGTCAGAATTTGTATTTTTTTTAATAAATTAAAAGAGAACTGGTCAGAAAAGAAACTACCAAAAAAGTTATTCCTTAACACACAAAGCAATAGCTTATGATGCATTATAAATACAGACTACTTCTAGTTATAAATGCTATTCTATAATCTGCTGACAGTCACAAAGGCGGCCAGCTAATTCACTTCACAATTGCCAGCATCACTGAGGAGTGGTACACACAGCTGGGATTTACCTTGCTCTGAATGAGGTTACTCTTTGATAACACAAAAGTGGAGGTATGGCCATATGATCATGAGTTTCCATACACATGAATGTTTAAGGATGATATGCTTGCATTTTCTGGGAAGAGTCAGAGGCATTTTGGGAAAAAAAAAAATCTCCTCTGAAGGTTAAAATTCAGCTGCTGTGTAAACCTCATAATTCTTTTACAGATTCTTCCTTATGTAATTTACTGGCATTTGCCATTAGCCTTCCTGCATAGAGTAATCTATTGCTGCTACCTTGGCATTTATTCATGGTCTCAAGAATATTAACAATTACTCAGTAACTCCTAACAGTTGACACTGATACTGGTAGCTCTTAATCTTGTGGCTGTGCCTCAGCTGTTGAAAAGAGCGCTGGTCTGCATGCAGTCGTCCAATTAACCTGATGTCTTTGTGTTTAACGAATTTGGCTGTAAATCAAATCATATTGCTTCTTCATATTTGAGTCTTGAACAATGTCCCAGAACTAGAAAATTCTATGTTAAATATAAATCAGGCAAGAACTTCACCATGAAACAGAAGACCAGATGTTAAAGACTGTGAGCCAACTAACAGCAACAACAAAAATTAGTATCAGAGAAGCTCAGCTGTTTCTGGATTTGTTTATCAGGAAAAATATCTGGTTCCAAGGCTAGGAGGGCTCTGATTTTTTTAAGTCTGTTTTTATCCTTTTGTTCTTTCTAGAGACAGCACTTGCAAAACAGTTGCATTTGGTGTGCTAGTCACTTTTGCAGTTTGAGTTCTTACTCCCCTCTGAGGCTCTACAGGGAAGCCAGTAAGAAAATTCAATGTGCTGTTCGAAAGAAGAGAATATAGTTACATAAACAGACAGACAGAGACCCCTGAAGAACATGTTCCTTACTGCCTGGCCATCACCCTTCAAACTAAGGGTTGTATACACAATTTCTTGGTTGTATGCCCATAAATACATTCCTGTTCTTAAGGGGGGGTGGGGGGCATTTCATGCAAAATATTATTATCCACCATGCAGGAGTCTACAATTCTCTCCATTTCATTTTGGAAGAGACAGTCACTTTTATCCAAATTAAGAGAATTAATAGTGTGACTATAAACTTATAAAATAAGCCTACTTATTATCTATATATACTTCAACTGTAACATTTCCAACAGAGTTTTAAAATTTCTCTTTTTTAAAGCATCTCTTGGTGGAAGAGAGGCACGTTAGTCATCTGGCCCTTGTGAGTTTGGATCTTAAAGTCCTATTATTCCACAGAAGTCAGAAGGGTACAGTCAGACACAGTATAGCACAACCCACGGAAATCTTTTGGTAATTTCAGCCTCAGCAAAAGAGGCTACAGTGAGAAGTAATGTAGCTTTGCAGTATTTCATTCATTACTCAGCAGTGACAAACAACTGTAGTAAGTTTAAACTAACCAAGCCCACATTTGAACTCTGCCTTTACAGCAAAGAACATCTGAGGAAATGCACCATGTGGATGGAAACACTGAAAATGTTTTCTCGCTCTGATAAAACTGTCGGCTCTGTGTGTAAATTACCAAGGCTTAAAAGGTATTAATTTGTTAGTAGAATAGAGCAAATATTAGAAGAAATAGTTCTATTCTTGGCACATCTTGCTGTTTTGAACCAATAGTGAAGCACAGCAGAGGCACTATTTTCTGTTTTCTCCCTGGTTAAAAATGGAGTTCTGTTTTGCATAAAAGTGTAGCAAGTGGTATGTGCCAAACCCAGAGACAGCATCTATGTCTCTTACCACTATTAATGCCCCAGTTCCACTCATGATCTAATTTATGACTGCCCTGTTACTGATTGCACTGCAAACCAAACCAGAATGAACCACTATACATAGGAAGAAAGAAGTGTTTTCAAGCAGTCACACTGTATCAGGCTACCATAGTGCTAAACAAAGGGTGAAACACAAACTAAATCTTGAAGCCTCATTGTTTGCCCAGATTATCTGATGATCCTTCTAATCACTGTCTCAGACTGTCATGAACCATTCTTGTAGCAGGAAAACTTTCAAGTGGTCTTAAGAAAAGGGAGACCATCTTTCCCTTGCTAAACAACTGACTGAAACTAAATTGTACAATACAAGACCACAGTCCTGATCTTTTCTGAGTACTGTTTAAACATTCTGTCAAGCCACACAGCAACCAAACCCTTGGGAAGAAGCAGCAGAGAAAGGGAGGAGAGGCAACTGCTTACATTCCCTTCAATACTTTGTAAGATGTATTGGTTCCTATTTACATACAGACATCTTTATTCTAACAGACACAATGTTCTTTATTTATACATGGCAGAATTCAGTTTTTTCAATGTATCTTTTCTTATGAATAGCACTTTAAATTCTTACCTGATTCTATCAAATATAGCACGACACCATTGTTTCCAGAATCAAAGTCTTTTGCAAAGAGGGTGGTAATAAGTGTCCCTGAGGGCTGCCCTTCCAAAACCTGTCATCAAGAAGTTTAGAAATAATTTGCAAATATACAGGGATAACAGCAAGTCTTAAATTCCTTGCCATGACACAAGAGTTTAGCTGTTGCTCTGATTTCCATTTCAGTAATATTTAAAATCAGTGCAAAATGCATTTCAGGAAATGGTTAAATAATACAGTTCTAGCAATCGCAATCCTTAGTTATGGTCTGCATAGGCTGCTGATTCAGAAATCTTTAGTTCAGCAGATACACAGGTCAGAAATTAAGAGATTCTACTGCATGCACCAATAAAATTATACCTGCATGTATATCTTTTACATCGAACCATGTATACGGTGGAGAAGTGTTACCATGTGATAAATGCTGAAATTCCCAAGTATGCCTGAGTTCCACTTAAGAACAGGTGACGTTTCTGTTTCAGTGCTGTACAGTCAGTATTTCGCAGGAGAGGGGGTTTGGGCTCCTGCCACAGGGTGGTGCTCAGAGCACGCAATGCGCCCACCAGCAGCACTCACCTTGAGGCGCAGCTCCTGCTCAGGCCCCGCCTGCGGGAAGCGTGGCTGGTTGTCATTGAGGTCCCTCACCACGACGTACACTGCTGCGGTGGCGTTGAGGCGCGGGGAGCCGTGGTCGGTCACTAGCACGGTCAGCTGATGATGGCTTTGTTTTTCACGGTCTAGTGCAACCCAGTTTATGATTTCACCTGATGGACAATGAAAATGAAGGAGAAACAGAGTTAGACATTTACTATATGTCAGCACTCAGCTTACTACATGCAGCTACACTTAACTGGACATGTAACAATGAGATCTGTTTTCTGATACACCTTACTACTGACATTAAAATCTCCATTTTCCAATCTCTGTTCCATGGAAACATTGTCAAGCACAGTTTGCACTTACAGTTTAGCACCTTACTGCATCCTTTACTGTACAAGGGATGCCCCAGAGCAAAGGACTAAAACAGTATGAATCAACATTCTGTCCTTTCAAAGGTAACAATCTGTCCTTTTCTCCACCACACTTCAGGAGAGATGATACATGAATACAGCACCTTTACTGCTCACAAGCTGCCTTTATTGTCTCCCTGCTTTAGGAAACTCATAACATCTGTACATTGTTCAGGAAGCCTTATGTCTCCTACACATTCTGGTAATAATTCCAGTGAATAAATTTGATCCAATCTTCTCTCCATCAGCTCAACCGTACACAATGTAGCTGTAGATTTGTGGTTGACCAAAGTCCTTCTTGACTATTTCCTAGTATTCTCTTTGCCTTTAAACTTCCATAAATGTACTCAACAGGAACTGGCTTTGTTACAGAGAAGTTCTAGGAGAGTCTATTCACTCCCCATGAGGACAAGCCATCTGAGAACAGGAATTTTAAACATCAGATCTTTGCTAATTACAGATCACTTTGCTAAACCAGATTATTTACAGTGCCTGTGCTCCTTACAGGATTCCATTCTACTGTGCAGTGAAAATTTCCAGTAAATGTGATTTCTGTGGTATCATGTACAGTATTTCTTCAGTTTTGGTGTAACAGAAGTTTTCACAAATTTTGAATCACTGTAACTACCAAATGTCATAGTTACTTTTACAGTTACTTATGGCTGATCTGTACTTTTCAACTGTATTTGATCACAGGCAATTAAGTTCCTCATATGAGCTACTAAAGCTATAATTTAAAACTCATTTTAAATTTGTTACAGTCAAACATTGAAACTTACAACCAAGTGACTAGAATGAAGTCCTAAGGGTTAGTTCATTCTGCATGGACATGTATTAGATTTATTTCATTCCCCAAACTGTGAAGCTCTGAGTTGGAATATTCATGTATCAGCTCATGAGATTTGCAAAAGTTCTTGAAAGCTTTACACTTTACTTCCATTCTCTTAGGGAAGGATGCTTTCCAAAAGCAGTATTAGGCATATTACAAATTAAAAAATACTACCTGTGTTGGAATTCATCTTGAAATACTTTCCATCAGATAAGAGGAAATAGGAAAGTTGCCCATTTCTTCCTGAGTCTTTGTCAACTGCTGTAATAGTGCCAATCACACCCCTTGGGAGTGGATTTTCTTCCACTTCAAAGAAGTAGCTCTCATGCCTAAAGATGGGAGAATTATCATTTTCATCCAGGACATTAACTATCACTGCTGTACTTGCATTTTGTCTGAGGTTTTCGTCCTTAGAGGTGGTGACCAGGGCTCTAAAACTTACTATCTGTGCATATTCATAGTTCAAAGGTTTCCGAAGATAAATCCAACCAGTATCAGAGCTGATTCCAAATGCGACAGAGTCTGTGCTAGGTTCTAAGGAATATGTCAGCTTAGAGGTAACACTGTGTGGTTCGAGTGAGTGGGCTTGCACCTGAAGGATTCGGGTACCTGGAGAGGTAGCTTCACTGATTTCTATTTGATACATCAAGTTTTGAAAAACCAAAGTAGGGGCTGTCTTCTGCTCTTCAATAATCACTGTCAACACCAGCAAAGAAGTCAGAGGAGAACTTCCACAGTCTTCAGCTACTATGTGTAGAGTATATTCCTGCTGCTTATCTGCAAACACTGTCCTGGTGAGGTTTACCACTCCAAGGCTTGGATCAATGCTAAATGCATTTGACTGCATGCTTGCAATACTGTATTTGAGTGCCCCATTTAGGCCACTGTCTTTGTCTTCTGCATGAGCAATGTAGACAGCAGTGCCAGGAGGCTGGGTATGTGAAATAGTTACCTTGTCAGATTTGGTAAGAAACATTGGAGGATTGTCATTAACATCTATCACAGATATGTTGACCTGGGTACTACTGTAGACAGGCGGGTTACCCAACTGTGACTGAACGGTGAGCACCACAACAGACTGAGTTTCATGGTCAAGCTGTTTTTTGGTGTGGATGATACCAACCCGAGGGTCAATAGAGAATTTTCCATGTGGATCACCAGAGGAAATTCTGTAAGAAACCACTTCTAAAGAATCTAGAAATGGAGATTAAAAAAAAAAGTAAAAACAAACATACAAAACATAAACAAAAGTAGTAACATGAAAGTTGGTAAGAACATCTGTGAAGAATGAATATTGTTAAATTCATCAGAATAAAACGTAAACTACATAGATGTTTTACTTTCTTGGGCTTTTTATGCTTCCTTCTTCCTGTCCATGGAGCCCTTCAGTAAAAAAAAAAAAAACAAAACAAAACAAAAAAAAACCCACCAAAACCAAAAAACACACAGGCTTGATCTGACTGTATACAGTTCGTCCACCATTTATGCACTGTTCAATTTTCATCTCTCCAGTATGGTAAAACTCTATAGAGAAAATAGCATGAGACCTTTTGGATTTCCCTGATCTAAAATATAGAAAAAAACACTCCTATAAATTAGTTTTACAGAAGTAATTTCATTATGTGCAGGCATTCACTATAGGAAGGAATGAAACAGATGGCAGTTCTCTGAAAGAATTTACCATTCATGGATGACCATTGCTATAGCCCTTATACGTCAGATATTACCTAAAGCAAAAGCTATCCAAAAGTTCAGACCTATTACCAAGGCCACTCCACAGGTGCTGCCTTAACCTGAGGACAGTCGTAAATGCACTGTCCTTCCAAGAAGAAGAAAACGGGAGGACCAGACTAATTAAACTTAACACAAAACTTATGCCTTTACCACCTTACACACACAGATCCATCATAAGCCATCACATGGCTCCCACTACTTTGCACAGGAACTGGATATATGCATCTGTCTGTCTCTCTCTCTCTCTCTCTCTATATATATATAACCATACATCCAGAGAAGTTACTGATGCCCCTTCCTTGGAAGTGTTCAAAGCCAGATGGGCATCTCCCTCTAACAATGATTTTTAAAAAGCCAAACCAACAAATGAATCAAATGAATTTTCATAAAGTCCCATAAACCTTCATCTGGACTTCAAAAGTTAATCCAAGAAAATATTTGGGGGTTTGATTTTGTTTGTTTGAGGTTCAGAGCGGGGTGCTTTGGGGTTTTTTTGGCAGCAACCCTTCATATAAATTTTCTGAAACTTCTGAACACTGTCTGCTTGTAAGTGTTGCTCTGAATCTGTCTTTCATGGCTAAAGCTTTAACATAAGACACACCACTGCATACTCTTCTTTACAATTTCACAATGTGCTTCCCAGCAATCCATCTGGAATAAAATAGAGGCAGTTGTTAATCCCCATGGACCACCAAGGAGAGTACCACAAATGTCCATCTATTTTAGAGAGCATGCCAATACAGCAATGATTATACTAGCTGCTGTAAACATCATAGCAAATTCACTTTAATGCTTGACAGATTGAATAAATAATACAAAAGTATTAAAAAACCTATAATTATTATCTGCAGATAACTCCAGTTAATGGTCAAAACAAAACCACAGTGAAATCTTTGACTGTGCAACTTACTTGGTGGCTCTCTGGCCTTTACAGTGCCAACTGGGCTGTCTTCAGGTACATCTTCAGGAACAGAAAAAGCATACCAAGATCTCTCAAACATGGCAGGGGCTGAAGCATTCTGAAGGATGTTTACTGTGATGGTTGCATTGGTGGCGGAGGGAAGGCCACCCCCATCCCGAGCAGAAACAGTCAGGAAGACCACAGAATGAACCAGGTGACCAAGAGCTGAGATCAGGTAAATAATTCCTGTAAGTATACAGAAAAGTGTCCAAATAAAAAAGCCACATAAACATGGTTGAAACCCCAAAGTACAAACTTTAAGAGTAATGGACTTTTCATAAAGTATCCGGGAAAGCAAGCATCTGCTGCCTGATCACAAATTCCTGGTAGAATATCTGTTAATTGTAAATTCTAAGGTTTGTTGAGTTTGTAAGATCCTACCAATTATGTTTTATATAATTGTATGAAACAAATAATTTTTTGGAAAAAAAAATTGCAACAATCTATCCAGAAATACAGCTCTTTGGATGTGCCTTCCTCAAGATAAATACATTTTCATCATCTTAAGTAAGATTAGATGTCTCAATACATTCTCTTCTGACTTCTAAAATAAATCTTTGATAATACCAGATAACTATGCCCAATTTTAAAATACTCTCTGTATTACTACAGAAACCCATATTTAACAACTATTACCCAAGAGAGTAGTAAGGACAGAAAGAATGAATATGGCAAGAGACTGAGCCCTCTTAAACTCCAGAAAAGGCTTTTATGAACATCAAAGAAAGCTTTTAGTGAAGACTTCAGTCTCAGCCATGAGAATTAGATCCACACCATAGCTCTCTATAGGACATTCATGAAGGTTCACAACAATTACCCCAAACTGCTACTTGTTAACTGCTTTAAGAGAGTCATTTCAGTGTTCTTTGTAAGCATATTAGAGACTTATAAATTAAGATATAAATCCACAAATAAATCGTTAGTCTTTAGAGTAGTCTGGAATGTTTTTTCTAAGTTAAGTGAACATGAATACTGAAAATTTTAGGGAAGCACACTAAATCGTAAAGCAATATAGCCGATTACAGTATGTTTGTTACTTCGTAAGTTGTATAACTAAATTATAGCCTGAAGCACACTAAGATCAGGTGCTTTCAGCCAGGCAAAAAGTGGAATAAGGCATCACAGACTCACAGAATCATTTTGGTTAGAAAAGACCTCCAAGATCATTGAGTCCAACTCTACCAAATCTGGTGCTAATCCATGTCCCTCAGCACCACATCTATGCATCCTCCCCTGGGGCAACTTCATGCTGTTTCCTTTTATCCTCTCACTTGTAATTAGGGAAAAGAGACCAACACCCACCTCACTAAAACCTCCTTTCAGAGAGTATTATAATACCCCTTTGCCTTACCTTTTAAAAAATCTTCTCTATCATTGGGCAGAAGGAATAACACTTTCACTTATTCTGAGGTGACAAAAATCACTCAATATTCTAAGACCCTTTGGTGGGCACAGATTTTGCAACACATGGAGAGCTATTTGTAAAGTAAAGTTTTCAACACAAACATGAAGACAAGAGGTGACAAAATGCAACAACATTCTTCTTGGCTATGACTGAGTTTAACTAAACATAAACTAAATGCTAAAACTGAAGTGAGCAAAGTAGTAATGTTGTAGTAAACTCAAGAGATTTAACTAATAGTGACAAAACTCTACATACTGACAAATATTTAAGACAGCATCCGTGCTTTTTGTAGAAGCTGGTAAAGAGACAATACCTCTAGCAGCTCAGTAAAACCACACCTTTAAACATTGAGCTACCTTTGTAATTTTCTGGCTCTCAGGACAGGTTTAAGTAGGGATGATGTTTGGCATTCAAGTCAGACATCTAGGGGTACTATTTGTCACACAGGGTAAAAAAATTACATTTAACTCAAAGTGCCTTATGAGAATCAGTGCACGATTCAACTACAATGTATACTGTCAAAATACAGTGCAAAGCCACAACACTAATTTGCTACAATGCATTTTAAAGCAGAATAATGGAAAATACATAAAACCCTTACAAATATTCGAGTGTGCACGTGGTATAGTAGCCAATTATACTTTCAGGACATTATAATAACAAACTGTGTCTTGACATGCTTAAAATGCATTTGAAGGGTATTCAGGACCAAGAAAGAGTGCCTTCCACTAACAAAGGACACGTTCCAATGTGACAAACCACAGTAAAAACTCATATACAGATGGATTCTGAATTCTTTACTGATCCAACTTTGGGCATTTCCTGAGGTAATCTGAGCAGCTGTAATTCAAAGGGGGAAAAAAAACGTAGCTTTAACCCTTTTTTTCCAGAGGTTAAAAGCACAAACACAGATTTTAAACACTGCTGCTGTCAAATAAAAGGAAAGCAATCAAACAGACTGCATTTTTCTAAGTTGACCAATTGCATATTTTTCTATTGACTAGGCCAAAAATATTTTGGTCACGTTTCAGATATTTCAAGGTGTATGTGAAATTTTTGTACCCCAGTTTAACCTTTAATTATATACATTCTGTTTCATTCAGCATTTGTAGGATGGGACATTAGCTTTATAGCTAATATATAATCTATACAGACGCTTCAGACATCTCTACCATGTTGGTGAACATGCCATACTAGGCTCTAAACTGCACCATATGACAGGAAAGAAGCTCTAGAAGCAAGCAGCAATCTGGGATCCCCCTTTTATGGGCTTAGATAAATACACTGAACTGTGACTACAGCAGACAGCCATCAAAAGCAGCTGCCATCATACCTCAGAGCAGGCTGGCTAGGTGAATTTGATCTGAAGCACGTGGCAGGAGATCCCCCAGTACTACAAGGCAAAGGCAGAAACATCAGGCTAACTGTAAGAAGTGTGCAGTTGGAACAAGCTATGTAAGTCCCACATTCAGCATGGCCAATTCAGCAGAGGTATGCCTGTCTAAATAACACACTGAAGACTAGTCACAGTTTTCCTTTCCTTCCTGTTCTCTAATTAAGACAGTAGCTTATTGTTACTACCATGGTCATTTGCAGCCTGCAGTTTGTGCCTTCAGAGAGCAATTAGGTTACTGTTGTACAGAATATATGCTTCCATTATGAAAAGCAATTTCTAGAAACACTTCACCATGGAAAAGGAACAGTGAGATGGCTTTTACTGAGACCAAAGCTCCCAGCAGAGGACCACTGTGCTGGTTTGGGGCCAGACAGATCCTCTCTTGCCCTGAAAGGGACAAAAGAATGAGACTCACACAAACGGATTGGAGAGTGATGGAAAGTTTAAATGGAAAAGCAATTGGTGAAGCTACAAAAAAAACTACAAACTACAAAGCATAGTGACAAAGAGTATCCCAAAGCATACAGAACCCGTTACATAATTCCCAAAGCTTCCCAATCCTTCCCTTCTTCCCACCTGAGAGTAAACCCAAACCCCCCAGGGCTCTTTCTTCCCCCTCCCGCTGCTAGGCAAGTCTCAGGCTGGCCAGGTCTGAGACTGTCCCCCCCTCCATTCTCCTCCTGGCATTAGGCCTAGACAGGCCTAAGAGGCCTTGAGGATACTCCCCCGGCATTACCCGATAAGAGAGGACATCTCCCATGGGAGCAGAGAGGGAAGAAAGAGGAAGAGAATGACTTTGCAGATGGCCTTATAGGGTGCAGGACTTATGGGTAGAAATACGTCGTTTCCTGTGTCCACCCCTGTGGGTGGGCACCCAGGACACCAGAGGTGTATCTCATGCGGCAGTGGCAGGGGGCACCCAGCCTAAACTGCCACAACCACACAGACTAGCATGGTTCTGCTTTAAGAAGTCACTGCATGAAAAACGTCACCTTCCTTCTTGCAGCTTGGCTCCTCATATATATATGAACAATCTTTTCTGCTGGCTTTAATAGCATTTAATTCCCATTATTAATGATTTATTGGTTCTATTACTGCAATGCATTGAATATTTTACCTCTGGTTATTCTCCCCTCTGCAGAACAGTGAGCTGAAACCCATTTTGCTTCACAGGTGAACAGTCACATACACAGCAGAGGAAGCATTAATATCCAGCCTCAATCACACCTTGGCAATTTCATTTTCTTGACAAGACCAGCATGGCTCTCACGACTACATATTCCAACCTTTATAACTCAAAACCATGACTCCAAGACTGCCTATCATGATTTGCATGCACATTTTAGACAGAATCTGCAATGCTGGTTGCATAACAGCAACTGCCACCACAGGCTTGAGCTTGGGAACAGTTCTGGACTGGTGCAGGTTAGTTCAGCACAGCCACAGGGTGTGTTACAGGTGTTTTGTTGCACAACTATCTGTGCTTAGTTGCCACTTAGTGGCCACAGCAGTTAAAACTGCTCTGAAGAACCAATATATGGTAAGAGCTAGCATTAATGAAGGATGAAATCACGACTGACCTGCTTCATCCTTTCATGCTCACTAAACGTGTGATGGCACTAACTTCTGAAGTTCTTGTTTTCCACTTGATCCCAGTGATGATCATGGTCACACAGAATATGCAAACACATTAGTGACAGAGAATGCCACCTGCCATTCTCTCTCAATAGCCTAATTTCTCATGGGCTTGATCTTGCTGCTCTTACATTTATGGAGATGTACTCTGTTCCACAGGTAGATTAGCTGCTATATGATGCTTCTCAAGAGTTAAAGGCAAGTGATAGGCCCACATACAATGGTTCTTTTAAAACATATTTTTTCTCCATGAGCCTGTATTTAGTCCTAACATTACAACAGCACAGATCACCAAATCAAAGCACATCTTGTATGGGAGAATAATGCTAACATCCCAATAGGATTTCCACACATTACTCTAAGGTGACCACTTGGAAAACATATCTGCTTTTCCACAGGGTCCTTATGAAAGCAAAACAAAAAAAAAACCCAGCTCATATTTACAGTCATTCACAGAGAAACAAAACATTTTCCACACTTCCCACTGCAGAGGCAAAGATATAAATCAGAATGTGCTAACTTCTATGACAGACTTTGGATTGCTTTGAAATGTGTACTCATTTAAATAGCTTCTGATATTTTCTCATGGTTGATGAAATGAAAAAGCAAATTTAGAGCATGGCAAGAGGAATAAAATCACCAACTATCAACAGTGCTCTCTAAGACCACAAAACTGAACACCCTAACAACTTTAAATTATGGCTGTATTTCTTGAGCAAATATTCTAGGATGGGTCAGCAGGCATGACCATCATGAGCTGACACAGCTCAGACAGCAAGCAGATGGCAAAAGGATATGTATAGGTCACCACCCCAATTCACCTTCAAAGCTGGCCACTGAGCCTGCTGTTTGATACTGTGTAGGTCAGTGCTGACCCCCTGACCTGCTCAGAGCACGGCTCACCCAGCCTACCACCCCAGCTTCTCAGTGCCAAGACATGTACAGCACTGCTTTTTACGTGCCCGGAAAATGTTCAAGATGATCATAGTCAGGGTGATCCTCTGAGAGATGAATGCAGTGAGGAGGTGTAAACTAACCTTAAATCCAGCACTGTTCTAGGCAAGAATGACAGCTTCTGCCTGATGTTGCTATATAACTTTCCCTAACCGTTCTCTAACCTTAGTGTAACATTTAGTTTCCAGGTTTAGCAGTTTATCTGTGCTGAAAATGCACCTTTTTAGTGAAGTTGCATCTTTGATGGCGAACACAACAACCCTCTGCAAAATACATACCCTTTGAAGGGCTGGTTTAATAACTGTCAGGAGAAAGGACAGATAAAACAGAATTTGTAATGCTTTTTTTCCAGAGTTTAAAGAAAGGAAATTTTTTAGAGCAACAGCTGTAATACTACTGTATCTAAAAGGTTTGGTGGCCTACTGATTTCACAAAGGGCAAATTCCTAAGGAAAAGGTATGCAACAGTAAAAGCCCAAAGAAAAGTCTCAAACAGAACTGGATCAGACCTAGTCAGAGCTTTCCAAAGCCCTATACTGGTTCCAAAATGAGTATTTAATTGAATGAGCTCTCAAGAAAGGGCAAATAAAGCAAGCTGAATGAGTCCCCTCCAGCTAGAAACCAGGCAGTGAACAAGCTTCTGGCAGGAGAATGGCTCCGTGCTCCCCAGGTACCAAGAAACAGCAGTGCTTTAGCTATGAAGTCCCCAGTACACACAGCTCTCCTGAGCAGAGAAGGTGCTCCACTTTGTCCGAAGTGATTGAAGAAATATTAACAGGGTAAAGAAACATCCAGTGACTCCAACTTCAATCAGGTGATTACAACATCTACCAGAAAGCAAACAGATTAAATATTGCTCAAAGCAAAGGAAGAACCCAACTGGGTCTTTCTGGTGACCACAGCAGTTGTTAAACTGTTAGGGCTTTCAGTTCCTTGCTTACTTTGTCAATGTGTTGGCTGATTTTCATTTGACTCGACCATTTAAAAATAAAGGAATATCTTGTTCAATCTTTTCCTCCAATTTAAAATTTAAAATTTCAACATAACCCCCCCTCAAATTGTCAGCAATTCTATATTTGCTACATATTCTTCAGAATACTGTCAAATCTAACATTCAGCTCTTCAAAAACTCTCATTTTCTACAGTCCATATTAAAAGAAACCTGGGGATGCTGAACCAAATGTCATGTTAATCCATTGCCATCTCACTATTTGAACCTTACAGGACAGGACTAGGGTTTGGGATTTTTGCTCAGTACAATGCTGAGTTAGTACAATAAACATTTTATGTCTCACCTTAGGACATCAAAACTAAACTTAATATAGGGGAAAAAAACATATTACTTTGATGTAGCTTTCTCTATACTGTACTATTACATCCAAATAATTCTTCCCTAACAAAACAACCCCAAATGCTAATTTGCCAGTAACAGCATATAAACAAAAAGACATAATTCGCTGTTTCCTTTAAAAAGATGTAATAGTAACTCTGAGTACGTTTACTGTCTTATTGCATACAAAGAGAACATTTCCACATAAATTAAAAAGAGAAACAAAACAACAACAACAAAAAAATCAAAATCACAAAGCATCAAAAATTAAAGGACACACCAGTAAGTCTGCAGGACTCCAGCCTGGTGAGCAATATTCAAAGACAAAGGCAGAGCCTTGCCTACACAACTTACACAGGTCAAGCACTGCCACATCACCCCACCAGGTAAACCTTGCTTCCTTATCTTATTGAAGTTCCCCCAAACTATCTTTTTAATCAAAGACCTTTTCAATGAACCTGCTGCCTGCAGGTCCAAAGAAAGTGCACAACCTGGTAATAAAATATCATTGCCATGGTAAAGAGAGATGATTTTTCTTCAAAGGCACTGTACCAAAAGATGCATGTTTCCAGCACAGGTACAGAATGAAGTCTGATATGAGCACAGTTAGATATATTTGCTGTTCTTACATTAAAAGCATTAAGAAACATTCCAGATGCTCACCTTAATCTTCATGAACTGATTTTCTACTACACAGACTCCCCTACTTTGTTCACTTGAACAGTCCAACAGCATGAAGGCATTTTGCCAAGGCTTTCTGTGTGACCTGCCAATTTATTCTCTTCTTGAGGTTAACTGAGAACATGAAGTATTTTAAGTACATCTGTACTTTAAACCCATATAGTCTCTCTTAATGAAAAGCGTTGACTGGACTTCACTGCACAAATCTTATACTATTCCTCTCCTCAAAAATGGGAGGTCTGGGTGTAATTTTTACCTTTTCTCCATTCTTGTTATCAGCCCACAATATTTGTACAATACCATGGCACTTTGCTCTGTGTCATCTGGTGGATTCTTCTGTTTCTAAGATCTGACACTGACTTCACTAGAAGAAAGGGGAGTGGGCTAGAATATTTTTGTAAACAGTTTGGATTGCGTTGTCCACAGTGAATCCCAAGCACACATCACCACACTTTCATGTAGCTGATTTTTTGGCACATAGGTTGTGGGAATATTTTTTCTCTTTGTAGATGGACAGTTCTGTTGGAATTTAATTCATAAAAGGAAAAGACACACTTTAACTGGCACTGTGGATATATTTTTAATGCTGTCCTGCTACACAGCTTTCTTTAAAGGCCAGAATCTGCACTCTCACACTTCATACAGCAAATTGTGTGTGATTCAAGGAGAATATACCGTTTCCTGCACTCTTTACATTAGATTTCTCATTATATGAGATTCCAGTGAAGGTAGATGTCCACAAATTATTCAGCTGAGACCATTACTTTTTCCTTTTGTGACTTAACTCAAAATTCTTCAAAAATGAAAACTCAGACCAATGTCTTAGACATGCCCCTCTGATTTGCAGCATTCTGAATATGCTATCAATTTCATATGAAAGATCAGAGAAACAGTAATTGAAGAAACTGCAGTTTTAAAAAAAGCAAGTGGCCTCAAAATGTTCCAAAATAAAGTTCTCCTAATTTAAAATGTTATGTGAACCTCTTATTCATGTGTTGAGCAAATGTACTCCATGCTGTAAGAAAATGCCAAAAGTAGTTTAAAAATAAACTATATTTTTCCTACAGCACTATAGGAAAACATCATTAATCATCATAAAAATTGCCTTGTTTACTTTAGAAAAGGATGCATCCCCATTTTACTTTGATGCATATTACAATCTGCTATGATTTAACATTATATAATGCGTGGATTTAAATAAAGTTTGGATTTTTTTGTTCCTCAAAAAGAAATTTTTGTATTTCAACTTTTGGTTTCAACCTGTATTGTAATTTAAAGAAAACTACTTTCATGTAATGAAAATCTTTTAAGATGTGACTGTTAAAACAATAACATTTCCATTTTCTTCGATAAAACAAAGCTTGTCAAAATCCTTAACTGTAATGGATCTATTCTGGTCTTCTAAACCAACTAAAAAAATTATTTTAAGTCACTTTGACATTAAATTGCATTTACATATGGTGCCACAGTGCTGTAATGGAAGTAGTACAGCACTAAATTTACATACTACCAAAACAAGAAAAATATGTCAGTGAAGGAACTGTTCTGCACAAGTTCTACACTTAACCCCTCTTTTTGCATCCATTACCAGGCATTGTTAAAGTGATAAATCTTGGACTTACACCTGTTTTTTGTCTGATTAAGTTAATAATTCTTGCACACTTCAATTTGTGTGTCCTTCCAGTGCATTCTTCCTTTTTGTTCTTCTCCAGATGACTATGATACTAGACTGCTCTACATCTCTTACAGAATGTTTTAGCTGAATGATGTCCTATACTATTCACTCCACAGGTTTTCTGCCATGCTTGTGACTGTATACTGTGGCTTACATTTTTAATTACCTGCTCAGCTCTAACTATGAATATACCATCCTTTGGATAGTTTATAGGAATCAATGGGGAAACCAATAAACATAGCTCAAACACTTTCTTAGCCAGAAGGGCTCTTCAGCTTATTCTGTTCTAATAAATTCATGAGTGCTGTTCATAGATGATGCATGGATCAGATATCTACAAAAGGAAACATAATTAACCCAAGATGTTGTTTACATCAACACCAGAAACAAACAACAGCGAGAGTCACGAACCAGCAGAGAAACTGGTGTACAGTTCCCTATCCATACATTTTTCTGATTACACAGTTCTTTAAATGCTGTTGGGTTTTTGTGTGGATAGTCTATCATCAATCAAGTAAGAAATACTTCAGTAAGTTTTATAAGAGCTTACCACGAACAATAAACACAATAGCCAAAAGCTAAAACAAGCATCATTAATAAAGATTTGGTTAGAATTTAAAACACTTTTAAATGAAATATTTATTTGCTCAATAAAAGGCTCTTCATTCCCACTCCCCTTGAATTTATCTGTATACATTAGCCATATCACAGTACTTCAAACAAAAGATAGAGTCCCTTCAAGAAGCTTGAACTGTGAACACAGCCTCCTATGCAAAGCTAAAAGCTCTCTTGATACATGCATACAATTGCTTTGACAAGGCAACAGCCAGAAGGTAGCCATAGCAATGAAGAATTCAGGTTATGGTTTTTACTTCATTTTATCTATTTCTCTTAAAACTGCAAAAGGGAATCAGGGGCAGGGAGGGAGGTAAAGAAAACCAATGTATAGATTTTCAAATTTGCCATCTAGACGCCATAATATAGAAAACACATCTACCACTGGGACTCTGACAAGTCTATCACAACAGTTTTCAAATGATCAATTATTTAACTGTGGAGATCCAGCTCCATAATTATTGATTGATTTATACATTTTTGGTATTGGCTATGCCCCAGAGACTCTGATTTGACAGAGACTTAAAAGTCCACAGTCAGGTAAATTCTGAAATAGCCAAGACAAGCAGACCAACTTCCTAGGAAGGTTGGTTTCTTCTGTTCATCAGAATATTTTGGAGACCATGTAAAAAAGCGAAAACATGCAATATTTTGAAAGAATAGAGCCTTGAAATATTTTGTATTCCAAACAGCTAATATACACACATATACAACAGTCCCAAGTGCCAAGGCCATTACAAAGCCAAATCATTGATCAGGATACATCCATATGCAAGAGCTGGTTCTCAAGTAAAATAGTAGATGCAGGTTAGTTAACCACATTTGTAGATACACTGCTCATGTTATTTCCAGCTGATGTTGATAACTATTTTAAGGTCAGAACAGGGGCTGTTTTGTGGCCATGGAACAGTAATTCAATTCAATCTGCCTTCAAAAGACTTCACCCAGGTTTGCTTTTCTATAATTGTTTTCTTGCTCTCATTGTCACTCCTTTACTGAAGCTCTCTCAAAAAACAAAAAGGATGCAGAGTCACATCAGGATGTAAAAGGCAGGAAAAGGTTTATCACTGAATCAAACAGGGAAGCAGCTGGATATAATAAGGCCATGAGCAGAATGGGGACTTATCCTAGCATAGTATGGAGAAAAAAGATTAGTACAGAAACAGAGAGATTAAATGAAAGGACAAGTATCTTGAAGGATCTCTTATTGCTTCTCAAGAGTGAAAAATTCAGATATTGTTGTAAAAAGACAACACTAACATCTTCATTACTTCCTTACAATAATGAATAGATTTGCAGTTGAAAACAGTGGACAAGTGGCATACTGCTTGCCCTGTATTGTACTTGCATGTACAGTTTCCCATTCTCTTGTTTATTTCAGTGAGTGCAAAGGCTCCATGTTAAACCTAAACCCTCCATCTTCCTCTAAAATTACTTTCCAGCAGAGTCTAAGTTTCAACTGTATGACATGAATCCAAATAAAAAGCAAACAAACAAACAAAGTCAAAGTAAAGACACGTTCTATAATTATAGCTTTTTTGAACCATAGGCTCACAGTACCTGTGGATGTATCCACTGTGAAAAAAGAAGAAAATTCTCCCGGGACCAGTTCATATGTGACAATGCCATATATTCCTGAATCTCTGTCTGTGGCAACAACATTGATGATCTCTGCTCCTGGCTGTGTATGACTACTGATGCTCGTCACATAGACCTCTTGTTCAAAAACAGGTTGATTATCATTAATATCTTCTATCTCAATGCGAACAAAAGCTTGGGCACTCAGCCCACCCTGTTGGATAAAGCAAAAAGGTAAAAATAAAAAGCAAGATAAATTTTAGAAGTGCAGATCTGGCTTCAGCCCGTCATTAGGAAATGGAACATGCTGCAACAACATCGAGCAATGAAAATGTCTGTTAAAAATCAACTTCGATTAATACCCCAAAATACCACGTTTAGACAAACTACGCACTCAGAGCAACTCTAGTGGGATGACTGAGCACACAAAGAAGTTCAGCTTCAGACAGTGAAGTCTGAACAGAGTTGTTTTTGTTAATCCTAACCAGTGTTATGCATGTCAAATCCTTGATAGCCTAACTTCACCTGTTTTTTACTGCAGTACCTACACACCACTCCTTCCTTCACTGTGACGAGTACTGGGCTGCCATTAGCCTCAAAACTACTGAGACAGCCATGAAACCCTGTGCAAATATGAAGAAGCAGAGACATGCAGACCTATTGGGCTCACTGCCAATACTCCTACCCCACTTCAGGGTGAGTCCCTTCTCCAATACCTTGATTTCAACAGGAAGGAAATCTCTGTGCAGGAGCTAAAAGGGAAGACCCATGTACTCTGTCAGAAAATGCTCTGCAGCTCCACAGCTTTTGTGTACTTTAGGACAGAAATCAGAAATATTAAGGGAAGAGGGACAAGGAAGAAGTGAGGTCAGGATTAAAATCATCTAAAAACATGGTTGGAACAGCACGAAACCAAACTGCAAAAGTTCGTGAGAACTTGCATTAAACTGCTTTTTCCAAGTTTCCTTAGTGCTAAACAGACATAAAAATCCAATCCTATTTGCATTTATCCAAAGGAGTTACATAAACACTGAGAAGTCTCTGGAAATTAGGTTCTGCCATTTACTTTAGAATGAATCAATCTCTCAGGAGACAGATCAAATTTTACAATAGAGACATATCTTCTTTTCCTGAAGCAGCAGTGTATTTCCCTCACACAAGTCAAGTACAGTATTAACTTATTAACTTACAATGTTAACTGGTTATGGCCCAGTTCTTGTTTTGGCTATGAGCATTTTTTAAGTATAATCCCAAGTGAGAAGAAACAAAATACTTCTACTTTTAACCACATGGATACACTTAATCTACTCAGAAGCAAGCATGACATAACATATCTTGAAAAATATGAAGATTGATTTAAACAGATCTGTTGCTGGCTGAAAAATAACATTTGTCAAAATATGTTACAAGCAACAGAAAGCCACAGTTAATTTTTAAATCCCTTTCTCAAATGTTCAATTTTTAGCCTCTATTTTGCTATTTGATGCAACAAAAAGTTGGAATTGACAGTATTGTCAGATTTCACAGTACGTGTGATTTAAATCTCTCAAATGCCTGTGGAGGTTCCCCAAACAATAGAGATTCATCTAATTTTTTTTCCAGAGAGAAAAAAAAAAAAAAACATACAGTTTTAACACCATTACAAGAAATTTGCACCTGCCTGTAAATTCAGAGTCCCCAAATGCCTACTGAAACTGTTTCTGATCTATCATAAGTGCATAAATGCAGGTGTTGTGATTAAGGGTGCAGTTTGAACACGGGGTGTTCCAGGAAGAGCTGGCATGTCAATCACAGGAGGGTCACCTTCTCTACTGGAACAGCTCTACACTCTGCCACAGCTCAGGAGAGGGAGTTAGATGCAGATGATGTGGGATTCAGTGCAAATATTCTTCTATAAACCTAGCTACATGATGCCTTTTCATACAGAAGCGTCTCAAGGACGAGTACCAAATATGTATGTGGACTCAGTGACTTTGGAACCACAACTGATGCTGCCAACTGAAAAGGCTAAAGCTAAGATGGTCAGTCTTGTCTCAGCTTAATCAGTGAGAGTGCTTCCACAGGCTCTCATGGAATGTTTATTTACACCAGCATAACAGAATCCGTTTTCCACTTGCCCCTCTATGGGCTCTTGGGTGCAATTTCAGTTCTCCCACTACGCTCTCCACATAATGCATAAAAGACATGACCGACAAGATCCAAAACCATGTAATGGAGTAGGCATGAACAGGTGGAGAAAATGGATACTTTTGCTGTAAGATAAACTGAGCACCACCTGGAAAATACTTTATTTTCCTCCTCTTTTCTAATTAAATGTTATTTTCTTTTCTTTTCATCTCTCTCCTCCTGCTTTGTTAACATTGACCCTTCATTCTTCCTCTCTATCTTTTCTCCCCTGATCATAGCCTTTACTTTGAACTCTACACCTAATGTCTTCAAGCCATCAAAAACAGTGGAATGGCAGGAGACAAAGTATCCTGCTGTAATCCTGAATATGGAAAATTTAGAAAAGCCTATATTGACTTTTGGTGCTCTAGTATTTTAGTATCAGGTGTGCATATTTTTACATGAGAAATCCACAGGATCTAAAAAGTGCTAACTTTCAGTAAAAAGATGAAATCTTTCACTATGTTTCTTCAGAGCACCATAATAAAAAAAAGCACAGGCATTAATTAAACAACAACAAAACTTAAATAAAAATTCTAGCAAAACTACATTTTAAAAAGTTTTTAGATATGCCTACCAGCAACCTTTTCCTTTGGTCTCCTCAGTTCACTACTACAGCATTAGGAAATGCATTGCTTGGTTTACAGGCTTCTCACTGTAAATCACCACCTTTGGACACTTTCATAACCAAATGAATCCAGGAACTGTTTTCTTCTAGTCTTTTCCAGAAGTTGCACTACCAAAATTTTCTGTTATATGGCACTGGGTAGGCCAAGTGAGTACACCAGACATTTTGATGTGCTCCCACACAATCAACATCTCCTCATCCTCCTTTCCAAACAGATCTGTAATGGACTATTTCAGGCACATACAACTTCCCTGTGCTTGATATTTTCTGAATATCCACTTCCAAGCACCAGATCTTGTAAAGCAGGAAAACTTTAAGACATACTGCTGCAGGGAGGCTGTAACCAGCCACGGCAGCAGCAATGGCATCATTAGCTAGAAAGGACACAGAATTTATTCAGGAAGCTCACTGGCACTCACAGTAGCTACACAGCCCTGGCACAAGTTACTGTTTTATTACTGCTGTAGTCATCTTGGAAAGCAGGGAGCAGAGGTAACCTAGAACCCACTTGTTCCCACAGGAGGAAGAAAATCAGCAGAGACCAATGCATCTTAGAAATGGTTTTCAACAACTTTAGGAGAAATTAGGGATTTTACAGGCAATTTTACCAATTTGGGTCAAAATTTATGGTCCATGCGGTAACAATTTCTGCCCTCTATAAGCATAATAATTTATTCAAATTCCAACATTTTTTACATACTCATTACGTTCTTATTTAGAAGTATGCAGCACATCCAAGTTTGCAAATGCATTCACAAATCTGGCAGTATGAAAATTCAAAACTTACCCCATCTATAGCTTTTACTAAGAGATCATAAGTGGTTGGATTTTCTTCTCTGTCAATATCTTGAGACACACAGATCTGACCAGTATGTGGGTCAATATGGAAGGCTTTGGGTTTCTCATAATAACGAAATCCATCATAAAGAGAATACTCAATTTCACCAAACTGATCAGCATCTGCATCTGTTGCCTTGACCTGCAAAGAAACAACAGATTTAAAACAAACAAAAAACCCCAACCAACCAACAAAACCCAAACAAAAACAACAACAAAAAAAAACAAAGCCAGTGAAACTATTACTCATTCAAAAACCAGATCCTTTTTTTAAAGTTACCCATTTGTATTGTAAAAGTAAATGTGCAAACACATATACTAAATACATATAATAAATACAAACACACTCTGCTAAGTTATCTGCAGTTTATAAAATAGGAACTCTGCTACTCACAGTGTAATTACTGCAACAAGCATATAAGATTGATTAAATCTGTCTGTAACATTCCTTGTTTATCTGTGAGTCATCTCAATCAAGTGGACATTCCATGACTGGAAAAGCCATACATATTAAGCCATGTCAGTAGCCATACCTTAAGCTACTTTCCCTTCACGCAGTTTTTCGAAGCGGAGGTAGGTCCTACAAATCCCACCTCACACATAGATCAGGAAAGTGCTGCAAGACATTCTTACCTATTTTCTAAAAGGCTCCTCAGAGCTAAATTTAGAAACAAGGCATGGTGGCACAGTGATCCATACAAGTTAATGACTGGAAGGGTTTTACTCTCCAGTCCTCTGTCCAAAGAGCTAGAGTTCTACTAACACAACTCCCACCAACTCCTACATCCCCAGTAGGGCCACAGAATAAAAGCTGCCTGGCTGGATTTGTACTGGTGACACAACTGTGCTGCTTTTCCAGACACCAAGCATAAAGTCAATTGGATGCCCAAGTGTGCAGCTCTTGTTCTTTGGACCAGGGGTAGACTGATTAAATACATATCTGATAAACAGAGTAGTTTTGTACATTGTTACTTTTATTGCCCTAAGATCTCTGATTACAAAAGCTCTTCTTTGGTATGTTCCATTGTGAAAACTTTCACTGAAATTTACAAATATCTAAGAAAACAATTTGTAAAATATGTATACATTAAGAATGCCAGTATTTTTAGTTCTCTAATTTGTCAGTACTGGAGTTAAAGGATTTCTCTTCCTCAGTTCATTTCATTTTCTACTTTACTTCTCCTGCTAGTACAAACATGGCCTTAAAGACCAGTCAGTGCCTTCATAACACACTCCCTTCTTTGCCCAGAGAGGAACTGGTTTGGCATTAAGATAACGAACTGGGACAGAATTAAAGCCAAGTGAACAAAAACATGGCTTGGGAAGGTGGAAAAACAGAAGTGGGGAAAGAGAAACCATGTAAAAAGCAAAAAGTTACTCTAGGTCAGTTACTTCTGTCAGAATTTTAAAATGACAGCCCAAAAGATACATGTGTTACTTCAATTATTTTTTTCTCATTGTGGTTTGTTTGTTTGAGGACAACCAAAGGTTGTTTAAGCGAATTTCTTCACTTCTGCATGAGATGTTTGGGATTTGCTGTATTTCAGAAGAGGTATTACTGTGACTGTAATTGCAACACATACGCCAGTGCATTTTTCCCCTGCCAAACAATTTCTCACAGCTCCAAAGACCATTATATCAGAGTTTCTGGTGTTTTAAAACAGAAAGCTCCTCCAGCAGAGCCCTATGCTCATAAAGTCCTCCATACCCTTCCCTTGCAGTTTGCATCCCAAAGCTGTAGCAAGAGTGCAATGCATGGCCACTCCTGACTCCAGTCCAACCACTCACTCTGGGTAAGTTAGAGGCAAAACTCACACTTGGATTCAGTTGAACAAAGACCTGTCTCTAAAAATGCTTTACAGCTGTATACAAATCAAGTCTGCAATGTACATATTTCACAAATCTCATATTTAGTTACTTCTGTCACAAAAAATTAAAACACCCTAAACTTAGTGTGCTCTTGGGACTCTCCTACCCTGATGCTATGGAACAATAACTCACTTGGTTCTTTTAAGAAAAGTATTTAAATTTGTATCTTCTGCTTGAAATCTAACACAGGTGCAATACTGAAAGGTTCTGTTTCCCTGTGCCTGCATGCAGTTACATGTGTAAATTCTAACATTTGTCTGCATGTGTGATTAATCCCGGGTGTGAAATTCAAGGGTATTGTTAGAAATTTAGCCCATTATGTTCAGTGACTTGTTTGTTCTTGTAAATGATGCAGAATTTCAGCAGCACAGGCAAAGGCAGAACAAATGACAAATTTAAATAAAAATGCTTCGGTTCAAAGCAATATAAATTTGAAGGTCTAACTGTGATCAAATTTAATTACTTTAATCATCACAAGGAGCAGAATTAAGTGGCATCAATTCTTGCATTTATAAAAGCACAATCTCTTTCTCCCTGTTCAAGTTCCTCACATCCATTCAATCTCTGCCTGCTTAATAGTCCTTCTTTTTAATCATCCAACACAGAAGCTTTATTCTGAAGAAGGAAGAATGTGGAATTAAAAGTGAATTAAAAATTTACTGTAGCAGGCTGCTGAAGTTGAACAGCACTACACCTGAGGTCAGGGGAGCAATTAACTATTATCATAGAATTATTTAGGTTAGGAAACATCACTGAGTTGATGCAAGCTGATTTAGGAGGAATCCAGTGAAAACATGCTAACAAATTCAGGTTTTCTGCTACAGTTCAGAGACTAAGTCATCAGAGATTTTAGAAATTAAAGCACACAGTAATCACAGTCCAGAAAAAGTCAGGTTATGATAATATACTGTGCTAGTACTAATCCTATGGAGTATTACAGCTGTTAAGTGCCTGATAGCTGTGAATTACAGCAGTGCAAACAGGAGGAAATGAAGGCAGCAGTAGGAATTTTCACAGTGAATTGATCAAGAGTGTTGTATGTCAGCAGTATCACTGAGGTGATAGAGCTGAAAGGATTTATATGCTTTGGAGATGTGGGAAGCAAGACTACCAAATCTGTAACACTTCTGTCCTGACAGACTGAATATTAGACTGAGATCTAGAAGAAAATATAGAAGGTAAAAGGAAAGGTTATACTCAACAGAGCCTTTCTCGTTCTTTCACTGAGTATGTTTTCAATATGCTAAGTGCAAGACACGTTAAGAAGTGTAAACTTGGGGATAAGTAACTACAGGACAAAGTATTTCCCCAAGAATCATTTTTAAAAGCCAACAAAAGTCATAATATTGATAGCTACTGGCTGGACTTCTGTTATTCGTGTTCTCTGTAGCTACATCCTTTAGCTCTTTTGTATGCTGTCTAGACTGTAAATCCAGCAGACAAAAAAAAAGCAAATTTTTATTACAAATGGTCAAAACATAAACATCCTCTCAGGAAAGATAAAAAGCGAGACCTAGAGAAACATTAAGGAGAACAACTTTAAAAAGCTGCTCCATCTATATGATGCTCAAACAAACCAGCACATGAGGAGCATACCCAGTAGAAACTGGCAGACAAAGGGTGTAAGAAGACAATGAAAGAAAGTCAGTGTTGGAATAAACAGCTATCTGCATATGAAAAGAGCAGATGATCTCAAAAGAAAATAAAGGGAACTACTGTGTTTTAAGGATCAACAGTCACCTAAAGAACCCTGTAACACATGGGCAGGTTTGATTGAAGGAAAAAAAAAATGCTGGCAATAGAGTTAAATTGAAGGGAATAGAAATATTTTTTCAGTGCTATTCTGAGAAAGGAGAGATGGTATTGCTTATAAAAAGCAAACATTTGGCAAATCCTCTGTTGACTCCATTTACTTCAGTAGAATGACAACTCACAGCAACAGACAGTATGTCTCCACATTTCACAAGCATGACAGTGTTACCAATAAATGAATAGTAACATTATAGAGAATTACAGTTCCTAAAGCCCAGATTGTTTTTAAACATCAAGCTATTTTAAAAGTCTCACCCGTTATTTTATTTTAATTTTCATTTCCACCGCTTTAACACCCTCAAGCGTACATTTAACCATGGCACCCTACCATTTCAAAAGATTAAAAATAAAGTTCCTGTCTACACATTTCCATTACTTTCTTTCCTAGGTGTTATTTCCTGTTTCACAAAAAACATAATAGATTTTGAAAAGTGGAGTCAATATCATATGCAAAATTGGAGAAATTACTTACACAAAACTGTATCAGAAAATACAATCTTATTAACTATGTGGATCAAAGGGTCAAGACCTATATAAATATAATTTGTAAGATTTGGAGTATGCAGCCTTAGATCTGACTGCATTGCAATGCTGAATTTCAAATGTGGACAGCCAGAATTAATTTTATCGGTTTTAGACCTACAGAACAAAAGTAGACTACAATTGGAAAGAGCAGACGGTTTGGCCAAGTAACTCATGACAGCAATCATCTGATAGCAGTTAAATCAGACTTAAAAAAAAAATATATTTTTTTAATGGCTTAAGAATTGCTCCCATACCACATATTTTGTGAAGTTTACTCTACTGAATTTCTGTTAACTAAGATACAGCTTTCAGCATTCATAAAAATCTGTTTGGGAGACTCATAATTGTCAGAACATAAGACAGATTCTTATTTTGTGCATAAAAAGTGTGTTTAAATTTCTCAGTTTTATTGATATTGTGAAAAGCAAGCTAATTGCCAACAGTTAAGGAAAATTAGAATCTAGGGTAAATAAAAACATACTCTACTACTGCAAAACATTCAGCATCAAAATGTAACAAGACTGAACAAAACAGATCAACATAGACACAGGGAAACTGAATGGAAAGTGAAAGGAAATGGTTCAACAACATTCAACAATGCTGCTGATGAACATGTAAACAGTCCCCGTCCTGCAGACATTACCACCACAAAATCCAGC
Source organism: Indicator indicator (assembly GCF_027791375.1). Taxonomy (NCBI): domain Eukaryota; kingdom Metazoa; phylum Chordata; class Aves; order Piciformes; family Indicatoridae; genus Indicator; species Indicator indicator. Next base: position 23,374,057 of record NC_072017.1, on the reverse strand, counting down.
ATCCTTCCCATTAAAGGACTGAGGAACAGCAGGCCTGTTTGTAGCAGTGCAGCAATGTCTAATGGCAGACCCTTGCCAGACAAGCGCTTCAATTCCAAACACAGACAACCCCAACCACCACCAGAAAGGTTGAACACCAGTACTGTGGACATAGCTGCTACAGCAGATTTTCCTGCCAGGTCCATGCCCACATGGAATAAGAAGAAGAGCCTGTAGCTGTCAGTAAAATGAGATTGTAAAATGAGATTGTAGAAATATCAGCAGTGAAATGATTCGTAGTTTATAATTGACAAGAAGCGTAACTGTACCTGTGAGATTTGAGTACAGGCTGCCGGAAACACCCTCAGACATCTTCAGTTCAGTGCCCTCACTCATAACCCTGGTTGGCAAGAAAATAGTGTACAAAATACAAACCAATAATCTTAACTCATAGCTGCCTGAGGTAGTGTGAACAATAATGCTGATACCAAAGCTGAATGGTTTTAATACATACATTACTTCTCTGTGTTTTTATTTGTCTCAACATGCATGGTCACTGCTGGCAGAGCAGGTTTAATGCACACAAACAGGAAAAAAACTTCAGATCTACTTGCTGAAGTCCTAAAGACATGAGCCTTGATTTTGAGAACAGGAACTGTCTGCTTGAATACTCAACAGCCTGTCCTTGAACAACAACTTGCACTGACAATAGAAAAAGCTCCACTCCTCATCCTCAAACTGAGACCTGTCTTCAAAGCCACAAATCAAAATAAAATCTGGAATTTAAGATGAATTGTCATTCGTACTCACTTTGCCAAGCAATACAGGTAGAACATATTCTAAAAACCAAGGAATAGCAAAATCCTTAGTCATACTTGCTCTGGAGCAAAATATCTCCACTGCGCTAGCAAGGTCAATGGATCTGACTAATGTCAATCTTTCTGCATTCTTTTAGTCTGCTATGGCATGGAGACTATCACAGCAGAACAACAGACATGACCTTGCTAACCTCTCCTGCAGCAGATGCCCATTTCTCCAGGTCACTTCAAAACTGTCGTTAGTTTTCCAAAACCTTAACTACTTCATTCAGGTCCCATCAGAAACATTCCATTAATTAGATCAGTATCCTCTAAAGTGAAAGTACAGGAGTCTAAACAAGCAGAGAAAGAGGGTGGACATTCTCTGTGCTCAATGGTGGCATGTTGAATGATGACAATTAATAAATGTGCCAATAAAAATATTGCCATATCTTTTGATTTGCTGTTTTCAGTTGGTCTATAGAAAGCAAGAAAGATGAAAAGAGGAGAAAATAGCCTAAGAACATTACAGCACCATGCTTTCATGAAAATCCAGACACATTCTAGCAAACCAAGTTCAGATCCAGAGAGAAAGAGGCATTTCAGTCTGTATAGTAATCTGCACTTCCTGCTCTGATGCTAGCCAGAGCCTGAGTTTACTCCTAATTAACCAAAATGTTTCTGATATGCCTTCAGTTTTGTTGCTGTACTTCCTGCAAAACAGTACAAGCAGCTAGATCCCTTTGATGCTAGCTGGGATCCAGAAGCATGGGAAGCAGGTCCAGCCTGGAAGGTATGCCTTTATCCCTCTTAACACACCAGTAGACTCGAGACCATTGATGTATGAATTCACAGCAAGCAGCGGTGCCCCTAACACCTATTATTTCATCATCGAGCAGTGGTTATAAAATGCATTTTTTAATTAGGAAGCTTAGGTTCCAGCACCAAAAAATGTGTGTAAAAGTATCATCTACTCTGTCATTCTGTTTGGTCTACCTTGTCTTCCTTCTTATGGTACAAATATAAACAAGTCGAACACTATTTTTAGTGCTTGTGTAAACTGAAAGAACAAAAACGGAAAGAGAATATACTTCTGAGGAAGCAAAATTCATTTTCATAGTGACTAGCAAATATTTGCAGGATTAAAGCCTTAAAGCCAAGATTCCTGCTTTTCAGTAAAAGCAGCTCCACCCATTTATTAATGCTGTTCATATACTCTGCTATAATTTTAGATTTTATAACATGCTAAAACCTTTCTATGCAATATTAAGACTTTAAGCACAAATCCATTTTTATTCATCAACTTTAGTAAGCTACTGAGCTCCTAGTCAGTATCTCTGCCAAGCAACAGCACAGCACAAAATTTTCCCTATTCCTCGTTAATTGCACAAAGCAAGGAGTCCTGGGTTTAATAATCTAGACTATATTTCACACAAAGACATATTTTGTACAGAAGATGGTTTAGAAAGCACAACCCAAGGTACTGGCTATCCTGTTGCTGAGGAGATATTTTCCCCACTAGAATGCCTTACTATGAATGATGAATTGATGTTTTATTGGCAGCATATATTGCATTTATTTTAATTATAATCATTCCTTTTATTTTGCTTAGATCAATCAACATAATTATGAAATGCAATGCCATATGTAACTGAGCCTAAACAATCAAACTACACATCCTGAACACTGAGTGTGACCTCAAAACAGAACACTAATGATACAAAGATCTTTTGACTATACTAGTGCCTCTAACAGAGACATTACAGGAGGCTGCCACAAAGCAGAGAAAGAACTGCTTGAGTGGATAGGCAACCTTGCACCCAACTGCCTCTTCCTTTTGACACACATTTGTGCAACTGGACTCCTAGTATAGATCAAGGAGATGACAAGTAAAAACTCACCATAGAAGCTTCATTATTGGTGCAATACTTGATTCCAGTCAAGTTAGTTCCTGATGCATGTAGCCCCAAGGAAAGTGGTAGGAGGGTGACAGAAAAGTGCAGTCCAGGTGGAACCTAAAATCCCTTTCAGAAACGGCATGGGCTTTGGCTGAAACTCACTCTTAAAAATTTGTGCATGCATTTTCCAAACCCCTAAACCAATCTGAGCTGCTAAGTCTTACCACAAACCACAGTGTCCCAAACAATACTCCCAGGTAGACTGCTGTAACTATTTATGAAGCCACATTGGGAACAAGATCGCTTGGATCAGATTTTAATTCTTGGATTTAACATAATAGAAAACAGAATTAAACCCAGGAAGATTCATTTGTATTTAGTCAGATTATTCAAGAAATTATTTTCCTGGTTCATTTCAGAGTAACACCAATGAGGTAGCTAAGGTAGAAATCTCTGAAATTGATTTTTCTGTTCAAGGATTTGTTATTGCATCTTTATAGTAAACAAAGACCATGCATGGGCCATCTAAATAGCCACTCACAAATGCACTTGCAAATTGCTGCTCTGGGAGGGTAAAAGTGGTGACAGGCCAACCAGAGACCTGCTGTCACTAGAGATGCAACCTTTCAGATATCATTACTGGCCCAAAGTGCCCTAGAAGAAGGTTCCTTCCAAAAATCCAAAAACCTCTTTGCTCAAGCTCAGAGGTCTCCAACAGGTTTCACCCAGAGCTCAGTCCTTCCCATGCCTGTATCACAGTTGGGGCTATTCTATGCATTGCGCATGGGTGCTTGTTAAAGCAGACACTTGGCTGGTCACCACCTTTCCCATGAATCAGGAAGGTATACTCAGAAAAGAAAGCAAGCATGTTATTCAAAGCCACGTGGGTCTTCATGGCATCACTTTTTGCCCTGCCACTTCAGTTTATTCCTTTAATTAGTGGTGAGCTTCCTTCTAGCCATACTTCTTTTTCAAGTATTCATCCTTTTGTCTGCTGAGTCAATGACTTCAGTGAGAATGGATTTGTTTGAATTTACCTACACACTTTTTAAATAGTTACTTTTATTACATCCATTAAAAATCAGACTTTATGACAACCATAGCAAATGGTTTTTTGCCTCAATTTGTTTTGGATCTGCATGTTGATTTTTCAACATATTGGCATAGGTTGGCAAAGATTTCTCTAACTCTGTATCTCTAAAACTCTGAATACGAATGTTCTTAAAACAGTCTGCTAAATATTAGCAAATATGAAACGCCTTCTGGTAATCAGACACTGCTCATTACATGCTAGAGCCTGATTATCTTATGTCCTCTGGCAGTTAGGATGACATAAAAGATGACCTTGAATTACCTCACAGTGCAGAACCATGAAAATGATTAAGGGAGTAGAGCATCTTCCTTAAGAGGAGAGACTGAGGGAGCTGGGGCTCTTCAGCTTGGAAAAGAGCAGACTGAGGGGTGACCTCATTAACATTTATAAATACATAAAGGGTGAGTGCCAAGAGGATGGAGTCAGGCTCTTCTCAGCGATGCCCAATGACAGGACAAGAGGCAATGGGTGGAAGTTGAGGCATAGGAAGTTCCATGGAAACAGGAGGAAGAATTCTTTCACTATGAGGGTGACAGAACACTGGAACAGGCTGCCCAGGGGGTTGTGGAGTCTCCCTCTCTGGAGATATTCAAGACCTGCCTGGATGAATTCCTATGTGACCTGGTATAGGTGATCCTGCTTTGGCAGGGGGGGTTGGACTAGATGATCTCTCAATGTCCCTTCCAGCCCCTGACATTCTGTGATTTTAATATGTGAGATGGGAAAAAAATAACTTAAAACCAAATCCTTGAGTGTTCTGGAGTTTAACAATGTTCAGCTCCTAGCTCTGCCGTTTTGTAGATGAGTTTAACGTCATTTAGAATCAGGAGACTTTGGGGTTGATGTTTTTTGTTTATGGGGTTTTTGTTTGGTTCACATGGTTGGAGGGGCTTGAGGTTGTTGGGGACTTTTTTGGTTGTGGGGTTTTTTTTTGTTGGTTTTTTTCTTTGGTTTTGTTTGGGTTTTTTTGCAGGGCAGGGGAAGGAAACAGGCTTTAGGTTTTTTTGTTTGTTTGGGTTTGTGTTTTGGATTTTTGGTTGATTTTTTCCCCCCTCTTCTTAAGGGCTTTGTGTGCCCAGAGAACTCACAGATTGTTGCAAACTTCACAGGGATCTGAGGGTTGTGGCATCTGACTCTCTTCAGAAAGCTAGTCCCTGCCTCTCCATCCCCATATGAATATCTGTTAATGCGCTTATGTGCAAAATCACACAATTACATCTAATCATCAATGAGCTCCTTAGCTTGGCTTTCAGAAATAAGGCCTGCACTACTTTAAAAAGTTGTGTCCTTAAGCATCAAAAAGGAATAAACTCTCCCCTAAAGAAAGCATATATTTTGTGTAACTGGAGCCTTATAAATCACAGCAAATTTATATTTGAAAATAAGCAGATGAGAGCTCTTAGTTCATTTCTGCTTTTATGGAAAATTTAAAACATGGCCAAACTCACAGCTTGAATAATGTATTCTTAGCAGTTGAAATCTTTTGTTTTGCATTTTGTTCATTCTAGACAAACAAAATGAAGAAGGGATCTATACATCTCCAAATCATTGGTGCAGAAATGAAGCCTGACAAAGTATAGAAACAGTTTTCCCATTCTTCCTTCTAAATCAACTTTTCATACACATCAATTTTATTTCTTAACTCTCCAACACTGCACATATATCTTTCTATCTATTTTTGCTCTATACAAGTCCCACACAATTTAGAGACTAGCAGACTAAAATGTGCAACAATAAACAACCACCAGAAAAATCAAAGGCACAGAACATGCAAAAATCTTAACTTCAGTCGCATGGCACAAAGCAAAATATGGGCTACTAACAAAAAAAAAAAAAAAAAAGCCTTTAGTACTTTATTTGGTCTGAAATACAAAACACAGAGTACACACTATGTTTGTAACTAAACCAACAATGTCTTCAATTTCATTTAGCTATATATATTACAAATATGATTCAGATGGCTCAGCTTTGAGTATATGGAGATGGCAAAAAGTTAAAGGGTATCACCTGTGATCCATGATACTTCAGCAACAACATATAGAAGCATCAGTCACCAACACTCTAAAGCTAACACAAGTTGTTATAAAGATGGAGCTTTTAAATGCTTCCAATATCTACATCAGAGCTTCCAAACTACAAATCCTAATTAGCATTCCCAACTAGTATTATGAAAATTACATGTATGTATACAACAAAGCCCTTGTTCAGTAAAGAGCTAGTAAAATTTACCTGATATGCACTATCATGCCAACTAAGCCATACATACCAATAATTAAAATAATTGTTGTGCACACATCCTTTCACAAGCTACAGATCTTCAAGTGAATGCAGTACCATCTAGATCATTAACTACAGCATGAAAGTCAGGGTACACAGCCAGATGGTGCATTACATACACGTTTCATTTGACAGCATGTCAGAGGCCCTTTCATCAGAGGGGACCCAGGAGTACCCTGTGGGCCATACCCACTACACAGCTCAGAAGCTGAGAAATGCCAGTTTATAAAACTTTCCAGGTCAGAACAGCCCAGAGCCAACTAACAGGGTCAAAGCAAAGAGGAAGGGGAGAGAATAACCAATACTATAGCCATGAACCTGAAGCACAAGCAGATCCCATCCCATGCATTACATCCCAGCTGATGCATTACAAACTTCATTCACTTTATTCATCAATACCTCAACTTATGCAGCAAAAGAGCTTTTAAACAGCATGATCTAATACCTGATGAACCTTAAGCCTTTGCAAAATACACCATATAACAAAATGAACATCGTATGTGGGAATAGCTCAGGCACATCTACAGCACAGAATGTGCCTATGTTTTATAGTATAGCATCTAAAGAAAGCACATTGTGTCCTAGCAGCAAATTTTAAATTAGCAAAAGCAGCAGATGGATTAAATTCCAGGAAGGAAACAAGAAGGGCTGACAGGGTATAAATTGGCCACATCAGTGATACAGACGGAAGCATCTTTTTTTTTTCCTGATAAGAAATTCTCCCACAAACAGGACACTGGAGTCCTACAATGTTCCTATACTACTTGCACTGAGGAAGTCAGGGTTGGTTTGAAGTGGGAGATGATGAAAAACAGATATCTAGGTCTATTTGCCCAGTGCCAAAATTCACTGAGGTCTTTTCCTTTCTCTTAAGAAAAGGAAATACTTTGTTCTGGGGACTGCTTCTGAATATTCTGGATGTAGCCCCTTCAGTGGTCAAAGCAAAAGTGAGATGATGCTATTAAGTAGAGGTACCCTTCAGTACCTGCTCTGCAGAAATAAAAAGCACAGCAACTACAAAAAGAAGTTTATGTCCAAGTATTTGTACATCCATATGTTTAGGGAGAAGTGAGGCCTCCCTGACTATTAAGGCAGTGTGCCTCTAATACTAAATCACTTTATCACATGTGCTACTTTTAGACAACCCATTTCCTTATTACATTTTTTTGCAAACCAATGGATGAGACCATTTGTAGTGTGGTATTTGAACTATAAACAAACCAGATATTTTTATGCAAGTTTGTCACATCTATATGCTAAATTTTTAGCTCTTTAATTTTCATTATTGAGTAATTTCCCTCCCATTTTCTGGAGAAACTAAAAAGATATGCTAGAATAGAGAACAATTGAGTAATGAGATTCTGCTCTCAATTGCTTCCATTTCTCATATTGGTACCTGTTCATGCTGCTTGTTCATCTCAGCCGACTTTTCACCATCTGGCCAAAAACACAGCTTGTTTTTCTCAACTTCCTCCCTGTCATTTTCATTCCTAGCCTTGGTCCCATCCTTTGCAGCACCTCCACAAGGAATGGCAGGTCCCCCTCCCCAACAGCTACAGAGCAGACACCTAGCAACAGTCCTTTCATTTAACTTTTTAAACAAACAGTTTCTTACAGAGCTGGCTCCTGTTAAACTACACATATGGGAATCACAGCAGCTAAAATTTCACAAAAAAACTATAGTATTTCAGCCACACAAGAGACACTGGAGACCATACAGTAGAGAGATTGGGATAGATGAGCTACAGCATGTGCTATTTCCATTTTGCACCACTGGCTTACACTTGGCTTGTAAATATACCAGAATATTTTATCCTCAAGAATTTGTTCTACTGTACAGAATCACAGCTTCTTTCCTAGTTTCTCCCATCACAGTATGATTTTTCTCCCTCCTTCTTTCCCAAATGAAACTATATAGCTTTTGAAGGAATATTATAAAGATAGAAAACTTACAGACAAGCAGAATGACTTGAATCTTTAGCACCAGGTCTTGTACCTGAACAACAGCCAGTGCCAAGGCTTGAAAAGTAAGATGCAAGAACCCTATAGTCAATAAAATTATTCTCTTCTCCTTCCCCACAAAGGATTCAACACTTAAATAAGTTAGTAGCCCAAGGACTGGGTTTTACTCTTTCCCAAACTTCTCTGAATGAACTGTCTTTACTTGTTATATGCTTAAGTGCCCAAGCTTTCTCCAAAGATGATAGACTATTCGCCAACACAAGTCACAACTAGAATTTTAGGAATAATTCTTCTTTTTTTTTTTATTTATGTCTTTTCAATTTGAATATATTTTTAGATGAGAGAAAGTTTCTAAACCTATTAGGAAAGTTCCTAATATCTACTATGAACTATTATTTCAGAATTTCTCTACTGTGATGCTTCTGGCCAACTTAAGTCATAACAATCTTTATTTTCTATTCACCATTTCTCAGGTGGGAAATATTTGACATCAGTCACAACTTGCATTGAAAAGCTGGCCTAATGGATCTTCATAATCCCATTATTCAGCAATAAAAAGAAAACAACCCTTTGACCAATTATGAAGCTGGTGCTGGTCAGCACTGTAGAAAAGGGAAGCCTCAGCCTCTGACAGTGTCCTAGAAAACAGAGGTGCAGTGCAATCTCTTTCTCCACTGATGCTAGTCTACTAATCCTTAATATCCATCCATTAATCTGCCCCCAGGGACTACAGTAAGGTCTCTTGAGCCTATAGGAGCACTGGTAATGACTAATTAATCCTTGCTAACAACCAAATACTCATGAAAAGTTGAAAAGGCATAATAAGATCTCTTAGAAGGACATACCTCGAGGTCCAGAGTCCTTGGTCAAGAAGGAAGAACTGGTTGGTCTGCCACCTTCAGATCTTTATCATGATGGTACCACACACCACTGTGGCATACCCCTACAGCTTCTGGTGTTCAGAGTCACTTCATCAAAGCATGGAATTTGCTTAACTGGCAGATGCCTTAAATTTGAAAATACATCATTTGTTTTAGCCCTAGAAGCATTCAGTGTGTACATTTGATAGTAGGATGTAATAGTGGTGCATGGAGCAGGACTGAAATCAACTGACAGGCTGAAGAATACAAATTGCCATTAGGGAGCAAAGAAAGAACACATGACCTAAAGCAAGCATGGCACCTGTGCAGCCTAAATTAACCCTAGGGTGGGGTGGGTGCGAGTGTCATGCAGTTAGAGGAGATACAATGGCTTAACTACACAAGTTACAATAAAAAAAAATTTACATTTTTAGAAGTCTGTTCCAAGGGGAAAAAAAAACACCATGAAACACCATGTGTGCTACCATTGAAGAATTACTTTTCAAAGAGGTGAAAACAAAGACTGAAAAGAGAGGAGAGTAATCTTAACAAGAAAGAGGTAGGAAAATTGCATTTTAAAATGTGGTTCTTCTCATAAGGTGTTAATACATTTCAGAATTGTATGAAAGAGTTAATTATGCTAAGAGTGACAGGGTTTGGTGGGAAAGCATCTGCTCTACCACAAGGTCAGCCTAGTCCATCTGGCCATTCAGCTCTACACAAGCACACTTAAGAGAATTAGAGAAGCCTGCACACTGCAGCAGTCAACTGCTCTGTTTTGCAGATGCAGATTTTTGTGACAGGAAATAGAAATATGATCTCCACAGTCACCATTCTCTGTGCTCCATTAAAGTTCATAACTCTGTCATTTGAGCTGCTTACTCCAGCAGCCCAGTCTGAACATACATCTGGTAACACCGTGCATGTTGCATGCACCAGGAGCACAGGTGGGATGACATAAAATGAGTGAGTTTTGAAGCAAAGGCAGAAATAATTGGAAGTACATCTAGAAAAAAATTAAGCACAGTGATTATGCTAGTAACAGGCAAAGCTCATGAACAGTGAGCCATCTTCAATAATTCTTAACAGAGCCACAGTGAGCCATCTTCAATAATTCTTAACAGAGCCACTTTACCACTAACACTCATAAACAGCTTACACTGAACAAAGAAAATGCTCCTTCTTGAGAGGAGCTGAACTAAACAAGATTGCTGCACTGCAGAGGATGTTTGCCAAATATTGATTATAATAATTAACTGCTGGGCTGTGCAATATGCTCAAGTGAATTTTTAAGCAAGATAAAGATTTACAGGGGAAAAAATATACTTTGTATTCTCATTGAGGGGCGACACTTTCTTTGGCATTGCAATGCATTCTTCATCTGCCTCTGCAGAGGCAGTCTCCAAAGGCACTGTAGGATGGAGCAGTAAGACTTTCATTTCTTTTCTTTCACTAGTGACAATTTTAAACGGTTTCTGTATCTGTAAACTGTCCACAGGAACTGGAGTATTCTTTATTCACAAAGGATTGCTAAAATCAGGAGAAAATATCAAGCAAATAAATACACTTTCATGCACGCATGAGCAGTAGTATTATACTTTATAAAATCCAAGCTGACGAATTAAGGCAAGGAAGCGCCCAGGTTTTGCCTAGTTGTGCTGTGAGCACGCTATAATAGCTACTGGAGGTTGACTGTATCAACTCGTGCTGTGAGCACACTATAATAGCTACTGGAGGTTGACTGTATCAACTCGTGCTGTGAGCACGCTATAATAGCTACTGGAGGTTGACTGTATCAACTCCTGCAAACTCTTTAAGAGGTCTCCAGTAAAGCCAAAGAAAACAGTTAAATATAACTATCCTTAAAAGAGCCTTCGCATCATCTGCTGATCCTTCTGAGACTTGCCCAACGGTCAGTATGGCCTCATTTCCTGCAGCTTCCTCCCTTTCATCCACTCCTCTGCAGGATTCAGCTTGCTTCTCTGTGTTTAGCCACAGCAGTTAAAATATGTCCATAACACTGGCTGACAACTCCAGTTGTGCAGACAACACCAGTGTGCTGTACATAGTCATTCATGAATGGTCTGTCAAGCTTAAATCTGCTACTGCACCATGTGCCACACACTGCTGCAGGTAGAGCAGACAATGACACAGGCAAGGACTGAGAGCCAGCTCACCTGTTCTCTACCAAACTGAGTTGACCTTTCTTCTAATTAGAAATAATGGTGAGAAGGTTCAGTTGTCTTGTCCTAAGAATAACAGTGGAATTTTTGGTTCATCAGTGGTTCCCACCCCTCCTTTATCATAGCAGAATCACAGCACACATCTGTACTAAATCTGGCCTGGCAAGACATGACTAAAGAACAGACAAAATAATGTCTCCTTTTACTTTCAGAAGAAAATCTAGAATCATCATAAAACTACAGAATGCAACAAAAAACAGTCTTTTTTTTTCCTTCCAGGTTATTTTCTAATCTCTTACTTAAATTTCCTACACAATTATGAAAAGCTGTTCTTTATGGCAGTTCAAAAAGCTAGAACTTCAAACTAATCCTCTGTAAAATCCTGTGGTGTGTTTTACCTTCTCTTCTGTAAAAAAGTTTATTTCTACAACGTTCTATAGCCATCTGTAGGCACTGCTTAAGAAGCTAGGGAATACATCAAAATCAGGAGCTGCTTAGTCAAACTTTGTGGGACAGAACAAGACTTGGATTATTATGGTTAGTAATAATGAATACAAGCTATGGGAGTATTGACCCCATAGACTGAGGACTATGAAACACAATGCTGGGCAATTTCATTACAAAAAGCAGAAAAGGAGGAAAGGGGATACTCAGCACATACCCCTGGGAAAACAAGATGATCAGAGAAATCCACACCTTCAGCCTTCAGAGAAAGCAATGGATACACATCATGGGTATCAAGTGGTACAGTCCTCCACACTGAAGTTGCTCTCAATACTACCATTACATTGGCTATGGCATTTCACAGTCCACAGTACAAAGGTCTTTCTTTTCTGACCCTGGTCCATTTCTAGCAATTAGAGTAATCTACCCATTTATGGAAAAAAAAAAAAACAACAAAACACCAAACATCTATTTCAAAGATCATTTCAGAGACAGAAAAAATACTCAAGTCATTATGGTTCTTCCATCTCAGCCTTCTAGCAGAAGAAAAAAGGCTTCTTCAGTTCAAGAGAAAGAATTTAGTAATCTAAATTACACTACAAAGACAATTTTAAAACAAAATAATAGAACAAGTTGAAAGAGCAAACTGCATGTACATTTTGCTGATGTTTAAAGAACCAACCAAAAGAACCAACCAAACAAAAAACCCAACAAAAACAACAAAAAACACAGCAAAAACTGAAGGGAAGAGCAAACTTTCATGTAAAGATGCTGACACCAGCATTATGCACTGCTCTTGCTTGCCCCAGCTTCTCCAGGAAGACATGCAGCTCCGCATACACAGCAAACTCAAAATCTCAGGAGCAAATTCAATTCAATTTGTTTTGTAAATATATGGCCACACACCAATACTTTCAGAAGGACATGATATACAAGAAGGCAAAAGGATAGGCTGAGACCAAAGCAAGGACAGGAAGAAAACTGTAGAAAGTCTGAAGAAAAAAAACAAAACAAAACAAACAAAATTTCTAAAGCCATGAGACAGTGTAGAAAAAAATACAGTTAAGCATTTTTCACCCACTAAGAAAGGACAGGAAAGAAGTCACAAAATTCTACTATAAAAATTATAGAAAACTATACTAGAGAGATAAAATTATAAAGACATATAAAAAGCCAAAGTGGGAAAAAAAACATGGAGACATTTCTGTGAACTCCTACTGTCCTGCAGCACAAGGAATTCAGGATTCTAATAATGCTACTATAGTAGCACTTAAAGGCATTTGCAAAAAGTATGTGAAAATCCGTTTCCCAGCATAGGCAGTGGTCTCTGTTACAGCACGAAATCCTGAGGGACTGATCTGAACTGACCATGACTACACTCCAACACATTTTGAAATTAACCCCACTGTCACCACCTGTGGGTTCCAGACAAAAGAAAAGCCCGTTATGCAGGCCAGCATGCAGAAAAGGGGTCTCTCAGCATTATTCTCCTCTCTGCAAGTCTCTCCTTTCTGTCCCACCATCTAAAGTTTATAGCATAATGAAAAAAAAAACTACTAGTTGCTGTAGCTTCCCTCCAGCCTCAGAGACTCCAATTACAGGAGAATTACATCTTCAATATTTCAAAATTCTTCAGCTACAACTTTCCTACCAATAAACACTCATACAATTTCTTGCTCATTATGGAATTACTAAAAAATTAATATAGAATTCAAAGCAAACTGTGCCACGATATATTTACCCTCCTTTAATAATCTTTCCCTTGTAAACAATTCCACTTTTTTTTAATATGTTAGCAATAGACTGGAAATGTTCAGAAAAATGATCATTAGCTTTAGGCTATTATCACCTTGGCATTTAAAGGGAAAGCAACATAGACCCTGTGCCTTATCAAGGCCTGTTTCACACCTAGTATAGAAAATAACATCACTCCATGGCAATAATATCAGTGATAAAACATGCACAGGCATAACTTTGCTTCTTTGTTTGGTACCTGTGCCCAAATCAATCACATTGAGATAACTTTCCCAAAGACAACAAAAGCAAATTACTATTGAGTATTGACAATGTTTTGCAAAATAAAAGCATAAAGACAAATGACAAGAAGTCTGGAACAGCCAGGTGTTTTGGACTACAACTTTGTGCGAGCCCTCCGCTTCCAGGCAACTTCAGGCAGGCATGATTGCTTCTGTGGATGATGATACTACAGTCAAGAGCCCTGTCCGCAGCTCAGGCTACCAATGCCCAAATATTGAATGCAACAGGGAAAAGGAATGCTTTCCACGAATTCAACAAACTATAGAATTCATGCATTAAGTGTAAAAAATCCCCCTCTAAAACTCAGTGCTATAGTTATTTCTGGACTTCCAGCAATAAAACCAAAGAGGCTATGCCAATACTGGATAGGATAATTTCATTACTGGCTGAGAAATGTCTCTCATTGCAAAACACAGCAGTTCAAAGCCTCTTCAAGTGACTAAAATTAGCACAGGACTCAGTGGAAGAATTAAACCCTTAATGAATATCTACTCATCATATAATCATTTCCTTCAGAGTTATCTCACATTGAAAACAAACTCATTAATTCAAAAAATCAAGAATTACAGGACAGCAAATGACTCACGTCAAAAGATGAACTGTAGAAACTCAGTCTTCAGTGAACAAATCCTACTGTGATTGTGTTTGCAGTATGCCTGTATGTTTTATATGCAGTCCCTCTGCATTCTTTGAGGAATTAGCAGTTTTAAAGATCATCTGACTTCACCCATGGTTATATTGGTCATTGATCAACACTTTAATCATCTTAAAAGCTCCTCATCTCTACCTGTGTAGCCAACAGTAGATAGGAAATTAAGCAGTTTCTGCTGGTTTATAGATAACAAACATTTACAGTTTTGAACTTTGAAGCAGTGGAAATCAGAAAAACCTGCAGCCAAGATACAACCTCCTGCTTGCTTAGTAAAAGTTCTGCAGTGAAATAGCATTTTTCTGCAACACTTTGAAGAATGAATAGTCCTAGATTCTCTCTATTGCATGTGAAAATGGCTCTTCATGTGGAGTTCATCTCTGTACAAAGCTGTAGTAGCTGGCCCACACTAGCATGCTTAAATACATAATACATTTACAATATAGATGTAAGGTTAGAAATGTTGAATCAATTTTAAGCCAGTATATAGTCGATATGAGCCCTTTTTCAGTGAGCATCAAGAATCCTGTAAATCTCAGCTACTGCTGAGGTCTTGGTCTTTTTATTTTTTTCTGAATAATATCTAAACAGTTGTCTTTTCCCCTCTTTTTTTGGGCTTTAATCACTCAGTAAAGTAACTCTTACTATTTTGTCTACTGTGTTAACCTGCCCACAATTGCAAACTACTCCTATCAAACTTGAAAGGTCACACAGCAGTCATTTTGTGTGCAACCAGATAATGTCATGTGAACAACTGCATTTGGACCTCTGAATACAAACAAGTGTAATGAGACTTGATGAATTTTGTAGGAAACTCTCAATAATTTCCTTAACATATTCCCATAAAAGCCCCAAATTAACAACACTGCCAAAATGAAACCACTTCTCTCCTCTGACAGGACAAACTCTTGGTGATGTGTATCAATACCAACCAAGAGCACAAAGATTTCACTGTCCTTAGTATAGAGGTTTCACTACCCATACACTTTTGGACTGTTTTGCTTGGCTGACAAGAAGAGCAGCTTCTTCCACAGTGGTCTCTGTGACAAAGACAAATGAAGTAGCAGTAATCAGCCCAAGACATTCAGTCCCATTCCTGAAGGCTAAGGAGGACTAAGAATATTGATCAGCAACATGATACAAAGCTGTTCCCAAGAATCTGGGTTTGTAGGATTAGGACAAATGTAAATTCTTCCTTGTTTTTCAGTTATGTCATACTCCCTTTTAAGACTCTTTTGAGAAGGGTTTCCTTTGAAGCACACTGTATTTGGCTCTCAATTTATTCAACTCCTCTGTTTAGTTACTGTCTGCAATATAGCCCCCACTAATTCCTGAGGCAGCCAAACAAGAGACTTGACAAGAATTGCCTCCAACTCAATGCAGGAACTGCCAGGAAGCAAGATTCCTCCTGGCTAGGGATGTCACTGCCATAAACACCTTGCAGGGGTGACACGGCTTGCACTGAGCTGGCTCAGAGCTCTTTCAGGAAACCATAAAACATCCTTGCTCTTCCTCTCCAAAAAAATATGGGGGAAAAATTAAACAAAATGGTTTGCATACTGCTAACATCCCTCTCTGCTATCAAACAGAAAAGCACTATTCCCTTGGTAAGATTTGCATGTGGATATTACATGGATGTCTGAACCCAAGCTATCCTAAGTGAAATATAAGAGTGGTTAGAAACTCCTATCACCTTTCAAGTACCACCATATCAAATTTAATCTCCCTACAGAACACTAGGCTACCTGTTCTGGTATTCATCTCAATTTGGCCTTCTGAGAGGTTGGGAAGAATGACAGAGCAGCTCTGAGGATCCCATTCCCAAACAGCTGGACTTAATCACAATGATCCCACTTTTTTTTTCACCTTTAGGTCTCAACTCTTCTGTAACAGAGCAGATAACTGGATATGGCTTCAAAGCCTGGAAGGGCTTCAACAGAGTAAAAAAGCAGCAAGGCAATTGCTCAGCAGCCACAATCACTCAGCACATCTCAAAGTTTGTTCTTTGACTAACTTTCCATTAAATAACATTCATTCAAGCTTCCCATCCTTATTTTTAGTCCCCTTCATTGGAAATGGTTCGCCTACGTGAGAAAGTGCTTTTCTAAAGTGACAGAACCATCAGTTTCAAGTAGCAAAACTCAGCTTTATCAAAACAGAAGGCAAAACTAATTTCCCTAAACTAACAGTAACAGCTAAACCAATCCCCTTCCTCCCCAAGTAAGCAGCATTTGGTCAGCACCACCAAACGAATGCAGAAACATAGTTGTGTTACCTTAGGCAAAGCAGCACCTTAGCCAAGGACACCACTAGTTTCTGAAAGAGACATCTAATCCCTTCCCTTGACCAAAATAAAATTCCTTCCAGATGATTACAGAACTTCCCTTCTCAACAAAGCAACAAACACAAAGTAGCCATTCAGCAGGAAGAATCTACAAAATCAGTCAGGTGCCACAATGCAAGGATGGAGGCTTTCACAAGCACTGGGAGATTCCGAAGAGTCCAAGGGACACTCAGGGACATCAACAAGAAGAGGGGAAAAACAGACACTGAAGATGACTTACAGACAAAGAAAAAAAACCTAGCTATTTCATAGAATCAACCAGGTTGGAAGAGACCTCCAAGATCATCCAGTCTGACCTATCACCCAGCCCTATCCAATCAACTAGAACATGGCACTAAGTGCCTCATCCAGTCTTTTCTTGAACATCTCCAGGGACAGCAACTCCACCAACTCCCTGGGCAGCCCATTCCAATGGCAAATCACTCTCTCTATGAAGAGCTTCCAGAGCCTAAAGAAAAGGTGTTGCTGACATGTTAGAGGAAGAATGAGATCTGACACAATGTTGAGGAGACAGAGGCAAATTCTCACCTTTTCAACACTATTTACCCTACCCTGTCTACCTATGAAGTCCATGTATTTACTGACAGACACAAAAAACCTCCTTCATTTTCAAAACCACACCGAACATAGCTGAGAAGATCTTAATGCTTTTTAAGATACTACTCACTACAGGTGAAGTAATACGTACAACATGTTTTCAATATGGCTATTTCGACAAGCTAAGAATTTATGTAACTACTAAATGAAAACCTCCCAAGGATGCATCAAGTATTTTTACAGTATTGTTACTCAACATAAGCACTTAAGAAAAAGCTTTTTCTTACACTAACAAAACCCCAGTACACTGACAGGGATAGGACTAGACTGAAAGAGAGATTTTACTTTTACTTTAAAACTTTAGACAGCATTACCCAAGGAGAGTAATCAATAGCTTTGACTAAGACATTTGTTCTCATTTCTCCTCCACTCAGCCAGTACTAAAAGAGAAAAATGAAGAACGGCAGGAAGAGGAACTGAGAAACCATCCCTGAGTGCTTAGTTTCACCCCATTTTTACCAATTAAAACCTTCTACTTGAGTGGACAAAGAATGCAGAAATAGGACTATATGCTAAAGTCTGCAATTATTGAACCAGAAGTAAAAGAATCATCATGGCAGGAATACAGGAGAAAAATGTACCTTTTGATATAGAACTCTAACAACATTTACAGAACCACAGAAGTATGACAGTTACTAGACAAAGCTTTGATGTTTGGAGAAGTTTGCAATACATGCCAGCACTTCTCTGGAGGAATGAAACAGACTAACCACTATCTTGGTTAAGACTGTTTGAGACTTACCTACCACACTGTAGAAAGACAAGGAAACAGAACAGAGTCTTTGGCTGACTTAACTAAAAAACAAGAAATCCTGCCACGCACCAAAAAATGCATCGTAACAGGACTAAAAGTTATGCATTTGTCATGTTGACGTAACCAAGTGTTCCTAACTATTAAAGCACAAATGTTGCTGACAAACACAAAAGCTTCTTCGATAATCTACTGCCATCTATATTACATTAAAAACATTTTTCATACGAGCAGTATTTTTTTAGCAGCACATACAGCAAGTCACCCTCCTGGCACATCTATAAAAAATTCTAACAATTCTATTGAACTGATTATTACTATAAAAATTTAATATGAACAACTAGAAATAAACCCCATGTAACTAATGTCTTTATATGGTTGGAAACATTCCATCAAAATCACTCCTCACAGTTCATGTATCTGTCAGTTTACTATGCTACTTCTGACAATATGAAGAGTTTTGTGGATTACAGCACAGTGCAGCCATAGATGCATTTTGTGTGAGTAATTTTGGAAGGAAGATGCCTGTCCAGACAGAACATACAAGACAGATGTGGGAAGCCAAGACAGCTTCAGTTGTAAAGCAAATAAGAAAACCAAATTAGTCACATGGTCAAAGGGCAGAAATACTACGTATTATATATAATATACATAAAACAGACAAGGCAGGGTTCACTAAAATGTGTTGAAGCAAAATACAGCCTGAGAGACTTGCAAACACCTGAAATCACTAGAGTCTTTCTGCACACATAACTACCGAAATGCAAGCTTTGTGAACAAGAGACATCGGGGTTTACATTTCCAACAATCCCTTCTCCCTGCTTAAAACACACACTAGCTAAACAAAGACTGACAACACAGGGGGCAGTGATATAATACTCCACTAGCAAGCAAAGGCGGGGGTACATAAATGCTCCAAGTGACATGTTAAGAGAATGGGAAAGAATCCACTAATCTCCTGCAGAAATTAAACCTGTTAGGTAATTAACTGCCTAAAGTGTTACATCCCACCATGTGAGTGCTGCCAAGACTGTCCCCTTTGAGACTGCCAACATCTGCACAAAGCAATTAGGCTCTGAAGTAACCCCTTACCAATTCCAGTGCTCCTGCAGAGGAGTTCCTGAAAGCTTTCACATTTTTGTGCCATTTCTACAACCTCACTAAAGGTCCCTCCCAAGTCAACCACTGATACTCAGTGTCCTCCACTTTATATTGAGCTATTTAATTCTGGACAATTAAGTCAGGCTTTCAGTATTAAAAAAGTCCTCTGTGGGAAATAAACCAACAGCAGTAACAGTATGGGAGTATAAACAAGGAAAAATGAAATTTCACAGCAACCTCTCCTTTATGAAAGACAACCTTGCTTTCCTGTCCAGGACTTTTTTTCTCTTCCCTTTCCTCTTTCTGCAAGATGAATTTCATGATTTGGTTTTCTTATCATCAGTTCCCTGGGAAGCATCCTGACATGCTACAGTGCCTCAGCCAGGATAATAATGCAATGATTAAGAACACCTTCAAGACTAGAGGTGTTTTCCAAGCACAAGTACAGGGCTTTGATTGTGCAAGATATAGTCTGAATTGCATCTGGTTTTAATGATCAGGAAAAGCCTTCTCTCACAGCTGTCACACACCTCCTTC
Organism: Indicator indicator; assembly: GCF_027791375.1. Lineage (NCBI taxonomy): Eukaryota > Metazoa > Chordata > Aves > Piciformes > Indicatoridae > Indicator > Indicator indicator. The sequence goes on along the minus strand of NC_072017.1, from coordinate 23,354,548 downwards.
TGGAAAACAGAAGTTCTGGTGCCTGTATGAGATAATTAGCAACTGAGCTAACAGAAAAAGAAAGATCATTTACTTGAATTTCTTTGCTTTCCTTGAAGGTTCAAAAAAACCCACACCAAACACAACAGCAAAAAACCCAAACAACAACATCACCAAAAACCAACCTGCAACACCATGTTAATTTCATATTTAACCTGAAAAAAACAGCCAACCAACAACAACAAAACACAAACCAAACAAATTTCAGATTCATTGTAAGTAAAGCCTATATTAGTTTTTCAGCTCAGATAAGGCGGGAAAAGATCTTAAGTACTGAACTTGTATAAGTGTGATGAAAGAGCTGACAGAAGCCACAGCTCTGGAAATGTGAGCCAGAGAATAAATCAATAACAGCCTAATCTTTCTACTACTTATTCTGCGCTGATGGTCTGAATGTCAAACCACACTGATGATCCAAAAAAATTCACCCATAAGCACTTCTGACTGATGGTGCTGGAGTTAGTGCAAATTGATAAATTATCCCAAAACACATAAAGAAGAAAAATCCAAACAATTTGGTTGAACCATCTTTAAAGTTTTCAAATAATTTATCACATAAGGATCATCTACACTATTGATGCCACAGCTGGAAGAGGTTAATATGCTTACAGCCTACTAACTTTCTACAGATATAAAGTCCTCCTAAAATTGTCACAAATACACATGATGTTCTTAATATCCAAATCTCTGTACTATATTACAGTTTACAAGAAGGTCTACATTAACTGCACTAACCCAGCAATCTGAGTAATTCTAAAGGAATTACGTGTGAAAGAGCGCTCTCAAAATTCACATTTTAAACAAGAGCATCCAATGAGAGCTCAACTTATGCTTTCTTATGCTACTGAATCCCATTTTCATTATCTTTCAAAGAAGTAACACTACCACTTCACAAGGGAGTATGACAAGAATCTTGAATGGACAGATTACCTTCTACTTGGTACACAGACACCTAAAGACAGAAAATGTCTGTCTACATTAAGACCATACCTGGGGCTCAACTATAGCAGTTGCTTTGTCACCCCTCCCCAGCAAACAAGGTAAATCAGGAAAAGGAGAGAAGACCAACAAGTTGAAATGAACACAGATTTAATTAAACAGATTTAATGGTGTTAGGCAAAATAATACCAAAGTCAGTACAAGGTATATTTTTAGAAGTAGGATGACTGTCTGACTTTTGGGGTCTCTGAAGGATTCATTAACAATTCCGCTCCAGATGAGCACAGTGAGAACCACACTCACTGTGACAGTCCAGGAACCTTCTCTGTAAATGACTCATGAACTTTGACAGACATTTGGAAATTGTTTTATAAATACTGCTTTTTCAGCATACCATTTGCAACCATACCACCCCAAACAGACAGACTGGCCATTGAGAATTAAAAACCCTTTCATGGGATGAGGCTGATTAAATTAGTTTTCTCCTGTTTTTCCACAGCCCAGGGAATTAAAATTCACTAACAGCAGACAAACCACAAGTTTTAAAAGATTTGAAAGAAGGGCTCAAATAGTGGGCAATCTTAGTAATTTTCAGAGAGAAGAAAGAAGATGTAGTCTTAAATGGAGACATGTAAGATTAATGTGAGAACAAAATGTGATAAAAGCTTTGTTGATATAAAAAAAAAAAAAAAATCAGAAAGTGCAGAAGCCCAGAGGAGCTGGGCTGAATCCCAATCTCTTGAAAGATATATGATACCTCCAAGCAGGTGCTTAGAGACCCCCCCAGAGTTTCAGATTTCAAGAGCTTAAAAAAATAACAAAATAAATCCCTAACACATCAATCAGTGAAATGTACAACCTGAGGAGGAACTTTACTAGTAAATGCAGCTAACCTGTACATTATTTAAAGGGGAAAAAACAAACAAACAAAAAAACCCACTAAACAGAAAAAGCAGAAAGAATTCACACCCAAGTCTATGAGCGAAAAGAAACATAGCTGGTTGGTCCTCAGAGGGAGGAGAATTTAACAGCTGTAAATTGTTGAGCTAATGTTCAGAGGGTATTTTGTTCTGTGGACAAATTTCCCCAGCATCTCATGGAATAAAGCTGAGCATCTTCTACAGGCCTCTTCAGCCCTAGGGTTAGATTTGAAGATATACAGAGAGAATTATAATGCTCTTGAATAAAGAGAATCACAAGGAGTAATTTCTTAATGAGGAGCTATAACTTCTCAGAGACTCACAAATCAATGAAAATAATAAAGCCATTGGACATCAATATTTCAGATCATGTACTTGTATCTTATGTTTATAGTAAATGGATGAATAAGCAACAATTAGTCTGCATCTTGAAGTTTTTCAGTGATAAATACATAGCGTTAAAAATGAGTAGTTAGCAAAGATATAAAAAAGGGGGTTGGTTGTGACAGAAGCCTTGGACTTCAATCATTACAAAAATATATAGGTATTCATGGACAGAAAAGAAGCAGAAATGGATGTGCTAAGAAAAGAAGATGGTAGGCTATTAAAATTGGCCATTATGCTAGAGCTGAAGGGGTACCTTCCTCAGTTCTGACATCAGCCATGATAGTGGCCATCATAACTAGTGAGAATGCAAGAGTGCAAGTTATGCATCTTAAAGTTAAAATTCAAACATCATTCAAAGTGGAAGACCTAACCTAGAATTATCAAGCATCTGACAAATAAAACTACAAGTTTGCAGCCATAATCACTCTAGATCTTAACAAAACCATCTCTCTTGAAAAGACCAAATTGAGGGACTGCAGTTACTTAAGAACAATTTAATGTGGGCACTACAATCCTATCAGACCTAAACAGATACAAATTTTAGAACAAGTTTCAAAGAATAAAGAGATGACAGAAAAGAAGGTAAAATGAAACATTTTTGGCCAAGTACCTCAGTGTCCTTTTGATAAATGATTTTTCTGGACACACAAGTAAGTTGATCTGGATTTTATAAAACCACCAATGGAAAACACATTTCTCTGCATTTCTTCTGTAAAGAAGAAATGAAAACAAGATGTCTTGAAGAAGGGAAGTAGCAAATGTATTGGTTGTATTGATAGCTATTCATCAACCAGGAAAAAAAAAATATGACTACGTCAGTAACACCAATTCTTGAAACTAGAAAGTGCTGTCAATGTAGAAGATCAAAATGATCTTTATACAGAAGAACTAGTAGACTGAAGTAATAAAAACAGAATCAGAATAAAAAATATGAAGTTACATACCAACAAACTGATTTTTCTTTTCACCTAAAATGGGAATTTATTCACCGGGAACTGAAGAGGAAAAAAAAATCAAAACAAACAAGCATACAAAAAAACCCAAACAAAACATGGACGATTATGAGTCAAAGTGGTCCAGATGTTAAAAAAAAAAAAAAAAAAGACAAATGTAAACTGATTTAAGTGAGATATTACCAGTTGAGCATTAACATTCCTGTGCAAATAACTTGTCAGTGCCTATTTGTAAAATACCAAGCATAGATGATGGGGCAGAGGCTTTGTAGTCCATCTAGAGCCACAGACTTGACAAAAACATCTTCCTACCCATTCATTTCAACTCAGAAGGCACAGCAGTTGTGCTCTGCTTCCCAGAAATGTGAGGTGGAGAAGGGGAGGCGTAATTACCGGGAGCCTTTGGGAATGGTGGATACTGAGATTTGGACCTGATAATCCCCAGCAATGTCTCTAAGCAATGTCACCTTCTAAGAAAATAGTCAAAATTTAGTGCATGCTCATAGACCTAGCCATGGTTCCCATTATGAGCATTTAATAACAATAATGCCATAGAGTAAAATCAAAGTCTCAAAAAGTATGCTTTAAGTGGCCTCCAATGAAGTACAACAGCCATTAAAAACCTCCCAGGAAACATAAATGTTTTTCAACACAGTGTTTCAACAACAGTTTTAGAAACTGTGCAATAACCTGTGCTCCATAACCACAAGGTTCTGGAAATGTAACACATGTTCTGGTCTAACTCCCAAATATTGGCTTGGGTCCTCCCTTCAGACAAACATATCTGAAAATCAAAAGCAGTGTGCTTCAGCTGTCAGGTCTTTTCCCATTCTTCAGGCAAAGGCACAAAGGAAGATTAAAATATATTTTTTTAAAACTTAATTACTGGTTAGTTCAATGAAAATTTAAACCTTGCTTCTTTAACTGCAAATTACAAACCTAAGAGATTTGAGGTTCGGATTTTCCCAATGGAAAAGGAACATAGAAGCATTCTGGTATGTGAGCAAATCATTACATGACTGCAGCGCTGCCAAAATTATTTCTGAAGACAGCAACCTCAAAGACAGCTAAAAAAAGAATAAAGAAATTCCAGGACGTGGAATTTTACTTCAGTAGTAACAAAGGGGAGCAAACAAACAAACAAACAAGAGAGGCCAAATATATGGGAGTCTGCCTTTCTTCTTTTTGAAACCAGAATGAAATGCTCTCCCTTAGATCCTTTGAAAATTATACAGACATAAATCTAAAGGAGGAATAATTTTCTAAGCTCTGACTTTGTATTCCAACCAAACTTTTGTAGAAAACAATTATTCTACTATTACTAGTGATGGAAATATATATTGTTCTAGAATATGTTACATTAAGAAGTAGTTCTGTGCTCTGGGAAAGCAGGTCACATTTGTATTGGGAGTTTATTTCATCCCCTTACTCCTAGTGTCACGTATCCAGTGTTTTCTTTCCCCTCAGAAACACACAGACACCAAAATCCAGAGAACCTGGAAAGTCCACAAAGAGTAAGTTGTGGCCGATGTCCTTGTGGCTTCTGTTCCTAAGTTTCCTGCATGCTTGTGGCACAACAGCTTTTCTGAGGAGAGCCTCCTATTCCCCCACTGCTTCACAACTTGTGCAGCTCTCAGTCACTGAATGTTGTTCTGTACTATTTCCATATGGTAGCATTTTACACTTCTTGCTTATAGACCTACAAAAAGCAGAAAGCAGGCAGGAATTGCCAGGTTCAGTCATCATTAAAACCGAGCATTACTGAATCTTGTCCTCCAAGTTAACAGTCAGTCTTCAATCTGAGCAATTTTTGCACCATCCTGGTTTTGCAGTATGAGCTGGAGACTGGATCCTTACAGGGCACCAAGCACCAGCTAACCTTTGCTACTAATAGTGCTTTAAAGCTGCCTTAGAGCCACATGACCACACTAAAGTAATTACAGCATGGCCCAAGAAATCTTTCAGTGATTTAATTTCTCAAAAAGCTGTAAAATCAAATTCTGTTTGATGCCTTCAGAAGCAAGAGTAACACTGCAGTACACAAAACACTCAAAATGGGCATCAGCCTGTTGAAAACTGAGCAACTTACATTTAGGTTACTGCTCCCCTTCCCCCAAATGTAACTGCAAATGCAAAGGTTTAAATTCTATGTTGATACATTCTTGCCATTACCACATTTTCTAAGGGTACACCAAAAAAAACCCTTGTCTATACAGCATGCGTTTAAGGTATAACGTAAGTATTATCACAGAGCTTTCAAAGAGCTTATTCTCCTCCATTTGAGAGCATCTTTTCAGAAGAGAATGACAGACACACTTTATTGAGCCCATGCACGTTAAGTGTACGTCGAGCTCACAGAAATGTCATTAAGCATCACAGTGATCAAGTACCAAACTAAACTGTATCCATAAAATTACCTAATAAAAACACTACGAATTTCTTACAGAATCAAACTAGGTATATCTTAGAAAATTAATAATCTGTCTGTAACCTCATTTGTGTATGGAAGCAGTGCTAAAGATACCAATGTTTCTATGACTGATACCAGTCTATGAGGAAAGAGTTTTGCACAAGCGACACGTCTATTATCAATGCAGCCACACCACAGAAGGACACGTCTATTATCAATGCAGCCACACCACAGAAGGACCCTTGGGAGAAAAAGATTTGCTAAATTGTTACTCTGGCATGTCTGGACATGAGTTCAAAATTCAAAGCAACTACAAAATACAGCTGGAAAAAATGAGTATGTAGTATAAAATTGTATTTAATGGAGTTTTACACATTTGAAAACAACAGGTCATGTATAAGGTAATGTACCAGAGGCTGAATACAGTTGTCTCCAGCAGTTTCTCTGGCTGATAAGATATATCCAGTTCCTTGAACGTTGCATTAAAACATATGTGTTTGTTTATAAATGTTAAAAAAACCCAGAACATGTATACAAGTTGTTTGTCTCGCATATGTTCAGTCAGATATTAGCTAAAAACCTGCCCTTCCTGTTACCCCTTTTCCAGTACCAGATGTAGGCATAAGCCAGTGGAAGTGGAGCAGACATAGGCATGACAACCTAATTCTCTGCATGAGGGAAGTAGCTGGGGACAGGGAAGGGGTAGGGGAGACAAAAACAATTTACACAAGGTCAGTGCAAGAGACAGAGACATCTGTCAAGACTGTACATTTCCTTTTATTACAGCAAATATTGTTGGTACTCAAACAGTTTTAGGTTTAAAGCAGTACAGCTTGTGAGCACCAGTAAAGAGGCATGACAACATCCTGATTTTTATTTGAAGTCATATCCAACAGGAAACAGAGTTATTAAAATCTGGCATAAATGTAATGCTTGTTTTCATTTAGTGCAAAGGAGAGGAAAAGACAGAACCTAGAGCTGCACCTCTAACGCTGTGCTTTTGGTTACAGAACAAAAAGCTACTTCTGAACAAAGTACTATTTCAAAGCCCATAGAACTGATGCGCCTAGAGTAACCCACATATCGATGGGTAGCTTGTGGAAGTAAGGACAGAGGCACAAAAATCATTGCAATATAAATGCTGTCCTTCAAAAATGAACTGCTAACTCGCAGTCAGTTGCTACAGAAAGATGAGTCAAAACTTTATTTACACTCCTTAAGATAATGGGATAGAATGAGGAACACAAACTGACTTCATATGCAGCCCAATTTATTCAGTAATCTTAGCCTGCTCCTGCATCTACTCTCATGTAATCATCAAGAGGAACTGGCAGAGATTTTACATCCAAGTATAGCCAGACCAGCACTCAGGTCCTTACAAGCATCCCTTCTTCACTAGAGTGCAGCAGCAGTTACTGTAAATGCTGACAGCTACTACATTTGGCCACGTAGGTGTTGTTATACAACTGTTTCGTGTGCTGCACATTTTTATACATCTGTAAATATTGTAATATATACAAATATATTTAGGGGAGCAGTTCAGTATGAAAAGGTGAGAAGTATCTGCACATCTTCTGTTGCAATGCTAAACACTACCACTGGACGTGTTCTCCAGGCATGATGTAAATCCCTTGCAAGTTAACATTCACCAGAAAAATTATTTCACCTAAGTGGCAGTGAAATTAAAGAGTCCTGAGATTTTACAGGTTCTTTTGCAGAGGAGTCTCAAAGATCTTAGAACAGACTGAATGAACCGTGATTTCTAAGTAGTATTTTAAAAATCTATTCCTCCTCCTAAAACGCCTTTTCACACAGATTATCAAACTTTCTTCACACACTGTGAGAAAGGATACTACTTTCTATCAAATTCTGTAAAATGTGAACTTTCTTCTACTGTATTATCTTTGCAGACAAGGCTTAATTTAGTATTTTCACCAGTGGCACAATTCAGCATTCAATGTTCAAGGGTAGCTGCTGGCCAAATACTAATTTGGGTTGGGTTTGGAATTTTTGGTTCCTTTTTTTTTGGTTGGGTTTGTTTGGTTTGGTTTTTTTTCTCCCCAGCTAATGAATACTGGAAATAAGATGGAGCTGAGATGTGACAGATGTGTGAAATAGGAGTAGTCTGGACCACTCATTTTCCCTAGCTCCAGCTTAAAAGTAAATGGGCTATTTCTCATGGAATAGCTAGCTGATCTGCATACCCCGAGCCACAGTACACTATGGCTGATGATGATAACTAGGAAAAGCTGAGGGCTAGGTATGTTTCACAGAAAAAAAAAAAATCCATTCAAGGTTACAAACACATAGAAACTCTTACCTTGTTTGAGACGTCCTTGAGCTGAAAATGGCTGGACACCAAAAATCCAGGAGGGAGTCATGTATGTTTGCCCTGTTCTTACACTTGTTCAGGGCATAGGCTTTTAGCATCAGTGAGAAAAAACATACAGGGCTAGATGGGATATTGGTATGAAACAATACACACACAGGCTCCTACGTGTTAAGACCTGTGCCAAGTGGGCTGTGTGGTGTTTTCCCCCAAGTGTTTTGTCAGCTGCTGTCTGTGCCTCTGTACAGTTGACACCTGCAGCAGGATACGGACAATCAGTTGGATAGAGACTCCCACTCCTCCCTACAGCTGTGTTCTTATTACTCATAATTTTACACTGAACGCAGAGTAAGAATTGCTCTGACTTGTTAGCATTAATGCACTGCAGAACAAAGTTCTCCAAACACACACACTGAAGCCCATAAAACTTCCAGAGAGGTTCTAAATCAAAGTCATGCATTTTAAAACAGAAATTTAGTCTCTGCAAATCATTCATGTTTTCTTCAGCATGCAATTAGATGTTTGTATGGTGAAAGAAGCCTATGCCCAACGCTATATCCTTAAAGTGGTGGGACATGGCCTACGTGTTCAGCTGGAACCCCCTCTCCCCTCTGGAGTATGGGGGGGAAGGCTGGGCGCCACTCTGTCTGAGTAGACCATCTCCTGGGTCATTTGGGACAATGGCACTCCGACGACATGCCCATTGCCCTTTGTTGACAAGTTATGTTCACATTATATTTGGGTGAAACACCAGTTCATTGGTCAATTGCTCTGTTTAACAAGGATGCTCACTGGACCAGTGTCCGTGCGGCAAATGTTAAATAGGAGTTGTTTCGGTAAACTCGTGTTCCGTGCCCGGTATCCGTGTTGGGTGCTCCGTGTTGATACCCGCGCCTGTGCCCGTGTTTGCCTCGTGCCTTCTGCCGCCGAGAGATCCGGATTGCCCGGGACTCGAACCGCCAGCGTTCGAGTGCATTGCCGCAGGTCGCCGCTTCTGCCCAAAGGACCAGCACCCTCCCCAGCCGATCTCCGTAAGATCGCGGAAAGGGTCGCTCCAGCTTCGCAGAGGAGCCGCTTTTGGCCGTATTCTGCGGCCGCATCGACAAGGGTTTTCCCCTGGAGCGGCAAGCTTGTTTACACAGCACAACGGCGAACTGACTTGCAAAGCCTCCGCGAATCACCGGTAATCTTTCAGGACCCTTTGTTCCGAGAGAAGCCGCTACCACGCGGCACGGCACCACGCGGCCGGCGCCATTTGTATTACGTTATTACGATACATCCGTGCTACGATTTCCGGGACTATCAAACAGTATCAAGAAAAGGACCTCGAGAACTTTCTTCAGTTAGTGAGTAAACTGAACATTTCTTCATAGAGTTTCTGGGGCAGTTTGTGCAAACTGCCTGTTTGTGGGCTTGCCGATTCCCGACAAGCACTCACCCCCTCTCTCTCTCTACCTCACTCCAATTTAGTTTCGCTTTCTAAACATACAGATTTCCTCGAACTATTCAAAGTGCCTATATATATATATGTATACATTCTGCAGAATTGATTCTTTCCGACTGAATACTAGAACCTGTAAATACCAATTATATATCACTTGTAATATAGTGTTAATAAATATTTATTAAGCCTTTATAAATATCTCCGCCGCTTATTTTCGGCGAGAATTTACACTTCATAACAGTTTGCAAGAATGACTTGAGCAGCAAAGTGAAATAAAAAGGCTCATTCTGCAGTGTGTCAATCTGTTTGCACAGTAAGCTGAAACTGAAGAGATTACTAACTTGTTTCCCAATGCTTGGAAACTTTCCAGGAAAGACTAAGCCTTCTGCTGATCTAGCAATTTGTGAAAACCTATATGGATGATAAACTGACATTAATATTAGATAAATTATCAGACAAGCTATACCCAGCCATTTACAGCTTATTGCTAATTTGCTCAGGTGTATTATAATGCAACTGCTGAAGTCAGCTCTTTGTATAAAGGTGAACGCTAGCAAAACCACTACATTTCTGAGTTGGAATGCCTTCCATCTAAAAAAGTAGTTCACAATCCTTGTTTCAGAAGGTCAGTGGCTATGAATGAACACTTGCTGGACACATAACTGAATGTTTACTCGTTATGGTACACAAAACTCTACAAACTTTGTAGCCAGAAGCATTCAAGGACTCTACATTGCCACTGGTGCTCTGAGTGGTCTTTTAGCTAAATATAATTTCTATAATATAAAGGACATGATTAAGACTGTTTAGTATCATTACTCATCTTCAATTACCTCAGAGCTAGGGATACATCTAATTTATTTAACAATATCTTTATCATATATCTCTTCTCTCCTCATGGCTATAGAGCAAGGTATGCAGAGAATCTCAGTCTCAGCCATGCACAAGGCTTCAAACTTTCCCTTTTTCCGGACCCAGCTTGATGACATCAATAAAAAGACTTCCTTGAGAACTGGAAAACCAGGTCATTTTCCTGCAGCAATTTTTAAAACGTTTCTGTTCTCAAACTTCCATGTAATTTTAAATTCTCAAATAAAAGCCAAATGTTTCCATAACAATGTTTTTGATGTTACAGTACTTCATATGTTCTCTTAGTGGTGGGTTTAGGTAGTAAACAGCTGTAAATGCATTACGGCACAGTGGTGAGGAGAATTACTTACCTCCAGAGATACGTTTTCTACGGGTGTTGGACACTAAAAATTTAATATTTGTCATATTGAAGAGTAACTATAAACTAAGAACAGCAGAAGTAAGTCTTCCATCTCCCACTTCTCACATCCTTGCGTTCTTAGGATCATAGCTTCTTACATCTACAAAGCATTCGTTTCATGTTGGATGCTGGCACTGAAAGGACAGGATCAAGGAACAGACTCTCATTCTTATAAACAATAATATTAATAAATTGAATGGTTTTCCTATTGTAAAAAAATAGAAGGACACCATAATTAGAACTCTCAAGTAAAAGAGTATGTGGAAAGCCTATTCATTTAAAGTTACTTTGAAAGTTATTAAAATAATATACTGCTTTCTGATTTTTTCCTCCATGAAATCAGCTCAGCACTGCAATCAGACTACTGCACAGACGTTTATCGATCTCTGAGCCCAGATTATCCATATTTCTAAAGTTACATATCAATAGATAAGAAAAAGTTGTGGATAGTCTTGAAAAGTGGCTTTTTAGAGACGAAGCTATTATAATCTACTGAGAATCTAATGAATGGCTTCTGAAGTGCAAAGGAATGTTTGTTGGGAATTTAGAGAGAAATAATTACTAAAGTATCATATACCTACCTAGCAGATAGATGATGACAGAACTGCTTCAGAGTCAGTAAGATAATAATATGAATTGAATGAAGAAATAAATAATTTTGCACTCTAGTTCAGTCTGGGGGTTGGTCATCTTATCAGTTGTATTCATTTTAAAGCACAGTAGCATTCTAAGTCAGTAAACAAAATCTATCTTCTCTGTAGCTGGCTTCTTTAAATTGGATGTAGTGAAAATTAGACCTGGAAAGCTCAAGAAGCCAACAAAGGAATGCCTGGCCTGATCTCTTCTGTCTTGTTTTTGTCTTACCTCTAACTAAGATGAGTTGGATTTTATAGCTTGGAACTTATGTGAACCTAGTTTCCTGGCTTCATTTCTGGTTTCAGTAATTGCAGTGTGGACTAAATGATCCAGACCCAAAGCCAACAGAGAACTGACTGTCCTTTTAACTCCTTGCTTCAACATTCAGGGAGAGAAAAGGAAATAAAACACAGTCTGCAGCAGATGCTGCTACTTGCTCAGTAGTTCAACAACTGACTACAGTCTCCAAGTCTCCATCCTTCACAGCAAGTGTATCCTCCATCTCTTTTTGTCCTTTTAGTTTTATTTTTTCTTTTGCAGAAAGCAGAAAAAGAATGGAGCATTAATATTAAAATGCTTTTTTCTTATTTAAGACCCCTTTCATTCTGCAAGTACCTCTTGGAAATGTGTATTTCAAAAAGAAAAACTTCTCTCAAATATACTAAGCATTTTTTTTAAAACCCTCAGAACACATGCATCCTTCTTACATATGCCATAAATATTATTTTCTAAAACCTGACAAGTTTATTATTCCATACTTTCTGGTATACCCAGGCTAGCTTTAAGAGCTTTAAACAAATTCTTTCCTTGCTGTCGTTTTATTTACAAACCCCCTACAATCTCAGCATCAGAAAGTGTGTTCTTTTTAAATAAAAGGAACTAAGTAGCTCTAGTCAGTGAGCTAAAACAGCCTCCTGAACAGACCAGAAAAGTACCAGTTGTCATAACAGTGGAATGCATACGGATCTTTATCATTTGACAGGTAACATATGTTTTTTCTCTTCTTCTGCTCTGACAGGGATGGGTCTAAAGCAAACAAATGTCTTTTCTAATAACCTGTAAAAGAAAATAAATTTAGTAAAAGCCTAGTAACGTGACTGTCACTAATTTATGACAAGTAATTTTATCTCTTAGGTGCAACTGCAGGCAAATAACTCATTATATTTTTCTTAAGAATGCATGTGCAGTATAGAGTGATGTTTCTGTCACAGAGCTGTACCTTACAAGCTACAGCATACCCTGGCAGTGGAAGGAAGTTTAACCCACAAGCCCCAAACATATACAGAATGTACTATGCTGTATAACACAAAATAAACACCTTTGTTAAATTCAAAATGTGAGTTCAGCTGAAAGGCGCCATGATCACCAAATCTTTTTTAAACTAAAAGCTCTGCATAGCCCAGTAAGGAAGAAATATCCTTTTATGCAGGAGTCCCTGGAGGATACAAAACAGAATGGGGTGTTTGCACCTCATCAAGGTAAAAGGTAAAATGTAAGATAAACTAGTGCCAGCCTAATATGCTGAATTATTTCCCTTTAGATCAAGTTTTGGCCTGCTCCAGGTGAGAAAGAGAAGTATAATGTATTGTCACTTTGGCTCAAAGATTGAAAATCCTGATAAACCTGGCAACTCAGTACTTTGATTTGGAGACAGTGTGCTAAAGAAAATTGTAACAGTGAGTATGCTTGAAAACAAATTTTGTCATCAGAATTAAACCTACGTTAGCAAGGCAGGTCTATGACAAATTTCCTAATTTATTCATAGGATTAAGAGAACTGCTTAGAAGAAAGACACTTTGTCATGCTCCTCATTCTTAGACCACTGAGGTAAAATCATCACAGAGGTATACACCACCAGATGCTAAATCTACCTAAGATTGCCAAGCTGGTACCAAGGAGAGCAGAAATAGGACATAATCATCACCATCACCCAACAGTCCACAGGCCATTTGTGATCAGGTTGGTTCTTGAGAATGGGATGAAAGCTATAGTAAGAAACACAGGAGAAAGCCCAAGGTGCTTACTCATTCCACCATCTTACCCTATTTCTAGGTCATAATAAAAATCTTCAGGAAACAGATTTGCATTACACTGAAAGCTCATCACACTGAGTAAGAAATGCCACCTATAAGGCAATGACTACTCTAAAATAATATACGGTACCTCTACATGAAGAAACAGGGATATTGATACATCTGCAGAATCCTAAGTGTTACTCAAACGTCATACACAGAGTACTTCTTATGCTTCTACTTTTGTTACTGCAAATTGCTTTGGTCTACAGTTGTATTCACCTTTTTCTCTCAGTGCCTCTATTATTTTTGGTTTTGCTTATTTTTAATCACTCCACCAGCACAGTATATTTTTTAACAAAGGTGCATAAATAACAAATGGTAGTAAACCAGAAGTTCAGTATCCAAAAATGGACAAAAACATGATAAGTGCTGTCAACATCTTAAGAATCTTACTTACTTGTTTCACTGCATACCTTTGCTCAACTTTCTAATGTCCAACATCCCAATACTTTCCCATTTTCACTTTTTTCATTTAGACTTTCTCACATTTGTCTGCCCAGATTTCTGATCTCCACGTGTGCTATTTTCCCCAATGATACAATCATTATATTGACAATTATTCTCTCTTGTATTAGCTGATGCCAACAAACTCCACTTATTTTTCAGGACACATACTCTCCTTTACTGGTCAATGAGCACTGGAGGGAGAGCCTATTGTCAATAAAGAAAATCCCATACAAGTCTTGAAATAAAGCAGTGTTTTCAGAAGTGGCTGAAAACTATGTCTTCCAAGTGCACAGCTGGTTCTTCTAACCAGTAAACTCCTGCAGAGTAGGAGAAACCAGTACAAGACAGACTGACATACCTAAATAAAAATCACAGCAGGAGTAAAAGATTTTCCAGAAGGAAAGAAATCTCCTGTTACCAACAAAGTCAAGCACACAAGGAAATAAACTGTCCAGTAGTTAGTGGCTGGGCAGAGATACAGCAAAGCACTAGTGCTGAAAGCCCCAGACACATGATCTATAAATGATGGTTCATCATCAGTTGGTTCCCAAACATGTTACTAAGGAAGACTTCAGTAATGTACTACTGCAAGAGCCACCTCCGCTTGCAGAGGGGAAAGACAGGAAAGATTGGAAGACTCCCAGTTGCTATGATTGTGACCCACAAATGAGCACAAATGTTTATCACAAATGTTTCATGAACAACACTAGTCCTCTTCTGCTGCCCCCCCTGGCTGCTTAGTAGAAGAAATTGACAGGGGTCACCTCCTTAGGTGTCTTGGTTCACTTCCAGTTCTCCAGGCATTGCAATAACATGGTTACCTCCTTTTCATGGTAGCTTTCAAGTTCAAGAGCCCAGTTAAACACAGGACCCATCCCACAAACCCTGAAAAACAGCCTTGGTCAACATAAAAACTATTTTTCTCATTCTTGTCACAAGCTCCCCTCCTGGAGCAAAACAAATGAAGCTGCCTGCTTCATGATAGCTTTTCCTACTCATAATGGTTGAGTAGAAGGAAAATAGGATTATTTTAAAAGACAGATAAACTTAAAGATTAAAAGGTAAGTATGTTTAAAGCTTAAGCCTACTATACAGTCTAGCATGAAATTTGGACATCTCTGTGATGGACTAGGATTAACCCACAAGCAGAGACACCAGCTGGCAGCCCATGGGATGCTTATCTGCTATTCCAACACAAGCCTCAGTCTTGTTTAATATCCCAGGTTTAATATTCAGCCACCAATACAGAAATTTTTCTTCACACCCTCCAAAGAGGATTATGCCAGTGGGGTGACACTTTCAAAATTACATAGACCACAGATGATATAAGCAGTGTGTTGACACCTTTGACATGGTAGAAAATCTGCACTATTAGTATATAAGAATGTACAAGAAAACAAACTAACCCACAATCACAGGTTATTTTCTTTAAAGCACTTCAGGAATCCTTCAGGATGCTTCCACCTGATTAAATCAAAAGCAAAAAACTACTATTCATCATCTCCAGCCATGGTATCTGGTGGTGGCAGAGGCTTCTATTCTGTTGCCTTTCAACACCATGGACACCAGCAACCCACCCAGCCTCTGCTCCCTCTCCCAAGTTCGCCTGCAGTGTCTAGGGCTGCCATGAGGTCCCTCCCTCCTCACGGGAGAAAGTGAACTTTTAGAATTACATTATAAACCTTCCCCTGGGCTTTCCTGCAGCCATCACTGCAGGATATCCTTTTTCTTCCCCATGGGTGATAGCAAAAGAAAGGGCAGTGATGGGATTTTCTTTTCAGTTTGAGATAAGAATTTTTCTTCAAAAAAACACACTACAGCTCTCCCTGGGTCTCCTCTTTAAGCACGTTTTCCTCAAATTCATGTAAGTTTCTGCATGTAGGGTGAAAGGCTTTTACCTGCGCCTAGCTAGGATCAGCTGCAGTGAATATTCAAAGGTATCGATTCTGAGATGTTCTTCCAAGATAAAGGCAAAAGGACTACCTGCAACTCCTCGCCCTGCAAAGCCACCACCTAACCTCACTTGACTACTGACATTAGTCACTTTCCGTGGAGGCCGAATGAACTTAGCAGAGCGCTCTGGAATTGTTACAAAGTCCCAAGAGCGCTTTTTAATTCCGTTACATCGTTTGGCCTTCTCTCTGCTTTCGTGCAGGTCACACTCATCCTCAGAGATGGGTCTTACTAATTTTACTCTGAGTGAGGATGACCTCACGCCCTCGAAAGTACTGCTGGAGCTCAGCTCCCCTTGGGATTTAACGAGAGCCGACACCGGATCCTCTCTGAAGATCTGAACGTCTGTCAGTATCCACGCTGTAAGTTTCACGGGATAAGAAATGCTATTTTAAGGGCACTGGTAAGAACTACAGTATTACGAATATGCAGATACTGAGCGCCACTGACACCGCTTCCCGCAGCAGAGGGACTACTCGACGCTGCTCCGGCGCCCGAGCCCCCTCCCGCGGCGAAGAGGCGGCTCACCTGGAGGAGGCAGCGGCCAGGGGCGGCGTGCTCGGGCATGCGACCACCATAGAGCTGCCGCTCGAACCGTGGCTCGTTGTCGTTGGCGTCCTCCACGCGGACGCTGAGGCGGCAGGTGGCGGAAAGCGGCGGGCGCCCGCCGTCCCGCGCCACGACGCGCAGCTCCAGCGCCGCCTGCCGCTCCCGGTCCAGGCGGGCGCGGGTGCTGACGGCGCCACTCCGCGCGTCGATACGCAGCAGGGACAGGGCGTCCGGCTCGCCCTCCAGCGCGTACCGCACCTCGGCGTTGGGCGAGCCCGGCTCGTCGGCGTCGGAGGCGCTGAGGCGGAGCACGGCAGTGCCGGGGGAGGCGGTCTCGGAGACGGAGACGCGGTAATGGGGCTGCGGGAAGACGGGCGCCTCGTCGTTGAGGTCGGCGACGCGCAACAGCAGCGACTCCTCGGAGGACAGCGGCGGCACGCCGCCGTCCGTGGCCACTAGCCGCAGCTCGTAAAGGTCGCGGCTCTCGCGATCCAGCGGCCCCGCCACGAAGAGGAAGAAGATGCCGGCGCCGGCCAGCCGCAGCGCGAAGGCCCCGTCGCCGCCCAGCAGGGTTAGCGCGATGCCGTCGCTCTCCTCGCGGCTGCCCTCGTCGGCGTCCAAGACGGAGACGCGGGCCACGTAGTCACCGGGTCGTGCCCCTTCGGACACCCGTGGTTCGCCGCTCTCGGTGAGGTAGAGCAGACGGACGGTGGGGCGGTTGTCATTCACGTCCAGCACGGCCACGGAGACCAGGGCGCTGGAGACCTCGGGCTCGGCGCCGCCGTCCCGCGCCTCCACGACTAGACGGTGGAGCGACCGCGTCTCGCGGTCCAGCGGCCGGCGGAGGCGCAGCACTCCGCTGCGCTCCTCCACTGCGAAGTAGCCGTCGGGGTCGCTCTGACGGCGGTTGATGGCATAGCGCACCTCGCCGTTGGGGCCCAGGTCGGGGTCAGTGGCCCGCAGGTGGCAGACGGCAGTGCCCGGGGGCGCGTCCTCCCGCAGCCGCGCCCGGTACTCGGCGCGGCTGAAAGAGGGCGCGTTGTCGTTTTCGTCCAGCACCCGCACTGACACCTGCAGGCGGCCGCGGCGCCGGGGGCTGCCACCGTCCCACGCCTCCACCACCATCCGGTGCGCTTCCTCCCGCTCGCGGTCCAGCCGCCGCAGCAGCACCAGCTCCAGCGGCTCCGGGTTCCCGTAGCGCAGCTGGAAGAGTGGTGGCTCACCTGCCGCGCTGCCTTCCTCCAACAGCGCGTACCCCTGCGTGCCATAGCGGCCGGCGTCTGGATCCCTAGCGGCCGGGAGACGGAAAGCGGTGCCGGGCGGACTGAGCTCGGAAACGTTGAGTTGCAAGCAGTCCCACGGGAAGCGCGGCGGATGGTCGTTCACGTCGGTGACCACGATCTCCACATGCACCACCTCGCCGCGCAGCGTAGCCGCTGCAAAGCTGTAACGGGCCCGCTGCTCCCGGTCCAGCTGCCGTGCTGTGCGGATGATGCCCGTCTCCGGCTGGACGTGGAAGTCCGCCAGCACCGCCGACTCGCCGCTCCCTTCCGACAGCAGAAAGCCCCCCGGCGGCCCCGCGCCGGCTGGCAGCCCCGCGCGGATGTCCCCCACCAACGTCTCGGCCGGCAGCCCCTCGTCCACTGACAAACTAAGGTTATATACCGGCGCCGACCCGCCGTCCGCCGTGCATAGCCACAGCGACAGCAGCAGCGCCAGCGCCCACCCCGTCGGGGGACCGCAGCCTCGCCCGCCCCGGCACCTGCCGCCGTTCAGCCGTCGCGCCATGCTGCGCCGCTAAGCGAGCATCGAGGGCAGCCGGCTCCGCGACGCTCCCCGCCGCCGCTTGGCAGGTGCCTTCACCCTGCCGCCGCCGGAGGAAATCCCATATGCGGCCCCGCCGGTGCTGGGAAGGACAAGTCTGGGCGAGGGGCGGGGAAGGCAGCTGCCGCCCCGCACAGCTGCCGCTCCGCACAGCCCCCGCCCCGCAGGGCCCGCTGTCCTTCGCAGCTCAGCCGGGCCGCCGCCCACCCACCCGCGCCCGGGGGGTTGGCGTCTCCCACCCGCAGACACGTCGTGCAGGGTTTGTATGGCGCGACCCTGCTCTGGGGCCGCCCTGGGATCGGTGAGGTCTTTGGCTGAAATTGATGTTTCGGGGAATCAACTGGGTTAGCTGCTGATGGGGAAAAGCGGTGAGGCATGGCTCACGGAGGAGGGGAGATTAAATGAGAGAGAGATCTGCGAGGATAAACGGGTTTGCTGAATTCAGCCAGGAGTTTTCTCGCCTTAATATTCTGGTCGCCGTGCACCATGAAAAGGCTTGATCGCTGTTCTAGCATCGCTCAGCACAGCAGGGAAGCATTTACCAGAAATGAGCTCTAAGTAGAAACTTCCATCAGCTTCACCAAGGCCAGAATTGCTTTCTTTTTTCACCATCCCTGACTCCCATAGCTAACTGGGAATGGGCTAAGGCTGAGTTAGTGTTCCTCAGTGACACTGAGAATGTACAGCATTATGTAAACACTAAGTACCATCTTTCTGTGAAAGCTAAGTGCAATACTTAGAGTTGCCAATTTCTTGCTGTTCACACTGTTCCTTTACCAAACTTAATTTCACCTTTCTGGCAAGAGCCTAGCAGTTGGTCAGAGAAAAGTACAGACAAGTGAAATCAGGACTAAAACAATAAAGTAACAGTTGTTCATCCCTCCCTTATGAAGGGGCATTTGGGAGGGCAGGCATTTTGCTATTTGCCACTTTCCCCAGTCACAGGACCACCCAACTACCGCTTCCAGAGCACCCATTCCCCAATGGAATGGAACTTTGCAAGGAAAAATTAAAAAGACAGTTTCAAACCACCACAAGGGGATAAAGCCCCTGTAACAGCCCTTGACGTTTCTGTGCAGGGGAGGAGAAGCAGAAGAGAAGTGGGTTTTCCAGCCTGTCATGACCAAACAATTCCACATATCCAGGTAAGAAAGAGAAGGAAGTTCTAAGGTAAGTCTAGAAGCCTTAGTGCATGTATGCATCTGCATACACAGGAGGAGAAACACACAAGATCACATCCACTACATCTGATTTGCCTCCTTACAGACAGGGCTGAGCAAAAGCTAGATTTTGTTAGATCTTCTTAGGCACATTCTGAGACAGTATCTGTATATTTATATACAATGATAATTACAAGCATAGGAGCAAGAAGAAAATGCTGAGGCCCTTGCCAGTTTCATTCATATTCATTGAGAAAACACATGGATCCTCCCCAAGTCACAGATGTTCAGTATGAAAATGCCTGAATTCCACTGAATCACAGCAAGTTTGGAAAAACAGCCATGTCCCATGCAGCCCATGCAGTCACTAAGAAAACATGTGAATCATGTTCAATCAGGCACATGCACTGAAAAACTAAGCAAAACCTTCTGTCACCAAGGTCAGGCAGTGCCTAGAGAGCAAGTTCTGTGGTTAGGATACAGCACGCATGAAGATAGTAGGGAAAAACCTACAGTGGATGTAGTTTTTTGTTACTCTGGCAGTATTCATATATTTTGTGAGACCAGGGCACTTGAACAATTTTATAACAAAGTGGTATAAAAACACTGCCTGACTATAGTCTATTTCCAGAAATACCACATCTTCATGACACCACAGATGTCCTGTGAGCCTTACCTTGTAAGTGTTCCTTCACCTTGTTTTCTGCCTTCTCTGAGCCTTTTCTTCTTACCTCCATTCCCTTCTCAAGCTTTTTTTTTTTTTCTCTCTCTCTTGCTTTTGCCATGTGCTTGATGTCATTCCTTCTGCAAATCACAATCAGAAGTTTCTAAATCTTGAGATGTTTGCCATCTTCTGGGTGTATTTAGCTACCCTTGCTGTTCCCTGTTGTCTCAGTGACACACTGACCTACACAAAAAAACCCAGAAGTGGCATCACATAAGCAATGTAGGGAAGCTGTCACTATGTCATCATCCCAAAGTAAGAAAGGATGCAAAGTTTTAGTGCATTAGCTAACTTCTACGTCCTCAACAAGTAACTCTCATAATGAAGACACTTGCCAGCTCTGCAGATCTACCAAGTCTCATGTAAAAAGTGAGCAGGAGCATAACTTTGCTTAAAGGCAAGGGATGTTGGGTAGAGCATGCTTAAATGCCTGTACTTTCCGGTTTAGAGGGGATAATCTGTTTGTGAGCTAGCATGCTTGGCCAGATAATGGTAACAGTTAGTTCTCCAGATGTCCTATCTCTTTCCTGGAAGAGACTACCTTTGACTTTCTAGGTAGGTAAAGAGCATGTGAATCCACTTTCAAACCACTGAAGTTCCCAGCTTTGCTTCTTCAGGCAATCTACATGGACATAACCTTTCTCCACTATGCAAGGCAGAGAATTCTGGTGCTCCCCAGGCAGCTCTGTATGCCAATTCAGCTGATCTTGTGGCAGAGACACAATCTCCGGGAAAGTAACAAGGAAGGAAATTGGAAGGTGATAACTGTATCAGCTGCTCAAATTTAATCAGCCCATATTTGTAAATCAGTGTTTGCTGTAGCTTAATCCTCAGATTAAATGGAAATTCATTTTCCTTCAAGGAGAATTAAACTGTAACAAACTAAAGCCATGGTACCATACTAGAGCACAAAAGATCATTGAAATGGAGATAGTGTTATTAGAACCATGAAGGACAATCATTGTTAGAGTTAATTCTACCTACAAACATTGCTTTGCCCATGCAACAGCTGAGATAGTAAAGCATCAGGACTACTTCCTTTTCTGCAGCTCACTGGCTTACTGCAAGCCATTTTCAGCAGCAGCAGCTTAAGCCAAACCAGCTGAATTTGGAGTGACACAGGGTGGGAGTGCTACAGGATCCATTCCAGCACTCCTCAGATGGGTGGTAGCAGCCAGCTGAGGGCAGAGAGTGGCTGGATTGCTACAGATGGAGCTGAAGCAAATAAAATAAAATAATAATTTTTTAAAAAATCTTTCCATGAAGTTATTTCCTGTGCTCTTTGAAGGCAGTATGGTCTCAGCTGCTTCTTACAGCCTTTCAGACAGCAAGCAATACACTTCCATTTCTGCCTACCAGGTGGTGTTCCCTGATCCTCTGTGGGTTTACTTTAAGGAAGAGATTAGTTTAAGAAATGCTGAAACAATGTTTTCCATTAACTCCATTGATTTTTTTTTTCCCTATGCTAGATTATGGAGAGCACATATAAATCAGCTTTCTGGCAAAACTGTGGTGTGAGGAAGCACTAATATCTTCAACTGTTGCAGCTGGATCTAAGAAAGGATGTCTGTCTACAGCCTTACTGGCTGGGATCACTACAGATTTTCAGTCTAGAACACATGATGTATGGAGAAAGTGCTAACTTTGCAGAGCATCAGGTGTTTCATTATTTACAGTTCCCCAGGTGTATGTATATTGATTTCAGCAACACCTCCTTGAAAGAATGTCAGCTGCACAAAAGATTTGTTGGTGTGACCAAATGAAGGCTGGTCACAGTTACTGCAATAGAAAGCTATGTGTAGGACTCGGTTACTTATAAATGAAACAAAATGTGTTTAAAAGTTATTTTTGTTTTGCTGGTAAACATCCCTTCACTATTGGTCACAAATTAATTTGCAGAACTCATTTTGCTGTGGAACAGATGCTTTGCCTTCACTGATGAAGAATTGTGTTTGTTGCCAGAATCTGATTGGAAATAGTGTACCTGTCTTCAAGGTAGGAAAGCCTTTTGTGCTGATTTAAAAACTAAGAGGCTATAGTATGAATATCACTAGTGGGTTGGGTTTTTTCCTTTCATTATGGATATACTGTGATGCTTTCACTCCATCTGTGGAGTGAATGTTGCTGCTGCCTTCTGTGGGCAATTATTTCAGAATTTGTCAGTCAGATATAGCCCTGTAAGTAGGATTACCAAGATCAGTATTTTCACATTAGCCTTATTTCTAGTTCACTTACCTCATATGCTATCATCCAGGCCTAATCATCTGTGCTGATGCTGTGTTTCCATCTTGTGGATCTTCATTAGCTTCTGTGCTGTCAAACCCATTCAGTTTCTACTCCACATCTTCCCATCTGCAAACCCGAGTGTCACATCACTTGTCAAGATGATTGCTCAAATATATTTGGATCTGCCTGGAAAACTTCAATGTGTTGTTCTACTCATATGATGTTAATTCCACTATCCCCTGCACGATGAAGACATTTCTTGTTATGCTTAATACATAACTCATCTTTTTAAATGAGCAAACTTTCTAGAAAATATGAAATAAAATAAAATACGAAGATAATATTAACAATTAAATTAGATCCTGCTAGATAGGTCTTCATTCAAATTTTGACATCCTAGACATTTTTTTATGTATATGGCTTCATTTATTTTATAAACTCAGTGATAGGTTTTATTACTCTAGCAATGGGATTTATCCAAAAATAAATGAGCTTGTTTTTCATTGCTATTCACATCCTATTTTTCACATGCTATTCACAGAGGGGTTTACCCTCTCACATATTATCAACTTATCTTTAAAATAGAAGGAAAGTGTCTTTCTTTTGCCATCTGTTATTCCAAAAAGCTGATGCAGATTTGAAGAAATACTTTGGGGATGGCAAAAGTTTCACCCAGCCAGGAATGAGCACACCATAACTTCCTACTACACATGTTGCATTTGACATAAAGCTGTCTTTTGCCATCTGCTTGCCGCTGCTAAATCCAGAATTTAGTGGTCCCTTTAAAACTTGGGAGGTGAGCTACAGAAAGTTTGATAAAGTATTTAATACTCCCTTGACTACTGTGTTAAATTTTCACAAAAATCTATGAGATTATCTCAATTATAAAATTTTCTCACACAATAATAGATCACAGCCTGCAATCAGATCACATTTTATGTATGTAGAAAAGCAAAAGAAAAAAGGACACAGATGTGAGCAACAAAGCAGGACTAAATCCTGTAATCTGATGTGTTTGTCTGAACTGCAGATAATACTGAAAGCGTGCAATTACCAAACATAGTTGCAGGAGCTCTAAATCCATTGGTAATCTTCATCTGGATGCAGCATCTTAACTCAGGGACCTGAGTGCAGCATTAAAGAAGTTATTCTGCATCTACAAGATATGATATCCTAGCATTTCCTACATTTCCAAAATCTCTCTTTCTCTAAACTTTGAAGATTTGAAAAGCAAGAGTTGGCACGGAGAAAGGAAAAAAGCCATTGCAATCATATCTGAAGACATAGAAGTCATCAAGTCAAGGATGCTCAGCCCAGCTTTCCCTTCAGGGATGCCAGATAGCCAATGTTAACGCTGGCTAGAGCTATGCAGAACACCGCTGGTGCCAGCAGGCCAAAATAAAGTAGTTAGAGGTTAAGTCTGTTAATGGAGTTCAAACTGCAAACACAAAGCAAACAGCTTGCAAGGGCATGCCACTGTATAGGATGCATTTTCTGTCACTTGCAGTCTTTAAATCACGATTAGACAGCTAGCAGTCGTGTTCTATTTCAGCTACAAATGACAGAGCTTTAGGCAAGGAAAATTAAGTCAGGCTAAACGATTAGACTGTTCCTTCTGGCTTTCACATCCATGAAAATCTGGTTTCCCAGGGCAGCTGCCCTCATCACAGAAGAGCAGCCCACACAGCATGCTTGAGATCTGGAAACCTGCTGCTATCACTTCATCAGCTGAAGTCCTGCTGAGGCCTCAAGCTTGTGGCACTGAGAGGGGAGAGGGCTGATACATAAAGCCACTATGCCAGCTGATTCCCTGGCTGTTTTGAGCTAAGTAATTATTTGAAATAGCTGTAAATCAGAAAAGAGGTTTGCTTTTAAAAGTAAAATATACTGTCATCCATGTGTGAATTAAGGCCCCTGGCTATCTTCTCTCACACGTGCACACAAACACCAAAAGAAGTTAATTCACCTTAAGTTTTTGAGTGCTTGCACTCCTTTTCCAGATGATAATTTCATAAGGCAAGGATGCCCAAGTCTTGGCTGCTGTGCTCCAACTGATACTACCACAATTACAATTCAAAGGTTTGCCTGTTTTCTTAAAGAGTCTGTTAAGACAAGTCTGTAGCTACATGAAAACAAAACAATCCTCCTTGCCCCAGTATGATAGTGTTCCAACCTGCTGATTTTCAGGGGACTCAGTATTGTGCAGTACTATGTGTTTCTTTGGGATGGTGAGAGATGGAGGTGTGGCTGAACAGAGTGAAACCCCCCAAAAGCCATAGGTGAGCAGATGTTTGCATTACCTCACGTAGCAGACTTGGGGGTTTTGACAGCTGGCAGTGAACTGCTGCTGGCTAATTCTGCTCATTTTGTTTCAATAAGTGGCAGTAGAGTACCTAGCAGCTTTTGGACAGGCAACCATTTTTACTATGAGTGAAAACACATTTGTGCAAGTCCTAATTTGTGCAAGGATCCTGTTTGTTTGAAAGTAAGCCAAACCAAGTGCTGGCTACAGAAGTTGGTTGCCTATTTTAATTTAGGACATAAAAGCTGTGTCTAAGGGCATTTCTACTAGCTTCCTCCATCCAGTCCACATCTGCAGGGGGAAACCTTATGGTGCTCTCACTGAATTATCCAAAGTCCTCATCCTTTTCTGCAGAGTTTGTCTTTACAGGATCTTTATGGGTCTGAGAAGGTTCATTATCACCATTCTACAGAGAATCTCACACAGGTATTAAATTATGTGCCCAAAGGGCATATTGGCATCATGCAATGGACAGAGGAAGAGCAACTTAGGTAATGCTGATTCTGCTGTTCTTCTGGAGATGTCATAGCAGCACCCTTAGGAGCCCCACTCTGAAATAACAGACCCAAGGGGTGAGTTATATGCCAGAAAAGCCCTGATTATCTCTCCATCACAGTTCCTAGAGCTGAACTAGTGCTTTTGCACACTGAGCGAGGATAGTGGAACACTGGAACAAGTTGTCCAGGGAGGTGGTAGAGGACCCATCCCTAGAGACATTCAAGGTCAGGCTTGATTGGACTCCGAGTAACCTGATCTTAGTCGAGGATGTCCCTACTCAAAGCAGGAGGCTTGGATTACATGATCTATAAAGGTCCCTTCCAACCCAGTACATTCTGTGATTCCATGAATGAATTGAGGTGAAGATCTCAGTACTGCACACTGACTCAGCATGCCCACAGCCACACCAGGAGTCAGCAATGCAACCTACATCTCCTGCATCCAAAGGTAGTGCCTTTGGGTGTGTTTTTCCCTGCGTGCTCTTATCAACCTGTTCTAGATATATTTGACCATGGACCTTTTTGTTGTGGTGTGCCAAGAATAAAATAATGCAGGCTTTTACCAATTTCAGCTACATATCTTCTATTCTGCTAGCTGGAACGTCAACTGTGAGACCCTTGAGACCACAACTTCACAGTGGTATCTTTAAAGTTTCAAACATGGAGATCGCCCTGTTACCCAAAGCAGATTGTTCCCCAACATAGAATTGCCCATGAAATCTCTTTTTAAGTATCTTTTTATCACTTCTAGTCATATTCCTATGTGGTAGTTTAAGGCTATGCCTTTAAAAAATGTTCACAGATCTTGAACAGAAAGTGGTAGAACGTAAATAAATCACCATTGGGTGTAAAAAGGAAAATAATGATAGTTCTAAACAATCCCATTGTTTAGAAAAACCATGAGAGACCTTAAATGCCAGCTCTTGGTCACCCTTACTGGTCAGTTGTTAACTTAATCCCTGACTCTGGTTTGAGTCTTCTTCTCTGGAAACTTTCAAGACCCATATGGATGTGTTCCTGTGCGATCTGTGCTAGATTCTATGATCCTGCTCTGGCGGAGGTGGGGGAGGGTTGGACTTGATGATCTGCAGAGGTCCCTTCCAACCCCTAACATCCTGTGATCCTGTGATGACCTATATAGAACACAATAACTTGTTGGTCAGTTTAGGGTCACCTAACTGTCTGCTCCTCCCTGCAGCCTTTTACTCTGAACCCCCAATAAAGTACACAAGATTTAGCAATGACCTTGGTCTGCACACCAGTCCTTGGTGCTAACTAGAAACATGGAGGGTTACCACTGCCCAAAGCAGACACTGTCTGCGAAAATACGCCATTTACTGCAGAAATTGCAGTCAGTCAGTAGAGACTGAAAAGTAAAATCATTGAACAGAATTAGTTTCTGTTCTAACTCAAACCAGGACAAATCTTTAAAGGAACGGTAAAGTGTTTAGGTGCAGAAATGGGTAAGAAACGGATTGTACTCTGCTGGAAGTAGACTTCAGGCACAAGGAGGTGTAACTGTCTGCAAGGGGAAGAACAAGTTTATATCAGCAAACCTACTGTTACTTACATCCAGCAGAAACAAACCAGCGCTGGGAAGGGCGTAAAATATCCTAGGGAATTCAAATGCCCTCATTCCTGTGCAGCACAGTACTTATTTGACTGAAAAATTCAGAATACAGAGAAACTGGGTGCTCTGCTGACTTTGGGCTGCACCCAGGGTATCATCTTCCCTTCACAGGAACCAGAGGCAGGCCAGGCCATTTCTCCAGCTGGATTCCAGGCTGGTCCCTAAGAGGGGAACTTCAGGGATGCCACAGCCACCCTGGGGCCTCCGTTCTGCATGGGAAGAGTTGCTGCTCTGACAACACACAGGAGCTCCCCACTGCCACAAAGGGGCAGGAACACCAGGGTCTTCACCACACTCACCTCGCATGGGGCCTCACTTTGCCTTTTGGCTTCCCAGCCCTGCCCACCATGTCTCTGCCCACCATGTCCCTACACTTCTTCAGCACCTCAAGTGAAAACTGTCAAGAATCTCAGACCACCACAGAGACCCAAATAGTTACACAGGGCGACATTGTCCCCTCAGTAAAATCTGGATGCTTTATCTCTGGCTGCATCTTCTGTTTATGGCTGTGTGGTGGAGGAGGGAAGGGGAGAAGACCACTGGGCAGCAGGACTTGCTGGGGGCAGTAGGTATTTTTCTAGGTCTGGAAGCAGTTCACAACTTCCTTGCTGATGATAAAGAAAACAACACATGAAAGTGCTCCTGAGAGGCTCAATATAGGGTCTCTCTCAGGCTCAAATCTTGGTTTACACCCATGGAAAAAAGCCCATATTGCTAGCATGAGCTCATGACACAGTGATCTCTCTCTGAGTGCTCATTTTGGCTTACGCACTTGGAACTGCCTGCTCTTTTCTCTGTAGCTCAGTCGTGCGATATTTCACCTCGCTCTTCATCAAGATCCAGGAGGGGTCTGTATTGCGATGGAACAAAAAAATAACAACAGTTTAATTTAATGTGCATTTCTTTTATGAGAGGGCCTTTTGAAACGACAGACAATTTTTATTTTCATACTCAAAGACATTCATTGTAAGGGGAAGAATTCAGGTCTGCATTTTCTCTTTTCCTTTTATTCTCTCTGTCATGAAAGAGCTGCTCTCAGTTGTTGACACAGACTGTCAGGATTTCATTGCACTAAACAGATTGTTGGCAGCCAGTGGGATGGTAAAATGAATTAATCTACACTGAACTAACAGTTTTTACTTTAAAAAGAGGCATTTGTTTGCAAGTCCTAAAACTCTCTACAGATGTGAATGAATGAATGAATGAAGATTTACAACGATCCTGTCAGAGGAGTAAGCAGAGCATGGACATTTCATCCCCAAGTACAGAAGGCACATGACTTGTCCAATGTTAGACTGAATGCACCTAATCCAACATCTACTGAAATCAATAAAAGACTTCCTGTGGCTTCAAGATGTTCTGAGCTGAGACCTAAACTAGTGACAAAAATAGAAAATAATTCATGACCCTCAAATCTGTCTTCTAATTGCATTTTAGGCTACTTTCCTTCCTTCTGTATTAGTGCTGACTTAAACCAGAACATCAGCCAAACCATGATGATTTATTATAAGACAATATGATAAAAGAGAATTTGTGTTAAAGCTTTCCAGCAAAAATTCATATTGCAAGGACAACTAATAGCACTTTGTGGCCAAGATAATCCTTAAAGAAAATAAAAATGAGTTGAAATATCCCCAAAGGCTCCTTTGCTTGAGCACTAAACACTTATCTAAAATGCTTTATTTACTGCAACAATTTCATGTTATTATTACCTAGATCAATCACCTAACAAGCTATAGCAGAAGTACCATCTAGAAGTCAAGACTAAATAGTGTACCGGAGAAATGAAAAATCTGGACCACTCAAAATTCCACAGTTAGGCTGCTAAAGAAGTGAAAGTCTTTTGAAATGAGCAATTCAATCTTCTTATGAGCTGTAAATACACCTTTTTAATTGCATAAATAACAGCCATGTACTCATAACTGTAGGATCCACTTGGAAATATACATAGCTCTCAATTACATGCAAGTAAAGTATCATGACAAGGAATTAGTCATACCACAGATGTGCAGAACATGCAAATTGGTCTGAAAAAACAAGCTCATTTACTTGCACACAATACCACCCAAACAGCTGTACTGCTTCCACTCCTCAACTGGGCAATGCAGATTTGTCAGCAAAGGCTTGGGACTTTTGCACACTGCAGTCAACAGCAGCACCAATATTTTTCTCCTATCAGATGTTTGCAGTATCTTCTCACTCTCTGATTTACATACATTTTATATTAGCTGTGGTTTTATTTTCACTGGGTGACCACCTCTTATTCCACCTAACATTTAAACCAATCACAGTTGCCATAATGGGGGATTCTTCCAACTGCCTGCTAAGAACAGCCTTGCAACAGAAAATAGCACAACATTAGCTTCATTGTCTCTCTCCTTCCCTAAGTTCCAAGCCACTTATTCACCACACTCAAGACATTCTTACAAAAAAAGAGAAATCAAGTTTCCAAGTCAAAGATCTTGAACAGAAAATGGCTCTCCAGCTACCTCTTTTCTCTCTCACATCTCTCTCTCACATTAGCAGCCTTCCAGGCTGAAGCCCAGCACTAATTCGTGGCTGGGCCAGGAAAGGACAAGCTCCCTCATACTGCTGGAGCTTCCCAGGCCGAAACTAACATGTTCAAATCAAGGCACAAGGTGGCCAAAACAGACTGTGGAGCATAGGCACTAGGTGATCACGGGGGGATAAAACCAGCTCGTAATCTCCACAGGTATCAGTTTCTAATCAGATGGAAGATACACCTTTATAAGGAACTTGTTGAGAAAACCTGCTATTGGGAGGCAAAGGCTTGGATGAAACAACAAGGTCTGTTTCCAGAAGAATTCATCAGAATCTCTCCTGGCCAAGCAACAAACAGAAACAAAAAAAAAAAAGTTTGTCCTGGATACTAATTCTGTCCTGAGCATTAAGAAATCTAGCCAGAATGAGATTGGAAACCCAACCAGGCCTTTGGATTGTAGACTTGGAACAACCTAAGAAAAACAAGCTCAAAGCGAAAGATACTGTCTTTGCTGTCTCCTTTGGTTACAACCCCCATCCAGACAATATCACTTCAACCCTCTTCAGATACAATTTCAGACATTTCCTACCCATCTGTGCTCCTTTCTCAGATAGCCTCTGTGTAATACTGCTGTTGATGGATTATACAAAAGAGAGATACAAGCTAAAGTATGTATTGTTAATGTAGTAAAGCCTCTCTCATCCATATTTTTTCCAAGGACTCCAGTATAGCAAGCAACAAATGAAGATTGCTCCCCACAAGGTAAAGAAAAATGATCCTCATTTATTTTCTAAAGGGATTGGTTTGGTTCAGTCACGAATCATAACAACATATAGAAACATATGTTAAAAGTATTGGGTAAAATGCTAGCCTGACTGAAGTCAGTGGCAAATCTCCCATTTACTCTAATGGGACAGGATTTCATCCATTAAGTTTCTTTTTGCCTACATTTCCTTGTATATGCCTAGCACACATTAGGCAGATGCTCTTTGCTCAGCAGCTCAAGAAAGTTATTACTTTCCCCCAAAACACTGTCTTCACCCCCAGCTAGAAAAATTGACTTGGAATAGTTTCTTCAGAGAATAATACCAAATTGTCAGGGTTTGTCTAATCTGGGTTTGGCATAACCAGGTGAACTCGCTGGCTGGTAGCCCTGCTGTTAATAGCCTGTAACAGCACAGTTTGGGACCTCTCCTTTGGTTTTCCACTCACATGTGTCTCTGTGTCCAATTTCAAACATAGTCAATCGTGAAACAAGGAATAAACTGTGAAGTGGAAAGGTTGAGAACAGGGAAGTGTATTGAAACTCCTCTCAGTGAGTACAGGCACAATTACATGGGCACCAGAGAGGGTAAGCTGGGGCAGAGAAAAATGTTCAGAGAGGATGCCCAGCCATCAAAGCAGAAGTGCACAACTTCTCTCTCCCCACTCTCTGCTGCTCTTTTGCATGTGTCACTGCTGTGCAGCAACAGGATGAGACCCAGGCCAGCATTTCATCTGCTCCAGTTCATCCTCCTGTGAGTTAACCGTAACTGCCTCCATTTGTATCAATAAACCATGCAGTAAATTGCAACAGGCTGGGATGCATAGGTAAGCTCCTGGCAACAGCTGCCACTGGGGTCATGGCCCAGGGACTAAGGCCCATACTCTCCTGCACTCAAGTCACAGACAGCAATGTGGGATATCTGAGGATGTCAAACTGTGGCAGATAACCAGTAAGCAGCTCCCCAGGATGGGGAATTCTTTAGGAAAAGAAGTACCTTTTGGGGAAGGAGAATGGGTCTAAAGATTCTCTCTTGGAAGACTTCGCTTTCCTACTAAATTACTCCTCTGTGAAGTCATGCCTGGCTTTCCCCCTGCAGAGCAATTCAGCTATTAAACATCTCAGCAGACTGCTGGGAGATGCAATTCCCTCTTCAAAACCTAGATCTATGAACTGCAGCCATTTGATGTGGGGAATTTTTGCACGCCAAAGTTCAGAAGCCACTTCATGTTACTTAACCTCTCTATTAGAAAGACAAAACACTTGGCTAAGATCTCAGCCTGGGAATTTTTCTCTTTGAAGAAACAGGGAAAAAAGTCAAGGGCACATAAATGAGAAGATGGTTCAAGCAGGAATTTTAAACAGGTGTTTGGACAGAACAAATATTGATCCCTCATTTCATCACATTCTGAGCTGAAGAAACACGAAAGAATGAACAGAACATTAATGCTCTTAGAACATTGTAAAAGGAATGAAAACATCCCACCCCAGCATGTCTAGTTAGCCCTCTCTGTCTGCCTCACCTCAATTAACTGAGTGTAACTGAATATAACTTGAAAAATGAAACCACTCAATATGGTAGAAATCAAACTCTCTTGTTATTACTAGTACAGTTTGAAGGAACAAATCTGACTGCAGAATCTGCTGCTAAGGGCTTATGACCAAAAGTCCTGGCAGAGAAATGATTTTTTAATTTCCCCACAGGTGTATGTTGGGTGGATTTATTGAAGTTGGGGCTATGAGACAAGACTTATCTGTTTGCTTAAATCTTTGCAAAGGATTTAAGAGCTTGATAGAGGAAGCTTTATAGTATGACCTTTGGAAAGCTTGATCTTATCGTCCTACTTCTGTGGGCAGGTTTATAGGACACAGAGAGCATATGAAAAATCTCACTTCAGCATTATTTCTCAATACTCATTCTCTTGTGCATGCTGATTTAGCTATTTGTTTTTAAACATCCTTTTGCTAAAGGAGAAAACCCTACAACAGATGTGGAATGTAGCAGAGAGAGGTAAGTGAGTCAGGTAACTATCTGAGACAGATACTTACCATAATGTGGCTTCTTAACCACTCCTTGCTGGTTTTACTTATTATCCTCTTGTCCTTGGTACCTCCAGTGTCCTGTTCCCAGCACACAGATCAGCTGGGCTCTCTGACAGAGTACATGCCAGAGTTGGGCTTACAGTGGGAGAAAGCAGCACAGTGTATGTGAAAACACATTCAGTTTGCTGTGTGGGAGAGCAAGACTGGTTCAAAGAGGAAAAAAAAAAAAAAAGAAAATGAGTGAAAAGAAGAGCATGAGTCAAAAGAAGCAAATCATCTTCGAACAGTGTATCAGACCTTTGAAGAAGTCCATTATTTTGTCATTTAAAATGCAATATTTCACAATAATAAGAAAGAAACCAATCATATTAACTGAGACCTCTGATGTAAAACGAATGCATAGCTCCAATGAGTCAGATATGGAGAAAAAGCCAATGAAGAGATTTTGGCAAGGCAAAGAAGACTTCAGAGCAGAGCATATACAAACAACACTTCCTCTTCTCCCCACCACCACCAAGGAACACCACACACACTGCAACTCAGAGCAGTGCTGTCCTGAGGCTTCATTTTAAATGAGAATAAAAAAGGTGAAAGAGGAGTTGCAAACTTAAGTTTCCCAAAATTTATTTCCTCAGGAATGCACATAGGCTTTATTTTTCTGGCTTGATACCCCTCATGCAAAGTAATTGGGTAAGTTGTGGAGCAGACTAGGTTTGGCATAAAGATCTAACATTTTTAATGAAAAGGGAGATTGGGCTGGGCTTTTTTAGTAGAAGCTGTGCTATCATGGACATAAGCCATAGCCAGCTGGCTCATTGTGTCACTGAAATCAGAACTGACCTTGTGAGAATCCAAAGGCTCTGGGATTTCAGTCATGGAATCCAGAAGATATGCTGCTCCAGAAGAAGCAATGTAAATTTGACACAGTGCCCATCAGCAGCGGTTTTGGAATTTGGTGGCCACAGGCTGCCACTTCCAAGTGCTTGATGGAGCTCTGCTTCCCATCCAAGTGGTGGCCTGGCTGGATCTGGCACATGTTTCATTTGGTCTACTACCCCTCTCCTAGAGAGGAAAGGGAACAGATGATGAAACAGTAAACAGCCTGAACAGATGGACACATTTCCAAATAGTTCATATTGTACTGCACTGCCAAAGCTCCTGTTGCTGCCACTTGTCCCTAGAAAAAGGGGGCGAGATGCAACATATATGGAAAAACACAGGCAAGTCTACCTCTGTAGCTGTGAGGAAACCTCCAAACTGGAACACGGCCACCAGGGCTGATAGGGTTAGACTATTCTCAGCACTATAGGAAAAAGCAATTTAAAGAGCAAAACAATTTCAACACTAACATCTTGGACCAGCAGCCTAGATGCAAAACCATTCTAGCAACCACCAGAGACTGCAATTTGTAAGGAAAAAGCTCTGCAAGTAACTATAGTCATAGCTTTAGGAACAGGATCCTGTCATACTATGCTCAGTTACTGCTCATGCTGTATGTTTACTAGGGACAATGCTTGCTGTAGGGAGGCAGTGAGCAAAGCCAGCTACCTTCTATATCTAGCTGTAGAGCTTCTTTTCCCTGAATTGATCTTACCAAACAATTTATAAAGTCAGTGCAGTGAATTGGCAATGCTGAATGCTGCCCGGTCCACTTTCCAAAGCAAAAACTACATCAGACTCTTTGGAGGAAATCATATGAAAATACCAGCTCCACACTAAATGCTTATTGTGGCAAATGACAGATCACAAACATTATTTTTATTGTTGCAATACTTTGAGTCAGGAGAAACATCAAAGTTGTTAGCAAAGCACCTCTGAAGTTCACATTCTAGCAACTCCTTAATCAATTTTAGAAGATATGACCCTATAAACACAGCTCAAGAGTTTCCAGCAGGTGTTCCACTTCTCCTTTCTCACTCTAAGCACTGAAGGTCCCTTCCAACCCAAACCATTCTATGATTCTACATCTGCTTATCAACAAAAACTGAAGCTAATACTTTTTAATGTTTCCCATGCAAAGTCTCAGGGAACATTACTTTTACCCTCTCTTACTTAATACTAATTTTGTTCCTCTTCCACTGAGACAGAGAAGTGACTTTACATGTACTGCATGTGAGAATGTGCAGGAAACCCTTTCAACAAGAACCATGGGAGAGAAAAGATGAAAGAGTATAAGGTTTCCTGTTCTTGGCAAAACATATTCATAGAGGAAGACTTCTAAATTCCACCACATACTACTTTGGTCCCGTCCACACCAGAGAAATGCACCATGCTAAAAAAACGTGTGAACTGACATGTCTTAAAACCAAGACAGCGTAAAAACACAGTATTGCCCTGGGGTATGAATGACAACAGCTGTGTTATTTTAACATGTGCTGTCTCCTGGTGGTTAACTCTAAGGTGTCTCCCACAGATACTCACCAGTTTTGTTTTTCACACACAACCTGCCTCTCTGTAGGTATCAGTTATCATCATGGCAGTTTCAAATGAACTGCCTCGGTACAAACAGGATGTAAGGCATACGCTTACAGAGCGGCACCCAAATATTTATGCTCTGGCCTTTTGTTTGCTACACACCCACCCATCCCATCACCTCTTCTGTTTTCTCTTGGAACAGAAAAACAACATTCAGGCTTTTATTGTTTTTCAAAGACACGGGTGGAGATTCAATATTCCAAGCAGCAGAAAGTTCTCCCATTTCCTCATTGTGACCATTATGGAGAGTGGCTTTTTGTCAGCTGCTTTCAATAGTAAGAGATACCATAGCAAGCCTTATAGGTCCTGGGATATTCCCAAGGACACAATTTTAATTCATAACAACTATTTATGGGGTTTAAGAAATTAAGAATAGTGAAGAGCACTATGTGAAACACTCAGAAGCTTATGTCCCATCACAAAGATGACAGCCTTTCACTAGCAGATTTTGGCATTCCTCCACATCTTCCCTGCCAGGACAGTCTCAACTGGGCCAGTCTCATCCTAGAATAAGCTGAGGCTAATAAACTGTTACTGAGCATGGTGATGAGCAGAACAGGAGGTTAAAGAGAAAAAGCTTACAGACATGATTTACTTGAGCATCCTTCTGGCTTTGATTCAGGTTTCCATGGTAAGTTTCTCATTCAGGCATAGCCTTTACCACTTGCTTTTACTCTGAAAAAAAATGTGACATTTTTCATCAGATTTCGTTATTAACACTATTTGTGGGGCATTACTAGCAACTACCAGAGCATTTTATGTGCAGTGTGCTGTATCACTAGAAGGATCACTCAAGAAAAATCAAGTGGGGTGAGAAGAAATTGGAGGATGGAGAGAAAACAGTCATCTCTCAACATCAGGCTACCTATCAGGAGAGAAAATAAAATTTTATTCCATCAGTATTTTCCCATCTCCAAGAACAACTTCCCAACTCAAAATGCTCCTGTCACATAGTTCAGTCACTGTTTGATGCAGGGAAGCACAACCACAAGGAGGGACCTGGAAGAGCAATCTATAGCACTGCACACTGTGCCTGGACAATGTGAAACTCTCCAGAACAGCTGAGGATCTTGCAGGCTCCATGGGGAAGCTTGTTGACAGAAGGCGGCCAGAACACTTTTGTGGGAAAAGAGTTACCAGGTCATAATTAATCAAGCTGGAGATACAGGCTAGAGATAGCTTCCAATTTCTTAGCAGTGTTTTCCCCATTAAAGGCTACAGTTGCCTTATTAAAAAAAAAAAAACAACAAACAAACAAACAAAAAAAACCCCACCAAAAACAAAACAAGGAGAAAAATGAAATCAGAGAGCACTGCTTTCAAAAAATTGTGCTCCCACAGACCACAGGGCTCTATTACTAGAAGCATGTGGACATCTT
This sequence comes from Indicator indicator, assembly GCF_027791375.1. Taxonomy (NCBI): domain Eukaryota; kingdom Metazoa; phylum Chordata; class Aves; order Piciformes; family Indicatoridae; genus Indicator; species Indicator indicator. The sequence continues at coordinate 23,318,672 of NC_072017.1, read as the reverse complement.
CTTTAGGGTCTTAGAATCTGAAACACACTCCCCGTTTTAAGCACAGTCAACCTCTTTTAATGGCTGAAAACTACATCACTGATGTGGCAACCACATGAACCAATATCCCTAAGAAAGTGGATAACACCAGGAGCAGTTTTCTTTTCCTTTAGGTAATTAAAGTACGTTTACAACCACACTGACAAATTAGAAAAGCAGGTTTGCTCAGGAGAAGAAATATGCTACATTTTACTACATTCATGTCAATTAGCAACAAGCATTTTCATCTGCAATTCTATTTAGTTACTATGATGAGTTTGACTCACTAGTTTCTTCTGAATTTCCTGTCAAACCCTGATTTGGAGTAACAGGGAATAAAAAAACCTCACTCACTGGGATTTTCAGTTCCAAAAATAGAATGAAGTTATTAACAGAACTGATGGATTCCAGTAAGTTTGTATTGACAAGCTTTCTTTGAACAATGCATGTTCATTACCATGTTGCATGGGAAGAAAATAAATTGAACGAGCAAGAAAGAATTAATATACTTACGGGACTTGAAATTCGAGTCATCTGGTGGCTGAAGCCCTGTTCAAATTTTTTTAAACGGAGTTTTTCTATTCGTACCCTATATTGCTGCTTTATTTGAAAGCAGATCTCTAGCTGTCACTGAAGGAAGCTTGCTTGGCAAAGAAATTTACTTGGAATACTTAAGTCACATTAACATTCATGGTGCTTTTTCCTAGTGAAAAGCTTTTGGACATGGCACAAAAGCTTTTCCTGACTGCACAAGCTACACCCTTAATTGATCACATTAGTCTCCCACCGGCAATGCATTCTGTAAGCATGATACTCTGGCTATAAACTTGCCTATCATTCCACAGGTCACCATAAGGAGGGTTGCCAGAAGGTCAAGGGAGGTTCTCCTCACCTTCTACTCTGCCCTGGTGACACCATATCTGGAGTATTGTGTCTGGTTCTGGGTTTCCCAGTTCAAGAGAGACAAGGATATACTAAAGAGTGTCCAGTGGAGGCTATGAGGATGATTAAGGGGCTGCATCATCTGTCTTATGAGGAAAAACTGAGAAACCTGAGGCTTCTTAGTCTGGAAAAGAGAAGATTAAGAGGAGATCTTAATGTTTACAAGTATCTGAAGTGTGGGTGTCAAGAAAATGCTAGCCTGTTTTCAGCAGTATCCTATGATGGGACAAGGGTCAATGGACAAACTAGAACACAGGAAGTTCCACTCCACCTCAACATGACGAAAAACTTCCTTACTTTAAGACTGACAGAGCACTGGAACAGGCTGCCCAGAGAGGTTGTGGAGTCTCCTTCTCTGGAGACTTTCAAGACCCATCTGGATTCTTGTGTGACGTGCCTTAGGTGATCCTGCCTTGGCAGGGCATTTAGGGTCAATGATCTCTAGAGATCCCTTTCAACCCCTAACATTCTATGATTTGCTTATCAGAAAGAAGCAAGCTCAGTAGTGTAAGGCAATCTTTACATTCAAGTCAACTGCAAAATCAGCCTCACTACTGTTACAAACTTTGGCATCACTCTTCACACTTTACTCTTTAAGCCTTGTCTAGAATTGTATTAGCAAGTTCCCTGGTACAAATTACAGTGCTGCAGCAAACCCCTCCAGACTCCTCACTCTGCATTGTTCTGCAATTCTTCATGTGCCAAGGACTTTTCTAAAGTATCTTGAATTATGCTAGAGTATTGAGGGTACTGGAACATGCACATACATATAATACCAGTGCTTCTTGGAAATGTGTTCACAGGTTGTTGTCACAAGAATTTGCATCACGACACTCACAGGAAGGAAGAAAGAAATTAAAAAATAAGTATATCAAAAGTTGTTACTGTAGCAGAAAGAGTAAAGGTGATATGTATAGGAAGGACACATGTTCTCATGTTCTCCTCTAAAGTATAGTAAAGGTTGGCTGGCAGAAATGTGTTTCTCTTCTCAATCACTGCAAGGTGTAAGGAAAAATAAATCAACACAAACCCAAGCAAAGCTCAACACAGTTTCCCCAGGTCTGTTCAAACTCAAGATTTATTTTCAGCTCTAGTTTTTTTGGTTAGTGAATTCTCCTTACCTGGAGACAGGCATATAGTGCAATTATTGTTTGTACTGTTGAGATCTAATCTATAAACAAGTGCCCCAATTAATCGATGCTTTAGATACACATTTGGGGCTTATGAATTCATATTCAAAACAAAAACCCTAAAGGAAGGTTAACAAAACCTGGTATTAATGTGCACCTGAAGGAAGTTAACATGCTACTGACTTACAGGTTCACAACTAAACATTACAAAGCAAGTACTTCACAGTTTCAACACAAGGAGCAACAGAAAAACAGTATCATTTAAGGGCTGCATCTTGCAAAACCTTCAAGTCAAAACATTTAAGATGACTTTCAGGAGAACATTTGGAAAATAAACCAAAACCAACAAAGAACAAGCACACATCTAGAAGTTCAAAGGTTCTCATCTACAGCAATCTCTGTTGAGTACTTATACCTTTAACAAATATCTGACTGCTGCTTTACAGCAACTGGTAGAACACAGACCCATTAAAGAGATCATTCTCTTTGTTAGATTTGGTCATTTTGCTGGAAAACCTCTCAAGTTACTTCCAACATCAAAACTTAGTAAAGCTTATGCTGATATTTTTCAAGTTTCTGACACATCCTAAATGAGATTACAATACTGAATGGCTCATGATGAACTTATAGAATAGAATGGCTTAGGTTGGAAGGGTCCTCACAGATCATCTACTCCAACATCTCTGCCACAGGCACGGACACCTCTCAACTAGACTTGGTTGCCCAATGCCTCATCCAATCTGGCCTTAAACACTTCTAGCGAGGAGGCACCCACAACCACTCCGGGCAACCTATTCCAGTCTCACTACCCTTGTACTGAAGAGTTTCTTCCAAAGATCCAGTCTAAACAACTCTCCCTCAGCTTAAAACCATTCCCCCATGTCCCACTACTAGATACCCTTATGAAAAGTCCCTCTCCAGCTGTAGGCTCTCTTTGAGTATTAGAAGGCATCTATGAGGTATCCCTGGCATCTCCTCTAGGCTGAACAACCCCAGCTCCCTCAGCCTACCCTCACAGCAGAGGTGTTCTGGTTTTCCAGTCACCCTTGTAGCCCTCCTCTGGACTCAATCCAACAGCTCTACGTCCAACTTTTCTTGGTTTAAGATAAGAAAGCATAGGAAAAATGTTCACAGAAGCAATTACATTTTGCTAGCCCTTCAATCAAAGCTTACTTACAGGACCTTACTCAAAATAGTACCAAGAAATGCAGATTCCCCTCTGTACATCAAAATTCTTGGAAGGACATCTTTAGACAGGGACAGTCATTCTTTTTTTGGGCCAGTTTTCAGCCAGTTCCTATTCTATTAAGCACAGAACTAAACTCACAAGGCTTCAAGATGTAAAAAGCCAGAAGACTGATTCTCAGCTGCTGCCATTAAAGAAGCATCAGATGGAGTCTCCCAAGTGACAAATTCTACCTAAATGACCACTGGTGACGTCTGTAATTCCCTGCTTACCAGATTTTCAAGCTATAGAAAAAACAAACAAACAACACAAAACCACCAAAACTTCTCTCTCCTCATGCCACATTCAAGTCCATTTCACCTGAAGACTTTATTGCTTTCAAAGGAATGAAGTGATTCACCAACTGTACATTCTGCTCACGGAACAGTTTCCATAGAAAGTCATATTTCTGCTAGTTTCAAATCCTGCTAACCTAATGTTAAATTTCATAGAACAAAACTGCAGGCTTACTTTCTTCAGCTGATGAATGCCAAGAAGCCTGATCAGTTTCCAAATACTCAACAACTTCCTTCAGTGTACTAATAAAAATTTAGAAGCCTCGTCTAAAAAAGAATAATGTACCTTATGCACAAAAAAATGCTTGTGTGGCTATTACATGATATGCCAGACTGACAGTTTTTCCAACTCACTTCAGGGGAGAGAAAAAAAAAATTCAAACCTCAGATACCTCACTAAGTGAAATCTTGACTTAAAAAATTAATGATAAAGCTCCCATCTCATTGTGACCAAGTTTTCAGTTATGTGCCACTGACAAAAATATCCCTTTAATTTGCTCCTAGTAACACAAACCAAAATCAGTTTAAACCTTTTTTTTCACCCATGCAGGTCCCTGAACCTGTCTTAACCATGCTTTATTCCACTGAGGTTTCAGTGTGGTTCTTTTAAACGTTAGAAAAAAACATCATTTCTGCACTTGTTTTGATAATGCCTCCACACAAATAGGAAGCTCTTCATGAAACAACCATCTCTCTCCATTACAGCATCACACATTTGTTACTGTACTATGGGAAACAGCCATCCATTTTAGCACTAAATGACTTCAACTTCCAATATGTACTTATTTTTTGTTCTTCTTACTACAAAACCCAAAATAGGAAAAAGAAAAGAGAGACATGAAATCACATTGTGTAAGTTTTATTGATGGGTAAATTGCTGTCGAATCAGGCATTAGCACTTTAATTCTTATCTAACAGGACTAAAGAAATTGACTATTAAAGATTTACTTCTGTAAGCCTTTCAGTTGCTGAAGACATACTTTTCTGCACAACTTTCATGCTGCCAGCAAATGACAGCACTGTAGCTGCATAGCTTACATTGTATGCTTTAGTACACAGCAAAGAGCAATCTCAAAATTTATGACTTTTACCAGTTACAGTTTTTTGCATTATGTTACAAACAAAACCCATCTTTTTATTTCTCTGCAACTATGTACAGTATAAAACAAAACCCAAGGTTCATGGTAGAAATGTGTATGACTTGATCATATACAGAAGACATCAAATTGTATGAACTAAATGACAATAATTGTTTTCTGAGTTTAGACTTCTCTTGGAAATTATTTTAACTGACATTACGGTGCAACTGTTCAGAAGCATGGAAAATACACCGAACAGACCAAATCTTCCTCTCTTGCCTCACCTTATGACTGACACGGACAAATCTAATGTCACTGTGTATCCTATACTACCAGACCTATGTGTATTTAAACTCACTACCTAGGATTTCTTTATACTAAAGGAGCACTTAAATGAACTCTTAGAATCTTGACGTCTCATAAATAACACTTACGGAAGTACTTGTGATGATACTCCCGCTACCGCAAAGTGGAATAAAAAACTTCTGGGACGGAAATGAACATGCAAACCAAATGTCAGAGAATACAATAAAAAAATTAAAGAAAAAAAAAATCACATAGAACTGGCACAGAACAGTACAGAGTCAAACGGAAGTATTACTTCAAATAAGAGTGTGTAACCTTTAATTTGCAAGCCAAATTTTCACTAGGGCACAAAAAGAATGCCCTGGCAACCACTGACAGATGCTGGCCGATCCCTGCAGAAGTCCAGGGAAGAAACACAGGTTTTGCAGGAGATTTTCGGGTATCTCTTCAAAGTGACAAACAGTGGAATAAATGCAGTGCTTCCTCATTTCAAATTATGAAAAGAAATAGACAACAGAAGCAAAACACAAACTAAAAAAAGAAAACCCCACAAACAAACCAAATCAAAAAGGTCACAACAATCTTGCCCCTTTTCAAATAAGTTATTCCTCTCCACAGTGGCTTTCACTGTGAACAAGAAAATTCTGTAACATCAATACTTCATCAATTCCTCGAATGAAGCATTAGCAGCAGTATAAAATACACATAAATCTGCATTTTTCCCCATTATCTTAGTCAAAATGAAAATAGCTATAATGAAGATCTAGAAAAAAATATCAAATTATCATTGAAATAAACCGAATAAGACATTTAATCCTATTTATAAATACCAAATCCTCCTTTTGTGCAGACACTTTAGACAACAGTTGTCAATCAAAATTCAGTTTTTACACAGCATGGAGTCTCTTAAAATGACATTGTCAAACAGTTACAAAGACAAGACAAAAAAGATCCTAATAGAAACACCACCTAGCTTTGCTAGCTTTTGAAAATTACAATGCAAGTATCTGTCATTTCTCTAACACAAATCCCAGATTTGAAAGAACTCAGACTAGCAGAGAACAGAAATAAGTATTTTGAACTGCCTGTTATCAATGCTGTGGCCACAGGACAATTCTCCAGATCTACCCAGCATAAAACTTGGCGGCTATTAGCACCACTAACCAAGTTTCCAACAACTGAATGGCTCGATGACAGTCCTCTGTAAAAATAAAGTGCTTTAGAGCAGCACAGACACCACAGGTAAGATGTAGCAAGGAGGCTTACATGTTTACTGCTTGTTATGCAACTGTAAACACAATGAAAGATTTGTCCCTTTAAGACTACAAATTATCTTTCAGGAATATTTCTTTTAAATCCCTACATAAGATCATGGGGAGATAGCAACATGCAAAATTAAGAGGCTGAATGAGAACTTTTCCTCTTAAAAAAAAGTTTCCTCATAAAAGTCTGCTGTACTCCAATGTCATTATATGCTTTGGATTACTGAGGGGAAAAAAAAATAGGTGATTTAGAAAAACTAGTCCTAATCCTGTAGTGACTGTGAACAATATGATTTGACAGTGATCCTTGCTATAGAAGGTACACTCTGAAATTGAGTGAAGATGAGTATTTGCATAAGAATGCTTTCTTAGGGAAATAAGCACTTTGAAGAACCAATTCATTCAATAACACAGCACTGGCAACGCTCAATGGCTCTGTTTATAAAGCAAATTACATTATTATTATTATTATATTGTCCTGCTTCTTTCTTCATTACTCTAATTTAGTATACGGACTGTTCCACTACAGTATATACTTATGTACACGTTAACAATACTCTCTAAAATCTGAAAGTGTTACTCAAGAAATTTCCAGCAGATGGCTTCTATGCATACATTTGCTATTGACTTTTGGAGTCACGCAAGGGTCTTTCAGAAAACCTGGCTCAAAGTATTTTTAGACTTACACTCAGTAGATTCATATAAAAAAAAAGTAAAACAACTGCACAGCTTTCCTTTCCATGAACTATACACGCCCCACAAAGAAAGTTAACAGCTGCAACCACTTAGCTGGGATCACACCAAAAAAAAAAAAAAGACAAAAGGAAAGAGAAATAAAATTTATTATAAAACATGTTGAAGTAGCAATGACTTAGCTGACTTCCTGCTCTGCTGCTCTAGGCAGAGCAAAATGTGACTGAATGCTGTCAGGAAAACCAAAACAAAATTACAGCACAGATATGCTGCTGTACTAAAATCGCTTCCTCTTGATAATTTCTGGTTTCCAGCTGACAGGATGAGTTTCTTCAGTCTGAAGAGAAAAAAGAACAATCTCATATGGATTATTTTTGACTTTAAATTGACCTGTCATTAGGGTTTAGTTTAAAATATTACTCATAATATATATATTCTGTTCCATATGTAACATTACAATTAGCTAATCTACTATGTAATTAGATTATCCAAATGAAGTTTTTGTGTCATCCCACACAGTCCCCTACTGGCTTCAAAATACAATGTACATGACTGTATTAAGATTTCTACAAACTTTATCATAAAGGACTTTGGCAGTATAGTTGACAGACCTGACACTTGCTTGTACTACAGCACATAATAAAAAACTCAAAGAGTACAGAAACTAGCTGCTCTTAATGTTATTGCATGCACATTGCTTTCCAACTTCAATAAAATGGATTATGCAAATCTGTGCATATCCCTTATTGATATGTGCAACATCTGTTTGCAATCTTTTTGCTTTTGTGAAAATACATTAAAAAGACCCTCTGACATACCGCAGTATCATCTTCTTTGTATACTTTTATGGTTTTATCAGCTTCGGCAGTTAGCAATCTGCTTTCTGACTGGTCAAAAACACAGGCAAATATTCCTGATTCACTGTCCAAAGAACCTGGCTGTACAGCTGCATGCACTCTCTGGAAATTGTATCCAGTTCTCCAGTCCCAAAGATGCATAGTACCATTATCAGCTAAAATAAACCAGCAGATATATTTAGTATTTAAACAAGTTAATTTTTATCATTTTTTCTAAAACCAGTATCATGAATAACTAATTAAGACATCAGTAATACTTCAGCTATAACATTCATATAGACTATCTCGGTACATCCTACATTTCCTTCTCAGTTAAGAAAGGCTGATAGTGTCTAAGAAAGCTTTCTTAGAATCTCATTCAGTTTTATATGAGATAACTAGAGAGATGATGCACAAGGCAATTGCAGCAAACTGCTCTGGAAGCACAGTAAGGAGTAGCATTCTGAATATCAAGCTCAGTGCCCCCACTAAGACTGAATAAAGAGTTAACGTTTGCAAAAGTTTTATTTCAAGTACAGTTTAAACCACTGTCAGTATTACTGCTGGTGGCATCAGCTACAACATTTTACTCCCCACATGGCATAATGTATCAAATACACTAAACACACTTCACCATTTCAACTTGACTGTTACTCTTTTTTTGTTTTGGTTTGTTATGGACTGGCTACAAATACAGTAATGCTTTTGAGAAGTATCTGCTTCTGCAAACTTAAAACTCACCTTAACTGTCTTATATGTGATACTGTGAATTTAGACCCGTCCTTGTTCACAACTACCCAAAAGGTTAGACAAACTCTGCAAGTTACATGGAACAATATAGTCTAAACTTTTCATTCACTTTAGTCTAGACTTTTCATTCACTTTCCTCTAACTGCTAGAGCTCTTCCAGGACAATCTCATGATTAAGTAACTGGTCTACGACCTCAAGTATTTGGGTTTAACCTCCTGCTTTAACTCTCTTTTCCCAAGCTATCTTGGGACTGTTTCTCTACAGTTCACATCTCAAACTGTAAAATTAGCACTTTCCAAACTGTTTACTCATTTCCTGTTCATAACACCACGTACATTAAAAACACACTTAATCTCCCTACTAGGTAGACACAATGTCTTAACAAAAAGATCTGAATGCAGTTGGGTCTTCTAGAAGCCACTTTCAAAAAAAAAAAAAAAATCTTGTCACTGAAAAGGTCTTTTCTCTTTTATAGACATAAAAATCTCAGAAACATCACAGATTATGGTTTTAGTTCCAACAAAATATTTTTACTATAGTGCTCAGGTAACTAATATATAGAAAAATGCTATCTGAAATAGGAGATAAATATTCTTTTCATAGAATTATTCATATACACTAAGCATTCAGAATTCTCTTCCCACCCCCGCAACACAGATGCGTGAATACTAATAGTTCTCAGCCTTTGGGGGGCTCACAGACCGTTAACACTACTTCCATGTAACAGAGGATTATTAATTTCTGGACATTGAGTGAAAGAACTAAGCTGATGCATCACGAAAGACACAAAATCCTCCCCTTGATCAAGGAAAGCTCAGTGAGCATACGCAAGAGTGGAGAGGTGAAATATGAACACGAATTTCTTGTTTTTACCTCCTGAGACCAGAACACCATCAGAATTGACAGCCAATGTATTAATAATAGCATTGTGACCAGAGAGGTTCTGAATGAAGTTTCCATCTGGGAATTTCCACTGCTTAATATTATCTGGAGAACCAGATGCAAATGTGTAACTGAATAAAAAAGGAAGAACAATATATTAAAGTTCAAAACAGCTGTAGGGATAGTAAACATCCTTCACTGAAACCACTGTTAAATGCTATTGGCAAAGTTAATTAATACTAAAATTGCTTTTCTTGTATTTTTACTTTGCATATAATGAAGCTGGTTTAGGAAGTCATTAACTATTTGTATTGTTTCCTTTCTGTCCAGAGACTACCTAAGCTTGATAAATCCTACACTATATAGGATGTTAATAGGCAAATAGACACTAAACATGGATATTAAGTTCTTGTCAGTTGTTCAGGAAAGAGGGCATCAGCAGCAAACATATCAAAAAGAGAAAACAAAAAGGCAGCAACCCCCCCCATAAGAGGTCCCCATATTGGCTAGTCTTCAATGTTACATGTTTATTATTAGCTTTAGAAGCCCATGTTGCTGACTTCTCAAGGACTGCAAAGGCACACATATAAGAACTTCTGTGGGAGATAGATATTCTCAGTACTGCTAATGTACACCAATGCCAATACTTGGGGAGCACAGAGTACAGTAAAACGTATTTGAACTGATAGGTACATTTTTGCTGCATTCCAAGTTCATTGTTTTTCACATTATTATGCCCTAGCATTCTGAATCATCACTCACATTGGCTTTTCTACTAGCCCAAGTATAAAAGAATGAGGAAAAACTTACTGTCTTGGATGGAGGACTACTGCTCGTACAGACTTCTTGTGATTTGTTAAGGTAACACGAGTTTTTCCTGCCACTAAATCCCAGAGCCGTATGGTAGTATCGTGACTGCCTACAATGAAAAGAAAATAAATAGCAGAAACCAACATATCAATTCTACCACCATTACTACTTCGATAAGGCAGCCAAAACTCTGCATGTGAAAGATACAAAAGTATTATGCTTCTGTGAAAATAGGATACTAATGCCACTTCAGACAAAATAGGTTGGGTTGTAGTAAACTTTTTATGCAGTTCGAAATTCAAGAATTATGCAGTTAGACAGAAAAGCAAGATTTTTGACATAACAGGAAAGAAGATTGACCTTCTATTTAACCATGGTACTGGACAATTCTTAACTGAATTGGTGAGAGCAGTGAGATATCGCAGAAAACACAAGACTCAATACATACTACAAGCAAAAATTGTGAACACCAAAGTGCAGGAAAACATCCACACAGTTGTATTTGCTTAAACATGCCACTACTACATGAAATAACCATTGCATGGCCTATTTTCTACAGAAAACTAATAAAAGAAATTGAGTAAATCAACAAAGATAGCATTATGAACCTCACACAATTACTGAACCAACACATTCATGATCAGGTTTTTCAATTATGTTACTTGTGAAATCAGCCCACTATACCTGTAATAATTTGTGGTTCTGCAGCTTGGCATTTCACTGTTGCTACTGCATTCGTGTGTCCTGATAGTGTGTGCACACTGGCTTTTGTCCTTACATCCCAGATCTATGAATGCACAGTAAACAAGTCAGATGTCAGTAACAGGTGCATATTCAATGTGTTTTAGACACCCTTATTGACTACATCAATTCCTTACCATAGTGCTACAGATTAAACAATGGTATTTAGGCTGTATTTTTCATCCAACAGTTCATCACACAACTGCCTCAGCTGGCAAATTTTAAGAGGAGCAGCGAGCCTGCTGCATCATTTCTGGACATGCAGAAAAGTCACCATAAAACCATACCATCTTCTCAATACTAAGTGATCCTACATATACACTATGTAGTCGACGTACCTAAATTAAGAAATAAAACATTATCCTGATGTGCCACTGCATTTTTGTGTATTTGGGCTTCAGTTTTACCAACAATAGAAGACAGAGCTACCATAAATCATCTTACTATTTACATCTTGATTCATGTTAACTTTTGGTAACCATCAACTTTTACAAGTGGAAGATGTTAAAACACATTGACAAAGGTGTTAAAATTTAACAATGCCATACTTACTCGTGCTGTAGAATCTCTGCTACACGTTACCAGTACATCTATTGTTGGATGCAAGTCTAAACCATAGACAGCACTTAGATGACCATGGTAATGTCTGATAACCTAGATGAATAAAAGACACACTAACTGGGTATTTGAAAGAATATTCTAAATGCTTTTTATTTGTGTGTTTGCCATCATCAATTAATTCCAGTTAAAGACACTACAGTTTACCTTATTGTATTCGAGATCCCAACATTTCACTTGTTTGTCTTCTCCACAAGAAAAGAGGTATGGACTTCTTGCACTTACTATCACCCCTCGAACAGTACTGATGTGTCCCGTCAAAGACAATTTCAATTTGCCGCTAGCAAGGTCCCAAATCTGTGTCAAAAAAGGTATTTTGAAGTAGACTGGTTAAGAGCTACACAGTGATAGTCTGGGTAAACAGCCCAGATGTAACTGATCCTGATGCATTTTAACTTAAAAATCACAGTAATGAATATTTGTTCTACCATCCAGCTATTACCTTGTGATAAATGAAATCTCAAGTAGTAAGGCTCCACAAATCCATTATGACAAGATAATGAAAGAAAAAGCATTCTGCAGTTCATTATTCTGCACGTGGTAACCAAGAAATCATTTCCAAGGGCTGAAGACATTTTAAGCAACAAGAGGAAAAAAAACCCAAACAACACCCTCTGAAACTTTGTCAGAGATTTCTTCCAGCCCCTTACCTTTATGGTTCTGTCAGCAGAGCCAGTAACAAACCACTGATTTCCTGGTTCTACTGCAATACATCTTACCCAGCCCAGGTGACCACTGATAACCTTCAGAAAAAAAATTAAATTATTTCTAAATCATAAATAACACACATATATCTGTCAATATAATTTTATTCTCCAACACTGGAAGAATTAGTTTGTATTCACTGAGAAACATACTCCCCCAAAAGTCAAATATGAAATTAAATTAGATCTGAAGAGATCCCGATTTCTACTTTAGTTCAATAAAGAGACTACTAGAAATGTACATATCATAGACCAGACTCAGGGAACTTGCAATATGGAAAGACCCTGTTCCCCTAACTAACTTACTCAAATCTTTTGAGTCCTTAGCACTGTGGCTCAACACTTGAAGACTTGCAGAGAAAGGCTGCATTGAAGCACAAGTTCCTTGTGCTGCTGTATAGTGCTTAAATCACATTGCCATACAGTGGCACACCTCTACCTCATTTTCCCCAAATAATGAAGGGAATATGAGTTGGTCAGAAGCCTTCTGGTAACAAAATACTGGAGACAGGTCTCACAAGAACAACTCTACCAATACATGGCTTGCTTACTGCAGCCTCTCTAATTTGTCTGAAGGCAAACAGCTGAAATCAAATCTCTGCTTGATTTCACAGCATGTTATTATTTTATGTACTGTCATACAGCTCATTTCAAACACCTAAACCAACAAAAGTATTAACTTTTGAAAGCTAAAGTTGATTCTTCTGACTAGATGAGGCCATAGCCACATATATTTGAGATAGTTGCCTACATCTCTTCATAGTCTAGGAATAGAAGTGGGCATTACCAGGCAAGAAAACTAAGAAATAATTCATCTGACCTATTTTAAGTCTCCATCTTTCACAAATGATGTCAAAGCAAGCTTAGGAAGACCAGTTAAAATGCAGATCTTAAGCAACAGATAAGTTGAAAGCCACATCTGGTGTTCTAGCTCCCACTTCTGAGTTGCTCAAAAAGGCTTTTGTCCTGTTGATTAAGGATTTTAACAGCAAACCTCCACTGAAGATGTTGACATGTAGAATTAATACAGTGACTTGAACTGTATTTACATCTCTCTCTGAAAAGGAACTGCTCCTAACAAGTAGGCATTTTTCATTTGTTTACCTTAAATCTTTCCTGTTTTTTTTCAGATAGCATTTGCCTTAATATTTATAGCAAGTGTGTTCCAATACCACAATATTTAGAGAACATATGCCTTTGAGCTGAAGTGTTTTTCAAAACATTAAGATTAGATTTAAGATTTATGATTAATACAGCATTCAGGACCCTTCAAAATATCTAAATGCCTACATATGGTGCTATGTTTAGCTGAACAGTGCTAAAAAATATAGTTCTGATACCTTGCCATGAGATTTTTAAATATCAAAGCCTAACTTTCCTAAAACAATATTCACTCTTTCAGGCAAAATATGAGATTTTATAGTAAGAATCAGTCCATTTAGACAAAAGAAAAAAAAAGTACACATTCAAACAGATGCACACGAAAAGTTACAAACACCTAAACCAGTAAATATCCTTAAAGATTTTTTCCTTCAGCTCAGCTACCCTGCCATACCCATCACCAATGTTAAAAGACTGTATGCGATTTTGGGGGAATGGATATTATTGCTCCCTAACAAAATTAAAAGTGTTTCTAGTGTTTTTTAATTAGTCTATCTAAACTGCAGAGATAACCTGTGATTGAAGTATTAATCTTTTTTTAGCACATTTTCAGACCGAGTAGAAATCTGGCTGACTAAGTGTTAACATTGCTAGAGCATTTCATATATCACTTCCAAATTCTGCACTTTGTCTTTGAGTTCCTCTATCAAAGAATCTGACTAGAAAAGAAAAAAACAAACTCTAATAAATTTATCATAATAGAACTGCACCAACATAAACAGAAGGGTAAAAATGAAAAACATTCACAAAATGATTTAGTAAGCAGAATGAAATAAATGCTTATAATCTAACCTTTTACTTTAAAAAGAGAGTGTGTATATATATATATACACAACTTAGTTGTGATCACTTTTCATTTGATTTCATTATGCTTTGAAGTCCTCATAAAACATAAAATATTCATTTACATTTACATGCATCTTCATGTCATACATTTGTAACTTACTCTGTACAGTTTCCAAGGTGGATGCCACTGGGGTTTGGGCATGGTTGGAGCCTTCTTTGCCATTAATGCAGAGTTTTTGTTTCCACCAGCTTCCACCATAGCCTGTAGGTTAAAAGGAAGGTTACTCTCACCTCTGCCTAAAACCTAAAGCCTTCTCAGTCTGACATCTCAACAAGGATAATAGTCAGTCAGGAGATGTCCACACAACACACAAATTCAGACGCAATCTAGCAAACACCACAAACTTTTCACATTATATATGAACAAACTCACCACAGACATCCCAGGAGGCTGTGAACGTTCAGGTATTCCAGCATGTCTGTAAATATCACCCACACCAGCAGCTGTCCGATTTGCATCCATCCTAGTATGAATGAAAATGGCTGATGAATTGGTATCAACTTTCTGTTGATCACTAAGTGAAAAGGTATCAGAGGAATGCATCTAGTCTAGTGTTGCACACCTCGAAGGATGGAGACTCAACAGCTTCTCTGGGCAACCTGTTTCTGGGCCTGACCATCTCAAGGTAAAAAAAGACAGCCACAAACAAACCCCCACTTTTTTCTCTTATCTAAACAGAACTTTTCTCTTCTTCCATCTTCTGCCCGTTGCCTTTCATGACATCCAAGGCAAAAAAAAAAAAAAAAAAAAAAAAAAAAAGAAAAACCACCCAAAACCCAGATGTTCAGAAAAATTATACCTGGTCACACTAAAAGTAGTTTCTTTAAGCATTTTTTAATAAATGTTTTTAAAATTTTAAACATTCAAGATACTCAAAGTAGTTCTCATTTTGACTGCTGTGTTTTGCCTTGAAATTCTCATAGATAACAAAAGCGTTAATGAAGTAACACAGCAGTACCTGGCCTGAGAAGCAGGAAGTGCAACAGCTAAGGACTGTGCTGCAGACTCACTAGGCATCCTCTGGACCTTAGTATCTGCTGTCAGAGCCACACCTTGAAAAAAATTAACAGGACAAAAGAAAAAGACAACTATTAACAAGAAAATCCATAAAGATATGTTATACAAATGTATGTATACATATAAGTATACATACATATCTATGCACATACATACATCTACATACCTATGTATATATGTATAGATATACAAACACCTGGAAACAAGAGCTGGCAATACTACACCACTGTAGCATTAAATCCCATTATTTTAAAATTTTATTTTGGCACAAATCCCTTCCATCATGATTCTGCTACACAATAGGTACATAATTTCTAGAGTACAAAACAGTATGATTCTCATTAGACACAAACAAACAAAAGATCTAACAGTGTCCATCTTTTTATCCAGGTTCAACTATTATGGAAATCCAAATATCACAGCAAAAACCCCAACACATGACATGTTGAAGCATTTGCTAATTTTGGTCCTGCGTTTTATTATGCTATCCCTATGTGGTAGCTGGCATTAGTGGTACCAGAACTGCAAAAAGTTCAGTCCTACTGAAGTGAGCATTTCAGACTACAACTTATGATTTATAATTTCACCCTAAGAACAGCAGAATACTTAAAAAACACAAAACAAAACCCCACAAACAAACAAAATCACCTCACTACAAACTTTAGTTTTAGTGCAAAGTGGTGAATTTATCCCATTCTTTATTTCTTTTCCTAACCAAAGTTACGACAGTTGAAAACAAAAACAATAGCTGAGATGCCCAGGTTAAATGGAGAAACATCACCAAAAGAAATCTGATTTTTAATCTGGATATAGTTGATTCCACGAAAAGAACACTGACCTTGGGGAAATCTTTGTGTACAAGTCTTGGCCCCACATTTACACACAATTATGCATTTTTTTTAATGCCTGAGGGTCCACTGAATTCATGATTGTTAACTTACAAATCAAGCCACAACAGATTTTTCCACCACACTCCTAATAAATTTAAGCACTAACAGTGACAAGCTGCTGCCACAAGGACAGAGTAAGATTAATCAGTATCAGTGACAGTTAGCAATGGCTAATGTAGCAATACAGAAACATAACCCTTTCAAGAACAGGCAAAACCAAATGACACTAGAATTGTTAGACTCTAATGTCTCTCTCAGAGCAAGGCAGTGATACCTACACCTTTTTGCTTTGCGGATGAAAAGCAGGATACATCCCCTCTTGTCATTCAACTTCCTTCTAGCTAGAAACCTTCTCCCACTTCTTGTTCACAAAAAAATTCTAAAAGTAGCTCTGCCACAACAGTGGAGCATCAGGGTCTATGAGTCTCAGCAAGCTCTCCAAAAGAAAAGGGACCATTTATACCAGAGACAAAAATTCTAGAACATTTTTGTGATGATGTTACCACAGGAGATGAAGTCACACAGAAACGAGCAAACATCCCTCAGCACGCTCACATATACCAAGGCTTCGTAAAAAGACACTGCACATCTGTACCTAAATCCTTCTCCTACCTCCTATACCAGAACATTTATCAGACATAAAACACTGCATCGAGACTATGAAAGACTTAAATGACACTTCCCACTACTATCAGGTATGGATTCAAAGTAAGAGGAAGCCTGCCTCTCCTAAGATGGAAGATGCCCCTTTCCTACAGAAGTCTAAAACCCTGGCAAACAGAATTTTACCTACCAGGCCCAGGTGGGTATGGATGTGTGCCAGTTATCAAATACTCAAGTTCTTGTCCTAAAGAGTAACAAAACATCTTATTAATAATTACAATTTATACTGCACTGCAAATGACTCAAGCAGGAAGAAGAAAATAAGAGCAGGTCACACACAGCAGAAGAAAACAGCAAACACTTTCTAATGTACTTCTTTATTTAATTTGTTCTCGTTACCTCAGTTTTCTAAACCTCAGCAATAAACCAACATTTTTAAAATACCGAAGCTACGGGTTATCAAGAGGGACTCTCAAAAGAAAAATCTTTGTACTGTCAAAGATGCCTTTTGGAGTAATATTACAGAAAAGGATTCAAGTATACAAATTGCACAGGAATGTGAAATGTAAGCTAGTCAAGACAACTGATTGTCCGTGGCCTCAAAAAAAGGTTCTTTTCTCTTAAAGGATATTTTCATTATGTCTCAAGATCCTTTACTTTCAGAATACTTCCAAATAAAGTACCTTTGGAAAAAAAACAAAACTTCAGCTAAAGTAAGACTGCATTTGGTACTCTTTAGAAGAGAGCTCTCTAAATAATACATACACATTTTATGTATAACCAAACAGACTGAAAAAACATGTAGATTTAAAATAAAAAGTTTTCTGGTTTAATAGCTGCAAGACTAAAGGAAAAAAATTCTATGAAACAAAATGAAATACAAAAGAACAAACCAAAAGAGCATGTCCTTAACTATCATGAAATGATAAAAATCGTCATTACTCATCTTTCTAACAGCAGATATTAATGCTATCACAATTATTCTTTTTACTAATTAATTACTGTGAAGATTTCACAGTACCCTACTACTCCTTTATTAAACAACTCCCTTGTTTTGAATCCCTTACCTTCTGTCAACCCCAGCAAGAAAAACATCAAACAGTCCAAAAAATGTATTTTGATTTCTATATTTGTCTCTGATGAATTAACATTAGACTGCATTCTTCAGATTTTGCATCAGTGAAACTGTTACCAAATAAAGGACAAATATACCACTAAGAACAAACTAACCTTGATTTCCAGAATATTGCTTGTGTCCATAAGGATCTCCCGTGTTTGGGCCTTTCTCTCTCAAGTTTTCCTTAAGCGTGGGCATGTGTAACACTGAGCCATACTCTGTACGCAGCTTGACTGCCATCTTCACTTTGTGACTGTTGGATGAGACAAGCACAAATATGATTAAACTGACTTTTCAATTATTGTTACAAACTACTTTAGAGAAGGCTTTATACAACTTTCTTGACATATACTATTTTTGCTTTCTTCAAGACTACACTTAACTCTACAGAAACATCCAAACTTCTGACTTGGATGGAGTAATCACTAACACAACTGAAAACATCTGGGGCATACTCACCACAGTACTTACCTTTCTTCATCTAATGGGATAGGCTTGGCATTATCAGCTACAAACATATCATGGGTTCTCTTCAAAGATCTGAACACAAGTGTGTGTACGGAATGCTTCTGAACTTCCTAAAATAGAGGATAGTTAAATATATTTGGCCATAATTCAATGAAAAATTGAAAATGGAAACATAAATTGAACTAAGGAGCAATTCCAAACTTCAGTACTGTTAGATGACATGGCAATATTTAGCTCAGGGAAAACACTTGCTGTTCTTGGAAACAAAACATTAAGTTTATCTGTTAATTGTTTTAATTGAGCGTTTACTCAACACCATCTTTCTTGGTAAGTGCCCAGACTTTGAAAATCAAGCAAAAAACTTTCATTAAACTTTCTACACTGCCATCTACATGACAAATGCATGAGTGTGCAAGCCTTATACCCCCTTATCCATTCCACTTCTGTTTTTATATGTGGACAATAACCAATTCTGAAAACACTGCTGTAAATTTTGTTTCACTACCACCATAAAAAGAACAGCATGTATCATCAGTTTCTGTGCACTGTGCTGCCTTACATAAGTACTGCAGTTTCCCAAGAGAAAACTTGGGATCAAACCCAACAAAACTTCTTTTCCTTTTATTATTTTTGCTTGTTACTATGAGCAAAACATACTTAAAACTCCATTCAGGAGCTAACAAGCAGATTTTAAAAAGTATTAACTTATATGAGTATTTGCTTAACAACAGCTCAATTCAGTTTTCATTAACATTTTCCTCCCAAAGGACAAAAATATCATTAGAAGTCTGAGTCTGCCTGCTTAGATACAAAACCTTTCTGCATGAATGTGTCACAATGACAACAAACTGGAGGCTACATTAATAACTTTGGCATTGGATATCACTCAACTGCTCAGCTTTCAAGATACATTACAGAGGTGCTTTTCCTATTGAGCTTGATTTAGGTTCTGTGTTCCAGTCCTGGAAGTTGTTTGTCCACTTGCTGATCCATTTTGCAGTGGCTGTTACTCTCCTACCTCACTAGCACCTACATAAACGTTTTTGCTCTGGCTGAGTGAGCTCATACAAGCTCCAGATATTAATTGAAAAAAACCTGTCAACTTTTGGAACCGGATTAGGAATTTCATATATCTAAAGAAGTAAATAAGAATTAGAGGACCTAATTACTATTCAACGAGAATGACTGTGGAAATCACCACATGAATAACAGGTTACACAATGCCTTCACAAGAGGGAAGCACTTACATTTTTGACAGATATTCTCTGTTAAAAAATCGCTAATGCTATTGCACGGGGCATCTTTGCATCTCGCTATATACTACTGGCAACAATACTGTATTTTATTCACCTACGGTAACCACAACACGACGTATAAAAACAGTGACCTTCCCCCCATCTTTACTTCCAAGCTCTCACGAGGGAAAAAAAAAAAAAAAAAAGGGGGGGCGCGCGGGAAGCAGCAGCTACCATTTCCTTGATTAGCTGACAAAGCCAGTAAGTCGCTGGACGTTGAGTACCATTGCATCACTTCCTCAGGTCCCTACACCAATTCCGCACTCGTTTTAAGTCTGGCAAAACAAAACTGCTACCTGCTGCTTAGTCCTGCCCAATTCCCATTCCCACAAAGCCCACCGCGGCCCACGCGAGGCAGAGGTCACGGCCCTCAGACCAACAAGAAGCATCTCTCGCTTCCTCCCCGCAACTCGCTGTCCCATGGAGCGGACGGGGCAGGGGCTGAAACATCCCCACAGTAGCAGTTTGGTACCAAGGGGGAAGGGAGAATGAGGGCTGCGGTACTGAGCTCCGTGATCTACGCGCACGGTCTATCCCTCTAACCCCGGCCGGCCCTGGCCCCATCACGGGCTCAGCTAGCCCCGATGCCCCGGCAGCGATCTCCGGTATCGCCTGCGGCGCCTCAACTGCGAGGCAGGGACGGTGCAAAGAGCTCAGCGGCAAGCCCACCCCGTCCCGGACGCCTCTCACCTCCACCATGGCGCCAGTGAAATCCTACCGCCACTGCACTCCCCAGACCGCTATGGAGCTGCTTCCGGAGCGTACCCCGCGCCGCACCGGAAGTGACGAGCAGCGAGCGCACGGCACGTACGCGTGCCAGGGCCGGATTAAGTAAAGGGAGCGGGGCGAGGCCTCAGCAAGTCCGTAGCACCCTCGTGGTGAACCTGTGGTCACGGGTTGGAGCCGCGGTTGTGGGGGCGGTCCCTCCCCAAGCACCGGCTCTAGCAACAGAAAGCCTGCAAGGACGAGTACCCACCAGAAGAGAGCAATAATGAGCTTTGTAAAGCACACCTAGTGCTTTATTGAGCCTGCCGCAGGGCCTTGAGGGCATTAACGACATCTGTGCAGTGATTCCCCACGCGGGGTGACTCAGTACGCTCTGGTCAGCTTCATTTTGTAGAAATTCTTGGCCTTTGCAAAATTGCTCAGGGTCGTGCAGCAACAGCTTCTGAATGTTGTTTTTTTCGGGAGTTCTCAAGGTTAAAGCCTGTTCAAGGAGCACACAAAATGAAGGGACGTGTTAAAACAGTCCCGGGACTGAAATGTAACCTTTTAACAAGAGAAAACAGTGTGATATGGTATGTTAGCCGTTTTGTCTGGTCTTTGGGGAAAAGTATCTTTAGTTTGGGTCCACAAGACCTCCTTTCAGTACAGGTTGAAGTGTGTGGATGCACTGGTAATCCCTTCACCTCATGGTAAAGTGGGGCAGAGATTACAGCTCTTTTCCAAAGTGTCCTGATAGTCCAGGTGATTTTTCTCTTCATGAGCAGAATAACCAAATGCATATGTGCAAAATGCATTCCTTGCATACACTCATCTGCTCTTAAATGCAGGGAGTCTTGTCCTTCTGAGCCTAAAGCTAGCACATCTTTGGTAGATGTTTGGCTAGCACATCTTTGGTAGATCCACCATAATGTGGCTCTTCTTTACCGTTGTACCAGCCACTTCCAACGTTCATGTGTGCGTCCGAGCTGTGAACAGTTTGCAGACAGATCTGGACTAAAAGTAATCCAGGTACAACATCAGTTGTTTTAGGCTGGTCCTCTTTATTATCCACAGGATGGCATTAGGCTGGGAATATTTCTGGCACATTTATTGCCTCCTTGACATAACTAACCATCTCTTTTCTGGATTTGATGGGTCATTTCTGGTGGCTGCAGTGGTGGTTTATATTTAGTTATTTTAGATACCATGACAGCTAGAAATGAGCTCCAGTTGGCTTTGACCCACAGTTGGGGTTGAGGTGGGGGAGAGGTGTGGATTATATTGTGCCACTAACTGTGAAGGAGCATTGCCAGATCAGTTTCAACCCGAGCCATCCAGGTTTCATGTTTAACATGAGGACCTATTTTTGATAGTGCCTGTGGTGATGTTGGGGATCCCTGTTGGTTTTTGGAACCTTGGGCAAAGGTCAACACAGCACCTGGAGGAGTGGGAGCATCATCTGTCCTAGTTTAAATTCCAACCTAGAGTGCAAATTCCATGGGGCAGAGTGTCAAAATGGGGCAAATCTGTTGCATCTTCCAGGGCTGGTGAGGTTAGACTGAAGATACACAAAATTTAAAAGGAGGTATTGGGGGCAAGGGATGTAAACCCAGTTGTTTTTCTTTTGAAGTGTACACACAGTTATGTTTGCTTGGTGACTGGTTGATTGACTGATTGATGGACTTGATGTGTGGAAATGGTTTAAGGGCTAATCTCTGGCAACATATAAAGTATCATGATACAGTTATTTCCTTTCTGTTGTCTGTTGAAAGAAATCAGGCTTATTTTTGCTGCCTTTAAAAAAAAACAAAACAAATTTGAAATACAGATGCTTGTAGCAAGAAAAAAAATTCTCCATTTAAATTTTGTAAGAAACTTTACTTGTATGTGCTGTTTATTACTATTATTATTATTATTAGTGTTCACTCTGGCCCCATAATTGTTCTCATTTTTTTTTTTTACAAGTAAACATTTTCCTCAGAATAATCTCAGTTTATTTCCTGGTGTCCTTATAATGCTTTATAAAATCAGAGGACAAGTTACTCTCTGTAAAGATTTCATGTTTTCTGGAAGATTTAGTCTAAGGTGAAATATAGTTTTTCATTCCAAGCAACTACTTGATCCATTCTTGTATGCCAGCTGCAGCTGCAATTCTGGAAATAACCAACTCTGCAATTTTTTTTAATAAACCACTACTTAGTAGAAGGTGATTAGCATGGTGCATGTGGTTTTAGTGCAATTTTAAGGCCAAGCTGAACAGCTTCATTCATTTAATGTTGAAGAACTTCCTTGCTCTCGAAATACGAAGGAAACATTAATTGTCATTTATAAGGAACCTTTGAAGTATTATTTGTTACCAGTACAAGCAAGATATGAGGGTGTTCATCTCACCAAAGACAACATTTAAGTTTACAGTATTATTTTCATGGTAAGACACTATTACACCATGAGTTGTTTAAAGAACATCTCTAAATCAACTTCTATTCTAAAATTTAAGTAAACACTATAGTTCATCACTGTCCAAGGTTCTGTCCCTCCACTCCAAGACCACCTCAGAGGGCACATTCAGCTCTGAAGAGCTGTGATCTAGCGACTGTAGCTTGCCTGATAGGAGTTTGTGTAAAGAGCATTGCACTGCTGCAGATATATTGGCACAACAAACACAAAGGGAGAGCAAGCAAACAGTCAGTTCCTCAAAACGCACACATATGCCTCTGCCAGGAAGTGTCTTTTCAGTACAAAAATACTGTACTAGGGATGTCCTGGAACACCATCAGGTCCACGTTGCGTTATTACAGTTCTAATAGCAGATGTGTTGCGGTATCACTACCACGTTTACTCCGGGAAGAGGTTCTGTTTAACCATATGAGTTGGGGGAGGGCATATGAAGGAAAAAAAAGAATAGGTGTCCTGTTTTGAAGAGAAAACCTCTTTGATATAATTTTTAGAAGAAATTTAAGCCACGGTTTTTGTTGTTCATAAGGCTTTGTTCAGTCCTCAGAAAGCATCAGCTAATTGTAACAGTTGCAAGCATGAGAGAAAAATCACATTTCATAAACCAGCATACTAGCTAACGTAGACTCGGTTCTGCTGCCAACATGTTTTTCTATACACACACTTTTGCAGTATAGATTGCTCTGTATGCAGTTCCAGATTTGGACTAGGTTTTGATGGTAAAAGTCTCCAGGTAAAACCTTTGCCATGTAGACAAGGCCTCTGCTTACCAAAGGCATGGTCAGACCATCCTGGGGCATCTGATCATTCAACACAAAGCTGCAAACTCGCTGTAGTATGATGCACATGTGTTGCTTGTGGTATGATGCACATGTGGTAAATTCCCCAGGGAGACACAACCATTCATCTCTATTGGGGAAGCCAATGAAAAGTACTGAATATGGGAGGGTCGGTTAAAGGCTGAGTTTCAAAGGGGAAATCCCATCTGAAGGTAGATGATGCCTGGGTGTTTCCTGTGCTGGGACTCTGCATCAGGCTTGGGGGATCCTGTGCCAGCCCTCATCATCCAGTCTGCAACACCCTGTGCACGGACACAGTCACACTTTTTCACAAGGGGATGAAGAGTACATCACAGCTGAAGTTATGTTATTGAAACCATAAGTTATTGCAGATCATGGTCACACTTTCATAACGGATTTAGTACAAATATCATGCATTTAATTAAGACTTGTTTGGAATGAGCCAGGGCAATTTAAGTGTAAGTTTCTAGCTCAGGACTAGTGCGACCCTGTTTTAGTTCTGCTATGTCACAAGCTACCTGTAAGCCCTTGGCAAGGATTCAGGATCACGATGTCCTTTCCTTATATGTAAAATGAGGGTGACTGAACTTCCCTCAGAGGTAGATGAGGGGAAAATTATATTTAAGATTGGGAGATGCTCAGAATCACTGATAATATCTTGTGTATCTTCTTTATGTGAAAATAACATGTTAATGATGTCAGTTTTGGCCTTAAGTAGTTTTCTTTAATGTCTAGAAGTCATCCTCGTCGTCCCTCGTACAAGGGATCAAATTCAGTGAATTTAGAGCTCCTTGAGCCATAGATGATTTTGGTCCAAGCTGTTTAATAATTAAACCATTCAGGTTAAACAGTTTCAATATTTCAGGAATCTCCATAGTTTACAAGAATTCTGACAACAGAGTAAAATACAGGAAAAAGGCCTAAACCAAGCAATTTTAGCTGTTCTCATCTTTTCCTACCATAAAATTTCCCGCTCCCTCATGTTGGTCTTTAGAATGGAACCTCAGTCCATGGTTTTCCTCTCTTCAGATCTTCAGACATCAGTATGAATTACTTCAGAAGAGTGTGCTGGCCCTCACTTGGCAAATTTTAATTCAGTATGTTATGATCATTTATAATGCAAAAGAAAATCACAGGATATAGAGACACTGAAATGTTAAAACTCTGCCAATATGAGAGCAGTGATAGTCCATACTCATCAGAAAGCATGTTTGAATACGTCACTATGATTACAAATAATTTCATACTGTATTCTTTTAAAATATTATTTAAAGTATCAAAATAATGTTTGACAGATGTGTTTTTATATTAGTAAAGGGAACCAGCAAATTAATATGTAAAATGTAATTATTTTAGTTCATTTACAATGTCATATCACTAAAGTAATGAAATATATATTTTTGTTTACACTATTAGTCTTATCCTTAATTAGATCAAAGCAATATTTTCATTCAGAATCATTAATGTAATTAGCATAACATACTTTTTTTAACCTTTATACTTAAAGAGACCCAAAGTCTTGCATGCATATCCAGATACCATCAGAACTGTTTAAATAAGGCAACAATTTATGTGATGTGAGTTTAATTCAAATTTCATATGCTATTTCTGAACCATTCATATTTTCAGCAGAGACAAAAAAAGGAGACATCACAGTGTGACATCTGAGGATGTTTCTTTTTTTGGATGTACATGTTTTAAGATTTATTAAAAGACTTGTGATTTTTGAGAAAATGGTAACCTTGTGTAATCTGAGCTGGAAGCACTTGTAAGGATTTAAACATATATTTGATGCCAGCATCCACAGAGGTCTCTGGGACATTTAGATAAGAGTTGTCCAGAGAAATTACTCAATAACATATGTATTCAGGCACACAGTGAGGAGAAAGGTTGAATATTAACAGAGATACAATGATTGCTCAGATGGGTTGGTTCTGTCACCACCAAGCTGGAAGTGAAGACTGCTGCTGATATATATAGGAACAGAGAGGACCTCTGCCTGTCAGAGCTGTTGGTGGGAGAAGGTAACTGAGCTGCTCAAGCAAGCCAGCACCATGAAACTGCTCCTGTTGTTCCTGCTCTGTGTTTCCTCTGTTAAATCCCAGGCTTCTACCGACTATGATGATGAGGTTGTAATACTGATCATACTTAATAAGAATAATAATAGTAAAAGTTATTAATTTCATTTAATTGCATGCATGACTTACTTAGCTTATGTGAGTTAGCTAAGTTAGAAGCTGTGGGGAAAATGGTCTAGTGCATATTCTTCTGCTTGATGTGTTCAAAAAAATAACCTTTGTATCTTTGTGTGGATGTAAATACACAATAGTTATTTTCTGAGTTTGGCTATATTTTCTTTCTTTTATTTTCCTTTTTTTTTTTTCTGTAGAGAATGAAGACTGACTAATGGTAAGATTAGTTATTTAGCTGAATTTACTTAGGGATATTAATCCCGCAATGTTGACATAGGATATTACAAACAATTAATATGATGTGCAAAGGAATAGAAATGCGTAATTAATCCTGACCCATCTCAAAGGCAGTAAAAACTTTTCTACAGGTTCAGTAGATGTTAAAAACCCTCAAATTGACTGTCAGTTTATATAGTTTTATATTGGAAAATGAGAGGTAATAATTGTTAAATAAAAAGGAAAGTGATGAGAATCAATCTAAAATAACAATGTAACCTATATTTAGTTTTGTTTAAGTAAAATATTTTCATGGGAAATACAATTAAGAATCTCAGTACCTTTTTTTTCATATTCGGAAACTCCCTGCAAAAATTAAATGGGTCAGGGTAATCAGAAATGAGATGACTTTCGCTTGCACAACCTAAGCATTTGTGTCTGTACATTGACTACTTGTAACCCTACTATGCTAAATAATTTTCAGCAATTTTGTGACTTGTATGCTGACTTTTTAAACTATTTGCACCCTTCAATTCTGGGTCCTTACAAATGTTTGTTATTTGTAGCTAAGTCTGAGTGGGATTGGAGAGGGTCAAATATTTTGATTTAGTAGTTCAAACAGCTATTATTTCAAATGGTTTATTTTCAACAAGTGCTTGGGGACCAGGCCTGTTTTCCTTTCTCAGCCTGGAAGAGATGGGGAACATATGCGTCAGAGGAAGCTCTGAAAGCCTACCCAGGGAGATATTGTTGAATGCTTTTTGTGCTTCCATCAATTAATAGCTGGTGTGTGTATCTAGATGAATGTCACACAGCTAGTCTTAAAAGGGGAGGCATAGCAACGACTTTTACTTAATGTCGGTGTAACATTTCCATTATTGCTGTTTTCATTCCATTCCATGGTTTTAATTGCTGTTTAAAATACTACAGAGTGATGAACAGATGTCTCCACCTTGTGCATTGCATTTTACACCAGCAATCCCAGATTCAGAGTTTCTTCTTCCCTTGGCTTTGCAGGATGACATCCCTGTGCCCGGGGTTCGAGGCCACCGACCCCTGGACAAAAGGCGGGAAGCAGCCCCCACGCCCCGACCCGTGGCACCTCCGATCAGTGGAGCTGGATATCAACCCCGGCCCCCAAAGCGGGGCAAGCCGGGGGACAAGAAGGAACGTATCATCTACCCTGACACGGGCGGCTGCAAACATCCTTTAGAGGAGCTGGTAGGTACCTGCAGCAAAAACTTTAACACAGAGTTACTTTGCCAAGTAAGAGACAGTCATTCATTTAAAGCAGGCTAGCTTCGCTTCATTTTCTGTGTGCGTGGTAGGATGGCATTCAGAAGAGTAATGCCACAGAGTCCATGGGATTAGTCAGAGAATCTATGGTGAAGCTGTGGAGATGAAATTTGAACTGTAAATGAAGAAACAAAGTATCTCTGGGTTTACCTGTGCTTTCCATGTAGCTTTGCATATGGAACTGTAAAGAAAGAGAAAAAAGTTCTGCAGAAGTGCTGACTTGAATTTCAGATAATCTCAAGGAACTCTAGGGACCAAAAGATACCTCCTGTGTCTTTCTTAAAATTTGTTTCAAATTGCAGTCATAGTCTGCTCTCAGTCACTGCTGCAGAACAGTGTGGAAGCATGCTGACATCTAGCCTACCCCTTGCTGCCTTGCAGTAGTCTATGACACTGTCCTTGCTATGCTCTCTGCCACAAAATGCAAGCTTTGACAGTGCTGAGTGGCATCTTAGTGTCTGAGAGTAAATTTGAGTGTGGAAGTTTCCAACAAATGAAGTCTATTAAAGCTTAATGCATACATTTTTCACTGCTGCCTGGGTATTTTGATTTTCACAGGACACCATCATTTCCCAACTCTTTTTTAGACGCTGCTGTGCTTGATGGTGCAGTGCTTGTTGCCAAAGTACTGGCATTCAGCTTCTTGTAATGATCTTCGTCTAATGAATCATATGATCATTTCACAAGAGATACACATAACAAGCTGATCCTCTGAGTCAGGTGAAAGAGGAAAGGGATAGATATAAACATGCACAGGCACCAGGCTGTTTCTGACAGGCTTCAGCATAATTTCAGTGACTCGAACACTGAACATTTAACAGTGCAGAAAAATGAAAAGCGGATAGTGGCCACAAAAGTGTGAAGAAAGAGGGCTTTTCCCAAGAGCTTCAATAAGAGCCTTTCTTAGAGATTCAGGGCTCCTTCCTGACCTTTAGAGCGCATCTTTTTTGTAGAAATTGAATGCCTTGAGACCTTATCCAGGTCCTTGAATATCCAGTCTCACATTACTAACTATTCAGTGTGTTCAAAGATATGGACACTGACTGATTAAATTAGAAACTTTTTATCCTGATTTTATTCACAGCCCTTGTTTGTTTTGATTTTGTTTTTAAGGGAGTGCTATGTCCAACAGGATGTGAGCTTCAAACTACACTGCTGAAACAGGAAAAAAATGTGAAACCAGTTGTTCGTGATCTAAAGGACAAAGTGAGCAAGCTGTCTGAAAGCTCTACAACGTTCTATGAATACATGACTGTTCTAGAAGATAAATTGATAAAGAGGCAAAAACAAAGAAAAGGTAGGCTATTTGTATGGGTTGCTAGTGTAAATTATATTGTAGTTCTACTGGAATTACGACTGTTACAGAGTAATATCTAGCAAAGTAGGGTTCCATGACCTGAATCTTAAAAAATATCTGTTGAGATAGGCAGTGGAATGGATCTCATACTAAGCCCCCCTAAATGATAGGGTAATTTGCTTCCCCCTTACCTTCTTTCCTATGTCCATTCAATCCCTTTATGCCCACATCCCAGTTTGGCACCATGGCTCCCTGGAAAGAAGCTAATTATAGTTCTTTAGCAGAATATGGCAGCACAGATAAATCCACTAGCTAACAAAGACATATCAATACAAATGTACCACTGTCCTGAGAACTTCTGCCTAGTCTTCATACATTGTGGAAAAGTAAGTGAAAGAACTGCCTGTCTTTTTCTGCTTGCTAAGGGAAGAAATAGCTTCTCAAATTGTGCTTACAGATTACTCTTCCTTATTTCATAACTGGAAAATACATTGAAAACTAATTTGCTTTTGATCTCTTTGCTTTTCTAGACAATGATGATGTATTTTCACAGTACAATTCAGAAGTGGAGCTGCATTATAATTATATAAAGGATAATCTGGACAATAACATCCCATCTAGCCTTAGGGTGCTTCGTGCAGTTGTTGATTCTTTACACAAAAAGATACAAAAGCTGGAAAATGCCATTGCAACCCAGGTGGACTACTGTCGTGCCCCGTGTGTTGTTTCCTGTAATATTCCAGTGGTTTCAGGCAAAGGTAATGATTCAACTAAAATGATATCTCTTCTTCTAATTATATCACTGTGCAAATTGATATTTCCATCATTCAGTTGGTTTAAACATACCTCCAAAGACTGTGCCACTGATTATGATAAAAGATAAAAAGTTATCCTAAATGAAAAAAATCTTTTATGGATGTCTGTAGCGTTTTAAATAAATGTGTGCTTCAGGGTCTTTGTAAGGTGGAGATGATACATTTGTGACTATGATCATTGTACCCTTGATTTTTTTTTCATTCAGGAAAGGTTCTTCTTTCACAAGCTTGTCTAGTTCAAAAAGTCACTGGAAAGTGTAGTCTTTCATCACTCAGTTTGAACTTTTAAAAAGAAATTCCTATTTGGAAAATCAGAACAATACAGGTGCAGTGTTCTTCCTTCCCTGCTTCTTTCACATGATGTGATAGAATCAGGGAAAGTGAAAGAAATTTTATATATATATATATATATATATATATATATATATATATATATATGCTGAATATGTTCACTGTTCTTCAGTAACCGGGTCTCTCGTTTATTCTTGCAGAATGTGAAGATATTATCAGAAAGGGAGGTGAGATATCAGAAATGTACCTCATCCAGCCAGATCCTTTCAATAAACCATACAGAGTATACTGTGACATGGAAACAGATAATGGAGGTTAGTGTGAAATAACTATATTGTTAAAATGTTAATTAATATGGCTGCTACCAAAATTCATATTAGTGGTTTGCATTTTATGCAAACTAATATGAAGTTATAACTTTTGTAATTACTTGAAAATTAAGTCTGATTGACTCGTTCAGAAAATTCTTGCTGGTCACAGAATAGGCTACCTCTATAATGATACTGGAAATAAATTTCTGTGGTAGGGTTGGTAAATAAACCCATATCCTACTATGAATAGAATGGACAGTATATGGGGTGGGTAGACAAGGATGGCTTGTTTAATTTCTTACCTACTATGTGCTAGACAAAACACTGAGGTGGTCCTTCAAATTCTGCTTTTTCCACTTTATGAAACAAGGTGTTACATATGAGTAAAAATGGCAAGGCTGAGATTGTAAGCATTGAAAACTCAGACTGCTGCAAGGAAGTTATATGCTTTGCTTGTCTTGAGATGAAGATATCTCAACGTTTCATGCTCCTTTCTTAGTGGTAATTCAATCTATGAACTGTTGCTTCTGCAGGCTGGACTTTGATTCAGAACCGCCAGGACGGCAGTGTTAACTTTGGAAGAGTATGGGATCAGTATAAAAAAGGATTTGGAAATGTTGCAAAGAGCGGAGGGAAGAACTACTGTGACACACCAGGTAAAACAGTGAGCATGAGACATGAAGAACTCTTCTTAGCGAAACTGTTTTCTCATATTTCTTGAAGCTTTTTGATTGTTAAAAATCAACTAATCCACTTCAGCAGACTTATAGGCAAATAATAAAGTTGCCTTGAAGTATATTGTGAAGTCTATTTCACAGAGCTCTCACTTGTTGCTTTTCAGGTGAATATTGGCTTGGAAATGACAGGATCAGCCAGCTTACCAAAATAGGGCCCACTGAAGTCTTAATTGAAATGGAGGACTGGAACGGTGATAAAGTATCAGCTCACTACGGAGGTTTCACCATTCAGAATGAAGGAAACAAGTATCAGCTTTCAGTTAGTAACTACAAAGGCAATGCAGGCAACGCACTAATGGATGGAGCTTCACAGCTGCATGGAGAAAACAGGACAATGACAATTCACAATGGCATGTTCTTCAGTACTTATGACAGAGACAATGATGGATGGTACGTGCTTGCATTAGACAGTAAAAATAATAATAGAGATTAAAATAGAGCTCAATATAGAATATTTCTTTAAATTGCTTTTAGTTGTCACTGCATTTCATAGTGTCTTAAAATGTGTTTTATCCCTGTGAGTTGCCAGCCAAACATCCATACAGTTCTCATGGCAGTTTCAAGGGCAGGTAAAACTGTATATGAGCTTAGTGCTGCTCCACAACCAAGTAAGGAGCAAGCATTCTGAATTTTATTGATTCTATGCATTACTTTACCATACACAAATCAGCAAATCTGGCTGTAGTATATTGTTGAAAGAATGATGGTGGCAGTGCTGAAAACAATGTCTTACTTAAGCAGGAATATTGGTACTCACTCCAGTAACCCATAATGGGTCCTAAGGAAAGAGATAGCATGTCGTATTTAAAAACCAAAATTCCACCTGCTCAGAAGTCAAGAGCTCAGTTATAAAGTACATAATTTAACAATGTATCTCTGAACTATATGCTGTCTTTGTCTTAATACCTGGTTACATATTCGTGAATAAAGGAATTGTTTAGGTTGGGGAAGACAGGCATTTCTCATTGTTTTTTATCTTTAAATTGCATTTATATTGCAATTATCACTATGAACTGCAAGTAATTGTAGTTATTAATCAGTGAACTAAAATGACATTTCCAAAGAGATGCACCTAAAATTTGTCTTGTTTTGCTTAGCTGCTTCACCTCCCAATCACGCTGTGTAGCACACACTCATGGTGCCCAGTCTTATACAGAAAATTCAGAGAGGATTTTAAATGTTTACTGTGGTTTGAAAATTACAGTACAGGAGTAGGTCTATGTACTGTGTTGATTTGTTTGCTTATAGTTCATCTTTCACTCTTTTGTTCCTTCATCAGGTTAACTTCAGATCCAAGAAAACAGTGCTCCAAAGAAGACGGTGGTGGATGGTGGTATAATCGCTGCCATGCAGCCAATCCCAATGGCAGATACTACTGGGGAGGGACCTACAGCTGGGATATGGCAAAACATGGTACAGATGATGGTGTTGTATGGATGAACTGGAAAGGGTCATGGTATTCAATGAAGAAGATGAGCATGAAAATCAGGCCATACTTTCCACATTAACCATTATAAAAATGTACAGAATCGTAGAGTTTTAATATTTGTGCATTGTTATCTTTTTGTCCGCAATATTCGAGCTTGTCTTACATGTGAGAACCAAGTATGTATGAGCATATTGTGACCAAACAGTGAAAAGCTATGTTCTATGTCAACTGTAAATCAAAATCTGACTGATGAAAATAATTCATATGTGTATGTTGTTACACTTTTCTATTATTCCAAAGACAGAGGTAACAAGTATAGAAGAACACTTTTAAAAACCACCCCAAATCCACTTATTTCAGTGTTTTACAAAGGACTTCTATACCACAGGTTTTCTAAAAATTAAATAAAGCCTTAAAACTAAAGTTTTCTTCATGTGATTCCTAAGTGTTTATGCATTATCTGGGGAAAGGCAAACACATTCCACTAAATAAGGGACAGCAATTTTATATTATAAAGGCAGTGGTAACTAACTGTGTAACAAATTGAGAATGAATAATTTGAAAAGATAGTCTCTTGACAAATGGATAGGCCACCAATCACTTAGTTCAAATCCTGTATGCTGGATAACATATGCTCTTTCATGGGACCTGGCTCACATAATGTGCCTCTTAATATCCCTTCCACCATCCCATAGCCTTTTATTACAGAATAAAATACAGTATTAGAAGACATGGCTGGTATGTCTTTCACACAATTACTATGGTGGGACTAAGGCAGTTAGTGACTCCACTCATGGGGTAGGTGGTGGCTGGGTATTTCGTTGAAGCTAGCGCTTTAGGCTATCTCTGTCGGCAGAAGCAAAGATTATCCCAATGGCAGGACTTCCCCACCCTGGTAGGCAGGATCAAACATCTCTCTGAGGGGACTGCCTTCCTCTATAAGGAAGGGAC
Organism: Indicator indicator; assembly: GCF_027791375.1. Lineage (NCBI taxonomy): Eukaryota > Metazoa > Chordata > Aves > Piciformes > Indicatoridae > Indicator > Indicator indicator. Next base: position 23,285,487 of record NC_072017.1, on the reverse strand, counting down.
CTGAATCACTAGTGGTAGATAGGTCCTGTCTGAAATCTCTCATGTGAAGCACTGGAGGGCAAGGAAGAGACATCATGGCAGCATCTCACTATGTAAGTGCAAGTGTTCAGCATCCCCACAGGCAGGCTTCCACTGAAACTAGGGAGTGAAAGCACAAGACATAAAGCAGAAGCCCTTTTTTCAAAAGTACAGACACTTCTCTACACATAGAATCATAGAATTATAGATTAGCTTAGGCTGGAAGGGACCTGAGAGGTCATCTACTCCAACCTCCACGCCATGGGCAGGGATGCCTCTCAATTAGATTTGTCTGCTTAAGGCTTCATCCAACCTGGCCTTGAACACCCCCAGGGAGGAGGCATCCACAACCTCCCTGGGAAACCTATTCCAGAGTCTGAACACCCTTGTACTGAAGAGCTTCTGCCTAAGATTCAGCCTAAACCTACTCTCCATCAGCTTAAAACCATTCCCCCTTGTCCTATTGCTAGACATCCTTATGAAAAGTCCCTCTCCAGCCTTCCTGTAGGATCCCTTCAGGTTGTTGGAAGGTAGCTCTAAGTCCCCTTGGAGTCTTCGCTTCTCTAGGCTGAACAATCCCAGCTCCCTCAGCCTATTCTCATAGCAGAGGTGAGCCAGCCCTTGGAACATCTTTGTGACCCTCCTCTGGACTCTCTCCAACAGCTCTGTGTCCCTCTTATGATGTGGACACCAGAACTGGATGCAGTAATTGAGATGGGGTCTCACAAGAGCAGGGTAAAGAGGAAGAATCACCTCCCTTGACCTGCTAACCATACTCCTCTTGATGCAGCCTGGGGTATGATTTGCCTTCTGGGCTATGATTTGCCTTCTGGGCTGCATGAGCACACTGCTGGCTCACGTTGAGCCTTGTATGTCTGTAAAGATGTCTTTTCTCTTCATCAAGCTCTCCCAAAAGGCTTCACTGTAGCTGTGTTTGAGAAGCACAGAAAAAAAGACTAAAAGTGAGCTGCTTTGCCAGTATTTGATGACATTGTTAAATGGTATGGAATGTGCTGACCAGTGAGACTGGAGGCAAGGAAGTTTGCTCATGCTTGTTTCTCAGTAAAAGCACAGAAGTATTAAACAGTGTAAATACTTGTGTAATTTTATGCCGTAAGGTATAAAGGTAAACACAGCATGTTCTTGTGTAATTGTGTAATATAACTGGTTTTCCATGCAGCCAGAGTTTTGTTGAAAAATCCTTACCACACACTGTCAGCAAGTTGCTGTAAAAGAATCCTTGCTTGCACTGAGAAACATTCTAAACCAAGGAAATATATACTATAGCCATACAGGTGCTCCTCATATTGCTTGTGCTCGTTACAGTCATAATCTTTTACTGGCCAGCAGAAAATAATAGCCTTTTGGGAGAGTTGAATTTTGGTGAGTTGTCATGAACTGTCTTATTTTGAAGCTACGGTGTGCATGGCATACTACCTAGAATTCATCAGTAGGATGGGAGGTCTACCTCCATATTTGTAGAATGAAAACTTAGGCAATCCTTAAAAGTCATGCACCTTCTATCAAAGTGTACTCTATCTTAGGTGTGTGACAAAAGTGAGAACTCTAACTACCCTCAGCTCTGCCTAAGGACTGCCTCCTGCCACTGTTGTGCTCCTTCTCGAAATGAGCATGAGAGGAAATGGCTCACAACCATGACTAATTTGGTCAGACTTTCATGGTTCATGTTATTGATGGTGAATATACTTCCAAATCCTTTTGCTTCTTTAACACTCTTAAACAAAGTAAATAATTAAAAATGTAAATACTTTTGTCTCCAGTCAAACTTTGAGCTGCCAAAGACACAAAGTTTATATAAAAAGGGTTTTAAAATCATTATTTCCTTGAAAAGGTTTGTCAGTTACAAACAAAATGAAATCACTCTTTTGTTGATAATTAATCAGTGTTTATTTTTCAAGCCACAGATGTGCCCAGTTGCCTTCAAATTCACAGAGTAAAGATAAATCATACATATGTATTTAAATAAAATCTTTTCAACTTGAAGTTGTAACATAGATATTAAGAGCCTGTCCTTCTACAGGGTTTCTATGGGCCTGATTTTCATTCTAACAATTTTGAGGGAATAATCAGAGGCTCTAAATGGCAGCCAGACCACACCATTTTCAATCTCATAAGGAATGTTATACCTGGGGTCATAGTGGCCCCCAAGGTAGTAAATGCCATTGAGGTTGGCTGCCTGGCAGCTATTGTACCACCAACCACCCCCATACATCTCTGCACAGCTCTCCTCCCAGCGGTCCTGGTCCCGGTCAAAGGTGCTGAACCGCATCTGGGCATGGGACGTGTATTCAGTGCCCTCTTCCAGCCAGCCAGTGATCAGCGCATCCCCGGCAGTCCCCTCGTAGGAGGACACAGCAAGGGGGTACCCTTCTGCTTCAGACCCTACCTGTATGATATACTCTGCATATGCAGAATTTCCATCCCAGTCCTCTAACTCTACTCGAAGGAGAGTTTCATTCTGAGTCAGCAAGTGTATGTTTTCATTGCCCAGCCAGAACTCTCCTCGCCCTCTGCCGTCCACGCTGCCGAATCCTCTCTTGTAGTCTTGCCAGGTCCGGTTAAAATTCACTGATCCATCCATTCTCTGTTGGATCAATAGCCATCCTCCCAAAGTGGTCTCTTGGTCGCAATAAATTGACAAAACCTTATTGGATCCTGCTGGCTTGATTTTGAAAATGCCACTTTTGGCACCAGAAGTGTGTTTCTGGCGGATATCATCACAGTCTAAAAAAACAAAGTTGATCTGGTTTGACAGGAGTTATCAGCAAAATTTAATAAAAGGTTCAGAGGAATCCAAGTACCAATAGCTCTGATGAAAATTGTTAATCATGTCTTGAACTACACTAGGTATAGTGACAGGCAACATTAAAAAGAATTCAGAAAAGAAAACTTTACATACTTAAATTGTGGATTGTCTAGGTAATACCCAAGTATTATTATGAAATGTTTTCAATTTTGTTTCCAAAGTGGCAACAAGCAGACACAGTGCTAGCTTTTTAACATCACACTGTTGTACTGCAGTATCTAAACCAAATGTGTCAGTTTGGTTATGGATGGAATTTGGCTTCACTACCTCAAATACTACTTCTGTGATGCCCGTGTACCTTTCCCAGTGTTGACTGTCCTTTGCTTCACGTGTCGTCTGAGGCTGCGTGCCTGAAAGTCTGGGGTATCCTCTGCACTCTGATCATGTTGAACCCCACCTAGCTGCTCAGTTACTTCACGGGTCTTTAGTGATTTGGTTTCAAAAGTGGAGCCTCCCTTGTTGAAACTAGAAGAGGCGCTGGTCACTACAGTCTTGGAGTGACTTGCACTGCCAGATGGGAGTTCAGGTGGTTGAGCGTGGATTGTTCTAAAGTCATCATCTTCATCCTCTCCTAAGTCTGTAAATCCGCCTTTCCCTGAATGACTGGATACTCCAGTACCAGGTGCGAAAAATGATTCTAGTTCAGGGAATAATGTCTCTAGCTTGTGGAATTCTGTCCCACCAACATGGTATGTGCTCCCTTCCCCTCCAACATTTCCTGTTCCATGTAAATAGGAGCAGTCTGAGCCATCAGAAGAAACCATTTTTTCAACTACTTCTTCTCTAGGGCCATCAGGACCAGTGGTAAATTTTGTGGTGGTAGTTTTGGTGCATCTACGAACAACAGAGGAGGTTTTGTCTCCCAGACCAAGGGTTTCTCTCCCATGAGTAGAAGTAAGGAATTTGGTGGTATGTGCTGGTCCATCCCCCCTTGATTCTGCCAGGTGATATGAGCTGTCACCTCGCAGGGGGGTTGTGTCTGCTTCTGATCTTTCTAATACTGCTTGCATCTGCCTGATGTTATTTACTATGTTCAGAGCCTGCATTTCTGGCAAAGGCTTATGCTTAAAATGCTCAGGAACATTGGAGTCCTTAAGTGGTCTCATTTTCAGTGTACTCAAGGTGGTTGTTTGAAGCTCTGGGTGCAAGTCAATGGAGTTGGCTTGAGTAAGCTGCTTCTGGATGTTGTCATAGCTTTCTTTGTCCACCTGGTAATCAAAACTTCTACCACAGGTTCCTTTGCAAGCTCGTATTTTAATATCAATGTCCACCTACATAAACAGAGAGAAATAATTTGGTCAGGGAGCTTTTCTGACTTCCTCAAGTAAGTGTATCCTTTAACTGGACTGGGGAAAGGGAAAAGGTGGGAGCTGCCCTCCCACCTACTACTGAGCTTTCCCAAAGCTCCATTTTGAAATCATCCCTGGGCTTATTCCCACTGTAAATACAACATGCATAATAGCACAGTGCACGTGATCCCCATGGAGAAGTATATTGAAGCATGTCCACAAGCTCTGCTCCCTTTGTTCTCAGGGCACAGGGGTGTCTTCCTGAGTTTGGAAGGAGTGATGCAGAGCAGGGCACACTCACTGGGGCCCAGGGCAGAAATGAGTCCTCCAAGGAGGGGGGAAGACATTGGACTTGTCACAGAGCCTGTCATGACCCTGCTGTGCACCCTGCCCTCCTGGGCATGACATTTGATAGTTGGACTCGATGATCTCAGAGGTCTTTTCCAACCAAAACAATTCTGATTCTATGATTGTTTTCCCAAATGATCCAAAAGCCAGATCTCTGATCCAGGGATCAAAAAGGGCTTTTGAGCAAAACTGGTGGTTGTGCTAGTACTGTTCCTTGCATTACCATCAGAAGAACTGGCTGCAACCTGGGAACACAGGCTTTAATGCCAGTACTGGCTGTGGGCAGCGGTGGTGGCACTGAGAAAGTACAGGGCATGTTCCTCTCATCCTAGCTGCTCAGTAACTTCTTACAGGAGGAGAAATGCCTCACACAGAGCCAGTTATCAGCAGATACAACATCTTTGCTGTCTGATAGCAGGAGTGGCAGATGGGAACAAGAGTCCTCCCAAGCTCATGTTGGCTCCCACAAAGCAGGAAAAGAAAACCAAGCTGCCCAGAAAGCAGCTCATTGCCTCAGCAAGTCAGATCATGTGAAAGTTGCATCAGGTTTTGAAGTTATCATATTATGTACAGACCTTTTTTCTGTAGCTAAGCCCTGGAAACAATGGACATCACATAGCAGCTACCTACCTCCAAGCGCTTCATCTCCACCACCTGTTCCTGGATGCTGCTCTGCAGAGCTTTAATTCTGTTTACTTGAGTGACAACTCTCTGCTTTAATGTCACAATTCTTCGCCTCAGTTCTCCTGACACGTGACCAAAAGTCTCATCAACCTCTGAAACAGAGATGCCTCACAGTAAGCTATGCAAATGTGAGTTTCTTTCCTAAAAATGTAGCATATTTTAAAATCTGCGATTAAAAGATATAAATAAGGACATATTTCTCATGGGACTGAGCAGATAATAATTACATTAGATTTTACTGGTTAACAGTTAAGAGTCTTGTATTGCTATGTTTCTTCTGGCTCTTGATAATAAGGTCCAGTGCAGCATATATTTTTACTGCATTTTGCTTATGCACAGCCCCTCCCCTCCCCCCCGCCCCCCCCCCCATAATTCAGGAATAGATAATAAAACCAGGTGTGAAGTACTCACGCTGAGCACTGTCCAGGTTTGGCTTTATTACATTTATGGTTTCTGTAATTATCCGATTGGATTTTTTGTAGTTGTTTTGGTTTTCTGCTAGCAGCTTCTTGATTTTGTCTATTCTATGACTGTAATCCTGGTCTGTCTCATCAATCAACCCTTGCATTCTGCAGCCTGATGGACATTTTGTACCCTAAAATTGAAAGAAGGAAATAATTGTGTTAAAATCTTCACAAGTAAATGTATTTTTTAACATTACGTTTCTAGATTTTTTGGCAACACTGCAAACACACACACACACACACAAATATTAAGGCAAGATTCTGCAAATTCTCTTCAGATGCCCTTTCCTATTAATCTACTGACTTCACCAAGGACTTGTGTGACTTAGAGCAAGCCACCTGGGGGGCAATTCTTTACCTCCTATGCCTCTGTCACTGGTGTGTTGGAACCAATGAAACACATCCTCAGAACACTGACAAAAGCAGGCAGCAGGGAACAAGTAAACCCTTATTTTTCTCTCTGCTGTGATACTCAGGGGTGAAATACACATACACACACACACATACAAGTACTTCCTAAAGGGCTGCTATAAGGACAGGTCTGTTGTCCAGTTTGAGTAATGTTAGAGGCCAACGTATTTAAGCAAAATTTTCATCATAAAAGTTTCATGTTCTAACAGATCAAAGGTCTTTCCCAAGATTTCATCAAATGAATATAACATATAGACAGGCTGAGATGAAAGAGGCAAGAGTGAGACAAATTAACAGTTTGTATGCAAATACATCCAGTCAATTATTATGAATCTTTTACTGAACCTTTTATCATCTGAATTCCTAAAAAGCAACTAGTGAACTGTAAGTTTTTTCTAGCTATTTTTCTTTGTCTCACATTTTTCTTTCTGGTGCCTTTCCCTTACCAACTCCAAAAATGGCAATATCAAAATTCCAAAACCAAATCCTTCTTAGTTTTTCTAGGAATTAGCCTTCCTTTATTTCATCTTTCTTTTCCAGATTCAATTTCTCTTCTGATTCTACACCTCCATACACTTCTACTCCCTCTGTCATTCCCCTGAATATTTTTTCTTTCTTTTTTTTCTTTCTTTCTTTCATTCATTTATTCATTCATTCCCACAGCAGCTCTCCAGGCTGCCCCAACACGAAGTGTTACCTGTCTTCCCTCAGACCTAAAGCCTAGTCATATGCTGGCTGCATGGCACTCATCAGTGTGGTCAGGCTGAGGTCCCTGAGCACCCTACTGATGGGCCCTGCTTTTGCTGCTGGAGTTCATTGCTCACCCAGTCATCATCTGCACAGATGGGCCAGTTCTTCTCATACTGGCAGGTGGACTGGGACATGTGCTCCACAATCCTGGGACCACGGATTCCTGCACCCACCTTTTCAAAGGTAGTCTCTCCATCTTGTGCCTGCCAAGATCAAAAAGTGGGAAAAGGCACAACCAAGATGAGCTAAACAGCTACAAAGAGAACAGAAACACAATGCTGACATCCTCAAATGCTCAGTGGCATAGCTGACCTGTGGCAATTACAGAATCACAGAAACATTCAGGTTGGAGAAGACCCTCAGGATCACCAAGTCCAACCAATAAGGTTCACCCCTAAACCATATCCCCAAGCACCACATCCAAATGACCCTTAAATACGTCCAGGGTTGGTGACTCAACCACCTCCCCGGGCAGCCCATTCCAATGCCTGACCACTCATTCCATTTCTTGTAATATATAATTTTGTTTGTTTAATTGAAATAAAGCTCTTAATCTCTTAAAATTAATGCTGCTTTTTTGGGAGCTGGTGATGCTCAGTATATGTTATGATATATCATTCCACAGAAATCTTGTGTTCTCTGTATAAATATAAAAATAACTTGAAATCAGATTAAGGTTGGTTAAGTTAAAGCAAATAGTTTAAAAATTTCTATGTTCTATTTCTATTTTCTGCAATACTTCTAATTTTTTGTTTTCATTCTACCACCTTCATTCTACAAAAAAATGGCTTAAAGATATATATGAAGAGAGTTTCTCATTTTAATCACAGTTGCTGTGAGCTCATAGCACTGTTTTGCCTGGCATAAAGAGCAATAAAGTTAATAACATCCTAACAAAAATAGTAATGTCAGTGTTGGATGGATTCCACTGTGCTAATGGAAGAGAAATAAATATACTGAGATTTTTCTCAAACCTGAGAAGGTATATATGCATGCTAATTCTGAGTCAAAACACTATAAGGATTCCTACTGTGTTATTGCTTAGTAAAAGACTGGGAAATAATTACTTGTCATAAAAGAAAGTTCTGTTTAAGGGCTTGAGATATAACTAAGTCTGAATGTATACCCTATATTCTTTTCAAGAAGCATAATCAATGCTTGAAAATATTAATTATAAATTATTATGATGATTAATGATTAATTCAGCAGTAGATAAAATTTTCCTAATTCTAATCTCCAGAGCCAGAACCTCGGCCCTAGTGAACTAGAATATCATTATTAAAATCAGCTGATTGATGCTGGTTTGATTCATCCTGAGGACCTGGCCCAAATACCTCTTCAAAGTTACAGAAGATCCCTTCACTTTTAGGTGGTCTGTGCCCTTTCAGCATTGACAGCTCAAATATAACTGCTTCTGTTTCATCCCATCTGCTTCCTATAATTTCTGTCATTTCTTAGAACATACACATTCTTCAATAAATGGTCACAAAGAGAAACACAAAAGAACCTCACATAAAATTATGGCCTGAGATCTCAATGAGAGAAAACCAAGTTTATATTAGAATAGTGGAAAATCACATCTATCACTTTCCTTGATTTTTACTTAGCTCTAGTTTAACCTGGTGTTGCTACCTGATGCATTTTATGATAAAGGAATTTTGTGCCGTTTATAGGTGGAAAACTCTGCTGAAATACGACCCAAAGGAGAGTAGAATTCATCCTATTAAACATGCAAATTTCTGACTGGCTGGAACCACTAACATCCAGTTAGTTAGGTTTAAGACTTATAGCATCACCTGTGAATCTATAAATTCAAGCTAATATATATGTTTTGCTGCTCCTGAAGCCAGGCAGATTCAGCAAAACTTAATTAAGTAAAACTAGACAGCTGGGCATCAAGAACTATTGATGAAAGGCCAGCAGCGAAGTGGTTACAGTATGCCTGTGTATATGTGTGTGCATTGAATTTTATGAGCTAGGTAACAGCCAAAATGTATCTATGTAATGAACAACCATTAAATAAATGCTTACTCTTCGAAACAGAAAGAGAGGAAAGAATCAAATAAGCAAAGTCATACCCAAGCTATGTTGAGGGACAGCAACACACAGATGATCCTTGTAGATATCATCTTCAAGAGAAGAGTGAGCAGAACTCTGACTGAAAGGATGCTCTTTACCTGTCTTTTGGTGCAATTTAAACCTTAATGCAAAGCAGAGATTAATCATTATGCTCCCTTCTATTTGGAGACAAAACATGCCAAATTCTACCCTCCCCCCCCCTTAGGTGATTACTTAAGGCCTCTTGCACAAGTTTCTGGTGTTATTTGCTCCAGATAAGTTTGTACAACACTAACATGCAGGCAGCACCGTGTATTCCAGGAAACAATCTGTCTAAAGCTTAATTTCTCATAACTGGATGTTCAACTAAGGTATATGCAGGACCTGGCAGGATCCAGCAATGTTTGCCTTCTGGAAGACACAGTCTATGATGGGCATTTAACTGGCATAATCAAAGAGTTGCTATCTATTTGAAAAATCAAAGTCAGTGGTTTTCCCTTTCTGTGTGACTGTGCTCCACTGCTGTGAAATCCACTAACCCTTCTAAAGCAAGTACTAGTCTAAGAAAGTTTGATACAGTCTATCTCTGACCATGTGGTCTTCAAATCAAATTAATTCTTGAGGAGTGAAGAGACAAGTTTACATCAGTTTTTACAGCTGGACTTTACTGGTGTATAATGCAGATGTGTTTAACATTAAGTTGTCTCTTCCACAAAAGGTATATTTTACCTTTTTATCAAGTGATTTTTTTTTTTTTAAATGAGCACATATTTATGAAAAGCAGAGTAGAGTGGTACTTGAAAATGTCAAGGAACAGATGTTAAGTATAATTAAATCTTCCTAAGGACTCATGTTTCCTTAAATGTTTGTATAATGGGTACAGTTTGCATGTGGCAATTGATGGTAAGGTGCTGCTTCCGTGAGCTCTTATAATAAGCCTTACTGTTAGTGGTGTTATGCACGACTCTCAGGCACTTGAAAGATGCTGCCCATCTCAAAAGTTGCCACCACACTGTTCAGGAATGAGCAAGAAAACCTTTGCTAGAGCAAAAGTGGGCCTGATCAGTTGAAATAACAAATTGTCCCTTGGCTTTTTAAAGCAACATGACATTCACAAAACTTTTTTGCTTTAGAGAGACATGTTTAAGCTTAAGTCTGTCATCGGAAAACATATTTAATTCAAAATAGCTGATTTCATCTTTGGATCCGAGCCTTCAGGAGACTTGATCCCTCTGCATGTAAAGTTTACATAAAGTCAAACTGGAGTCTTTGTTTCCTCCCAATTCTGGCCTTGCATTTCATGCTTTTCTTATCCAGAAAACCCTCTTAAACCTAACAGCTTACACCCATATAACTAGTAGTCATATCCTCAGCAGAAGAGATCAATAAGATGGTGCTACATTGATTAACACTTACACCAGGATCTGACAAAGGGTTTCTGTTATATTTAGGGCTTATTATTAAATAAAATAATAATCTATGCACATTCTTAAACAAAATCTTTTGTTTATTTCAGTTCCCGTCAACACACTTTGAAAAGTCTTCTGTGGAATCATATGCAGGGCCAGTAATACTATGATGCAACAAATTACTTCTGATTTCAGCGACAAGACACCTGAACTCCAATAAAAAATGTCCAAACAGTCCATTTATTATCTTTGCTCAGTTTGAAGATCAGCCAGCCATGGCTGTGTTGTTTGGTTGCTAAATGTCCACAAAGCAGCTCCTGAACTCAAAGGAGATAATCAATATACTTACCAAAATTCTCAGCTGCTAACTTTAGCAGAAGTGAGGTTGGTTATGTGCCTCCAAATCCTACACCGTTTTGCTCACTCTGTGAAAGAATTATGAAAATCTCAGAGGGCAATAAAATGCTTAATGGAGAGAAAGACCATAATAAGAGGAAGTCTTGTAGGATTAGGGTTAATTATTTTACAGAGCAGAGTAAAATGGGCTTCACATAAAATGAATTGGACTCCACGGAGAGTCTGCAGCTCAAACAAACACGCTCTAATTTAACTTACATGATGGATACAAAACTCTGCTCAAAGATCCCAACCTCAGGATATCCATGCTTAGGAATACATGTGCTCTCCTTCTGTGTATACTCATGCACTTTACTACAGAACTACATGTGCTGTTTCTTCCATGAACGCCTTCCTCCTCACGTTGAGTATGGATGGGGCTGTGTAGGCAAGCAGCTGCCCAGAGCCGTACACTGTTTTCATTGCATGATGATGATTTGTAGACTGTTTAAAGAGTCAGTGATTTTCCTATGGTGCTTATTTATAAGAGCTTGATTTTGTGATCTTCAGTAATCTCTGAAAATTATTTTTTATAATTTAATAGGACTTAAAAATTAAGAGTAGTCAGAGCACATCAAGCAGAAGAATTTCTGTCTGTTTAATAATGCTAACAGAGGATGCAACAATTTCCTAGGTGGTGTCCCAGGTACTGGCTACCAGTGCAACACCGGACACAGCAGTAGCATGTGCCAGGCCTCCTCTGACTCTGATGGAAGGTGCAGCTTTCTGTTGACCTTCAAATGCAGGACAGTTAAGCTCTGGTCCAAGTAAAACTCAGCCACTAAGGCTACAGGCACTGGAAAAAGCCCAGTCATAAACATCAGATAAGCTAAGAGGGCTTTCCTGATTCATTCAGAGGGGACTGCTGGTGAGGATGGGGTGAAGGAGGAGCTCCTCAGGCTTTCCAGTTGAGGGCTGCATCTGGGCCTGACCTTCAGCCTATACCTTTGCTTTTATGTTGTAATCATGCAGTCACTTCTCTCTGTGTTTGTTTGAAAAGCTAAAGGCCAAGAGCTAGATAAACTTTGGATTTATCTTTAATTAATGATCAAAGGACAGAAGTACAGTTCACTGCTTCAGCTGCTCTGCTCTTGGCAGGTTGCCAGAGAAATAGCTGGCGAGTCTGGGATTTAATTCTGGTTTGTGTGCCCTAGTTGAGATCTAGCCCTTCTTTGCCCAGCACTGCCACTGTCTCCTGTCCTACCAACAGTCCCCACCAGCAGCTTCCAGGTGATGCCTTCTCCTCATCTTACCTGCTCATTCATGTCCCTTCTCTGGATACCTTGTATTAGACTCCACTGCCCTTCAGCTTCATCTCTCAGCTCCATTTTCTCATCATATGCTCCTCAGACTACATTTTTGCATTCGTTACTAGCCAGTCCCAGCATCTGGTCCCACATTTTGCTCATTGACTGTGGGACCCAGCAAGTCCTCCAGTCCATCCACGTCATTTGCCTCTTTCTACCTCTATCTCTTCCTTGTCCATTTTCTCTTATTTTTCTTTTTTTTCCTCTTTTTTTTTTTCTTTTATTTTCTTTTTATTTTTTTCTGTAGAGTGAACTGTTTTGTGCTACGGTGTCTTTGGGAGATTGACTGCAAACACAAGGCATGAAAGAAAGGCAAATTAATTGTAGCCAACAAAGCCAACTTTTATCAGCTCGGGAGGGGACAAGCTTACTTACATACAAATGACTTTCATTGAATCACAGAATTGTTAGGGTTGGAAGGACCTCAAGGATCATCCAGTTCCAACCCCCCTGCCATGGGCAGAGACACCTCACACTGGATCAGGTTGCCCAGAGCCACAGCCTGGTCTTAAAAACCTCCAGGGACGGGGCTTCTACCACCTGTTCCAGTGTCTCACAACCGTCATTGTGAAAAACTTCTTCCTAACATCCAATCCTAATCTACCCATTTCTTCTTTTTTTCCATTCCCCCTAGTCCTATCACTACCTGATACCCTAAAAAGTCCCTTCCTAGCTTTCTTGTAGGCTCCCTTAAGATACTGGAAGGCCACAATAAGGTCTCCTCGTAGCCTTCTCTCCTCCAGACTGAACAGCCCCAGCTCTTTCAGTCTGTCCTTATAGGAGAGGTGCTCCAGCCCTCTGATCATCCTCATGGCCCTTCTCTGGACACGTTCCAGCACATCCATATCTTTCTTGTAATAGGGGCTTCAGAACTGGACACAGTTACTCTCCCTCCCATCTATGTGGGGGAAGAGGGGCTTGTGAGAGCGGGCTGTGTTAACCCAGGACAGCACTTCTTATTTCACTTCTTAATATATAAACTTGAGATAGCAATATAGATAGGGATGTACAGATATGTGTGTGTGTATATATATATTAGCTATGAATGCATTTTTGTTTAGCAGTTTATTCACAATCCTAATCTCATCTGCTGGTGCACCCCTCAAACCAATTCACCGGATATTCTGGGTGACTAGATTCAGACAGAATGGCAAACTCTTGCCATTCTTGATCTGTGCTGAGTTTGCTTGTGTGGGTGGCATGGAAAATTATTAACAGATTAGAAAAATGCAAGTAGAATACTATGAATTCCTGCTGAAAATTTTAACTTTTTTTTGGTATCAAATAAGGGCACTAGATGTGTTAATTTTTAATAATGGTTGTGCAGTGTAATACTTGTTAATATGTATGTTCTGGAGTAAAACATCTGTTATTGATTATTGTTAGTGTACTTCCTAACACATCCTGATTGAAAACGTATTCATTACTTCATGGTAAGCTCAGTTAAGTAGCCTTTAGCAATAAACTAGGCGTCTTTCAATTTGCTGTGTGCTTTGATTAATGTCAATGATCAATTTAATGAGAAAAAAGAATGAAAACTTCTGGAAACAAGCCTCATTTCTATGGAGAAATAGCTCCAATACTCACTACTAAACAAAGAGCAGAAACTACTACAGGAATGACTGAATCAAACAGATTTGATTCCTTCTAACCATTATAAAGTTCACTTTGCTTTGTTTGGTCAACAGTAGAGCACAGATAACAAGCTCATATTCTTTTGTAATAATCAAAAATTTATTAAGAATTTGTACACAACCCCCCCCAACCATGTACAGAGAGGTAAGCACTGCTCAGGGAACAAGCTTGGGCATCTTACAGTCAACAGTGTTTATCGGCAAAACTGAACTGTGTAATGTTAGGTTAGTTCAGTGACTAAGATAAAAGATTTGTTTTCCCTCTTGAGACCAGTCTTTGTGAAATTGTCCTTTTATGAGTCTCCAACCTACAACAGAAAAAAGAAAGCACTTTAGTGACCTTCTAAAGTTAGAGGTACATAAGGTTATGATGGCATGTTGATAACGTTCATAGTTATACCAGTTACAAATTTAAAAGGTAGCATTTAAAACACGTGAAGGCAAGGCATTATTTCTGATCATAAGTTTACCTATTTATCTATATACTAAAAGAAGCAGTAATGTGGAAGATAGACTAAGATCAAAGTACAAATATTTCTGTGACAAAAGGGAAAACAAAGCCAATTTCTTTATGCAGTGGGCTTAACACTTCAGCTGTCCATGTTCAGTGTTTGAAATGTTAACTATATTCTGTTTTCATTTTAAATATCTCCTACGGCCTGTGTTCACACCTGTTTGGCACTGCCTAAGTTGTGCTGCTGTCCGTCTATTGATAGTCTGTTGAATGGAATGATTTTCATTGCAGTTTTCTTCATAGAGTACCACCGGTCACGCCAGGTTGCCCAGATAATGCCATTGTCATATCCAGATGGACCAGCATCATTTGATGTGTACACACCACCTAAAAAATATCAGTTGGAGCAAAACTGTTAGTTGCTTTCCCAAAGAGTTAACACACCCAGGTATTCTTCTGGTACTAACATTTCCATGGCATCCCCAGGCATGCTAACAGGCCCAGTTCACTGCCCTTCTTCCCCTAGTTTGCTTCTCTCAGGACTGATTCTCCCATTTTGGGCCATAAGTTCCAACTGCTGGTGTTAACAGTTATTGTAAAATATGGGCTATACCACCTTTGGGAAATCCAGATGGCAAAATATTTATAATGAAAGCAATCCTTTCTTTGTCAGTGTAACTGGTGTCCTGGGCTATAGGTACTTAGAAAGTACTTCACCTTTGTAATATTTGCCATTGAGGTGTGCAGCATGACATCTATTCATCCACCATCCAGATCCATCTTGCTCAGCACAGTTGCCAGCATAGTTATCATTGTCGTTATCATAGGTACTGAACCGCATGCCATTATGAAAGGTGAAGGATTTGTCACTTGGATCATCTCCAAAATTAAAGCCATCAAAGGCATCCCCAGCTTCACCACCAATAAAGTAGGCATAGGTCAGTCGATACTTGTCTTCTTCACTTCCCACTTTGAATACAGCATAGTCAGCAGTGCTGTTAACAAAGCAGAATTGTGAAATGTAAGTGTGCTGCATTATTTGGACATGCACAAATGAAAAATTCATAGGTGTTAGAACTGCAGAAAAGGCATTTATGCTATCCTAGCATGTAAAAAGGAATTGGTTTTCCATAATTGTGTGCCTCAGTTCAATGACACATATCCAACCAACTTTTGTGCTCCATTATCAGACCTGTTCTCTGACACTAATAGTCTTCAGTGATGTGTGAAAGATCTACATTATAAAACACACACATATCTATCTCCCAGGTTCATAATGCTGAAGCTTACTTAGGTCACAAGGAAATTCTGGGTGGAGGAAGAAGCAGATATCTCAAGAAATGGCAGGGACTATAAGCCCTCCTGTAGAATGGAAAGGAATAGGATAGTTCAGTTGGAAGGCATCTACAGCGATTATCTAGGCCATAAGATGCATAAGATGTGAAGAAACTTAGAATAAATAGATTCCTTCTGCCAAATAAAACAGGGCTGCCAGCACATGGCCTTCAAACACACATGTGCCTGCAAACGAGTTACATACAGTGACAGCTGTCATGTCTGTGAGTTCAGGAGCCAAAGCAGTGTCCTATGCATGTTAGCTCATCATTTTATCAGAGAGCTGTACAAACTGACACAGGAGCAGTAGGTTTTAAGCTGCCATTTTCAGAAGCAACATGAACAAATACCTTTTTTTGCCACTCCAGTCCTCCAGTTCTACTCGTAAGGTGTATGGCAGAGCAGACTGTGTAGTTATTAAATGAATCTTTTCATTTCCCAGCCAGAATTCAGTGGTGTCATCTGGAGACAGATGTCCAAATCCTTCCTTGTACTGAACCCAGTTTTTCTTGAAGTCCTCACTCCCATCAAGTCTCTACGCAAAGAAAAAGCAAAAAATCAACAAAACAAAACACTCAGTCAAAAAGATATGTATCTTACATAGGCAAATAAAAACAGTGCTGGTGCAAGAAGCTTGCTCACAGTAATAATACATAAGCAGCATACCCTCTGTAACACTGTCCAGCCATTGCCGTATGAGTCAATCTCACAGTAGACTAGGAATGACTGCTTGGCTTTTTGAGGCTTGATAAAGTAAAGACCACTTTTCCTGGCACCTTTGTTTGCAATGTCTTGACAATCTGAAATAAAGATATTCAAAGGATCATCATTAATCTAACTACAATTCTATATGCACATTTATTTGCTATCTTAACTTTCTTAGTATAAGAAAAACAATTCATCTAAATGGCAGTGTTGCACACTTAGCTATTTATTTCACATACTTCATTGTTATTGCCAAAAAACAATCCTACTGAAGGTCACAGGACTTGTATATGATGAGGAAACTCTACTCATGTCCATCACATTTAGCATACATTTTAGGACAATTGGGTTTTGGCCAAAAGGGCCAGAGACCTCTGTTTCATCTGAATGCCTTGTTTGCAGAGCATCAACCTAGCACTCCTATTGATTCAAGCACTGGTTCCATAACTTGTAATCTTACATACATATATTTGCAGAAATCTATGGGCCATTAGATTACAAACAACTCATCATCACTGCAGTACTTGTAACTGAATGAACCCTCCACCACACAAGAAGCATTTTGTGCACCTCTTCCAGTTGTCTCCTGTATTTCAGCCGTGTCTCTGCATGGCTCCTGACATAGTGACTCAAGATGGGCTATCTTCTCTTTCAGCTGTGAGATCCTGTTACTGTTCAGTATATGTGTATCTGTCAACTGTCTGGACAGAGAGACAAAAATGGTTTGTTGTTTTCTGAATGTGTAATACGAATTTCATTGCATACATGCCTCACCTATGTAGCATGCTGCTATGATACATCTCTGTAAAAGGAGGTGCCTCTATTAGCTCATTTTTCATGTTCAGCAAAATTAGTTAGAGTGAGGAATTGTACAAATATTCCACATACTCTGCATTACAGCACAAATGCATATAAAATCTCCAAAGGTCTTGGAAAAAATATTTGGAATAGCTAGCATAGCAAAAAAACCCCAAACCCAAAACCAAAAGTAAACACAAATAGTGTCATGCTTCCTAACATGGTTGTCTTGCACTTTTTGCACCATTAATGACTTATGGAGATGAGCAGAGAACACAATGTAAGATCCACATGATCCTTCTGCATATTGCTAGGCAGCTACTAATGACAGTGTGGGCACAATGGTCCACGTGGGCATAAAAACCTTTCTTAGGGAGCCTTACCTGCACTTGATAAAAGAACAGAAAGAAAAGTATTTAGATTGCCAAGTGATATGAAAGGTAGAAGATACCTACTGTATAGTAGTTTCATGAGACAAAATAGTGTTTTCATATCTGATAATTTCTTCAATTATTTTCCTGGACTTTTTAGTAAAATCATCAATTGAATCTGTAAAACAAAGATATGAAATTATTGCCATTAGGCAAATTAAAAAGCAAGAAAATTTCAGTTGTGTAATTTTTGTATTCTCACTTGGTAGGGTCTGCTTCTCTGGAGGATAGAGGCTTTGGATGTGCTGAATCACATGCTCTGTTGTTCCTGTAGAGTTAGAAATTTGCCGCAACAGTCTCTCCATTTCCTGCAGCTCCCCATCTATAGTGAGATGGTATTTATTAAAGAAGTCTGCAATGCCACAGGTTGTTGGGCAGTAGCTACCCTAAAGTGGAAAGAAAAATAATTGGCAGTGTTTCAGGAGCAAAAACAGGAGAGCAGAATATTTGGGCACGGGAACTTTTAGGCATTGTTTATACAAACGATTGTGGATAAAAAAGTGCAGGTATTTCCTACTTTGCCTGCTGCATTTGAATTTACAGAGGCAGTTTGCTTTCACAGTATGTACACACACACACATAGAAAGGAAATGGTTCATGGTGTTACTTATAGCATCTTCTAGATACATGCTTTTGTCAACAGCACAGCCTCTCCTACATTTTTACCAGCATACACATCTATTAATGGATAAGGGGCTTAAGCACAGCATATTTAATGAGTATCAAAAATATCAGTGAGGATCAAATAAAGCTACAAGTGATAATGGCAGTTAATAATCAGTGTAAGAAAGCTTTAGTTAGACTCTTAAGGTAAAAGAAAGTTGTTCAGATACTTACAAATCGTTCATCTAATATGCAACAGTTTTCTCTGGTAGCAACATACTGAAGAGAAGAAAAAGACCATTTTCAGTGGCATTTCAGACCATTTTCTCTGACAGCATTTCCCACATCGACTTTTCTAACACGGTCTTTTAACTTACCGCCATGCTGGTGGAAAAGAGCAGGGAGAGGAGAGGCCCCAGGGGAGCCCAGCTGCCTAATCTCTGCACCATTATGTCTGTCCCACCAGGTGCAGCTGACTGCTCAGTGCAGTTGTGCAGGTAGCAGCTGAAAATGTTTGACCCAGCACAGGGTGGCAGCAGTTTAAGGGCGCATGCTGAAGCTGGGGGCGGGCACTAGGAGGTGGTGGGAAGAGGTGGGGTAGGGGGTTGAGGTGGATTCCTGGAATTTGCACATCTCTCACTCCTCCCATTTTCAGAACCTGCTTTACACTTATCCGCTTTATCTCTGCTCCATCTAGGAAGTCTTAGGAGGGGCATGAAGGTGCTACTTCTAGTAACATAAGAATATAGAAACACACATGGCTTCAGAATTTTCATGCAAACAGCACAAGGAAGGGACACAGAAGGAATATGAATTATGCATAACAACTAATAATAGCCTAACAATTAATACTATTTTGTAGTTACATAGTACTTTCTCACCACCGATCTCAATGTACCTTGCAAAGAAAATCACCATCATTGTACTTATCCACTAGATGAAAAAACTGAGGCTGAGAAAGGTAAAATTCATGATGGGCATTAAAAGAAGCCTGTGTTATTTCTCACAGGCATTGAAAGCACAAATCTTCCCTATAATTCTACTCAAGAAGTCTATTTGAATGACTTTGGTGAAAGCTTCCTTGCTGGGGAATGAATGTTGCCAGTATCTGCCTTATTTGTTACACCTACAAGACTGGTGACAGGCTCCCTCTTCTGCTATGGATTTTATCCCAGCCAAATTATTTATGTATGCTCTTCTGCTTCCTATTCATATTAATAGCTTTCTACTCATATCCTGCATGTCTTTAGGCTGTGGCTTCTACAGAGAAAGCCTGCTTTTCCATCTGTACAGTATCACGTGATGAAACAATGTTCAGTGAGGCTTTTGACTTCAAGATGTTTGACCAAATAATGGAAAGAATGGTGGGACTGGGGCTCACTGCTAGATCTGTTGTTATTGACTGTCTTTGTTATTTCAGGGAAATGACTTCACCTCTGTATAGCAGGACCAATGTTTCAGAAACAACATATAGAAGCTAGAGGTTATACTATTACAAAATTAGACGTTGATTATGGCCTGAAATGCAGAGTTCCTGTCCTTTGTATCCTCTTTTCATCTGGTCACATCTGGTCAAACAGAAGATACCCATCATGTTTAAGGATCTAGACACATATTTCCAGAAGGAAATCTGAGCATTTACAATGCTAAAGGTCACATTCATGGCTAAAAATCAAATTCATGGGACACTTATGCAAAGCTGAAATACTGTTCATGAGAGAGTCAGCTTTCCAGTAACCGTACTGGTGACCAGTGCCAGGCTGCCAAAAGTTCTTTCCAAAGAATGACCAATGCTAGAAGTTTGTCCTTCCAAACCTGGCATTGATTATCTTCAAGAGTCATGTGTTGAACATGTGTCTGTTGTCCTTACTGATACAAATAGGACATGGATCCACCTTTTACATGGTTAGTTCTTTCATACAGAGTGAAAATAAAGTAAAACTGGGTAAAAGTCTACCTCCTGTTGTGTCTTCCATTGTTGCTTCATTAATTCTGTTAACATGGACTCAAGAAACTACCAGTGAACCTCCCTGCCACTGCTATGCACACATTGCTTGAGCTGCTTCACTGGCTGCAGGTTATTTGTTAGCATACGACATAGGGCCCAGTGGATCCTGGAAGCATAATTTCAGTGGCTGTGCACCACCAGGATTCTTTTAAATAGGATTATATAGTATGAGTAGGTTGCTAGTATGAACTTCATAAAATAACTGTCCCAGTTTCAACCACATATGTACAATCAATAGTGCAGATGGGCACACAATGTGTGTGACACAAGTGAACCACTTTAACAGAGTAAAGAGCATACCCTTCCCTTTTGTTGCTTGAAACTCTCTCACAGTTAAAAACAATAACACACAATAATCATAGTGCAGATTTACACTCATGAAGGAATCAATTTTTAACATTGTGTTGATGATTACCCCAATATCTGTACACTGCATTTGTAAGTGTTGCCTAGTTGTATTTCTGATTACAACCTCTTGTGCTTCTTAGCAAGGGTAAATATTTTAAATGAATATTTGTGTTTATTTTACTTATTATATGGTCATGATTTAGCCTTGAATAATTAATCCTTCACTTCCTTCTCCTTTCATCTGTGGCTCCACCTAAGAAATTAATGTTTTTTATTAAGTTGACAATAACATGTATGCTTAGTGGAATGGCTATGTAATACTGTTTCTGGCTGCAAAAGAGCTGACCCATTTACCATACAAATTTACTAGAGACCTTGTTGTACTCTGAGATGTGCCCAATATAACTTGACTGTGTTGATTTTCTGGACAGTTTTTTCTTTCCAGTAAGTCTATTTGCTGATTTGGCAACAAATGAGGAACAATTTGTGTAGCACAGGCAGAAACAAGAGTTCTCAAAGTCAATTCACTTTTTTCTTGACTTTTTTCCTTTTTTTTTTTTTTCCCCTCTTTAGTATATAGTAAAGGTGAATCATTATTTGATTAAAAGAACTTACTTCAACTCCATTTTTATTAGTATTTTTTCCAAACAGCTACTAGAAGACTATCCAACACCTTCCCATTATTCACAGTAAATCTTCCCTCAGAAATACAAATCAGAAGAAATAGGCTTGTGTTTGTAAATTATTTCCTGAATATCAGAGTATTCTTACAGCTCTCTTAGAAAACCAACTGCTTTTTTTAATACATGAGCCATACTTACATGCCTTAAGAATCTAACTTGAAAAATCAGTGTATTTTTTAAATTGAATTTGTGCAGTGGACTTGGCTGGAGATTGTTGTTTTGTTTTTTTTTTTCTTGCCTTTTTATTTTTCAGATACTGATTTTCATATGGAAAAATAAACACCAAATATAAATGTTGCAAACACTCCAAAACTATTGAAAAAAATATTGTCTACTTTGCTTTGCTACATTATCAATATGCATTACCCTGCTTGTAGTACTAGTAAGGTACACATATTAGTGAGCAAAATCCCCTACACGATGTCAATAAGTGAGTGACAATTAGGATGAGAAACAAAGATGACTAAAAAGCTGTCTAGTATTCAAGGTATGCTGCTACTGCACTGTAAAGCGTACTGCTTTACAAACAAAAGCAAAAAAGTGAAAATAAAAAAAAAAAGTTTTGTAACTCATCTTTCTGTTTCTCTTTCAATATTCAACACTTGGGCAAAAGGTAAATGGCAACGTTTTTGCCAATCTGATAGTCCACTCTGCGCAACAGTTCTTCCTTGCCCTTCCTGAAGTGAAATGCCTGGAGGATTCATGAGTCAGCAAAAATTAGCTCTCAACTGTTTTGTATAGAAGATTTTTGTTTCTTTACACTTAGGAAACCAGTAAGACATTCACTACGCTTCAGTTCAAATATAGGCTGTAAACTGTTCTGTTTCTGAGGAAAAGTAGGAAATGGATGTACTTGTGTCAGCAATGGCTTCCCATGTTGGAGAGAATTCATGGGATATTTTGATGCATGAACACTGTGAATACAGAAGAGATTTTCTAAAATACTACAAAATCCCAAACCATGTGTTTGAATCAAACATCATTATTGATCTTTGAGTTGTTTATGCTTTATACTGGGGTATAGATGCAACATGGCAAATCTCTTCCTTTACTGATTTACAGAGATAATTTTCAACTGTTGATTCACTTAGCAAAGGTTGGTTTTCAGACTGTCTGCAGAAGAGAGATTGCAATGTATGCTTTACCTTGAGGGCAAGAGCAGTGAACTCCATTTGTTAAACAAAGAGATGCACTAATTTGTGGGAAGGAGATAAGTAATAAATTCAAATATTTGCTGAATATTTTGTAATTAGTTGAGAGGACAGAGCCTCAATAAACTAAACAGAGCCTACTCAATAAGCTAGAATATTTGTTAGTATTTGTTAGTGTTGCTTAGGACAGGAACCTATTTACTGTGACATTAGAAGAAATACAAAAAATTGAATGTATTTCACAATAAAACCTGGGTCTGTGATATTCTTTGCCTGTACTTTTTTAAGCAAGCAGAGGAAGCTTGACTATTAGAAAAAATCCTAGAAAAAATAACAGAAAGTGCATGTACTCTGTATCATCCTCCCATAGCTCTGAATGCTATGAATTTGGGATGGCAGTAGTAGAAGAATGAATTTCACATTTCTTTTACACATCATCTGTGCTCTGTGGTAGTGCATAAGCCTGTTTATAGGGAAAAAAGCACAGGCCTACATATGGGACATTAATGGCCATAGTTACAGAATGGCCACAGTATGGCCAACAGTAACTAGCCATTAGTGACAGTAAATCTGAGTATTTAGGGTCACTGAAGAAACTGAATGTCAGACTGAACAACATGTGAACCATAACCAAGAAAAAATTTATTCTTTAATTAATTTTTTACCTTGTAACCTTTTTCTTTCTCCAGCATAAAAATGAAAGCCAGAAGTTTTTGTTTTGTTTTTTCTACCTTTCCTTCTCAAAATCTATGAAAGGAATTAAAAACCTGGTTTACTCTTAAATTGATGGAAGTGGACTCCTACCATGAAATAGATTATGGCATCTATTATTTTTGACACTTATCCTCTACACAGGCCACAAATACAGTAGATTTTTTTTTTTTACTAGCACCTCCATGTATGAATTTTGCATAGACTTGTTACCATCTGTAGCCTCTTCCAGGCTTCACCAACAATCTCACAGTGCCATCTGTTGTCCTCAAAGAGTAATAAACTTTTTCTACAATCTCTGAGAGGTCAAAATCTCAAAGTTACAACTTGACCATCACAGAGCATTGCTTCCCAAGACTCTAAACAACTTGCCTCTTTTCATGTTTTCATCAAGGCAATCCTAACATCTACAATGAAATGATGGACTCCGAACTAATCGTTACAAAGCACCACTGTCTTAGTATCTTACACATGTAGGACATGCATTCTCTCGTATGCATGTAAACATCCCTATGCAAACTTGCTAATTGCAGTCACGTTCCATGAGTGCTTTAAAACGGTCTCTGACAAAGCAAGGTCCAGCCTATTGCAGAACCATGGGTAGTTGCTGTCAAAATTTCTTCTACAAAAATATTAGAAAGAAATTGGAAGAACAAACCACCTTCTAGATTACAAGATTGTTCTGCCAAGGTACATCTGCACGTGTGAATATTTGTATCTTAATACAGATAAAAAGTATTTGCTCAGGGCAAAATGCACATGTTTACCTCTCTGCATAGTGCAGACAGCACAGGGGATGCTGTCAGGAGCAGATGACACTTTTCGGAGTTGGGGATAGTTTTGCAAAAGAGGCAGGTGCACAGTGGTGAAGCACAGCCATCTGCTGGCCTCTTGTTCTACTGGTTGGTTGAGCAACCTTGTCTTTTCACGTCCAGAAAATCAGTTTTGCAGCATCTTGGTCCAACCCATTTCATCGGGGGGGGGGTGGGGGGGGTGGGGGTTTACTTACATTCATGGGTTGCAAATTATTATGTTTGTTACTGATTGGTTTTTATTTCTGATATGTATAAGCACAGATGTGAGTGATGCTACAGCATGTTGATTATGGAGTCTCAGCCAAAGTAAACTGCCTTTGAATTTCAGCACAGGATTTGAGACCATTGCAAGACTTGCTGAGGATTAGTCATGTTTTCTGCTACATTATAGTATGTTGAACTCTCACTGCAATGTATTCCACATTGAAATGCCATATTGCAATGGAAGATACTTTCAACTTTAGCTACAGAAAGCGTTTGTCTTTATGGATATACAGACAGCTGTGTATTTTGTACCACACAGTGCTCCTTCTGGTTCTTGCTTCAAAGTTTAAGCAGCTACAATAAAGACAGATTGGTTTATTCAGGACAAAGCTACCTAGAGTCAGCTACGTATACGTTTTTTCCCCCACTGTGATTATTTGGATGTTTACTAGTTTACAGAGACTCAAAACCTGCAAGCTTTCACCATACTAATTGTTTAATAATCAAAAGTTAGGCCCTCTCTGTGTGTAGGGAACCAGCTTTTCTTCTCTGTGACCTCTTTGGTTCTGCCTGTTTAATAACTTAGTACAGTAATTGTTCATAATTTCTGGCACTTAGAAAGTTAGAAGATGGTGCTTTAAGACATTTTTGCAATAGGAAAACACTGCAGCTCCCTAAATAAAGAACCAGATTCTAAGATCACAGTATCAATATTTTCTATGTTCTCTCAGCTGTATAATTTCTAACTGTAATTAGAAATCAGGACAATCGGACACTCTATCAACGATTCCCGAAAGTATTTATTTAAATATTTTCAACATGGCTATATTTTACATCAGTAAAATCATCTGTCATCATCATATTCTTAGCAGCATCTGTCACACTGAACATTGTGTTTTTCGGCATTCCCGCAAAGACCCCACACTTTATGAGTGTTTAATTTGCAAGAGATTTGCAAGAGATTATTCAAAACCAGCTAGACCTAGCAGTTACTGTAGTCACAGTACTTGTCATACCAGATGATTGACATGGATTTTTCTCTAGCCAGTGAGTCACTCTCTGTCTACACATATCTCTACATGACTAGCCCTCTGTGGAGATGCTCAAAGACAGCCCCCTAATTCACAGTTTAGGATTCGGATACTGTTCCTCCATATGTAACTGGGAATTTTGTGACATTCACTTCATGTCCATTGCCTTAGAAATTCAGTCTGGGATCTGATAAACACTTCATATCAAAACTGAGACGTGTTCCCACAGAAATCACACTTTTCATTTAGGGGAGGAGGAAAAAGTTCAATAAACATTTCATAGCCAGACTATCTGAC
Organism: Indicator indicator; assembly: GCF_027791375.1. NCBI lineage: Eukaryota > Metazoa > Chordata > Aves > Piciformes > Indicatoridae > Indicator > Indicator indicator. Next base: position 23,260,318 of record NC_072017.1, on the reverse strand, counting down.
ATGCTTTTGACATTACCACAACCCTCAAAGAGGACTGCGCTTTTTTAACCCCACCACTCCACGCAAGGCGCCTAGTAGTGTCTTTGCCACAAGGACACCACTGCCTTGCCAGACCAGCAGCACCCTAAAGATGCAGCAGCCCCAAACGTGCCTGGCCTTGATCCATGTTCAGCGTGGGCTAGAATAAAGCTAGACGCCCCGTTTAGGCACGACCCGCAGCGCAGCCACCACTGCCCCCCAGTTGCCGGGCGCTACGCATTGAACCATGTAAGCCAGCCGGGACGAGCGGGGACTTTTAGTGCCCCTGTCATTTTCCCCATCCATCTCGGGGCTTATACACTCTTGAGAGTCACTTCTTCCAACCACCCGCACACGCCCCCAGCGCTTTCCCGGCGATCTGTCGCGCTGCTGCCGCGGGTTGGGCCGGGGCGGGCCCGGGCCTCAGCCAAGGGCGGTGCGTAGGAGCCCGCCCGCCGCCACTGCGATGAGCTACGCCGCGCTGCTTGGACTCCGGGGGCCGCGGCTCCTGGGGGCCGCGGCTCGCCCGCCCCGCTGGAGCAGGGGGCATAGTACCGATTGCGAGCCTCCCGCAGGCGCCGCGGTGCGCATCGGCTGCGCCTCGGGCTTCTGGGGCGACACGACGGCCGCAGGTAGGGGCGGCGCGGGGCCAGCGGCGGCGGAGACTGCCCGCAGGTGGGGCAGGGTGACCCGTCCCGGTCGCCGGGGCACCGAGGCCTGGCGAGGCGGTCTCACCAAGCTGCCGGGCGGCGGCTGTCTAGCGCCGCAAGCAACCCCATTGCGTAAGCGGCCGGGCCCGGGCTGGTGCAGCACGCCCGGACGGGGCGGGCCGTCCGCGGTATGGCAAAGGCGGGACAGCCCGGCTTGCCTCTGCGCGCCGCTGCGGCCGGGTCGCCGTACCGGGGTGTTAATGATGGGTCCTTCCCTGCTCCGACAGTGCCGCAGTTGCTGTACGGAGGGAAACTGGATTTCCTCGTCTTCGATTATCTCTCCGAAATCACCATGTCGTTGCTGACGGCTGCCAAAGCCCGGTCTCCCGTAAGTACCCCTCTGTACTTCCCCGGCTCTCATCCGACCCACATCACGCTGGGAACCCGTTTAAGACATGTCAGCTTATGGGGGCACGATCGCTGCTCTGTACATATTGCTTGAATGTGTTTATTTAGTTTTGTATGTTCAGTTTCATCTAGTAAAAGCTTTCACATGCTCTTCTATAGCATTACAGTTGTTCTTCCCTGATTTTTCTGTTAACCAAGAAAAGGGTTTGGGCTGTCTTAACAGTAACAAATTATTACAGCTTTTAATTCTTTCAGGCTTTAGGTTACACTCCAGATTTTGTCTCCGCTGCCATGGCTCCCTATATAAAAGATATTCACAGGAAAGGTAATGCCACTCTTCGCATGAGTTTGTTAAAATTAAGTTCATTTGCTTAAATAAGTTTTGTATTACTTTTATTGCTATAAACAGCTGGATTTTACCCCAATGTATTGCTGTCTTCTAGGAAGTGTGTTTAAACATCAGCAAGAATTCCATTGCGATGTTCAAGTCTAATGGAACATTAAATCGGGTTAATTCAAAATGTTTGCTGTAATCGGAATATATACATGTATTTCTTATTGTAGCTTTTGTGAATGGAAGATTGCTTTACTTTACAGATCTTCCTTAAAAGACATTTTCAATGCTATCAAAAAGTTTTTCAACATTGCCATCTAGTTTTAGAATTTCAGTTATTTTCTGCTTTTTTTGTTCTGTTTGCATTAGTACAGCTTCATAGCTTTCTGAGGTTAGGAGAAGAAAGGGGATTCTTTCTAAGTATTCAGTACTTTGCTAATAGAATCTGGAATTTATAGAGATAGGTGCGTATTTCTGCTAAAATACAGTTCTTTGGAGATCATGGATGCCTGAATGATGTCAAATATTGTTTCTGAAGGAGTTGTTTTGATTCTGTCTCATCATGTATGTCTTTTTGGTCAACTTTCTGTTTCCATGCAGAAAGGAAAGATGAGTAGTAGCTATAACAGTTATTTTTTCAGTGGACAGTTTTGCATTTGCTTACTCTGATCCTTTCACGAATTAAATAGTCTTCATATCTTAATGCGATTTTTACTGCTTTACTTGATTAGATACTTGACACCTTGCAAAGGTAGTACCTTGCACAAGTGATTGAGGCTGCTGAACTTAATTTGTTTATTTTGTTTAGGTGTTCGTGTCATCAGTAACGCTGGTGGAATTAATCCACTTGCTTGTGCAGCTGCCCTTCAGGAGGTGGCAAAGAAAGCAGATGTTGACTTGAAAATAGCTGTTGTTGCTGGAGATGACCTAATGAATGAGGTATTTTGCTTTGTCTTAAGTCTTGATAGCAGTGTAGAAATTATTTTAGTTTGCATAGCAAGGTGGTATTTACGATCCTATTGGAACTTATTTTGTATATCTTCATGCGGTAGCCTTTTACCCTTAAAGACATCTAAAAATTGTTGCTTCATTTTCTCTATTTTTTAATTAATAAACCAAATTCTTAGCATATCTCTTGGTGTGTAATTGGGCTGAATTTTATCAGACTGTGGATCTGCTGTTAATTGTTTTGAAGGAAATCTGATCTGGGGTTGGCTTGCTCTTAAGGGGGAGCTAGGATGTGCTGTTACTTATTGTTTCTGTCTAAACTAAATAATTCTGAATGTTTTATCTCCTAAATTTAAATGTGATGTAGTTACATGTGTTCAAATATTCATCCCTTCTAGATTTTTTTAGCAGTTTACAATCATTTCTTGTTATTTTGTTTATAGGTAGCTGTTTTCTGGTTGTCAAGAATGTTTATAGCCATGATATGGAAATAGATTTGCACTATAGTTAAACCTCTGCTTGTATCTTGTAAAATTATTTGTGTAGGTTTTCTTGCTCCTTGCATTCTATTGAATGTGGAAGATGGTCAAGTAAGAGTATTTTAATTTTTTTTGTCATTTGCAAATTATGTACAGTGCATGGACTTCCTTTCAAGAAACTTCTGCCCTACTGAAATTGTTTTAGCGTCAGCACTCTGGAATTTCGCTATTGGTACAACGGTGAAATGGTCATTGTTTGAGCTTGGCGTGGACATTTCTGATTTGAAATGAGTTTTTTTTTTCATGCTGTTGTCAGTACCTAACTTAAGAGAAACAAAATGAGACCATTTCTGCTGTCTACGGACAACTTGAACTGCTAATACCAAACATCACAAATTACACTAGGAAATGTTATTTGTGTTTGTACCATAGAATACCAAATTAATTTGAAATGGAAGGTTTTATACCATGCTACAGATCTTCCCTGTAACTGTCATTAGCATTGAGTCTACGCAGTCATTGGCCCCTGGATCCACTGGTTTCCCAAGCTGTCTAATACCATAGTTAAAAGACACCTACACCCTTACCTACCTCTCTGAAAACACAGTGTGTTCTAAGTATAACCTGAAGCTGCAGAATTAGCCTTGTTTTCTGGCCACATCAACTCCGCAGTTATGGCAGACATATTTCTGTTTGCAGGGGTTATTTATTCAGTCTTATAGCAATTAAAGACAGTTTTAAAGCCCAGAGAATATACCAGTTCGTTGTAGTTGATCACCTCTGAACGAGCTATCATTCTTTAAAGACTGATTTAACTTTTCATGTCTGTTGGCAAACTGCACTTTAAAGTCTGTCTAGAGCTTTTAGCCTGTTAACTGATTTGTATTGTTGCTAATTTTAATGATTATACTTTACCTAGAGTTGTGAAGTGTCTGAAACTAGTAAAAAACTTACAGTAGATAATACAAAATACTTGGAAGATGTGACGTCTTCTTTATTTTCTAACAGAAAGACAACCTAAAAGGAGCTGGTATCACTGATTCAGAAAGTGGCAAACAATTTCCAGAGAGCATCCATAGCATGAATGCATATCTTGGGTGAGTTATTTTAACAAATTTTTATTGTGGAAAAATAATTATAACACATTTTCTACATGAAATCTGTTTGTTTTGCAAGTAGAACCACCTGGTATGTGAGGTTCACCTTTATATTATTCAGACAACCAGAAGAAAAATTTTGATTGTAACTCTTAATTTAGAACCTTGCCAGTTGTGACTCCTTAGCATTACATCTCCTGTGGATCCTCAGGAGCCAAAATAGTTTTAGTTCAGTTACAACAATGGCAAAAATCCTTTTTCATATGGAATGTATCCTGTTGCTGCGTGGAACAGTTGTTCAGGGTGCTGTCACTAGAGAAGTGCAACAGAGAAATTCAAGTATTGGGATGCTCTGACTCCCATAGGAGGATCCATTGGGTTTCAGGCTTTGTACCATTGAAATTGTGGAAGCTATCTTTCCAGGAGGGATCACTGTTCTGCAGAGTCTTACTTGCTTCCTTTATGATACTAAAGCATTCCCATAAATCTCTAAATGTAGGTGTTGTAGCTACCTGATCATGAAAAGTCATTTTCATTGTCACCAACAACTTGAGAAGAATTGATATCAGTCACGTGTATCAGGGGAAGGACTGAGAAATGGCACACTGTTCAGGTGTTCCCAAAAGCCAGTATCTCTTCCAGATGGTGATCCTGATTTTGCTTTTCCATCCTCCATAGCATACATACAGTCCCTCCTGCATTTCTGTATTTATGTATGAGGTGTGCAGAACCTCGATTTGTGCTTCTTACAGTATGTAAATTGTGTAGGAGGTATAAATCGTTTCTGTATGGTGTATATTTGATTGTTGGTCTAGCTAGTGGCTTAGTTGATGTAGCATTGGGAAAAAAAAAAACCGTACATACATTTTTTGTTTACATCACTGATAGAATCTCTGTGTCAAAATTTTAACTTGTTTCTTTACAAAAGTGGGGCTAAGTCTAAGGAAACTATAGAAGAACACTGCTCTTGGTTTTATTTTTCAAGGCACATGGCTTACATAGTTTGTGTTTCCAAGATACCCATTTCATTAAGAATAGAAGGCTTCTGCAGATAGCATGGGTTTAGAAGCCAGGGGCCACGCATGCTGTTCAAAGTTGATTACTAAAGTGTATAAATCCAAGCAGTTCACCTGGGTGAATATTTTCAAGACTGACTAATTTTACCTGTCTCTCTGAGCATCAAGAGAAGTGTTTAATTTGTCATTTAGGTACTTGAATTTGACAGGGTGATCAGATCTGATGATTGCTTTTTAAAATATTCCTGTTGTATATGCAAAATGATAGACTGGTTGCTAAAGATGTTTTCATTGATTTCCTATGTAATTGATTTTCCTGCATGGCAGGGAACTGGTATTTTTAAACAATGTTTTAAAAAATAAAAGTACTTATGGTTGTGTTTTGTAATCCTCAGTGCAAGACCAATAAGCAGGGCTCTTGACCTTGGAGCTGATATTGTCGTGACGGGTAGATGTGTTGACAGTGGAATTGTATTAGGACCACTCATTCATTCTGTAAGTACAAGTTAATTTCCAAGTGATAATGAACATATGTGAATGCATATTCCGCAATCATTGCTGCTGAATAGAGACAAAAGAACAATTTTTGCTCCTTATGAAAATGTAGATGAATAATAAATTTAAGATAATGAGCATCTTGGTTTTTATTTATTTTCTTTTTCCTTTCTCGCATGTGTGAAAAGTTGCCAGCTTTCATTTCTCATGAATTTATAGCAGGGATATTTATGAACTTTTGTATCATGAAGCTGGAAAGCGTTTTGGTAAAGTTAAGGAAGCCTTAGTATGTTTCACCAGTGTTTCAGTCCTATTTTCACAGGCACCACTCACCCCCTTCAAATGTAGAGTGCAAGGTTAGTGAGAAACAAGTCTGTTTTGCTTTACCGCAAGGTGGCGATAGCGGCGCTGACTTGGCTTTTGCTGGGGTGGCACATGAGGTGGTCTGAAACACTGGTCTTTTTCAGTGGATAAGCAGTTCTAAGTCGTTGAGTTTCAGTGCAACATTTCTCAAATTCCTTGACTTTCAACCAATTATACAAGTAGGATATGTAGTGAATGAAGCTTTTTTGGGGGCCTATCTGTTCAAACAGTACAAGGGTATGTGTTAAGTGTCTAGTTACAAACATATTTTCTCAGACTTACTTCATACTCTTACGATTTCATGTGTCCACCATTGCCTAATCTAGAATTAAATTTCCACACATATAATCATTGTGTTATTTTATTCCTAGCTGTTTGCATTCTCAAAAGTAATTCTCAGTGTGTATTATTTATACCAGAGGGGCCTTATCTGATTGAATGAAAGATTTTTAGGTATAATCCTGCTAAATTCTAAAGAAGTAATGAGTGTATCGCTTGCATTGTATTGAACTTGGGAAAAATAATTTCTAGTTAAACAGAAAACGTACTTCCAGTTTTTAAGAATGAATGGTGGTATTCCAGGAACTGATAATTTTCAAAAGCTGAAAATCATAGTGGTTTATTTACATGACACAAAATAGATGCTAGACTTCTAAGCCCTGGGGTTTGCAAATTTTGAATAATATGAACATTGTACTTCTGTTTTTTTGAAGAGGACCTGACTAAGAATTTTCTGTTTGTCTGGGTGTATCAGTAAGAGAAAAATTGAAACACATCAGAGCCCTTCTACTAATTTATTGTATAGCAATTCAAGTCCATGCGCAGCACTTGTCAATTCCTATTCTTCAGATATCTGCAATTAAAATGTATCTGATGTGTTGTTACTCAAAACAATGAACATACTATGTGCAGTTTTCTGTACTGTATAAAACTTTTATATGTGTAATATATTCCTATTTTTCTTCTAGTTTGGCTGGAATAGGGATGAATTTGACTTGCTAGCTGCAGGAAGGTAAATGATATAAGAGGAAGTGGGTAAATCTATATTGCATACCATGTAATGTCAGCATAACAGAACTTTTTAAGCACTTAGTGATTTTTGCATGTTGTTACTGAATTTGTTTATTTGAATGTTTTTGCTAGGTTTTGTGTTCATTTTTTAATGATCACTTAATACATTCTCATTTGCAACTGAAATTGTAGAAACTTCATTGTGGACCAACTTTAACAAAATGAGGAAAGGAGTGAATTATTTTATTTAACAAACTAACTTTATCGTCCTGTCCTTTTCGTGTCAGGAGATGAAATCTTGCAGTACAGACCATTGATTATCAGCTTTTTCTGTTTAGCCATCACTGTTGATAGTTGAAATGGTTGTAGGGCTTATCCTCAAAGATGCACAGAAGGAGGTCCAGTCAGAGGTCAGCATGCTTGTATGGTTTTACAGAAGTGCGCTCTGAGTCCTCCAGTTTGCAAACCGTAGTTGTAACTCCTAAAGTTAGGAATCTGAATCAGTTAGTATAGGGTAAAATTCTGTCACCTAAAGTAGTTTTCTTCATCATCTGACTGTTACTGAAGTCCATAAAAATGACTGCCTACTTAGGTGACCTGAGTATACCTATGTTTGAACCTCCTGTGGTTTGAGAATAAATGTGGAGAAAAACTCCAGCTCTGCTGAATTTAGGATGATATATGGACTATCATGATGAAGGATTTGAAAATCCTAAGTCCTAATCATAATAATTGAAAGAAAGATGTTGTAGCTTTTGGTTTAAAAAGGAGCTTCATGTAGTTACATAGGGTGCAGACTGCTGAGATCACAGAATCACAGAATTAACAAGGTTGGAAAAGACCTCCAAGATCATCAAGTCCAACCAATCACCCAACACCATCCAGTCAATTAAACCATGGCACTAACTGCCACATCCAGTCTTCTTTTTAAACTCTTCCAGGGACGGTGACTCCACCACCTCCAATGGCCAATCACTCTTTCTGTGAAGAATTTTTTCCTAACATCCAGCCTAAACTTGCCCTGGCTCAGCTTGAGTCTGTGTCCTCTCATTGTGTCACTGTTTTTTGGGAGAAGAGACCAACCCCCACCTGGCTACAGCCTCCTTTGACGTAGTTGTAGACAGCAATAAAGTCTCCCCTGAGCCTTCTCTTCTCCAGGCTAAACAACTCCAGCTACCTCAGCCGATCCTCATAGGGCCTGTGCTCCAGACACCTCACCAGCTTTGTTGTCCTTCTCTGGACACGTTCGAGCATCTCAACATCTTTCTTAAATTGAGAGGCCCAGAACTGGATACAGTACTCAAGGTGTGGCCTAACCAGTGCCTGAGTTCAGATTAAGACTTCTGGAAATGACTGATGAAACTTGGTTTTTGGTGCCAGATATCCTTAGGTTATTTTTATTTTTTTTCAGGAAATTGATTCTTCATGTAAAAGTTACTCCTTTTAACTCTCCTTACATTCATGTTTCAGAATCCCTTGTTATGTTTAATGTGTAATTTATAAATATATTTCGTACCTGTGAAGCTAATAAAAAGAAAAAAAAAAGGGGCATGTTCTGATATTTAGCTTGATTGTGCTGCTATATTTTAAAGCTGGATTTGTGAAGCTTGATCTTTGTGGAATATTTAGTTATCTGAATGTCACTTTCCCAGCCTTGCAGGTCATCTCATTGAATGTGGTGCTCAGTGTACAGGTGGAATATTCACTGACTGGCATGCAGTACCAGACTGGTAGGTAACAGTGATATCAGTTGTGAAAACTGCTTCTACTTTATTCTTTTTGAGGGGTCAGTATGAGCCTCTTAGTATTTTTCTGTTTTAATGTTATTTTTCTGCAAGGTCTATCCTCCCTGTTGCTGCTTTCCTTTCTGGTTGACTGGAGACTTTCTTTGTTTACTTAAGCTGATGATTTAAAAAGAAATAATCCCTTGATTTTTATTTTCTTTTAGATTTCTGTTTCCTTTTTTCCTTTTAGGTTTCTGTTTTCATTTTGTATCATCTGTTTTTTTGAAAGGTTTGTTACATAGTTTCACGTGTGATTGTATTAAAATAAGCATTATGGATATTTTGGATGCTGCTCCTTCTGTTAGATTGGATTTGCCTACTGCCGAGTCACAAATTCAGCATAATTTGCTTTGGTTGGGATGAGTGTATGTCACAGTCCTCTCCTGATGTATGACTTGATCTCAACAAATATGTCAGTTGTCAGTCCTTTAAAAAAAAATGTGCTTATCTTGAGTTTAAGCTTGCTGATTTAGACTTTCACATAGAAATATCCTTCTGCCAGCTGAGAAATACCACAAGGAAGGACTAAGGTAGCCTGCTCTTGACCAACTTCTTTTTAAGAATAGTTTAAAGGTAGTCAGGGTATGTGTTTTGCATAGGATGAGTAATTTCTGGCTGCAGTTTATTCCTGTTTTCCTTGGGGTGAAAAGGAGGAATCTTGTCCTGTGCTGTTCTGAGAATGGCAGTGCTTCCTTTACCTGATGGACAGAGGGGCTGAAGAGCAGTGGGAGTGATGCAAGAGGGAAGCTTGAAGCTTTCATTGGGTGTGTTCCTGTTCCCAAGTTGACCCTGGGAAGGAGGCCACCAGGGGCAGCCTGTAGTCCAGGTGGGTGAACCGTCAGGACACTCTGTCCTGCCGTCTGAGGAGCTGCTCTTCTGAGTTAGTTCCCTAGGGCTGCCAAGCCTTTTTCTCCTCCTTGTGGTGACTATTTCTAATTCAGAGCGTGGTCCTGAAAGATGTATTTTGCTTTTCTGAGTGCCCGAACATTGCTCATCTACAGGTGAAGGCACAGAAGGCCTTTTAAAAATCAGGGTCAGACTGAATACTCGTTTTCTTATTAAAATGTGTTGTAATTCTTTAAAGATTTTTCTATGAGAAATGGCGATCTGGTTTTAAAAAATTAAAAGGAAGTTTAAGTCTATTAAGCCATGAGCTACTGGAGTGGGAGTAGACAAGTGTATATACATACTAGTGTATGTATTTATTAAAATCATCTACCTGTGTCTAAGATCATAGTCTCGTGGCTTAGAGCTGACTGGTGCTGACTTGAATCTGTGCTAAAGATTACAGAGGGTTAGCACACAATATCTTGTCCCCATTGATCTGCATGCATACTTCTGAATCGTACACAATTGTATCTGTGCTAATATAACAGTAATTTAGTTTCCATTAGGTTAAGTTTACCGGAGAATTAATCATGGTGCCTTTAACAACTAGTGATTTTGTTTGCTCAAAAAGTCTCAGGCATTTAGTTAATGAAATGCTTGAAGTAAAAGCATGTTAGATTTCAGTCTGTATGATAAACTTCTCCAACTCGTCCAACACAAAATAGTTTGTGAGCTTTAATACTACAGTTTGAGAGGCAGAGTAAAAGACTTACTGAAAAAGCAGGCTTGTGGTCCAGCCACATCTGTTTAAGATATGGGGGAAGGAGAAAGGGAAGATTTGTTAGAGAGCTTCACTGCCTCTTTTTTTTTCTTTTCTTTTTACTTCTTTCCCCTGATAAATAGTTTTTTACTGTATTTAGGCTGAATTGTATGAAAGCTTTTGGGCTGTAGGAAAATCCATTTTCCATTTGATAGTAATAACCTGTTGACTCCTTGAATTAAAAAATCTCGATGGCATGTTTTTTTTTTTTTGTTATTTAGATAGTCTGAATGTGTTTTGAGTGCATACAGATAATGCATTGCATAGTAATGCACAATAATAATAGGATAATTCATAGTCTCAGTGATGACCAAACCATGCAATACCTGCTACCACTAATATTAGTTATATTGCCAGTAGGTCAGCAGAGCTCTGACAGAGTTGGCAGAAGTTATTTGACTTTAGTCTGTTCATGTGTTCTCACTCATTTAGGAAAAGCGACATTTTTATCAGTCTCTTGAAAGCAAGCATGCGTAATTGAGATCTCAGTATCTCATAGTGTCTGTGATGCATAGTGTTAAATCCAAACCAGACCAATGAAGTTGGTTAATGGCTCTGTGTTTGCCATTCAAGTGCCTTCCACATACGAATTTCTCACTGCCATGGGTGTTTTTGTGCAGCCAAGACCGCTCGTCATTTAGTTCTGCTAATGTTTAGTGGACCTTCTACAGCTTTTATGCTGTGCTCTGGTGATGAAACACTAGAGGGCAATCTCTATTTTCCTCACATCCTATTGCCGAGGGTAGCTTTGGTTACGATTAGACTTCCATCATTTGTTGACTGTTTTTTGGGTTTTTTTTTTTCCCTCCCCAAGAACTGTAGTCCATGTTGCTCGTCTGTCTTTGGCTGCTGAAAAAGATGTAAGTGTACTTTTAAGAAGTGATGGGTATCAGTTTTTCTAACTTGTAAACACAAAAAGGAAGAACTTACAAAGTTTTAGGTTTGTGTATCTGTGTATAGTTTATGCATAAGCAGAAATAATTAGCTATGTAAACAGGAGCACCTTAAACTGAGTAAAGCCAGGCAATTCAGAGTCAGAACTTCCATTCCATGCATGTATTATTATGTCTCTGTAAGCATTAAGGCACTGGTTTGGACCCATTTAATTCTTCCAAAACATATTTTGGTTTTATTTTTTTTTCCCTAAGTTTTCTTGAAATGTTTGATGTTGACCACTCCAGGTTGCTCAATTCCAGTGCAAAAGGGAGCTTTATGTCTCAGGAATGTTCATGTTGGTGTATTGTAGCAATTGAATGCTTAGCTATGAAAACCTAAGCTTTTTTTTTTCTTGGGTATTTTTTTTGTTTCTTTATTGTCACAATTAAGTAAGTTTTTAATGTAAAACAAGAAAAGTTGCATATTCCAACTTGTGAACTTCTAATTACTTTCATTGATATAAGCTAGACTTAATTGGTTTCTGTCTGCTGACCTAAGACAGGTTAGGATTCTGGGACTTCTGTAATTGTGCTGGGTGTATCTCTGTGACGTATTTGGCTTAAACATAGGAATATTAAATCTGTAAAGTTTCATCCAGCTTTCCTGAAAATGGGCAGAGAGGTAGAGGGGATAGATACTGTTTACTTTTCCAGTGAGAGGAAGGCTGTTTGACTCACCCCTTGTGTGGATTCTTTGTTTAGCAGAGAAAATGCAAGAAATCATTAGATCACAATTCATTGAGGACTAATAAGCATTCTTATATGACTGATTTCAAGTAAACGTTGTCAAAAAAGGCACTTACTCCATTTCTGTTATTTGTGTAGTAATATGTATCAGCAGATGGCAGAAGTAGTGGTAATACATTACTGCTTCCTATTTAATGTTTAGCTTACACCACTCAATAGGGAATCATGTAATGTGTAAAAACGAAGTGTGATGACAGAACAATATTGATAATGCACATCTCTGTATTTTAATTTTCATTTAACCCCAGACATTGGTGTCTGTTAAGACTATTTAGTGCCAAAACATTGTTTTGTTTTGTTTTGAAATGCAGGAGAGAATAAGCTAATGCTGATCAGTAGAGTAATCATATTGAGGAGATGATAAACACTGACATTTTGCCCTAAGCCAGGAGTGTACAATGGTTGAGACTGCATAATCCTCTGGCCTGGGATGACCAAAAGGGTAAGTCAATAGTTGTAGTCTCTTTAAGGGCTGGATCCAGATTGCTTAATTTGGGGTTTAAACAGAATCCAGCATGTGAGTCCCAGTTAGCAGTGTGGAATCTTTTTTTCTCTGTAGCGCCATTTATTCCAGGCAGCTGAAAACAACAGGCAGCCTGATTTGCCTGCAGTTGGTCTACATGTTAAGAGTTTACATTCAAGCTGTGTTCTGAAATGCCCTAGTCAGAGAAGATGAGTGATGCAGTCAATAGATTTTTCCTAAATCAGAATTGCAACATGTTAGTACTTACAAGTGAAGAGATGCATATACCTTACCCGAATGTTTGTGCTGACCTTGCTTGACATCCATTAGCAGTTCTGAACTGGTGGTAAAGACACTGCTAGTTTCTACTTTTTGTGGTTGAAGTACTTGCCCAGTGGGTTGAGAAGCATAGCTTAGAGCTCTCCTCAGCGTGACATGCATTGAATTGTGCGTCCCTGGAAACTGCATTAGCTGTAAAGCTTAAAAATTCATACCACAGCGTATGTGGACCCTGGTTCAGTTCCATGCCACACGTGTTGCTGTGGTGGTTTTTTGTTTTTGTTTTTCTTTCAGCATGTTCCCCTGAAAGTGAGTGTACTATACTGATGATCCAATCTTTCATTGCCAGTTATCTCCTCTACCACTAGTGGCCAGAATGAGATACTCGAGGGGTTTGGCACCATATGAGGGAAGAAATGCCCATTTTATCTCAGACTAGTGCTGATCATGGATTTTGTTTTTTTTTGTGCGATGCAAATGGTATAAGATAGTCAGCAGAATGGGAGGGAAGGTTATCTTCATGGCTGCCCAGAGATTCAATAGTGCCTTGTCCCAGAATAGCCAGAGATGACATCTCTGATTAAGCAGTTCATGTTATCACCTGCAGCATGCCCATAAGTTGTAACATTTCTGAGAGCCAGAATTGCGGAAAACCCAGCATTTTACAGGGGAAAAATTAACCCAAGAGTAAGTTGTTGGCAGACAGAGGACTAGCAAAAGACTTTCAGAGCCCTGATTGCTGTTAGAGTAGGAGATCATCTGTAGGTGCTGGTTGAGAAGGTAGCTTCAGCAGGAAGTCAAGTTTTGGAGCCTAGTTACCTCTGTGCTGTAGTCAGTGAGGACCTTCTTCAACTGTTAACTCCTTACCTAGCCCTAACTTGGAGGATGTTTCTGAAGTTTAATCTTGGCCTTTCAGTGCCGCAGCTTACTAATGTACATAGTTTATTTAATTGTTAAATACTAAACACGCAACCCAAACCAGATGTCTTGGATGAAAGAACGGTAGCTGTCACATCCTTGCACAAACTGATATATATTACTTCTGTATTTTAACTCTGTGTTAAAAGAACTGTTAAAAATATGTTAGAAGTACTTCTTTCATATTTTTCTCTGCTATTAATTTCATAATTTATTTAGAATTAATTTTAGTAGTTTTTAGAATTGTTTACATTGTTTGATACTGCCCTATCCTACTGGGGGTTTTATCACTAAACTGATGCAATTCTTTTATTATTGAAGGGAGCCACTTGACCACAGTGCCACTTTGTGTGCCATCATTGTTGCTGCTGAAGTTCAGGTACACAATTCTGTGGTTTAATTCCCCTCCTACACTGTACAAAACTGCAGCTTGGCTATGGGTTTTGCAGCTTTATGCTGGGCATGTTACAGATGATGTTGTATGGAGTGTAGTCATTCAGCCAAACTTACTGGTGAAGAGGGAAGAGATTTATTCCTTTGGTGAAAGCATTGCTAAGGTGCTTGATGTGATTGCAGTGCCTGTGATATGTGTTAGAACACCCCATCAAGGTAGCTGTTGCTGCTTGGGAGCACTAACACCAGGCTTAAGTAGTTGTCCCTTTACTAGATCATGCTATAGGAGTGACTTAGGGCAGAAGTCTTCCTTGACACTTTTTCTAACAGTGTAACATTGAAAGAGATGATGGAAGAGTAGGTCACTTAATGTTCTTTTCCTTGACATTTTGGGTCGTGGATTTCAGAATGGTTTAAATATATCTAAAAATTGTTATCTTGCTGGGACATGCTAGTATCTTGTGCCAGCATGCCTTTCCTAGAAAGACTTTTGTGTTTCCGCTTTGTTTTCTGGTTTGGAGAGGGGTTTCGGGGAGAGGCAAAGGGCAAGCTTGTTTTGTCTGTTGTTTGGGGGTGGTTTTGTGTGTTAGAATGTCCTTCTGTCCTTCATACAATTTTCTTGGAAGCTTTGGTTTAACATTTTGCTTTAAGAGGTAAGAACTGAGTGTCTTTTTTGAATAGCCTCAATCTTAGAGGCTCTTTAGAAGCTGTTCATAAAAGTATGTTTGTACTTACATGGTCTCCTTCCAGCTACCCTGGCAGCATAAAGTATTCCACCGTAAAGATTCTCTGACTTTGGCCTTAAGACAACAGTAAAATCAGTCTGTCCTTCCTTATGCATACTAAGATCTGAATAATAGAATGATTTATATTGATACCGTTTATCTGCTGTTTTCCATGATTGGGCTGCTTTTAATGATTTGTTTGCCAGGTTTTGATCATTTTAGGGGGTGGAATTTCTCTCTTTGCCTTTGTTTTTCATTTTTAAATGCTTTGGATCTTTTGACGGTAGAGCTTGGACAAACTGAGGTTTAATCAATGTTAGTAGAGTCAGTGGTTCAGAGTAGAAAGTTGCATGTCTGCAACTTCTTCCTTCAAAACAAAGGTCACTGGGGAGCAGGTGCAGGAATGTGTCATAAAAATTGCATGTGCTGATGACTTAGATAAAAGTGGGCTGCAGCAAGAGTACTAGTTGTCACTTCAGTGGGATGGAGTGTACTGGGTAATCTGTCTTGATGGAATTGATTTCTCTTTCAGTAGGTGATTCAAATAAGCTGTGTTGAACCTGCTAGTGAGGGACGGTCAAAGCACACAAGCATGGCTCCTTAGTTACAGCCTTGTTCAGTCACTGATCCTGAGCAAATTCTGAGGCTCTCAATATGTGTCTAATTTTGGTGTTGATTTTTATTCTGTGTCACACTTGAAAAAGGTGAAAGTTACTTATTTCTTGCTGCTCTACTTTGTCCCTCCACTTCCCCTTGAAAAAAGCTAAAAACCCTACAATAACTTGTGTAAAAAATTGTTGATTCCATGCAAATGTTTGTATTCACCATGGTGGGGGATCTTTGTTTCACTTTTTCTGTTGTTTAAATACTTTCAAAGGGCAGTCTAATGAAGTATTATCTCTACTGATTGAATGTAGGCTTTTCTAGGTGTCCTACAGCTACTGTACTTTCCAAGTTTTGTACACCGTCAGTGTTAAAGTTGCTGATCTCTGGCAACAGAGCTTGTGTCTTAATCCTTTTTTAAAATAATGGGCTTATGTTTGAAGCTTCCCAATGATAAGGAATCTGTTCAAACTCCCATGAACTTCCACAAATGACACTTAAGAGTTCACTGGTTTCTTTGCTTACTTCCTTCAAAATGTTGTGGATTTAAGTTACACAAACCATGTTAATCTAACCTTTACTGATAACCAATTTAGCTGTATGTTCAGCACATTGTTACCACTAATACTCAAAAACAATGTTAAGGATGGACTGATTTTAAGTGTGTGTGAAAAACTTGAAGGTCATTGACTTTAGAGTGGTGATGTTGACCACCTTTCATTATTACATGTTTAGAACAATTTCGCTTTTGCAAGGGGCTGTATCTCTTTAACCCTTTTTGTGTCTCTGGGATGAATTTCCATCTTGCTGTGAAAGAGGGGAGAGATCCAGGTAGCCTTTTTTGAATATTAAAGCTCTGTTTTAATTTTCACGTATTTAAAGATTCTAAAGTATTTTTTTAAAAGGTGGTGTCTTTTTTGTTTAGTGCTTGGTTTTTGTTTTGTTTTTTCTTTTTTTTTTTCATGTTCTCAGCAAATAAGATAAAAGTCTTCTAGCTGGGAAAGCAGTTATCTTGATCTCACTCCCATAACCCTGGAATTCTACAGTGTTACTGTAATGTCAGCATGTGCCTCTTACTAGGGGGAATATTTTAATTTTCAAATATATATATAATTATCTGGTTTACTGGTTTTCTTTTTGCTATGCCTCATCATTTTCTGTTTAACTTGTCTATCACTTGTTCTGGGCTGAGTATCTTAACTTTTATATGTCTTTCTGTTTTCTCATTATAACTTTTAAGTGTGTAATTTATTATTAACATGAAATTGTACTTAATGAGTGTGATTATTGCTGTTTCCTATTTTACCACATAAAATGCATCCTCTTGTTTTGTTTGAACAGTTTGTTCAGTGCTTTTTCCTGTGTATATTTCTGCAGAAATAACCAGATATGTTACAGCTCTTGGACAGTTTCATTTCATTAGTCATTACCATAAAATTTTGGTATGTTTTTACTCATTTTTTCTTTTCACTTCGCCTTTATTTATAGTTTTTTTTCCAATGTTTTTCTTGTTCTAGGCACAACATAGGCTTTCCCATTGTAGAATGTTCCTCTGAAGGAGACCTTATTCTTTCCAAACCACCAGACACAGGGGGACTAATCTCTTTTGGCACTGTAGCAGAACAGTTGGTGTATGAGTTGGGAAATCCTCAGCGCTATCTTTTACCAGATGTCACATGTGACTTTTCCGATGTTTCCATCACTGAAATTCCAGGTTAGTCCTCTTACATGTTAAGAGATCTGTGTGAAGAAGCTGAGTTATCAAACTAACAAATTTACTTTAATGTCCATCTTTTCTCTGCATATTTAATGTTAAATTTGTTCCATGGAGTGTGATACTGTATTAAACTGGTCTTTTCAAGGGCTTTAGCTAGAAATCCCTTCAGTAATTTTAACAGTACTCTTACCTTGCTAGCTGACGAATGTAAATCTTCAATCACTGCTCCTTTTGTTTTAATTTTTAATGCATGCCTTGTACCTACCACGTCTCTCAATTATGTATTCTGTGTAACACTGAAACAGCTTCAAAGCAGTGCTTGGTAATGGTTTTTCTTAGACATTTAGGTGAGTTGTTTTAAGTGGTAGAAGCATGCCTAGGTACAGGGTTTTCACCAGAGCATCTGTGTGAAAAGTTCTTTTGCTGTCCTCAAAACTCTCAACAGCCAATAGACTAAAGATGAATATAACGTATGGTCTGGATTTAACTTTTACAGCAAAATGAATAAAAAAGCCCAGGCATAACAGATTTGAAGATGTGTAGGGTGGGTAAGACAGCTTGAAAAAAAACATTTACCTACAGTCATTTGAATTTTTTTTTACTGCATCTGTATTATTTATCCTTTTTCATTCTAATGAAACTTACCTTTGACAGTATGCTGAGTGTCTTTATAAAACTGAAAACAGTTGAAATCTCAAAGTAAAAACTTGCTGTGATAAAACCCAAAATGCTGTAGCATCAAAAATTATTTTACTTCAGTAATTAAAGTACTATATAACTTATAAAGTTGTACACTGAACTTTTTGCTTATGTAACATAACCAAATAGCAGTCTGATAAGGACAGCTTGCTGTTCTTAGCCACTCGTCTTTTTTTTTTTTTTAAATAAAGAAACCCTAACCTTCCTATGAACTTTTAGCTTGCAAATGACCCAAAATGACATGTTTGAACTTAAAATGAACTTTCACATGAACTTTCAGTTAGCCTTCTTAGAAATATAACAGATGGAAAATAGGCAGATTTCTTAAATATTTTTAGTTTGAAGTGCTTTGACATGCACACCAGTTAAAACAGTCAAGATATCTATTTTTGCTGTTTACATTGTTGATCTGGATTACTTGCAATGTTTGAACAGAGAGGTGCTTCTCTTTTCTTTTTGTGAATGGATGCTATGCATTTTGTTTCATAGAGTTTTTTGTTTATTACTCCTTCACCTGGAACACAAAACTCTCCACTGCCACTGTATGAATATTGTTCTGTATTGAAAGAATTAAATTTAACTTCTTTCCATCTTGCTGATATTTGAATGATGTGTAAAATTTCAGCTAGTCACATTCACTTTTTCAGTTGTGATTTGATCTCTTCAGAGTATTTGTGTAAAGCTGTGAATTGCTTCCTAAATATTTAGAAGCACAGGTTAGGTAACACGTGATAACAGAATGAATCTCTGTTTGAAATGAGGTGCTGATTCTTCACTGCTGATTTTCAAGTTGTTGCATGTATTGATTTTCTCCATTTCAAGCTTGAACCTGATGCCATGACAACAATGTTCTCCATTTTTTGGGGCATTCTTATTCCTAATCCTGAACATACTAGTTGCTCCGAAATGTGCATTCAGACTGTTCTGTTTCTCTTACTGAAAAGAAGGCTAAAGTTAAGTTATCCTTTCACTTACTAAGCTATCAGCAAATGAGCTCTTACTGGTTTCTCATCTTTCTTGTTTTATTTCTTTACCAAGTGAAGGACTGCAGTCCTCTCCAGCCAACTAAAGTAAATCGTATGATCTGTGTGTGTTTGCAATAACTGGTTGTTAAGTGGAAAATGGGTCTGAAGTCCTAAGGCTACTTTCTGTGTTAAGTATTTTTTAAGTACATGAATAAACATTTCAAGCGTTCCTTTAAAAGGCTCATTGAAGTCATAAATTTAGTCACTAATTTACTGTTTGTGTTGCTAAGGGAGGGAGTGCTGTGTCAGTACAGCTTTCAGTGATTAACTTTTTAATTATGTGCATTTCATTAATATGTATCAAAGAAGAACGACTTTGAAACTATATTGAGGATGCTTGATTTTTCTTTACATTTTCTTTTTTTTAACCACTGTAGGTTTTGATGGTGGGGCCGTGAAAGTTCAAGGAGCAAAAGGATTGCCTCCTTCAAAATTTTATAAGGTATTATTGTTTTCTGTGGAGTTTAAAGTATTTTTTAAATAATTTTTTTTTTTTTAGCTTGGAGAAACTTTGTACCAAAAACTACCACTTCTCTTCCCTGTACTGAGTGTGAAAGAAGGAGGGGAGGAAAGGAAAAAAGACAAACCTTCTTTGATAGAAAAAACGTTTTAATTTGCGTA
Source organism: Indicator indicator (assembly GCF_027791375.1). NCBI lineage: Eukaryota > Metazoa > Chordata > Aves > Piciformes > Indicatoridae > Indicator > Indicator indicator. Next base: position 23,240,942 of record NC_072017.1, on the reverse strand, counting down.
ACAGGCTTATCCACAAATCTCCAAACAAGACTGGCATGGTTCTTTTAGTAACTTTTAAAACATCTTAGCCCACCAGCACCTTCATACTTGTTGATTTTTATACTGGCCTGATAATTTTTGTTCTGTTTCATGGTGAAATTTATCTGCCAAATAGTTTGATTTGAGAAGAAAAAGGAAGAGAACTAAATGACCTGTGAAACAGCTTCTCAAAAGAAGTAGCTGAAACACTGTTTTTTTGCAACAAAAAAAAGTAAACTGGGTAAGGTGTTTGAAAATTTACTGTAGGAAAAGCATTTCTGTTTGTAGAGAGTTAAGCTGAATATCTGATTTCTGGGTTTGTTGTCCTGTTAGGGTAACATGCTCATCACGCTTGGTTAGGTAAATCCATTAAAGGTTTTCTACTATTTGTGGCCATGCATTATGATCATTAGTTTCACTGCATTAGTGCTCTGTTCAGCAGCTATAGCACTAGAAGTCTAATAAAATGCATATTAGTCAAGTGTTTGTGATGTATAGTGAATTCTTTCGTGTGTCTATGTGATATTTTTCTCTATTTAATACTTATTGGAAACATGTTTGATCTATTCCACTGGGACAGATTACTCAGCTTTTCACCTTCAGTGTGTCCTATGTACCAAAATACCTAACTACAGGAGGATTTAAGGATGACAAGAGGAACTTACTCAGTTCTGCATATTTCAATCTTCCTCTATTAGAATTTTGAATTTTAAATAACAAACTAATTTTAGTGATCATGATGATTTCTTGCTATTGCATTTCTGCTTAATGTATGGATAATGATCGTCAGCATTCAAAGCATATCAGTACTGAATCCCATGTATTTTGTAATCTCTTATTTTTAGGTAAATGCCACTTACCTTGATGGTTTCAGAGCTACTGCTGTCTGTCCTGTGGGAGGTCCAAAGGCAGTACAAAAAGGAAAACGCACTGCAGAAAGTATTCTGCAAAGGTTAGTGTTTGAATCTTGGAAGGAGGTTTTGGTTTTTTCTCTTCAGGAATATGAAAATAGAACAGTGACATATGATGGCATCCATATCAACCTTGTAACAACCCTAGATGATGGTAACCTTTTAATTGGGAGGAACATTTCAAGACTTAAGTAGCCTGTTAAGGAAATCTGCACTTCAGCTACATTTGACAAAGGGAGAAAGGTCTCAAATATTAAGAATACATGGCGAAATAGCAGGGATGAGCTCAATTTATTAGGTACCAAAAAGAAACCCTTGCAAAACTAATTTTCACTGATTTTCACAGACCTTCTTATCAAAAATTTTAGTATTCCAAAATGTAGGTAGTTTACCAAGTTTATCTGTTAAACAAAGGTATCTTAATACCTTGTAAAAATCTGACTAACGATTTTGTTTGCTAGAAAAATTTTAGAATTGTAAGACAGACTGATAAGCTCCTAGTCATATTGCCATGCCAGTATATTTGGCTGAGGAGGGATTCCTTTAAAATATAATTCCATATCTTTATGGAAGTCTCTCAGCATTTACTCCATTGATGAGATCTATCTCTTTTTGCCACGTTTTATATATCCTCCCCCACCCTATTACAGACTCATGCAGCAAGTACATTAGGATGGACACCTGTCAGAAGTGCAGGGTTTACTGTGCACTTAGGAGTGATTTAATGCTTATGTCCCCATGTACAGTACTGTGATAAAGGAGGAGCTGTGTGACTTCCCTCAAGAAATAGCAGGTGATGTGGGATGTGAAATGGAATCCCTTTCTTCAGAGTTGTTCAAGTGCTGGAATTGTTACGTGTTCAGGGGCTACTGAGAAAATCAATGAAATAAAAGAAACCTTCAAGAGCTGTTGAATACAAAGACTCAGGGACTCAGAATTCTGACTCCAAAAAGCAATCATGCTGGAAGCTAGGTGATTATTTGGGGAAAAAAAATAGAATGGTACATTTTCTTTCATGTTTTCTCTTAGACATTATTTCAAACCAGACTATGTCAATCTTGTCTGATTGAAGCAATTTGTGCTGCTGCTGCCTCTGTGACCACTAGAACATTAGTTCACCTTGCTTACTGTGCTGTCCCAAGTGATCATTAGAAGAGGGCTGATGGGAGATAGCCAGAACCTGGTTAACTGGCTTTATAAGTGGTCTCTAGGCCATAAGATATACCTGGAGCAGCTATGGCTTGTTCTGTGATTAAGAATCACAATACACAGTTTTGCCTTTTTTTGCCTATATTTTCCATCTCAAAAAGTCTTAAACAGCTTTTACGTTTGGAATCATTTATTCAGCATATTTGTAAGACTTGTATATGGCAACCCTGATAAAAAATACAGCTATTTTGATCACTGTCAGAGAATGCTCTACCAGCTTTCTAACTACATCTGACTACATCTAATACATCTAACTACATCTCTTTAGAAAGCTCTGATTTCAGTCTTTCTACAAATTTTATTTTGCAGGAGGATGTTGTAAGGACATGATATTTCAGCTAGCCAACTTCCAGTACATTCTAGGTTAAATTCTGTAGTCTTATTGGCAAGAAGTACAGAGTAAGGTGCACAAATTTAGGGTGCTTCGGTTGTACACATCAGATTAATTGGCAGCTTAAGACATTAAGTAGCTTTGACAGCTTGTAATATACTTTGTTTAACTTCTCTCTTGCATGCTTCTCCTTTGTTTATCCATTTTTGAAAGCAGAAAAGATTTGCAGTATGTGTGAAGAAGTCTCCTCAAAGTAATCTTTGGTGTCCTTTTTATTTTTGATGATTCTCTGTTGTGTTAGAAAGATAGATGAAGGGGCTAAAAATTATCCACAGAATGCATTTTGAACTCCAGTATCTTGAACTGTAATGTTTATAAATAAAATAAATAACTTATTGCAGACATGGCTTGAAAATTTATGTACCTTTATCAAATATCTGTCTTTCTGTGGTTATCAAAATAAAGATGGCCTCATTTGTGGTTCATGGACCAGCTTCATCTCTTTACAACAATTGTAAAATTACATTCCATATTTAAGTCCTGTATGCTGCTTATTTTTTCAGCTAAAATGCTAATATTTACAACAATGATACATTAACAATGTCTTCATAGTGTTCCACTGATGGAAAATATTTTTCTCATCCTAACATAATTCCAATATTTCAACTGATGAAATCTTTTATACAGATAGAAGGGTGACATATCTGGATAACTGGGAAACCAATTTAGGTGCTTCAGAATTTAACTTATTTTTCCAATCTGCAACATGTTAATAAGTTGGACTGCTTTTAATAATGGAATTCTTTTAAAACTTTTTCTAGATTTTTTTTCCTGTGGGTTTTCTTTGGGTTTTTGTTTTCATTTATTTTGGACTTCACGTATTGTTGTGTTCTTTTAAATTACAAGGGTCATTTTCAGTTTTGGTGCTTGAGAGTTGGGCTGTTTTTAATAAGTTGTTGAAAACAGTCTATTTAATTCAAATTTAGTATTTGTCAAAAACTAGAATTAATTTACGTCGATCTTAAAGCAGTGTGTGTTTTCATGGCATATAAAAGAAGGCAATGTTCATCCCCCTTACTGATTGTGATTGGAGAAACTTGGCACTCTTGACACAGTGTGCTTTTGGTGGAAATATCCTTATAGAGTTTGAGTGATTTCAGTGCCAGACTGGAAAGGCACAAATAATGGAAGAAATGTTCTCTTGAAAAGCTTTCGGCATTTGAGTTTTATATTCATTAACCCCAAATATATACCTCGAAGGTTGGAATAAAAGTTCCTTCTTCAGTTCAATTTTTCTTCATTGGTGCTTTTGATGTAATGAAGTGGTTTCAAGTATTTATTGGTAGTCTGTAATGCCTTATAGCAGAAACAAAGTTAAGAACTGAACTACCGGTATGAAAACCAGGGAGACTGCATATACAGCAATTACATTTCAAGCAAATACATGGTTTTAAAGATAAAAGCTGAAATCCATTCTTTTGTCTTTGCCTGTCATCTTTCAGACAATTTGAATAAACAAAAGGCTCAGTTTGAAACCTAGGGATAAATTCAGAGGCATGACTTCTTTGTCAGTAATCACTTGATTTGCAGTGTTCAGATATATTTGTTTAATGTAAAGTATTCATGGTCTAGTTTACATGACAGAGCTACCTCCTGTGGACCACACAGGGCTACTTAAGATAATAATTTTGAGGCAGCTTACTAATAAAAAAAAAAATCATTTGTTGCAGGACTCGTCTCATTTTCAGTCAGCTTGGGTATGAAGATTACAGTGCAGTTAACATACAGATTTTAGGGTCTGAAGATACATACGGACCTCATGCTAGAAGGAGTATAGATGGTGTAAGTATTCAGTGGAGTGTTCTTAAACTTTTCCTGACCTCTTTTAATCTCTTCATCTTGTTATCTTTTCCACAACTTTAAAGGAAGTCACTATAATCTTGGGAATTTCACTCCATTATTTTGCAGAGAATTCAGTGTCAAAATTAACACTAACAAGGTCTTTGCAGTATTGGGTCTTCTGGAAACACTGATATGAAATCTTACAAAAATGTTGTTATAATCTATTCTGCTCTTGATCATCTAAAGAAATAATTATTTATGAAAGTTTTTATGATGTAGACAAACTGCACTAGATGTAACTCTAACAGACCATGTTAAAAAGATTAGAGAGTCAGGAAATAGCATAATTATTGTTGCCAGTGCAACTTTAATTTGTGAGTACTGTTCGTGAAATGCTCTTCAACTATATAATTCTACATCTGCATACTAAATTCATGTGTAAGAACATGAATGATGGCTATAGCTACTGCTGCTGTGATACCCATGGTCTGTTTACCTTATCTAGAATATGAAAATCCTTTTCTAAAGGAAAAAGACTGTAAATTTTGTTCTTGCTTACATGCACTTTAAATATTTAGACAGTTTAGTTTGTTCCAAGCCAGTAGCGTTTAATTCTTCTTTGTCAATGGTAGTCTTGCAAAACTCTTAAGGTACACGTGGCAAAACTCAGCTCTGAGTTTGATATTCAGAGTGCTAACACTTAAGAGAGCTGACAGTTTGTATGTATAGGAAACAAGAACATAATGAGTAGAAAACTGCAAGCTTCTTACTGTAAAAAAGAAATGTTCTTAGAAATTAGGCAAGTTTTATCTGCAGCTGTTCATTTTAATGCTTAAGCTTCAGTTTCATTCTGAACAGCAGCAAGGTCTCTTTTCGTTTTAGGACCATAAACCCTGCAATGTTAAGTGTGGTGCCTAGATTGCAGAATTCAGATTTTGAAACATAGGAACATGTGTTCCAGATGTTGATCTTGTCCATGTTCTGTTTGTAGCAGCTCTTTATGATTATTGCATTGTAATACATTCCTTAATTAAATTGTTTCATAGAAACTTTTCTGTCTCATTGTGTAGAATGAAGAATGATTTGAAAAAGAGCAGTTTCTCCTTCTTTATTGTTCAGTTTGCCTTGCTTACAAAATTCATTAAATAAATTTTCCAAATGAAATTCAGTATTTGTATGAATTTCTGTATTTCCAGCCTCAACTCCCAGGTCTTTTATTAAAAGTAAATAGACTGTTACTGCCATTGTGGTGTGCATCCCATACATGCCTGAAGTAGGATGTGAGAGCTGAGGCTGAAGTACAGGAAGTGGCCTTATCACCTTCATTGTGCTCCTCCCAACAAGTTAGAAGAAGCTAACCAGAGAAGTCTTAATCTGGAAAACAGCCACAGTAGCTTGAGAAAAATGGAAAGTGGGATTTGCTGTTCCATTTCAAATACAAAGTCATAGAATCCTGAGGAAAACATCTACTTATTGGGGCTTCAAGTTGGAATTATATAGTCTCTGAAACACTTTCCTACTGTGCGTTTCCATACAAAACTAGACATGGTTATTTGGATTGCAGGTAGCAGTGCTCAAAATCAGAGCCATATTATGTTAGGCAGTATGTTAACCACATCAAGAAAGCCTGCTTTGGAGATTCTACCATCTAAATTTAATGAGGAGAAGCAAATATATAGAAGAACACAGAGACAGGAGAAATTGAACAGTATTTGAGGCTCAGTGTAGGTCTCTGGGGTGGCTGAACTGGGTGCAAAGGTTTGCCTTTGCAACTGTGAAATCATTGTATATCTTAGGCTTATCTAGGTCTGTATACTGTAGTCTGCACTACTACGTGGAGTATTGACTGTGTAGACAACTCAAAGTATCCTTGAGAAATCAAGGAATGCTTGCCTCTTTTTTCAGTCTTCCCCATCTGTTTATGTGATTGTTGCTTGCTGATAGCTTGTAGCCCAGCACGAGCAAGAAAGAGACCCGAATCAGCACTGAGTAACCCTAGTGGTAGTTAATTTTTAATATCTGACAGTGCCACAGTGTCAATGAGTTAATGGTTTAGAAATACTGGGTGTGTTTCATGTGAAAGGTATCTATGAGCAGCCCATAAGGTATAAGAGTTTGCTATAGAAAAACTTTGTGTGATAGGTCTTAGTTTTCTACTAACCCTTTGCTAACCAATTTACAAGACATTGTTAGGAAATGAAGAAATGTAACTTCAGTATGCTGGGTTTTTTCCTAAGACTGTAAGAGAAATATCTTTAAAACAGTCTATTTTTAATACTGCATTCCCCCACTCAGAACAGGATTTATCTTATCATTTTCATAGACCGTTGTATCTTACAGCTATGGGTAAGGAAGTAAACTTAGAACTTATGGAATATTGAAGACATGGTACAGTTTAGAACCAGGAAGCATATGTGAATACTTAAGTACATTTTCTGCAATATTTCCTATAAAGGATTGTTTGTAGTAATTTAATGAACCTGATAGTATCTTTATGAACACTGAATGTGTGTTTAAAAGAACCAAAACATCTGTTGAATATGTGGCTTGGTTGTATATATATTTTCTGTGTAGCAACAGTGTTTTACAACAATCTAGTGAAGCTTGTTTTCAATTGAAAATGGATTGGTTTCTTATTTATATTACCTTGATCAGGACATCTGTTTCTGTATTCATAAAAGGAAATTCTGTACTTTTGGTGATACATGAGCTTCTGGAGTAATATAACCTCTCTTACCATGGCTCTGATAAAGTTTTATTTTAGGGTTTGCCTACATGAGTATCAAGATAAAGTAATATGAAACAAGTTTGCAGAATTTCCTAAGTGATAGTATTGTGGTAGGTATGTTCCAGTCTGGGAGCTTGTAGGCTGACAAATGAACTGTGTGTGTCTCCCTGTGAGTATGTCTACACAGAGGTAGTTAAGAGAGATGAAAGCAATTACATTTATTGTCATGGTACCTCCGAGTGCCTTTCTGTGGATATGCTACTAGAATAGGAAGTAGAGAAAAATCATCTTTCAACTTGATGAATATTTAGGACTTTGGTTTAAATATACTAAAACAAGATGGCTCTTCATTATGGAGTTTTTAGCACAGCATCAGCTATAAAGTCAAGAAGTTTTCCTCCCTTGGTATAAGCTGGCATAAGTGGGCTTGTTTGCATTGGGATTTTGTTATGTATTTGAGTTGGAATAGAGGATTTGGTAGTCTGTTAACATAATGGTCTCTTTGGGATACTTTTAGACTAGCCAGAATGCTTGTTGCAGCATATTACAACATTTATGATAAACACCATTTCAGCAGCTGCTACTAGGAAATACATCCATGTTCCTACATTGCTGAAGTTACTCACATTCTTGAAATCGGCTTGAGATTTTCTCATGTTGACATGTTCAGCAATACTGCTTTTGGGAAGAACTGTGTTGTAGACACACAGGAAATTGATACTGATGTGCAAGATAGATACCAGCATTTCAAAAGCTACTATTCATTTTGCAGGTTTATGTAGTGTTTTTAAAGAACACAGCTTTAAAGAAATATGGGCAATTAAAGCAAGTAGCAGTGAAGTTAGGAGGTGTATTAAAAGGTTGACAGTTTAAGAGTTCATATCCAGCATGTTTCCCAGGTTATTTTGAAGAGTTTAAAATGTTTAGCCAACTCAAAATCAGGAGGGGGGAACAGTTTCTTTTGTTATGATACCTTTAAATTTACTAGAATTCTCATGAGTAAATTTATACTTTTGTAGGCATAATAGTCTGGCATTTTTACTGCCAGCTGCTGAAATTGACAACTGCTTCAAGTAATTTTTGACATGACTTCTAGATGTTGAAATCAGAGATACCCATTCAACTGTGGTAGTGAATAAATATGAAACACGCAGCAGGGAGGATGAGATGAGGTTTTGTTTGATCCCAGCTTTAATTCAGTTCATCTAACCATTCTCTATATTACAATAACTTCAAGTTACCTTTTCTCTCCTGTTCTGTGTATTAGAGGAAAGATGCTGTTCGCTTGAAGAACGGTTCTACTCTTTTCAGTGTTAAGTCATCAAAAATTTGGTGCTCTGTAGGATGCTATTCCTTATTCCAGAGGAGAGAGGACTCCTGTAAGGAGTCATGCCTCAATTCTTTTCATCTGACCAAAAACCTCCCATGTTCCCTCTGCTCCACACCTCAACTGCTGCATTTTGAAGTTGGGGGCTGGTGAATTCTAGAAATATCTGTGTCCTTCCTGTCTGCTGAGTATTTAATCTCTGATGATCTAAAAAATGTTCTGGTTTATGTATTTCTAAAGAAATAGGCTTTTTGCTAAAATCAGTTAAAATTATTTCAAAATATTCTTCATGATTTTATGCACAACTGGGAAGCTATTAAATGCTTCTGAAATCACTATATGTAAGGAATAAAAGTTGGAATGAGCTAAGTATGGGTTATTTAGTCATGCATATTCATTTCCTGATGCTCCAAACATCTGACATAGATGCAGAAGGGCTTGGATCTTCCAAAATCCAGTTGTTCCATTTTTCCAGGAAGATGTCGTCTGCAGTATCCTAACTAGCTATATGATCACTTTTCCTTTTATATTTCTACATTTTCAATAGTCCAGCTACCAAATCTACAAGAGATTTTTAGACAGGGCATTTGGAGAGTGTTGAAGTTCTCTGAGCTCTGTAGAATAACAAAAAACCAATCCACAAATCCGGATTTTGGTATGTTATTCATACTCTTATGAAATATATTCTTTCCTGTTGACAAGAAAAAAAAAAAGAAGACATAAATATTGGAAGAAATCCTCTGGTATCTTGTAGTAAAACTCCTCCTTTTTAAAATGTTACATTGATTTAAGTAACTCAAGAATTTAAGGTTACCAGAGAACCTTTAGGAACTTTCTTAGTGCTCATTAACAAAAAAAGCTGACTTTCAGGTAAATGACTACCAGAGAGAAGAAATAACTTGCTGTACAACTCCATACTTGGAGTAGTGATATGTGAGAAACTCCTGAGCAGTGTATTTTGAGACCATGTACAGTTCTATTTCATATGTGTGATGGAAAGGTAGACCAAAGGTAGTTCTTACTGGTAGGTGCAGATTCTTCAATAAATGCAGTTTTTGCCCTCAATGAAACGTAATATTCACTCGAAGAGTTTTGCGAGCGTGTTGATTCCAGTGGCAGATGTGTGAGTGGCAGAAATGAGATTTTTAGAGAAGAGAGAGAGTGCATGTGAGTGTGTTAATCGACTAGAGCAGAGAGCAGACTGATGGTTGGGTTTACCTTTAGAGGAGTGTCCGTCCATCTATTCCCTGGAAATCTGTTTTCTTTTACAAGTTCCATTCTCTTATATAACTCCTAAGGACTAGGTTTGAATTCTTTTCCAGAAGCAGATGTGCTAGCTTCTTGATATTAACAGAAGTAAACCTGACTAAGTTGATCCCAAGTACCGTCAGCACACTTAAAGGATAGTTAATTTTCCAATTCTACTGAGAGTGAAGCCAAGTGTTTAGTTTATTATAAAGTATTATTATAGTACTTGGTCCTGGAGAAGACACACAGTGTCCTAGCCGTCTGAAATACCCAACAACTGTTTTTATGGTAGCAAAATAAGGTAATTCAGTGTTACCAGAAAATTGCAGCAATGCTGGATGAAAAGCCACTGAATGAAAACTGTAGTTTGCAGCAGCGAGCACCAAGCATTTCCATTAGATTTAACTTGCATGCTGAACTACAGTTTTTTTCAAAGAGCTGTACCACCTCTGCTATGAAGACAGGCTGAGGGAGATGGGGTTGTTCAGCTTAGGGAGGAGAAGATTCTGAGGGGACCTTATAGCTGCCTTCCAGTACCTGAAGGGATCCTACAGAAAGGCTGGAGAGGGACTTTTCCTAAGGGTATCTACCAATAGGACAAGTGGAGGGAGAGTAAGCTTAGACTGAACCTAAGGCAGAAGTTCTTCAGTATGAGGATGGTGGGACTCTGGAAGAGAGGTTGTGGATGCCTCTGCCCTGGCAGTGTTTAAGTCCAGGTTAGATGAAGCCTTGAGCAGCTGAGTCTAGTTGAGATGCACATAAAGCTAATCTAATTTCTACTTTTTGAAGCAGAGTCCTCGGGAAGCTGTTATTTGGCTCGCTGTACACCATAAGCAAAAAGAAGCTGTAGAAATCTTCTCCAGAGAGATAGCACCAGCTGGAACTGGCATGGGTAAATATTCACATCATCTTACAAGAATTTTAAAGTTGTTGGGTTTTTTTGTTGTTGTTGGTTTTTTCCTGAACACGACTAGAACCCAGAGAATTAGTTGTGTTCAGTTTCATTATGCTGTACATAGTGAGATCTTATTTTTTTTTTAAGATATTTATGTTGGTGCACAAATGGGACCTTCAGACATTAAGAAAATTATAAAAATGAAAGTTTTGAAAGTCCACCTTTTCATTCCTTTGAGACTGTCCTTTTGCTGCTGCTGCTTTTTTCTGTTTCCTTATTTGCCTGTTTTCTTATCCATGGTTACACTGATGTACAACAGTGTCCTATTCTGTTTTACCATGTCGTTAAAAGTGAGGAATGCCCTTAGATCTCACTGGTAATACACATTCAGAATGTTATTCAGCTGGTAAAAATTTAACATAGTGTCTAGCTATAACACTGTAGATTATCAAGAGCTGTTCAGTTTGAGGGTTTTGAAGGGTCTCTTCAGCACGTAGATATCTGACGTTACTGCAGAGGATTTTTGTAAATATAACTGTTCTTATAACCTGTTTAATGTGTGGCTGCTTATGTTGGTCATTAAAAGTTTCAATTACATTTCAAAACCTCTTAATACAATACTGCAGTGAGAATGCTAACAGCCTGCATCTAATTCTCAGTTTAGCTGCAAGGATGCTGTGGGAGATGGTGTCAGATGCTTGCCTGAGATCAAAATAAACCACATCCACTGCACTACCATCATCTGTCCACCTGGTTATGTCCTCGTAAAAGGCTATCTGGTTGATTAAACGTGACTTCCCCTTGGTGAAACCATGTTGATTGCCCCCAGTGACCTTCTTATCCTTGATATGCCTAGAGACAGTACTAAGGATAAGTTGTTCCATCACCTTTCCAGGGATGAAGGTGAGGCTGACTGGTGTATAGTTACCTGGGTCCCCTTCTTGCTCTTTTTGAAGACTGGAGTGATATTTGCTTTCCTGTAGTCCTCAGGCACCTCTCCTGTTCCCCATGACTTATCAAAAGTGATGGAGAGTGGTCTAGCAATGACTTCCGCCAGCTCCCTCATCACTCGAGGGTGCATCCTATGAGGACCCATGGACATCCAGGATGCTCAACCCTAACCCAGTCCTCATCAACCAGGGCAACTCCTTCTTTATCCTGACGTACTCTGGGGCCTCAGGGGTCTGGGGCTCCTGAGATCAATCTCCAGCAATATAAACAGACAAAGAAAGCATTCAGTAGCTCTGCCTTGTTTGTATTCCCTGTCATCAGGGCACCCACCACATTTAGCAGTGGGCTTACATTGCCTCTAGTGTTGATGGACATAGACTTGTAGCTCCAAATTATTAAACTCTTCTTCTTTCATAAAGCAACTGGTGTGCATATAAAGTTTGTTTAAAGTCTGAAAGTGCTAGGTTTGTTAAGGTTTTATTTTAATTTCTTCATTTTTCTTCATAGAATAAAAATATCAAAAGTCTTTGCTGCCTGGGTTGGGTGGATTATGTCCAGTATTGAAATTGAGTTACCAGAATATGTGTCTTAATGTGGCTGGCAAGCTTACAGTTCATGTTATCAGGCCTCTTTGTGATGAAACAGATGCATTCTTGTGGAGAATCAGGTTAGGCAGTCTGTGGACAACACTGAGGGTGCTGGTTTTGTTTCCTAAAGGAACAGCTTAAACTTTTTGTAACACCCTGCAACATTTATTCTCAAAAGGAAAAGTAAGTCTGTTTCAATTCGTGGAATTGCTGCTAATGAGCAGCAATGAGAAAGAGCCTATTTCTGGAATTTTGGGGGGCATCCAGTGATAAATAGCACTTTTGCTTGCCAGGTACAGGACTGCAAGAAGGTTTTTGGCCTCCATGATGTAAATTACTAGTGTCAGAGGGTATCAGAGCTGTTTACTGACATTCTTCCAAGTGCTTGAATCACCACTCCATAAACAGTATTTTATTTAATTTGTGGAAGATACATTGTGACCGCTTTATTCAATCACTTTTTTCAGTGGCTGTTTTGTGGTTGACTTCTATATTACCTGCCCAGATAAACTGTGTATGCAGACAAAGCTCAGGTTTGGGATCTAAATGCTTAGTAAGCTGCTTGTTGATGTGGAATGTTCTTAAAGGAGCAGTTATGAAGTCTCTGTTCTTATTTTTTTCAGTGAGACTTAGCAAAAAAAAAAAAAAATGTGCAGTGCTACCAAACAATAATTAGCAGTGTACTAATAACTGAATCAGATTAATGATGCTTAGTTTCTGACAATGGTGTGGGTGGTCAGAACTTGTTGTGAAGAGCAGAACGAGGAATGCTTGCTGCTTAATTGTCTTAGAACTGGCATCTTTGTAGGCAAGACAAATTAAAGCTCTTATTGGTTAGATGTGTAAGCAGTCTTGGGAACAGAAGCCAGAACCAAGATGACTTTTGTCCTGGTTGAGTACCAGCATCGGATGTTCGTTTCCCTCTCCTTCTCCCTCAGTTTTTTCCCCCTCCCCTGTTTTGCTAGGCCATTTTTGCAAATGATTACTGTTGTCCAGATTGTAGCAGCTTCATCAAGAAGCAGAGCATGCTCCATGGGCATTCAGTCACTCTTACAGGAGGGCTGGAGAACCCAGAACTTCTCCAGTATCCTTAGTAAACGCTCTGAGCAATGAGCAGCTGGTGTCCCTTTTTGTACAGGGTTGCACCACATTTTCTTACAGGGTGTTGAGTATAAAGAAGCTGTGGCTGCTCTTATATGAATGGAGCATGCCTGTCAGATGTGGTTTTGCACATCCCGTATGGGTCTATGTGTGATGTAACCTTATGTGGCTTTGGCTAAAGTGGTGGCAGTTGTGGTGATGCATACCAAGTGAGGTTTTGAGCGTGTGTGACTTTCCTGATGAAAACACACACACACACTTTAAGTGACAAAATCCTGCATTTTGAGGATTGTCAGCTTCGTCGTGTTCCTCCCGCTCTCCTGTTCCAGGAGAGGTATTAACTCTGAGAGTGACTGCAAATAACTCTTTGCTCTTATTTTGTGTATTTTTTTAATGTAAAAATGAGGAAAAGCAGGAATAAATTATAAAACCTTCATAACTAGCAGCAAGGAGAAAGGAGAAATTGTTGTCTTGCAGGGTGATGTCACCTGAATTGAAACACTTCATTATTTTTTGGCTATTTTGAGAGTGACCTTTAAGAAACAAGACTTATTCCATCTGTGTCAGACAAAACTGGAAAAAAAAGGGATAGTTTTTTACTTCTGCTTGGACTGTATCTAGTGATTATGAAGTACTGTCTTTAACTACAGCACCTTTGATCCAAGAATCTTCAGCAAGCTGTGTAAACACCATCATCCTAAGCTTTCTAATGTCTAGTAAGAGTGGAAAGTATTCTGTCTGCTTTATAGATGGCTTCATGAGGTAGTAGAAGGAAGCATAACCACAAATAGAATTTGAATCAGAGTCCTTGGTTCTGCTTCCCTGTAAGAAATGCTAGAGAGGGACTTCACCAATATTTAAGGGGAATTACATGGGGAGTAGAGGAGGAGATGGCTAGAGAAAGAACTGATGGTTTGGATTAAGGGTTACTGCTCTTGTCCATGGGATTTTCCAGTACTCATGTGTTTGAGAGGGAGGCAGCACTGAACCTAGGCTTTTAGATTTACCTGTGTTTATCAGCTGCATCTTCTGAGATGACATCTCAAAGCAGGAGCACTGAAACTTGTGGTGTTCATCAGATTTTCAGCCTGCTAGCTGCTGCTCGTGGAAGGAGTCCTGAGCTAGATTTGGTAGGCAGTTTTATTTTGGTTAGAAGAGTATCATGATATGGAATTTATAAATTGTAAATAGTAGAGGTATTGATTTCTTTAATAGCCAGTACTAAACCCCTAGTTTTGGTTGTTTTAGACTGAATTTAAATCACTTGAGTCAACATTTTTAGAGATACTTGCTTGTTAAACTTTTTTGAGGGGGGATTTCAGTTACTTTATTTCAGATTTGCAGACCAAAATATTTTTTTTCTTCCTGTGATTAAAAAGCATATTACAACAATATTGATGAGGAGTGGGCTTCCTAATACTTCACAGCAGAGGCTTAAAACCTAGGATGTTATGTCTTGAGTGTCAGAGATGTGATTTTTAGCTCTTCTAGTGAATTTAAAGTCTTAATGACATTAATTCTTAAGTTTTGATTAATTTTATGGCTTTGACTATTTCAAACATTTGTTGATTTGACACATCTTTTTGTTAAATGTATATGTAAAGGATAATTAAACCTAGGCCTCGTTAAAGGGGAGTGCTGTATAATTTCTGGTCAGTATGAAAGTGCCATTCCACCACCCCATTTATACTTCTGGAAATCAGTAGAAAGAAAACCATCTCAGGGTGTTGTGCTGATTCAAAATTTCTTATTTTTTATGAAATCTCATCCTCTGTGTCAGAAAGAAAAGATAGAGGAATGCTACTTATATGTTGGAATGGGCTGAAGCATGTGTGTTTGTGCTTGGCAGTATAGACAAGGAGTTAGATCTACAGAAGAGAAGATTGGGAAGATGGCATCTTTTAGAAAGCTTCCATAACCAAGAGTGAAAGGCTGAGAATTCCATAGCTATTCCCTAACATCTTTATCTAAGGCATTTTTAATTCTCATTGTTTTTGTTTAACACCAGTGGATTACAGGAGTGCACTTGCACAGATTTTATGGAGCCTTATTAAATTTCAGATGAGATTGTTAAACCCAGGGAAGATTTTAAGGTTATTGTTTCTAGACAAGCTATACACTAGAGAGTCTTTTATTTTCTGTTTGGAATGGAAAGCTTTTCCTGTAAATTTCTGTTAAGCAGGGCATGTAGTTTGCCTGTTCAAACACTTAATCTGATTGTTTTAATTTAGATTATGCTCTACTGGTGGTCTTAAAGGGATACAAATGATTAAAAAACCCACAAAAAACACAAAACAAAAAACAAACACCAAGAAGAAAAAGCAATCAAACAAAAAAAACCCCAAAACACAACCAACAAAACCCGACAAAACCTAGAGAAGCAATGAAGAAACCACCAACAACCAAAACACACCTAATCCAATGTGTTGTTGGGTTTTTTTGGTTGTTGTTGTTTTGGTTTGGTTTGGTTTGGTTTTTTTTACAGTTAACACCTGAGACTGTTAAACATTCATTTGGTAAGGCTAGGCTTTCTCTTTCTTCCTCAATACTTTGAAAGTTGATAATAGCCAGGATTTTTACCAGCAACTAGCAAATTTGTTTAGTTCTGTGAATTTATGGTCTTCTGAAAAAAATAAAACCTTTATATGTCTGTGATGTTCAGTCTTAATACTGAGGTCTTTGGAGCTATTTTCCTGTTCTGTAAAGTAAGTTTTTCTATACTTGGCAATGAAGAATCCTGGACAGACTGACTCAGATTTTAAAGTCTAGAGTAGGCTGTGGGAGTTCAATGCAGTTCTGCATTGCCAGGCTATAGAAATTCAGCCTTACTTCATAAAAGGTAGCAATCACAGACCACGTTTGTACTCCACAGTGAAAATGTCTTTATATACTGTCCAGTATAGTTGGCATTGAAATAATTTGTGTTGATGCAGTATATTTATTTTCTCCTTTTAAAATTCACATTTTTTTTTCTGAATAAAATGCGGTATAGAAGAGGCTCAAGAAGAGCCTTTCTGTGGGAAACTGACATTTACAGTTTAATAGGAGTTCAGTAGCAAAGAATTGTTTTACTAATAGCTAAATTCATGTGCTGACCCTTATTTCACATTAAAATGACCGGAGTTTGACACTAAGATGACAGCTGGTTAACACAACTTGAGATTTTAAAGTGCTTGAGTATATGTAAATATTATGACTGATTTCCTAAGCATGTTGGAAGACAGAACAAGGACATTTCTGGAAGTAAGAGTTTACTGCAGTTATTTATTTATTTTATTTTTTAGAATAATATTGCAGAAGATAGTTTATCTGTTGTATTCAGAAGACAGAGAATAATTAAGATCACACAACTGACCCCTGTAAACAAAGATGATATACTTGACTGTACAGAAGAAATTAAAATCTTGGATTTCAGATTGCTCTGGTTTAATCACTTGAAAAAAATACAATTTTTGTCTGTTTCTTATATATAAAGACATCATTCCTTAGAACATGCAGTAAATAGATAACCTTTTGGTGGACCTAATTCAGCTACTGGAAATATAAGTAATAAACCATCTGGCATAAAAAACTGTAAACTGATGAACAGGAGGCATTCAGAACTCAGTCAAGTTTCCAAGAAGTAAGTGTCACCTGTTGAATTTAAAGTACTTAAAGCTTTTTAGATTTCTAGTAGTCAGAGTATTTTCATGCTTTATTCCAAAACATTTTACAAAATGTTTTATGCAGTCTATAATTTTTTTCCATATATTGCATAATGTTTTATTAATATATTGCTTAATGTTTTATTGAAAAGTACAGGTATTTGTAGAGGAAGATTTATTATTTTTTGATAGAAGTAGATTAAAAAGTAAGAATTAATAAACTGAACTTGGGTGTGGTTTTTAAAGTAGAATTTGAATAGGTTAGGGAATGTATCAAGGAGGCAAAACATGAGGCTTTCCTACCATCTGAAAATCCAGTTACCAGAGCTGGAAGGCATGAAGCTTGTTTTGCTGGGAATTTGCATCTCATAGGTTAATTCCAGGTTCCTACCAGAACTTTTCCATTCTCAGATGGGGGTTGTAAGGTGAGGGAAAAAAGGTTGAGAGGCAGCTGGAGAGAGAAAACATACATGTATATTCAGAAATGGTAGAGCTGCGGTACCAGGGAGTATATTTTGAGTGGTCCTTGTGTTACCTGCAGGCATATCTGTTAACTATACTGCTGCCAAATCACAGAGTGGTGGCAGTCCTGCAGTGGTAGCATGCTTTGATATTTTTGATATTCCTCTTCGTCTTCAGTTTTGGGTGAAATTTGCCATAGGATCAAAAAAATGTGATCTTGCAGGTCTGCTGGAAGAATTGTGAACTCAAAGGAAAAGAACTCTGACAAATACACATTCATAGAATCATAGAGTGTTTTGGCTGGAAAAGACCTCTAAGATCATTGAGTCAAACCATTGACCTATCACCACCATGTGGCCATTAAACCGTGTCCCAAATTGTCATGTCCACATGTTTGTGGAACACCTCCAGGGATGGTGACTCCATCACCTCCCTGGGCAGCCTGTTCCAAGGCCTGAACACTCTTCCAGGAAATAAATTTTTCCTAATATCCAGTCTGAACCTCCTCTGGCACAATTTCAAACCATTTCCTCTCATTCTATCACTTGATACTAGAGAGAAGAGACTGACCCCCAGCTTCCTACAACCTCCTTTCGGGGAGTTGAAGAGAGCAATGAGTTCTCCCCTCAGCCTCCTCTTCTTCAGACTGAAGAGTCCCAGTTCCCTCAGCCATTTCTCATAAGACTTGTTCACCAGACTCTTCATCAGCTTTGTTGTCCTTCTCTGGACACTCTTCAGTAACTCAATGCCCTTTTGTAGTGAGGAGCCCAAAACTGAACACAGAATTTGAAGTGTGGCCTCACCAGTGCTGAGTACAGGGGCACGACTTCCCTGCTCCTGCTGGTCGCAGTATTCCTCATCCAGGCCAGGATTCTGTTGACCTTGGCCACCTGAGCACATGGCTGGCTCACGTTCAGATGGCTGTCACCCAGCCACCTGGAGAATTTGCAGTTACTGGGCGAGGTCCTCAGGCACTGCAAGGGGAAATGCTCTTGGAAATGGTGAGCTTTTGGGTCATGTATACTTGAAGCAAAGTAACCATATAGACCAGAAAAATATTGTACCTACAGATGAACATGAACAGAATATAAGTAGATTAAAAGGAAGGTCTCAAAGGCATTTAGCTCATTTTGCAGTGCATCAGTTTTGTGCCGTTTGAGGCACAGAATCCGGTGAGTTGTCTACCAGCTTGAAGCGAAACACTTGTTCAAGAGGGTGAGCGGTGACAGAGAGGATGACACTGAGCTTAGTGATACTTTATCTGTCTTGAGGAACTAATGAACAAGAGCTCTGATAGTAAACAGTAGCCATGGAAAGTTTCTGGGAAAGAAGATCAATGAGCTTCAATTTAACTGATGATATAATCAACTCAATAGCACAGCCTGACTGATACTTGTTATACAAGTACCACAAATTATTCCTGTCATTGTAGCTGAAGATAAGTTTTTTTCCAGAAAGGAGGGTGGGAGAGCATCTGTGCAGATATCTAAGCAAGAAATGTAAAGTGAGCATAAAGTACAGATCTTTTTAAAGCAGATCTTTTTAAAGAAGATGTCTTGTGACAATACTTGATCTAAGGATATCACAATTAATTTACAAGAAGTAGGTCTAGCCACGGTGACAAGCTCACTATTACCTGATTATGTTTCGCCTTCCATTGCTGTCTTTCAGTTTTACTGGAGAAACGTAATGAGGATCTGAGCTCTGGGTTGAGATGAGGTGGTGTAGCTTACAGCTGCTTACACAAGTAAATCACTGATGATAAGCCATAAGCAATTTAGAATTTGCTTTGTCTTCTCCGCCTGAACTCTAAATAGATAAAATTTAATTGTACTTGCAAGTGACTGCATCTTACTTACGTTATCATAAATCATGAATAATTGTAATGGATATCATGGATAACTGTAAGATAGAAATTAGTGTTGCAGCTGGAATACTGCTGTAGCTTTGCTTTGTAATTGCATATATGTGCAGGGGTAGCTGTAGTATGTCCAGAGGCAGGTCTGCTGTTAACTGATGTCTCGTGCTACTTGCAACACTACTTATAGCAGGCAACATTAGAAGGTTATCATAGCCTCAAGGTGTAAGCAGTGGTTTCTGTTAGATGGATTGTTTCCTTGTCAGTGTTTAGAAAACTGCTTTGTTGTAGGAGGCAAGTTCCATTGTGTGAGAGCAGGCAAGTGAAGAACTTTCTTTGAGAGCTTTCAGGAACTTAAAACTGATGTTGGAGCAAAATCTGGTATCCTTAATGAGCAGGTCAGCTGTCCAGAAGGAAGTGAGCAATGTGACAATCCACAGATAATTTAAATTAACTAACTTCATGAACCTGTATTTTCAGTATGACCTTACCATATCTAGCATTGTCCTCCAACAACCTAAATAAACAAACTAGTCACATAATTCAGTAAAATAATTAAAATTGGTTTTAATGTTGAATGGCATTTTTCTGCTTGAGACTGCACTGGTATAGGAGTTAGTCTTCACTGAATCATTTAAAATTGTGTAACACTAAGGGTTTGTTTTGCATTTTATCCACTACTACGTATTTTGCAACAAAAATTACTGGGTAGGGAGGTGGTTATTCATTGCTTGTCATTGTTACTGGGTTGTAATTGTTATCGTTTTTATTTTTTTTTCTCATACAAAAGAACATAGACTTTTTTTGGGGGAAAGAGGGGGCATTAATACTAATACCCTATAGCCCATTGTAAAGGTTGGTGTGTTGTGAAGTTCGTTGGTTGGGGTTTTTTTCAGCATCTGGCTAAAAATACAGTCAGTGAGGTCTGCTTATCTTGTGAAGTAGTTACAATGTGTGAGTACTGTACTAGCACACTAGCCAGGCTAGCAGAGTGATTATGGACTAGCCTCAGGCAAAAGACCTCTTCTGTAACTTCAGGTTGATTCACTGTAATTACCATCTCTGAATCAGTCACTCAGATGTGCACTGAATTTTAGTTTTGTTGATTCCAAACATGTCTACAATTATAAAGAAGCATAATCAAGATAGGAAGGACTGTGTAACATCATCCCTCTTCAAAAATTTCCTTAAAACACCTTGTTAACCATTATTTCAGGGAAATCACTTCCAATGAAGATGAATGTGGTAAGATTGTAATCCATGCTGCGTTGTACCATCTCTGCTGCCACTAGTATGTGTCTGTGTTACCAAGGCACTGAATGCAAGCTGAAGCTGAGAAGCAGAGGTTATCAGTGTTAGTTGAGCACCTCAGCAGCACAGATACATGGCTTCTAGTCTGTTGGAGCACAAACAGTGAGAATTCACACCTGGAGGAAGCATGAAACTAGTTTTAGCCAGGATTAACTTGAGTAAATACAGAGTGTGGGCAGCTTTACACATCATGTAGTTTTATGGGACTGCCTGACATACCTGTTAATTCCTAGACTGATTGAATATGTGCACTGTACTATTTTTTTCTCCTGCAGTACTGTTTGGAGCTCTGCTCTATTGTGTATGCATGCTCTCCATGATAGAAAGAAGGTTGACATGATGTGCTCAGGAGAGCAGAACTGTTTCTTTCAGAAATGCTGAAATGAGTAGAATGACAGTGAAGCCTGGCCACCTGATAATGAGAAGCAACCAGAATCTAATCACAGTGCTGACTTACTGCAAATCTGGGATGGTGTTTGTGACTTAAGCCCCTAAATTTCCTATCTATACCAAAGAGAGAGTGGGATCTGCAGTGGGATCTGCTTTTTCCTTGAAAAAGCTGTTAGCCAGTGAAAAAGCTAAAAAGATCCACATCAGTCTGAAGCAGTTAATAAATGGAGTCATCAAACAAGCACTAAAGCAGGCCATGGTTCAAATTTGGCTTGTTTCTCTGCCCTCTTTAAAAGTAAATAAAACAGCAACAAAAAGACCAAAGCTATCAAGTGACCATCGTTGTTATACAAAATACTCGGAAGAAGAACCTGAAGATGTAGTTTAAGCTTTGCGTGTTTTGAGACGTTATTTTTTTTCTTTATTTCTTTCTTTCTTTCATTTTTTTTTTAATTTACAATACCTTTTACATGTTTTACCTTTGTAGCTGTTGCATAAAATGTTTAGCCTTATTAATTAATGGGAACATAGGAAATTTGTTAGAAATTTCCCAGTATTAATTAAATGTGTATTGTAAGAACAGTCCAAGCTATGGTAAGCTATGAACACTAGTGTATTGAAGATGGTTTTAACAGTTCTTTTGTGAATTTAATTTCCATTTCCAGCACCCGGCCTCACTGGAGTTGTTGGAGGGCGTCCCAGAGTGTAAGTTCACTCCTGATCATTATTAACTTGTAATGTATGATGGTGGTGTTCCTACCACTCACCATCAAAGGCTTCTCCACCTTGAAACGGCAACCACGGAAGCAACTAAAGCCTTTCCAGTGCTTAATAACTGATAGCAAGCTAATAGTGCTACAAGATATGTAAGCAAATAATAAAATTCTTTATTGAAAATGAGTTATGTAAGTCTCTGATTAGTTCATAACAGTCTCTTTGCTTCAAATGTGACTTTATGGAAGGGGCAGTAGCTCAAGCGTATGTTAACACATGCAGATTTCTGGACCAGATATCTGTCTGTTAGTTTGGAATATAGGCATGGCAAGTTTTTGTCTGTACCAGCTCATTTCAGCCAGGAATTTGAGGTTAAATGTCCCCAGACATCCCACAAATAGCTAGTATGAACCGATTATGTGAGTGAGCTTAAACATAATAATGTTGAGCATGGGCTGAAAACAAAATCTTGGTTTGTTTCAGTATTTTTCTAGATATGGTTAAAGTCTGCTGATGATATATATGCTCATGTTTTCATACTTACTCATGAGAACATCTATAAAATGGTGTTTTCTCCATTATGTCATGTCTTGCATGTAAAGGTGGGGGAAGAAACTCTGGATAAATATCCAGTAGCTTTGTGTGACTAGTCTAGGTGTTACTGTGGAGCTAATGACAGTGAAATAGATTTTCATGGCATGAAGTACACCCTTTGTCAAGAAAATATTTTCATTATTTTGGCTACTCTTCCTCCCACTCCCCCCAGTTAATATTTACTTTCTTAATAATGCTTCTCAGACTTTTGAAAATTATCTAAATAAGCATTGCTAGTTATGGCTACATAGCTTTTGATTTTCCAGGTGTTTGTCTGGAGTATGAATAGGCTAAAGATGTGTGATCTATTATATTCATTAGTTTCTGGAGTTATGCTTGTTGTTTTGTGTGTCTAGGTCTCCAGTTTTGAAGCCGTTTTTCTTTTATTATCCCAAAAACAGTGTTCAGGTAAGACTTACTGCTTAAAGCCTACCTTTTTCATTTTGAAGTAACATGGAAAGTTCTGTTGACTCTGTCATTTTTTGGTGCCTTTGAATCCTAAATCTGAAAAGTATTCTGGTAACTTCGATTAAAAAGTATTTTCCCAGAGACTAATGTTATTCACACAGAACGTTTTACAGCGGTTGAACCACAGATACTATTACAGGCTGCTGCTTAGAGTGGTGAAAGGAAGCCTTAGGAGCACAGGTTGAGGTTTGGGGGTGGTGGTGGGAACAAACAAAAAGCAGTTGATTAAAAAACCAACTGTGCAAAACAGTTATCAACTGCCAATAGATGTGTTCTAAGCCTTTTAGAAAAGGAATGTTGCGTTTCCATTTTCTAACATGCATACTGGTGCTTAGCACATAGAACCCCAGATGTTAAGTTTTTCTTTGGTGCTCTGCATTAGTGGGAGATAATTTAAGATTGATTTCACAGAGGAAATGCTATTTAGTTGTTAAAACTAAGTTTATAAACTGTATAGTAGAAAAGCATTTAAAAAATCTTAGTGCTTCTTGTTACTTAAAGAAGTTCAGGTAGTTTTGATTGTCATTTATGTTTTGCTTTACACAAATAGGTTGTCTTTGCCAAGTTTAGTATGAAATTACTATTGTTATGGAAGTTTACCCTACCTCTTCTTTGTTCATTAAATTAAATGTGAAATTACTAGCTCTGTGATCCAGACATGGTAAAGTGCTGTTGAGATTAAATAGAAACCTAATTTAGCAGGAAAAGAAAGCAGTTTCTCATCTATTCTTTCAAGTACAGAAAATCAAAACCCTTGCTCAATGTAGCTAATGTGATGAATGCACTGATCACTATTAGCGGCAAGCCATATGACCCATCAGTGTTGTATTGCACTAATAGAGGTTATGTAAAAATGTGGTGTGATTCAAGACCTTGCATGAAAGTTTTAGCCAACAATGGTCTAGCTAGATACTTTCAAAGTAAGGTATGAATTAACTGCTTTTCTAGATTGAAATTTCAGTTATAAAGAGTCTAGTTGCTCTAGTTCAGCATTTGACCTAAAACCAAAAAGCCTCCATAAGGAGATTGTCAGGTATGTTAACCTTGCCACAGTGGGTTCTTTTGTTTTGTGTTTGATAACAACTTTAAGGGTGTCAGTCTGGATTCAATATATTTTTTGTTGTTTCCACTGCTCTTATGCAATTGTCCCAATTTTGTCATAGATCACCGGTGGTTTTACAGTGCAAAGAGTAGTTATTTTTTGTATGTGCTTTTTC
The DNA here is from genome assembly GCF_027791375.1 of Indicator indicator. NCBI lineage: Eukaryota > Metazoa > Chordata > Aves > Piciformes > Indicatoridae > Indicator > Indicator indicator. Next base: position 23,217,136 of record NC_072017.1, on the reverse strand, counting down.
ATGTTTAAAAAGTATCCTCAACTTTTCCTCAGGGAGAAAAATTCCAGCAAACCTACTGAAGGCAAGATCAGTACTTAATTAGAAATATGCTATATTTATTCCTGTCATACTGGATTTCTAATTTGATAATTTGAAACTTTTTCCAGATCAACCTATTTTTAAATGGGCAGCATGTTGAGAGATTTGAAGAGGATCTCACATTTACATCAGATGAGGTTGTTTCATGTGATCCACCTAAGATTAGCAGTGAATTGAAAGGTATGTTTATCTTTTTATTTGTGAATCTATTTGCTATCTTTGACCTGGAAAATCATGGGCTAGTTTTTGACTGTGAAATATGTTTTACCTCTTCATACTATATATTTTCAAGTATGCTGCAAAACACATAAAATACTTTTCTTGGAAGAAAGGAGGTTAGCATCACACAGTACAAAATGTATTTGAGACTATAATAAGTATGTAAGGAAATTGTTATTCAAAAAACCTAAGCCTTAGTTAGACACAACTGAAGGTAGTTGAATACTGCTTTGAAATTGAAACATGGATTCAAAGTATACTGCAATCTTACTTTGTTAATCCCGAAAACACTTTGGTTTACCTTATATCAGATTGTTGTCAATGTAGGGGACAGACTTATAGAATACTTACCATCTGAATATTAAAATTTGGGCCCATTTTGTATGGCAGCATTCACAAAATGAACAAGAATGGGATGAACCTGGAACTAGTGACTTACAAAGAAAACCACACTTGGCTAATGATCCAGCACGGTAATTTCTGTGTTGCTGTTAGACTTGACTAACTAAATTCTCTGCAGAAAGAAAAGGAGAAACTTGAGAAGGGCAAACCAAGGAGCTGAATGGAACATGTCAGGATGTCTGTAGTGAAAAGGAAGTGTTCAATCAGAGTTGTTCATACAAGCGAGGTACTGCATTATGGATTATTAGAAGTGCTAGACACTTGAAAATGTTTATATTCTTTCTAATGGAAGAACTATATACACTGTTACTTAATGTATAGCACACTTCATAATTCCCTTTTCGTCCAAACAGAATCTTAATTACCTTATTCATGCTCACCAGAAAAATGAGAATTAAGTTAAAGCTGTGCATAGCAATTTTCAAATCTAAATCAGGTGACTATGCTTAAAGATTACTTGATAGAAATATTTCTAAAAATAATACTGATGCTGAAAGAGTAATTCAGTCATGTAAGAATGTGTATACTCAAACATCTATTCAGTGCAATGATTTATTTTGTGAAGAAACATACTCAAATATTTTTTCAACTGTTGCATCTATTGCAAATCTAATGTCACATCAGGTACCTGGGAGTTCCCAGGAGGACAGTGGGGGATTTGATCCATTAGACTGGTTCATAGAATCAGTCAGGGTTGGAAGGGACCACAAGGATCATCTAGTTCCAACCCCCCCTGCTGTGGGTAGGGACACCTCACACTACATCAGGCTGGCCAGAGCTTCATCCAGCCTGGCCTTAAACACCTCCAGGGATAGGGCTCCAACCACCTCCTTGGACAACCCATTCCAGGCTCTCACCACTCTCATGGTGAAGAACTTCTTCCTCATGTCCAGCCTGAATCTCCCCACTTCCAGCTTTATTCCATTCCCCCTAGTCCTATCACTACCTGATATCCTAAGAAGTCCCTCCCCAGCTTTCTTGTAGGCCCCCTTCAGATATTGAAAAGCCACAATAAGGTCATCTCAGAGCCTTCTCTTCTCCAGACTGAACAGCCCCAACTCTTTCAGTCTGTCCTCATAGGAGAGGTGCTCCAGCCCTCTGATCATCCTGGTGGCCCTTCTCTGGACACGTTCCAGCATGTCCATATCCATCGTGTAATAGGGGCTCCAGAACTGGACACAGTACTCCAGGTGGGGTCTCACCAGAGCTGAGTAGAGGGGGAGAATCACCTCCCTTGACCTGCTGGCCACACTTCTCTTGATGCAGCCCAGGCTCTGGTTGGCTTTCTGGGCTGCAAGTGCACATTGACAGCTCATGTTGAGCTTCTCGTCCACCAGCACCCCCAAGTCCCTCTCCTCAGAGCTGCTTTCTAGCCAGTCACTGCCCAGCCTGTATTTGTGCTTGGGATTGCCCCGACCCAGATGCAGGACCCTGCACTTGGTCTTGTTGAACCTCATGAGGTTGGCTTGTGCCCACCTCTCCAGCCTGTCCAGGTCCCTCTGGATGCCATCCCTTCCCTCCAGCGTGTCTGCTGCACCACACAGCTTGGTGTCATCAGCAAACTTGCTGAGGGTGCACTCAATGCCACTGTCCATGTCACCAACAAAGATACTGAACAAGACTGGTCCCAGGACTGATCCCTGAGGGACTCCGCTTGTCACTGGCCTCCACTGGGACATGGAGCCATTGACAGCCACTCTTTGGGTGTGACCATCAAGCCAGTTCTTTATCCATCTCGTGGTCCACCCATCAAACCCATGTGTCACCAGTTTGGAGATCAGGATGTGGTGTGGGACAGTGTCGAAGGCTTTGCTCAGGTCCAGGTAAATGACATCAGTTGCTCTCCCCTCATCTATTAATGTTGTGACCTTGTCATAGAAGGCCACCAGTTTTGTCAGGCAGGATTTGCCCTTGGTAAACCCATGCTGACTGTACCCAATCACCTCTTCACTATTCTTCTGTCTCAAGGTTAAGGAATAGGAAGTAATTTTTCTGATTAATAAAGGGGTTGGCAAAGGTCTTGTTTTGGTTTTGGGTTTTGGGGTTTTTTTCAAGGAGACTACAATGCCAGATAGTGGAGAAACAAAAAGCTATTAGACTTCCTTTTTCTTACAGTTTGAGAAGGCTTTCTGAGATGCCTGACATCAGCATTTAAGCAGGCAAACCACCACTTTTGAGGGACAGCAGAGCTCCTCTGCTTGTTTCCCGTGTCCAAACTTTTGCCCTTAGTTGTAAATAGAACTGTTTTCGGTATGCGACTAAGTACTTACCTACTTCTGTGACTTAACACATGGGCAGCACGGATGAGAAATAGACAGATGAGTTAGATTGTAAAAGGAGCAACTTCTTCCAAAACATTTTCTGTCAGCATTTAGTAAGGAGGGAAATATTTTTTTTTAGTTTCATGGTTATCTCAAGTGTGAGGGACTGTTAGTTGTCTTTGAATAGATAAGAGAAATATGTGAAAATGGATTTCAAAAATCCATGCTGCTAGATGTGGTTCTGGGAGAGTGGGATTTGAATTTACCATTTGCCCTAGCCTTGAAGGAAATTCTTTTGTAGATTCATTTAAGATGTTTATTAAATTAAAACAATTTCCTGATAAACAGATCATGAAAGATAAATCAATTAGGGTAATAATAAATAAGAGCACCAGAATACTCTAGAACTGGTTTTGTTCAAAGGGAGACTGTCAAAGACTGTTTAAAATGTCTGACGGAGAAAAGACTTCTACATCTTAGACAATTTACACAAACATTGTCATCCTTCAGACTTTGAAGAAGCTCTACATTTTTTTCTTGAATTCTGTATTGAATGAAATTATTAAAACTTAATGTGATTCCTGTGGTGCATGAAGTGTGGTAGTCTTGTCCAAAATTAACAATGAGATTTAGCTGGATTTTTTCAGATCCTCTCTCAGTGGAGATGCTTAATAAAAAATAATATTCTCCAATTAAATAAATATACCTTTTAATGTTTTCTTCAGAGTTTCGTGGCACATTTCTGCTTGCATTTTACGTGGAAGTGAACATGGAAAAGACTGGGCATCCAACTCAAAGCAAACTTCTTGTGTCAATTCTTTCATTGTATGTTTTCACCATTTCAAATTTCATGCTACTATGACACAAATGCCAATGAAGATCTGTTGTACCACATTAAACTGTAATCCCTCGTTCAGCTCATCTTTGGCAGTGACCTAATATGTGTTATAAAACTTTAGGTCTTAGTTAAAGCAGCTTAACTCTGACATATTGTTGTTTGGTGTGTGGGTGGAGCCAGTTGTGCCAGTACAAGAGGTTGCTGCAGTGAGCCCCTAGTTGTTGGCTATTGTTTTCCCTGTTACTGCTACTCAGACGTGCCAGTAAACCTGCTCTCACAGGTGTTGCCTGATCTGTTTCAACCTAGTACCGGGACACACGATACAAATAATGTGTCATGTTGTGGAGAGGCATTTTTGTCATCCGTGGTATCTTCCACGCCATACCCAAATGAACTTCTGTCCAGCTCCCACTGCCATAGACTTGCAACCTCCCTTTCTGATAGGGAACAGTGAAAAATGCAGCCAGTAGGATTTGGACATAGTTTCTTCCTTTGCCAAAGCTCTTCAGGTCAGCTTGCCTCATGTCTGAGGAGTCATCAGTTCTCTGTGGGCAGGAACGGTTAATGATAATGTTGATTTGGCTAGGGCTGAGATTACCTGGTTGCCTAATGCAATTCACAGAGTGCTTATCTACCCATGCCTTAATAGTAGGTGCATTTTAAATCATACTCGAACTTGTCACAGTGTTAATTATGTTTTTAAGTATAGCTATAATATAAACATTCATTTGTATCTTGAGGATTAATTTAAATGAATGTAGTTACACTACTTACTACAGTCTGCCTTTGGCCAGCATTTAGAGCATAACATCTTTAGTACTGGGTCTCTTAATCCCTAAAAATAAGAACAAAATCACAAAACCAGCACAATAGTTTGATATCCACAGCAGAAGCAGTAACAATACAGAGAAGACAGACTGATGTGTTTTCAAATTGTGTTGTTGGCTTACAATATGAAGTTTGTCCAACAAAATTGATTTGTGAGACCTTCTTTTCAGTTCCTTTTAAATTCGACAGTTGTTAAAACACTAGACATAAATTGTCTGTGACAAGTATATGCCCAGAGCACACATTTTTTTGTGTTTTACCAAAAAATGAAATTATCTTTAGGACATTCACCTCCTGTGGCTGTAGCAGCAGCAGCTTTGACAAAGGAAAGCAGGAGGGCTGTCAGTTCCTTGCGCTGAATGTTCCCCCTGCTGGTGCTCAAAGAGCAGACACTGGGAGAGCTGCAGGAGGATGAGAAAACGATAGGAAAAGGACAGACGAGAAAGCAACTGAGGAGTGAGAAGCCTACTGTGCGAGTCAGGAGCACACATGTTTGGTTGGAGGTGCTGGGACTGAAAAATGCCAGGATGCTGGGAGAGCTGATGTGTTCTCAGGGAAGTTGGATCAGAAGCAAAACTGGCTGGACTTGACTGGATTCTCACTGCCTGAAAACTGGGATATAACCAACACTTCTAGTTCCAGTATTATACTGCTGTCAGCAAATGATTGAAACTTAGTGGCAAAGTGAGAAATCAATCTCTGCCTTTGGGAAACATAAACTAGGCAGTGACAGCCTACTGCTTGTAATCAATGATTGCAAGGGGTCTGTGCTCTGTAACTTAACCATCAGATCTCACATGTAAACTGTGTGGATCCCAGAAGATTGAATTTCTGGATCTGGACAGAAGAGAGTTGGCTTTTTTAATATGTCTATGGATTTTTGTTTGGTGAAATGCAATGTTCCTAAAGGAAAGTCTATTGAAAGTCTATTACTCAGAGATTGACAAGGTAACAAAATAGGACTGGCTTCCTATAGTACATACATTTATGACCTTTTCTTATATAATATTAAGATATTTGCAAAATTAGTAACTCAGAAAAAAGCTCTTGGTTTTATTCTGTGCAGGTGAATAAGTAACTGCTGCAACAGTACATATGAAAGTGAGAGACACACATTGTCTTGAACTTTAAATTGTGACTGTTTTCTGCAGACATCATTGGAATAAACAGACATTACAGAATTACCAGGACAGTAGCAACTACTTGTATTTTCCACCTGCATGGGGAGCAGGGAGATTGGTGTGTTAAGGCAACAAAAGTTGTCAGCTAATCCAGAAATTATAAGTAGCTGCTATGCATCCTTTAGAAATACCACATTGCTAAGACCAAGATGAATTTTCACATTCAGAGGTGGTGGAAGAAGGGTGCCTGTCACAGTATTTGGCTTTAAAAAGGTAATAGGAATTTGGGAGACAGAGCAGAAGGGATCAGTTTTGTAATTTTGGCATCCAGCCTCACCTCTTATTCTCTGGATGCTCTTGTGGGAAGAAAGTTTGTGTTTTTAGGAGTACTACAAACAGTGCAGAAAGTATTCACTTAAAATGACAGTTACTTATTCAAAATGTACTGTTATTTGTAGTTATCACTAAAACACATTCATTTATCTATTGAACAGATTTACCAAGTGGTCCACATACTTACCGCTTAGAAGATCTTGCCTATACTAGAAGTGGAGACAAAGGCAACTCTGCAAACATAGGTATTTTTTTCAGGTTTGCTGAAGTGATGTAAGGTTTTCACCTAAGAGTTATTATATACCAAGAGCTCTTAATTATTTTGAAATCACATGACAGTTGATTTTGATTTTTTTTAATTTGTCTCAAAATAATCCATACAACCCAAGGACTTTACTAATTAAATATATGTAGTTTTCTGTTTATCAGGTGTTGAAATCTAAGGTACTTAAAAAAAAAAACTTTCATGTCATACTATAAAGATTTCTCTTGAGGTTTGCAAAGTCAAGCTCCCCCAAGAAATGCCTTTTTAGGGTTTCCTTTAAATGTTAGTTGCCACTCCTTCTTGTGCATGTGTTATGTTATATAATATCTTGGTTGTCTGATCTCATGTATATTTCCATACATGAATTTTGTAACATGCATATGGCTAAAACATTGACGGTGTTGGGAAATACCAAAGGTGTTCTTGCATGTAAGAGAAAGCTTTTCATACACTGTTAATCCAAATGGTGTATTTCAGTGTGCAGTCTCTTTACATTGATTCTGCTGCTTCTTGCATTGTTTAATAATTCCTTCTGTTCCTTACTTCTGCATGCAACAATTGGGTCTCTCACTTGTTGGAAGATGAGAGTGTGTGGTGTTCAAAACTCAGTATGAATTAAAGGTGCGTTTGGGACTTGATTTGCCTATTAGCTATGATGCTAAAATGGATTAATTTTGTTCATTTAGGAATAGAGTTTTCTTGTTCTTGTTTGAAACCTTTTTGGGTTGAGTAATGAAGGAATGCTGATTTTTCTTCTTTTCTTTTTTTCTGTCTTTCCCAATGGTTAACCACTGTTGCAGTGTAGGATTGACACATCATGAAGGATGCATAGCTGATAGACTTCCTCAAGTGTAAAGACACTACTTCTTTGCTAAAGAACAAGAGTAACAAAACAAACTTGACCTTTAAGATTAATTTAGCTTTGCAGTCCGCAGATAAAAAGATCCCTTTGACACAAATCTACTTTCCTGATCCTGTTGTGGAACTTGAGCTTCAGCATAAAGTTATCTGAAGCTTATGAAAGCGTATTTACAGCAATAAAAATGTAATTGCAATTTCTTACACTTACGTCAGGATCTCTTGCAAGGAGTGGGGCAAGGACCAAACCTTCAGTCACCGATCAGGCCTTGTTATGGTTAATTGCAATTACTTATCTTAAGTCTTGCAAATCATTTTGGGGTAGACAGCTGCCTGTGGGTTATGATATTTATGTCCTTTAGGTGTCTCTTGGTGGTAGTCACTTTTTACAGCCAGAAAAAGCCCAATAATTGCATAGTCTGGGAGCAGTTTTTATGTCATGCCCCACACTCTGTCTTTACTGACAGGGGGGAAGCTGTTACACTGTTGTTGTATTGTTTTATTAAGGAGCTCATTAAAGAGGATGTACAGTTTCAGTTAAGAGGAGAATCTCGAATCAGTTTTGAAAGGATAAGTACAAATAGGTTTTAACAGCTCCTACTCCAGCTAACACCATGTACACCTACCAGGTGTGATAGCACGGCATCCCCTCTACTACCCCTACCTGAAGAAAACTTTGACTGCTGAGGCCCTGCAGAATTATTTCCAACATCTTTTAGAGCAAGGAAAACCTGAGGAAGAACTAGTAACAAGGTGAGTTGCTTGCTTGTGTAGTCCACAGTTGTATGGTAAATATATGATGAGAACTTATCTTAAAGTAAATATCTGATGAGAACTTATCTTAAAGTATGTTAACATAAATATTGCAAACCTGTGTGCATCATCTTCAATATTTTTGTGTATTCTCCTTTGCATTTTTAAATACCAACCCTTGGGTGTAGCCCATCTGGCCCTATAGACTTGTGTGCGTCTAAGGGGTATAGCAGGTCACTGACCACTTCCTCAGTTATTGTGATGACCTCATTCTGATTCCCTGACTCCTAGTACATGAGGCTGCCTGTCCAGGGAACTGCTGATTCCAGTGCTAAAGACCGAGGCAAAGTAGGCATTGAGCACCTCAGCCTTCTCCTCATCCTTAGTCACTATGTTTCCCTCTGCATCCAACAAAGGATGGAGATTTTCCCTAGTCCTCTTTTTGTTGTTAATGAATTTATAGAAATATTTTTTATTATCCTTAACAGCAGTAGCTAGGTTGAGCTCTAGCTGTGCTTTGGCTCTCCTAATTTTCTCCCTGCATAGCTTCACTGCATCTTTATAGTCCTCATACACCCCTAACCAGGACACTTCTACCTGGTGTTCATTTTCCAAAGAATATCCTCTGCCAGCAGTCAGGATATGTAACATTTTTGTTTTCACGGTATACTCAGCTGATGCTCAGGGTCCTTCCTGGGGAAGTGAGGCATACACTGTTCTCATAGCATGAGGTGATAGGCCTAACTCATTTTCCAGTAAATCAGTCAATAGATTTTAAACCTTTCTCTCTCTTCAAAACCAACCAAAAGCTCAGTACTGCAAGAAAGCATTCAGTCTTCTAAAACCTGTTTTGATACAATGCCAGTTATTCTGCAGATACAGAGACTCTGCCAACATCACTCTATATTTCCATGGGTAATGCATAAACTGTTAAGTGTCTCTTTGCTTGTTCAAAGAGCCTGAGTTGGAAAGGTGTAGCTTAAACCTCAGAGGGAGCTTGGAGTTATTTTAACCCCTGATCTTTTTTACTTGTAAGTGCTGTTCTTTGTCTTCGTAAGCGGCTCAGTGCAAATCTCACATGCTGTTTCATAAGTGCTAACAAGTCTATGTATCTAATAAACTGATAGCAAGACATGTAATTGAATTTCCCCTGAAACAGAGCAGAGCAAGGAATAAAAAAATGTTACTCCTCATAATGATGCTTCTAGAAATTCATTCATTGTTGTTTCTTAATGTTGTTTGTGTCAATAAATACAAGTTGAAATTTGCTGTGTCTGGATAAAGCGATTTTATTTCGCTTAATTAGATTATCTGTTCCTGGGTTTGGCCCTTTAATGACGTGATAATGGAGCTCTGTGAGTGAATTGAAAAACTACTGGGGAAAAAGAATAAACCCTTTTGTGGAAATATTTAGGATTATAAGGATTATGCTCATGTGTTTCAGATTGTATAGTTTCTTTTTAAATTACTTGTTTATTTTTTTAATTTTGATTGTCATAAAAAAAGCTGTCTTACTCTTTCATTTCCCTTCATTTCCTTTATTTAAATTGTGACTGGATAAAAAATATGTATTAGTTTTGCTACTAAAAACATATCCACCATGGCTCTGCCTCTCTACAGAATAGAAATTGTCAGCCAGCTCCCTTTCAATCTTTTCCATTAAAGCTATTAAATAGGTGTAGTAAACAGAGAAAGTGTGAGATTATTTTGATAGAGAACACTGAAAGCTCATAAACTTCCAGATTTTCAGGTAACATACTAACAAAAAATAGTCTTTCAGGCACCTCCTCCATACTTGCAAATCCCAAACTTATGTGATTGCTTCCTCCCTTGTGTGGAGTGCATTCTTAATAGATCTAATATATTAAGATACAGCTTAAGATAAGCAACTTTTCATTTTGTGGTATTGAGTCAGTCACTTAAGAAGGACAGTAAAATTATCCTGTGAGAATTTGCTCTTTCATCTTCTGAAATATGATTATCTTCTTTATGCTTTGAGAGTATCCTGATACTCAGAAAAGCATGAAAACTGATTTTCTTCTTACGGGATATTTTTACTAATTGCTGAAGAATAAGAAATGTGGATAGTGATGCTTCTAGATTGCTTTTTGTATATCTGGGGGCAGGGGCAGGAGTTCTCTACAGTATATCTCATATACAAACACCTCTTTAAGCCTATTGACTCAGTTCCTGCTTTCCTCTGATAGGAGGATTTTCCTTAATCCAAATGCATTAAACAGGTTTTGTACCATTATTATTTCCATGCATTTTAACAGGAAATTTACAGGGAAACCTGACTTCTTTGAATATGTGCAGAGAGCACTTCAAAGGAAGTAGTTAAGCAGGCACCCCATTGTGCATAAGCATAGGAGTTTAGCTAGAACAGTGAATTTTCCTTGTTTTACTGGTTTCTGTCACAGACTTGGTATTCTTTGAAGGGTTTGTTTTCTGTGCTTTTTAAAAGCACCTCTTAAAACCTGTGATTTAATTGTACAATTAGATAATATTTTATTCCTTTAGATCTCAGTTAATGAAACTTGCATTTATCCAGCATAATTAAACAATGTATACCAGCATTTTGGTTAATCTATTGTTGCTGCTTAAGACTGGTAAGGTGGTTATAATGGTGTTTGAGGCTTTTTTTATTTTAATTGTGTAAGTGTATTTTTGTGTATGTGCAGAAATATCTTGGATGCTCAGGTGCTTCAGACAGGCCTTAAATTATTGAAAGTGCTGACATCTTGTATGTTGCTTCTTAATCCTAGTTTTAGCTAGAGTATCTCACTGCAAATGTTTCTTTAGAGTACTTGAAACGAATGTGCCATTCTGTAAGGTTCCAGATTAAGATCTGTTGCTTGTATTACACACTCTCTGCCAGAATTAAGTGCAGAAAGCAAAGTTAAATTCTCAACTCTTCTTGCTATTTGCTTTTACTTTTGTAGACTCTTCAGTTTCTCTCCTGATCTGTTTAAATGATTGATTTTCATGAAACTTGTTCTGAGAGCTATTAGCTTGTGGGATGCATAGTCCATTGGTCTAATTCTTGTGGAGAGATCTGCCAATTGTGAAATCTGCTTCCTGGAAGTTTTGGCCATTTTTTTTAGAGTAAAATTTACATTGTAATGTTTTGGTAGATCTCTAGCTCTCATAGTATATGGTTATTGGTAATTTGTATTGATATTTTTAGCTGAAAATTTTGTGGGCTACTCCGATCCTGCTATGTAGTTGATTATTCCGTTAGATTTAGTAAATTGTGTGGATAGGTTATTGTGGAATTTTCCTGGCAACTAATTTTCAGGAAAGGTCAACAGAATGCTAACACCAGGTTTTTTTCTTAATAACTACTAATAATTCTAATACTAAAGTACAGTGTGGTAATAAAAGTGTAGAAGAAACAGTGCAAACTCCTTGCCTGGGAGACAGGCACTGACACTCCATTACTGTTTGCAAGAGCATAACGCAAACTACTTTTTGCCGGGTCACTCAGCAGAATGATCTCCTCCCACAGTAAGTTCGAGTCACATGCCTAAGATACAAGAGTCGTGAATATCAACAGCCATCACTTTCATAATGCTCAAAAGGAACTGAAAAATAACAAACCTCAGAGTGACAAAGTAGGCAGCACCAAGAACACCGCAAGAAATTCCAGCTGTTTCAGAGTGTAGGTTTGAAGAATCTGTCCCAAACAGATGAAGATACAGATAGGTAACTAAAGAAAAATAGGTGGTGTTGGAGGAGGCTTGATTTAAATTACAGCAGTCAAACATCTGGAAACAGAGCAAGAATTGGATATCATCTTTCTCTGTTATTCCCCATGTTTTAATGATGTTCTGATTAAATCCTTTCCTATGGAAAAAAAGGAGTCAAGTCCTTAGGCAAAGAAAATGTTGGAGGAAAACAGAAACAAAGGAAAACAAGCATGCAAGGAAGATGACAAAACACTGAAAACCTGTGCAAAGAGAGGCAAATGGAAATATACTGTAGACCTATTTATGGAATTTTAAAGAACTTTGTGAGGAAACCACGGAGCCATTTGCCAAACTTCTACAAGTTTCCAAATTGGAACTGCACCAGTCAAAAGCAAGGATGGAAAAATGCTTATAGTAGCAGTGGAACGGGAAAAAATATGTCTGTCACACTGAACTAAAATTTTATCTGAACAAAGTACCTGGATCCAAGAAAGCACTGGAATATAGCTCTACTTTTCATTTGTTACAAAATTTATCTGTAGTTAGTTTGAAGAGTTTGATCTAGTGAGTCAGTCATTTCTCAGTAATGAAGAGGAAGCCTTCCCAGTTAGCTGGTAGCCTATGTTAGCGAAAGTGAGTTCCAGGAATTAAGTGATTGTATTTTGCAGTATTAGAAGTAAGAAATACTAAAAGTGCCAACCTCTGCCCACTGTGTTCTCTGAGTTCATGCTGGATCTTGAACTTCTCGCCTATGGAGCTTTCTGTATGGGCGTTGCATCTTGTGAAGTAAATAAATAAATATAGAAACCAGTCTGATTAGAAATTTATGAGTTTTAAAGTTGAATAAGAGGAGAATGATTGCGTTATGGTCTTACCTTAAAACTATTAAGGGCTGCTGATTAGGGGAAAGGGGAAGGAATAAGAAGGCAGGGATGGCTGTGGTTTAATAATCTTGGGTTAACTTACAGGCTTGACTCAGCAGTGGGATGGCATCAGAAGCATGACATTTTTGCATGCTGTCTTTTACTTGATGTTCAGTACAAGTATCTTACAAAATCTCCTGAGAAACAACGTGTAGACTTTATTTTACAGATACGAGTTGCCAGGAATCCATGGATTAAATTTTGTTCTGAGGAATGCCCTTGGTGGTGGTGGCGTAGCATCGCTAAGAAGCGACCCACAGGCATGTATAAAAGCATTGGTTTTAATGTAGTTATCATTTATAACTCTATTACACAATCTCTTTATAATGAGTTTTTGAGCTAGAACTGTAAACTTTTGGGTTTGACTCTTTAGTTCCTTTTTAATTTCCTGGTAATACACATTATCTGCTTACTAACACAGAGAAGTAGAAAGTCGATTTAGAATATTTGGTGAAAAAGATGTGTACAAGAAACTGTTAAGGAGTCTTCAAATCAGTTGTGCTCTTTATTGTGTGCTACCTATGCTTCTAGATTCACCAGCAAAATCAGCTTCTCAGAAAGGTTGTTGAGTCTTAGAGAATGCGGATTTACTAGACAGCTCTGATGAAGTGTCTCCATGTGAATATAGGAACTTTTAACTGTATGACAGCACCTCTAGCTTAGCCTATGACTCCTATATATATAATTATACTGATAATTAATATAAATCCGAAGGAGAAAACTAGATAGATAGGACACACCTTTTGTCTTGCCAATGTTATGTGAAACTGAAACTAACATTTTTGTTTTGCAATTGTACAATGAGTATTCAATAGTTTAAACATCTAAACCTAGAGGTGCTTTAATGTGGCACTCCCATGGCTACTGCAAAGCACAGTTGTGCCACCATAGGCTGAGAAATGCTTACATGTACAAATCATCTCATCTTAGTCAAGAAGACTCTTCACAAAATACGATTATGCTTATTTAATAAGATTGATGGTTATTTAGGATGATGTATGAGTCAGATAACAGAACTGAACACAAAAGAAATTTGATTGAGCACTAGGTACCAAATAAATTGAAGCTATTCAATCTGTTCAGGTTTAGATGCTTGAAAACTCAACTGTAGAGTTTTCCTTAAGTATATTGATTCACAAGTGAAAAAGCCAGATAAATGGAAAAGGTATATATGACTTTGGATAACCAGCAGTCCAAGGTTTGGAAAAAAATCATCTGAAAATTATATATAAATATATATGAATAAATGCACACAAGACTTGGATGACATAGAGAATTCTTACGCTGATTATAGGAGAAATACCCTATAAAACTTTTTAAAAAATAATTTGCAGAGGTGGTAAAATGAAATGTTGGTTTGCTGTGTTTTGTTTTATCTTTCTTACAGGGCAAGGCATTTGGACAGATGCTGTTGGACTTCCAGATTAAGAATGTTCCTGATTTAAAATCACTGATAGAGTAACAGGTATTTCATACATATGCTTTTAACACTGAGTGGTAGAAAAACATGTTATAAACAAGAGCTGGTTTCTTGAGTGAGAGGTTTTTTAAAAGTCAAAGAGTAGAAATTAGTGACAATTATCTCTCAGAGGCTTAGCTATATGGCACAGATTAGCAAATGTTTTGAGTAATACCAGACTAATAGCTTTGTCTGTGACTGATAACATTTCCTGTCCAGATAATACATTGGATGAAGAATTAATTGATTTCCTGTAAAACAGAATTTATCAAATTGCAACATAACATTTAATTGAGACAAAATAATCTTTGTTTCAAAATGGAAATTGTCTCCTGCTTAGTCCACCTTTCTTTTCGTTCTGTCAATCTTTATTTGAAAAATAAATGGACGAATATTGTTGAGCTCCTTCAGCTGTGTTTGTGAGGCTGGGTAACCTGCTGTGCATTGCTATGAAGTCAGCACTGTCTGATACTGGGGAACAGCTTTCACTGTTGGGCAATTAATTAATAATTGTTACTGTTATAGAGTGACTAGTAGTAAATGCTGGTCTTTGCTGGTGATCCACTAAACTTCCAGCACTTTGTCCAGTGAATGACAGATTTTATTATTACGGTTTCCCACATCTCTTACTCATTAATCCATTGTTGAAAGCTCTGACTAGTAGTAAATTGCAGATCTTGGCATGGGAGTAAACTAGAAGATGAAAAAAGGAGAGTGCTGTGATCTAGCCTGCCCACTCACTTTCTTGTGATAGTGCAATCCTGTCAGGGAGGAAGCGGGGCTGGTGGAATAATACCTTGTTTTGTTTCAGGGCTGTATGTCCTCATTTTGTGCAGCAGAGTCCTGCATTGCCCTTCCCACAGAAAGATCAATCTCCTGCTGTGAACAGATACCATGGTGAATGCTCTGTGCTCCTTTTCTCTTCTGACTCCCAGTTATCACCTCTCCATCTACTTTCCTGCACAATATGACTAACATCTTTAAATTAAGGTACTATTAACTTCACCTGATTAAGCAGAAAGTTAAAAATCTGAATTGTACTTACTGGAACAATATGAAGGTGGAAATTGTAGGCCAATAACTGTCAATATTTCCTCTGCAGAAGCCATAGGAATATTAATCGACATGTTCAGGCATTTTATATTCAGAAATTAATATTTTCCTTTGTTTTGGTGAGTCTGGTAATTGTTTAGTGCTGACAAAAGGAAACATTACTAATATCAATTTATGAAAAAAAATATTCTTCAATTGTCACCAAAACTATCTCCTAGTCATGCCTAAATCTCAGTCTGTGCTACCATTATTATTAATTTCCTAGCCTCTTGCTTGCTAATGAGAGCTAGACAAGAAATTGTTCCCATCTTTTCTGTGGTTTTGTTAATTTGAAGTGAAGGTATCATAAGTGACTGTTAACATCCATCTAAACATACTATTCTCTTCACAAGTCGTAAGGTCTATCTGTGTATACAGCATGATTCAATCTAGTTGTAAAAAACGAATCATTACTTCACTGCACAAAAATACACAGTTTAATAACTTTGAAGGGAAAACAGCAGTTGTTTGGTTTTATGTTGTTTGCAGTCTTCGTTAGAAAACTCTTGTTAATAATTTGAAGCCTGTTAGTTTAGCAAAACAAAAGGATTCAGAAGAAATAAAACTGATAGACCTCAGCAAGCAGACCTACAAGGACAAAAACACTACAGTAAATATTTGCATAAGTGACTCTGTAAATGCATATGCAATAATGTTTGAATAAAAGTGAACCTTTATAACTAGTAGATTTGTTTTAGTCATTTTTGTTGTTTCTTCTGCTGGAATAATGATACTTAGTTCAAAGGTTCTTTGTATTGCAGTTGTTTCGCTTGCCTGCAGTTTTGTGCATTGTCTTGCTGGTTCTCGTTTTCCTTCAGACTTTGTCTGTTCTGTTTGTAGTTTTTGTTAAATGTGAAAACTGGAAAGGCAAATGATACTGTTTTCTAGAGAGCTGGTCATTTGCAGCTCCACGGCGGAAGCTGTAATTTGATGAAAAGAATGGTAGGGTGTTCAAATAGATGGGGTATGGGAATACATGGGTGTTACATTTTATCTCTGGAATTGCCCTTTTGGAGGCTGTGAAACCAGCCTTCACAAGCATGTTTTCTGTCTATTGTTTATTTCAGTGCACCATCTTAAAGCAAGTGGCATTGCTTTTCAAATACTTTCCTTTCTAATTACAGCCTCCAAAAATCCCTGTCTGAAGATTTTACTCTTCTTGACCTCCTTAATGTGTTTGCATTCATGAACCTTCAGTCAGTTAAAAAAATGCATTTTGCTTGCTTGTTAAACCAGGGCTGTTCGTCACCCTTCCAATTTCCTTTTTTTCCTGCTTTTTCCCCACTGTGTTAGCTGTGAGGGCAGGATGGAATTAGTAACTCCTAGCACATAAATAAGGTTCCATCTAATACAGGAGTTTCAGTGTAATGGAAACTGGCTCACTCCTCTTACCTGGGAAGTTTTTGTGCTGTGCCTTCTCCGCACTACAGAACAAAGACTGCATTCTCTTACCTCTCACAGCTTTCCTAATGCATCTTACCTTTCAAATCATGAAGTTTATCTTTAAACTATTCTGCACACAGCTAGCAGCCCCAGCATCCTTTGTCAATGTTTGCTGTTTAATATTTCAAAAGTGATTTTCCCACTGCAATTTGTGTATTAAAGACACAAAAGTAGTTTTACAGAAGTGCTCCACTAAAATATGGGAAGTGCTTTATCCTCTTCAGAGGAAAAGTAATTGTAAGTATGCCTTTTATGTTTTGTGTTGTGTCATAGCAGTTTAAAAACACTGCAGCCCTTAAAGTTGAAAAGCAGAAAATGTTGGGTTGCAGGTTACCTTTCACAAATCTCAATTAGTTTCATTCAGAAATGACTTTGAGATGTTGTATTAAGTGCTTTGCAGGCAGTTGCGAAGTAGTGGCAAAGCATTGCCTGGGTGGGTTTCACTTGCTGCAACTGGGTATGTGTTGGCTGGAAGAGTGAAGCCATTTCACAGGCCTGTCCATTGTGTAATGCCTTTTGTGCTTGTTCCATTAGGGTTGGGGTGTCCAGGCTTGATGGTGAAAGAGTAGTTTGGGGGAAGGGAGAGGGGAGGCTCATTAGAGCCTCAGGTATGAGGAAATTGCACTGCAGAAATGCCACACCTCTCACCTTAGGTCTTTGAAACCATGCAGTAAGGCTCTTTGTCTCCTCTTAATGGAGATTCCTCTTCTTCAGTTTCATCCTGGTTTCCTTTACGGATTTACTTGAAATGGACCCTGGTGATTTTGGGATTAAAGCTAAATGGCATCAAGAGAACAAAGAAAGAATGCCTCCAAGTAAAAGATCCCACTGGGAAATGTCTTTTTCTGACAGGGTGTTCAGATGAATTCTTCTACCTTCCTTAGGGCAGGGTAGAGGAATCTGAACTGCAGGACCAGAGCATCTCTAACACCTACTTGAATAAAGGCCATCCAGATGCTTCCTTGACAACTTTGGGGAAGGGGAAGCAGGGGGCAGGGGGAGGTGTGGGAACTGTTTTGAAATGGCAGCCCAGGGCAGGCCCAGTGCTTATATTGCAGAAGGGAGAGAGGAACTTTTCTCTCAGGACTTTCTGTGGAATCTTTGATGACCACCTGGCTATGGCACAATGCTCCAGCTCTGGACCAGCTGCTGTGACCATCACCAAATGGCCTCACGGGCCTGTTACCATGATGAAGGGTTCTAAGAGAGATGGGTGGATGGATGGATAGATAGATATTTTTACCTGTCCCTTAAAAATACTGTACTATTTAAAAATGAGAAAAGCTCCCCATCTACTCTGTTTTTATTTACTAAACTAATAGGAAAAGCTTCAAACTTTCCAAATACAATTTAAAACCAAGATTTTAAAAGATGCTATTATGTGTGGCTGGTGGCTTATCCACAGGGTTCTTGGCAGCATCACAAGCCGCATCTGTATTTTCTCTTTTGTAAGTGATGTGATTTGAACTAGAGACTTGAGAGGGCTTAAGCCTCTGTTGTGTAAAAATTTGGCTAAGACTCCAGAGAAAATCCCCAATGCCTGATCACCCAGCTAAGAAATGCTGAGGTTCTGGTCTGCAACAAATGAACATACAAGAGGTTATGGTGAACCTCTCTCTTCGCAGATGAAGCAGGGTGCTTCCTCAGGAAGCTGCTCTCTGCTTCAAGCAGGAGGAAATGAGAGGGGCACATCAGCCATCCTTTTATGGTTGGCAAGCAGTGAGGTAACCTGCTTCCCTGAAATACTCCTTTTCACTGAGGAGTGGAAAACTTGCTTTGGGTCATTGGTCATTGATAAGCCTTATCATTCCTGTGCACAAAATCCCACCAGATCCCTGTTTCAGCATCCATGGTGATAGGGAGACGCTCACCTGCTGGGCCCATCACATCCCTTTAGCCTTTCTAGTCCTAGCAGAGCTGATCCCTGATGGAAAGAAAAGGGGATGGTGAACATTTCCTCTTTTTTTGCTGGTGTGACTGGCATGAGGGTGGTCTGGGGATGTCATTCTTGATCCACAGGCTCTCAGGTTTAAAGTGACTGAGATGGGAAAAATAATTTGATGTTTCGACGAGGTTTGACTATGGAGACATGCCAAGCTGTTACACACTCCTCTTCTTGCTTCTGTTTTTGGTGCTTGGCACCGAGTATGTTTGCCGAAGCATCCACAACCTGCAGGAGGAGAGATCAGCAAGTTGGCAGCTTTAGAGCTTGGGTTTGGGTGAAGATGCTTTAACACACTACCACTTCACCAATATTGCTTCCTCCCCCGCCCACTCCGAGTTTCCCACAGAAGTAAAACCTTCGCTCTGCAGCCGAAGCTGCAGCGCTGGAGCAGGAGCGCCAGAGAAGCCCGTGGCAGCGGGACGGGGAAAGGCGAGGGCTCGGTGAAAGGCTGCGGCGGCGGCGAGTGAGGGGTCGGGAGGGCGGCCCCCTCCCCTGCCACTCTCCGGGCCCCGCCATCTTCCAGGTAAGATGAATGTCTGTCCCGTTCATCATCCCGCAGTCCCCTATGCAGCGGGAATTTGCCTGGCTACTGAAACTTCGGAGCCTCAGACGGGGCGGCTTTGTTGACCTGACAGGGCTATTCTTTTGTGGGCCCTGTTGCCAGGATTTATCCATTTACATAATGGATTAGCATAAACCAAAACGCAGGAGAATGCCTGTCCGCCTTTTCCCACTCTTTTTTAGCTGGCGGACCTTTCGGGCGAGTTCATTTATAAACGTGACTTCCTTCCCTCCTCGGAGCCCTGTTTTCTTCTCAGGAAGAAAAGCGCGTTCGGGAGCCAGGAACCCGCTCTTCACTCCCGCCATCGAACGAGTACTGCGGCAGCTCTATTCCACTGCCCCCCGGCCTCCGAGCCGGGCGCCACTTGCCCCGCAGGGTTGCTGCCCGGGCGGGTGCCCAGAGCTCCTTGGGTCCCATCGGCGGGAGAAGGTAAAGGAAGCGCCTGTGGCCCCGGGACCATTCGCTGAGCTTCCTGGAGCGGATAAAGGCTTTAAACGCACCGTTCTTGCTCTTCTACCTGGGCATCCCCGAGGACAGGTCGGAGAGCTGCGGGTGGCACACTGGTCCGGGCTGCGGGCACGCTGCTATTGCGAGGGCCGAGCCGAAGTCGCGCCACCAGCTCTCTGTTCGGCTCAGTGTGCCCGTCGCGCTTCCCAATAAAATGCGGCTGCTCCTCGGGGCGGGCGCTCCCCGCACGCCGCTCACCCGGTAGGCTGGCCTGGGTGGCCGCCCCGCCCCGCCCGGTAGCCTAGAAAAGCGGGCCCGGGGGGTCGGGGCTCCTCGGCGGCAGCGAGGGCGCCCCTCGCCGACGATGAAGAACCCGGTGCCGCAGGCGGCATCGCTGCTGGAGAAGCTGCTGTTCCTCGTTCACGTCCGGCCCCTGCCCGCGGGCTCCGATGAGGAACCACCGCCGGCCCCCGGGTACTACGACACCAGCTGCTTCAAGCGGGGTGACCTGCTAGAGGTGCCCCGCACCCTCTTCATCCACTTCGGCATCTACTTGGGCGAGAACCGCGTCGCCCACCTGATGCCCGATATCCTGCCCGCCTTTACAGGCGACCGCCGGCAGATTCAGCAGGTAGTGACCAACAAGCGGCTAATCCTGGGCGTCATCACCAAAACGGCCAGCATCCGCGTGGACACGGTGGAGGACTTCGCCTACGGCGGCAGCATCCTCGTCAACCACATGGACCGGCTCTTCGAGGACCAGGTGCTGGGCAGCGAGGAGGCGGCCCGCCGGGCGGAGAAGCTGGTGGGAGCCACGGCCTACAGCCTCCTCTGGAACAACTGCGAGCACTTTGTCACCTACTGCCGGTACGGTGCGCCCGTCAGCTTCCAGACCGACAAGGTAGGGCCCAGCTGTGGGCGCTCGGGAGCCTCGCCGGGAGCCGCTCCGCCGGGAAGGTGGCAGCTGCCAGGGGAGGTGTTGGCGGCGCCGGGCTGACCTTCGCGGCGGCGGCCGCTGCTGTGCTGGGCACTCCGCTCCCCAAAACTAGGTCAGGCGCCGCCACCGGCCCGGGACGCTGCTGCCCGGTGCCGCACGCCGCTCCCAGACGGAGCAGACGGCCACGCTCCCTGCAGCGGGTACTGCTGCCGCCGCAGAGCTGCTCGGGAGGGCGGGTGGCTTGGCCTCTGTTGGCTTCAAGCGGAAAGGAAAGTGAAGCTGGATTCCCAGGACAAATGCTCTCTAAATGCTATGAAGTTACTGGTTCCTGCCAGAGCCACAGGCAGTACTGGGTTAGCCCCAGTTGGGTTGCGAGCCGGTGCCAGACTCGCTCCTCACTGTGTACTGAGCCCACCTGGGAGCCTGGGTAGCAACTGCTGGTTTGTAATAGAGTGTGGGCCTCTCCAGTTGGCCAGTTAAAGTTCTTCTCTTTAACCCCTCTTTTTGTTTTCCCTTGTTTTATTTTCCTGTTTTTCAGTTCTGTGAGACTGTGAAGATGATTATTCGGGACCAGAGGAGTGTTCTCGCTTCGATGCTTGTGGGATTAGCATCAATAGTCTGCCTAGGTTTGGCACCTTCTACCACGCTCCCCACTATCTTTATTCCCTTCTTCCTGTGGATGGCTGGCTAACAGCCTTCCTGCAAGTTCACAGCCAGGGTCTGTATATAGGATGTATACTACTGTATTTATGAAAGCACAGATTACTCATCAGCGCCTTAACCTTGTGTGCCATTTTTAAATGCAACTTTGTCTATAATACAGTGCACAGGGCATAGCTTACTGTGTAAGCCAAATTATAGATTTCCTGAAAATCTTGGTATATTTTAACACACCTTTAAATCATGAAAAAGTAGGGATGTGATGCAGTTCTGCTCCTTGCTTTTAGTCATAAGTGATTCTGGTAATATCCTTCATGTTCTTCAATTAATTAGCTGCATACCTAGGTGCTGTAACTATTAACAAAAATGGATGATGGAATTTTCAAAGTGATGGATACTGAGACACTACTTACCTCTTCCTTTTAAAGATATAGTCTATATTCAGAAGTTACTGTCTCCCTTCCTGAAATACTGTTGAGTGGAGACACAAGTAACTAAAGTGGATGGTTTTGATAACAAATAGAATCAACCCTAGGCTGGGTGCTGTGTGCTGCAGCAGCACATCTGGCCAGATTGGCTACCATCATTTCCCTTCTGGGAAACGTTCACAAGTCACTCATTCATGTTAATTGCATAAGCACTTGCTACGGTATTGAACTTTTTAATTTGGTTAGTGGTAAGGAAAGACAACAATTTTCCTTGTTACTGGTTGTGATTAGTATGGCTAACATAAATGGCTACAGAATGTTTTATGGGACACAGGAAGGAACCAGCTTGTTTTATGACAACTAGTGACGCACAAATGTCGACAGTTTCCTGCGTTCTAGGGCACATGGTGGGGAGGAGGAAGACAGATGCCAATTTAGTTCCTACTTTCCCTCAGCTATGGGTGCCATAAAGTATCAGGCATCATTGGAGCAGTTTCTGTGGTGGCTATATTGTCATTTTGGATATTGCCTTAAAACAGCATGCCTCTTAAGAGATGTCTGTCTATACTCTTCTCTTGCGAATAAGTATTTACTTGCAAGCCAGCAGTTGGTGCTAAAAATGTTTCGTCTTCAGTGTTGGGGCCTTTCTCTTTATAAAAAAGAATGTGTAAAGTTGGATTTGAAATCAAGTTCATCTAGGCAATTGTTCGAGTGCTCAAAACCTTTGCTATGTTTTTTCTTAGCAATATCTTGATGTATGCAGAGAAATTGTTCAGCTTCTGGAATGCCTCGTGTGTGATACACACACATGTTCACATGCTATGCTTGCCTACCTTCTAGTCAGAGACAAATACAACGTTGTCATCACCAAGAACTGAGTCTGATTTATTTCTTTCTGTGAGTGGTAGTCAATATCATTAGCTCTGCTACTTAAATGACCACTTACCACATTTTTAGAGATACTCAACTGCGCTATAAACCTCCTCCTTCCTCTACACCTTACAGCTGCTTGAAGATTGGATTTTTGAACTGTGAGTCGACTTGATCTGTAATCATCTTTCTTCTTCTGGCTGCTCTACTATAACTGACAAAGAATGTAAAGACTGGGGTGAAATTCCAGACTCATAGGAAACAGCAGCATGACCACTGCCATCAGCTGAGAGGGGATTTCAGCCCAGCTTTCAGTACACGTTCAGTCAGCAGCCCAGCTCCAAGCAGCTGGATATCAATTACTGTTTGATCCTTGTAAACAGCTTCTGTTCTGCTTTCAAAGACTGCAATGCTCAGTGTAACTGTTTCTGGTAAACTTTTAAAATTAAGATGTTTCTTAATTAAAATTAATTGCTTTTTCATAGTGTACGCCTTAGCAATATTTACATACATTCCAGTGTGGGTTTTTTACTTGGCTGTGTGTAAGGTATGAACTGTAGTCGTTACTGTAATTATATAAATAGAATTTATTAGTTTAAAACATTTACTGTCCTGATGAAATTGAGTATAATGCTATAGCATTTTGCTAACATATCCCAGTAGAGCACTGAACAGTCCATTAACATGCAGTTACATGGTGTCTGATTACAGGTGGGCTTTATTTTTGCTCTTTATTTACTTGGGATTTATAAGAATTCCAGTAATTCTTACAATTCACTTATACAATAAACAATGGGGTCACGACCAGTAACCAAATCATAAGTGGGGTTGTTGGAAGGCAGAGCAATGCTTGTGCTGTAGCTTCAATATCAAAGGATCAATGCTTTGCTAATGCTGTTGAGCAAGAAGCATTGAGGTTAGGTTAGGGAACTAAACTGGGATTTTCACAGATGTCTGTGAAAGAAATTAGAACAGTTCCTTGCAGATTCCCAGCTGTATTAGTAGATAACTTTCATTCAACATGTGAATTTAAGTTTATGAAACACTATGAAATGGTATAGAATTTTTTGCTGTATCTTTTCATCAAAGTAGTAATGGGAGCACAGCAATAGAAATTCAGATGCATGTTTAAGAATTTTTCCTACGAACTAGAATTCTAACAGATGTGGAAATTTTGTTAAAGCCAGGCATGAGTCAAATCAGTCATACTCTGAGGGGAAGAACAAGACCGGCAGACGTGAATTCTCATGTTCAGCTCAGTGGGTGGTGTTTGTGCTCTGACATATTTTGGTAAATGTCAGTGTCAACTTTTTTCTGTAATTACTTGAGTAAAAATAAGCACTTGCCCTAGGTGGAGCATTGCCTTTCAGACCTGAGCTCATCTGTGATGCCACTGAAATGAAGGAACTAGTTAGAAAAATACAGAAAACTCCAGGGCAGTTTAGCTGTTCAGAAATGTGTGTGCTAATTGTTTGTAGGTAACTCTAAGTGATGGTGATGGGGAGTGTAAATCTAGAGGTGTAGCTCATTTTAGTGGTGGGACTGTTTTGAAATGCTGCACAGTTAAACCAGAATATGTAATGAAGGAGAATAACCGTCACCCCTGTGCCACTGGGAAAGGAAAGTAGAGAAGATGACATCAAGTTAAAAGCATAGATGTTTCACTTCAGGCTTTCCAAAGAAAACAAAAATAAAATGAGCATTCACAAGACTCAAAATGTTTTTACAAAACCCATGTTTAGAAAAAACCAAAGTTGCTAAATGACATTAGAACAGTAAGCTTTCTGTTTGAATTTATTTTAGCTTGGAACACAAATGATTACTCATTTTGCGGTAAACAGTCGTCTGCTGCTTGATTTCACCTTTGGGTCCTCCTGTTCTAAAGGAGAATGCTGCATATAAATACCATTAGAGGCTTTTAATGAAAACAAAATCATAGCAATACTTGTTAAAGTCTGAGGGGGTAGGGAAGAGGGAATTAAACTTGTGTGTGACTTGACATCGTCCAGACAGGTTTTAAAGAGCAAGCTGCAGCAACAAGAAACATTAGAACAGTGATCTCTAGAAATGATACGGTGGTGTGTTATTTATTGCATGTTCTCACATTAAGTAAAGCGTCACATGCCACTGAACGGTACAGAACTGTGTTAGACAGTCATTAATTAGCATGTCCTTTATCCATTGATTTTTTTTTTCTTAATAAAAAATTCTCAGATGACTCTAAGAGTTCCTTATAATTTGTAGCAGCTTAGGACCTGATTCCTCTAAGCACTTAACTGTCATGAATGGGCTTACTGAGGGGAAATGATGATAGAAAAGCTTAGTCTTGAGGCTTTTTACTGCAGTGCATTGCACTCTTACGTAAATCTTTCAGAACACTGTGCTGGTAAAATAAACTATCATCTGCTGTATGAATAGACCACTAAGTATATTTGAGGGCTATTTTTGGCATAATTTCTTAAAAATTGATTCTGTGCTGTGTTTTGTGGGTTAGCTTCACTTTTGAAGTCAAGGCAACATTTAGGATACGGTTTTGAGTGCTCATAGACTGAGGGAGAAGAGGGGAAGTAGGATGACCTTTATGAGACTTCAATCAGTTACACTGATTGCAGTTTTGTTTCACAAAACTCATTATTTGTGTTTACTATTTCTGCCTCTCATAAGGGTGGAAAACTTTCTGTAAGATGTTCTATAGCTTTTAAATGTTTTCCCTGTGTATTAGGGAATTTCATTTAGCCCTCTGACCTTGTTTTAGTAGTTTCCTCTTCTCTAGAGTGTTATCTGTGAGCTGGAAAACAGTTGGTGGTTGCACTCTGTGATAGTGCAGCTTGGAGCAAATCAGCCTCATGGTCCCCTACAACCACATCATAACACCTGCAACTAGGTACTTGGTCTGAATGAGGCAGTGAAAAGTGAGATGCAGATGTAGGTTTGTTTTACTTGCAAGGGTAGGGTATATTGTGTTGAAGGACCAGTCAATGAACGCAGAAGTGCATGCCTGTGAAGGCTCAAATACTGCTTAGCTGGGCACAGTGGTGTGTCTCCTCTCCTGTCCCAGCTGGAATTTAGGGGGCTTTAGACAGGATTGCATATTGGGGCTGAGACTAACTGAATCAACTCACCTTCTCTTACATGCTATTAATGCCACAAGCTGTAATATGACCTAGTAAATAGAACGAGTTTGGGTTCATCTTCCATCCATGTGGTGTGCGCTGTGAATCATGTCCATATAGTTGAACTCCCTCACCGCTACAGCATAGCTTCACCTCTAGTGGCTATTTGTCCACAGCCTGCCTTATCTCAAAGCACACTCCAAGACAGCACTCATTACCAGCAGCTGCAACTGGCATCGTGTAAACAGCATCCATGTGAACATGCACATGGATGTGAAAACTTATTCTGTGACCTTGTTTAGCTGATTAACCCTGCCAGAGTTTTAAGTCAGACATGCCCATTTTTTACCCAAAAACCTCAAGTCCCTTCCTGATCGAGCTGTACTTTGAATAGAAACAGCAATAACATTTTATAAAGAGAGAAAATGTGATGATTACAACATTACTGGGGATTTGGGAAACCTGTTTCTAGGACTTTCTCAGTTCATCCTGCAGCAGACTCACCAGCCTTTGGCTAATGCTATGAGGCGGTGACCCTTTCACCTTTTCTAATTTTACCTCATTATTAGGACAGTCATTATTGAATGGTGTTTAGTTTTGTTTTTGTTTTTTTTTAAATCAAGTTGAGCAACACCTGTGGCTTTGAAGGAGAAAATGGCTCTCGGGTCACTGTGGCTCTGTCTGGGCTTCACATATTTGTTTCCTCCAAGGGGAGTGTCACTTCTCATGGTTTATGGGCCTCAGTGAGGTTCTGATTGGGAACCAGATCCCTAGATGCAGTGAGGAACTAGAAATGCTAAAACTGGTACATTTCTGACTTTAACACAACACAAAATGCATTGAGACAATTTTCAGGTAAAAATAAAGGAGAGACAGTCAGGTTAGATCAAAGGTTTGCTGCAGTATTGTTTCAGTTAAAGCAAGCACTTTTAATTAAAGCAGATACCTGCTGTGCCTCTATTGCCTACAGTTCCTCTTTTTATTTTTTCCCCATTTCTATGACTGGGACAACAGTTTTTCTGGCTAGCTGCAACACTATGTTCATATTTGCAGGTTCCTGCATTGGACATACCAAATAAACATACAACGTAGTTCCTTAGCAAGAAGGCAGCTTCTCTGCCTGTGAAACCAGAGTTTTCTGTGAGGCTAGGGAGGTTCACTTTTATATAATTAAGAACATATGCAAATTAAGGGTTATGCTCTGCTAAACTTGCCAAGCCACCTTATCCTCTGCTTCTGCATAGTCTAAAGACCCAACTTAGATTTGCAGTTGCATTTCTTGCAATTTTACAGAAAGTACCTGCACATTTCCTTTTAGTACTGTACAGAAACACAGGTAGGCGTGGGTCTGCCACTGCCACACAGTAGGCAAGAAGTTAGTAGTTAATTCTAATCAAAAGTAAAGAAATATGGGTGTGAAGATGAGAGGTCTCCTGAAGCCCTGATGGAAAAATTAAAGTTAGATATTAAATAGAGTAACTTTTGTTATTTATGTTTGCAGATAAGATTGTATGTAGCTCCAAGTGAATGCTTAGTAGGAGGGCAGCATCTGGTTTCAACCTCATTAATTTGGAGTCTGTCTAAGATATGTGGTACTGTTAAGCAGTCTAGATCTAACAATGACTCGGTTGCTTCCAGAACCAGAGACAGCATAATTGTGAAAAAAAATCAGAACTGCATTTAGACATAGGGGGAAAAGGCTGTTTGGTTCAGTATTATGCTATCACAGCTCTGTCGATTTTGGAGCCTGAACAGAAAGTGCCTCACGATCCTGTCCCCTTTTGCAGTCTTCACAGTCACACCGACTCACCTGAAGCAGATATGCAGACATGCCCCAGACTGTTTAAATTCCATGCCAACCCTCATTGTATTCACAGGTTAATTCACACAGGTTCCAGCTCTGCCAGTTCCTGAGGAGTCCTTCCTGAAGCATCTAACTCTTCCCAGGCTTTGGAAGAAGGGCCTGAAAGCCTCAGGATCATCTCAGATTGGTAGATATGTAAGGCTGCAATGCTTAAAGTACACATGAAGATGTAGCCCATGGTAGCCATAGTCATGTTGCTGTGTCTCATTTCCCTCAGTCCTTCATCAAGCTCAGGACATGCGCAAAACTTAGTTCCTCTGGAAATCCAAATGTGTAATAAACTAGGACAAAGCTTTGACAAATAGAGGCAAAAGTAAAATTTCTTCGCCCAGTACATCAGCCACATAGCACTGAATCACAGAGGAAAGACAACTTTTTATTTTGATGTAGTTATTACTCTGAATTTCTGACAGTAAGTAGGTTTGGTCATGCAGTATATAAGAAAGAACCACTCGGTTGTACAGTTAAGCATTCAGAATAATGATTTGATCATGTATTGATAGACAGGGTGTAGGCTGGGAATGACATTTCAAAAACTTGCCTGGAGAAAGCAGTAATTCTGCTTGGCCAATGCACTAAAATTCCAGTGAGGAACAGAGTGTTTCTATTTCTGATGTCTTGAATAATTCCAGTAACTAATACTGCTAAAGCATTGAGAATTGCACAGGCAGTAGACCTGATGCATAGACATGAAATGTGTTTCAAAATTATAATGAGGTTTTTATGACTTGCAAAGAGGTTTTTTTTTTACAAGCAAACTGAAAATATCCACCCAAACTAGTTACAGAAATTACTTTCCCTCAGTAACTTTCTAGTTTGCATTTTTCGGTTTGGGGAATGTTTTTGCTAAAAGCTCTCTTACAGATTAATGGGAAAGACACTGGGTTTGTGAATAAATTGTGAACTCACTATATAATTGAGCAGGAAGGGAACATGGGATGTGAGGAAGGCATCTGCTTACACAATTTGATCCTAATAAAAAAAATAGAGAAGTTACTTTAAAAAGTACTGCATATTTTCAAATTATCCCATTAGGACAGGTTGTCACTAATTGAGTATATAGCACTCCAAGCTTTACTGCAAGAGCATCATTGGGTTATCCTTCTAGCTAAATTCGACATGAGCTTTGTCACTGTCTCCATAGAGAGCAAGATTAAGTTTGTAGTTTTGCCAGCCATTCCCTGGCCTCTACAAAATCTTGTGCCTGTGGAAATTTAATGATGATATTCAGAAATGAAGCTCCAATTACTATGAACTTTATAGCAAATTATCATTTGAAGAATAGTACAGAAACTTACAGGTCATAAACTGTATATTTTTTTTTCCTACTTCTTTAAATCTATTCAGACACCCACCTACAGATGGTTGCTTCTGTGCCACCACCAGTATTTTCGCCTATTTTTTTTTTGTGCTGGTCTAAGCAGTGCACACTTCAGCTGGCTTCTGAGATTTTTTTCTCTGAACACAACTACTCCCATTAATCTTCAAGCATACAGGACTCTCAATCCAGGACAACCAGACACAGTTAACTACCTTTGAGAGCCTTGGAGCTTACAGACATGGGCCAAATTTTTCAGCATCATAGGAAGACAGGAATGAACTTGGCAATATCTGCACATCAGTTTAAGCTCTGTATAATAATCTGCCAATAAGCACCAGTGAGAACCTGGGGACAGGGTACAGGCACAGATAGAGTCTTGGTATATTCTCAAAAATTTCCATAAGCAACAATTCACAAACTTCCAGCTTTAAAGCTTGCATTCATTTCATCATGTTTAATACTCCTGCCCTATGTGAACTTGTCTTACTTTTTTTTCAGCTTACCTGTCTGGCCTCTGACAGGTTCTATGGCAAGATTAATTACGACATATGAAAAAACACTTTATTTTGAATTGGCTGCCTGATGATTACATTACCTGTTCCTCCCCTTCTCGTACTACAGGGAACAATGAAAAATCATTTTGTGTTCATTTTTTCCACTTACAGTTTTCCAACTCTCAGATATTCCCACTGTGCAAGACATTTTTTTTTTCAGTTTGGTTCTGAAATTCTTCTGAAAACAGCTCATTTGGCACCATCTTTCTAGTACCATGGCTGCCCTCAGAAATTTATTGCACATTACACCTATCAGTCTAACAATATCATCCTGGAGTTTCTTTAGAATTGACTAAACCCAGACTGGTCAGTTGGCTACTTTGAGTTTATTCATCAGCCCTACAATTTTTCTTACTGATCCCCTCAGGTTAGGACTAATGTGAAGATGTATTTCCCATTAAAAAAAAAAAAAAAAAAAAAAAGAAAAGGTGGATGGGTTTCCTTTGAAAACTTCTCTATAGTTTTTGTATTGACTATGGGTTGTTTTTTTTTTTCAGTCTGGGTCTTTGGGGCTTTCTACATAATTATTTTAAGTGGAGTGCTTGTGGTCCTTGTTTAGATACAAGATCTTCTTTTTGGATGGTATAACTTCTGTTAAGACTTTGCCTCTATTTTGCTCCAGCTCAAGTCTACCTGGGCTGATGGAGCAGCAAGGCAGGCAGTGCCTCCCCAGCATCCAGTGTGAACATGAGCCTCGAAAAATCCCAAATTTATCCCAAACATGACATGATGTGAATGGTATTGCAGCATCTCCTGGATGCTGGGAAAAGCTTCTTCAAAATGAAAACAGCTAGGGTTGACAAACCTTCTTTTAAGATAACATGCTCCCACCTAGTGGCTTTCTTGTATTCAGGAAACTGCACTTGTGCAGATCTCCTGTAAGCTGGAAACAGTAAACTATAAAACTCACATTTAAAAATACATCTAAATCAAACGTTTACTAAGTTGACATAACTGCTCAGTAGATTTGGAAATGTTGATTTTGAATTCCTGATTCATTGTTGTAACATATAACCAGAAATCAGGAAGGCACAGTTAAACTGTGTAACACTGATGTTCATAGTTGCCCACAAGGTAGTGATTCTTGGTTTAGTTTGCCACTGCAATTTTGGTTTTGTCACTAGGCTTTGTAGGAAAGACATCTAAAAGCATCTACAAAAGAAATCACTGTTAGCTGTACTTAATGAATACTATAAAAAACCCCAAAGATAAATCATAGGATTCTATATCTGTGTAATATATATATATGTAAATGAAAGAAATGTACAAAAACATTGGTTGCTTTGCTTTAGACTTTCTTAATTGTGTCTCCAAGCACATCCCCACATCCTTAAAGCTTCAGGAAACATATAAAAAAATTAACATCGAAGCATTTTAAGTTGATGAGGGGACAGAGTGTCTGCTCAGCGAGTTTGCTGATGACACCAAACTGGGATGCTTGGCTGATACAGCTGAGGACTGTGCGGTCATCCAGCGAGACTTGGACAGACTGGAGAGCTGGGCACAGAGGAACCAAATGAAGTTCAACAAGGACAAGTGCATCTGAGGAGGAATAATAAACTGCACCAGTACAGGCTGGGAGGTGATCTGCTCGAGAGCAGCCCTGTGGAGAGGGACCTGGGAGTCCCAGTAGATAACAAGTTATCCATGGGACAGCAATGTGCCCTTGTGGCGAAGGCGGCCAATGGGATCCTGGGGTGTATTAAGAAGAATGTGTCCAGCAGATGGAGGGAGGTTCTCCTCCCCCTCTACTCTGCCCTAGTGAGGCCTCGAGTACTGGGTACTGTTTTGGGCTCCCCAGTTTAGGAGGGACAGGGTCCTGGAGAGGGAGAGGGTTCAGCGGAGGGCTATGAGGGTGATTAGGGGACTGGAGCACGTGTCTTATGAGGAGAAGCTGAGGGACCTTGGGTTTTTTAGTCTGGAAAAGAGAAGACTTAGAGGGGATTTAATAAATGTTTATAAATATCTGAGGGATGGGTGTCAGGAGGGGACAGGATCTTCTCACTTGCTCCCTGTGATAGGACAAGGAACAACGGATGTAAACTGCAGCACAGGAGGTTCCACCTCAACATAAGGGGGAACTTCTTTATTGTAACGGTTACAGACCACTGGAACAGGCTTCCCAGTGAGGTTGTGGAGTCTCCTACTCTGGACACTTTCAAGGTCTGTCTGGATGTGTTCCTCTGTGACCTGAGCTAGACTGTATGGCCCTGTTCTGGACTCAATGATCTATTTGGGTCCCTTCCAACCTCTGACATCCTGTGATCCTGTGATAATTGTCATTGAATGTCCAGAGTTTCCTGACTAAAGAGCTAGTTAGAAGCACATAGCAGATGGATTATAAATTTAAAGTATGTGAGCTTGATACATAGATCACTTTTAGGATTCTCAGAACAAGCTGAAATTCAAAGTGAAGTATGGCCTAAAGAAAGAGCAGACTCTTCCAGTTTTCAAACTTTAAATATTTAAACCTAGGAAAAGTAGAAATTAGATACTGTTTTCCATTGCTGCACTCAGTGTAATTTATTTCCAGAATAATTAAATATTCAAAAGGCAATGTGATATAAAAATCATTATCGTCCCTGGTAAAATTCCAGTTAATGTCTGAGTCAGGCATGATCAAAGACTTTACAGTTTGATTTCTGAAACCTGTTTGGTTCCAATGATGAAACGCGCTCTAAGATTTTCACAGAAGCTACCACAAATTCAAGTATTTTCTGACAATATTTGCAGAGAATTATAAAACTAAGCAGTGACTTGACTAAGAGGGGACTGTTTCAGATCTTTCCAAGCCCTCTGGTGAGGACTGAGATATCAGCAGTATGATGAAAGGAAGCCCATCTTGTAGCTCTTTGTTTCACATCCTTGTGGACAGAAGACTTAGGTTTCAGTGTTGCTGGAGCGGTAGCCACTTCCAGAAGCACTAAAAATGTCAAACCTGTTTAATTGCTGCTATACAGACGTGTGGAGGATATACTGACATTTCAGAATTAATTTAAAACGTCTGCCTTAAAAGCAAACAGGAAAGTATTCTGTAACGGTGGAGTGTCAAAAGACCAGTATTGCAGGACAGGATTCCCCATCTCCCTCAGTCCTTCCCTCCTCCCTACCCTTTCTTTCTATTTCCTGAAATTCACCTCTTCTTCCACCAACCCTTTGCTGTGTTAATTTCTTCAGCAATTCCCATCTGCTCCATCCTTCTGGGGTTAGCCATATCGCCAGAAAACAGGCATTTCACTGAGTGATTACAGGTACGGCTTTGTCACACAGGGTCCAGGCTTTTAGTGAGATAGAGAGCAGAAAGCAAAAGTTCTGGAGGTAATGGGAGGAAACACGCAAAGAAATTTTAGACACTTCGTTATGCACATTTTACATTGCTCTGCACTCAGCAATATTGGCTTAACGTTTATTTAGTTCTATTTACATCTCTGACATTGTTGATATTTATACTCATCTAAGTGAAAACCAGACACGGTTCAGGATCCATTTTTTCATATTCATGCATGTTAAAATCATGTGGCACGTGTGTTTCAAAGTGATTCACCAATACAAGAAAGCAATTATCTTTAGTGTTTTCTCTGCAATTAATATTTTAAATACTTGTTCCTGTGTTATGAGATTTTCTAATTTTATAATTCTTCCCTTTTACGGAAGAAAGCTGAATGACAGCAAACAGCACCTTTCAAGTAAAGAGATCCTTTAGGCACTAGAATGCCTTGCTAGGAGGATTCTACTACACAGACACTGCAGCTCCTAGACAAAATTAAACCCCAAATAAAATGGACTGATTGACTGAAGTCTTTTTAGACAGCTTACTATAATTAGATTTACAATCATATTAAGTCTAGGCTTTCTACAGAGACCTCCGTCTAAACTTCAAAGGACATCTACTTCCTTTTAAAGTATTTCCACATATCAAACCTGTCCAGAGTGCAGAAATACTACATATCCTCTTTTCCTGCTCAAGGCCATAGTAGAATTTACACTGGGAAAAAAAAAAAAAAAAAAAAAAAAAAAGCTTACACCTCTATTAAAGTATATTGCAACTGCAGTAATAGCCCACTCCAGGAACATATATGCCAAGGCTTGCTAGCGTTCCAATGAAAAAGAAGTTAGAAAGCATCAAGGACTTCTATGTTATAGCTACTTAAAATAACTTAGAAGGAAAAGAAAAGCAACTGTCTGGTGCAGTGCTATAAAATATAATGTGTAAGAAAGAGACCTCTTTCACATTTTCAAATTTAGCCAAAGGAATAAATGTCACAATCTTGGCAGGACTCTGCCCTCATTCCTCATCCATCAGATCTGTGATAGTTTCAGAAAAGCGTTTGTGTTATTTAGTGTTAATAGAAACCGTATAAAGCTTTGCGGTAAATAGCGTATTACTTGCAATTTAAAGTAATTTTCTAACCAGAATTTGTGCCAAATGCTTTTTGTAAATTATGCTGTAACTCTTGTGAAATAATCCAAAAAAAAGAGTTTTAAAATGAGTTTTAAAGTTCAACAGATATATAGTGAGGTACTGATTCAATAAAGCAGTAAAAAGCTAAATATTCTGATAAATAACAAATATTGTTCTGGGACTGGTATTTTCCCCTATCCTCTGGTAAATATTAAAACTAAGTGAATTAAAATACAAAATTGATTTGAATGAGTGGTATTTATACATGTAAGAAGAAAAAAAACTGTAAAAAACTGTCCCTTTGCTGTGAACAGTTGCCATTCCTAGAAATTTGATTTAAAATTTTAATGGTTCTTCTCCTTCTACCACACTTACCCAAACAACAGCTACTGCTACACAAGTGAGATACAACTCTAACTGCTCAATGTGATCAAGTGTTATGTGAGAGAAAGGGGAGGAAACTAAAACAAGGTCGAATTTATTGGAAGCAGTGCCTACTAGAGGAGGAAAAAGGCAGCTTATTCCCTACAACTGTTCCAACTTGATGGAATTAGACATTGTGTTTCAGGGTAAAAGTAACTAAATCTAGCTTTTTAAGATGGGAGATTGCCAGAAGGGTTTGCTTGGTGAGGATTCTGCTTGTTGTAATACAAGAAAAACAATGTCTCAGAGAGTGCTGAGGCAGACAAGCACTTTTGATTAAGCCATAAGAATCTTCCAGATGTGCAAACTTTTTCTGAATACCTGAAAAAAATTGGATATATTGCTTGATTTAATAAAATATATTGCAAGCCCTGTAAATCTTGTCTTAGTAGAAAAGAAATTGAGATATTCACCTCAGAATTTATCAGTAGTCACAGCAAAATCCAAAATAAACACAAGTTAGAAACAGTTGTTCTTAGTAAATCCTAATTAAACAAAAAAAGCAGGTAGCACCTATGGGCAAGAGGCTAGTGAAAACTCTGATACCCAATTAGCACACAGGGAACAAAGGAAGAAAAGGATCATTAATTAGAGAGGCAAAGGCCAAAGTGATAATCAAATTAGTATCTATGTCTGACTTCGATGTTTAGTAAGAGAAAAACGTAGAAACTGAATACTTCTTGCTTATTTTGATTTTTAATTCTTATATTCACATAATGTCATAAAAGTAAAAAAACCTAATGACAAATTTGTATGTTTTTCTTGAGACCTTCTGCTGTTAAATGCTGGCACAGGTTAATATTTCCAGCTGAGCAACTGGTTCAGCAAGCAGCTGGTTCTACTCCAGAAAGGCTGTAATGTGGTAACCCATTCAGTAAGACGTAACATACATGAAATAAAGAAAAGAAGTTGTGCACTGTTGAGTTTTTTTCTCCACTTGACATTACGTTCTTTCAGTACTTCCCGTCAGCAACACCAACTGAGATGCATGGAGTTTTCTGCCATGGGGTGAACTGTCTCCAAGGTAACACGGAAACCAAGCTGCAGTCAAAAGGCTCCAAACTTTAACATGCCCAAATTTAGACAGACTAGCTTTGTGGCTGATTTAGGTGTGGTCAAAAACCCAAGCAGACACAAAAATGAAAATACAGTGAAATTTATTATTGAAGGTGGTAGGCTTGGTTACACTGATCATTCAGAACTTTTCAATGAAGACTTATAAAATACATTACTGTATTATGTCATTATTGATAAAAGAATTATAAGGCTTTCTTTGAAAAAACAAGCAAACTCAAACAGGGAAATGTCTAGTATTTGTGATGTGACAATTTCATGGCAATGCATATTTAAAACTAGATTGCTAAAAGCTCTGGAACATATTCATAAAGAGAAATTTACATAGGTTATCACATAAATTGAAGAACTCATAAGCTAATCCCATATTCTTTTACTGAACCAGATGCATTTAATGTCTGCCCATCAGAGAGCTGTGCCAGATTGCATGGCTGTGCTGCCTAAGGAGCTTTGATGGGAGCTCAGGAGCAGTACTCAACATTGCACAGCCTCCAGCCCAACTGGCTTGAAAAGTGCCTGTAATGGTTACTAAGCTAACGTTCATTTCTAAGAGATGGAAATCATACAATGGTTGGTGTTGGAAGGGATGTCCAAAAAGTCATATTGCCCAATCCCTCTGCAGTCAGCAGGGACATCTTTCACTATATCAGGTTGCTCAGAACCTTGTTGAGCCTAACCTTGAGTATTGCCAGGGATGGGATCTGAACTACCTCTGGGCAATCTGTTCCAGTGTTCCACCACCTTCATGGTAACGAACTTGTTCCTAACATCCAATCTAAAGCTACTCTAATTTCAAACCACTGCTCCATATCCTATCACTGCAGGCCTCTGTAATCAGTCCCTCTCCACTGTTCTTGTGGATCGCCTTCAGGTAATGGAAGGCTGGTGTTAGGTCTCCCTGGAACCTTCTCTTCTGCAGGCTGAACAACCCCAGCTCCCTCAGCCTGATCTTGTAGGAGAATCTTTCCGGCCTCCTTATCATTTTTGTGGTCCTCCTCTGGATCTGCTCCATCAGAGCAAAGTAGCAGAATCACCTCTCTCAGCCTGCTGGCCATGCTTCTTTTGATGCCACCCAGGATGCAACTGGCCTTCTGGGCTGCAAGTGTACACTGTTGACTCATGTCCAGCTTCTTTTCTACAGGGCTTCTTTTCTACCACCACATCCCCCAGCATGTATTGATAATGAAGATTGTTCTGACCCAGGCACAGGACCCTGCACATGGTCTTGCTGAACCTCACAAGGTTCACGTGGGTCTACCCCTCCATCTTTTCAAAGTCCTTCTGGATGACACCTTGTCCCTCTGGTGTAGCAACAATATCCCTCTGCTTGGTGTTATCTGCAAACTTTCTGATGGTGCACTTGATCTCACTGTCTGTATCATTGATAAAAACCTCAAACAGTACTGGTCCCAGTACAGACCTGTGAGAGACACCACTTACTACCAATACTCATCTGGACTTCAAGCCATAAACTGCTATCCTCTGGATGTGACCATCCAGCCAATTCCTCATCTGCTGAACAGTCCACCCATTAAATCCTTAACTAAACACTATCAAATACTACCTAGAGCAACAGGGACTGCAAACAGGCCAACCGTGGTAAAGCTGGTTAGCACGGACCTACACAACACTAAATACTTCCCTAAAGCACAACCGCACACCAGCTGCATATCCTAGCAAGGACCTCTTTTAAGACCAGAAATAATACGAGCGATACCAAAAAACACCAGCCAGGTTCTGAAAAGCTAACGGGGAAGTCAGCAGCCGGCCCTCCTTCCCGAAAAAAGGGAGGCTCACGGAGTGCCGCAGGGGCGGGCTCGCAGCCAGCACAGCCCTCAGCAGGGGCTTTATGGCGGCGGCACTGCCCGCCTCCTCCCGCGTGCCCCGCCGGCACGCGACGCCCCAACGGCTCCCGCAGCCACGGCTCCTGCAGCCACCCCGCCCGCAGCAGCCCCGTCACGCACCCCGATCGGACTACTACATCCAACCGGCACCTGTTTTAAAACAGCTCGCGTGCTGGGGACTACCCCTTACCTTGCTATGACTGGTTAGTGTTGGCTGTCAATTGTGCTTATGCCCGCTGTGGTCGGCTGGTGATTGGCTAGGCGGGGCAGAGCGAGTGAGGTGGCTGGTGGACGTGGTGGGCGGGTCTAACCCCCGATCTGGTCTGGCGGCGTGGCGTAGGGTTACGAGCGGGAAAGCAGTGATCGTGGCGCAGCCTGGCCTCGTCTCTCTGATAATAGCGGCGGGTTCGGGATCTTGCTGTGCTGTGGCGAAAGGCACAGAACGGCGTGAGGGACGAGGGTGTGTGGAAGAGTCGCGAGAAGGGGTCGCGGCGGCCGCCCTTAACGTTCAAATCGGCGAGGGTACCGCAGGGTATTTCTGGGGCTGCTGTTTTTCAATTCGTGCCCCACATGTGGTCGTGCTACCTCAGATGACGTTTTCACCCTGGGGCCAGTGTATAGTTTGCTTACTTCCCTTACAGGCCTCTTACCCTAACTCCTCTGTGCCTCTTCACCTCTTTGGGAGTGCTGTGGGCAATCTCATCAACTCCAACGATTTTAATTTGGCCACCCCTTTCAGTTTTACAATAAACGTTGTTGGCCGAATGTTTGAACTCGCTGAGACAAAGAGAAAATTAATTTACCTCTCTCCTTTGCCCCAGCTTTGTTGTCTTCATACCTTGTTAGGGTCTGAAATGGCCAAGAATTTTTCCTGATTATAGAATGTTGGTGCAGCTTTTAAGGCTATGAAACACAATAAATGTAATTTGCTTGCTGAAAAGAAATAATGGGACACTACTTACAGGAGACAGGCATCATGCTGGTGCTGCTTTTACAGTGCTCTGCTTCATTTCTGGAATCTCATTTTTAGGAAGGCAGGAGTAGTTTAGGGATTGACTCTTTCAGTAGCCTGTGGTGGGTGTCGTATATAAACTTTTCAAGGGTGGTTGATTGCACAGATTTTTGTCCCAAAGTGAATACCATCCTTGTAGAAAAGACATGTATGTCTGCACTAAAAGACTATTAAAATGGAAAAAAGTGCGGTTATGTTCTATGACTAATCTAATTAAGGGATGTGTAATCTGTTGTAATGTCATATGTTGCTGTTGTGGAAAGAATGCCCTGAAAAATATGTGCAGTTTCATTATTTGATTCAAAGCACATTTGAAATTGCAGAGCTGTTGAGGGATGAGGGGAAAGTCCACCTCTGGACAGTAATATCATTGCATAACTTGCATAAATATGTCAGTGGAAGGGGCTTAATGATTCCATAAATATACTGTATAATCTTTCTGGAAACCTTTAATTTATGCAAGATAGTTTGAGATACTAGGGTAGTTTTCAGTGGAATGTAATGTCTAAGTGAAGAATAATAGGACTGGCAACTTTGGGGATGGTCAATGCTTTGACTCTGAAGACAAAAGCTTGCTTAGTGTGATTGGCAATTGTCTGAAAATCTTTATATATAAAGATCGGTGGCATAACATTTGCTGTATTAACTACTATGTGTGGCTGCATTTTTACAAATTTTTCTTTCTGCCAGTTGTGGGGAGTTACATAGTCGGCTGCCAAGTAAATTAAACAATATACGTAGATAATGCTCATTTTGATAATCAAGCTAAAACTGAGAGTTTAGTTAGTTCAAAGACACCAGAAGTGACAAGCTGAAAAAGGTTGTTTCAGCCTGTGACTGAAGAAAAAGGATGCAATATTAACTGCTTCTGAACTCTCTCTTGGCAGTGTTCAATGCAACAAATTTGAGTTTACTGCAGTGCTTGAGATAATTGGTTTCTTGGAACCTTCAGTAGTGCTGTCTCATAGAGACAGAGGCATGAATACTTGTGTTACTCAAGCACTTTTTACTGTCCTTGATTTAGTGTTTTTATTCTCTGCTTTGCAGATACCTTACCCAGTGAAGCCTTAACTAGGAAGCCTCATTGTTCAGCAAATAATAGTGGGTTGACAAGAAAAAATTTGTGAAATTTAAGTTGTTTTTAACTCTTTCTTGGAAAAAATGAACTTCTGATGTCTCAACACATTATTTATTGGAGCCTGATCCTGAAGACAAAGCAAGTTGAAAGTGGGATATTAAAGAAAAAACAGGAGTTGTAGCTTCTTTTTCTGGCAGTAGTTTCTGGGGAAGCATTTATTTTGGAGAGTGAGTGGTGTAGAATTTGGGCATACCATTTGTGCAAAGGATTGAAGTGTTGAAGATTTCTTGTTTAAGTATCGCAGCCCTTAAGGTGGGAATTGTTGGGAAAAGAAGATGTAAATTAGGGAAGCAAAAAGAAGCAGGGGGTGGGGGGAAAGGCTTTTTGTTTTGTTTTGTTTTGTAAGAGCTTGACTAGTAAAGTTAGTAATTACCAAGTGAATTCTTGGTGTGGTGGTTTCCTATCACCTGGATGACAGAAATATAAAGCTGTTGGATGAGATCGTGTCACATCAGGGAAATAATGGGTAGAACTGCAGCAACCATATTGGTAACCTCTTTTAGTTTTGGAAATTGTGAAAATGGATAAAGTAATGAAACTAAGGATTCCAGAGCTGGGATTACTTCAACCTTTTAGCTTTGTCAGACAGTTCTGCCTAGTTTTATTATATAATGTTTTTAATTAAATGACTTTTGTTCTTGAATTCTTTGTTAGGCATGGACATAATTTACATTAAGTATTTTGGTACTCAAAACTATAGAAATCTGACATTTCTATAAATTTTAGTAACATGAAAGTGGCACTTTTCAAGTAGCGTATAGGTTTCTATGTAACTATGGTAATGCAAT
The DNA here is from genome assembly GCF_027791375.1 of Indicator indicator. Lineage (NCBI taxonomy): Eukaryota > Metazoa > Chordata > Aves > Piciformes > Indicatoridae > Indicator > Indicator indicator. The sequence continues at coordinate 23,177,192 of NC_072017.1, read as the reverse complement.
TTATGAAAATTCATTCTACTTGGAGGACAGCATGCTTTGAAGAGAGTTGTGATCTCATTTATGAAACTTTGAGTATAGTTGTTGGTTAAAGTTCAAATTATCAAGTTACAGAACAGTGTTTTGAAAGTGAGAATATAGATTATAGTAGCTGCATGCAGAATTAAAGAGAATGTAGTAGTAGCTGAATGTACAATTCAATACTAAACAAAGTCACAGTAAATAGCCAAGTATAATGTAAGTTGTGTTTCTCTGCCTTGGTAGCTTCTGTATGTATATAACAACTTATAATTGTCTGAATTATCTGCAATGTTGTGCTGAAGCTATTGCAGATATGCAGGAGGGAAACAACGCTGCAGCAAATGGATGTGGCAAAATCCGAAGTGGCACGCAGAATGAGGCTGCTTTACTGGCCCTGATGGAGAAGACTGGATACAGCATGGTTCAAGAAAATGGGCAAAGAAAATTTGGCGGTCCTCCACCAGGTAATAATTTCTTTTGGGATTATGAAGCTGGAGTGAACTGTATACTATTCATTGCAAGATTAAGCTGCATCAAAGTTACTTCTCTTTGGGAGCTTTTCCTGTCTAAAATTTCCTACATCTTTTTACTAGGCTATGTAAAATAGCCAGAGGAAGCCCTATGAAATTACTTTGAAAATGACACTGGAAAAAAGAACTGCAGGGCATCGTGCACTGCTTCTAGAGAGCTCAGCTTGTTCTTAAATTTTTTTTTTACATTACAATTTTTAATGATATGAAATGGTATTAAGTGTATTTGTTTGGAAAAGTTACTTTTATTAAATTTGTTAATCTTGTCTGAAACTAGGTGTCTGACCAGTTATCTTCCATAAGAAGCATTAATTATATATCTCTCCTTTAAATCTTCCAGTTTAGGCTGGAAATTACCCTGTTACTATAAATGGTTTTCTAGGCCAAATGAGACTTGAATGTCTGAGGTGGCTTGTAAGAAATTGCAGTAACTAAAAATCAAGATCTTCATTGTGAGTTTTGCTTATTTATAATGTGATTTCTATAAGCTTGTGTTGCTGCCATAGGAGGTAGTCTCACTGGCAGCTCTATTGTCCTGTTACCATCGTGTTTATACAGCTGTTTATTGTTATCCAGAGCTTAACATTATCCTAAAAGAAATATTTTTTTCCCACTTCAATTGGCAGCAGCACAGTTCTTGATCATCTTAAGCAACTTGTGGAAAGCCTATCTGTAGAGTGTTTTAACAACAACAACAAAAAAGTTAGGAAAGTTAGTTATTACTGCTTTTGGTTCTCTGCTTCGATTGCCACAGATGTAAATGATGTTGTTATGTAATTCATTAGAATTACATGAATGAAAATGAGAGCTGGCATGATCTCACTAAGAGTGGGAAGATTATAACATAGATCGAACTTTGCTTACTGGAATTGCTGAAAAAAAAGGGAACCTGGTAATCTGTCATACAGTGATGAATCAGGAACCCAGTCAAGGAGCTCTGGTCACCTGGTAACCTGTTAACTTTTTAAGGAATGGTGCTTTTAATTAGCTATCTCCATGTTTGCTCTGTGAAATACATGTTGCTCATTGGCAGTTGTGGCGCAGACCAGATTTTCTTTAGGTCAGGGATTGTAAATTGTTGCCATATGGTAGTAATGTAATTTTTTTTTTTGCCTTGCTTCCTTATAGTTTGTCTTTTCATACTAGTACCTACTAGATTTTGTGTTATTTTTTTTCTGCCAGCTTTGTACTCCTTGCTTTCTGTCCTGTGGAGAACCCTTCTTACTAAAGCTTTAGAAAAAGCTGTTAGTTCTGATTTAACAGTTTGCCTGCCTTTGAGCCTTCTGCCTGATTTGTCTAATGTGTTTTTAAAACAAAACAGAAAAACACTTCTTTTTTTAACAAATGATTATTTGCAGAAATGTAACTCCATATTTTTAAATGTACATATGCATTTTTGCATTATCTGTTGATATTTTTTTTCAGTGTGTAAGGCAGAGATACAAAAGAATGCATGAAAGTCCATGGTTTAAGGGCAGAGGCCTGTATCTTCTTATAACTTTAGATGTAAGCTAGGGACTTACTTATTCTGGGGATTTTATTATTTTTTAAAATAAGAACTAAATAATGGATGAGGATATGCTAGCTTTAAATTAGGACTGAAAATAAATAACTTATGCTCCAGGTGAGGGGTCAGGGGAAGTGTACCTCTGGCATTTATACTAAGATCGAACTATTTATTTTAAGGTTGGGAGGGTCCTCCACCACCTCGTGGATGTGAAGTTTTTGTGGGTAAGATTCCTCGTGATATGTATGAAGATGAATTAGTTCCTGTTTTTGAGAGAGCTGGGAAGATCTATGAGTTCAGACTGATGATGGAATTCAGTGGTGAAAATCGAGGCTATGCTTTTGTGATGTACACTGCTAAAGAGGAAGCCCAGCTAGCCATCAAGATTCTTAATAATTATGAAATTCGTCCAGGGAAATTTATTGGTGTCTGCGTAAGCTTGGACAACTGCAGGCTATTTATTGGAGCAATTCCAAAAGAAAAGAAGAAAGAAGAAATACTGAACGAAATGAAAAAAGTTACAGAAGGAGTGGTGGATGTCATTGTTTATCCAAATGCCACTGACAAAACTAAAAATCGTGGCTTTGCTTTTGTAGAATATGAATCTCACAGAGCAGCTGCAATGGCTAGAAGGCGGCTAATCCCAGGTAAATCTATTTGTAATTGAGTTTTTTGGGGAATATGTGTCTCCGTTGTGCAAGGGACAGGGTGGTGAATCCATGCCTTTTGTGCTTTCTTTTATGATATTTTGAGAGTTATAAAACTGCTGTAGTAGCTTTCAGCTCCAGGAGGAGTTATTTTATTGGTTCATGAATCAAGTGGGTTTTTTTGTTTGGTGTTCTTTTCTGTTGTACTTTTGGGGGGAGATTTTTATTTTATTTAAAGAGGATGAAATTTAAGTGTTCTATAAATGCATGTTACTGTAGTTTACACCAAGATACATATTTTCTTGGGGACACATCCAGTTTTCATCTGCATGCATGGATCCCTGCACATAGTTCTCTTAAAGCTAAGCCTGCATCTCTGCACATGAATTTTCTTAAAGCTAAGCTTAAAAAAATAGAATGCTTAGAATGTGGCCCTTATTTTTTTGGATTGTCATGAGTGATGTTATTGATGTTTCATATTTTAAAAATGTTTGAAAGTAGGTTTTAAATATTTTACTAGAAAATAAGAGTTTAAAAAGGAGAAGATCACTTTGCACTTCGTATCTTTTGAGGGAAGGGAAGTAGAAGGGTTTAAATATACTGAAAGAAGAGAGAATAGGTCAACTTGCAGTTAAAAAGGTATTTCTGGAAGAGAAAGGAACAGAAATTAGGAAATGAAACAATGTAGTTGGAGAAGCAAAGTCATTAAAACAGGTAATACAGCATTGGCCTTGCCAAAATGAATGGCAAAACTCCCTGTAGTTAATTAAAGCTAAGATGAAGGCAAGTACAGTGTTAATTATTGGTGGAGTATTACCTAAGACTTACATAGGTCCTGCGAAGTAATGGGAGAAATATCGCCAGATCCCTGAGCCTAAAATAAACTAGTTGTATAATATTTAAAATGTTGCCCTGAAATGAGTAAGAAGGTGGGTTGTTTGGGTTTGGGGTTTTTTGGTGTGGGTTTTTTTTTGTGTGTGTGTGTATGTGTGGGGTTTTTTGGGTTTTGTTTTTGTTTTTGTTTTTTTTATTTAGTTTGTGATTTTGGTGTCTTCTGCAACATAGTATAAGGCTTGTGGTACTGCATATACATTTAGATGATGGTTTTCCGTGTGTTCACCTACTTTCTAAAGTGGTAATATTATTGAAGAGACAGTGTTAATGTATTAACTAGTAAAGTAATATATTGCTTATCATTGCTTTACAGACGTGTACATATGTGTCACGGAATCACTAAGTCTGTTTTGACAGCTTATGGTACTTAACGAATCCAAAGGGTACAGATAGAATACGTTGAATTTTTGCAGAGTCATATTTTATTTAGTAATTGAAAGTAACACTATTTTACATGTTTTGCTTAAGTAGATGCAGGCAAGAAAAAATAGTTTGATGTGGCATGCATTATGCTTGCTTTTTTTTTAGAGGTAGTTGACAAGAATGATTTTGTTTTACTTTGCATATTTCTTATTAATGTAATGCTTCTCTGCTGTAGGAACATTTCAGCTCTGGGGTCATGCTATTCAAGTAGATTGGGCAGATCCTGAGAAAGAAGTGGATGAAGAAACAATGCAGAGAGTTAAAGTATTATATGTAAGAAATTTAATGATGTCTACTACAGAGGACACAATTAAAGCTGAATTTAACAAGTTCAAACCAGGAGCAGTTGAACGTGTAAAGAAGCTCAGAGACTATGCTTTTGTTCATTTTTTCCACCGAGAAGATGCAGTTGCTGCTATGTCTGTAATGAATGGAAAGTGCATTGATGGAGCTACCATTGAAGTAGCACTAGCAAAGCCAGTTAACAAGGAAAGTACTTGGAAGCAACATTTTAATGGTCAGATAAGTCCCATTTCTGAAAATCTCTTAGGGTTTCCTAACAAAGAAGATGGTCATCAAAAATCCATAGGGAAACCAGCAAGTCTTTCAGTTCGTCTTAATGGTCAGCACAGTCCAGGCCCCTATGAAGTTGAGAGATGTACCTACCCATTTTTTCCAGGAATAAAGCTTACTCCAATTAGCATGTATTCTTTAAAATCCAGTCACTTCAGTTCTGCAGCAATGCATCTGGATTATTTTTGCAATAAAAATAACTGGACACCGCCAGAATACTACTTGTATTCAACCACAAGTCAGGATGGGAAAATACTCTTGGTGTACAAGGTGCTTATTCCTAGTATTGCAGATGGTTCCCAGAGTTACTTCATGCCAGACAAACTCTGTACAACAGTAGAAGGGGCAAAGGAATTGGCAGCTCAGTTCACACTTCTGCATCTAGGTAAGCAAGGACGCTTTTGACTGAAGCTAGAAAAGTTACTTTAAAATTGTTCTTTGTGTATATATCTTGGCTTTTGTGTGTATCTATATTGAAAGTATGTTAGTCTATAGGAGAATTGTTTCTCATGTAGTTAACTGAGCCTGGATCAGGAGGTGAGAACACTGAAGAAACACTGTAAACATCTCTACAGTGAAATGCTAGGGTCATTTTTTGCTTGGTTTAACCTACTGTGATGATTTGTAAGGAAGAAGCAGATGACATGGTAAGTGACTTGAGGCATAAGGTCATCTGTGTGAAGATCATAGTGCTGTGAATTTATTTGAAAGTCTGTGTTCTTGATTCATTATTAATAGGGAAAACTGAAGTGGTAGATCCGTATTCAGATAAATAAATAGATTTGGGAAGTCTTTCTGAGGCTTATGGCTAAAGCAGAACATCATTAGATGGCTCTGCTTCTGTTATCTATGGGTGGAGTGCTGTCATTTAGTGTTTTAAGGTTTTTAACCAGAAAATGGAAGAAAATAGGGATACCATTGCTCTTAATTACTTCATTTATATATATATATTCTGTTTCTTTAAATTAGAATACGACTAATAGAAAAGGGAAATTATCATGTTATAAAAAGCTATGGTAAAATCTGCACTGCTGTTCTGACAGCATTATCCTGTTGCTATATAAAGTAAGTACATAAATAATAGAAAACATACACATAACGCTCCATCCAATTCCTGCCCTGCATTTCTTAGAACATTCAGCACACAGCATTCAGAACACAGAATTGATTTCTAGTGCCAGATTGTTTCATTAGTAATTGTAGCCATCATTTGATCAAACTTAATCCTCAAAGAAATCAGAATTTTGGCTCTTTGGTAGTCAGTTTCGAAGACTGTTTCCAAGCCATAGCGGTTTGAAAGCTCTTCATACTTACAGGCAAAGCGTTGTATATTTGTTCTTTGAACAGTTTTTCTTCAGTTTAGTCAGCACTTTCCTGGTCTTTACACCCTGGTATATATGAAAATGGGATAGATCTGATTTTTGTAATTTTGTACATGTTTTGAACCATCACGGAATTTCCCTGATCATCTGAGTAATGTTTTTGTGTATTTGCTGCAGGGTTTCTTTTAGCATGACTATATCAGTAGATGCTGTATCATGAAATGAAATCTTACTACTCTTCTGTAGAACAACATAAATATTTTTCTGTCATTACCAAAACCATTTCTAATCACTCCTAAAAACAGGTTTATCTTTTTCTTTCTTTCTTTTTTCTGATTTTTTTTGGGGGGGGGCAGTGGGGGGTGGTTGTGGCTTTTTGTTTAGGTTTTATACGTTTTTTTTTTCCTTCAGTGTAGAATTTTTTTCTGTGAAGAATTGCGTTGGAGATGATAGGCTTCATCTAGTTTCTTTTCTAGTTGTAGAAAGTTTTAGAGGTTTTGGGTTGTGGGGGTTTTTGTTGTTGTTTTGATGGTGTTAGATCTGGGTTTCCCCTGTGCAATCTACAGAAGTTGCTTTAGTTCCAACTTAATATGTACACTGCACTAAAGGGAACATTGGAAGCTAAGAAAATTTGTGTGATTTGACAAATGATTTCTTCCTCTCACTGCTGTGCGTCGTATAGTTTGGCATGTTGAAAGGGTGGATGCATGTGTTGTGGTTGTGGGGTTTTTATAGAGTATTTTTGTATGGTGTTTTTTCCCCCTTTTTCTTGACAAGTAGCATTTGAGTGTGTTTCTTCTTGGAAGCAACTTACTATAAACATGAGTGTACAAATACAACACAGGGAATAATTCTTTCTGGTAAAGAACTTCTTTTACAAGAACTTTTGCTCACTTATTTTTAGTAATGTGTACAGACATTTTTTTCTTCTTAGAAGCATATAATCAAACTAAGTGAATATAAAAGAGCTGCTTTGAGAGAACTTTGAAAAAATGGTCTGTTATGATTAATAATCCCAAAGCTCTTTGGGGTTTTTTTGGTGATCTTTATTTCTGTATTTACTTTCACGTAACAGGATCCTTGCTTGTTACTGCGTACAGTAGTCCTGAACAGACAGCAGTACAACAATTAACCACTTGGTGTCACCTGAATATTTTGGAAACGATGGTTTCACTGAATTTGGAGAAAACTATGGTTTCACTGAAACATGAATAAGCTGTATTTTAACGTTATTAGATAAATCATGAATAGATCAAGGGAGTGAAAAAACTCTGTCTTGTTTAAATATATGGAAATGATGTGTCTGGATGTCCAGAGAAAGCAAGCAGAGATACATGTTGAAGTTCCAGATGATGAATGTTGTGAGGGGAGAAACAGAATTGGAAAAAACTCAGAATGCCCCATAGAAGAAATGAATACCTTTCCCATTAACTTGAATCTCGTTGCAACACAAATAAGGCTGTATCTTCAGAAGTTACACAACACCTTCGTGTTTGCAGGATGGTGCTTGGCCATTAAATGTGGTATCCAGTTGGAAAAACATCCTACTCTTGCCTGTTGTGGCGACTGACTAGATAGGAGGCAGCTCCAGTTTGGCGATTGTATAGTATAGTTGTGCTAATTATCACAGACTCTAAATTTCACCTCTGGTCCAGAAGAAGTGTTAGGGCAGAGTCAATCCCAAAACTGGAGGCATTATTTATCATGCAGGTCCTTTCCATCAGTAATGTAGCTTTGTACCTTAAGGAATTAAGTTGGTGCTTCCAGATGACTTCAAAGTGTAGGCAGAAGAGAACTTGCAGTTACATAGATGTACTCTGAATTGTAGGGAAAGTTCCACCTGCTTTTCTTCAGTAAGAGTAAACATCTGAAGCCTTGAAAAGCAGAACATTCTTCTGAGAATGACTGGATGTTTTTATTTCTTTGGGTTGGGATTTTTGTTTGTTTGGGGTATTTTTTGTGATTTTGTTTGGGTTTTTTTCACTTACAGCTGTTGGAATTTCACTGGTTTAAGGCAATACCAGAAGATGTCAGAACCTTTTTCTAGTCCTTAAGATAACACCCACTAGCAAAGGTTGAGTCCTGGGGAGTTTGCTCCCTACTGAGCCTTACTTACGGGTGATGAGGAAGAAGGGAAGAAGTTTTGGTAAAGTTTCCTCAGTTCTGGGGATCTGCAAGGCTTTATTCATGTATTCCACAGTAGGGTATTTGTTCACTCACACATGCAGTGTCTGACTGAAACATAATTTAAGAAATTAAGTTTTAGTTAGAAGAGAGTATTGAAAAACATTTAACAGAACGTATTAAAAAGAAAAATATACTAATCTGAGATTCAAGAAAAAACTTTTTAATAACTAACTTTAGCCCATAAGTAATTCCAGTTCACCCTGTAGAATGAATATATATATATATATATATATATATATATATATATATATATATATATATAAAATAAACAGTACTTAAACAGGTGGAACAAGGTGAATTTACCTGTTTAAGCTTCTTAAACATTGCATGCAGGAGTGATTTACAATCAGGGTTAAAAATTTAAGTTCAAGGGTCTGTGTTCAGCATCAGGGTCTTGGAACAAATGTGGTTTTAGACTGATGTCCTAGATTTTGGATATTAAACATGTAAAATTCAAGTGATTTTTTTTTTTTTAATTTTACTGTTTTATTGTAGGGATTTTCTGTACTTCAACACTGACTTGGTTTGCTTTATCAAAATAAATGTGTTGCTCTTGGAAGAATCAACAGCTTGGGACAAAATGAAAGATATTAAAAAACACAGAAATTGCTGACTTTGTTTCGCAAATGCAGATGATAAGTGGTATTGGGGGTGGGGAGTTAGGCTCAGAATGTGGTATGAGGTGTTCCTTAACAGTGTGTATTTTTAAGTCTTAAATATTTATCAGATGACTAACATAATGGTTTTTATCACAGCCCCTGAGCAAGCATATATAACTTTGCTGTCCTGAATGCAACGTAGTTGGATAGTGCAGGTGAGTAAGTCTCCCAGGTTTGTGTTTAGTTCAGGTTCTCCTCCCCTCAAAAGCAGTCTTAGCTGTGCTGTTTATTAGAGAAATTGTTCTTAAGGTTATTTGCCTCTGAGAAGGCTGTAGAAATATCCTGTCCAGTTGTCTTTTTGAAAGAGACCATAGCTCTACTGCAGTAGACTTGCTGATGGATCATTGAGGCTGATGTTCATGTGGACTGTGTAGCACAAAAGGAAGGTTATGGTTTTTACTCCTAAAATGACTTGGAAGTAATTTTTTAGTCATCTTTGACTTAGATTTCCACCTTGGGTTTAAATTTATGTTCACAAATGGAGCTGTTACTACACCAGTGACTTGAACTATTTCTTTGTTTAGTTAGTTTCATGGAAAAGAGAGTTGTGTCTCCTTTGATTTGCAAAAAGTGTTATTTATAGCTTCCTACATTTTATGCTACAAGGGTGAATATTATCTTTTTCTGATTATGCTGTTGTGGATGAATTTAAGTGTGGGTGCCTGTCTCTTCAGAAGCCTCTTAAATTTTTTAAAGTGGGGATTACCATCTTCTCTGAGTGTTGAGATTGGTTTTAAAAAGCTTATAAAGCAGTTTGAAAATAGCATTAAATCTATGCTTAGTGTTGACTTTACTGCTGGGAGCTTCTAATTTGAGTTACCCAGGATTTGTTCTGAAGATTCAGTTATTTTCTCTTTTCTGCTTCTTATGGATACAGAACATAAAATTATAAATCTGGGCCTGTGTAGGAGAACTTGGAGAAAAATAAATAAGAAATACAACAGTGTTGGATTATGAAATCCATTAAATAACTTGTCTGACTTAGTGGAGTGAGTTGCAGAACTGTATTTACTGCCTTTTTTGGAGTTCCCTTGATGACAACAATGAAATTAGGTTTTGTTTATGAAGTGGATGACTAGCAGAACTCGGTGCTTAGTTCATAGCACACTGATCTAAAGTGTTAAATATGCAATATGTAAGACTGCTGCTATGATATGTATGATATAGGTAACAAACTCCTACAACTTGTAACAGTGATCTGATATGCACATTAAAGTTGTCTTAATATTTTGTGTTCAGTGGAGCTGAAATAAAGGGTCATTATAAAATTTGGTTAAGAATATGTATGGAGAGACATACGTATATAGAGTAAGAAAACAGACTCAGTATTGCAAAATGTTTGGGGTTTCTTTAAAGTATGAGGCTTTTAGGAAAAAAACCTCAGATATTAATATATTTTCATTTTTCATTTCCCTTTTTTTTCATAGGTCCTTTCTGATGTTGCTTGGACTATTGATTAAGTAATTTCTTAATGATTTGAATAGTCTTAAGGGTGCAGAAGAAAGGGAGGAATACCACATGGGCATAAGACTGAATGCTTTAGTTACACAATTATCTTAAGTTCGTTAAGTCCATCTTAGAATAGGTAATGCAGTGTGCTTGCTGAAATAAAAAGTTTCTTCTCTTCTTCCCTCTCTTTTTCTGCAGCCAACTGTTACCTTATTTGGCTTGAATTACCCTGAAGAAGAGAAGTTCAGAATTTGTTGCTTTGGATCTTGCCACAAAAAGAACACAACACTGATACATAATTACTGGAAATTCACATTACATGTTTATTGATTAATAATTCTTCAGAGCACATGTGTGTGTGTCTGTGTGTTAAACATTTAACTTTAAATATTAGCGAAACTGAATGTTAAATTGTTTTGGTCAGCTTGATAAACTTCATTTTGAAAAGATAATTTGTTTAAAAGATTTTTATTACCTGTAATGGTTTATATAACAGTAGCTTATTTTTAGTGTTGGAATAATTTATTACTATTCCTACTCTTATATTTTGAGCTTCATGCAGAATTTCTATTCTTTCTGCTGTGAGAAGTAATTCTTAAGCAAACATAAAGCAAGCAGAACCACACCACCCTGGTAACCCTGCCTTTTCATACATAAATATACATAATATGAAACCTAACTACCACACTCCAATTTGTTTCTCTAAAGTGATGTAAAATTTTATAGGAAGAACACGTCCAATAAAACCTTTGGTTCTGGTATAGCATTACATCAATGGAGGAGTGGTGTTTTGAAGGACTTTATGTCAGTGTGCCATCAGGCTGCATGAGATCTACTGCTGTAGTCATAACATTGCGGTTCAATACCTTTGATAATTCTGTGAGACAGAAATGAGCAAAAGAAAAATCTTGACACATACAAATTACATGTAATTTTCTGTGCAGATCACTAAGTTGTATTTCCTGTTGTTAGCACCTTTCTGCTGGGACATGTGTGCTTCCATGTTCAAAAAGGCCTTACTCTTACCCAGGCTATTGCTTGTAACCAGCACTTCTACTTGCCTGTGGTAGCCATAATGAGCAGCACCTTGCTCACTTTCTAAGCAGACCATGTTCTTCTTAAAAAACACTTATTAGCATTAAACTGAAAACAGTTTTAAATTTTTTTAATCGGGTATTGGTAATTCATTTTTTTGTGAGCCATCGTTATTTTTATTGTGACTATTTAACATTTGTCAGTGAAGTGCTTTGAATGACAAAAAAATAAAGGCCTCTTTTTCTTCTCCAAGATCTGAAAGTAATATGGTAGATCATCCTTCTTTTGAATTTGTTACGTAGTTTCAGTTCCTGATCAAGGAATGGGTCAAGTGGCATATGTTAAGAGTCTAAGGGCCTCACCTATGCAAGTATTGTTTATAATCTGTTTTGTCTGAAAAGCGTTTGCCAAAAAGGAATTTTATGTAGACAGACAATGATGCAATGGAAAGATTTGAAGTTGAATAATTTTTCTTAAAACAGTCACCTATTGTGGTTCATCATATTCGGTTCAATGTGTTTCATCACTATATTGAATTGTCTTTTTTGATGTTAATATAGACGCAGTTGTAGGAGTTAAATTTTATTTGTATTTGATATTAGCTACGTAGTAGTTTTAAGTGTTGTAATTTCTAATGTTGGAATCATGTGTTTGACTTCTATACTTGAATTAACATTTATATTAAATTTATGCTGTTAGTATTTGGTGTGTGGAAAAGAGAAGTACTTGTCTTACACATGGTCACAAACTTGCTTTGCAGGATTTACTTTGCTTTCTCTAGTATCAGGATTTGGCCAGAGGCTCCAGTGGAAGTGCTTTGCTCAACAGAGGCAGGCTAATTAAGTAGCTTAGTGAAACCCTGAAAAAAAAAGGAAAATAATTTTTAAAACCCAAGTTTGCTTAGTAGCTGCTATCACATTTGAAAGTTGTTAAACTGTTATGATTTCCTAAGAAACTGTTAGGAAAGAAGAGGGAGACTTACTTTACTTCATGTTTAAGCCAAGCAGTGCCTGAGGCCAAGACAAAAATAAAGTTTGAGGTAGTTTACTCAATATTATGCTGATGGGATATGGGGGAACTATTTAAGTGTATTTGGGCCTGGCACCCTGAGAATTTTAGTTTACACACTGCTGAAATGAACTTTAGTTTTGTTTTTTCAGGTGTCTTAAGGCTCACTTTTTATTGCAAGTGTTTTATTTAGACAGCTTTGGCACCTTGAAAATACAATAGGCTTTTTGCACATGCAAAAAAGATTTGATAAAACAATATTTTGTAAACCTTCTGATGGAAATTTGAGCGAACCAAATCTAGGTGGAATGGATAGTTAAATACTTCAGGGAACTGCACAAAGATATCATAGCATTAAAATGGATACCCAGAGGACAGATGCCTTAACCCAGTGACTGAAAGGACGTACTGACCCAGGCTGTAGAAAGCCATGGGATTTAGTTTTCAGGTGTGTTCTTGTGATAATTTCTAACTGTGCTGCCATCTTTGAAGCAGTCTTGTGCAGGAAGCAGTTTTGTTAAATTAGTAACTCCCATCATTAACATGAGCATGTACCTTGGCAGTCATTTTCAGTATTCCCAATAAGTGTGTGTAATAAAAATGTATATTTTTATATATTTTATAATTAATATTTCCTGGTGGTGGTATCTTCGAACACCATCATAACTTATTTACAAAATGTATTCACAGGTTCATTTATTTGGTTGTGGGTTTTACATCTCACATATAAAGACAGTTAAATGATTAAAGCACAGATCTAACCTTTCTAATACAGAAATTGAAATTGGAAATACAGGTACTGTGATCTGTGGTTTTCCCACAAATGGGATTCTGTGGCAGATTAGCCAGGTACTCACAATTTGCTCCTCCGTCTGGTGTTCTCCCATATGCCGTGGCTGTAATTCGAGCAGTCCTTGGCTTGGAGAGGGCTAGGGGGCCTCTCTTGTCATGCCCAGTCTCTGGGCTGTATCCTCTTCTGGGATTCAGTCCCCTTGGAGTTTTTCCCCTTTCTGCCTTGGTCCAGCTGCAAGGCCTGGACTGTCAGTCTGCTAGAGCAGGTTCTTCAGCTGCTACTTGGGCAGCATTTGACTCCTGTTGCTGTCTGGGTGAGAACAAGGCAAGATGCCTGACCTCTTGGCTGGTTTAAATACTGTCCCAAGACAATTAATGCCCTTTAGTAACACTGATAACTGGACCTCTAGGATGGGGCATATCCAAACATGGCCAGGGGCACACACAGTTCACAGCTGTGTTACAAAGTTAATTGCACGTGGTACATGTTTATCTGGACCCCAGGAAGTGTCCAGGTTTGCGCATTCACAGGTGCTTACAATGTTAATCACACATGCCATACATTTACCTCGACCATCTGGACCCCAGGTACTGACAGGTGCTTAGCCCGTTGTCTGGACTGGGGCATGCTTGGGGGTTTGACCCTCCAGGACAATGTGACTGTTAAAAACAATGATCAGATTGAGTGTAATGAGTACTGGGTGAATGTAAGCCAAATACAACGCTTAGAATTTGTTCTTTGTTTTGCAGATAAGAGCAGAGATTTAAGGAGTAAGCAGCTGAAGCAGCAGTAGCGCTTAGTAGCTGTAATTCAGGGTTTATGAAGTTTATTTAGAATGCATCATTTAAAATCTCTGTTGAGCAAGGAAAATTGCAAGCATTTTTTATATTTATAAAGTCTCACTGGAGCTTATTGACCTTTGGGAAAACCCCCAAATAATCGACAAACAAAACACCAAAAAACCAAAGCCCAAACCGTGTATTTCTTCTAAAAATGTTGTGACAAAGGGAGGACATGGTGTTAACAGTGCTGCTCTATAGCTCATTGAAGTAAATACATATACCATTCTGCTCTACAGCTGAAGTAGGAAATAGGAGGCCCCTCTGAAACAGAGGTCCCTGACTTAGTGAAACCAAGTTTGGTTTCTTTGTACTAAACCCATTGCCTTAAAAACTTGCCCTAAATAGGAAAAGATGGTCCTTATTCTTGCAGTCACCTTTTTCATTTGCTTGCATGCCTTTTAAAAAATACTACTATTACTACTTTGTAGTTATTGACTGATGGTAAAGCCAGTGCGATGGAGCAGTCATGGGCCTATTATCTTCCAGTCCGTTTGTTCACAGGGAAAAATCAGTAGTTAGAGTGGGAGGAACTACATCTGTTTGTCACCAAGAGCTAACATCCTATACAGTGACACAACAAGATTTACTAATTTAATGGTGATTTCTTTTAAATAGGAAACTGAGAGCAAGTCAGCTGGGAGTTACTAGGTTAACAAAAAAAAATGTTCTTGAGGTAAAAGCAATCCCCAAGTCTTCTCTGAATTTCTTAGCACTGTTGCTGTGTGTAACAAAGAACTGCCAGTTCAGCATCTCTTCATGCTACCTCACATTCAGCTTATAGACAAAGGAAGGAAAACAGGTACTGATCCAACAGTCTTTAAAGTTAGGAAGAGTCGTGATAGGCTCCCAAAAAACAGTCAAGAAAAGGAATGTTTTTTAAAAGGCATTCAGAGCTCCTTCCTCAACCCTTCATAGTTTTTCACTGTGTTAACAAGACTGTTACAAGCCACCATGACTTAAAATCTTTGTTACAAGTTGTCTATGGCTGAAGCATTCAGCTTAAGGGTTGGAAAGTGAAAAGATTGCCCTCATCACCACATCACAGGCTGCAACAAGTAATAAAATGACCAACAAACACCCTTAACTTCCTCAGGAGGCAGAGTCAATGTTGCCTCATGAAAGCAGTGATTAAACCACCAGGCTGGCACTCAGTATTGGGAATGGCACCAGGAACATGGGAATGGGGTGAGGGCAGGTCATTTCCAAATGTGCAGGCAGTGTAGAGCTACTGTGTGGAGGTGTTAATTGAGAATAATTTTCTAAGGATGCCCCCAATAATGGCTTAATTTTTGTTTACATAGTCTTCCATCCATCTGATAGCTGATTGACATAGCTTTGGCCTTAATTTCTCTCAGGGTGGTCCTTCTCTTGAAAAGAAGCTTTACTGTTTCCAGAAGCAGGCATAGAACAATTAAATGACACAACCACTGTCAAACTAGATGGAATTTTTAGGACTCTAGAATGTAAATAGCTGCTTATGGGAATTGAAAGAAAACTTTCTGTACTGCTTGCAGGTGGGTGACATTTCAAGGACATTTAAATATCGTCAAAAAGAGGCCTGCAAAACCAAAATTGTTCCACTCTTAATGTTTCGAGAATGCAGCAATGCTTTTAACTAAGCCAAAAGATAAAATTTTGTACTTGAAAGAGGAAGAACAATTCAGGGTAATAACCACTGAGTGCAGAACTAGCTCATAGATCAAACAGTAGTGATCATACTGTGGTGCTTCAGAAAGAAGGCAGAAGGCATAATGTTATGATATTTATATGGGGAAGGGAAATAATTGAGGTACAGGAGATTATGACTATCACAAAATAATTAACAAAATCAGAAACTGAAATAAAGCAATGCAGGAATCAAAAGCATCAACAAAGCAAATTCTAGCTCACAAAGGCTGGTCTGTTTGCTACAGTGCAGTTTAGGCAGGAAGTCAGGTTCTTTTTGAAAACTAGGGCAGAGTATGACTGACATGAAAGGCAACCCTCTCTGCTCTGACAATCCAAGGAGCACCCAGTACTGGAATATTTCACAGGTTATTTATGTGCTGTTAAAATCCACTCAAACAAAACCCCACAGCTATGTGAAAGTTGAAATGCCTTGATGGAAAACTTCAGGTAAAAAAATGTGCATACCACTCAGGCCACTTGCCAACAAACAAGTACTCATTCCAGTAAGTATAGTAATTATCACTTCAGGCTTCAAACATTTTTTTCTGTGCTGCCAGAGGCTTGTGGCTGCTATTGGCTTACAGTTTCCTGCAGAGGGAAGTATTCACTAGTGTATGAAAACTAGATTCTGAGTCAAATTATCTTTGTCAGAGTTGGAAATGTGTCTATGTATATGCAAAGAACAATAGACTCAAATGGCAGGAATGGCATTCACTGAGTTATGTGGCTTTTTAGAAGTCAAAATATTTCAAGTGATAAAATAGCTCTCTGAGCAAAGAAAGCTTATTATCAGATCATGGGGAAAAACAAAAGAGGCATCTTCAGACTTCCCTCTTTACAATTCAGGTGCCTACCTCTGGGCTGATGTTACTCTACAGAAACATAAAAGAATCTCTTAAAAAGAATGGCTCTGGACGTCCCTACTTTTCCCTGGATGGATGCTTCCATCTCAGCTCTGTATTCCTTTCTGCCAAAATTGATTCCTGTCTCTCATGTTTGAGCGGAAGACATAACTCCTGGATCCTAGGCTGTTGTGAGGTGATCATGCATTCCAGAAGCAGCCTACTCGTTCTCAGTGCCTTGGCTGATCCCTGCAGCAACAGGGCTCTTCTGTCCCAAATCCTTATGCCTCCCTTGCTATGCTCTAGAGATTGAACAGCAAGGGAGGAGAGGAATGATTTCCCATTTCCCAGTACCTTTTCACAATCAGAACTTAGTATTTGCAACACACTAGAGAACAGATGGTAGGTTGGATTCAGAGTAATGTGGGACTACACAACAAGGTCCAAGTACCCAATTTCAGTTTGTTCTTGTTCTTGTAGACAATAGGTAAAGTTAAAATTCTTCATGGAATTCAAGGAGGTGCTTGAGGTTTAATATTTTTATTTAGGGAATAGAAGTATGTCAGAAAACAGATGACATCTCTCTTGTAGCACAAGCTTTTTAAGGAGAGGTGGCGAGCAGCTTTTACTATGTGAAAACTACAATCATAGGAACACCAATGAAAGGTGTTTTTTTGTTCTGTTTTTAAAACTAGGGGCAAAAAAAAAGTAAAATAGGCAACCCTCTGCCACTTAAAACCCATGTCGAATTAACTCCATAGTAGCATTCATGAGAGAAAGCTACCTGAACTCTTTTTAACACTGAGGCATATGTTTTGATGAAATTTTCACTACATATTTTTCCTTTAAAAAAAAGCACGTGGATTTCAGCTACCGTGAAATCATATTTATTTTATCCATCCCAGTCAAGGATTGAAGCTCTGAGTGGTAGATTAAGACCAAAGGAAACAGTGCCCAATTTGTCAAGTAGTCCAAACATGACTGAATTTCATTACATGACCCTGGAATAAGTCAAATAACAGCTGATGAAAGCACATCTTTCAGAAAGGCATGGAAGTCCACAAGGTGCAGAGTCTTGCAACATAAATAGGATCAGAGTTTCCTAACTTTAAGCAGATGGAGTACTTCATTGCAAAGATACTTGATTTCACACATGCAGAGGGTATTACCTAAGTGCTTGGTACCTCCTCTTTGAGCTCAAGAAATTCTCAAGGCTACCTACCAGCTCCACATGCTGGTGACAACTTGTCCCTATGAATAGCTTTCATCTGTATTTTCCTGCTTCACTTTCACAATCTCATGGGAAACTTGTCCAGTATTTCATTAACTACTGAATAACTGTGTGAATAACACTCTAGGAAGATTCCAGCAAGCTTTGAAGCATGTCGAATTCAACTCTATTTAGCTCAGGTGAACCTGCACAACAGAGCTCATGATCTGGTCTTGTTCCATAGCTGAACTGGTGAGAGCTGTTTATTAACAGAGCTTGCTCCCCCTGGTCTGCCTAGTAGGAGGATTATAGCTTCCAATGTACCGGGACCTGAAGCTGGTGGACCACAGGTCTCCACTTTCTGAGAGGAGCCTGGGTGAGGTCCTCTGACCAGAGAGGTTGGCAGCAAAATTGTATGCTAGTATGCACAAAAGGACAGTATGTCTGATTGAGAAAGTCTTTCTGGGGTCATCTGGTCAAATATGTGTTTAACATGAAATGTTTTTATCCTAAAGTAGAACAGGAATTCTTTAAGATCATCAGATCTTGTCATTTTGTAAACAGTTCTACTAATGCTTCTTTAGGCTCCTCTAATGCTAGAGGCAAGGGATGTAGAACATGCTGTACCAGTTAGGACGGGCATCTGGTGAACTCTCAAATGCTTCTGTACAAAGCTAGCTAATGGATTAACACTACAGTCTTCTGAAAGCTCAGCTTGCAGTTTTCTTCCCCTATCCTTCAAACTTTGATAAAACCAAGAAGGCATAGCTGCTTTTAGGGCTGGTAAAAGGCTAGCACAAGAATCCTGCTGTAGTAGAGTGCTCACCAAACTTTTGCTATCCTACCATAGAATGATTTACCAGAAAAGCCAGTTTTTCCATTTCATGCTGGATTTGTGCTTGTTAAATTTCAATTGCATGTTACACCAGTATTTCATAATGGAAATAAGGTGCTCTCCTGTGTAGGTATGACTTGACTTTTTCTAATCTAATCTTTAAATTTTCAGCAATCCACTGGGATAGGGAGAATACTCCATTATGGGGAGAAAACTGTAAAAAATAATTTTTTATATACTGAGGTTTTGGTGCTAAGATTTCCACATCCCTTCCTTGTTCATTATTAGTTCTGCAGCTTTTCTGCTTCAAGAAGAAGTGAATACATGTTGAATTTCCAAGATGTTTGAAAATTCTGGACAATGTGCAGAGGACAACCTGAACAGGCACTCCCTCAGGGTTTTAACAGTCTGATTATTACAAGCTAGCCAGCAGTAATTTAAAAGTATCTTTCTTTTTTGTGGCCTTTTAAATTTTCTTTTTCTCCATCTAGAGTAGAGAGATTCCTATTGTATGTGTTCACATCCCAGTCCACTGTTTGTCAAAGAGGAACCAGCTGAAATAGGAGAGGCATCTAACGATAGGAGAACATACTAGCAGCCTGAAGAGAAGAATCAACAAAGCTCAGGGAAGCTGCATGTCAGTATCTTGTTTGAAAGTTTATGAAAGAGTTTACAAAGGATATTTGGGAAACATTTCTAAAATTATTTCTAAAATTCCACTTTAAATGAAATTTACTCATGGCAGTTTAACAGCTGATAAAAAAAAAAGGCGTGGTAGTTTAGGGCTATGCATGCGAGGGAGTTCAGAAAAATAAGAATAAAGATCTAAGTATCAGTAGACCTTTTTTAGCTGTGTCACGTGGATAGCTTTCATAATTTTGAAAAACACGTTGGATCATTAGGATTCATAATCATAGGATAAGCAGAGGTTTGTCTAGAAATGAGAATACCCAAACAGTCTTAGCCAGTATAAATAAGACTCAGATGTATTACAGTTCCTGAAAGTCAACTATGATTAACATTTTCAGTGTATGTTTACTCTTTTTGGCCTAATTTGCAAGACAGTTCAACAAGCTGTATCTCAAACTGTCCTGCCCTTTTCATCACCCTCACTTCATTGCTACTTTGTCATTTTGTGGACCCTGTTTGGCCTTTTTTCCCCCTTCAAAATTTTCAGTGTCATTGAATAGGTTAGGTTGGAAGGGACCTTTAAAGACAATGTAAGTCCAGCCTCCCTACACTGAGCATCAGGTTGCTCAGAGCCCTGTCCATCCTGAACTTGGTTTTCAATTATTTTTCCACAGCAGGCTTCAGTCTACTCTTATGTCTAAGTGAAAACCATATGCTGCCTTTTTCCCTTGTCAGCTCCCATTGTTTGTTTTTAATTTTTTTTTTAGTTTAAAAAGAAATCCCAAAGCCAGCGTACCCCTCAAGCATATCTATTCTGATTCTTTTACTTAAAACAGTTCTGACTGCTTTCAGATAGGTTGATATCAAAATAGTCCCCTCTTGAACATTTCCAGAATATTTTCAAATAGTCCATGTTTAAGAGTGCTTTTGAGATAAAGTACCAGAACATCACTTTGAGTATGTATTCAGCAATCACTAGCACACAGGCTCCTGCCAGCTCAGCTGCATCTGTCACTGGTTATGTTTTCTGTTATCCTTAACAGAGCCTGCAACAGAGTGCTGTTGGAAGCTTGCATTACAGACTTCTGCTAAGCATCAAATACAATCTCAGTTCTTTTCATGATAAGTAATTTTTTACAGATAGTGTTCTACAAAGGGAGAGCTCAACACATATACCACATCCTTGTATCTTTGGCAAGAAGATACCTACTCAGCGGAAAAATGATCCCACATGATCAGTGCATATATTTTATATTAATATATCTAATAAACAGGCACTGTAGTAGTACAGTATCTTTGGAGATTGTGCAAACAATTCGTTAAGCACTTGATGAACTTTCAGTGTTCATTATCTGGTTACTTCTGAGAAATACAGGGAGTGGAGAACATGTAAAACAAACTCAGGCCATGGCAGCCAAAACCTCTGTGGAAAACAAACCATGAGATTGAAAGAGGAACTCAGAAGCAAAGTACAGAGAAAGTATACAAAAGTTCATAGTTAAGATGGTCACCAGGTGGCAGAGATATATGGGGTAAAACCCCCCCAAATGAAGAACAGCTTTCTGAAGTGGTATTTCAAGCTAGGGATGCAGAAAGATGCAGACTCTGCTAGCCCAGTTCACTGCTAATTCTCCCAGGCTGCATTCCCTAACCCAAAATGCACACAGATTTCCATAACATCCACATTAGCTGCTCTCATCAAAAAGCTCTTGCAGCACATTGGGAATCCCTTCTCCAGAGAACTATTTTTGTAAAGGACCAGCTATCTTAACAAAACTTATAAAAGAAAGATAAGGCATTTAATTTTGATATTGTAAAATTTGTTCCTGTAGAATCAGTATCTAAGGTATCAGTCCAAGTTTTTCAAAAGTAGACACGGTTGTGACAATAGGGCAAGATCTTTCTTGTTTATGGAAGAGGGAAAGCTTAATGGTGATCTCCCTTCCATCACTGCAGATTTCCCTTCCACCCTGCAGTGCTTCATCTGCCTGAGGTGTTCCCACTGCATGCTAAGTGCCTCTACCAGTCTCTTGCTTAGCTTGGGCAAGAAGCAGCAGTCATCATCGAGAAAAATGTACAGTTCCAGGACAGAGAGTGACATGATTTTTTCTCTTGAAAATATAAAAAACTTACCTCTGGGGAAAAATAATCCAAAATAGCGAGCTGCACATGGAGCTCAGAGAAAGGCATCAAAAGGACCGTGGTTCTGGAGGAACAAATATTTGAGGAAGCATCATGAAAGCTAATTATACATATTTGACTAAGCACTAGTTTAAGAAGGGATCAAGAGATAGATCTACAACTATTTAATTCACAGAATATTAATGCTATTGGTGAAGCAGACTTAAAAAAAAAAACCACAAACACAAAAGAAACCCCAACCCAACCCAAAAATCATGCTGAGTTAGTTTTCCAATAAAGACATCAGAATTTTGGAGAACAAAGTGAAGACATGGATTTCTTAAACATCCTATTGAAGCACTAAAGCCAATCCTTAAATCATATCTCAATCAGGTCTTAAAGTCTTGAAGAATAGCAAAAGGCAAAGGATCAGAGGCTTGCTTGTGATTTCCATGTTAGGTTCTTCTAAAAAGATTGTACTTGCCTTTTTTTTTGTTCTTGTGTTTTGTTGTTGTTGCTGTCTATTTGTTTGGGGTTTTTTCGGTACTAGAAGTTTCACACCTCATGCTGACTTGCACTGGAAAGGCACGTTACATCTCAACTGTGAAGAATGTGAGCACAAGCTTGACAAGGGAAAACCTGTCTTCTGCTTTTCAACCAGCATTGCTTTTAAAACATCATTAAACTGAATTTCTGATAAGGCTGCACTACCTCTATCAAGCTGAAACCTGATGACCATCAGGAGAACAAAGCCAGTTGCTCAAGCTAGGCTTTGAAGGTAGTCAAACTCAGTAACGGCACTAACAGCAGCAGTTATGTGAAAGAGAAAGCACTATATCATGATGAAGCCTTGTATTGTGCAAGGTACTGAACTGAGGGCAATATTTAGCAATCATTATTCATATCAGCCTATGATGACAAGACAGCTAATGGTAATTTAAATTACTGAGACAATGAAGGCTCTGACTATGAAATTAACTTACAGCTTTATGACATAAAATATGCTTTATTTCTTTTAATATTGGTAACTCTTATATCCAGCTTTTCAATACATGGTAAGTAAAGAATTTCAGAGGCTTTCAAGAAATGGATTATTTTTTGAATATGATCTTACAAAATATTCCTCTTTTTTTTTTTTGAGCACTTACTCATGCAATCCTAATCAAAGACACGATGATAACAACATTTCAGAACAAATTTTCACTGAACAAAGCTTCTATACTGCAAGTAATTCATTAGTTTTTACAAGTGAATGAATATTGCAGAAGAACAACAACAGTCTCAAATCTGCTTTGACTTTGTTCAGCTGCAATGAACCAGAGCCTGCATTCAGTATGGCACCTCCACAGCCAAAACTTATTACCAAGTGTTTAAAATAATAGTTGGTTTTGGAAGGTGTGCACATCACATAAACCTCAGCCTTATGCTTATATTTGCATATCCTGAAATATCCATGCAGGATAGAAAGAGGCAAAGGGAAAAGAAACGAGGCATGGCTTCAAGAATTTCTTTTTTTTTTTTTGCAACTGTTGAAGACAAGTTTAACAGAGAAGGCTGAGGAACAGGACAGTGCCAGCAATATCCTAACCTATACAGGTGAAAAGCTGGGCACAGAGAAAGGTGCTGCCCTCCTGGGCAGGAGCTGGGAGTGCTGCCGTTGCTAGGTATGTGAGGCAGCTCTCTGGGAATACCTACCTTAGTGGGAACCCTGAGGACAATAAAAGGGTTGTAAATATGCAAACCCTCCCCTTCCAGACATACAATAAATTTCAGCGCACTCCAAAGGTAGGGATTTGGCTAACTTTGAGTTTTAAAAGAAATTAAAGACTGCTTTTCAAGTCAAGAAGGCAGCCAGATCCTATCAGTTCTCACTATGATTTGAATAACTACTCTGGCTTCAATCCAGCAGGAATAGGTTTGGCTGTTTTGTTTTTTTTTTTCCCCTGCTTTGTTACACTTCTGTTATTTTGAACCAAGATCTCAGCACACACGCACAGAAAAATGGCTTCTTAAAAGATGAATAAAAGAAAAGTCATAATTCTAACACTATGGCTAAGAGATTAATCTCACAGAGAAAACAAACAAACAAAAAACCCCCGTTTTAATTATCTGACTTAATCAGCCCAGACAGATGAACTATAAACCTGCAGTAGTCTGTGATGTGAAAAACAAGGAACATGTGGGAGCCATGGGGCACCACTGGGCTCAGAGTGCCAGCTTGTGACAGGCAGGGAGAGGAAGCAGCTCTCAAGGGGCAGCCCTGCAACAGTAGTACCATCTCCTGCTTCTCTCACTCCTTAAAGCCTGAATGCTTATGCCAGCTCAGGAGCTTGGACTGATAGGTTGTAGCACAGGTACTGTAAATTCAGCCTTTTGATGTGAGTAATCTTGGCAAGTCCAAGCTTGCCCTTGATAACTTCCCTCCTCTCCAACAATTAGTCCACCATAAATGGATTACTGGAGACCTATGCAAGATGTTGTAACCTGAGGTGTAGAGCCTATCACTACTTCTTTTCCCCACTTCTCAGTACACCTTCCTCATGCTTGAAGTACCTCCAGCTGTGGAAGATGACATTGAGTTTCCTTGTGAGATGCAAGTGGCAAGGAAGGGTAGTAACACTGCTTTCTGTGGCAAGATCCATCCTGTGGTGTTTTTCTACCTCCTGGCCCCCACTAAAGAAAACTGGAAAAGGTCCTTCCAGCCTGATGGCTACATCCCCATGGTGACAGCCACACTCACTGATGGAAGCACCTTACAGTCCTAAGCAATATTGCCACTATAGAGGTATTTATCTGGTATCACACCTGCACAATTTATGCAGTTAAAACAGGCTAAAAACAGATTTCAAAACAGGAGGCAAGACACACAGAGACTCATTCTGGCTCAGGGAAGAATTTAACTGAGTTATATCAAACTGAATTCCCCACAGGCAGCATGCTTACATTTTTGACTGATTCAACCTTCTTCCCTCATCAGAAAAAAAGGTGTAAAGGAAACTCAATAACAAAATTGTTGGCAGAAATTCAATTGACTTCAATCAATGCCAGAGCTGATATTTTATTGTTGAAATTTTATTATGCAATGGTTTTTAGAAAAGGCATTGGATTAGAAATATCTTCTTCAGTGTTTCTTTTTTCCCAAAAAAAGAAAAAGAACAAGTATTTTAAACTTTCCTTGCCCCTTCCTTACAGAAGAAAAAAAAAAAAAGAAAGAAAAAAAGGTTAGGAGAAACCTACCAGAGAGTATTTAAAAACACTTGGTGGCTGTGTTATTGTTAATCACCATGCGTTCAGAACTAAATAGTAAAACAACCTATAAATAGTACTCGATTTCAGCAATAACTCGTCAAGTCTTCACTACATTAGGAAAAGGATTAAGTTACAGTTTTTTGATCCACTGAAAGAACTATGTCAAATGTGTATTATTTACACATAGTACACCAGCAAGAGGATGGAGGAACTCAGTCATCCCAAATCACTCACTATCACTCTGGAGTATTTCTTTACCGTTAAATGTGATGCTGAGCAAGAGGTAGGTGTTAATCTTATCTACACAACATCATAGTATGTGACTGATGAAAATGTGGTTCATGCAAGATGGAATTCAGCATGTGCAGAAAAGGATTGTATGGTAAACTGAAAGGCAAACTCTGTCCTGCTGGGTAGCTATAACATGCTGACTGTGCTCTCAGGACAGGGGACGAGGTCTGCAGAAGAGTGCAGTCAGACAAACAGTTCAACAGTACATCCTTGTAGTGATGAAAGATACCTACATATAGGCTCAGGTAAGAGTTAGCCACCAAGTTGAGTGAAGTCTTTTTCCCCTGCTGTCCTTTGCTCAGTAGCACCTGGAAGAGTGTCTGGCTGTGTTTCCCCAAGCACAGGAGAGAAAGAGCTCAGCGGAGAACTACTGTGATGGTCAAGATCTGGAGCACACATACGTGAGGAGCCACAGAGGGAGCTGAGCATGTTCAGCTTGCAAATGTGCAGGCTGAGGGAGGATCTGATGGCTGGCAGCCACTAGTGCTAGGGTGGGAAAGGCTGGGCAGAAGACAGGCATATCCTTCCCAGAAATGCACAGTGAAAGCACAAGGAGCAGTGATCATGGGTAGGAGCATGAGAAATTCCAACTAATTTTTTTTTTCTTTACCCTTCCTCACACCCCAAATTAAGGTGGTTAAGAGTGCAAAAGGATGCCTGGAGAGATTGTAAAATCTCTGTCCTTGCAGATACACAGAACTCCCTTGGACAAGATCCCCAGTGCCTGATCTGACTTACATTTTGGTCTTGCTGGAGCAAGAGTCGGAAGTCCCATCTGACTTGACCGAGGCTATGAAACTAGAAATCACACAGGATAATCCAAACAAAATGTGAGTTGCCCAGATGTGAGATGGTACATGCTATCTGTGCTCAGTGTCACCAGCATTTCCAGAGGGTAACTAAGTCAGGAAATACAACAGAGAGCAGAAAGGTCTGAAATTGAAGGACACCTTTTGCATCTCTCTCTCCCATGGAGCCATACCAGGTGTTCATTCCCCTGCTCCCTATCCAAGTGTACCTCCTGTGGTTGCTGCCAGAAGACAATGTTCAGCACAGTGGGAGTCCTGGCAATGCATGTCAGGTAAGCCTGCTTCTTGCTGGGCTGAGGGAAGAGAAACCTTTAAAGATTCCATCCTGTAACATCTTGACTGTATGCAATTTCCTTTCCTTTCTGTCCTATATCTTCAAAACCCTCCTTAATCTCTGCATGAATTCCATAAATAAAATATTTGTTTGCTTTAGCCTTAACCCAGTTTGAATTAAAATGAGTCTTGTCATCTTTGAAATCAAGATAGCATGTAACATCATGTCTGTGTGCTTCTCCTAGTGTATCAAAAAAGTTACAAACTGCATCCCTGCCTAACTGCTCGGGGCGGGTGAGGAGCTGATAATGTGGTAGTGTTGGCATCTATATGGAAGAGACTAAGTTACAGCAAAGGATGTAACACAGAAAGGTGCAAGGATGTCTTTGCAGCAGGCTGGTACATCAATCCTAAAGGTCTGAGGACCTGCACCCTTTTTTTTTTGGTAATAACTTGTGATGGCTGAGCAAGAACTGGAGGTGGGGGAGAAATCAGATCAAATTTTTCATATTTTGTAGGAAACAATAGTACGAATCTTCATTTAGAGAGCATGGTTCAAATCTTGTTTCTTTTCTGATGTTATATTAAAGAAAATCTGTTTGAGATGCCAAAAAAAGAAACTAAAACCCTAAAGTATTTAATATTTTAAACACAGAACAACAAAGCCATGAGCTAGAATTAAACAAGTTCAAAGTTACTTTTTATTGGCTCCCTTTACATCTTCTGTAACCATGCCTGGCCAGCATCCCAGCACGACATGGGAGGTACTAACAAAAGACTCAGTCTAACATAGATAATTAGGTCTTTTACTGGACATGTAATTCAGTACTGTATTGATAATTATTGGTTTTCATCTCAAAGAAAAATTCATAGTCTTACTGTGAAGTTATAATAAGACAGTTAAAACATTTTGGACTTGTTTTAGAAGCTACTTGCTCTTTCCAAATGAGCACCACAGGGGAGCTGCCACAGTACAGGTTCCTTTGTAGGAAAACCAGAAACCCTCTTTAAGGTGCTTATGGAGGAAGTGGAGCACCCAACTCTATTCAACAAATTTTCTTAGAAGATCACTGCTGCTCCCATTATTATGACAATGGTCCCAGAGCTTTGCTCATTTGAGTAATGACTTGCCTACAATTTGCAACCAAGTTTTACTCATGTCCAGTTTTACTCCTATGCTTTCCCTGGCACCACTCTATGAATTAATCAGTGTTTTATTCACTGATGTTCACAAGCAGTAGTTTTCCTCCCCCTACTTTACTAAAAGAACAGACTTTTGTATTATCTAATGCATTCATCATTGATTCAAACCTCAGCACCACCAGCTTTCATCAGTTTTGTGAAACTTTTTGTCATGGGGTTTACTTTGAGCTCCAACTGCTGGAGGGAAAAAAAGAAAGTAACCAATTAAGTGATGTTTTTCTGCTGTTGCTAGTTACAAAAAAGCCCCCAAACTTTTAAGGGAACTTTTAAGGGTGGCTTAAGGGAACTCTGGCATTTCGAAAATCAGAAGACAAGCAATAAATTTTTAACAAGACCTATGAAGTGTGCTCTATATTATTTTAGTGCTATTTGAGGGGTCTGTCTCAGGAGCTTGGCAATATTGCAGTAAGTGCATGGTTTTGAGAGTTACTGCAACTTTCAATGTTTTCTTTCAGATGGCTGTTATCAGTTAAAAAGTTGCATAGTCTGAAGAACACAGGAGTCTGAGTATTTTTCATCCATTTAGCTTTCATCTCGCCTTCCCAAGACCGTCTCTATTTGTCTTTGCAAGCTGTCTGAGCAGAGCCATCTGTCAAACGTTGCAGCAGAGACAAGTGAACAGAGAGATCCTTGTCTCGTATCACTGGACGTGCCAGCCAACAAGGGCAGTGCTTCAGACTTACCAAGCCTATGACTACCTCCAGTTTCTTTCCAAGAAAGAGCAGTCAGTCATCACCAGATCTTCTCCTGGAATGCTGTCCATCTCATCTCAAGCAATGGCTCCCACTTGCTTAGGGACAACACAAGAATGGGGACAACCATATTTTGAGTGAACTTTTCATCAGTGCAAAGAGCTTCTAGCCATCATCTTCCTCCATGACTTTCTCAAACTTCCCTGCTCTGTAACTGGACGTGCCCCTATCAGTTAGAAGCCCTCATGGTCTGGGAGACACCTGTAAGCCAACTCAGGTCAGCTGTGCTGGCTGACTCAGAACTGCTAATGGGCTGCAGTCCAGGACTGGCCTGTGGTTCTGTCCCAGAACTGCAATGAGCTAGTAGCCAGCCTGGGAGAAACACTGCCAGCATATAACCCTAGCCAGAACAAAAGAGGACAGTATAGCTCTGGCTAAAACAGGATGTAGAAAAAGCAAGAGTGATGCTGGAACAGGACATGGATGGTAATCCATGTGGGCCCAGATACTCAGCCCTTTGTGAGTGTGACATAATTAGAATGAGTATTTATTAGTAAAACAGATTAAATGCAATGAGGATTAGAAGATCCTGTCTAATCCTTCTTACAAATAAGTTTAAGACATAAAACTTGTATATATGACATTCAGAATTAAAGATAGTAATTTCTGATTAAGTTTTATTACAACACTAAAAATGAACTTAGTCATGATGAATTTTTTTTTGGCACTATATATAAAAATGCAAATCCAGAGACATTCTTATTCTGCTTAGTATTAATAACCACTTATGAAATCAAATAAATTAAAAGTGAGTTAAGGGTCACTCTTTTAGGAAAATGAATTACCATTTTGAAAAGATGTGTCTATTTTTCCAAAACTGTTAGAAATCTCCTGGCTAGGGCAGCTGTCATTTCAGATGAAAAATCCATCATCTGAACAACCATCTTCAAAGAAAGAAAGGCTGCAGATGAAAATAGCTACAATAAAGATATTAACATTAAAGATATATTTGTTGAAGTTTTCTAGATTTGGTTAAACTACTCATGACTGTATTGTCTCTGGCACTAAGACAGAGCTTAAATGGCAAAGTTAACATTAACTTCTGTTTTAACACTCGCCAGCATCTGCTGTAAACCGGAAAGATATTTGCTAGTGGTAGTCCAGGCCACAGCACCAGGCTCTTCTCAGTGATGTCCAATGATAGAACAAGGAGCAATGGGTGCAAGCTGGAGCATAGGAGGTTCCACCTAAACACAAGGAAAAACCTTTTCACTATGAGGTTGTCAGAACACTGAAACAGGCTGCCCACAGAGGTCGTGGAGTTTGCATCTATGGAGACAGTCAAAACTCGCCTGGATATGTTCTTGTGTGACCTGCTCTGGCAGTGGGGTTTGGCTAGATGATCTTTCGAGGTCCCTTCCAACCCCTAACATTCTATGATTCTGTGATGGAGGTTTTGTTTGTTCTCACAGATTTTGGGGTAGCAGCGAGACTAAGGATGAGATTAGGAAGAGAGACAAAATACTGCATGCAGCTCACTCAACTTCTGTCGATTTTGTGACATTATCAGAAATACCAGTAAGCGATACCTGTTTTCAAGTTTATCTTCAAGAAAACAAAATTAACACCATCCCTTGGTGCCTAATGTGTTGTTTGTGGGGTTTTTTTTGGTGTGTTTATTGAGTACAGGTTACAAATTAAGATTAGCTAATTTTAGCAGAGGTGAGTCATCCAGATTCCCAGGAACCAGCCAAATTCAACATTCAGTTGTGTTCTTTCTTCTTGTTGGCTCTGGGAGGAAAGGTATAGTGATCTACATGGCTACAAAAAAAATATCTTTGTTTTGTGGCTGAGCCAACAACCCCACATTTGCTCCTTTTCTCTGTTCCATGCCATCAGTTTGAACAGGCACATAAATAAATGCTTTGAACGTGCAGACACTCACACAAGCTCTTTTACTGAAGAGCAGAAGAGTCTTACATGAAATGTTAAATACTCAGTTTTGAGGGAAGGGATATGATGTTGCTGAAAATTTCCACTGTCACACCAGTTTTGAGCTATAGCTCTGGGAGGTTTTAGGCACTGAAAGTTCCCTATGAATCCTGAATGCGAAGCATTCACCATCACCCCTTCGTTAAGAGCTGTTCTTCCTTGCTTGGCAGGAAACTTCACATACACCAACAAATTAAATTCCCATTTTGGAAGGCTTGTATTTATTTATAGCCAGATAAATTTCACATGGAACTGAAGGAAATGGCCAAACAGTGCTACCTTTATCATGAAAAGTACCATGTAGCAGCTAATGAAAAAAGCCAGAGACTTTTCTGCTATAAATGGGTTCCCCTGTCCCAAAACACAATTACAGACATCACAAAGCTCAGCTACATTTTGATGGACTATTTCCAAATAAAGCAAAAGAAACACATGAGCATATCCTTCCATAAACCTTTCCCTCTCTTCAGCATTTCCCAGAAACAAATTCAAACACGGACCAGATCTAGCAGACCAGATTCAGGCAAAATACAATTTGCATTTAAATCACTGAGAGCTACTGGTGACTAGCATGCAGCATTAAACCACATGTGCTATTAGCATCCTAACAGAACCATGTATTTTAAAACAGATGGTAGATGTTGAAAGAAAATTGAATCACAAAATAAGATCATTTACATAAATGCTTCCTCTTCTAATCAGCTGCCACTGTGTTAGTATCAACTAGGGTGTTGGGGAATATAATTCATTTCCTCATCTCAGAATCTAAATATATGGATAGTTTCACCCCACATTTTTTCCTCCCCCTCTCTACACAGGTGCTTTATTTTTCTACAGTGTTTCCCCTAGTTAGACAAAAAATAAGAGTAGACCATTTTCTCCCTTCCCAGCAGTAGAGCCTTCTACACCTACTGAAAGAACAGAGGGGGATATTCTGGGACTTTGTTTCAGACTTACTTCTTCATATAGCTACCTCTCACAGCAGAGCTCAACATTTCAGGTACAGGCATAATACTTTGGGTAAACATCGTATAAAGTTCACCCAGAAAAAAGCAGAGCATGGTCATTCCATCTTACTCAGCTACATTCATATTTCTTAGTTTAAATAGCAAGTAAACAGTACCTTGTGCTCAAACCACTCAGCTGCCCAGAAGTTCTGGTATTCTCCTCTTCCCTATCACTTTTATCAGCAAGATTTCTGCAAACAGAATTTAACCACCAGTTTGACCATCTCATGAACTAGAACATTACTGGAAATACCCTTCACTGGCAAAGGTGGTGAGAACCGACTTGCTGTTGGGCAGTACAGATAGGATTTGAAGCAGCAGTAAAACCTAGCCATCAGAAGAAGCAAGGATGCTTAAAGGATACTAGCATATTATAAGGACTGACAAAGCTAACTAAACAAAGTCACATAAAAATGGTATTTTACTCTACCTGACAGAGCTTCCAAGTGCACACATTCATCATACATCCTCCAAGTGCAGTAAGAAAATATGCTTCTGTAACTTCTTTTCCTCAAGGAACAAAGAAGTTCAGTGCAGGGTCCTGCTCACTCATTTGCACAGCTGTACACTGTTGGACCTGCCAAGCCACTGCCCAGGTCCAGATTTGTTCCAGCTGACAGCAATGAATAATTTGTCTTGTAAGATCCTCAGGGAGAGAAAACTTCTTTGGTGCTCAAGACCTAGCATGGAGTTCCCCTTTTTTCTCTAGGAAAGGGAGTGCACCCTTGAGGTTACCACAAAGTTCCCAGAAAGGCTTTGTGCCAAGAAGGCTGCTGGGCTTGGGCTGCAGAAGCGTGAGGAGAATAATTTTAATTTTAAGCATATTTAGCCTAAGCCCAAAAGCTATGAAACAGTTACAGGCATTATTTTAAACTTGTGGGGAAGGCAGTATCTTATTTTTCTTACCTTCAGTGTAATTCAGAGTGGTTCTGTTGGGTTTTTGGTCTGTAGTAGTATAAAAATGTTGAAACAGGGCATAGAATTTAACCCCAGACCTTTGTTTTTCATTCTCATGTTAGTGTTGAAAATACTGCAAGAGTTACTTCTCTGCTTTTCTAGTCCAAATACTCTGAAAAAAAAAAAAAAGAAAGGGCTCCAGGGTTAAAGGAGTAAAGTCCAAAAGACTAGACATCCAGTGTTGTAGGTACAGGGCTGAGTTGCAAAATCATTATCTCCTTCACCTACTTCAAGTTATGGGTAATTATACACAGAGAAGAAATTGCTACCATTTTTATGTAGAAATATCTGTGTATTTGTTCTTCCAGATATATAAAGGAACAAAACCTCCACCTATTATTTTCCCAGCTGAAAGGTAATCCATCATAAATTTTGCTGAAGTTCTGGGGATTTCAGAAAAACTTCACAAGTAATTGAGTTGCAGTTCCAATACACAGGATCCCTCAGTAGGCAAAAGGAGTATCATCCTCTTTGTTATAAACCTTTTAAAAGCAGGAAGAAGTAGAATGAGAAAAGAAAACCAGATCAATCTGTTTAAAGATTCTGACAGGATCACTTCTCCCAGCAGTCTTACTAAGTACACTACAATTTTGCATGTTTTTTTTCAAGGTCTTCAGAGTTAGGCAGCTGACTGACTTCAAGCCAGTGGCACCACAGAATAAGTACAAGCAAAGCTGAGTACTCCTATCTTCCATTACCATTGCAAGCCTAATTTTGTGGAGCTATCACCAATTGGACTCTGCATACACTATTTCTAATGACAGTTGATGTAAAGCTGGGCTAACAGGTTTTCAGTGTTGCAGGACCTCTGAGACAGCTACCCACTCAACGAGGTTCTGCACTAATTGCTCAGGCAAACTCTCATCTGGCTCAGTATGGGTATAATCTGATTTTGACATGGATTTGGGTTTCTTCTGTGTCTTTTTAGCACAGTTTTGAGCATTTTGTCTGTTGTCCCAATGAAGTACTGGTTCAATTGAGTATAATGATACATTTGCAGCATAACTGTATGATTTGTTTTTCACTGAGCTACTGTTTCATTTTTAAGTCCACCTGAACTTCTGAACCAATGCTTTTCCATTCTTTTTTTTTTTTTTTCCCCAATTGGCTTAAGTAACTGATGGCACAGTGATTTGGAAAATGGACCTTTATAAAGGCTAACATTTCACTCATCTTTCAACTCACAAAGACAGTTACAATACTGGATGTTATAAAGCTAAGGCAGCTCACATACAGATGTCAAAAACTGTTGTTGTAGCAGGAAGGGAATGGGAAGTATTAAATCCTACAAGCTACTCTGAACACCATGGATATTCAGGGGACAGAAAACACACTAAAACCTTTCCCTTGCTTAAGAACTAGCTGTGAGCTCCTGGCTGAAGAAAGTTCAGCAAATACCCTTCAATCTGTCTTTCTGGGAGATCTAAGGCTAAAGCAGCCTGGTCTCTCTTGTAATATTCACAGATTCATAGAATAACAGGTTGAAAGGGACTTCAAGGATCATCTAGTCCAACCTTTAGGGATAAGAATATGGTTTAAATCAGCTGGTCCAGCACCCTGTCAAGCTGGGCCTTGAAACTCTCTAGTGTAGGGGAATCCATCACCTCCCTTGGGAGTTTCTTCCAACGCCTAATAGTGCAAATGGTAATTTTTTTTTTCTGGCATCCAGTTTGAATCAACCCAGTAGCAACTTGTACCCATTACCCCTTGTCTTTACCACGGGGCTCTTTGTAAAAAGATAGTCTCCTGATAATTGTGCTTTATGTACTCTTAATGCTTCTGATAAGGCATCCTCCTCTTTTAGGGCTGCAGTTTGGAGGTTTCTCTAAGACTGGAAATCTGAGGAAAACCATGGTAGAGTGATCATCTGTTAGGAGAGCAATCACTCACCCAAGACAGAAATTATGGTTCATTGTGTGAGAGTTTCACTGTGCTTGCCTTGGTCAGCACACATAGACCTCTAAGATATTGTCTCTGGAAGGCAATAGCTCTAGAATCCAAACATTTAACTGACAAAAATCACTTAAAAAAATCTGCTTCCTGCTTTTATAAAAGTAATACAAGGGATGGAACATATGCTTACTGATCAAAACCGATTTGAAGTGTGATTAATTGCTTTTAAAATCCCAAATGGCAGGTTCATTTCTGGCTGAACAGAGGAAGCAGAGCAGTTGTCTCTTTCCTCATAAATGTTTATGATGGCAATTTGACATGAAGTCCCATTTCCAAATATTCTGCTTTCCCAACAGTGCTTAGCTGACATAATAGAAATAACTTATACTGCACAGGAAATATTGCTGGACACAGACCCTGAATCCAGTGTAGATGGAAGCTTTCACCTTCCCTGAGTGCTTTGCTCCAGCTGGGATTACCTGACATACCACTGCAATTCAGTCCTTGGGGTAAGGCACTAAGGAGGACTGAGCATGTAAACATGGAGAACAAGTTTGTTGCCTTGTGCATTTTCCTGGTGAATTCCTTTATATAGATATATTACTTATTGCTTCCCTTTTCTGAGCTTATGAAGTGTGACTGCCATTTAGCAGCACAGAATCACAGAATACATTTGGTTGGAAGAGACCTCAAAGATCATCCAGTCCAACCCTCGACCCAGCACTGAAGGGTCAACACTGAACCATGTCCCTAAGTGCCACATCTGTATACTGCTTAAACACCTCCAGAGAAGGTGACTCTATCACTGCCCTGGGCAGACCATTCCAGTGTTTGATAACCCTTTCTGTGGAGAAGTATTTCTTAATATCCAGACTAAACCTTCCCTGGTGCAGCTTTAAACTATTTCTTCTTGTCCTGTCACTTGTCATCAAGGAGAAGAGGCTGTCACCTTCCTCTTCCAACCTCCCTTGAGGTAGTCATAGAAAGTGATAAGGTCTCCCCTCAACCTTCTCTTCTCCAGACTCCAGCTCCCTCAGACACTCCTTGTGGATCATGTGCTCCGGGCTCTTCACAAGCCTGACCGACCTCTGGACACGCTACAGCACCTTAGTGTCCTTCCTATATTAGAATTCTGTGATTCTGCCATTCTGTGATTTTTGGAGCTTATGAAGTGTGTCTGCCATTTAGCAGCACCTTACTGTACAATGAGACACAATGAAGTAGAGGAATTTGTTGCAGTAAGACAGTGGTCTTGGTGGAAAGAGATATAGGTCCTTGTTCATCTTCATAGTACATTTAGAGATAGGGACCAGTCAGGACATTTTTTAATGTCACATGGGGATACTTAGAGTCAAGGTTGGTCTGAAAGTCTTTCTGCACTGTAAAATGTCACTGCACACATCATTGCCATTGTTATTATCTCTACTGTTGTTAGATTTGTCCTCTCCATGAAATATACAGATGTGAGCTATATATGTGTTCACTTTATAGCCACATCTACTGCTCATCTCCTTTCTGCTCCAAAGCAATCTGTGTGTGCTGCAGGCTGCCTCTTCTTTCTTGATGAAAATGTCATCAAGGCACAACAAATAAAGACACTTTTCTCCTGGTAAGGCAAAGCCACCAAGGCCATCAAGATTATGGTGGAAAATTATAGTAATAAGATACTGGAAAAATTATATGTAGTGAAGAAAGAAGTCTATTGCTTCTACATTTAATAGCACTGTGAAGAATAGGAACAGCTTTTCTGCAGAAAGATTTTACATCAGTGCCAACATTTTGAAGCAATACCTTAAAATAACCTGCCAAAAAGAGGGGGAAAAAATAAGCTTTCTTGAAATATTGTATCAGAGTTAGCTCAGCTGCCCAGAGCTATGGGTTGGGAAAATAGTGACTATTAACTGTGGATTTTGGTCCAAGTTAATGGGAAATCTAGAGAGCTGTTCAGCAGGGATAGCTGCTCTGGGCAATTTGATGGGGAATTCTAGTACTGACTAAAAAACCCCAGTAAGCTCCTGCTCACATAGGGAGAA
This sequence comes from Indicator indicator, assembly GCF_027791375.1. Classification (NCBI taxonomy): domain Eukaryota; kingdom Metazoa; phylum Chordata; class Aves; order Piciformes; family Indicatoridae; genus Indicator; species Indicator indicator. The sequence continues at coordinate 23,141,600 of NC_072017.1, read as the reverse complement.
TTTTACTTTCTTCAAATAGGTAAAAGCAATAGGATTATTCTATACAACAGCTTTTCAAGAACTTCCAATGGGATACATTATTTTGCATTTATTAAGGCTGTTTTTTAAAGTTATGTTTCTGGGGAAAAAAAAAAGACAACATATCAGCCTCTGAATTACTAAACTAGGCTTAAATATTGTTCTGTTTAGTCCTGTGACACTTAAAACACAATTAATACGTTTGCATATGATTTCTTTCCAGTAGAGACAATCATATGTATGTTTTTAATATTGACAACCACACTGACTGTGTGTATTTCTTCATAGTACAACTAAAATTAGCAAACACATCAGTTACACAGGTTGCCTTTACCTTCAATACATTTATTTCAGGTTGAAGAAAAGTCTGTAAAAGAATCAGCTGCAAATATAAGAACAAAAATGAAGCTGGTAAGATATATCAACATGTATGTTTCTGAAACAATAAAAGTATGTAAATACCATCTAGGCTGAATGAGGTCTCATCAGGTGAATGGACCTGTAGTCTCTGGATAATACAAAAATAAGGCTCTTTTGCTGTGCAGGTCATGCCTACCAGTACTCATACAATGAGTATATCTGCTCAGTATCTGTTCCAGAAGAAAACATTTTCTTAAGTCTTAATCTACTAAAGGAAATGAAAATTGAGAAATCTATCAGTGCAAAATTAAAAAAAAAAATTAGTTCTGCAGTACTTCTGTGAGTGTAAATGTCTTGCCAGCTCTATCATGGGTGACACAGATGAGGCAAATTCAATTCAGCAACAGTCCTGACCCTAAAATTTCAGGAACCAGAGAAGTTGCTTATGATTTGGGCTTTTCCTTGCCAGAACTGTCTAGCTGAGCTAATAAGCAAATTCCTAAAGCCAGATTAGAGGTATCCTTTTTTTTTAAACAGATACTTTTGGTTTGTTTTGGTTTACTTTTTCAATCTGTCTGTACACATCTGTCATTAGTGCAGTTCTCAACAACTGCTTATGCTTAGATTGTTTTTGGAGAACCTCTCCAGCCACAGCTGACAAAATCTGAAAGACTGATACGGCATGTGGTTTTTGCTGTTGTCTATCCTTGCAATGTGTGATATGTGTTCCTTAGGATACATTGCTGGGGGAGATCTAAGGAGCCTCTAGTGTTGAATGTCCCCCTGTAATGAAAGGTTTGATTTCTTCTGAAGTCCTTCACTCCAGGAATAAGCTGCTGATAAAGGTGGGACATCACTAAGCCTTATAGCATTACAAATATTTGTATTCGAACACCTGAAAGTGACTTATTTGGAGTATATATTAATAAATTAATAATCTGTTTTCAAAGATTTGCTGCTTTGGCCACGTGTATAGCTGTGTCTGTGATCACACAATGTTTATAGCTATGATCATGTCATATCTTCATCACCATCCTGTACCACACAATTCTTATATTGTTACCATGTAAGACTCCCAGAAATTTCATGGAATTAAAAAGCAAAGAGTATCTTACAGCCTGGGGGAAGGCTGGCTCCTCTCAGGTGTAAGTCTCTGTGGAACAGCTTGGTAAAGCTCTGGACTATGTTTCCACATGTACTATGAGTTCTTAGAATTCTGTTGAGGAAAATCTTAAAGTGCTATTATCTTTGAAAGGTACTATATAAATACTGTATATGAAAATAAATATAGTGTTATCATTCATCACTCTGCAACCATTTAGTTCATACTGCCAAGTCAAATGACTCTGCGTGTGTTACCTTCCTGCTAGGCTCCATCAGAGGTTCTATGAAAATGCATTTCACTCTGCCAAACCAAATAGCCTGTTGCCAAGAAACACACAGATTTTTTTAATTATTATTTTTCTATCTTTATGCAGTTTAGACAAGGCAGGCTTAAATATTTGATTGAAACAGGTCATTAATCAAACACTTCCATTTACAAGTAGTCTCCATCTTTGGTGAGAGGATTTTATTTCAAGCATTTTTTGCATTTACAGGAGTTAACTCTTCCGAATTTCTTGTATTACAGAAAACCTTCTGATAACCATGTTCTCTAAGAAAACAAGGGTCCTGGTCTAAGATATAGACAAAGACCAGGCCTCTTTTTTGCCTTCCACTGGTTGAAACTTATTTTCATTAATGTGATGCCAGGTCTCTTTATCTTATGGATGCTTACGTGAGCAGCAAGCACAAACCAAGCTAAACCATGGATCTGCAGTACTCTAATGGCTCCCTGGTAACTGCTCAAGTGTGCTTTCATACCCAGCAGTGTGCTGATCTTTACTCTCTTTTTCTCTCCTTCTTCCCCTTCTGAATTTTAAATTTACTGTAGAGCAAGAATGGGTGAATTCATAGTCACTGCCTCCAGTCTTTACTCAAACTGTTTTCTGGGGAGGTCCTGTTCTTTGCCCTTAAGGTTTTATTGCTACCTATCATTTACTGTATCTGAGACTTTCCAGGTAGTGGATTTGTAGCCTGAAATCAATGAGAGGTTTAGCTTGCTCTTGTAGAAACCTGTGGGTGGATGACTGGGTGGCTGGGTGGCTGGCTGAATTCTTTGGTGTTGGGTTTCAGGAAGAGACTGCACGGTCACTTGTATGTTTTACTTTAGTTGTGATGGAAAATATGTAACTAAGTGGAATCATTTTCATTGCAGCTCAAAAATACAAAGGTTTTGTGCCTCATGCTAGTTAAATAAATGTATTAGATAGTAAGGATTAAACATGTATACAGTTTTTAAATACTAAGGTTTGAATAAATAGAAAATTTAAATAAACATGAAACTTTAGTAAATATACTAAATATTAGGCTTTGGGTCCAATCACAGTTGAATTGGTTCAACTGTGTCTGAGGACAGTTTGTCTCCTGCTTCAGCATTCTTTCCACTGGAATTTGTAATCTATTTTTCACCTCTAATGTGCATCTATTTCAATGTTTCAGCACTGGTAGAGCTGATAGATAGCTAAAAAAAAATCAATTCTCATGTTGCTGATTTAACAGATCTTTGGAAGTTGTTATAAGCTAAACTAATGATTCAAAAGTCACACAAAAAACATGCAGTGCTGCTGGAGAAAAGTCAGATTCAGATGCCAGTCACAGAAGGATTTAGTGTGTAGCATCCTATAAGAAATGACTGAACCGATGTTTATAATGATAACATGCAAATGAACTTCTTCAGATAGTTTCTTACATTATTCTGCTGTTGTTTCTGTGGAAAAGGATTGTTAGTACAATCCTTTGGTACCTATAGTATGAACAAAGCTATTATCATCAACCTCTTTGCAAGAACATAATCACTTCTTGAAACATTTCCTTGAAACATTTCCTTAAATGTTGTGAATTCCCATACAGTGAAACTTCTCCATAGCCTCTCTGACATGTTGAAAGGGTGGTAGCTGTGTACCTCCTTTACCCCAAAGGTGTGGAACTCTAACATTGCTTTTGTGCAGAAAACCAGCCACTGAGTAACTGTCAGCAGTGGTTTTCAGATGTGGTGCTTCAGGATATAGATTAGTGGTCATGGTAGTTGCGTTATGGTTGGACTTGATGATCTTAAAGGTCCAGCCTTAATGATTCTATGATTCTGATTCCTGAGGCTCAGCTATTTGATAGCGTGTGGATGTCACAAAAGTTGCCACGTCCTTCTAGCTGTCACATCTAGAGTTCAGTGCTGTAGCACCTTTCACAAAGGATCAATTACCTGCCTTGGCACTGCAGTGAGTAGAGAGGACCCTCTAGCAGAATACTCTAGAGGTATTTTCTTCCTCAAAATTTCTCCTGTGGGACTTTCCACAGCTGGAGAGTCTTCCCAGCTCCGTAACAGTAAGTGCAGAGTGGGAAAAGAGCAGGAAAAACTTCTTATTCCTTTTCCCTCAAGAACATTGAAATGTATTGGCTGGCCTCGAACCAAGAGCGAAGAAATAACATGTTACCATGTAACATGTTCAGCTGGAGAAAGTGCTTTGACATTTTAAAAGAGGTTTTAAAATCATCTCATACACACTTCTGTTGGAGAACAGCAAGAGCCAGGCTGCTCCCCAGGGAAAGGAGAGCTGGGAGGTGAGGCAGCCGCACAGCAAGCCAGGCAGGGGCAGGCAGGGACAAGCAAGGCTAGGCAGTGTCTTCATGGTAGGGTACAGTCCCAGGGCACCACAGGCAGCCAACAGCCCTAACAAATACTTTCAAAACTTCTCTACTAGAATTTTAAGCATCTAGGTAGATCCCCAGGACACAAGCTGAGTACTCTGATATCAGATCTTTTGCTGTCGTCACATGGGAATGATTGATAAATGTACTGGCTGCTTGTAAAAATCCTTGACCAGAAATTGCCTGCCACTGGAGTCTGTAAATAGTTTCTACACCAGCAGAAACACAAGGGCTTAAGCATTTTGGTTTACTTCTTCTCATGCCTTACTTCACTTTTTTGTTTGTTGGTTTTTTATCTGTGAAGATTGGCTTCAGCAGCAGGCTGTCACTGAGGTTCATGTCAGAGAGCTTATTCTTTATGCAAAATACACAAAAGAAACTCTAGCAATGATTGATGCTGTCAGTGTTGCTATTTATGACATTAATCAAAAGTTGGTGTAGTTAAGGTGTTTCTAGAAAGATCAGTGTTCAGCCAGTTGTTTCTGTCTACTTGTTTATTTCTTAGGGGGCTTGGGGATCAAAATCTTAGAAATATTTCAAAGGATTAGATTTTGTTCAAGAATAGACTCTTGAAACTCTCTCTTCTGCCCTCTTTGTTCTCATTTTCCTGCTTGCATGCATTCCCCCTGCAAAGTATTTTCCAGAAAGTGCCTGTGTTTGTATGGGGATGCTGCTGATGGCTCTTCATGGACCACAGAGATCCATTTTCAGATTTCTCTGGAGGGAGTGACATACAGTTAACATCTCCTTCCCACTGCCAGGAATGCAACAGTTTTCATTCTGGCCTGTATAACTTCTCTCAAGACCATGTTAGGGATAATTGATGCCACTGATTTTTCTGGATTTCTAGGACATGAATTTGGTCTGTGGTTGATCTGTCCTTTTGTTGCTCTAAATTTTATCAGGTGACTGCCTTTAAGATGTGCAACTGATGTGTATTTCCTCTGTGTGTGCCATCACTGTAGACAGTCTATTAATTGTAGCAGTTCTAATCCACTTAACTGTTATGGGTAGAAATACATGTATACATATACACTTGGGCTTTAGTAATTTTTTTAAAATATAAAGGGCCAAGATTCTATATATGAACTGAAGTCAAGGAGTTAGTTTAACGAATGCAGTATTGTAATTAGTAGCTGAGTAATCAAATTATTTACTAATACATGGTGTTGGTTGTAACATAGATAAATACTTTGTCAATAAAAAAATCGTTATGCAAGAATTATTAGCAGTTAGATAAAAGTCTTCCAAGCAATACAAAAGATACTGTGATTTCTGTGTGATTTTGAAGATTATTCTCAGTACCTATGAAGTATTTATGACATTCATGGGATCTCAGAAGCATATGAAGCTAGTGACACTACAAAAGAATCAGGACTATTAAAAAAAAAACTCTTTAGTGGATTGTATAATTTTACTTTTTTTCTTATTTCTACCAAGTTTGAATGAAGTAAAATATCTGCTCTGTTCTCTGGAACATTCTTTATAAGGAACAGAAGTTCAGCATGTGGTTTGTGTTAGAATTTTATGTTGAAGACTTAGGAGTTTTTTTCCACTCTCCACTGCAAACAGAAATGACAGAGAACACAAACACTTTGCACAAATGTCAGTGGCTATTTCAAAGCAAAGCCTGCTCCTTGCAAAACATCTATATGGAATATTGCAAAAGAGGACATTTGAGTAGTAGGATGGCAATTAACAATTTTAATTGCAGGTTCACCAACAGAAACGTTTTGTCTGACTAAAATTACTGAACCTGGATACTGTATATGAGCCACAGCCTTTGCTGAATCCAGACATGTTCAAACTTTTGCTATAGCAAAAAATATTGTCATGATATCTATTGTATTCCTTTAGAAGTTCAGCATTCTCCCCTTACTAAGACACAGTATGATGACTTTAATGACAGTGCCAATCACCACAAAACAGAGCATCTTGGGGATTGGATGTCCTCAGAATACCTTCCCTTTGGACCACAGGTATGTTGAAATGTCACTTTTTTAGGAAAAAAATCCCAAATTTATGACATGGATCACCTACTTCTGAGTCAGTACTTCAGATTCCTTGATGAAGAGCATCCTCTTGGTTAAAAATTAAGAATTTTAAATGTGCTTCCTAGGCAGTCTTTCCTCTTTGCTTTTTTTTTTTTTTTTTTTTTTTTTTTTTTTTTTTTAATAAAAGCACAAGGAGAAGAGTTGAGCAGAAAACTTGTTGGAGCAGAGCCCTTTTCAGCTCTAGGCAGAGATAGAGATGCAAAAATACCCAGGCTCGTCTCTAGGACTCCAGCTAATTATGAAGAATTCACATCAGATCAGAAGAGAAGCAGAATTTTATTCTCAAATACTGAAGTTCCAGAAAATTTAGAGTGGAAAAAAAAATTAATAAATCTGAAGCATGGATCAAGCTGTTCATAAAGCATGTTTCACTCCTTAGTCACAAAGCCAAAGAATTTAATTCTCTGCCCAAAACACCAGTTACTAGTGGTGTAAAGAAATTCATGACTCCTGTAACAGACTCTAGGGAAGCCAGTGGACATAGTTCATTGCTTCCCTCATTGGTACTGTCAGAGTACATAAGCCCTCATCCAGGGACTGTGCACTCTCTTCATATCTACTCACACCCCATGAAACACAAAAGAACAGAAGGCAGAGAGTTCACAGAAAGAAAAAATTCCAGTGGAAACATTTTAGTTAACAATACAGTAAAAATAAACGAGAAAAAGTGGTTTCTTTGTAAGAATAAAGATGGCCTTCATGTTTTTCAGACTTTTACCAGCAAAGTATTTTTTTTCAAAATGCATATACTGGCTGCAAGAAAGTCAGAAGTTAATTTCTAGTTGGCTGTAAAGGAATGGTAATATTTGAAGATAAATAACAAGAAATTTGAAGTAGCAGATAAGGAGGATAATGAACTCATCCAGGGAGAATTGCTTCTCTTGAGGCAAAGGTTATCATTTTTATAACAGCACCATTCAGCCCTGAACTTTCTTAGAATTATTTGATCATTCCCTGGTAAAACTGGGTTTAATATAATTTTTCTTTCTTTCACTTTAAATGGGTTCTGTGATAACAAGTATGGTGGTTTTCACACAACACTGAGCGTTCACCACTTTGCCCAGTGAGGATTTGACATTAAATTGTTTTGCGCTTGGTGCAGTCGGAAAAGCAGGAGGGGAAAAGTGTCAGGAGTTTTACTGTAACTGTGGTTCTAAATTTTACATCTCTCTTTTTGTGATCTATCTCTTTAGACACTAAATATTACAATTCACTGTGCCAGGCTGGGATTGCTGCTTCATATCTTTAAGATTGACAGGGTAATTTTACTGTATGACTCATAAACAGAAATGTTTTAGAGTTGAGATTTGTAGGAAATCTGTTGGGATCAAAGAGGAAAATCTGTGCATGCGCAGAAACAACATAATCTTAAACATTAGCTGCCTCCTTGGCCTTTACAGAATTTGCCAATCTGGGTATTTATAAAAAATGGAAAATAGTTGCCATTTGGATTTGATGAATTAATTTGCATGACATTCTCTCTCTGTCACAAAGGATGCCTTTCTATGCTGTTATGTCTGATTCTAATTTAGAATTTAGAATTTAGAAACATTTTAGGAGGTTAATATGGGGACCAGAATAACACACAGAGAGAATTTTCCCTCATATTTTAGTGGACATGGAAATATTTTAAAGAACAGACCTTGTTCAGCTGCAAAAGACTGACATTCAAGAAGTTTAAATGGACTCCCTCATCCAAGACATCTGCCACTATTTATTTTCCTACCACTTTCACCTGTCACCTCTGTCACAGCTGTGCCCCATACCTATACATGTTTTCACATAGTTTTTTTTTTTGGGTTCTTTTTGTATGTTCTCAACTGGGGCATGGCCCAGGCATCTCCCATTATTGCCACGCTTAGATATCCCTAGGGAAAAGCTGGTCACTTGGCCAGATGGATGCAGTGGTCAGGTTTTGAGTCTTGAGGGCCTGAATCAGGAATCTGTATAGTGATGACCTTCTGTTTTGTGACTTCTGCTCCCTTGCACCCAGGCATGTGTAATGGGGTATACCATGCAGCACGGAGTTCCTCTCTTCTGGAAAGCCTTTGGTTTCTTCCTGAATGGCTACAGATGAGCCATTCACCATTCTGCCTGAATGCAGACCACACTAGGAGAAAGCACCAAATCAGGAAATCTGAGTAGCGGTAATGAAAGGTTCACATGAGAAAGCAGAGGTCAGTATCTCCTGAAACACATCCTTGACAACAGATTAACCTAAAAAAAAAAAAAAATCATAAAGTGTTTCTCACAAATAAAAAGCAAGTATCTTCTGTCCATCTCCACCTTTGTCTGGAATTGCTGCAGGACTAAGAATTTGACCCAAAACCTGCTATATGAAAATATGACCACAGACAGAATTTGGATGAAAAGCAACAGACAGAATATTTATTAACTACTAAACTCCAAAGATGCAAAATACCTGAAAGATTTCAAACTGCACAAACCCTTGGGCTGGATCCCACATTTTCAGTGCTGTTTCTTTGTTGATTAGGATAGTGGCCTTATAAACAAAAGAGAATGGCTTGCACTGAACATGGAGGTTTGCAATTATTACGGTGAAACATATGTTCTTATTTTATTGTTGTAAAGAAGAATATTTATGTGTTTCTCGCCATTCAATTGCCAGATTTAGTCCTTTGAATGAATTGCTTTTTTCCCTTGTGTTGTGCTTAATTTCTACCAGCAGGATTTAACTTTGTGTTTAAACACCTCTTTTTCCCATCTGTAACTTTACATAATGTTCCTCGGTTTAATTTTCAGGTTTTGGCATTCTTAGACTGGGCCAAGGCTGCTATGGGTTATAAATGAATTAATGAAAGTGAACACGAAGCAGTTCTTCAAATCTTGATTGAATATCTGGAAAATGTTAATACTTTTAATTTCTGTATCTGCCATACATGACTTTTTTTCAGAAAAGTTTGCCTATGCTAACCTTGGACTCTACAAATGGGCTGAATTCGTTAAAATGAAAATACTGGAAATACATCCATCCTGAAGGAGGTATTGTATTGATTTTAGGTTCTACTTATCGCATGAACTTGACTGGATTCCATATTTGTATCATCTCATGCTGATGAATTAAGGAAAAAAAAAGTAACTTTTGGTTATTGGCTGATTCAAGTTTTCATGTAACAATTTTCATGTCACTCTGTATCTGTTTACATACTTCCTCATGGAAGGGGAAGATTCAAGGCTTCACAGAAATTTTGTTGGCCTCTTGCTCCTCTGAAGTGGAAGTGCATTCATGAGGAATGCAGCAGTATAGTTAACTTGAAGTACAGTGAAGTTGGTGAATTAGCTTTAATTAATGCTGCAATTCAGTTTTATTTTTAATTATTTGCAGACAAATGAAAACATGGAATTTTCTTTCTGTAAAACCAGTCATATGCTGAAACCGAACAGTTCCTTTAGCTTTTACTGCTGAGTTTTTTTTACTAGATGTGGGAAGAACTTATCTTCTGCTTATATTGTGTAGCTTGCTCAAGATATGAATAATTAAGTACAAAATAATGAGGTTCTGCTGTATGTAAAAGCACTCCAGTGGTTGTTGAATAGAAAATAAAGTGCATTTGGCAAAATCTGAGTAGTTCCTTCCAGTTGTTTTTCTTTCCAACTGCTTTCTTTTAGGTTCCTTTCAGTTAGGGCACTGGGACAAGGATTCACAAGAACTTCTAAAATGCAGTATTGAAATAGTTAAACACTAAGATGGAGAGGTCTCTAAGAGGAGGTGAATTTTGGTGAGTAGCTGTCAGCACAAGAATTGTTTTCTAGCCTATGCTACAACTTTGGAATGAATAATCTAACAATCACAACCACTGCATCTGATCAGTATGGATGGCACTGGGTAACCTTCTCTACAAAGTTTCATTATACAGTACTAAGTCTGGCAATATAAAGACTTATCATGAAACAAAGTGAAACTGTGGAGAAAGATGATAAGTGACTATGTACTATTTATTTCTAAAGCTAAAGAGGGAATACTATCTTTTCAGGGAGATAATGAAACAAGAAAGGACAGAAATGAAAAGTTAGTAATAGTATTATTTGTGTTTGAACAGACAAGAAAAGACCAGCAAATGAGTTAGACTGGATATCAACTGTTTGAGTGTCTTGGCTTTTATAAGTTCAAGTGGTAATCCTAATTAAATATATATTTTCACATCTAAATGTGAAAATAATGGTAATGTCTCAGTGAAAAGAGGCCAATCCCTTTCTCTTGGTAACAAAGCATTATGCATCATTTATGCAAGGAAATAGAATAATTAATAGCATGATTATATAGCTTTTATCACTACAGAACTTGTATCAGATATGCTGAAAACTGTAATAGTGTGGAACAAAGCCTTCCTCTGAATTATTTTTAGTCAGCCTGATAAGTGTATAATTGCTGGAGATAAACAAAGATGGTACAGATGAAATCTGAAGCACCTTGAAAGGAACAGGCTCTCAAAAGACTTTTCATGCAACTGCCAAAGACAAGACAAAGGAAAGAAGGTGATGATAACAAGTTACTTTTCTCTTCTGTTTCCTTGCAAAGCTCAGTGTTGAGTGTAGCTCAGCTGAATTGGGAAATTAATCCAGAAGTTTGTTTAATCTTTAAATTATTAAATATCATATCCTATTTAAGAATAAAGTTGTTTTTATTTGTACAGAGCTATGCACAAGCATTTAGAAATTAAAAAAAAAATGTAGGAGACAGATAAATATTAAGTTCTTTGACAATGTTATCACAAACTTTAAGCAAAGCTTTACTAACCTTCTGCACTAGTTTACATCTCCATAGTTTATTCCCTTTTTCTTATGGTGCTCTAACTCTGCAGGAGAATGTTAGATGTTTGAAAAAAGCAACTTTTTAAAGTCTAAGTTGGGCTTTTATTCTTTTGCTTGTGAAGTTGCCAATACTCAAGATACAGCATCTATAGATGGGAAGATGTTATGGCTATGTTTGATTTGAAAATGTAGCACTATTTTTGATATTTTCACATCATGTGTTTTCCCCTGCTGAGACACAACAAGGTAAATTCATTATTCATTTATCAACCAGAGAGACTCAAGGATATTTTCCTTGTAAGAATGCTGGAAAAAAGAAAGCTGTACTTTCTACAATTAAAGTTACCAGTTGTATTTGTGTGTGAAGATATGAGTTTGATATTCCTTGTTAGAAAATACCTTAATACCTTGAGTGGCTGGAAAAAAAAAAAAGAAAGAATGAAAGAATCACAGTTTAGTTTTATATAGAAACCGAAGACATTCCCAAGTCACTCTTAATCTGTTCTTTTTCTTGCACATGAATAAAAATAACTGAAGAAAACTGTTATAATTTGTTCTCAACATGTAGCAGTTCCTTTGAACCTGAAGCACATTTCTTTTTTCACTTAGTCCAAGTCTACAGAAAAATAAAGATTATAACTAAAAAGTTTACTATAGGCTGAAATTTGCAGTGGTGGGGTTGACATTATACTAAGAAAGGGAAGTTTCACTCTGTTTTCTGAAAGACTAATAAACTTAGACCTCATCTAAGACAGTTCAGAGAACTCTGCTGAGACAAAATTCATGGCTGTAATTTAGTTTCTAGGCTTACAATCTATATAAATGAATTCACATAATTTCCTCTGAAATGCGGTTGTTCATAACATGCCAAATATTGAGTTATGTTTATCAGGTTTGGTATCTAGGTTACGGTTTCCATGAAAAAGGCAAGACATAATTAAATTCCCACAACACAGAAATATTTGGTATTGTGACAAGTCTCCCTTACAGTATTGTTGTGTGGGCTAAATATTGACGGCTTTATCTTCTTTTGTATCTCACCAGCATCTCTTATGAGGCTTCTGAGAAACAATATAATCTGCAAGGAGCAGATCTGCTAATTTCTTTGCTGCTGCAAAGGGATGAATTATTTCAATATTAGAGCCTTTTAAAGGGTTCTCCAAACATAATAGTTTATATTTGGGTTGCAAAAGAGATCAGACTAGAGACATGACAGTGTCACAGGACAAAAACTAAAGAAAAGTGGAGGGGGGTGGGCTTCCTGTCCTCAGCAGCTGATGCTTGAGATCTACAACAGCAGACAATGCATAATGTTCCCAGGCTGGTGGAGGAGAAAAAAATAGGAGAAATTATGAGAAAAAAATGTTATAAGATTAGCCATCCTGATAACCACCACCATGCTAGTAGTGTGACTGTTGCTAATTGCTTTTTTTGGCATCTGGACAAAGAAAAAATTTCAATAGGGAGATAAAGGGGAAGAATGGTCTATCTGTGTTTGTGTTTATGGGGAACACCTGAAAGTGAGAAGTGGCTTGGAGAAAGGTGTGAAAAATGCTTTTATCATTTGTAACAGGAGATGTTGGATATGGTGATCACGTTAGGGGCTGGTCAGGGGCAGCAGCCAACACCTCAGCACTCAAGGGAAAGTGAGTTTGGATGGTAACAAGATCAGAAAGGTTTTGTGAGGGTAAAGGAGATTATATTTGAAGAAATCCATGCAGAAATTTGGACACGGGGTTAAGGGGCTGTAGTGGCATTCCAGAACACTGTGCATTGAACTTTGTTCTTACCTCACCTGGTCAGTTGTGCTGTGCTGGTGACAAAGTCACAGGATTTTTGGGAATCAAGAAAATCCACATGCTTGACAGTTCCTTTTTGCTGAGTGAATTTTATGTGGCAAAGTATGCCATGCTTGGAGAAGCTATTAGAAACCTCTAAAAATAGCAGTGAGGGAAGACATCTCCAGTGTGAGGTGCAAGGAACCATGCACGAGCTTCACTATAGACTGAGCTCTCATTCAGGAGACACTTGAACTTTGTTAACAGGGGCCTGTGCTTCCTACTGGAAGACAAGACACTCTTCAGTTGTACTCCTATATATCCAAATGATTGTACTTTACAAGCAGTGTCCACTGATGAGAGAATCATTTCAATTTTTGCCTGTGTTGACAAGCTGTCAGAGAAAGCCTGAGTGCAGGGCAAGGGTCTGGGATGCCATATAAGCTCCCTGGCAAGTCACAATCTAGGCACGATGTCACAGTCTCCATGGAGATAGCTCCATCTTAAGCTCTCAAAATTTGTACTTTTTAGCTGCATATGTATGTTATGTTGCAAGCAAGATGGTGACTATCCTGTTGACTCCCTGTTGTGCCTAGTACTAGGTGCTTTCTTTGCCCTCAGCTGCGTGGCAGCACTTTATTAACTTCTCTTCTCCCCAAAGCACATTTTTTCTGCCTGTACCCAGCCCTGTATTTTGTGAATGGCTGCTGGAAGAAAACTCTTTCCGATACAGCACAAATGGCTCATCTCAGCCTTGCATCCTCATTTTATGCAGGCACTTTCCCTAGCAACTCTGCATGTAACATAAGGTCAGAGAGTTGCTGTTGTGAGTAGACTGTCAGGTAGGAAATGAGTGTTTCAAGAACTTGGTAATTCTTTTTCTTGCTTGTTAGAATAGTAAGCTTATTTGTCTCAAGGTGCACACTCACAGATATTTTTCCTTCTTCTACTACTGTTTTTTCAGTCTATGGCATGTATTCACTGACTTATTAAGTCAACCATGTTTTCAGAGGAACGAGATTTTTTTCCCCTTGGCAAGATAACGGATGATCAAATGGGACATAATTGAACTTTTCTGATGAATACAAAACTCAAATTTGCAAGCAGATTATTAAAAATTATTACTAATATTAAAATGTTGTATGAATAAAAAAGGTGGCAAAGTTATCATAGGAATATTAATTTTATTTATAGTCATCATTGAAATACAGAAATCTTAAAACAATAAAGCTAAATATGAATGCAACGTGTTTACATGATTTCATCATGATACCACTTCATCCATGGTTTATTACACTACTAATCCTTATGTGTGATTACTCTCCCTACTTAACAAATTTAGCATTAACTATTCTTCTTTAGAGGCAAATATCTTTCATAAGCAGATCAATTATCTTTCTTATTATTAATTTTATCAGAAAGACAAATTTCCCATGCTAATATGATTCTTTTGATCTTAAATTATTTTGCAACTTTGCATAATAATGAAGTCCTCAAGGCAACTGATAAGAATTCACTACAAAGTGTTGATAATAATTTTCCTTGGAGCTTGAGTGGGTGTAATAACACCCAGAAATGCTGTATAAACTTTTCCTTGATGTCGATTACTCATGTCTTGATCCTTACTTACTTCCTAATAAGGATAAAAGAATTATTATTATTATTACTACTACTACTATTATTATTATTATTATTATTATTACTGTTGCTGCTGTTGTTGTTGTTATGGATCTGGAAGAAGAACCAGATGGAGGTGAGAAATAAACTGTTTATTTAAACAACATAGTACACAATGTGGCCTCATATGCCCAGAGCTGTTACAACCTAACTATACATAAAACCTTGTGAGACAGATCTTTAATGATTTAATCTTTCTGTCTTGTCTAGAAGGTACAGTGGAAGAGTTTTTCTTCTTTCTTTAGTGGAGTAAGAAGGGATCTTGTATTTTTAGCATGTCTCCCCAGTTTTCAGAGCAGTGTTTGTGTTCACATTGCTCTTCAGACGCACACTCTGTGATTAGCTAGAGCAGAAGCCTTGGCCATTAAAGACCATACTAGCACTGGTACTGATGTAATTGGGATGAAGGCAGACTCATTAAGCTGCTAAGTTATCTTCTACATATTGTCAGGTCTCAGCACTTGTGACATTACAGCTTCTTATTATGGCCTGTTACACAGAATTTGTGAGACCCATGGAAACTCACTTATCCTTGATGGTGTGGCCCTTGCCTTTCTTCTGACTGCAGAGACAGATTTAATCACACACGACAAGTTTTTGCACACATGAACACATGCCTCTGCGTGTCTGGAACTGTCTGTAGGCTGTAGCTTGCAATATCCACCCACTGGCACAAGCAAATGCAGGGAGCAAAGCTGGCACAGAGCAGAGCTGGGGCAGATGGATGCCTGAAAGCCAGGGCTTACAGGAGACAGGCTACCAGCTTGCTTCTGCAGTCCAGCCACTCCAGTGAGCTGAGAAAGGCTGCTCTGAGCCAGGTCTCTTCTGGAAATTTAAATTTTAGTCTCCTGTATTCCCTAAAGCTGCCAGGGACTTAACTGCCTCTGGCTCTGCGCAGCTCAGCCCTGAGAATGTGACAATTAAACACATTTTTCAACTTCACGCTGTGTGACAGCTTTTAGTAATGCCTGAACTGGAGTGCTTTATGCCCCTTGGCAAGTCCCACAAGAAGGTGTGATGCTAAAGCTGGGGGGAAATTTTTAGAAGGGACCATTCATAAGGAATTTTTACACAGTAAAAGTTCTGCATTTTTACAGATATTTATGGCGCTATGGCAACAGCTCTGCAGTCAGTGATGTTGTTAGAATGATTCCCTTAATTCCCAGTGCAGCTTTCACTGCTCAAATAAACATCTCTGTTTACTTCAGAGTCTAGGCCTTTGATTACTTATTTATAATTTCTACAAACACAAAGGAAAAAAAAAATTCCTGAAACACAATTAATTAATTTATTGCTTAGTAATTGTTTCTATCAGCTGCTGAAGTTCTTCATGTGTAGCTGTAAATGCAGGTAAGAACTGTTCTTTTTTTTCATAATTATATCTCAGCTTCAACTGGTGTTGACTTAGAACAGAAGGAAAAGCATATACCAATGAGATATACCGTGCAGAAATTTCCTTAGTTGCAACGGAGTAATGTATTTGTACCTTAAACATTTGTAGAACCGTAACTTCATGAATATTCATGCTATATTATTTATCTAACAAGAAGTCACATACAAAATTTCTAATTCAATTTGTATGTAGTTTGTTTTAATTTATTTATTTATTTATTTTCTATAGAGGCACTAGGAGTGAATGAAAAAAATAGGTGTAGACTCTAGGATCTGACCTGAACTCTTTTTGCTGTGATGATGCCAGGCTTACACTAAAGTTAAAAAGCCGCAGAAGTGAAAACCAACAGAAAAATTTGCAAGTTGGTTATAATTGCAAAATTACCACTAGACAGCCAATGGGGAATTGATTTGGGCCCGATCTGTCACCAGCACATAGTTTGTAAGCAAATTGTGTTTTGCAATTGAGAGTAGAACCCCTCATTGGTCACCCCCAGCAGCCCTCTTGCCAAAAGGGTGGGGTTCCCAGGATGCTTCCAGGCAAGTTGCCTGAGGTTACTCATATTAGTTCTGCAGTATCTATAAGCACCTGCTGGCAGCAGGAAGAGTAGACCACTCCAAAAAGAAAACTGCTAACACAAGAGTAATGAACTGAAGAGCTGCCTGTGGTCCTTTATCAAGCCTTCAACATGTTTAATTTTGGTTTCCTTTCAGTAAGAACTTAATTTAAACTCAATCTGTTTATCCATTTCTAATTGCTTGCTTTTCTCTGTCTTCATGCATTCCTCCTGTATCAGCTTTATTACTTAGCCATCAGCTCTGAAATGTTTACTTTCACGTGCCCAGGTCTGTGGCTTGATACTTGCCACACGAGATTTTCAGTGTTGAAATTCAGGTTTTCAAAAAGAACATAACATAGATTCCAGGTCTGTAGAAGCAAAACTTCAAGCACAAGTGTGCATTCAGAAACACTGCCATTCAGAAGTCAGTAGAAAAAAGCAAGTGCTACACATATAAAATTTCACATGCAAGAAGAATTTCATTTTGGGTTTGCTGTTACCTGAATCTTTGCTGTGAAAAGCAAAGTTATATTAAGTTATTAATATAATTAAATGACTTTTTTTTTTTTTTTTACTAGAGAAAAGATCTGAAGCTTATTCTGGCTCCCAGGTCAACTATGGGTCACCAACATCACGTTGTAGTGATCAAAGCAAATACTGCAAGGTGATGTATAGCTGGGGATACAATCAATGTAGCAGGTAGAAGAATCCTACTCTATTCAGCACATGCTGGGTTTTCAGTGAAAAACAGTACTCACTGCTGATTGTCTCAATTCTGAGGAAAACATGGGCTAGTCATATGAAGTCTAGGCAAGGTCTATGTGGGAATCTGATCCGAGACTTGGTATGTTTTTGTCAGGAGTGATTTAATGGAAGTGAAAATAGAGAAATGGGTGTGAGAATGATCTCTAAGTATAAAAGGGGCTGCAGCAATTAGGAAGAGAATGAACTGGTTTTGTTCTGTCTGCCAAGGACAGGACAAAAAAATGATAGGCTTAAATTGCAATAATTTGCTTAATAAAAATATTTGCTTAATAAATAAATTGCCATGGATTGCTTAAAATAAGAAGACTTGGCTTACACATGAAGCCTTTCTACTAGCAAGGGTAGCAAAGCATTGGAGTACCTAGGCTGAAGAGATGGAGGAATCCCCACTTTGACAAGTTCTCAGTGAACAAAAGTGCTACTAATGGCATAAGGATAGTTCATCCTGGCTTAACAGTGAGTGATCTTTTAGATCTCTGAGTCTGTAGCCATCTCTCAGATTTCATGGTAGCCTAAAGCAGCTACTTATATTTCTTTGAGTCACACAACAGTGATGGTATTTACAAAGAGCATCTCAGACTACACAATTCTTACTTTCATACCAGACTCGTAACAGAGGAAGGGGAATACTAGACACATTCCTTTGATTTGTTATGTCTTCCTCACACTCACTACCTGTTACTGTCTGTGTATATGTATATAATCACAAACATGAAAAGAGCCACTTTTGTCTTCTTCCTGCTGCCTTAAAACAAACAAACAAACAAAGAATACACACGAAATAGTTACATACTTTGGATGGTGTAATATCTACAAAGTACAACTTCTACAGAGCAACAACCCATGACTGATGTGGGAGAAACCCAGTGACAAACAGCTCTCCATGAGACTGCAGCCATTGCTGAAGGAAGGCAGTGTTCTTAGGGACTGAATGTTTTTCCCTTTTCTCTGAAATGATGATGCCTTTTGATCTGAAAATCAGCATCAGAGTACATTACAATGCTTAAGAGGTGTACACTGCAATTAAAGAGTTGAACGAATTGCAACTGAACAGAGAGGGTTTTGAGGACCGTATCTGCATACATTTCCACATGGTATTTATCACACTGTGTTTTGAGAACTGGAAAAGAAAAAGTAACACACAATCATTCTGTTATATAATATTAATGGCAAGCAAGATGTCTGAACAAGGACTGTTGTACATGTGATTGTCTAACTGCCCCATCCGCTACATTCTTACTTTCTCCTGTTACATGGTTTGCTTCCACTACTCTCCAAAATATAATACCTCTATTTCCTTTTTACTACCTGCTTTGGATGTATCAGATTTACCACCAAATCTTACACATTATTCAACAAAGTCATTACAAGCATGATGAAACAAACATAATATAGTGGTGTGAAAGGACACTCCAACTGTATTATGCATTTGCCCATGCATATCATCACACCTTTTTAGATTAAAACTGCTTCCATCTCCTTCAAATTCATATGCTAATACATGATGAAATGGAAGACCTGCTGCAAAGATGCTGACTACAAAAAAAAAAAAAATCAGAGAAAAAGTCATCCATCTTCAAAACTGTTTTTCTCATGTTGCTGATTACTTGCCTGAAGGGTGCCAGTAGGGCAAGCAATAAAGGGATCATCTTTTTTCTCTCTCCAGTACTCTGATCACCTTCTTTACTCCTTATGGATAAGGACTGTTGAGATTCTTATGCAAACGAGACAAAGGAAATTCCTCCAGCGCTTTCAATCAGAAGTGTGGATCTGAAGTAAATTTCCAATCATCCCTATTTATTACACACTCCTTTTCACTACAGAGATTTAGTCTTGCTTTTCAGCACTACGTGCTAACATTGTCAAAGGCCATCCATAAGTTTAACCATGCATGTGTTCATGGGTTCTCTATGTCAGCTTCAATTCTACTATTAAGAAGAAAGTAGCTGTCATCTTTAAAATTTGTGTATTATTCAAGTCAAAAGTGGTTATGCGTATCTGTCATTTGATGGACACTAATTTATGTGTAATTTGCTTTGTAGCAAAAGTGTATTGAAGTCAAAAGGTGACAATAACGTCTTTCAACTAGCAAAGGCTCTTTATGAAAGAAGGATGGAGGATGACTCTTCATTGCATCTTCTTTTCTGAATCCTGAACATAATTGCAGATAAAGTGTAATGTCTCTATTTTCTAGTGGCTTAAAGTTACAGCTTCTTAAAATACTGACCTCCAGCAAGTATCAGATTAATATGCCATGCTCATTTCTTACTGCAGGTATCCATCCATTGATGCAGTCATGCTAAACTTGTTTAAGGTTACTGCTGCTGCTTATCCTGCTGGGGACTCTAGATATGAATGCTGGTTAACATGTTGTGTTGAGTGATAGCAAAACAAAACCCAAGTGGGGTAATTAGTTGAAGGGAAGCATTTGCTGTTTGTGCCTATGAAGATGTAGGAGGCCCACAGCTGGCCCATTAGTCCACTCAGATCAAAATGGGCTATGTCTCAAGATTTTGTTGACAGCCTTGCAACCCATGTTCATTTTATAAATACTACAGTAATGAAATTAATGAGTCTTGAATTTCATTATAAGGAAAGATAGCTGAACCCATGCAAAATATGCACCTGGAGACTCAAATCAAGGAGCATACAATATATGTATTTTTGATTAAGTAAAAAAATCTATTGAATATTTAAGAAATAGCATGATTTGGGAATTATTCTTCAGAATACATCCCTCAGTCACATTAAATAACAATTTTCACAAATACATCATGCTATGCCTCTTAAATAAATAGTATTTGTTATGACATAAGGTTTCTATTTTTGTGCTTTTTAATACATGCAATAATTGTAGACATTGATCTAAGGAGTGCATTTCTACAGACATATCACATTATATATATGTGATCAATAGATGATGTATGTGTATAACTTAATGAAGAAATCCAATATGACATTTTGCTGTCTTCCTCTTGCCGGTAAGAAGGGGAGAGTAGTCTGTGTTACACTATGTCTTAAGTGAAATAATAGAACAATTAATAACTAATTGGGAGGATAATAACGTTTTAATTGTTTCAAGTTAATTTAACTGCATAAAGCTTAAAGTAAAGTTTCCATTAAGCTGAAGAGGAATCATTTTCATTAACATAGAACCAAAAATGCGGATTACTATTTTAATGGAAACTGAAGCTAAAAACATGCCCTTCTGTGATACCTGTTCTTCCTTTCATGCTTACATACCATACTTTTCTATAAATGACTGCATGCCTGCACCCTTTCATAAAGCTTTCAGAGGATCATCTATTTTTCACATTCTATTTTGGCTCACTGACTTCATCAAAGGTTTAACAAGCATAAAGAAGTGATAGACAGCTGAATAAAGGCTACCTTTCTGACATAGCAAGGTGAGGATTATGGCACACCTGATTTGATGGCAGACTGTACAGAGTGGTGGGTTTCGTGTCATGTCTATTCTTTAAGAGAAAAGTGAGCCCTTTACAGCATGCTGTCTGGCTGAATGTAGAATAAGGTTTTATATCATGATTTGACTGGCAAAAGGAGAGAAGTAGGAAAGTTACTGCATTAAAGAATTTATTTATGAAATGCCAAGTTGGATTATATAGGAGGTATCTGAGGAAGCAGGTATAATGGAAATAATTTTAATGACCATTTCCCCAGAACAATGTGTTTCTATTATGCGGAAGACAAATTAATTTGGCAGGGTGCTTGGTCTATTCTTTCTCTTTACCATTAAAATAGTGCAGATTAGAGAATGAATATAAAAAAGTTTGCTCTCTAATCTTTTGGGACTCTGTTTACTGAAGCTATAGTTGTACTTCATATGCTCAAAATGTCTTTCAGACATGTTAGGGTTTATGAAAGTCCTCGGGGTTTGCAGTTTATAAACACCATCTCTAGGGTTTACAGGTACTTTAGCCTTCAGAAATGGATTAATGTGGAAAATAGCATCTTATCTACTCTGCTGGCTGAAAAAATGAATTACTAACTCAAGCTCAAAAAGCAGTCCAGTAACAGAAGCAGAACCAAATGACAAATAATCTCTGATTTAAACATTCATTCTATTGAATAACATACCTCAAATGGAGAGTTGGGATAAGAGACTATTAATGATATGCTTTTAAACACAATATGAAACCCTCGGTACCCTAAAGCAGTTGCTGCCTAAAATTTTAACCCTGGGGAGCTGTGTTCTTATATATATTCAGAGCTGCCTAATTAAGAGAGTCCATATATCTCTGCATCTGGAGCAAGACCTAGGTGTAGTTTTTTGCCTCTCAGGACAATGCCTAATGATTGAAGTACTGGGTGTTCTTAGGTAGAACTTAATTTCTTTTGCCAAAGCTGTGCTTTATTTGGCAAGAGAGCATCAGAACGACTTTTTGATCCAATGGTTAATATATTGACCATAAAGTCGGGTCCAAATTCCTATTTTGGGAATATTTAAATATTTGATGAAAATCAGAACAGATTTTCTTAGTAGAGGTAGAAAAGATTGTAGTTTAACAAGAAGCCAGTTCTTCCTCCCAGCAGTGTTGAGTGAAATTAAATCAAGAGTCACTGAAGGTGCAACGGGAATTATCAACTGAATGCTACATTAGTCTAAACAATCCCATTGGTGTGGTTTGTAACTGACCTTTCCAGTGCTTTCATGTAAGCCAATTAGAAACTAACAACTGAGTCTGGAAGACATAAAATATTAGAATTCTCCCTTACATCCTCTATTTACACAAGAGCATCAATAATAAACCTTTAAAAGATGCTGAACAGAAATATATAGGGAGAACGATTGCTACTGAGATCAGTTTAGCTCAATTGAGAAGAAACTGTGGCTGTGATATAGCTTCTGTTGCTTGTAAAATGTATAAACTTAACACCAGTTGTTCTAGGTTTCCTACAACCATTTTTACTTTATATTTAAGGCATATAAAAAGAGGGAAACTACATCATCATTGCTTTTTTCAATCCTATGACTTAACATGCCTCTTCTGTTACCATGTCACAAGCAAGACTCTTGCTCAACTAAATATAAGAGTTTTAACACTGACATGTAGTTAAATAAAAAAACCCGACCCAACCCAAACACTGCTATTCCATGTTTTCCCAACCCTGCAGGTCTTTCTGAAGAGTTACCATCCTAAAAGAAGTGATCTTTTTATAAGAAAGCAAATGGATCTTTTACATTTTTTGTTGTATTGGCCCAAGATAATAGGCTTGTTCCAACTCTTATCTTTCTGTCCCACCCCATATGATGATATTCCCACTGTGGGTACTTTCTATGCTGAGTTTAAGCTCTGAGGCACAGCCTGTCATTACTTTGACTTAGGAAGTCATTAGTATGGTGGTTCATGTTCTAGGGCAGTTTTTGGGTATTAGTATTAAACAGATCTATACTACCACCATTATGGAAACTACCTCCAAATGTAGGTCTGTGGCTTGTCCCGCTGAAGTTTCCCTGTTTAACTGATCCCTCCCTCTGATAGAATAATTGTCACTTGGAGAAGTTGTGAACAGAGAGAAAAATATTCTGTTACCCTTCTCTCTCCCATAATAATTTTGTACAGCTGTTAGTGGAAGAGTAACTTTAAATCTCTCAAGCACCTGTGATATTCTGCAGTGCTCTCCATTAAGACACGAAGACTCTCACTCTAGACTGACACTCATCCACCAAAGGTAAAGACTGCATGTATTAGCCCAAAGTCTGGATGACATTTCTACCTCTGTGATGCCTTGCATAAGAGATAACCAAGCAAGAAGAATGCCAGGGAACTATGGAGCCTGAGTGGATGAGATACCTATGAGGTGCAGTTTAAGTAAACTGAATGTTTTATGAGATTGCAAAAAAGAAGTGTGTGTTATTCTTCACTTATTCAGTGAAAGCTACACAGGATTAATTCAAAAGGAATTTATGTCTCTTGCAAAAAATAAAATCACGTAAGTTATAGGATTTTCAAGTGCAGCTGTATAAATCCAACACAGCAAACACATCTGCCATGCATTTTCTCTTTTGCTGATAATTTTCAGAAGTTAATCCTACCCCAGCACTCCTATGTGGAAGAATGATTAGGTAAGAATAGAAGTTGGGGATAGTTGAGTCTTATTTTAATGAACATAGGTATGCTCATGTATGCTCACTGCCAGACTTCCTTTCTTGCTAACAGGTTCAATTCTTACTTATTAAAAGGGTCAATAAACAAATAAGGTACACTTCAATAATATTCAGAACAAGCAAACCTTGTATTTTGAACAAACTGAAACTATTATTCCAGCAGAACGAGGTATGACTATCGAGCTGCAGTGCTTCCTTTAAGGAAGTAGTGTTTCTTTGCATTATCTGTGGGGAGATGTAATGGGACATAAAAAGCATGAAATATGTAACCCTAGGAAACTGCAGTCTTCAGAGCCATCCATAATCAAATAAATTTGTTCCTCTGCACTCCAGATGCAGAAGTACATCTTTAGTGATGAAAAATGAAATTAACTAAATTAATACATTTTTGGTATTGCTATGATTCATTCTGGCAATGTCAGCCAAAATTTTAACAAAACTAACATATTGGGAGCAGAAAGTATCTTATTTTAACTGTGCACACAAAGCACCACTCTAATGTGTTTCTGTAAAGTCAATTAAACATAATATTCAGTTAAATTCATTAGTAAAATATTAATCTTGCACTGCAGGTTAGTTAATCCATGCAGGATGTGCTCTGGTGCCAGACTTTCATCCTGCTGAGATCCAGAGGTCGAATCTTCCAGGGTGTTCAGGTTGTGTTAAGGGTCTTTCACTTGCTCTTGGCTTGAGCCTAAGACCCAGGTGCTCTGGGGCCACGTTCTTAAGACTGTGTATCCACTCAGGAAAAGGATGGATCTTTGGCTGCATTTGTACTAGGGCTGATTTATAAATAGTTTATAAAAGATAGCTAAATTATTAATAGGTGATAGAAGTGTGCTACAGATATAAGTAGTCTGTGTGGTGACTGTTAAAAGCATACAGCCGATAGGGGAGCTGGCCCAAAGGATCTCTGCAAGTCTCTCCCAATTCAAGCCACTCTGCCATTCTGCAATGAAGAGGATTTGCAAGAGTAGCCACCATACCTCTCAAAAAGAGCGTGGTGATTCGCATCAGCACATATGCATTTGTTACTGATTCACTGAGCTTACCAAAAGAGCATACTGCAGGCAGACATCCCAGGAGACATCCCATGGTGATTAAAGGGGACGGCTCACACTCCTCTGAATGAGCTGCATTTCCTGAATGTGTTAGCTTTTTTTTTTCCCCCTTGCAAGCAGCTTCAGTGATTTTTTTCCTTTCATGGTCAAGATGTTTCCAGACATTACTTCTACCGTTGAGAAAAAGTCCCTGAGGGAACATGAAAATTACAAATTGCAGATCTTTCAGACCCTTCTTTGCATTTTTAACCCTGCATATATTGACATTTTCATGGAACATTATTCCTTAAGTGACACTGGTATTTGTATAACCATTCCTCAGACTGTATTTTTGAAACAGGTCAGCCAGCCAGAGCTGCCTGTACAATGGTTATTCCCAACCACCCTGACACTACTCAGCCTCCACATGTTGTGTGCTTCCAGTCTGTAATCTGTGAGTAAAGATCAGTTTCCTAAGAGTGTCTGCTTTCATCCAATATTCATAGTAACACATGCTCTTGTTCACAAAGGCGAATTCTCAACAATTTTGTCAGTGTAACTCTACAGGAGGTGTATGGGGCACATACATACAGGCAAAAATCAAAATAAAAATAACGTTTAAGTGTACAGACAGAAACTCCCTTCACTGCTTCCAGGACACAAGAATGTGCATCATATTCAAAATAGGTAAATGATTTTGATATTTTTAGAATGAATCTGTATTATTTGCAATGCATCATAAATTATTGCTTAATGATGTGAAAAGGAAATACCATTAGGTTGATTACAATATAATCAAAATAAGAATTTGCCTCCTCTCTTGGGGTTTTTGAAAATTATTTACTTAATAGAATAATTAGAAGCTTAAATTTATTGTAGGAATGGAAGAACTGTGGTAAGTAATGTAATGAACCATACATTGGTTACCTTATACTGATATGTATTTAACTCCACACTCACATACCTACTGTGGTTTTTACACATAGCTCCTCTGCATCATAATTTTCCTTTTGTTTTTTTAACTTAAGTACTTACTGCAGAAGGGTGTTGGACTAGATGACCTTTGGAGGTCCCTTCTAACCCAGACCATTCTATGATTCTTGCATTTAGCAAAACAGATCTTTTTGAAACTAAATTATTATAGTTGATTACTTGGCATTTAAAAAAAAAATCTATGATTGAATTGTTTTTTGCAAGATTCATTTCAGTAGAGGACTAAACAATCCTTTCATAGAAGTTTATTGCAGAGTACCCTGGAAGGACATATTTTTTTCCCATGTAGATAAGTCTCTGGGATCGATATATGAGGATTAAATTGCAAATGTATTTGGCAGTTGATCAATGTTAACTACATGATACAAACTGTTTTAAATCACACTGATGTTTTGCTTTTCAGTGGCTACAGATATACTTTGAGGGATGAACCTCAACACTGCTCTACTGTTTTGGCCTCATGTTTGAGCACAGATTGTAAGTGCCTATTGCCTTTCTGCATTAACCTAAGAGTTTCTGATTCGGTCCTTTTTAAATTTAATGCCCTGCTCTTAGTAAGCTGTGTTTAATTTAGCAATCTGGCTGAAGAAAGTATGACAGTCTTTTAAAGGAAATCCATTTAATTAATTTGTAAAATTTGAGCATGCTTGAATATAGGTGTTTGGGAGTTGGACTAGATAATCTTTAAAGGTCCCTTCCAACCCAGTACATTTAATGATTCTGTGACATAAAGGAAAGTAATTGAATGTGTAAGTGTGAGATTTTGCCTACAATTATCATCTATGTAATATTTGTACTTATCTTCTGATCTTCCTTTTACATGAAGTACCACTGAAAACCATGCCTAGTTTTTCTAAGGACCTGAATACCATGGAGCCTATTGATTTCTAGTGGAGTTTTGGTGACTCTGAAGTTCAGACACTAGAAGTGTATTTCTAAGACATCTATGTTAAAGTGCCACAATATTTTAGAAAGTGTCCTGAGATACGCGCTTAGAGCATGTCTTGGATCAGGAGAGGTACAAAGGCCACCTTATCCTTTTACTCAGTAACCTTATTCAATCAAATGTCCTGCCAGTCCTCTGTACAGGAAACACAATTTCTCAGCCTCATCTCTGCTGGATGCGTAAGGGATGGTAACAGTTACGACTTGGTCCTGCCCATCAGCTTTGCAATAGACTTTCTGCAAGCAGGAGGGTACAGCTTATACAACACAGTTTAACACATTAGGCTGATGCCAGCAACTTCTGATTTTTTTATGCTGTGTTTGGTTGGATTTTAGCTAAGGCAGTGTTACAGAATTAATTTGGCTTCTCGGCTTAGAAGGTAGCCTAAAATCAATAAATAGAGAGGAACGGCAACTGAATGTGAACAAACATGGGCGTGTGTGCTGTTAGCCTTTTCCTTCTCAACAAGCATTTCTCTGTGATCATCAAGCCCTGAGCCTGGGGCTTGGGGAAGGTGAATAAACCACAGCTTAGCAGTGAGCCACAAGCTTGATTTTCAAACCTGCCACTGCTGGAGGGTGCTCAAGGGTTCTGCAGGAAAGTTAAAGTGAAATATTTGCAGACTAATTGATAGATTGATGCAATGCTTACAGAACACGAATTTTAAGCAATTTGAAAGGTAGAAGTGCATCTGTTCAGCTTAAAATGTTAAACAATGGGGCCAGATTCTACCACTCATACACACCTGCATCCTTCTGTAGGTGCATGCTTTATAAATAGGTATGCAAAAATGTATGTAGGTATGCGTACACCAGTTTGTTAGGGGGACATATATGTGAATTAATCCATAATTTAGTAACTTCTTTCTAATTAAGTAGGCTATTGAAGCTTCTGTTTTCTTGGTAGAAAGATGAAGCTTTGTTTTGTATTTCAGAATGTAACTTTGATCCCAGTCTTTAGCATAATTTGAATTTTAATATCTATACTTAAAATTTTCCTACCAAAAGTAGATATATTAAAATTATTGTCTGCCAAATTCCTAGCATTGGAAAAGCTCAGGAAGAAACATATATCAAATGAGATGAATGTATGCCTTGAAAAAGGTCTTGCAAACCAAAGTAATGTAGTGGTTTTACTCACTAAGTGCAGGCAGTCATAGAGCTAATGTGCGCCTGGTGACAACAGATCTTCAGAGCGCCTTACAGACATAAGATTAATGATTTTGGTATTAGACAGGATAAAATGCCTGAGGAATGCTGGTTAGCCAATCTAAAAGTACACTGCCATATGCAGGGCCAAGATAAAGCTGAGGAATAGATTTGGGATATATCTTTACACTAGGGCTTTCTCATAAATCTCAGATAAATCTTCATCTGATTGAGGCAAAAAGAACACACACTTGTCTGCCACATCACTATGACAAATACCCATATCATTAACAGAAGTCACAATCTCTGTAAACTGTGAGACCTTTAAAGCAGAAGTTACAAACCTGAGGCTAGTTCCCTGAAAGTGTTAAATTTTCCTTAATATAATAAAAAATGGCAATTTCACGTGCAGGAGCTGTGGTTACCCAGTGGCCGCCAAAGAGGTGTTGAATAAAACTTGGTCCTCGATCCTTTAAGAATAGTTCCTCTCTGCCACCATGAGAAGGGCTGTCAGAGGGGTGCTCACAGCTTCCCTTCTGATCCCTGCAGAAGGGTGAAGGGAGTCCTACCAGAAAGGAGAGAGCTAAGGAAGCACAGATTTTCTGCTCTGGAGATGTCTTCTGTCTAGTGACAACAGCACTTGGAACAGTAGGACAGGAATGCTAAATTCATTGGTTGGCAACAGATTTGATGTGAAGAAAATGAGGTCACGGTATGGAAATTGTCCTTGCCATAATGTGTGTCAAATTATTAGTGTTGCCATTACACCATCTGAATAAAAAAAAACCCAGCTACTTTTATCTATAGAATAGCAAACAGCTTTTCCTCTGACATTGTGTATTTAGCTTGATTACAGGTATTGAAAGCATCCTTCCGTGTATCTGTCACATTCAACGTGTAAAGGCACCAGCCCTGTTTTTTATTTTTCTCTTTCATCCTGCCCTAGCTGTCCTTCCCCCCTTTTATCCTCAGAGACTACTAAAAACTGATTCTACAGTGGTTTTCTACTGCACAGTAGTTTTCAATGTTTCTTCAAGCATTTGATGGGACCGGTAAAGATGTCAGGGTGAGCCTTCTGCCCTGTCACCCTCAACAATACTGAGAATAAATGAAAGAAAGTACACCATGGCCCAGATTCAATACAACATCTGTAGTCTTAACTTGTTTAGCTGCCTAATTTGTTTTACAAAAAGAGCTTAAAGCTTAAATGGTTTGTTGAGATCTGGTATTCAGATGCCAAAGAGCCAGCCATTTCATTATCACCTCCAGGGACCCTAAAAGTTGGATGCGTAGTGTCTCAGTTCTCAGTGTGCATGTACATTTCCATGTTGCCTCTGTATTAACAGAGGATTAACAACTGATTGTTGAATTTTTTGTGCAATGATCCATATGCCTCCTATTCCCCAGCCAATGCTTTTCTGCTGGCCCACGATTTTATGCTGTGATTCAAATGGTCTTATAAATAGGAAGGAAAGAAAGAAGGAAGGAAGGAAGGAAAGGAAGGAATGAAGGGAAATCAATTTGATTCTTTTCATGTCTGTGAATCAAGATCTCCAGCTGTGGCAAACTAATGCAAAGTACATTAGTGCCAACATCAGCAACCGTGGAAGTGTCAGCTTCCAAGGATTCATTTAAATTTCAGTGAACACATGCTGCACTGAGCTTAGGATGTTAATCCTTGTTCATAATGAGGTTGATAAAAAGTACAGACACTCATGGCTGATATAATGTATCTATCGACCTTATTTCTGCCAACTTTGTTCTTTAATTTTTCTTCATTAGAAAAATTCATTAAAATTGCTGAACCAAGGAAACTAACTGCAGGGAAAAGTTCAGATATAGTATATTAATAAAGATGACATTCTCATAGTTAGGAGTGTGACTGAGAAAAATGTCCACCAAATAAACCTGTGATATTCTGACAAAAAATTAAGTAACCTAGCTATGACCCA
This sequence comes from Indicator indicator, assembly GCF_027791375.1. Classification (NCBI taxonomy): domain Eukaryota; kingdom Metazoa; phylum Chordata; class Aves; order Piciformes; family Indicatoridae; genus Indicator; species Indicator indicator. The sequence continues at coordinate 23,112,267 of NC_072017.1, read as the reverse complement.
TGTTAGATTGTGATGGTGTGTCTAACTCTATGAGGTGTTATCTCCTGAGCCAATCCCCAACTCCCTCCAGAAAGTTTTTGTTATATTTCAGCATATGGATATTTAAATTTTTGTGGTATATTCCATGGCAAAATAAACACTTTTTTTAAAAAAATCAAATGCATCAAGAATATTAGGCTGGGTCTCCCAGATACCCTAAAATGGTCTCTGTGTGGCTGTCATACAAAAGACATATTCTTTTCTTAAAAGATCCTGCTCTATTATTCTCCTGGTTGGCATCTATTTCCCCTGCTATGGTGAATAAAAGTCAATTCTGGCTTCTAGTAAACAAGACTTGGAATTTCCCTCCTCTCCATACCACCTATTCCTCTCTACTTTTTCCAGACTGAATTAATTTTTAAAATGACAAGTACCATACCCTTATTTGAGGTAAGGTTTCAGATAAGGCTTCACTTGAGCTTTCTACAGCATCTATAAAGGCCTCCCTTGAACGAAAATACCTCCCCCTGCACATTCTAGGATTTCATTAGTCTTTGCAACTCAGAATGAAGAATTTCTTTATTTAACTTTTCCAGAGTTCTTGAAAATCCCTCAAATTGCTCAGAAATAGCTCTCTCAGAGCTATCTAGTCCACTTAATCCAGTATTCCTAATCTAATCTCTCATTATTTATACAATTCAATCTACCCATGTCTATGTGATCCTGGCTAGTTTGAGCCTATCTAATTTAACATATCCCTTCTAGCTCATATTATCTTTATGGTATCATTTTTCACTGTGAGGGTGACAGAACACTGGAATAGGCTTTCCAGAGAGCTTGTGGAGTCTTCTCTGGAAACATTCAAAACCTGCACGGATGTGTTCCTGTGTGACCTACTCTTGGTGATCCTGCTCTGGCATAGAGGCTGGACTAGATGATTTTTTTGAGGTCTCTTCCAACCCCTGACATTCTGTCATTCTGTGCTTCTGTGATAAAGTTGACATTGAGCAACAAGGAGCCTGTAGTACTCATCCTTCTCTTCTGCTTTCACTTCACCTTTGTTTGCCACCTCTGCCCCCTCCTGGAGTCCATTCTAAGGTGTCTTTACATGAGTTGCTACGGCTTGAAGGATAAGAGATATATTTGGTTGGAAGAGACCTTCAAGATCATCTAGTTCAACTTTTGACCCATCACTAAACCATGTCCCTAAGCACCAGGTCCACATGCCTTTTAAATACCTCCAGGGATGGTAACTCCACCACTTCCCTGTGCAGAATATTCCAAAGTTTGATAACCCTTTCAGTAAAGAAATATTTCCTAATATCCAGCCTAAATCTCCCCTGACACAGCTTGCATCCATTTCCTCTAGTCTTGTTGCTTGCCACCAAGGAGAAGAGTCTGTCCTCCTCCTTGGACTACAGAAAAACCCAACAGAGTAAAAACCTCATTCCACAGAGATTTCCACCTTGCAGAGTTCTCAGGGATTTTACTTTAAACAAACAAGGTTTTCTGGTATATCTGAGGGATTTGCACAGAGCTTAAATTCCATGCACAGCTGAAAGGCATTTGTGATTAAAAGGCAGCGCTTAAAATGAAGTGGAAATAGATCCACCCACACTGGGAAGAAGAGTATTATAAACCTTTGAGGGCACTCATAAAATCACTAAACAGCAAACACACCACAAAAAACCTGACCAAAAATGTAGAAGAAAATGGAATACAGTTTGTCTTTATTATTCTGCATTGAAATCTTACTTCCCCTGTTTACCCCTGTGTGCTGATGTTTCCTCATTCTGTACTTCCTAATCCCTACATATATGCAGGGCCAAGTTCATCTTGACAGATGTCAACATGGCTCCAGTGCCAGAACCCTGGTGAGATGACTCCTGTCTGCCACAGTGAGAGCTTTACAGCAGTGGCTGAGTCCTAGTCTGAGGACACTTGCTGGGAGGAAAAAGAGATGTGCATAAAGTGTACCACACACCTTGAGCTGAAGCTACAGATTCCCTGTGGCAGGCAAGGTGACCCCTTCTGGCTCTAGGCAAAAAAACCCAAAAACCAAAAAACAATCTCCCCATCCCATTCCCCATGAAAGTAGCAGAATGAAGAACAAGCACAAAATTATTTGGACCAACCCAGAAACTACTTCCATCCTTACTAGGGTCTAGGCCAATCTAAGTCTCATCCTGGCTTCGAGAAGCTGGGTAAAGCTTTTCTGTATCCTTGTTCACATCTACAAAGGCCACATATTTATTGGGAAGAGCAAGCTTTTGGACACTTAAGTGTTTGCTAAGGATAGTCCACATGGCTGCAGCACCAAAAAAATTGCTTGTTGCTACTGTTATCAAGTGGCTTCCTGGTGCAGTGTACCTGCCATCCCTTCCAAGTAATTGCTGAACACAGAGCTAGCCTGCAGCCAGGATTCAGTGTGATGTGTGCTAGCTGGATCACTTTGTCCAATATCACCTACCAAAGGACATCACAGAGGTCTTGCCTACAGCATCTGGTACATTCCAGAAGTCATCAGAAGTGGGACACTGGCTTGTGTGACATGATGACACGTAGCTTTCCAAATACATGTGGACAGAACCTGCTTCTCAGCACTCTCTCACTGTATCAGTGGGGATGTCTGTATGTAATGCTGTCCCCATCTGTATGCGAAGAGGAGAATTTCTGTCCCTATCTGCAACAAGTGCAGATAAGTGCATTCCTCATCATGGCCAGGAATAAGGTAGAGAAATGAATAAGCTAAGAGATACTGTTCATGATACAGCCAATATTAAAGAGCAAACAATGAAAACAAGATGAAAGCTACCAGCTGAGCATTTTTCTGAGGCAGAAGGTAAGTTACAAAATGTAAAATTGGTGGCTGAGGTGAAGCATGTATTTTATTGATTGCAGAATTACCAGTGTTGTCAAAATCTCCACTTTTTCTTTCTGACATTCATAACAATAGACAACCTAGATTAGCCAGTTTGAAATGCTCTACAACATTAGCACAAAAGAAATGGAAAATCAGAAATTTAGCAAAAGTCTTAGTTTAACAGAATGTGCAAAATGCAATGGCTGCTTGTAACAGCAGTTATTTTCCTGTTGGCTAATGGAAAAGAATCATTTGGAAGGTGCACTGAAAGAGAGGCAATAGAATGAGGAGTGGACAAGGTCAGGAAAGCTAAGGTGTCAGTGGTCCTCAAGTGAGGCACGAAGAACGTAAGAGAGAGACATAAAGAAAGATGACCAGTTTTGAGACTTGTCTAGAAAGAAGGTGACAGAGCATGTGCAAGATCAGTTTCAGCAGAGATGAAGGCATCTGGAGAGGTCATGGGCTCTAGAGGGAGGCAACACCACAGCTGGTGAGGCAGCAAGGAGAAATAAATATTAGAGGTGCTTGAAGAGAAGAGATGATGCAGGTCTTTTAAAGAGGAGAAGCTATGGTATGTTAGATATGGAATGACAATTACTAAATAAAAGAAAGGGAATGGGTACCAAAAGAATATTGAAAACAAGACAGGAGCTAGAATGGGTCACCAGGGATAGGAAGTGTGAGGAGGTGCATTTTTAAATCTGATCAAGCTGGAGAATTGAACTGAACTGAAGACAAGAAATATAGATGCCATTACTAGTTGAGCACAGGAAGGAAATTCTCTTGTCAGAAATTGGCATGGTCTTCTACACATACTTCTGAAATAATCTATTAAACTGTGAAAATGTGTCTCAGAATTTTGTTTTATTTTAGAATGCTGCTGGTGCTATGAATAATTTTCTCCCTCTCCTCAAAATGGAAAGAGACTTGCTCTGATGACCCTTTTCTATTCAAGTTCTGAAAAGTGGAGTCAGGCCACATTCCCGTGTTTTTCCCATGACTAAGAATGTCTAAAATAAGCCACCCATACACATCCATCTGTCAAATATTTCTGTTTGCAGTTCTCTCTCTTTCACTCTTCTTTTAAAATTACATATGCAAATGCATCATTTGCAAGTGGTATTGCTAGGTGGCTCCTACCACAGTCATCTTATTTTAATGAGTTCAGTCATCTTAATTACTTTTTAATAACTTGTCAGATCTTGATTATTGGAAATCATAACCTTGTTCTTTGATACTTTCTACTTAGGTTTTGTCTATGTCAAAGGTGGGCCTTTCACTGAGACAGAAGATGCTTTACAGATCAGAGAACTTGATTGGAAACACATATCACAACCCTATAGCAGTTAGAAAGAGGAATGCTGAAGTTAATTTATTGTGCTGCCAGGTTCTTATTAACGAAATAGCCTCTGTGAATTAAAAAAACCCCCATGGCTCAGTAAACAGAGAAACTGATCTTTGCAAGCAGTCAAGACAGTCTTGCTAACGACTATAGATTTCTGTCAGAGTAGAAGCGTCATCAATTAGAAAGGGAAAGGACAAGTTATATTAAACTCTGCTCCTTAGAGGTCATTCCTCACAATCACAGAGTAGAAACCTTTCAAAGCTCCCTTCCTTTCCCCACTGTAAATCCAAGTTACTTAAAATATGATGACATCTAGGCTGGATATCTGTTTAAAAGCAAGATCCCTAGAGAAAAAGCTGAAAGTATTCTGGTCTTTTGATTTTGGCTTGCTTCCTCACTCCAGCTAGGGTAGACACATTCTGATATAGTTGCAGAGTGTTTGAAGCAGAATTCCTACCATGGCTTGTAGAAAATAGGATGAACTCTATTAATTTGTGAATTTACAAAATTAGAGATCATACCAGACACATACTGCACTTACTCTTTATTCTCACAGAAATATCATTTGGAAGGGACTTCCTGAGATCATCAAGTCCCACCTCCTACTTGAAGCAAGACTAGACCCAGTCTAGATAAGGTCAGGCATGTCTTCTTCTAGCTATGTTTGAAAACCTCCAGGGACAAAATTTTACAGCCACATTGACAATTTGTTCCAGTGTTGCAATAAAAATTTTCCTAACATCCCACCTGTACCTTTCAAATTTCAGCCTATGGGTACTGTTTGTAATCTAGAATTTGGCAATACCATGATCCATTTTCTGGGCAGTTTGGATCAATTTTCTTTCTAATGTTTTTTCAAACAGCTAGGGACAACTTTCCAGTTTCTCTTCTACGTTTGTCTACTTGTCTCCAAATGAAAACAGCTCAGCTCACTCAACCTTTCCTTTCTCTTCAAGTGCTCTGGGGTCTCTTCGCAGCTCTCTGCTATTCACTGTAATTTCTCAACAACCCTATTGGATCCACCGCTGGACATGAACTCTAGATGATTTCTCCTAGACTTGAGTGTCCTATAGTTCCATGGATAGTTGTACTGGCCTTTTTAAAAAACAGGCATAAAAGTGGCCTCTTCTCTATTAAAAATAATTTTGAAAATAGTCTAGCAGCTACTAGAACACAATAACATATCCTTATAAACACAGCTATCTGATTGTATTAGTTAGGTCAGTGATGCTTCACACTATGTCACAGATATTTTGCAAAATATAATTTCTTTATTTTTATTTTTTTCCCTTGGAGTCCACAGATTTAAGGACTTGACAGGAGACAAAATTACTATCAAATCTAAAATGACATTAAGTACATGTGACAAAGTTGCTAGGTCAGATGACTACATTTCTTTTCAAGACTACACTTGCTCTTACCCCAGATATTTCTTTGTTTATTAGGGATGTTGAAAGTCTCACACAATTTGTGATGAAAATGTCCTTTTATTAGGAAGCCTCTCCTTTTAGGGTTTGGGTAAAGACCATGGACATGACCAAAGTTTTGATGAGACTAATGAAAATAATTTTATTGCTCTCACACAGAGCTAGAATAATATCTCTGTGAGCATTCATGTTGCAGTAAGGTTCATCCTCAGGTCTTTGTTTTGACAGGTTTGTGTGTCATAGTTTTGTTTTTTCCTGGATGGTGTGGTGGGCAGGATTTGAGGCAGGGAGGAACTTATGTAAAAATAAAACATAATGGAAGAAGAAGAAGAGAAGAAGAAGAAGAAGAAGAAGAAGAAGAAGAAGAAGAAGAAGAAGAAGAAGAATGTTCTGTCTGAACACAAGAAGAGAGTATTTCCTTGAGAAAGAGTGTGTGAAAGAAGGTAATTTTGTTTAGGGAGCACAGAATAATGCAGTGTCTCAAACAGGATTTTTAGGGTCAGTAGCATCCTTTGCAGCTTAGAAAAGGAGGAAAAAAACTATTCCCCTGACTCAGTCTTTGCTGCTGTCTCTTCAATGCTGTGAGGTTTGCAGTGCTGTAAGTAGATCAACCAAAACTCAGAATTAGAAATTCACATTGAAACATGTTTCATGACCTCACACTGAAAGGCAAGGACATTACTGATGAATTGTTTGAATGGATAACTGTAGAACATAAGATATTCCTCCTTCATGCTTTAGGACATAGTAGAGGTTCTGATACTTCTATTCTTTAGGAAAGGTTAAAAAAAAAAAAACAATGAGAGTCTTAGTTCCTCCCTTCTACGAGGTTCAAGTTCTGTCACAATGCATACATAACATTTTCTTACATATAAAGACCAATCTTGAAGTAATATAAAAGCAACATAAAATATAAACCCTTCAGTAGCTTGCATGCTTGGATAACTCAAAAAATCAGAGCTATAGACTGGGAGGGAACGGAACACATGGGAGCATGCTATGAGGTCTCAAGGGAAAGAGACTTCCAGGTGAATCCATTTCTGTTTGTATTAGCTCTACCTGCACAATAATCACTGTTGCTACATCACCATCTTGTTTTTTCTACTGTGCATTTAGATATATGGAAACATGGCACACATTTTGCCAAGACACACAGTAACTTCCTTTTCTGATTAAATTTTCTGGAGAAGCACCTATGAAGATGGAGGCTGCAGTTTTCATAAATCATCAGAAAAATCTCAATATTCCAGATGTCTTCATACATAATCTATTAAGTAAACTATTTGATACTTAAAAATGCAGGAACTGATCTAGCCTGAGAACTGATGAATAGTGAATTACTGCTAAGTAACATAGAAGAAGAGAATAATGTTATAATTTCTTTTAGGGCCTTCTCCTCCCTAAATTTGCATGTTCTTTCTTTTGTTCTGTGCACTGAGGCATGGAGATTACAATAACTGTTAGCTAATCTTTTCAGAAAACAATCTTCACTCACTACAACAAAATATATGAAAGAAGAAGAGGTTATTTACACATGCAACTGAAAAGAAAGCATTCTGAACTGAAGATGTATTTTGGATATTAAAGGAAAAATATTTGAAATCAAAATTTCACAAAACGTCACCTGTCAAGATTAGAAATCTACACTGTGTGCTTACAAAAGCAGAGATGTCATCTTCCACACTTTCTCCTAGTTAGGCCCTCTGGTCAACAGTGAGAACAAAGGTCTAGTGATGCATTTCTCTGTGTAACAGCCTTTGCAATACTCACCATGGTACAGGTTCAGCTATGCTCTAAGGACTCATGGCCCTTGTCCTGATGGAGCCCAGATGTGTAACCTTTGCTTGGACTTCTAAAGAAATTGTTAAGACATGAGGGAGCTATGTGACTCTCTGCAGGGCCATAAGAAAGGTAAAATTTCAGATGGGTAGGGCTGGTAAGATGATAATCATAAGTACCTCAAGAATTCAAGAGAAAATACACTTCAGTGAAGAGGTGTGAAATGCTAAAGGAGAGGAAACAAACTTGGTGGAAGCTGGCAACTTAGCCACCTCAAAGGTTTGATGCAGGGAGAAGCAGAGCCTGACCACCAAAAATCCTCTGGGGTCCTACTGGAGTTAGTGAGACTACTAATGCTTACTCCAGTAGTTCATTAAATCTAAGCTATCTTTTGTTCACATTTGGTAATAAATAATTACTGTATGCATTTAAGCTTTCTATATATCTTATCTGCAGAATCTTTTTGTGTAAGCTAAAGGTGTTTGAAGGAAGTCATTCAAGGAAGGAGTTCTATAAGGACATGAAAACTCTCAACATGCACTATGGTCCTCTTTGTCAGCTATTTCCATCCTGTCTAAAAATGGAGCAGGGGAGTATGGTGGTCTTTGGGTTAATGTAGAGTCATTATGCAGCTAAAACAAGTACTTGAACCCAGAAATGGTATTCCAGAATTTTAAGGTTAGATATAGCCTGTGGTAAAAATTAGCAGTGTCATGTATCAACTGTGTCTCCGTCCTGAAATACCTCCTACAATGGCTTGCAGGTGAAACTGTGTTTCACTGCTAAATAGTATTCCTCTATTGTGATTATGGTAATGGTCTCAGATGCAGTAAAGTTATGAGATACTTAACTTTGATAGAATGTTTCATAATAATATTTTATTTTATTATTATAATAAATAATGATAAAGTGTTCTTTCAATATTACACCTTGGCAAATGCATTTCTTTCTTCTTGTACTTTCACTGCCATTAACTGTGAAGGAACTGTTAAAACTTTTGGAATATATGCTATTACTGAACATTTGTTATTTAACAGATAAGATCCATTGCCTCTTCTTTGAATTGCAATGAGACAAAATAACCATTAAACAGAATTAGAAAAGCTTAAAGTTTTACAGTTCAGGTCCTAACTGGCTTTTGGAAAGCCTGAGAAGCTAGCCTTGTTCACTCATTTTTGAAGTTAAACAAAATGAAAGCACCTCAATATTCCATGCTACAGGTTAATGTTTTAATGGAAAGAAACCTAATGAAAGATATGAAGGATGATTACTGGATATCTAATAATTGTTTAAACACACACACAAGACCATTTTATTCTCTCTGGTATATTGGCTTGAAATTCTGCCCAAGAAATAGGTGACAACACATTTAATATTCTAGGAACAGTCAGTGTCCAGAGGAACACTGTGCAAACCATGCACAATGAACTCTGACAAATTAGTCCTTAGTGACAGAACACAATTTGTTAGCAGTCTTTAGCAACATTCCTACTCCACTTCTTTATAAAATGCCCTCTGAGGAACCATAACAACTTGGATATCTAAAAATTTTAGGAAATACAGAATGTGAGATACTGGCACACATGGAAAACTGAGCACTGTTAAACAGAAACCCAAAAGCCATGATATGAAAGAATGAACTATGTGCAAAATGGGATGACTAGTGTTACCCATTACCTCTACCATTCATTTTTCTTACTGTGCTTAGTCTGTATTTCCTGTAGCATAGATGACTGTCACAAAGAACACAGTTAGTGATTTAAATGATACTATTTTCCAAGTTGTCTGTAGTAAGAGCTTTATTATCTGTAACTACAGGAGACTGTCAGCTTTTTTATATTAAATCTGAACATACCTGATACTTAATTCTTCTGTTGCTTAGGTTGGAAATTGTCAGCTGTTCTGTAAAACACATTGTCAGCTCCTGTTCTCAGAAATGACACACTCAGTCCATTTGGTATCGGAAAATCAAATTCTGACCTTTAGAGCTTATGAAACTGTCTCTGACAGAGTTGCAATGGTTTCAAAGCTACTTACTTTAGTAACTCCTTTATTCTGAGTATCATTACCATCTATTGGTTCTAGAGAAATCACAGAAGGTACCGACTTTTGACCTGGGTGGCTGTAGCTAATGCTACTAGCCCTATAGAAAAAACGATTTGAAAAGGTACAACCTGTTCTGGTAGCAGCTGTTACAGTGAAAGAGATGTGATAACTCCAGTGATCCTTAGGCTTCATTTCAAATTGCAGCAGGAGAGTCTGAGTTTGCAAGAATGTGTGAAATTGCTATAAAAGACAGTTTGCTTGGATTTTGGTAAACAGCTCAGAAAAGTAACATTAAAACACTGTTTGTCTTTCAATTTGAAACATTTAGTGAATCCACAGATTGAGGATTTGGGGGATCTTTGTAGCACTGTTTGAAAAAAAATTGAGACTCCTTGAAGAAGTTAAGACTCCTGAAGAAGTTTTTTCTTTGTTACAGGGTCATTATGCTTGATTATGGCAGCTAAATATGACTAGACAGACACTACCTAGCAATTTATCCTTAAAAACTCCTAATTCCAGTGGTCTCCACAATTAATCATGCAGTGTCTATGCATCCTTGAAAAACAGCTACTGAAGCTCATCTTCCATGGACAAGTTTAAGCTCTGGTAACTGATGGAGAGTCAGACCATAAATAAAAGGAATACTGATATAGTTCTACATATCCTTGCTGTCAAAACCCTGTCATATCCAACAGATAATATTCCATAGCATGATATACTGCTCACTGAAGTAATGTGAGAGACTTCACTGACTTTCATAGCCTCTAGATCAGAAATGCATTTAACAATCTAATAATTACCTAAACAGTATAATAATAAATAAATATACTTGACTCATGACTAGAAAAGATGAACACATAAAGAGACTGGAAGCTTAAATTAGATACATGAGCCCTCTCCTATATTTGAAAACAGACCAGTTCTACTGCACAGTTCCTTATGAATGGCAAATATTTGGGTATTGAGGTAAGGGAAGTTGTGCAGCTTTTCCTTTTGCATACCTGGACATCTGCCCAAAAGCTGTTGCTGTGGGTTTGTACAATGGAGACAGGAAAACCAAACAAACAAACAAACAAACAAACTCCCACCAATAAATAAATAAGGAATAAAATTAATGATTAATACAATCAAAGGAACATCATCAAGAGAAAATATTAAACAGATGGTTATTCTTTTCTAATGAATTGCTGCTAAAGATACTGTCAAGGGAAATTCACCCCAAAGAATTAACCTGTCAAGCCAGGAGAAGGAATTGGAGTGCTGGTTGGTGAGAAGCTCAACATGACCTGGAGATGTGCACATGCAGCCCGAATAGCCAACTGTACTCTGGGTTGCATCAAAACAAATATGATTCTCCCAACCTGCTCTGCTCTTGTGAGACCCCACCTGGAATACTATGTCCAGCTCTGGAGCCACCAACACAAGAAGGACATGGAACTCTTAGAGTAGGTCCAGAGAAAGGCCACGAAGGTGGTCAGAGGGCTGGAACACCTCTCCTATGAAGACAGGCTGAGAGAGCTGGGGATGTTTAGTGTGGAGAAGGGACAGCTCCAGGGAGACCTTATAGGAGCCTTCCAGCGTTTGAAGGGAGCCTAAAGAAACGTTGGCAAGGGACTTTTTACAAACTCCTGTAGTCATAGGATGAGAAGTAATGGCTTCCAACTGGAAGAAGCTCAATTTAGATTAGACATTGGGAAGAAATTCTTCACCATGAAGGTGGTGATGCACTGGAACAAGTTGTGGAGGCTCTAACCCTGGAAGTATTTAAAGCCTGTCTGGCCGGGGCCTTGAGCAACCTGGTCTAGGAGCAGGTGTCTCTGCCCATGGAAGGAAACATGGAAATGGGTGATCTTTATGGTTCTTTCCAATACAAAACTTTCTATGACTCTATGTTGGTTTGTACTCCCATTTCATCTAATTTGCAAACATTTTGTTAACTATGTTTCTCCAACTACAGTTTAGTTGGCTAAATAACCATTTATATAACTCTTCATTTAAGATCATTAAAGCAGTTATGGTGGTCCAGCCTAACCTTTCAGTCTTCTTATTAGGATATCCCCATGGCAGATCAGCCTTGAGATCTAGCCCACATACAGTCCAGTGAAACAAGCAATCATATTGATTCACTCCCCTCCTCTATTAGTCGACCTTGATCATCCAATATATAATATGCATACCCCATAGACCCACGTAACTAGACATTACACCTTTAGCATGGTCAACCACATATTCTTTCAGCTTTGTTCATAAAATTTGGTGTTACCTTTCAAAGGAGGAATTAAATCAGGTGTCTGTCAGACTTCCACAGACGTATCTGAGCTACCTGCTACCTTTGAAGGACAAACAATAACTCTCACCTACTCTCTGTTCTAATTAATCCAAGTTCCAGTTAATGGAAAAGGAATTGATGGAAAAATACAGGATTTAAGGGACAGGATGTAGCTTCCCAACTAGGCATGCAATGCCACTTTAAAAGCTTAGGGCACCCTACCTTGCATGCAGCTGCCTGTACAGAAGGGTGTAGATCTCCCATATGTTGTGGGTCATAACTGCCAGCTCCTTGCAGATGTCTCAGACACTCATGGGAATCTCAGCTGTCACTGGCCACTTCAGTTTAGCCAGTTACTTAACTTTGATACCAGAAAAATCACAAGTGTGGACAAAGCACCTTTCTAATTTAATGCTTATGGGTATTGCTGTTTCTGGTCATGAACTACGTTTTACTACCTACAGTATACTCTGCAGAATTTCTTAAACATTTTTTGAGTGCTGTGTGAAGTGATGCTGGTGAAATCAGTCATAACTAGTGTTATAGTGTGTTTTTAATCTCAGACACAGTGTTTTAAAACTGTATGGGCTGACATTTCGTGGTACAACAACTCCCAAAAATCCAACATGCTTTATGGTTTAACTGCTGTCATTCTGGAAGGACAATGACTGGAAAATAAAAGAAAAAAAGGAGTTGACATTTTCAGGATGCAGATCTGGTTTCTAGAAAGAGACCTCAGAAATCCATCCAGTCTCTAAGGTATGATTGTAGGCTAGAAATTAGGATGGAAAAATATGGATAGATATATAGGTTTTTTTCTCAGTTTCCTATTATTTTCAAACGGGACTTATGCTTGAAGAAAGAGTATTCTTGTACAGACTATTAATCTCACTGAAATCTATGCAAAAAACCCCACAGCACAAGTGAACTGGGACATCAGTCAGTGGCTCCATATGAAGCACGACTCAACAAGCTAACTGTCATCCACACATGAAAAGTTAAAAAAGGAATTGCAATGGAACTTGCAAGAAATCTGACAGGACAACAGTGATCTTGCAGAGTCACAACACCACGTGACTGAGATCTGTCTGACAAGGACACTGCGCATGGAAAACATGCAGGCACTGCTCGGGTGTCCCTCCTTGTCACTGCTACTGCCCCTGGAAGCTCATATGGAATTGTACCAGAGTGCAAAGGTTTCACAGTCACAAGTACAAAAGTATCAAAATTATTTTTATCTTGCTGATTGTCTACAGGCCAGCATAGAGTGCAAACATTTGATCATAAAACTCAAATTCTCATTCAGCTGATAAAATGTGGATAAACAGAATGAGTTTGGAGATATTGTCTTACGATTGTATACATTTCTGCTAAGGGCCAGTCAGAAAGGAGATTTTCTTCTTCCTTATCACCTTGGTAAGTTTCCCAAAACAAACTTACACATTTTCTTTCTACATAACATCTGGTTGTTTTTTTTTCTTCATTTTGTTTAATCTGGTTTCACCATGAATAGGAGCAAGAATACAATTTAGTTCACATGCACAGCTTACTTCCTCTTAAGCAAACAAATTATGTCCAAGCACTGCATGAAAAGCTTCTGATTAAGACTCATGCAGTTGACATCAATTATATACCATAAGTTATTAAGAATAAGCTTTCAGGATTCAGAATAAAGTGGTACTGAAACAACCTGAGTATTCCCACCTGGAAGCCATGCTGTTAGGGTTGGCATCCTCCCAGAGAGTGGAGAAAATGGTATACTTGGTTCATGCTTTGAACTTAACAGAGCAGAAGGGCCTAGGTTCAGGTGGAAAAGATGTAAATTTTGACTGTGAGCTTCTGTTTTATATATCTACAGTAGGAGCCAGTTTTGGCAAATCCTTTACATTTAGGCATTACACGATTGTTACAACAAGGTGATTTATGGAAACTCTGGGTGCAGCAATGTTGAAGTCTTATTCCAGCCTTGCTAAAATAACAATTCTGCAGCCAACACTAAATTTTTGTTTTTCATTCCTTTCTTCGAAAAGTTTCTCTCTCTTTTTTTTTTTTTTTTTTTTTGGTAAAAAGTGTTAATTAATATAATTTCTGCAAGTAAAAGTTTCATTCCTCAATAAAAGGAAGGGCTACACTTACCAGAAATATTTTCCATCATTTCCCACTCTAACTGGGAGGGCCTCTTTTGTTTAATGGCTGCTATAAATTGTTGTCAGTAACATGTAAGTAGGGTTTATTTTGGTTAATTTAATAGAAAGTAGTAAGACTTTAAGACATACAGTTTCCTTCCTCTCATTCCTCATGATGATTTTAACATAAAAATATTTAGTCAGCAGTCATATAAACAAGTCTATCTGTTTTACAATTATCCATTAGAATATAAAAACTGTTTATGAAACTGTTATAGGAAAAGCTGTTTTATGCCCTAAATTTTGCCCAGCAGCAAGGCTGTGTTGCCTGTGTGTTTTGGATGCTACTGACTGTCCCTAGGTCACCTGTGAGGTAACACTCTGCCCCAACCAAAAACTAACAAAATGATGAACAGAGAAGTGACTGCTCCCTCTCCACTCCCGGATCAGGCTTCAGAGAGGGAGATGTGAGCTGAGAGCTTGTTTTTTGCTGAAGACAGAAGAGTCTTTGTTTTTATTTCTGTGTCAATCAAGAGAGCAGGAGCACTAAGAAATTCCGATTAAGCCCTGAGTTCTTTATAGGCTCTGCATAATTCACAAGAAAAAAATTTGATGCTGTAAGCTTGCTGAGAAAGTTTAATCATGAGCTATTCACAGCGGTTGCAGAAACATACCACTCCCAGCTCCCTATACCTCCTACATCTACAATGACATCCAGACCTACTGCAAGTGACTTCTTTTCCATCTGTATCACAGCATGCACTGCTGGACCTCCCATCCACAGCACCCTGGTATCTTAGCCTGCTGGGAACTGTCTGCTGTGGGTGCCACAAAAATCAGAGAAGAGAGAACTTGTCACAGCAGACAACTGCCTGAGCTTGATGCTCTACACCAAGGCAGCACATCTCCAGCAGGGTTATGAACCCTAAGCACAAAAAAGAATCAGTATGCAGATGTTCTCCTTTCAACATTATGAAGCTAGCCTTTAAAACCAGCAGTGTTTTACAGTCTATGCTTTTTTAATTAACTGCTTGCCCAAACACACCTGGAAAAAGGGCTCCAGTGTCACAGAGGATCCTGAATTCACTGAGAAAAGGGATTTTGGTTTTATGTTGAAGCAGGAGTACTACCTCCCACTTGCATGTCCACTCACAGCAATTAACATGGTTGTGGCTCCTTGACCATACATCAGGCTAACACAGCTCCCACTTGTGCCTACTACTTGCTAAAAGCTGCCTTAGTCAGGTCAACACATTGGATCAGCCTCACCTCCCAGGTTTTTCGTTTTGTTTTCACAGGCAAGGTGGAGAAGGAAAAGAAGAACAGCACAGCTTTCTGCCCAGAAAAATGCCAAGTAAAGGTTGTCTGATTTTCCCCTTATCATTTATCAAGGTAGGGCTGATTAGGTTGTTGAAGAGATGCATTACAGAGCAGCCAAAGCTGAGAGCTTGCAACCCTGGAGATGGTTAGCTAGTCTGCCATAAGTCTTCCTCCACATGGACCTAAAATCTCTGAGTACATTTGCATTTCTCCCCTCCTCACATCCTCTCACTCTGGACAATTTCACAGGAGCTGGCAATGTTCCCTGTGCCTTCCATTACAGGCACAGTTCAGTTGCTGTTTGACATTGATTGCATGGAAGAAGATGCCAGGAACTGGAGGTCTTATGCTCTAAGTATTCTTGGCCCATATGTCCATAAAACTGGCTATTTGCAAGCCAGACTTAGGACTTTTGGAGGCAAAGGCTGTGAGGCTGCAGCTACAGCAGTCTGGACCCAACACTAAACTGCTCCTGGATTTCAGCAGATAAATGTAGTGCTGCACTGAACCAGGCTGGCTGGAAGTTTGTGTTCACAACATATTTCACTGCAAAGACAGTTATGCTCTTTTCCTCTGAGCTGAGAGTGGTGGGAAAACCTGCGATACAAAACCTGTAGCTAGTGGAAATAAACCTGCATCTTATGAAAGCTATGTAGCTAAAAGTTCCTGCATTTTGGTCTTGGAAGCCCTGTGGTGTCAGCTATGAGAGGAACCACTGCATGCATGCAGTGGACACTAGAGGACGTAAGTATGGCTGTGCCTGCATGCAGAACCCAGAGCTAAACAAGGTCGCTGAGGCTGGAGCTCTGCAGAAGCAAGCTTGGGAAAACATCCCAAGCCCAGAGAAAGCTACTGCTGAGATTTCCTCTTTCCTTCACATAAGCCAGAGAAACAACAGAACTTCTCCTGTTTTTTAAATGCTTTGTAGTTTTTGGCCGACCTGCTGCTTATAAGAGGAAATATAATGCATAAAAGAACACTTTATTTGCAGCAACCATATATTTTATTATCCTCACAAGACAGTTGATAAAATGCTGTCAGGAAGATAAGGTTACTTGGCCCATGGCCAGGTAGCAAATAGGTGGCCTCAGCAGATAATAACTGTGTCTGCTGATTTAGAGGCATTATCCTCTATCAGCCTTCCAAGCAAACTGGAGTTATTAAACTTAGAGGTATTTAACAGGAATAAATGATAACTTACCTGGTTGGTGTGGCTGAAAACCAGTGTATTTGGAAGCCTTTATTCTCAGGTGAGGACCATTAGTGAAGTCCTACTAACTGCAGGGAGAGGCTATGGACCAAAACCACCGGAGGACCCAGACCTCATTCATTAATTTTCCCTTTTAATTTTATCTTCAGGCTGCATTAATTTTTAATTGCTAACATAATTTCCTTGGGGTTTTTGTTTTTTTGAGATGATGAATTAGATGTGACCAACCCTTACGTGTTGTAAGGGCTAATGTTCCTGAGTTTGGCCCTTGATAAAATTATTCATTCATAATGTAATTGGTTATGGAGCTCCTCTCTATTATCTATTTCCTGGTTTTTAAGAAGATAATCTTCGACTTAGCATCCAGGAAAGATCCAGGTTCTGAGTTGCAAGTGGCATCTTTCAAATTAAAATTACATTTTCCTCTTCAAGTTTAAAGGTCTGTATTCTGAGCTAAATCAGAACAGGTTAGAGATATTTTACATAATGAGCCAAGTCCCTCTCTGGCAGTGACCTACAAATGCACGAGCAGGATTCTTGTACCTCCTCCAGTCATCACATACTATTTTTGATGGGGTTAGGGCTAGAGTTTGCTGTCTTTCCCTTTGCCCCATAAATTACTGGAGTCTGTTATCACTGTTGATTTCATACAATGTTAGCACATATCACAGAATCACAGAATACCTTAGAGACCTTAATGATCATCCAATCCAACCCTTGACCCAGCACTGAAGGATCAACACTAAACCATGTCCCTAAGTGCCAGGTCCACACACTTCTTAAACACCTGCAGGGATGATGACTCCATTGCTTTCCTGGGCAGATCATTCCAATGTTTTATAACCCTTTCTGTGAAGAAATATTTCCTAATATCCAGCCTAAACCTCCCCTGAAACAGCTTGAAATACTTTCCTCTAGTCCTGTGTGTGTATATTTCTCCTTCTGCTCCCAGCATCAAGAGTATTGGAGAGCTGCTCTAGCTAGACAGGACCCAAGCAACCTGTTGAATAAATATTTGGGGCATGTTGGAGGAATGACAGCAAGGGTAAGAGTTCAAATTGTGGTTTTGGAGCCTTGTGTAATAATGATATACTTTTGTCTCAGCAAGTGAATTTGCAATCCACTTCAAGTGGGGATTCGTCACTGTTAATATGTGATGAACGAGGAACACTAAACCTAGCTTGTGAATTGAAAAGGAGCTGCTATTATGTCTACTAAGCAAGTATCACAGAATCACAGAATGTTAGGGGTTGGAAAGTACCTTGAATGAAGGGATCTTTTGCAAAACATGCTGAAAACCATGATAACCTGGCTGCAAAATCAAAATACTTTAATGAAATTGGCTACTTGTCTACATCCAGTGCAATTTTGTCCCTTGAGTACAGTATAGGAGTATTCTTAAAGGCATAATCTACTCCCAGTGAATTAAGAAAATTTTTGGCCAGGTTTTATGTGATGTAAATCCTAGAGTTGCAAAGGCATTTTTCCACCACTGAGACTCCCAGGATATTAGTCTTTACCTGATCTTATTTCTTACAGTCTGGAGGAAGGAAAAGATTAATGAAAATATATTGTGGTTGTGGGATAAGAGGAAGAACAGGCTGATTTATACCAGCTTCTTTTGCATAGTCTTCAATGGATAACTATCATGAGTTTTAGGGTTTTTGATTGCTTTTCAACCAGGCTTGTAAATTCTTTTTAAAAAAGACTTAATTCCACTAACCTATTCTAATAGACTTTCATATGTCAAACTGCTTATGTATTCCAAAGGACCTAATGTGATTGACAGAAAAACATTGTATCTGGAAGTAATGACAGTAGTCCAGCTGTCTAATGTAGTGTGAATAACATGTCCTTGAGAGTTGCTGTAGTTCCTAATTAATATTTGAAGCACCTGTATATTGACAAAAAATCATAGATATCTGCAGAATTTTAAGACAAAGGCAGATTTTATGCAAACCCATGAAAGCTTTAGGGTCTCTAGTAGAGAAGAGATCAGCTGTTTATTTTGAATGCACAGCATTCTCTTGCAGTAGTGTTCTATACTAGCAGATATGATATACTATTTCCTTAAATATTTTCAACTAATATCCTGGAGGCTTGTACTGCAGGGACCATGGTTGTAATGCTTTATCAAGACAAAAAAATAGTATAGGAACTAGGTACTTTCTCTTGATAATTTTACTGCTTTAGGCTACTAATTTTTGCTGTGTATTCTTCTTATTACTCATTGAATAGCAGTAGAATCACAAAAAAAAAAGTATTTTGTGTTCCTTTCAATCATATTCCTTTTTACACCCCGTTTCCCTGACAAGCCACCCCTCTTTATACATGGAAAGGTGTTCAACTACTGCAGGAATCAGCAATGTTTCTAGGGCAGCTCTAGGCAGCTTTGACCTGATCTCTGTTTCTAAAGACAGAACAGTTTTGTCATCAAAACCTATTGTCTGTTACTTTAGAATGTCATTCACAATATCTAAGTTCTGAAAAATTATATTCTGAATGTTTTCTTCTGTTGATTTATTGCCAAAAGATGACCTTTTGCCCTTTGCTTCTTTCATGATGGTTTAATTAAAATTCTGTTAAAAGATGCATCTGAATTTGAGCAGAAGATCAGCAAATGAACGGGAACAAGCAACTGTGCTTTTTCTGATAACAAAACCTGGACTTTGGCAAAAGAAGAAATTCATCTACATTTAATCAATAACTTTTTATATGCTGAAGTGCCAATCAAGAAACCATCTTTTTATGGTCTGTAACAATTGCACTATATTTCTGTGTAATATTGGATTCACCCTGCTGAGTTGTTGTTGTTGGAGGCTCTCATGGAAAGTAAAACTTATCCAGTGTTGATCTTTAGCACTAAATCAGTCCCGGTGTTGATAAAGGAAATTATCTTTCACAAAGTGAAGTGAGTTCCCTCATTCTAAATAAATTCATGTGATGCACAGACCTCCTCCCTTTCCTTTTGATTAGCAAGAATAAACATTCCCTTCTAGGATGAATTTATCACTTGATAGTCCTTCAACATGAATGACTTTTGTTCTCCAGGTCACCTAGCATATGAGCCTAGGGCAGCAGATTTTACATGTGCATGGTTTTAGTTTATTGGAAGTACAAATAATTGTAATAGAACATTGCACTAACCTTTCAGCTATGGAGGCAATGAGAACAACCACAACAAAGGAAAACACTACCAGCAGAAAGTAAATATTTCTTAACATTGAAAATGTCTGAAAAGTTGAAAAATGACAACCCAATGCAGAATGATACTAAAATCACTCAGCCCAACACTTTATACCTTTCATTGCCCTGAAAGAGTATTTACCATTTAATAAAAATGAGATGTAAAGAAATCATGTCTTATATTTATGATGGTTCATATCTGTCTCCTTTCCCATAGATTTTGAACCAACATTTGTTATTCTTTTTCCCATCCTGTCTCCTGATCATGACATTTCTTGGGTGACAAGAGCTGTGATTATCATTCCATACTAACTGTCTTCAAGAGCTGAGAATTTTGCAGACAGATCAGGTGTATATATACGAGTGACTTCTAGTGATTGGGTTAGCCAGATGTTCTCAGACTAGGCTGTGATTCACACAAAAGGCATCAGGGGCAAGGCCTTCTTCATGCAGGTACTGTGTTTTTTTGCTAACATTCAGTGGCTAAAGAACTCAGGAGGTGAAAATTCTTGTTTTTACAGCTCCATTTTCTTTCTGATAGAAAATAAGGGGTTGGATGCAGGTTTCCCAGAAACGAACAAAATTCTGCAATCACCAGGGTCTGTTGTACTAAGAGAAGGCAATCACAATCTTTTCTGCTGCAGAAGGTTAACTTTCCATTAGTGATTTAACATGCATTGAGTGAAATTATGTTTTGAAAAAAGAAGTCTGCAAGGAAGAGATGTAGTCTGTAGACCACAGAGTCATGTTCAGCCTTCTCACTAAATGAATCACAGAGTAAACGACTTGAACAAAAACAGCTGAGAGAGTATTTACTCCACTGCCCCAAACCATGGGTGTAAAGACATTGTGCTGACACATGAGGGTCCTACAACTAGATTTAAGGTTAACTTAAGTGAGGGCTGAAATGACACTTTCTATCTCCACAAAGTGTCCTAATCAGTGTATATAATTCCATTAACGAAAGGACTTGATTTGTCCTCTCATGCCACAACTTACAGCCAAGAATCCTCATCAGATGCTTCTCTCTCCATATGTTGCTACACCTGCTTACTTCTGAGGCCCTCCTGAACTTCAATGGCATCCATGACTCCAGTTCTTAGGAGCAGAAATCTCCTCTGACATCTTTCAGAGAACTGAGGTGACAAGTGCAGGTCTGTTCCAGGGGAAGGGGGACGTAGAAATCATGTAATGCAATGTCAACATCTCTTAAAATTTCAACCTCTCTCTTCAAGGACAAATACCTTATTTAGAAAATATTTCATATATTGATGACATGGTATGATAACAGTAACAGTGATTAGTGGCTAAATAGATATGGGAAGGGAAACACAAGTGTTCCAGAAAGAAGCTATCTGAATACTATTGTATTACTTGTAAGCAGACATGGGGAAGTATCTTCTGAAAAATTTTGCATTGGAAACAACTATTTAAAAATTATTTTGGATAAAACATAGACAAATGTATTGCATAAAAGTAAAATTATTTAAATTTAATTTTCCTCTGATTAAAAAATATCTAGGTTAACAACACTCATTCTTATCTGCAGCCTTGAACTGGAAGCTAAGAACTCACCTATGCAGAGGAGGAATTTTAAAAATTCTTGCATAAGAAATTACTGGATTTTTTTAACAAGAAACCTTATCTAGTCTTTGCTTTTCTTATGAGGTTTTTTGGTTTTTTAAACAGATGAAACACTAATGCTTTCTGGCTTTGAAAGACTCCAGTTATGGGCACATGCTAAAGGAAAGAAGACTTTCTAAAAAGTTATTGTAACAAGAAATTCTCAATTGTCACCATAATATGCATGTTTTGATTTACAGAGAAGCAGTGGATCAGTTGATAACAAATATTTTTGTCTTTTGTTTTGTCTTTTTTTTTATTACATTTACAATCCTGTATTTGATAGATAAATGTAAATATATATGTATGTTTTATACATAAAAACAGCTCATGCATTGTACAACTCTATTCTGTAAACTGTTAGGATGAAAATTTGGAAGGATGGAAACCTGAAGAATACCTTCTCCACAAAAGCATCACGGTCACAGTCTGACTCTGAAGAAAGAAACATCCCCAGAGAAGAGCCATAGTTAACACATCTCCAGGAGCACACAGTAGCAAAATGTGAAGCTTAGGATAAGTGTTTTGCTATTGCTCGTTATTTGACTCACCTAGAAATACTTTGGTACTACAAGCCCAATTACAATGTAAATCATGTTTATATGCAGCTCTGTGTAGAAGTTATTAGGCACCACTAGAAGTGATTCAGAAGAAAGTTCCTTTGATGTGTGCTTTTTGTGGTCTCATTTGCAAACAGTATGCCTCATGAATAAATCATGAAGCTGTACTGCAAAGCTGTTTTTAGCATTTTTTTTGTGGGGGGAGGTGAGATTACTTCAACTATATGCACGTGCATATGGCAGAGCAAGAACACTAACACAGCATTATGCTTACCAAAACCAAGAGAAAGCATACATGCTAAGCAAATATAAAAATTCAAGGGGAACTGTTGGAATGACAGTTTGTATTTGAATAAAGATATTTGACTTCTCATGTTTCTGAGCCACTAGTATTCTTTCCACCTGGATTTATGAGTGGAGTGTTCTGTCACTGTTCCTTGTGTGATGTGATGTAATTTACTGTCAGACAACCCCATTTTACCATTGCAGGTGAAATCCCTACCATATTGTATGATTCCATGAGTTCATGATATATAGAAGGGAAAAAAATGAGTCCCTTAAAGTCAAGGGAGAAATCCTGACTGATTTCAGAGGGACGCAGACAACAAATTACTTCAGTGTTTGCTCTAGCAAAGCAGACATTGTCAGAACAACTATGGTGATGGTTTGGACACGCTGAGTTGTGCTTAGGTTTAAGCACCTGTTGTAGATTTCTTGTTTGAACTGTACACTGCCTACTTTGAGGATGCATCTGCAAGCATATTTCTAGTTTCTCATGTGATAATGGATTAGAGAAACACAGGTAGTTGAAACGTGGCAACTATATGGCAGCAAGGAAATAGCTGTATCTCATGCATTATTAAAGGATGTTTACCAAATAGTTTCACTTATTAGAGTAAAAAAAAAAAAAATCCCCTAAAAATGAAAAGTATAGCAGATCCAAACAATACTTTTCATTAGTTAGGAAATTTGGAGGAAAAACTAATTCCAGGTCCTGAAATATTTGAGTATTTAGAGTAAATATTGCAAACAATTCTGAAGAAATAATTCTAAAGAAAATTTGTGGGACTTTCAGTTTAAAACGTATTGAAACTTCTCTTTTTTTTCATGCTACTTTGGAATGTAACTATATTAAAGAAAATAATCAAACCAAAACCAAAACGCAACTAAAACAATCTGTTCATAATACAATACAATGTTTACTTTTAGGTTAAACGATGTCTTTGGGGTCAACCTGAAACCCTTTTTTATTCCTGAGAGGTAAATCCCACACAATTTGTTTTGTTGGAGCATGACCACATCTTTCACTTTCTCATGGGTTTCAATTGTTCATCCCTATGCTTCTTTAAAAAAGATCTTTTCCCTGCTTTTATGATTTGGCAATTGAATTGAGATCTGATTATTTCTAATTGTGATGCAGCAGCTCTGGACAGTACAAAAGCAATCAGCAAAATGGGCATGTGAATGCCATGGAAACACAATTTTTCTGAACCATGAAAAATACAGAGTTCTTCACAAGACTTGCAGTTCTTCACAATATCCTCATAAATATTTAATAGAAAATCTCACATTTAAAAATTACTAGATATTTTTCATAGGCTGTGAAGAGGACATCTTCCACCACCGTAAAGTTGTTGCTCTGGAATAGATATGGGCACATATGCTGTAGCATTTAGCAAGCCAGATGAACAGTTCAGATCCTGAATGGGAAGACTTAAAGTGATAAGACGTTCACTAGTGTGTCTCTGTTATTGTAAAAACTACTTTTATTTGTCAAAGGTAATTCTATTCCTGCAACACAGAAGCTGGAAAAGAATTTTTAATGTATTTCCTCGTGTTTTAAGTGGTGGTTTACACATTAATTCCCTTTACAAAATCTCAGTTTTGTTATTGAGTGGATTTGATTGCATAGAGATGTGGTGGAGACTAGACATGGCAAAGGATCAGCACGCAATTTCATGCCATCTTGAAGACCTCAAAGATAAGAAATAACAGCAGAGTCCACACCTATTCCTTCTAACATATCTGTTCTGAGTTCATGTTTTACCCATTTTTGCTGCTGCACAGTTCTTAGAGCTCTTTCATAGTGTTATAAGCTTTGAATAAATTCCCAATAACATTGCTAAATTGATAAAATGAGTTCAGCATGGCAGGAGTGCCACAAGATCAGTCAAAAGGCCAAGCATTTCAATCCTTTGCACAGTGCATGTCAAACACGTGACTAGTCGCTGTGTTTGCTATCTTCTTTCTTAGATGAAGCATTAAAATCAGGAAGAGAAGGTCTACTGAGCTTCCCTAGTGAGAACACAATAACCTCAAGATCAAATGTGTTAGCGAATTGTTCACATTGTCATGTACATTTCAAAAGGTCTGTGGTTTCTGAAGTGTCAACACTATGCTGCAGACCATTAATGGGAGCATACAGGGGCAGTTAATTCCTTCCAGAGCTCCTTTAACATGTCACAACAAAAGAACTATTTGTCCACAGCATCTATACCCTTATTTTTATATTATAATAGTCCCAGATGTACACAAAGGTCATACTTAGTGAAGATCGTGGTCCCTCTCCTGTGGTTTTCTGCAACATACTATATTGAAAAGAGAGAGGCCCTTGGTAAATGACTACAAAAACTGATGTTTTCCTAAGAAACTCCAGCCATTAAACTACGCATATAGTACTCATCTGTAAACAGGTATCTCTATTGGAAGGTCTAATAATGAATAAAATATGACTAGAATATGTATTAGCTGATTGCTAATTAATTAACTGAATGGCAGAGATGCCTAGAAGAAGGAATCCTGTGCAGAACCAGCTTCAGGCTCACCCATGAGAGAAAATACACAGAGAGAAACAAAAGAACAGGATGTGTTTAGGTTAAGCAGGGTATAATTATCCAAAATGAACTGTAGCCAAGGAATTTCTTGCTGCTGTCTGCTTCATACTGTCATGAAATCTAAGAATAAACACCACTAAATAAGAAACAAGCCTCAGACTCAATAACTATTAATTCCTGCAGTTCAGTATATCGGTCTGTAAAAACCTCATTTAGGTTTTTCTCTTCTTGTTATCAGCAATATGTTTTAAAAGATATTGAGGTTGTGCTGACCTCCCTTACTTTGGTATTAGATTGGTGTAATTATTTTTTTCCTGAAATTTCAAGCAAACACACTTCTCATTGTAGTCATTATAGTACATTTATATTGCTAGCATCTTTTTTTTTTTTCATTTTTTTTGGTCTCTAATCTAGATACCTAAACATCTAGAAGCTGTTTTATTTTGTTGATTAATTATATTTAAGTAATGTTCCCCTTTCCTGACTTTCCTTCACTCCCAAATTGCTTCAAGAGGTGCATTAACAGCTTTCATTCCCTGAATTTCCCAAGGAGCTGTCCTGTGCAATAATGCTGTGGTGATCTTATCCTCCACAACATTGCACCTTAGGCTTAGTGCTTTGGCATGAGTTAGATGAGCGTGAGAGAGAAACAGGAGAAATGGGAGAGGCCAACTTTCAGTGACATTCTGTTACAGATCGATTCAGACTTTTCAAAACAGACATAGCAGAGCAATTCACTGGAGGTCGTCTGCAAACATAGTCTGAGGCAGAACCCTCAAAGGAAAATCAGTATAATTTTTACTGTGGACTGATCTGGAGGCATCTTCAGTCCAGTCTTGACCTCCACTGTTGGAAGATCTGTAGGAGTGTCACAGTTGGATGGAAGTAGGCTTCTGCAGGAAGCTTTATACCAGTGGAGCATCTTCCTTCCAGATGCACTTCTCATGTGGTGAACTTCATAGTCAATCATAGAATCACAGAATGGCTTGAGTTAAAAAAGGGACCTTAAAGATCACCACTTCCAACGCCCTCACATGAGCAGGATCATCTCCCACTAGACCAGGTTGATCAAAGCCTCATCCAGCCTGGTCTTAAACACTTCCAGGGATCAGGTATCCACAACATCTCTGGGCAACCCGCTCCAGTGTCTCACCACCCTCATAGTAAAGAACTTCCTAATGTCTAATCTAAATCTACCGTGTTCTAGTTTAAAACCATTTCTTCTTGTCCTGTTACCACATGCCTTTATATAAAGTCCCTCTCCACTTTCCTGTAGGCCCCTGTCAAGTACTGGAAGGCTGCTGTAAGGTCTCACTGGAGCTTTCTCTTCTTCAGGTTGAACAACCACAGCTCCCTCAGCCTGTCCTTGGCCATAGTGTTTGCACTTCTTAATGGAGATGGGGAAATGGCTGTGCACTTGCTCCTGTACTCTTCTCAAACAACAATATTTGACCTTTTTTGCCTGCACTTGAAGGAGTAAGTTTTTAAAAGCTTGAAATATCCTGCTGAAAGACAACAGAACGGCACTGAAAAGTAGCTTTTCCCAAATATTTTTTAATGTATGCACAAGTATCAGCTATTAGAAGAAATTATTCTGGCTCCTCCACCCAAAATGGGACAGGCAAACTCAGCCCACTGTGGTCTGCTGTGCTAGTACATAGTTGCCAGTGCTCAGGAGTCAGCAGTGCTATGGCTGAGTCTAGATGCTGGCTTGTTGCTCTCCTCTGGGTGCTTTCTCTGCTGGAGCCACTTGTGATGCACACCCTGCATCAAAATCAAAGGTGGCAGAAAGAGCCCAAATATCTATAGTTACTGAAAAAAATGTGATTCATTATTCACATGCACATCAAGCCCTCTGGGCCATGACCCTCCTCAAAATGGTGCTGGCAGGGAAAAGCCACAGTGTGACAGAGCATGTCATGCTGAAGGCTGCTGCAGAGAGGGGAAGAAGCATTGCTGTCTAGGAGTTCACTTTTTAGAACAAGGAGCTTTTGACAAGTGTGGTAAAATTGTATTGACTCAGTCCCTCATCTTTTATTCTTTTCACTGCTTTATGCAGTCATAAGCATTAGAACAGTGAAGGCAGCAGCTAAGCAAGGCTCCAAATACAATTAGAGTGTTTGATTTTTATTGTGTTTAGATGACAATTCCATCCTATAATGGTGAACAGAAATACTGTTAAAACTCACCAGGGCTGAGAATTTTGATGCCTGGATTTAATGGATAATAGTAACTCACAGGAGACAGAGACTCAGTTCAGGTACCTCCTAATGTAAATACCTAGATTTTTCCCCAGATAAAATGAAGTGCAGTCACAGCAGCATAAACAGAACTGTAGATCTGTCACTCATGACAAGGGTTGATTTAAATGCAATACTATGAGGGTAAGCACACTTCTGGCATCACGCTTTCTGGAGAAGAGGGCAACTGAAAAAAAATCCTCTTTTGCTGTACCTTTACATCAATGATCATAATATGTGATCCACAGGTACAAACTCATGCTGAGTGTGTTTTCTACTGAAAGGTAGAAGCAGGTTTGGGGCTATTCCTGCTCTGAGGTTTCTGTTCCCTTCTCCAATGAACAAGCTGCAGAAGCAGGAATCTCACTTCCACTGGGATCATGTGGATAACTCAGTGACAGCATTTTTTTCTCTTCTCACCTTTGTAACATGATGCAAGAGTGCTGATTCATCACAGTAAATAATTAGACTGGTTCAGTTCCTGACAACGTGGTGATTACTTTGGAGAAATGACTAACTGAAACAATTTGTGGCAATATCTTACTCAGCAGCAGCAGTTCAGGAGCATCAAGGAGAGGATACTATGATTGATAAGAGAAGAAACCTGATTTCAGATGCTGGTCACAAAGAAGGTGTATCTTCCTTCTGGTTCTTGTATTCCTCTTTTACACCTTCATTTGCATGCTTCTGTTGTACCCCCATGCTAGATAATAATAATTGAGCTGGTCTAAAGACATCAGTATTGAAAAGCAGTGGAGGAGAAAAATAATCCTATCGTCTAGAGTCACCAGAGCTCACATAAAAAGAAACTTCTTAAATTTAACCCACATGTTCAGAACTGTGTAGGGTATTTGCAGCTTTTCTGAACTCAAGAGTTCAGCCTTTATTCTTTAGACTTCAAAAAGCCACAAAATAAAAGATAAAAATAATTTCCCTGACTGGTGACTGAGTTGGACTTTCACTACACACCTTAACTTTTCAGAAGTAGAAATCTCTGCATGTTCATATCCTTGAGACACAGTTCCAGACCTGCTTTACCTTGCTGCATGCTGAAGCACTTTGACCTATTCTGCAGCATGCAACAGGATCCTCCAAATGCCACAGTAGCAAGAGATATCTTGTGAAAAAAAGCTAATTCTGTTCTAGAGTTTAATGTATCACAATTTTATATTCTATCTTGTACAAGTCATAAATGATGAATGTAGGAATGAACACTGAGAAGATAGTCTTTGTGAAGCTAATGGTAAAAAGGGGTTTAAATTCCAGTTCATACCCACAGCCCATGTTTTTCTTCATCATATTCCTTCCCCCAGCAGCACTGGAAAGTGTTTAGACAACTTTGTTTCACACTCTGGAAAGAGAACATATTATGCAATGTCCAGATTTCAAAATGTTTTTCTATTATAACTCTATCTCTAGAAAATTACTGTTACTCTGAAATGGCAAAAAAAGATGCCCACTCCTTTTGTGAATTTGGAATTTTTTTGTGAAAAATTTCCAGATATACAATTTTTGACTTATCCACCAACTCCAGACTGCATAGAACTTTCCTTGTTAATCCTTGTGTTTTTCACTTGGTAAATCTTTCAAACTGAGGACTGCAGTCGAGATGTGAAGTGATAAGTCATAAATAATAACTATCTTTTAATAAGGTAATTGAATAATGTTGCTGATGGTAGAGCTGCAGGAAAAAGGGAACATATTACTGAGAATAAATTGCATCTGTAAGACATCTGTAAGAAAAATTTTTTTTTAAATAACAGTAGGAGAAAGACCAAAAAAAAAAGAAAAACCAACACAAAACCAAGCTGTGCAGAAAAAAAAAAAGTGGTTTTCTGTCCTTGGGAAGATTAATAGTTGACAAGTAGCAGCTTTGGTGGCTGAACAGCCACTAAGGAGATGGATGGATACGACTATTCCTTCCCTTGTATTTACTAGTGGAAATTTTCCAGTACAAACATTAACATAGTAGGAATTGCTTTATGCTCTTGAGATTTTCAGTTCCATAAATAATTTTGGCAGCTTGACCAAGGGGATATAATTCTTCGGCCTTTATTTTTATTTTGTACTTTCAAAGCATAATTTGTACATTTCCCACTGAGCAGCACACTGAAATCACAAAACTGAACTGTTGTCTCTTCCCTGAGAACACTGTGCTGTCTCACTCCCTCATTGAAGGAACACTGGATGAAGATTTCCTGACCACACTTGCTCATGCAAGATAAAATCAGGATTTCAAATAATTGCTTGGATCTGATATAGGGGGCTGAGCAATTGTACTAAATGTGTGCCTATATTTTCATGACATTGAGAGTTTGCATTTCCTTTGTGATAGATTTTTCTGTGTTCTGTGCATAAGTAAGTATTATTCTCTGGTAATTTCCTATCATATTATGTTCACTTGAAAAATCTATTCTAAAAGTACAGTGCAAACTGCCTGCAGCTTTCAATTTGCTTTGGTGGAAACCCACACTTCCAGGTGGAATTCCAGAGCTTTTGCAAAATTCTGCGCTTTTAAACATCCTCCTTAATCATACCATTGACCAAAACAAAAACAAATAAACAAACAAACTAACAAAAAACACCCCAGAAATAATCTCCATTTCATTAACTAAAATTAATTCAAACAATATTTGATTATTTGTAAAATTAGTCCCCTAGCATTAGAGGCCTTACAAAACTATAGGCAAAAACCTGGACTGTGAATCCAAATCTCAGGTGTGCAAACACAAACCACAAGCCTTTGGTCTGTAAGCTTATTGTTTTCCTCCTACTGGCAGTGCTGAGAAGAATCCCTTCTTGGTTCTCTCAGCCTTTCTGATCTTTCATTCCCTCTTTCAATAACCAAATTTTCTGAAGTATTTCCGTAGTGTTGTATTGTGAGTTTACGAAAATGCAAGCACAATGCACACAGGCAGGTTCTACTCTGTCTCCCATATGAACACAGCATTACCTCTTTTCCTTGGAGGTATCCATCTAGTCAAATACCTTGTGTTTCACAGTGGCTGATATCAGGTGTGTAGGAAGGAGAGAAACAGATCTTTCTCTTGGGGCATGTACAACCTCTCAGTCTCTATCAGCTCATATTACAACAACCTCAAGTGCTAAGGTTGTCACTTGGACAAATACCCATTTTCATTTGTTCTGTTAGACAAAAGACTTTAGTTTCTTTCAGTCTCTCTTTGAAGTCCAATTTTTTTCACTCCTTGGATCACCTTTGTCTCCTTCTTCTGGGTTATTTCTACTTAGTTGCATAGGAGAAGACACATAAATACAGTTCCTGAGCTATAAGAAGTTGACAAGAAAATTTATTTAGGACTATACTAAAATCCAACATGCAGTATTTTCTCCTGTTAAGATAAAAGAATTTTCTTCTCTACATAGCATAGGGTAAAGCATGAATGTTGTGAAGATAGGAATCTTTAAGCTTATTGTGTGAAGAAGAAAGAGGTCTAGATTAAGTAGTGAATAATTTACATTTTCAGATGTCAGAATATAGAAAAAGGAAAGATTTTTCTTCCATCCTTCCACCTAAGACAGCATGTGATTCACTCAGTAAGGGGCTCTTACTCTGGTATGATTCAATAGTTTTTTTACCCTCTCTTTCATTTTTCAGCCCAGTTTTCCCAAAACATGCACTAGTGGGGAAAGTTTGTACCCTGCAAGTCCAACATTTCATGTTTGGCCAAAGCAAAGTCAAGCTGTTAAAATAAAATGTCAAGATCATTTGTTTTTTAATGTTCTAACATAACTGGACACATGGCTTCAAACAGGACCCAACTTCAAAGCTGATAGGAAAAGTAGACTCAACACAAAGGTACCATTGTCATATTTTTACTTTCAGGTATTTTTCATTAATGTAATAATGATAATTTGAAGGTTTATGGGGATTTGTTACAATTATTGATTAAAAAAGCAAGGGAATGAGAGTGAATTTGTTGTCATAGGAAAGTCAGGTTGGGCTCCAGTAGCTGGTAACTATACTGCAAACCAGAAAAATGTGGGCAAACGAATACTCAGTTTCCATTTTGTGCTGTGCACTGCTTTCAGTTTTGCTTGCTGATGTTGCAGATGAGGTGAGGACCTGACAGATTTCTTGTGGTTGGTAGTCAAGTAGTACATCTTAAGAGTCAGATTTTTAATTTTGTTCATGAGAGATTCAAATCCACATTTTTTGTTCTTTTAATAAGCTATCTTCCTTGTTTTAAATGACCATATATCAGTATGACACTGCAATGATAAAACTTCATTTCTTTAAGGGGTTAAAATAGAAATATTTTATTCTCTTCTTCCTTGATACTTCGTGCTGACTTGGACTCCCTCATACCCTTCACTCTACTTTTGGTGACATTGTCTCATGTTCATGGCTGAATAGGAATCTTGTAGGCTCCTAGTTTTTTGTAATATTTTTTTTTGGGGGGGGGAAGTTCTAGTAAAACCTCTTTCAATCAGCTCCAAGTCAATCATTGCTCTGCTGCAAATACATTATTATGAGAATGATTTTATTTCTCTGATTTTCCTCTCAAGTAGGGCATTTTATGTGATCTAATAACAGATCTAGCTGTCCATTGTACTACCTTTCCCACGTTTAAAATTTTTGCAGAGTTATAATCCCTTTCACTTCCTGCTTTTTAATGAATGGATTTTATGTAACTGTTCATTAGTGTAATTGTTGTTGATTCTTATTTTTCACTTCATTATTTTTCCAACAAAACTTATGCCACTGTTACTCTCTTAGCAAAACAGAGCAAATTAATGTCAGCATCTGGGAAATTTGTTTGTAAGTGAGTATAAAGAAGACTTAAGGCTCTACTTATGTTAGAGTTTTTAGTTACACTCACCTACAAACAAAGCTCAGGATGCCTGAGGATACTTTTAGGAGATATATCTCTGACATCTAGAGACATCAAGCTCTTTGATCTTTACAAGAGGCCTCTTTGACAAGACTGCCAGTTCATGCTAGTAGTGCTGTCTGTGTCCTAGTTCAATAGAAGTGAACTGAGAGCAAGAGAGCTTTACTGAGCTGCTAACAGATTGCAGTAACTACCAGCCTAAATGAGAGCTGAAATAACAGTCCTGAAGTGTTAATGCTAATAACCTCAGTTATTCATTCTTACTAATTGACAGCTTAGAAATATCTCATCTTAGCTTGAGCATCCAGCAAGTACCACAAAGGATCCCTCTGTTTCCCTAAAGGCTTGCTACAATTTTCCTACTTATTTTTGATTTACATATCAGTCACAGAGACACTGGTATTGAACAACTTCTATGCAACTTCACAAGAACGAAAAAGGATGGTTGGGCTGGAATAAAAGCAGACACTTCAAAGCCTAAATGTGAATAGCTAGGAAACCAGTAAGATGAGGATATAAAATAATCACTTTATGTTAAAAGACACTTAGCTTCTGTGACATATCTATTGTGCAGTCTGAAGCTTTAGCGTGAGCTTCTCTTGGAGATGTTAAATCATCAGCAGCAGCTCTATTAGAAGTCATGGCTGTTTACTCTTTGGTGATAAAGGCCAGTCACAAATACCATGAAGTCTACATCGTTGTTCTTTCTCGTCTGGAGCAGGAGATTTTTCAGAGTATATAAATGGAATCATTTTATGCATTTCTAGTGAAGATTTTATGATATAAAGCAGCAATAAAGTTCTATTCTCTGCTTTATTTCTGTATTTTCTCTATTTTTCTCTCTATTAAGTTCAGTTTACACTGATTTATTCTCTGGTTACTTATTCTGTGTCAGTGTCATTTACACACTATGCTGTGTATAGTTACCTTTACTCCACACTGCATCTAATCCCATGCCAAACCATCTTTCTAATTGCAACCTCTCCCATTGCCTCAGAAAGCTAAAAAATGTTGTAGCAAAGCAAACCGTCATTATAATGCTGTTAATAACATTTTATTAATACCTAATAATAATTAATAGGTATCAAAACCTGAAATATATTCCTATCTAAAATACACATGGGTGCTTTGTTAATCAGGATTTTCATGACAATAAGATAGTTAATTTCAAAGAGCTTCCATCCATTGCAAGGATATGATTAACCCTATTCTTGCTCATTGCTGGGCAAACATTACATTTTAACTTTGAAGTCTGGTGTTGGGTAGAAGAGAGTATCACAAGGGCAAGATACAGAGGAAAAATGTGCCTTGTAAACTTTACAGGATGCCATTATTATGGGTTTCTTCTCTGCAAGAGAACAGTGACAAAGAAGGGTAAGAGCATAACAGAAGAGTGAAATACTGGAATAATCATCTTTGCCAATAGACTTCTATGGGTGCAGACTCAGTAGTGTATTGATTGTTCTGGCCGTGGGAGATGTGTTGCAAATTGTAGTGCTGGGACAGAGCGTTTTAGATTTGATTATGTGCTTCTTGACCTCTGCAGTGAGCACTTACACATAGGAGCACTTCAAAGGTCTGTGCTGAGTGAGAAAACACTCCCCACCAGGAGCAAGGTTGGAGGAGCTAGTGGAGCTCACATGGGGCTTCCTGATAATGTACACAAGACTGACAACCCCAGGGCCCTTGGAAAAGAAAGGTGACCAGGGTGGTGAGGAAGGGCTAGGGAGGTGTTACCTGAGAACTGAAGGGCCTGTGGTGAAGATAGAACAGAGGGGCTAGGGGCTCTAGCTTCAGCCTCTAGCTCGGCACTAGAGGAGGAACTGATTTGAGGACATGGGAAGAGATCACTAACAGCCTTAGAGGTGTGTGTGGAACTGAAAGCAGATTTCAGCTTCTTTAAGGAAGGGAATGATGGTAAGTGGAGGTCAGTGAAGTCTGAAGAGCTCTGAGTGGGATGAAGACAAGCTTTCAGGGAGATGTAGAAGCCTGGCAGGGCAAGCAGATCTCATTCCCTCTTTTTTTCTCCCCTCCTCACCTACGTATTTCACCATGCCTCTTTTTGTGGGATCTCTGTCTGCTTCCCCTCTTCCCCAGCCTCAGAAGATGCACTCTTCACGTCCCCTCATCCCAGCACTCAGCCCCATGCAGCCACACACCTCCACCCTCCACTCCTAAAAGACACAAGGGTACTGGTGCATCCTTGCAGCCAAGTCCTCCTTGATCTGCTGTACCTTCTTAGCTGGAGGGAAAGAAGAGAGCAGGGCCAGGCTGCCAGATGATGGAGAATGAGACTTGAGCTGATGTCTTCCCCAGAGATAAAACCATGGCAGTGACACCTACTTCTGCTGGGAAGGTATAGTTCTGGTGCAGTTGCTGCTTTGGCCTCTGCTTTAACAGGAACATCCAGAGAACACAATAGCTTCAGGAGAAGGAGGTGGAGATTGGCACGGGCAAAGAACAGTTTGCCAGCCACTGAATCTAACAGTTAATGGGCCATTATGCTAACAGAAATCAATGGGAGTTACTCTAAACTTGGGGTAAGGCTAAGGATGCTAATAAAATAATTTGTCAATGCTAAATGATTTTTCTCTGTATGATTCTTCTGCTCATTGTGGCCCAGACTTTGAAAGGTATTCAGACATTTGCAGATGAAAACGCCACGTATGACATCAAAGCCCCTAACTCCCAACAATTCACTGATACATTTTTAAATACCTCCAGACCAAAAAGGCCAAATCCACAAAGGAATCTAAATCCCACTTGCAAATTTAGCTGTCTACTTTCAAAATTAAATTGTTACTAGAAATTTTGGAAATTATGAGTAACTGCTCCCTCATCCCCAAATTGCTTAAATTCTGCTGATTTGCATCCATAGTAGCCCCTAAGAGTCTCTTGCTGTCTGGCCTCACAAAACTCTGTGTCTGCTGAGGATATTTAGATGCATTCACAAACTAGGCACACAAAACATCTGTTAGACTAGTTATTCTCAGAGTGCATATTGTTCAGAGAGAATAGAACGGATGGGTACCTTCCACAACAACACGGTTCAGGGGTGACCTAGTTCCTTTGGCATGCAGCAGACAACTATCCCTTCTTCTGTGGAATGGAAACAGATGTTGAAGCTGCTTTCCTCTTCACTTAAGTGAATACATGAATTATGTGTTTCAGGCTGTGATGCTCTTAGGCTTCATGGTGAGACTGGGAAAGCATCCATCCTGGGAGGGTTTCCCATTTAGAACTTGTTCTGCACAATTTCTTTCTGATTTTAGTTTGACTTGGTGCCTCCTGGGATTTTCTTCTAGGTGCACAGTGTGGTTCCTACAGGTCAATACACTATTTAAAATTTAGGCTTTGCAGTGCCTATTACTGAGTTTTCCAAATCCTCTCCAGGCTTTTTCCCAAATGGCCAGTTTTAGCACTTCGGCTGCCTGAACTCCCAGCTGAGAAGTTTTTCACGTTGACTTCTCCTCAGCCCCCCTAAATCTGGATGTGCTTAGCCCTTTCCTGATTACCAGGTTTATCTTTGCTGACATGGTGACACTGGAAGCTACTCACTTCTTCCTCCTGTCCCTTTCCAAAAAGTGAGAAGTGCAGCATGTGAAACAGTGCTTTATAGCAACTCTCAGCACCCAGCATGGCTTAGGGCTTCGTCCTCAGTACCTGTGGGATTTGGCCATCACCTTTGGGAACTTATAAACAATTGAACCACTGAAGATATGTCCATCAGGGACAATAGGTCAAAGTCTTCTGCCACCTACACTCATAGTAATGTAAGCTGAAATCAACATGCCAGGCCATTGACAGTGCACATAATATGCCAACCATCCAGTTGTCTCTGCTGTAGAAGCAATAACCTCTGGCAAAGTGAAAGGACAGGCACCTGGAGATGATAACATTTCAAAGCACTGCAACGTAAGCCTATAAATCTGAATCCCTAAATACAAATTCTCTGCAGCAAAGAACAACTGCAAATGTATAACAGAGGTTTTTTCCATATTGCAGACTGCCAAAGGAAAACAGATCACTCCCTCTTTCCAGAGGGACAAGCAAACCTTTAGACCTGTAGCTCAATGCAGTATGCTTAGAAAGAAACTGGTAGTGGTCACCATTAAGACCACTGCTCTTTGCACAAGCTTTTTTTAGAGGCTACCACTATCTCCTGACTTGTCTTTCCTGCTATCTAAAATACTTTTGTGATTAAAGACCTGTTAAAAGAATTGCATTCCAAATAAAGTTATCCAGTGGGAGTTCACCCTGAATATACACTACCAGACAAGCAATTAGAATGTTAGCTTAACAGTTATCATTTATTTGATTTTTATTTTCTTGTGCAAAAATGAACTACACTATTTTCATTCTCTTGAGAGTCATTTTGGTTTGAATAATTATTCTCAGGCATCATAAACACTTCTGCACAATAAACACTTCAGGTACAATAAACACTCCTGATATGTTACCTAGTCTGGTGGAATTGTTTCTGTTTCCATTTTTATAGATGTTGATCACCTCCATGTAACAGAGAGATATAAAGTACTGCCAAATATTCCCAATTCTGAATGGGATTAAAATGATCTTGTTGAGTCTCTAAGGGCAAGCCTAGACTCCAATAAACATAACGTTTCCCAAAAACTGTAAGGACTAGCACAAATATAAAAGAAATAATCTTATCCCACATATTTCACTGCTGGTAGCTAAAATCATCAATCTGAGCTCATAGATATTTTTTGGGGAGGGATGAGGTGCAAGTCTGAGGTAGGTCTGTGTAAATGCAGAGAATTCTACTAGCAGCATTTATCTCAGTGTATGTAGCCATCATCGTTGCTGAAACAAACTACAAGTAATATTGTCTTCAATGAGAAACACTGCATTTGGGAGGAAGACCCTTGTAAGGAAAGTGTTGTAGAACAGGGGTTAAGGTGTGGCTTACAAGTGCTCAGCATCCATGTTCTGGTGTTAAACTATGACAGTCCAAAAATAAAGTACAGTTTCATCCTCACTGAGACCATGAGGAGTGGCCAAGAGTCCTTCAGAGGATTCATACACTGAATGGCTGCTCATAGAATATGTATTCCATAGCTGATGCAAAAGGCATCCTCAAAGAAGAATCTGGGAGATGACCCAACTGAATGGCTAATGCCCCTCAGACTGCAGAAAGGAGAACCTCTGCCCAGAATCAGCTGAGTGCAGCAGTAGCTGACTGGCAGCTTTCCTGGGGTACTGAAGAGAAGCCAACACACATATGAAAATGGTGTGCTTTTTAGAAGTCCTAACAATCCTGATCTAGCACAGACACAGTGAACTTCTCTGGCAACCTATATCAGATAGTTTGTTTGGCCTATGCTAAGGTAATTTCTTACCAGAATCTAAGAATATGCTATGCTTTGCAGTAATTTAGGAAGATGGCTTAAAATTGTGCCATTTTCCACCAGTGAAGTGTTTACAGATGACTTATAATATGCTCACCGACATATTTCAGATCTACCTGTTGTCTGGTAGCAAATATGATGTGACCTCTGCATAAATTATTACAAATAAATTGCTTTCTTCTAAATAAATAAATTTAAAAAATCACAGTAAACTTACTAAAAAAAGTAATAAGAGATTATTAAGAGAGAAAGATTTTTGTACAAAGCTATCATTAAAAGATGAATTTTCAGAAGTTTCAAATTTGTTTTGTACTAGGTTTAAAGTTGGTGGATAAAATCTCAGCACTGGCATGTGTGTTTTATGAGAAAAATCTGTTTATCTCTTCAGTCCTTCGGTAGAGAAGAAGACAAATCACAGGAAGGAACATAGAGATGATTGGACAACAGATATGTATTTTGCAGATAAAGAAAACAGGGGCCTGGGGCTCACACAGAGAAAAAAGAAAGGAGAATCAAGTTTCAAACTGATTGTAAGGATAATACAGCTTTACTGATCTATCATTAGGTTTCAAGATGGGATTGCCACAAGTGGAGACTGTGGAAACAAGATTAGACAGGGAACAGAGAGATGTAAGAAATTCACTGATGCCCTGTATAACCTACTGAGTTTGTGAGCAGGTGCTGCCCAAGCCACCTCCCTCACATGGTGTTATCAAGGAGGTAAAAGCATATGCTCTTGACAGCTTTCTGAGGCACGGTGCCAGTGCTGCTGGGGATATAAAAGCTGGAGGAAGCTCAGAGAGTATGTGAGGGGGGGGTGTTTACCACTTGACATTAGTAAGGGCGCTGGAATGATAGTTTAAGGGATGCAGCCGCTGCAATGGATACTGTCAGTCAGACCTGAGAGTCTGAAGGTCAATGAGACTTCAAAAGTGATTTAAATACTGGATGCTATTGACTTTTTCCTTGGGGGATATCATAAACAGTATTTGTCAGTGCAGATCCCAAGGGTGTTGTAAGCAAGAATGTGAAGGATAAACACTTTGGCCTTTACAGCACTAGAGGTGCCACTGTTCTACCTCTAGATTTGCTCCTGGACATCTTAACTATACTCTCTCTCACGTTTCATGGCAATGCCATGATTTATTTGGGCTGATGACAGAAGATGATTTATGATTATATTTCCGGAACATCCAGTGCAGAAAAACTACTGAGAATGGAGGAGTAAGACTGCACCTCCAGAAGTCTTCACACAGTCTCTCTTGCAACTGAAATCAGGTACAGAGAACAACTGCAGTTGTTTCAGCTGAATTCACTGCAAGGTGCAGGGAGTGATGTGGGAGTGGGGTGAGCTGTTTAGCCTGGTGTTATAGAATACAGCCTTTCAAAGTCTGACTGCTTGCTTCATGTTAGGTTGGGAGTCCTCTATGCTAACAATGAGAGATATCAAGCAACTGAGATCAATCAGGCATGATCAGAATTATGATTTGGTAGGTACAGGGACAATATAAGCAACATGTTAATAGAAGCTGTCAAATAAGGAAAAAAAATATCTGCCTTGAGGGGTTGTCCCTCAACAATCCCCAGCTCACCTGATCCCAGATTTCAACACTAACACATCTTAACATACCCACTAGACACCCACCAAATTTCACAGTGTTTGAAATAAACAGTGGATTTTAAAGCACTTTCAAACAGAAACAAATTCCCATCTTGAATTATAACATAGTGGGTTGGTTTTTTTCCCCATGTATGGCTACAATAGACCAAGCTAAGCTAAGGCTGAAGAAAGCAGCAGCAAATGAAATTCAAAAGCATTAAGAGAATAACTGATTTTGGTTCTTACTACTGCTGCGATATACAGATACATACAGGTTGCAAATTTTATGCAAAGCAAACTGCAATCCATTTATTCAAATGCCAGATAACTGGTCTGTGAGATTTCCCCCCCTCCTTGATTTGCTCTGCTACTCTCCAGTGAGAAAACCAAAAAATAATACTACTAATGAAAGAACAAGCAGTTGATTTCAACCTTTTGCTCAAATACAGCACATATCCAGGAGACACAATTGGGCCTTCTTCTTTCTGCATTGTGACACAGCGAATGGGTATCAAAACTGTGACCTGGAAATTGTCTTGAGGTGTTGTGATACCTGAGGAACATAAATAAGTAGCCATAAGCATGCCTTGGGACAACTAGCAATACATAAACTAATTATTCTGTCAGTATTTTCTGCAACATAAAACCACCTTCTGGTCCCAGGTGGTGGAGAACTCCTCAGCATTTCCAGCCCTCGAGCTGGGAGAAAGAATGATGATAAATACTGAGAAGTGAGGAAGTGCTCTGCTGTGTGGGTTGTTTAGAACAAGATGGGCTGGGAAAGATAAACAAGTGCAGCAGAAGAGGTCAGGTAAGGAGAAAGTACAGCGTTTGATTCTTATGAAATCCTGAATGTGAGAGGGAATCTTCATTGAGCGGGATGATTTGGCAGAAGGAGTTATATAGCCTCCAAGACTTCTGGTACTTCTTTGAATATTTCTGCCCAGCTTTTAATACCTTTATTAGACCAGCTCCTCATTCCTGAGAAAAATTGTTTGTTCATCATACAAGGTACAACAGTCACACCACCAGTAAACCTGGGGACACCATTCAGCTGTGTAAATTGGACTCTGATCCAGAAATTTTAATGACTGTAGCAGAATGAAACTCTAAAAATATGTTGATTAAAAATAAAAATTTCTTTGTGCCTGTCTAACTCATTCTCTTTGTTCAACATACTTCTTATTTGACTGGATTTACACAGCTTCAAAGTTCTATAGATTTGTGCAAAAGACCCATATCTATTTAAAATTTTTTCACCTCCTTTCATTTTTGCAGATCCCTATATTTTCTGTAACTTCACTAGAAAAAATATTACATGGTCAAAACAATAATAAATAAAAAAAAAATCCCTGCCATTGATAATTACCACACAGTTCTTTCAGCTGAGAAATCTCTTGCACCATTTACTGCCTACTGAGATGCAATCAAAATGAAATGAGTGGAAATAACTCTGAAGTGGCAGCTTTAACCTCTAGCAAAGCAGCACAGGGTCTTATTTTCCTGACAACACAGAAAACGGCCTTCTGGTTGAAACTAATTGTCCATTTCATCTCCAACTATTCCCATAGGAAATGCTGTCTGGAGAAAACTCATGATCCTACCTATCAGCTGTCCATTCCCCTCATGTTTCTGCACCTTCCACCTTACTGAGGATGACAGTGAGCACATTCCTGCCTCTTGCTTTTAGTGTTTCTTTATGGACCTGTTGCTCTGGAATGTGTCTGCTTTTGCCTCTTTTTTTCTTACTATGCACATCCACAGTCTCCTGTAACAGCAGGCTCCAGAAGGCAGAGCAGGTGGTGACCTGAGATGTGAAAAAAATTACTTTCTTTTGCAGGTTTTAAACTGCTTTTCAACTGGCTTCAGTGAGCGCCATCAGTGACATATTTCACAGAAAGGCATAATGCAAATTTCTTATTCTATTTATATCTATAAATTAATAATTATAGCTGACATAGAAATTATTTCAAAATAATGCTTGATACTACAGTACACTGTAACTCTGCAATAATATTTATGAACATGTGATGTACCATTCCTGCAACATTCCACCCAGTTTACCTGGGTAAGGTCAGAGAACTGAGTGTCCTTTATACTAAACATATATTTTTTCTCAACTGCTAGTGTTCTTTCTACTATGCTGTGTACAAGTTCACAGTGAAGGGTATACTCTCAAATATTAGTACTTTATTACAATATTGCAATAGTAAAACTGTTGTAGAGTCTGTTAACAGCCCAACCAAACTGTGCAGCTTTAAGTAAAGGTGGTACAGGAGGTGCATGTCTACTGTACTTCATAACAAGGTGAAAGGTGATGGATTGTCAGTGCTATAAACCACTGCTGTAGCAAGAAGTTGAAGCCTGGACTTGTTTTTCCTTATTTTTGAGAGTGGTGAAGAACTTTTGTCTCCAAGCCCATACATTTTCTGCCCCATATTGTGAAATATATCTGCAAAAGAATTTTTGATGCTCAGGGTTTTTTCCAAAAATAACAAGTTTTCACTGCAGTAAAGGTAAAGAGAGGTATAAGGGTATGTTAAAGGTAGGTGATGTCATGATTTCTGCATGAAGAAGTTCCAGGTTGGTAACTCCTGGAGGTAGCCTATACCAACCAGCTTTGTTATCTAGAAGCCCAATCCTGCACTGTTCAGACCTGGTTATTAATTTTACCTCTGTTTTCAGTAAGAATAGGAAAAAAAACTTCCATTCTTGTGTTCTTCTTAGGAGCTGAGGTTTGCTTAGCAGCTCTTGCTATTTCAAGAAGCAAGTTGTTGGCTTTGTGCCTCCAGGGCAAACATACTCAGATGCCTCCAAAAGAGCAAGTAAAGGGTTTGCAAGGGAGAGTCAAATTTTTTTACACTGCTGGTTTTCCTGTAATTTTAGAATGTACTACCACAAGCTGGCTTGACAGTAATGCACAGAAACTCCCAACAAGAGCTCCCACTTAATCCTGGACTTGTGCAGAGGTCAGGCAGATTCATATTTATTTTTAATGTGGCAATACTTCTTTTCTGTTGTGTTTTGTACACTTCATAATTCAGCTTGCATTTGTAAGATCTAAATGGATGAATGGGATAAGCTATTGAAGTAAATTTTTTTCTGGGAAAAAGCAC
Organism: Indicator indicator; assembly: GCF_027791375.1. Lineage (NCBI taxonomy): Eukaryota > Metazoa > Chordata > Aves > Piciformes > Indicatoridae > Indicator > Indicator indicator. The sequence continues at coordinate 23,070,522 of NC_072017.1, read as the reverse complement.
CCCCTTGATATATGAAGCTGGATCTTTTTTTTTTTTTTTTTTTTTTTTGGAGATGGGGATGTCTCTCCTGCTCAGTTTTTGAATGGTCAGAAATAATAATTAACAAGTACAAAATAAAATTATAAGGGTAGGAATTTCAGTGGTGGCTGAGAAGGCAAGGCAAGACCCATTTCCTGTTAGGTTTAAGGGAAAGCTAATTTCCTTCAGAAACCTGTTAGTACATTAGGCTGTAACAGTCATGCTGATACTTAGCCAAATGGTATAAGATAAAATGTACTGGACTGTCTGGAGGAAAAAAAAAATATTTTGTCCAATGCCTCTGACAAGACAAAAACAGTTAAACAACTGACTTTTTCATAAGTATGACTTTAAATTGTCATAAGGTGGTAGAAAAATCTAACAATAATTTATCTTAATTACTGTTAATGATATTCACTACTCCCCACTAATTAGGCCAGATATATTTGCACTATAAAGAATGGGGCTATAATGCCTAAACATGTGAAACTACATGACAATTCATCTTTGCTGAGGAGACAAATGAGGTGATAAAGAAGCAATGTGCCAAATCATACTCTCATATTTTGTGGTGAGGCAAAGGTAAAGACAAAGATCTCTCTTCTTCTCACACACAGACCTTAACACTATTTTCTTCTTTTCTGTTGATGAACAACATTTGCTATTACAAAAGAGAAAAATGCATCTGATAACTGCAGGAGGGGAGATCAATAGCAGCAACATGTATGTATGGAAGCTTGTGGGTAATATGATGTTGGGGAAAAGGCAACAGGAAAGAAAGAAAGTAGAAGTAAATGGGAGGAGGGGGGTGAGTTGGTGAGAGCCACGAACTAGATTTTTTTGGTACATAACAGAGAAGCCAAGGTGAGAAAAGGATGTGTGGAGACCTACAGGAGCAAAGTGGTCTATAGTCACTTGACAAAACTCTGCTGCAGAATCTGTAGAGAAATCTGCTTTTCCTGAATCTTCTCACAGGAATCTGTTGATAGAATCGTGTAGTATTAACTTCATGTAATGGCAGATGCACCTAAACATAGACAATCTACACTGTTAACTAAAGATTTAGAGAGCTGTGTGGAAATGTAAGATTGTCAACATGACAGAAACTTATATGGAGGTCAGTCTGCATTTACAGATGAAAATAATATTTTTTTTCCCTATGTTTGACAATTTTAGACTTTCCAAACAGATATTTTGTTCTGGAACACATTAAGTGATATTTAGGATAAAGGGAGGCTGTATCAGGAACTTTTCTGAGAGAGCTATTTTGGGCACTCACCAAGCAGAGAAACCTTCCAGTTCTTGTGCGCAATGAAAATATGAGAGAGATCCTTTAAGGACAAATTCAATACAATCCCTAAGCATTAAGGCCCAAATTCTGTATAATTTGTGTCCCTGAAATCAATGGGCACTAGATATTTAAATGTCTCTGAGGGTCTGAGCAACAACTACTCATATACTGGATTTCAGACCAGATATTGATGCTGAGAACATTTACTCATCCTTTTTTCATGACACCAGGAGAAACAGATGGAATTTCTATCACTGAAGTTTAGTGCAAAAAGAACTAGCTGCTGAGGTTCACTGAAGGTCTTGCAAGCAGTTGCTGTTATTTAGGGTGCAATTCATCTGACCAAACATAAGCATCTGTTTTAGGAGAGAATGAACCAAGTTCTAAATGGCACCACTTAGAGTAAGTGGCTCTCTCCTGACTACAAAGGAAGTCCAGGACAAGTAGCTCAGATGCAAACATCCCCACCATAGACCCCCATGCATAGCCTCTTGAGAAGCTTTTACATTTTATGGAGGATCATATATCTCTTACCATTCCCCAGGATGATTGTTCTGCAGCTCACAGGGCAGGCAGGTGACACTGAAGAACAGTTGAACTCCAGCTCCCACACCAAGCTGCAAAAGCAGTGCTGCAGGAAGAGCTTCTTGCTGAAGGAAGGCTATGCCAGTTGGACATGCTGGGAAAAGGGATTAGCTCTTCAGGGAATGGTTGCAGGTTTTCACTGGAGCACAATGGAGGCTTTCAGATGATTTTAAAAAGTGGGAGCTGACACATTCCTTTGTGTCAAAGCTGGGCAGTATGGATAAGCTGTGTGCACAGATGGTGCTCTGGCTGCTGATCTCATAGCTGTGTGTGATCACATAACAGTTAGCCTTCCAAACATGCCAAACCCCTACCCGCTTTTTTCCCAAGCCTCTTCCCATTCCCTCTCCTCCATTCTAAAATACCCCCAGTAATTAAAATTCCATCAATCTCTGGAAAACGTGGGTGTGAATAAGAGGCAATTACAAAAGAAAACCACGAGTTCATTTAGAAAACTGCCAGTTCAGTTGTGAGTGGGAGGCAGACTCTTTATAGAAGTATGAGTGCTTTTCAACCTTGTGAAACTAGGCTGATAAGCTTAACTTGTTCACAAGCAGTGCCATCAGTCACAAATGGGACAGTAAAGTTTCACCTGTGGCACCTGCAATTTCAAGTGTCCTGCCAGTGTTTCAGCAAGGAAGAAGATGGAGCAGCTGAACCTTTAAGCATTTCTGGATCTTAGTGTATGAGTCATGTGATTACAGTTGAGAAGAGGACTGCACAGGTTTAGCCTAGAACAGATGTCCTTCAGAAGTTCCAAAACTGTGACAGAGTGCACAAAAGAAACAGTAAACACTTAATTTTTAAAATGACTTGAAGTGATAGGAGGTATGGAAAATGATCCCTTTACACTTCTTCAGCAAAGTAATTTCTCAAGGACAAGAAATGTTTACAAATGAAATCCATTACTACAGTGCCATCTATTACTACCGAATGGCATTATTCCATAAAATGGCACAGAGGCACAGAATTACTCTGGGTCAAGGCAGTGAGTGGTTCAGCACAGCTTGCAAATTCTGTGTGCTTGTGAAAAAAATGAACTAAAATAATGTGCTGAAAACGTACGAGAATTCACTGACTTTGAACATGTGGAAAAAGACTGACTTGGCTCTTGGCAATTGTATCACTGTCCCATGACCTGCAAGTGATAAAATGTCAAATGACACAGTTCCATACGTTACTGAAAATTGGGTTTAATTGCATCTTATATTTAAGCTCGCACAATATATTTTACATGGCATTACACATCAGACAGCATTGTGTTGTACACTCTCAGAAGAACTGTCTTCATTCATGGATGTCATTATTCCACACAGTAATTTAATCTGTGGCATGTTGTCCTCTCCACATCGATTCTTCCACGCATCTCTTCAGGACCTGCATGCTAACCATACCAATAATCATCTACATCTTAATGTAGGCTGACTGAGCAATGGTCAAAAGATGACACATTTCCTTGACCTTAAAAGCAATCTGAGAAAGTTCCTTTCTCATGGAAACAGTATCAAATTGCAACAAAAAAACCCAACTCCCAAACTCCAAAACAAAACAACAAAACCAAAACCAAAAAAACCCCACATACAAACAGCCCCCTCAAAACAACCAAAAAACAAACAAACCAAAACCCCAAAGCAAGCAAACAAACCAAACAAAAAAACCCAAACCAAACCAAATCCAAAAGATCCACCAACCAAACGAAACACCCCCCCCCCAAAAAAAATATGGATTTTTTTTTCAAAAATAAGATCGTTAAAATATATTTGTGAGCAATGCATAGCCAGATGCATGCTCTATGCCCTCTCTACAGGGAGATGAGAATGCCTGGAAACTTTACTATTAGTTTTCTACATTCTAAGAAATGTAACTTGGAGAGGGAAGAACACATACAGAGTAAGTGTTTTCACCCTCCCATCTTAGTTCTGTTTGTCCCAAAGACAAATAATTCAACACTTCTACAGATTTCATCAGCATGTCAAAAACTGAGCTTGAAGACCAACTAAGTTTTGTGAGCATACATAACTTTTTGAAATCGTTACAAGAATAACTTTTAGGCAAAGCAAAGGGTGACTGGCATTGCTGCTTTTAAGAGCCAAGGCTTTTCAAAATTAGAACTAACTGACACACAATCCAGCATACAGCAAGCAGATACAGTTGACTCACTTTTGGAAAATCATGTAGAGATGTATTTTTTCGCAGCTACCGGACGCTGTGGACTGAATTGTGTATGATATTCAAGCTGTAAGCTGTATGAATCTATTGTGGGAATCTATTGTCTATGGTGAATACTCTAAAAATAGGGTATGCTTGCCTCAGAAGCCTCTAAAAGCCTCTAAAAACTCTTTAGAAATGGCATCAACAGGTTGTATACCAGACTTTCAATATCTTAACGAAGTGTCATTTTCCACGTTATGTATTGGAACGTACAGAAATCTCTGTGTTTAGAAAGAAATACAATTAAGTAAAAATAGGACTTTATGAATTTGAAGAAAAAACTGCCTAAAATGTGAGTAACAGAAAACTCTGTAAAATTCCTTGTAATTTTTAATCCATTTAAATGTTTGGTTAGCCTCTTTGTATGACAGAAAGCAGATCTTAGTCATGGTTCAGTAATTCTGGCTGAGTAAAGATAAGACTATAGAAAACCTTATGAAGAAATGACCATGTCTATATTCTCTACATATTGGTAAAGAGAATGAATGAGATGACAATGCAGTCCAATGAAGCAGTAGACTTTAAAGGAAAATAATATGACTAGTTATTTAAAGACTGTATCCTAGTGATGTAAGGACAAAAGGCTGTGTTAGTGAACAACTGTAAATGTTTTTAATATTTTTTTTTCTTAGGTGAGCTACTTGACTTCACAGTTTTAACTTCCTTTGAATGACGCAAGTGCATGGCGGTATGCTAGATGCTTTGAGAAGACCAAAACAGAGTGCTTTGCTCTGCAGCCTTGTCTTACATGGAAACAGTGCAGAACTCAGTCACAGTCTGTGAGCAAGCAGGCAACTGAAATGAGCCTTTGATGGTATTAGGTCTCTGAACTAGATGCACCGAACTGACTGTTTAACCAGCACTGGCTGCGACATACAATTAGCAAGATGAAGTTGATACTCAATGCATACATACCTATTTCTCACATTCCCTTAGTCATCTAACACACTTGTTTATGAATATAGCTATTTGTTATTACTGCATTTGAAAAAGAGAGACAGGTAGAACCTGTGAGTCTGAGTCTAAACTAAAAGTGAATGAGAACAAATAACATTTTATAAATTTATTCCAAATTATTCACAGATCTCTATAAGTAGAAACTTCATTTTTTAGAGTAGAAACTTCATTTTTTAGCTACTTCAACACTTTTGTTATGGCTTTTTAAGCAAGAAAAATCTTGATCCTGTATAATTGTATACTATATGATATCCATGTTGACACTTATATACAAGACTCAAGACACATTCCCTCTCAAGGTCATGTTTTCAGGCATTATTGTTTTTCTTTCCAACTTATTTTAAAAGACTGTCAGTGTTTTGAAGAATGCTTCATTCCTTATGACCTGACTCATTCCAGGACAATCTGCATGATTAAGGACTGGCAGAGTTTGGCTCAAGCAAGTAGCATACAGCACAGCACTGCTTTTAAAGGCCAGTGCTCAAGGGGCAGTGGCTTCTTTTAGACTCATTCTTTACAGTAAATGAAATAAGGACAACATTGTCTGGGGACAGGTGATATGAGAGCTGCTGCCTCTTCTTCCTTGCTGATATTCATCAAGCCTAATTTATCACTCTGGTAATCTGATGTTGGACAATTGATGGACAAAGACTGGCAACTCTCTCTTAGTTCCATGACTGAAATAAAAGTCATTATTGCCTCAAGTCTGGGTACTACATGCAGACCTTTCTTTTGCTTCTGAGAACTGGCAAATTCTGAGGAGCTGGTAGAAATATTTATTATTCACTTAAAAAAACCTCTACATTTGACAAGACAATTTTCTAACATTGAAGAGAGTTAAACAGATAGTGCTGGAGGTAAGCTGTGCATGTTAAATTTCTTACATCCTGCCATACGTCCGTAAGTGTGATTTACAGCAGCAACAACATATGTCCAACAGATTTTTTTTCAAGTTGTTAAGCTAAACTATCTGTATTTCACCTTGGTGCATATACATATCCACAGCAAAAGCTCATTTATAGGTTTGCCTTAAATAGGAAGCTGGGATTTAAAGTTCATGTAGATCATTTATTTAGCACGAGCCAATTTACACAGTCTAACTTGTAGTATATTGACACATAGTAAGAGTGCAGTTAGCAGGTTGAGAAGTGACTATTCCCATCTGTTCACCAGTTATGAGACCACATCTGGAATACTGGTTCCATTTTGGGGTTCCCAGTGCTAGAAAGACATTGACAGACTGGAATAAGTTCAACAAAGGGCCACCAAGATGACTGAGGATGGATCACACAATCGTCAAAGTGGGACTGAAGGAAATGAATTTACTCAGCCCCAGAGAAGGTTAAAGGGAAATCCTACTGTCCATAAAACGAGAAACATAGGGCTAAGATAAAAGGCATTTGGTAAAAGCAGAAATATGGGAAACTGAATTGGTACAAGGAAATTCTGTCTTACTGCAAGGGTTGTCAAACCCTGGGGTGGACTGCTCAGTGAGCTATTATCTCTCACTTCAGAGATATTAAAAATTCTAATGGACATAGCCTGGGGTAACATGCAGCATCTAGACTTGCTTTGATCGTGAGGTTGGGTGAGAAGGCTTCTGAAGAAGAGAAGGCTTCCATTCAACCAAATGGTTCTGTGATTCAACAACTGATGTCTTGTCATGGTTTATGGATGACAATGTAAGTGCACACAAAGAAAAGCATCCACAGGGGCTTTAAAGGTGATCACTCAGGAGTACATTTCAGATTGAACAACCCATTTGCTATTGCACTCTATCTGTCCTTGATGTTAGTGTTTTCACAGGCTTTTAGTTCAAGGTAGCATTTATGGGGTCCTTCACAGCCATTTTTAATGAGCAATAAAAAAGGACTGTTGTTTATTAGAATTGAATTTCCATTAAGCATTTCAGTTGTGACTGAATACAGAATCACCATGGAACATTAAATAACACTTTCTCTCCTTTGTGTGAGAAGCCAGTGCCTGTTGGCTAAACAGATTCTAGGAACTTGCATGTCTTTCTCCAGGAGTTTGGAAATAAAATTGAGGAACAACTTTTCCTTAGCTACGGGATACTCAGATTATTTGATCTGAAGAGATTGCAAAACTTTGCAGCATTTCACTACGCTTTCTGAGACATTAGGAGCAGCAAAAATACATCTTAAGCTAGAGTGTGCCAAGTACAGCACAATAGTAACTCCCCGAGATGAGTGAAAGGCCGCTGTTGGCTACTTGTAAGAGAAGGAAAGGGAAGAACTGCAGGCTATTATAGCCATATATTATACAGGATCTTTAATTAGTACAACTCATGGCTTGCATTTATGTCTGCTAGTAAAACAAAAAATAAAGTCTACATTTAAATTGGGTTGGGAAATGAAATAAACAGGGATAGGATAATTGAAGCTCCTGGCTCTTTATTTAGTCTATTTTGCAAAAAGCTAGGAGCATTCCATTTATAGTCTCAGAAGTGCTGAAGGACTAAGAGCAAGGCCCTTCATAAAGAGATTGCCTAAATTAGTAAAGACCTAAGGCGATTCTCAAGACATGTTTTTAATTTAAGAAACAACTCTATATTGCAAGTTATTCCTTGGTATTCCATTCACATTTTGTCCTCTGATAAGAGCATAATATTGAGCTATAACCAAAGCAAGCAGCATTATCTTTGATGGAGGAAGAGATTTTGTTCACAAACTCTTTTGGAAGGAGCACACAAGAGGAAGGATGAGGTTGCTGATCCTGAAAGTACTTGAAATATTAATGCAAATTTACCTGAGCGATATAAAGTAAAGCAGCATTCCTCTTCTGGATAGCAGCTTCTGTAAGGTTTGGGGTAAAAATTGCCCAAGCATCAGTGCTGTAGCCACAGAGTAAGCAAAGCATCCTGATTCCTCCTCTTGGGATCAACAACTAGGGATGAAGAATCATACAATGAACTAGGGTCTCCAACTATGCACTGAGATGACACTCCATTGAACCTCAGAATTTATGCCTGGAAGAGTAGCATCAGGCACATAGAAAAATACTAGGTAAATAGTATTGATGGGTTTAACAAAGCTAGACCCTACCAGAAGGGCAGTAGTGCTCGCTGGAGATAATCCTCAGTGAACCTGGCTGGCAAGAGAGATTATTTGAAAGGTTACTAAACACAGAACCAGCTAAACAGCAGCTGTTGTCTTTACCTTTGCAGCCTTGTAAATAAATATGCAATCTTTTATTTTGCTCTTTGCAGAATATACAAATGCATTATTCATCCTTACACCTGCTCTGGCAGCATCCCTGCGAGGAACAGAAAATATGTGCGAGCTGTTTGGAGCAAAGGCGTCGCCCTTTACACTGCTCCAGGAGGTAGTGTGGGGACCGGGAAAACTAGGAGACAGGGTCAGGCGTGAGGGGTGTACATCAGCTCGGACCAAGCATAATCCCCCTTCCTCTACCCTCCTTTTCACATTGTCAGTGCTGCCGCTGTTGCCTCTTGAGTGAGCCACAGCCGATATACCACGACACCGCGTCCCGCAGCACCTCTCGTCGTGCCTGGAGCCCAGCGGGTGGACCCGCGTCCCACCTTCCCGTCCGTCCGTCCGTCCGTCCGTCCGTCCGTCCTCTGCTGCGGCTGCGGCGCCAGCACCTCGCCCCGCCCGAGCCCTTCTCTAGGCGGCAGGGCCGGGCCGCCCTGTCCCGCCCCGTCTTGTCCCGCCCCACCGGCATGCAGAAGCCGCCGCCGCCTCCAAACTTTCGACGGACCGCAGCGTGCCGCGTCGCTGCCCCATCGCCAGGTTGGAACGAGCCGCCCCGGTGAGTATGCGAGGGGAGGGCGGCGGCAGGGCTGATGAGGGAACGGTGCAGTGCCGTGCCGCGGGAGGCGGGAGCAGCCGCTGCTCTGCTAGGCGAGGGAGCTCGGCTGCCTGCCCTGCTCTGGGAGACCGGCTCCTTTGGCAGCAGCCAACGGCGGCCGCTGTCGCCTCCCGGTCTGGGAGAGAGGTGAAAATGGGATGGAGGGAAGCGAAGAGCGCGGCTGGCGTGGGGCAGGGGCGGGCTCCCGGCAGCTCCCGGGGACGGATGCCCTCACCCGGGCGAGGCGCTGGGGGAGCGGGCGGGCAGCGGTGGCACCGAGAGCCACGCTTGCCACCACCAGCGGCTCCAGCAACCCCAAACTCCTACCCAGCGCAGGTACTGCAGTCCTGGTGGAAGTGTTGCTTGCTAATGGCATCGCGTGTTCTGCGATCAGAAGCGGTCTGAACCGTCTGTGGACCTTCCTTTGCCGAAAGTTAGGTGCAATTTGATGCCCGCCCCTGGGGGTCTGACTGATGGGGGAAAAAATGGGAAAAAAACCCTCCGGTGCTCTGCAGCATTCAAGGTGTGCAAATAAATACTATCAGCTGGAGAGTTAATACCAAAAAGAGCAGAAAGAGTCCCATCAAGCAGTATCTGAGTTATCAAATGCCATGTCAGTTCCCCCCCCAGCTGACAGCAGCTGATGCTTTGCTCACTTAACTGACCCACCGACTATGTCAGATTTGTCCAACGTATTCATAGCTTGATGGCACACCATCTCATCGCTGCCTGAAACCCTACTCGTCCCTTCTCCCTCCCTCATTTTTACCTTATTTACAAGACCAAAACACCTTTTGTCAGTCCAAACAGGGCAATTACAAATAAAATAGAAGTGACAGAACAAAAGAAGGCTTTGATTAAAAAAAAAAAAAAAAAGAAAACAAAAAGAGGTTGGAAATAGATTTCAGTAGAACGGCAGGGAGTAGAGAAACAAGTGGAAGTATTTTGAGGAAGAAAAGGATGTTACATTTTTTGAGCTGTGTCCTCCTGCCTGGATTTACGGCAAAGAAGGGAAAAAAAAAAAAAAAAGTGAAATATGCCTTCCCTCTCACCCTTCTACTATAAGGTGTAAATATGACCTGCTCTTATTTTGCACTGAAAAAATTGCAAGATTTTGGAGCACCTGATAATCCTGCGACCTCACCAAATCTCTAATAATATATGCAAGCATAATTCTTGGATGTAGGTACACAGGTTTAAGGAAAAAGCAGAGTTCTGAACGTCATCATAGCCTTGGCCATGCAAATTGTGGTGGGTCTTTTCCATTTTTAACCTGGTGGACTAAAGGAGTATTGATGAGGAATCCCTTCCTGCCAGCCATGCTTAAGCTAGTAGTTGAGAACTGATTATATTAGTAAAATCTGCAGGATAAGAGTGTATGAACAGCTGGCACATCATGGCTAGGTGTTCTGTGGTGTTTCACACGTCAGGCTTAAACTGTTAACTGTACAGTAAATGTAGCCTAAACAGTGTATCATAATTGTAACCAGTTTAGTTGTGGGAAAAAAACCACATTTCAGTTCATGCTTGCTTTTGCATAAAGAGCTTGCAAGGAGAATTTTTTGGGGATATTGTGTAGGATGCAAGTAAACACAAAATGCTCAGTCACCTACTGGTAGACAAGCTTTGTCAATATAGAAGATTACACCTTGTCAATATAGAAGATTACACCTAAGGATGACAGTGACAGTTAATGGGTACAGAGGTAGGGATGAAAACCTACAATGAAGTGGATCTAATTATTATTTAAAAAAAAAAAAAGTTTAAAAAAGCCACATGAAACTGAAGGCATCAATGGCTACACTGTCTATTTAGGCAGATCTGAATTTAAGCTGGACTAAGCTATGTAGAACACCTGATGGCATGAAAGTGACATTTCTTCTCTACTCTAGCTTTCTTTATGGAATGCATGAGTGGTGAAGTAGAGTTAGTAACTCAGGTTTGGCTTTCCCTTCAGTGGTAAACAGTGGTGAACAGTGCGTTTTCTTTGTGTGCTGGCAGTTTCTTAGTGTTTTCCCCAGTCAAACCGTGAAGTTCCCAGATGCAGGGTGCTCACTTAGCATGCCACCCATGGTCTGCTCAATCTGCATGGGGACATGCATGTTTTACATAGGAGTGAAGTCCAAGGCAGCAAATAACTGTAGAACATCCATGTATCCAACTGTGCCTACCGTCTTAGGCCAGCATAGAATTTGGCACAGCCTGTGTAGGGAAGGCAACAAAATGTGACTTTGATGCCAGTGGTGAAATTCTTACTGACATCAGCAGGGGAATGATTTGCTGTCCTCTGACTGCAGTCAGAAATGAATCATGATTGGCAGCCTTCAAGGAGCTGTGTTTTCTCAAACGTTACACAGAAAGGAAATGCTATGTATAACTGACTTTTAATTATTCCTTCAGTCAATTTCAGCATGAATAGGTTACATGGTCATTTCAGAGAAACACTATTATTTTAATTCTGTTAGAGTGGTATTTTTGCTTGCCTTGTGGCACAAACTTTCCTAAAAGAAAGTTTCTTAAAGAAAAATGTCAGCAATTAGTTCTCTGGTATTAAGGAGGGCCATAAACCTATAAGAATCGAATAACTATTTAATGGAAACACTTTTCATTAAGGAAAAGCTGAAAGATTATTATGCTAATAAAGTCTGGATGGTGCCATTCCATGTAGAATTCCCAAAGGTATTAATGGAAATTTTGTGCTAAATCAGCAGTAGTTTTAGGTATTGGATTGTGAAAAGTGATATGCTTCCCAGCAGGATCTTAATCCTCTACATTTACTTAGGCAAACTTTGTCTTTGAAATGCTTTTGAAATCTGTCCCAATTTTCAGCAGGAGTCATGCCTGAATAATATTGCAGGATCAGGCTTCATATGTAAGTGCAACAGAATTCAAATATATTAAGACAGATCTTCTCTTAATCCTGTGATGCAGAACGTGGGTCAGAAGGGGAAAGAGATGTAGCTTTAGCTCATTACTTTTTGTCTTAGCCACTGTGTACTGACTTCTCCACATATTCTTGTACTATTTCCTTTTCAGGGACAGCTCTGTTGCTTATACTAGGCTGCTGCAAGGATGGGGCCTCTAGAAGCAGCAGGAGAAGAAAACCAGACAGATGAAACAAAAATGGAGCTGTTCACCAAGCTGCACTTGCCAAGATACACCACACCGCTCAACGAATTGGCTCTGGACCCTAAACCAGAACTGAAGGACAGTACAACGCTAGTTGAAGTACAAATAATCCTGATCTTTGCTTACTGCTCCATCATCCTGCTAGGGGTGATCGGAAACTCTCTTGTGCTCCATGTGGTCATCAAGTTCAAAAGCATGCGCACAGTGACTAACTTCTTCATTGCCAACCTGGCTGTGGCTGACCTGCTGGTGAATACATTATGTCTGCCCTTCACTTTGGTTTACACGCTGCTGGGAGAATGGAAGCTGGGCCCGGTCTTGTGCCACCTGGTGCCGTATGCCCAGGCTCTTGCTGTGCACGTGTCTACTGTTACTTTGACTGTGATTGCTTTGGATCGGCATCGCTGCATCGTCTACCACTTGGAAAGCAAAATCTCTAAGCGGATCAGCTTCCTGATTATAGGAGTTGCCTGGGCAGTCAGTGCCCTGTTGGCAAGTCCTCTGGCCATCTTCCGTGAGTACTCGCTGATTGAGATCATTCCTGACTTCAAGATTGTGGTCTGCTCTGAGAAGTGGCCAGGGGAGGGACAGCTCAACTATGGCACCATCTACAGCATCTCCATGCTCCTTATCCAGTATGTGCTGCCCCTGGCAGTCATCTCCTATGCCTACATCCGTATTTGGACCAAGCTCAAGAACCATGTTAGTCCTGGGGCAGGGAATGACCATTACCACCACCGGCGGCGGAAAACCACCAAGATGCTTGTGTGTGTGGTTGTGGTGTTTGCTGTCAGCTGGCTGCCATTTCACACTTTCCAGCTAGTCAGTGACATTGACAGTCAGGTATTAGACCTGAAAGAGTACAAACTGATCTACACAGTATTTCATGTCATTGCCATGTGCTCAACATTTGCTAACCCCCTTCTCTATGGCTGGATGAATAATAACTACAGGACGGCCTTCCTCACGGCCTTCCAGTGTGAACAGCGGCTGGACTCCATCCACCCTGAAGTATCAGCAGCTTTCAAACCTGGGAAGAAATTAGAAGCAAAGAGGATTCAATTCCCAGGCGACTCTTTCACGCAACCTACCAATGTCTAAGATGCCTGAATTTAAAATAGGAAGGAATATGTTGTGGACAAAGGGATATATCCATTTTGACACATGTGTTTTTAATGCATGGTTTTATTCATAAAAGGTGAAAGAAAAATAGCAGGAAAGTCAGAGAAGGTGGTATAATTTGGTGGTAGTAGATTGGCATCAGGAGTATGTAACTATACAGTTGCAGGGACATAAAAGGTTGATGCTGTTTATGGCTTTCTCTAAGAGGGTAAGAGGAACTCCCATCCGTCCTGTTTGTCAAGTCTAAATGACAAAGGCAGAGTTTACTGTCTTTGCTGTAAAATTTGTAGCACAGCTGATTCGTAGCACAGGACTACTGATGTTGGGAGCAGGTAATTTTTACCTCAGATATGGAGATCAGAGGGAGCAGAAGTCTGCCAGAAGAATGAAGCTTGTGGGAGGGGAATGGGCTGTCCTGATTAAAACTCGAGCTTTTTAGACCCCTTCTCTCCCAGAGACATCTTTTACACATATAAGAGAATTAGGAACAGAAATATGTTGCTTGGTTTTGGCTTGTACTCAAATACTTGAAACTGGAGCATTTGAAATGGGTTTGGGGAAAATCCAAACCAAACCCAAAACCCCACCCAAACAACAGATTCAATGTGAAGGAAGGTCAATTTTTTTACATAAAGTGGGATTGGATCAGTCAAATGGGGTTAAAAGTCAGTTCTTAAGAGCCAGCTGTGGTTATGCTAGTGAGAAAATCACAAGCCTGTGACCTGATCAGTCATTCCCCGCAGATCCTGACCTTTCACAGCTCACAAATGCAGTGCTTTAAAGTGGCATTTGAGGGCAGGGGATGCAGGCTCAGATCTTCTGTAAGCCTTTCATAAACTGCCAATGTTTTAATTTTCAGGACCTGCTTAAACGTCTGACATGTTATTAACTCCACAGGTTTTGAATTGTTGCTGCTTTCTCCATGGATAATAAAACAGCAGATAATTTTGATCCTCTGGAAATGCTGCTAAATGGTAATGTGCTTTTCCTTGTTGTGGTTTTATGTCACGCACTCATCTCATCTTGGAGCTTTTTCCATCTTTAGCCTTTGTAAAAATTAAGAACATCTGGATGACTGTAACCTAATAACAGTATGCTAGGTTTATGTGATAATTTATCAGTTATTCTGCATGATGTAGTTAATAGCTGAATTCCTTTTTTGCTCAGGTATAAAATTTTAATCTGTTTACTATGTTGTACACAGCAATGTTCAACTCTTCTGTGTCTTTATTTAGCCTCTTTGAACTTTTTAAAGAGACTAAGAAAATTTCAATCCATGTTTATTCCAAGCTGCCCTGTTGCTTATCTAGAATAAAATAAGCATGGTACTTTCACTTGGCTTCACTTTCTACAGATACATTTCAGTTGCCTCATTTTTTTTGCCTCTCCATTTTCCATTGTTCCTAAATTCATCTTCTTCCCTCTTACAAATTAAAAAACCAACAAAGCTCCAGATTTTTATCTAGTGCAAAAACTCATTTTGTATATGCATTATTTGACACCATCCTCTAAATACCTATGAAATCATTTGGACTTGGATTTCATGGGCAGAGAAGAGAGGTCTAGAGAATTAGCTAGTGTTTACTCAAGCAGGAAAAAGTATCCATCATACTTAAATAGTTCTACAAAAATAGATTCTCGGCCATGTTGAGAGCCTGATATTGGCCACAAGTTATTTTTGTCTGACTGTTAATAATATTCAAAACTTAAGCACAAAACTATTATGGGTAAGGAAGGATTACAGAATTGTGCAATTATTATGGACATCAATCATATGTATCAGTTACAGTTGACTCTGAGTCCTTCATCAAGAGTATTATTGCCATAAATAGCCTCCTTTATTTAAAAAGCAAATGATTTAAAACTTCTATTTCAACTCCTTTAAGTCTGTTAGAGTGTGGTATATAGACAGTTTGGAAGTGACCATGACTGTGTTCTAAAGATGCTGGGCTAATTCTCCCTAATTTTAAGTCTGCTTTGTGTCATACTGTATAAAAGTGCTTAATTGCAAACTGTCTTTTGGTCTATCTTTATTTTACCGCCTCCTGAGCCTTTTCTGCAGCCATCATGTTGAACGCAAGTCAGCGCACCGACTTATTGTGTTGCTTTTCTCTCTGCTGTGTGGAGGTGGTGTCCCATGGGTCAGTACCCACTTCAGAGTCACAAACCTCCATGCAATGTCCCACTGCAGGGTGTGGATTTTACTGCTGCCTCTTGAAGACAGGATATAGAAGCAGCAGCATGCACAACCTGCTTAGTTGCTGTTTGAGGCTTGACTTCTGAATGAACGCAGTTATGTACTTTAGTATCCCTTAATGTTGTAGGAACATTAGGTGATTTTCTCACTAAAACCACTGAAGTAGCAACATCCTTCAGAGTTGCCCCAAATCCCAGCCATCAGAAGAATGTGGAAACAACAGGGTTTGTCCCCATTTCTCCTAAGGGAAAGTGAACCTATGAGCATGCTGTAACTACTGGACTGAGAAGCCTGCAGGGGAGCCTCCGCCCTGCCTGAAATAGGAACCAGAATCCAGGTCTCCCCATTCACCTGTTAGTGCTTTAATTAGTTTTTTGAAAACCATTCTATTATCTTTTTTTTTCCGTTGAATACAAGTTTTATACAAAGCCAAAGCACACCAGCAGCAACCCTCATTGAAGAATTTGCAAGTACATGGTGGGGAACCCAAAATTAAATGTCACTGCTGATTCAGGGCAAGAATTTGAACAAACACACCTCAGTCAGAGCTGTGCAAAAGCTGTTTGATAAGGTTAAGTTTATTCAAATAATTGTTGCCCCACAGTTGGCATGACCATGCCTTGTATAAAATGTGTAATGGACATTTCCAAAATATTGATAACAAGTTAGATAATGCTAATAGTAATAACAAAGGAAAATGTTATCTGCATTTTATCTGTCAGACCACAAAAGAACCACTGGATTCACAGATTAGTATAATCCATTTCCTTGCTTCATAGTTTCTAAACTCCCTTCGGGATTTTTCATATATTAATCCAGATAATAACCATAAAGGATTAATTTTGTCTTTAAATCCCTGGGTTATTTACCTGGTTCTGTCATTATAAATGCCACTCCACAATAAAGGAGCTGCTTTGTGCCAGGTTCTTTGCCCTGTGAAGCTACGAGATTTATGTAAATCTATGCAAGGTTAGTGTTACTGAAAAATCATGGGTTTAATATACTGCAGTATAAATGCTTATTATGCAATTCATAGTGATTTTCATACCTCAATTATTTAAAAAAATATTATTTTAAAATAAAACGAACACAAGAGTAGTGAGAAAATCTGAAGCTGCTAAAACTGGAGAAATAAGTCAGAGGATGAGTGGCTACCTGAGGAAGCATGAAAGAGAGCACAGGAGTGAGGCTAGTGAGAATGTAATTGATTTATAGACTTTCCTTCTTCCCTTAGACTAAGCAGTGAGAGAGACGTGTTCAAATTAAACCAAGGCAAATGAAGACACAGATCAATTAATGCATAAAGGAGACTGTTGCCCAGGGAAACTGAGGACCTTTGAGGAGAAACTTCCATGATCATTTGATCCTTAAAATTTACATAATATTCTCAAGCAAATGAACCTGTATTTATACATTATTTCACCTAAATGCGATATGGGAAAAACAATTCTGTGCTCATAATGTACCTGAAGCGATGGATGTGTTAATAATTCTGGCCAGTACATGGAGTGAATAACACATATGTACTCCTCATAAACTCGTTTCAGTTGGGATGTATGAAAAAATTGGTGCTTGGGTTAAAATCTTTCACCTATCAGATTTCACTGAGCTCCTCTGGAAGGAAAAGAGCTTCAATCTATAAAACTTAAAGACTGGAATTCCTTATCTAATGATGGTCACAATTTAGCCTGAAAAAATTATTATATTTTTTACTTTTTTTTTTTTTTTTTCCTGATACTGAATAAGACAAACAGATTGCAGTTTGCCTTTTGGATCCAGAGCTGAATTTGCACAACTGGAGTTTATTTGAAATAGACTTTGATTTGTATACTTCACAACTCTCATAATCTTAACCCTGCTATACAGGTTTTTTTCGACAGTGGGACCTATGCTTACAGGTGCACAAGGCCTATTTCTATTCCTTCAAGGCTACACAGAAAAATAGAAGTCTGAGGCAACTGTCTTATTCACTGCTATCCTCCAAAATTGTATTCAATTAGATATTAAAGTTTGGTGGCAGCGCTGTGACTTTTTAATTTATTTAAAGTAAGCAAGCTGATGAAACAGCTAGCCTTGCTCTTATGGCACACTGGCTCAGCACAAGCCCGTCTTAGAACATGGCCAGAGTTACACAACCATTTGCCACTGAACCAAACCTGAAAACAGGAGCTAAGGTAGAGATACCCTTCCCCAGAGGGCTAAGGGAATCAGTTTTTCAGTGCTTCACATCACTGTTTATGCTGCTGTGAGGACAATGTACACTGCATTTGGCAGTGTTTCATCCCAGTTGCACTCTGATGTGGATTACTCCAGAGTGTAATCATGTAAGTGCTGCAGTTCTGCTGCCTCTCAAGTTCAGTGCAGTCCAGCTTGCAGAGCTCTAGGACAGCTGACAGTAAGTGTCCACAGATGCCCTTTTAGTGAGGACATGGAAGGTATTTACTGACACAGGGAGAGCTAAGATAGCTGTAGGTGAGTAAGTCTGGTGACACTGTAGTCATGGCAGACTTCCCCTCAGGGTGGCTCATCCTGTGTGCCTTAGTATTAGATCGAGGTTTAATCCAGTACCTCTTGCTGTCTCTAGCACTGACATGCCCTAAAGCACCAAAAGCTGACGGCCACTTTGCAATAATATGTAAAACAAGTGCTTGTAGACTCCACCACCTCGTCGGTGCGTTTCTTCCCTGCACCTCCATCAGCTGTACTTCTCACACCAGAACCAAACTGGCAGGGAGATCTACCTGGAAGTATACTTTACATGTAACAAGTGATCATGTTCTTATGCTTACAGCACAAGTACTGGAATGACAGTACACTGGCTGACAGGTGATTATGTGATTATGCCAAAATCTAAATACTTTAAAAGAGAACTGGATGCACTTGTGGGGTGGGAGTGCGCAGCAGCACAACCTCTTCTCTGTTGCTGCAGCATGAAGCAGATACTGTTTTAGGCATTGCTGATAGGGGGGGCCAGAACAAACTCCCTTCCCCTGAAGAACCGCCTCAGTTTAAAATGCAGTGTTCCACAGTCCAGTTTCTCTCATGGGGTTGAACTCCTTGTCAGGAACAGGTGGTTTATGCAGCTCACAGTCACTGGAACATATTGATGAATTCCTCACTTTTGCATAAAAATCTTGTGATACAAAAAGCAAACATAACACATTTTCTATTTTGCAACCTCATCATCTTTATCTCAAACAAAGGAGCTAATGACTTCCTTGCATTTGGTGGGCCATTTGATGGTGTAAAGGACTTGGAAACTGTAAAGGACCAGGCAAAAATAGAAGAACATTTCCTGAGCATGGGCATCTAACCCTGCTTGCATTGAACTACACAGGAGTTTCTTGTGTTTTCAGGCATACTTGAATTTTAAAGTAATTTAGCTGCTGGCTGATTATTTTGAAATTAGACCATAAAACAGGTCTGTAAAAATTTGCTTAGGACTATTATTTTTTAATTTTTTTTTCTGACAAATTCAGCAAAAAGCACAACTCCAGCAAATCACTTTATTAAATCCAGTAGCTTTTTTCTAAAGAAAATGTTTACTAGTCTTATGAAATGTGCTATTTGTGGAGACAAATCTGTCAGAGCAAACTTTCAGTTTGGTTACTGGAATAATACTGTACGAAACAGCTAAGACCCTTTAAGAAACTACTTCATCAATACTGATTTTAAATGTGTGGGCTCTGTTTCACCCCAATTTTTTCTTTTATAGCTATTGAAACTGTTAGCAAAAGAGAAGGAAAATTGGCGTCCCTCTACTAGAGAGGGGAAAACCAGGGCACAGACAAGTAAAAGGATTGCTGGGTGTCATGTGGTCCACACTCATTGCCTGTGGCAGTGCCTGTGTGTGGGTGCATCTTGCTATGCCAGATGGCTAGGGCTGAAGGCTTCCGCAGTCTCTGTAGAAACAAGCTGGGAGTCCCTCCGACTATTATTTTGCTAAATAAAACAAGAATAGAAAATTAAGCTGAGCAGTATGCTGCTGATAGTCCACACTACTGAATTAACACGCTCCTTGGCACTGTTTTGCACTCTGCCAACTAGCATTCTCCCAGAGAGACTTTATACACATGCAGAACAGGCTGTACATGGCAGACCATGTGGCCAAGACTGATATGGTTCTCTCTCCTTCAGCACTGTCCTGTCATAGACGGTGATAGGACCTCAAACAGGTGCTCAGTGTCACCTCTGAGCATATAGCACACACCAACGGGTTCATGCCATGAAAACCCTTTGCTGCTGGGCTGCAATATGTCTCTCCCTCGATTCAAAAAGTGTTTTGAAGATAAGTCTGAGGGATAAAGGGATACCACACAAGATACAAAGGAGACCTAAAGACTAAAACCCACGGAATTTGTAGGAGAGCTACTACTGATATCCATTATGTGACCCCAGGGCCAGAAGAACTGTGCGCTGCCACATTTTATTGAGCTATAGCTCTGTGTTTGAATTTCACTGTGTGGTGGAGGATAAGGCTATGTGTAGGCAGCAAAGATTTTCCTGAGTACTCAAACACCAACCTAATTTAGTAGTATAGTTGTGGTTGTTGTGAATAGCAAAGGTAATACTAGAATGCCATAGCTCTCTGAAAGCAAAAAATAAGAAAAAAAAGAAGGCCAGTGGCATCCTGGGGTGTATTAGAATGGGAGTGGTTAGTAGGTCAACAGAGATTCTCCTCCCTCTTTGCTCTGCCCTCATGAGGCCACATTTGGAATATTGTGTCCAGTTCTGGGCCCCTCAGTTCAAGAAGGACCTCAGTGAACTGCTTGAAAGAGTCCAGTGCAGAGCCACAAAGATGGTGAAGGGAGTGGAACATCTCCCTTATGAGGAAAGGCTAAGGAAGCTGGGGATCTTTAGCTTGGAGGAGACTGAGAGGCAACCTCATTCATATTTACAAATGTGTGAAGGGTGAGTATCAGGAGGACAGAGCCAGGCTCTTCTCAGTGATGTCTAACAACTGGACAAGGGGCAATGAGTGCAAGCTGGAGAATAGGGGGTTCCATGCAAACATAAGAAAAACTTTTTCACTGTGAGGATGACAAAACACTGAAACAGGCTGCCCAGAGAGATTGTGGAGTCTCCTCTGGAGACATTCAAAACCCACCTGGACACGTTCCTGTGTAATCTCTTCCAGGTGATGCTGCCCTGGCAGGGGGGTTGATGATCTTTTGAGGTCCCTTTCAACCTCTACCACTCTGTGATCCTGTGAAATATTTTTGTCCCATTGTCAATATAGCCATCCAGCATTACGGCTGTTTACTTGCTTTCCACAGCACTTGTAGCAGGTATAAACTGTGCATTTATGTGTATATGATGTATATTCGTATCTACCTCTATCTATATAAAACAAAATGAGGCTGCAGTCTCAAAGAGCTTAAAGCCTATGTACTTAGCTTAGAGATCATGGTTACTCACGTGATTACTTGCAGTAGAGGGACGTGGCAACACAAAAAGTCATGGAAATTGTACTAGTCAGTATTATACACAGAGGGCCAAGAAACCCCTGCTTCTGTAGCTGACTGGTGAATCATCTTAAGCCATGAAGAGTAATGTCAGGGAGAAGCAGAACTAGAGATAAAGGTAGACTATAACAAAGGCAGCCACAGCTTATGGCAAGTTTTCTTCCTTCAAGGTTGAAAATCCATGGTTAGCTGGGTTAACTGGAATTGAAGGTAGAAAGAATGGAAACAAGGACAACTCATGACATTTGGGATCCTAATTTTTATTTGCTTGCTTTATTCTAACAGGGAAACAAAAGGGCTGCTCTCTAACTCTATGTATAATTGACTACCAAGACACAGATTGAAATAAATAATACTGCCCTGCATAATTGCTATTCAAAAGCTTAAGCCTGAAATACACCCTAGAAGGATGCTTGCAGGTTTAGTATTCCCATTCATGATCCTTTTCTTTTTTAGTACTTGTGCCTATGCTATGAATGCTGATTTTTAGTATCAGAAGAAGTTGCCTTTCTGAATCTTAAGTTAGCTGGAAACCTCAATGGTGTTTTGGCTTATTCTTGATAAACTGCTGTTTAGTGTCTCATAACCTCTTCTTCTAGTTTAGGCTATAAGAACACGCAGTAACATCCTCTAACATTACTTCTTGTTTATTATTTAGCTATTATTGATAAACTCTTCATAATCTTATATGCATGTGTTGCATATGTATGATAGCTCATTGCTGGTGTCCCTGTTTTTTTGTTCTATAGTAGAATACAGCTGTACCAATCAATTAAAAATAAAATGAAAAGTCCAATCCTTCATTTTTATTGCTTCGTTTACTGCTCTTCTGAAACACAATACAAGTGATGCCAGAAATTTTCTCTCTCTTTGTGAGATTATATATATGGGAGGTATTGTGGTAGTTTGGTATGTGTACAGCTTGGTACTATAGAGCAGACTGGCTGCATAGTGCTTAAATTTTGCTTTCTATATAAACCATCCATGCCTGCAACTTCAACAACTACTTCAAATCACTATGCACAACCCAGTAATACTGCATCAACAAGGCAGCAGAAGGAGCTTTCTGGGTGCTTAATGGGACAAGAGGGCAGGATGAGGTGGTTTGCATCACTCACGTGGCTCCTGACAGTCATGTACTTTGAAAGACACTGAACTTCAGCCTAGGAAGGTATTTTGCTTGCCTGTTTTGTCCTGTTACACAGAAAGTTACTTGTCCTTTCTGGTGCAGATGAGCACTCATCACATGGGCTCTGCTGCCTTCTGGGCCTTCCTGCTGGCAGCACTGTAGTGACCTTGAAACACTCCCAATTTCACCTTGCAATGTCTATCTCCACACCCAGTTTGCTATAAAAGAGATTTTCCTCTTGGGATCTACAAGTGACAGTCCTTAAGCACTGGTTTATAGCATTATGTCTGTAAAAATCCAAAACAACTGACATTCAAACAGCAGGAAAGAGGTACAGAACTACAGCTTTATCACAGTAGGGCTTCCTGTTTAAATCAAAGGAAATGCTGACTTGCCAAAGTAAATCAGGTAAAATGGGAAATGTCAGAACACTGATGCCTTTTTTTTGCTATGTTGATAATTTCAGGGTAGAAACTGCACTCATGTTTTTCTATTAAAGTTCCACCTGACTAGCATCACAGCCACTGAGGCAAAAAAGCACATTAAAGAGGTAAATTACTAGGGCTGCTTTTCCCAACACAAACAGACTGAACTACACTTCTAACCTTTGTACCAATGGGCATGTGATTCTTGGCTTTAGTGTTCATATCTTAACTTCTGCAGACTGATGTGCTTACTGCTGAACTTTGATGGATGGTTACCACCTTCCATTACCAAAAAGAGCTAACAGATGAAGAAAGCCAGATTTCAGTGAAGGCCAATTTTGAATTTAGGCTTTCAAATCCCATTAATTATTTTGAAAATCTCACCATAATCAATGTAATAACTTTACATATACATGCATTTAGCTCACATAGCCTCCTCTTCTTCAGTTGCATGGAAGGATCATCAGCATTTAACTGAAATTGCATAGGATATGTGCCCTCACTCTGAAGCTAAGAAGTGGGCCTTCATTTTACCTGGCTACTTTGCAGCTCTGAGTAAGCATATACTCTCTCAGACACAGGCTGGAGCACTCTCAGGATGTAAAGCTTGCAGACAAGTCAACCGTCCTTTGTAAAGTTCTGGTACATCCATGAGGATCAAGAGCCTAGACCATCAGCACATCTCCCTGAGCTTCTCTAACTCAAGGAAAACCATGCAGTTTGTGTAATTTGCCACACTTCCTTCCTTGCAGTGGAGCCTACACCTTAAGATGTCAATGAAGTGTTATTTGGGGGAAAAAAAGGGGTATTATTTTCTGTATCTCCATTGATAATTTAGAAACCACATATTTATCTGTAGCACCTGTTAAGATACTCATCACAATAGCCCTTTTGAAAAGCATGACAGAGTGGAAGGTCCCAGAACTTTTAGTTCTCCCTCATTTCCTGAGGCACTTTATTGGTGACTCCTTGATACTTCCTCCTGGCTGTCAATAAGTCAGGCTTTAATGTTCAGAAACTATTTTGGTGGCTTGAGTCTGTAGTCAAGACAGCTCTCATCCTTCTTCCCCACCTTCCTTGCTAGAAGGATGCTGCTGGCTTTCATTTCCAAATAACCCTGCTCAAAAACATGGATACAAAGCAAGGAAGGTGGCTTCTTCAAAACTCTGTGAAATCGCTTTTGTAATTAAATAAACCCCCAAACAAGCCCAGAACAGACATCATCTGAACCAGGAATGAATGAATTGATTTTTATGTGTGAAAGTCATATACAACTACATGTAGGATCTGATCCTCTCAGAGGCTGTTGAGAACCTTTGCCTGCTGTAAATTTCAGTTTCTCACTAGACAGTTTTCATGAGGAAAAAGCTAAAAGTCAGCTCTGAACACAAACAGCCTAGTGTCATCATCAGGCCTTGAAAGAAGGACAAAACCTACACAGGCAGAATTTTATATTAGAGTTCAACAGTTCACTGGATTTTCATTTTTCATTAACGTACACACAGCTTAACTGATTTTTACAACAGCTCATTTAAAAAGTATGGACTAGTATGTTTTTATAATGTGACTACAGGACTGGTAAAAGGGAGATGTAGGCTATTAAGGCACAGATGAATTCCCATTGCTTATGATCTTGGAAACCCTGAATGCACACCCTGCTAGATCAGAACACTGTGGCACCTAGCAACTCAGGAGTACTTCGATTCTAATGTACTTTGGCAGGCCTTTTATTCAGACTAACAGCATGCCACTTGAGGTCATGATTGGTTTGTAAATCCATGCTGAAGAGCTCTGCTGAACTCAGTAAAATGATATCAGACTAAAGTATTCTTTTGCATGGACAGAACTGAAGACAAGAATGATTTCTTATTATCTTATTATACCTTCACTTATTGTGTTATATTTAATATAAAATTATTAGTTGCCTAAAACAGAGACTTGGCATTGGGTGGTGGTGGGATTTTTTTTGTGTGTGTGTTTTTTTGTCTGTTTCTTTAATTTATTTTTTTCTAAAAATTCTTTATTTGCTTGAAATGTCACAAGAAAAAGGAGAGTGAGAAATCAGACATTGGCAAGTATACCTGAAAGAGATATGTGAAACACTGGGAAAGAAAGAGAAATGTTCATCATACAGAAATGAACATTATGCACTCTTTTGCTGGCACAAAATGTAGCTGAACATTCCCATTCACCATTTTCCAAAGAAGGACACAAAAAGCCAGAACAGTAGGTACTGTAAGCTGCTGGCCGAATTCTCAGCTCCCATATATCACATCAGTGTAGCTCTACAGCACTCAGTACCACTGAACCCATTTATATCATGTTGGGGCACCAGCCTGCAGATTTCTGCCTTACACACATTCAGTTTCAGGTAGAGTTAATAAAAAGAAATGCACTATTAGTGCCATGACACACTTTTCAAATGCCCTACTCTTCTCTCTCTGGAGTTTTGTTTGGCTGGATTATTGGTAAACATTACTTGTGTCCTCGTATCTGAAATACCTCCTGAGGCAGGAGGGAAAACAGCGGGGAAACAGGCTCCGCAGAGCAGCCAGTGCTATGGTCACACGAGGTGCCAACAGCAATGGGCACATGGGAAGAAAGGCTGATGAATGATGGTTGGAGGCTCTGAGGTTGAAGATCGAGTTTAGGAGGAATGGAGATGTCTAGGACAAAGATTACAAGAAAATAAATATGGGAGCTAGATGGTACACAGTATGGGGATAAGAAAGAGAAATAGAGGGTTTGGGCCAGAAGATTAAGTTTTATAAAAGAACAACTCCGCGGTATGGTAGTAGAGAGAATCAAAGATTGGAACTGTGATCAGGGGAGCATAATAAATAAGAGGCTTTGCTCAGTCCTGTTAATCCTGCATCTACAAGGTTCTCCTTTCACTCAGCTGAACCGACACATGTGTGTTAATGGAAGATTCCCCTGGTCTGCATGTTTTGCAACCTGAGCAGGATGGTTTTACTTTGTGCTCTCTCAGCAAAAAGACATTTCATTCTGAGTTTGACCTGACAATTACAAGATTGGAAGAGATCCTGAGGAAAAAATGCTTTCACTATTACTTAAAGCTGATGCAGTTCCCTATTTCCACTCCCTGTAAGATGAAACTATTTTAGATTTAGCAACCCAGTGGACAGTCCAAAGGGAGCCTGAAGCTTCTCGTCATCAGCCAATTGCCTTGGTCAGAGTTTCAGCAATCCAGCTAATGGCTGACAGTTTCTTCTTCATCTGTTCTTGTTCCCATAGAAACAGGAACAAAATAGTCAAACTCAGGTAAAGCTTTTTTTTTTTTTTCTTCCCCTTTTCTTCTCTTTCCCCCTGCCTTTTTCTCTGAAAGAAAGAACAGCAAGGATTTTCATGAAGGGCTACTTGTTTTCTGTGTCCTAGGGCTCTTTTTCATTGGACCTGGCAGAAAGTAAGCAGCCAGCTGCAGAATCATAAGATTCTGTGGAAATTACAAGAGATATCCCAAGTAGGATAGAAATACTGAGATATTTCCTTAGTAAAGCATACAGACAATGAGTCGACAGTAGTAAAAGATTAGTGGAAGTTTACTAGATGAAGAACTAAAAAAGTATGAAAACCCACTTGTAAATGTTAATTCCTATCTTTGTAATTTAATGGCATTCATTTGCCCTAGCGAATAAGGAGCAAAATGTATGAGTTTCTTTCATTGTACCATGTACAGACATGATCAAAACATTTGCTGAAATCAGATTCTTCCTTTTGTTATAATTATTTTCAGAAAAGCTACAGCCGTGTAGCTTTGTGAATGCTTGCACTCCCATTTTTTAGGCAATATGTTGCTCTCACTTATTCCTACTGAAATTGTTCCAGTTCTATAACAGTACAGAGGAGCAGCAGTGAGGATGTTTTATGGCACGTATTCCTGTAAAAAAGAAGACAATTTTACTTGGGGTTTAAATGTGCCAAAAAAGAAGAAAGTATCTTTACCAGGATGAGGTCTTTCTTGCCTCAAAATTGGTGGATTTTATTACTAAAGTCATTGATCCTCCAGACATATCACACATGAATGGTAATACTCCATCCAGCTTCAGACTATTCCTATTCACTGCTAATTATTTAAAGATCTATTAGGATCTCACGCAGACAATGCAGCTAATCCAATATGTAAAGGTTTTACAGGTAGACATATGAACTATGTACAATTTACATAAACTTTAGAAAATCCTATTTAAACCAAACTGAACTGTCTCTGTCAATAAATGATGATGGTGGATGAAGACAAAACAACTACTAAAAAAAAAAAATCAATATTTAGTTATTATCCAAGGATACAGGCTGTTTTTATCTCTTCTCACACAAAATTACGTAGTAATACATTCAGCATGTTGCTGCTTGGCTTCTCATCAGCAAATCATATCTTATAAAAGCAAGCAATAGGCTAGCTATCAATGAAAGGCAGGCATCAAGCATCTCATTACTTGAGGTGCAAGAATGTCATGGGAGAATACTGCTGATCCCAGATTTTTCCTATAACATCTGTAGTTATTACTGCTCCTGTGAATATTATGCTTTTGAAAGGTACTGGGCTGGCACCAACAGATTGCTGAAAGCAGAATTTATCGTTTACACCCCCAAACAGCATGACACAGGCCAGTCAATTATATCCAGTTTCAGTAATCCAGGTTTCTATGTCCTTCAGGAGGACATTTTTGTGGAGAAGTGCAGTCTTAGGATGTGTGCACATCCATACAAACCTGGGAGGTCTATATCTAGGAGTTGGATGGCAGGTTTGAAGTAGGTGGTTGAAGCAGGACAAGTTTATTCACTTGAATAGCTGGTATTCTAAATTATGGATATCTGATCATTCTGAACTGTGGCTTTTTTTCCCTGTTTATGACAAATCTAGTCACTAGTGGTTGCTCAGAAATATTTCGGACTATTGCACTGCATAAATGTAACTATTCCAGGATTTGAGGTATGCAGACACATGAACACAATGCCTTATCATAGCTTGCAGAAGACTTCTAAATATGGCTGTTAAGTGCACAGGCAGAGCTCGCTCAAGGTTTCTTCACAATACAGACAAAAATCAGTTTTCAGATGTGGAGTGGTAAAACAGCTTTTGCTTAGCTCTTGCAGGTGCTATCTTCCTTCCCACAAAGCACTGGGGAATTCCTGTGAAAAGGAATGGAAAACGGTGCTGTTCCTCATCACCCTGCTTTCCCCTGCCTGATGCTGAGCCCCTGCTCTTGGGAGGGACAGCAGCAGACACTCCTGTTGGGAGGTGGGGCACAGAGAGCAGAAGTGAGGGTGCCAAATGCCTCAGCTTCTGGTGAACACAAAAGCCCTGCATCCACTCATAACTTCTGCAGTCACCATACGGGGTACATCAGGGAGTTTGTTGTGCAGCAGCAGTAGCTGGAGGGCAATACAGATTATGATCCCCTCTTCCTTAGTGCCAGGGCTCTGTACTATGGCTATGGGCTATTTCAGTATTTCAAATCTTCTTTGGAGTTTATTCACTTCCCACATGCACCAAAGAGGCTGGCTATCCAGCTCATGATTACACTGGTATTCTACAGCTAGATCCTAGAGCTGCCAATCAGGCAACAAGCCTACTGCACTGGATGACACCAGCAGCATAAATAGCAGCTGCCTACTTCAGCCCTGGCTCAAACCACACTATGAAAGCATGGAACTATTAGCATAACTTCTGAAATCTGAAGAAAACATAGCCATGGTTAATTTCCCCAGACATTCCAGAAATACCTTTTTCTTGTTTAAAATGTATATAGGTTAGTCAAGTGTTATCAGTTTAACGAGAAACCTAATGCTTTCACTGCTTCAGTCAGCAGTTTTTCTAAAACTGACTGTTTTCAGATTTTTTTTTTCATAGAAACATACAAACAAGGAGCACAAGGTATGGTATTGGGTAACTTCTATCCTTGTATTACAACAGCAGCCTCGATCACTTCTCCATGTAGCACTCATTCTTCCATTTACTAGTTCTTTACAGAGCGATCAGCAGTGTACAGTTCGCCATGATTAAAGAGCAGACCATATTTAAGCTGTTTCAAAAGTACATGGAAAGCATTTTCACTTTGTACCCCAGGCCCTCCAATCCTGCTTTGATGCTGCATATTGAACTAGACTAGGAAAATGTTCTGAAACCTCTGGCCTTGCATGTATTCTGAGTGACAGAGCCAGAGCAGGACAACTGTGTGAAGGGAGAAAACTGCCTTTTCCTGAACACTTATTAAAGTGTGCTGACACCTTAATCACTAAGAGGATGATCTGGTTTAGCGTTATAATTCCTACTGAATTTCTGAGCTTTTCTGCCTAGTGTCTAGAAGAGAGATTTCTTGTGATAAAGATCTCAGCACAGGTAGCTTGGTTAGTTGCACAGGGCTCCCTACCTACCTGCAATCCTCAATTGAAGGACCAAAGAAATCAAACCCAGGGACTACATCACTAATTTTAATCTTCTCTTAAAATGCCTAGCAGAAATATTCTATATGAAACTGAAACCAGACACCTTCCGCACCTGTAGCATCCAAAGCCCAAAAGGAAAGATCAATCCAAACTACACAATAGGCTGTGTACAGGCTGCCCATGCACTTTCTGTTCTCAGCATTTTCTAACTATGGAAGTGACCAGTCAGCAGTAGCAACCAAAGACAACGAAGCATACTCTTTTTAAACTGACTCAGTAAAGAGTACTATCTCACTGCACGAACATGGTCTCTTCTACTATGCTTTATTATCCATTTGTTAAATATGTGTATGTGTTAGAATCAGTGCAAGGCTGAAATTTTCTTTCACATAAGATTTTCTGGAGTAAACAATATATGAGTACAGATAAAAAAAATAAAGACACTGAACAAATTAGGTGATGAAAATATCAGGGATGGAACGATTCCCAAGTGACTTTTACTTGAATCTCTTTAGTCACTGTGTTGAAACAGTCCAATTTCCTCATAAGACTCTGCAGATTCAGTGCACAATGATGCTGGCAGCATGCCGTACTCATAATAAATAATGAAGTACTATAAACCAGAAATTAGATACATTATCTTCAAAGCTTGACAACAGCTAAAAATCTAATAGGGTGCCCTGACAAAAGAGAAAAATATAAAATATATGCAGTTTATGGAGAAAAATACTTTGCCAGTAAGGTAGATGTTTGTCTTTACTTGCCACATACTGGTACCATTTCTGTGAAGTACTGAAAAATACACTTCTGTCAAGAACAGCTTGCATTTAATATTGTGCAACCTTAGCAACCAAATAGTAGTAACTTCAATTTATTTTTAAATGGAATTTTTTGCAAGATGACAAATTTATCATGAGACGACACCGTATCAAAGTGCCATCCCAGGTGTTTCTAAAGTTCTTCAAAATGGTGTTGAAGCATGCTTCAGTGTCAGACCATAAAACCAAAATACAATGCCAAGACTGAGTGAAATATCACATTTACCAATAACTATAAATGAAACTGGATTAAAATATAAGAAGTAGTTATCAGAAATGACAATTTGTAAATTGATTGAAACGTGAATTCTGTGCACAGAGCTGTGTCTGTAGCTCCAGAAAGACTAAAGGGGACAAGCACAGTCTGTGATGGGTACGTGTGTATATAGGAGCATGCCATAGTCTCTGCTTCTGAATGTGCCAGACAAGTTAAGAGTGCAGATAACCAAACTGGCAGTGCCAGGCCTGAGGAGAAAGTCAGCCAAAAAAACCCCCAACAAACAAAAAACCACCCAAACAAACAAACAAAAAAAAAACAAACCAAAACAAAACTTTGAGAAAGCTTTCCAAGTTCTCAAATCTAATGGCGAAACTTTCTAAAATACCTAAAATGACTTCTTTAAATTAAAAATTAATAACTAGCTCTGTGGCATTTAGGCTTTTCATTGTTCCAATAATACATACTGGTAGTCTAATAACTGTATTTCAGCACAGATTAAATTGTAGGAATAGCATACATCTGCCAGGATGTGGGATAACTGGAAAAATTGTCTGGTTTTGCTTTGAAAGCCATGGAAAGGCTTTACATTTCCTCTTAGAATCAGATAAGAATAAAGCAAATGGTTCAGGAGAGCTGCCTCAAGTGGAAACGCATTTATTAGACACACAAAACCAGGTCAAATTGTATTAAGACCACAAGCTTTATAAGGGAAAGCCCAAATGTAAAGATAGTGTGGAAGTGGATTCACTGCCTATCAAGTCTAGGGGAAGATAAAATGTAAAAACTATTAAATGACTTGAAGATTATGCATTCTTAATGTTGATAACACCATATTTAAAAGATTAGCATAATTGACAATTATTTCATATTGTGCAAATATAAAGAAATGCAAGGGGCTAGAAACGGTAAACCAGTGCTGCCAAAAGAAAAAAAAAAAAAAAAATCTGCTTTGCCTGCCTATAAGTACTTGTTGGATTTTTTCAGTGAAAAACTAAAATTTTGATTAAGACAATTTCTATAGGCTGTGCCTGTTTTCTATTTCTAAAAGTATCAAAATTTCACTGAAGAACAATCTTAGACTTTCATTACTTAAAATGAAAACTGCAGAGGCTCTTCAGAAAAAAGGCGTTTTCTGGTGCAGACAACTTTGAATATCTTGGAAAGAGGCCTGGAAGTAAACTCTTAATAAAATAGAAAAGACAGGAACTGGGAGAAACAAAAGCAATTTTGGAAAGGATGGCTGTGGAAACAAAGACAAATGAGGCTGCAAATCAATATTCATGCTGGGATGATTAAAATAAAATTGTGAAGCCTGTGAGTCATGGAAAATAGGAAAAGATGACCAAATGGATAACTGTCTCAGGAGATGGATAGAGCACATCCTCTCCACCACCTTTCCTCAGTGATAGCCCTCAGGACCTTGTGTGGCCAGCTGAGAAGGAGCTATCCCCCCATAAAGGGCAAACTGAACAGCACAAAGCTCTTGCAAAAAGAGAGCAGGCAATTAACCTAAGGAGTTGCATGCACACAAGCTTCTGGTTTCCTTACATTTATTTGCTATAATGAGCAAGTATCACAGTACAGTAGAGGTCAGCAGGCCTGGGGTCCTGTTGATTAGCCTGTGAACAAAGAACCCCAAATCCTGCAATTGGCACCAGTCCAGCAGCCAGGCATTAATCTCCTGGAGGTTAGATATTAGGAAGCACTTCCTCACAGAAAAGGTGATTAGGCACTGGAATGGAGGTGGTGTCCCTGGAGGTCTTTAAGAAAAGATTGGATGTGGCACTTGGTGGCATTGTTTAGCTGATGTCATGATGTTCTGCCATAGGCTGGACTTGATGGTCTCAGATGTCCTTTCCAGCCTCAGTAGTTCTGTGATTCTGTAATATTTCAAACAAATTTTAATTCGGAAACAGAAAAAATACTAACTTATATAACCAGTAGGTGTACAATTAAAAAAAAAAAAAAATTACTCTTTGCTTGTGGTACTGAATTTCCAGTTATCCCATTTCCAGCTACTCCTGCAACCCCAGAATTAGTAGTTAGGCACCAAACTGGTTTCCAACTGCAACTATTATGATTCTATAACAACAAGTCCCAACTATTTCTTGTCTCATCACAGGATGTTAGGAGCTGGAAGGGAGCTCTGAAGATCATTGAGTCCAACCCCCCTACCAGAGCAGGAGCATAGAATCTAGGGCAGGTCATACAGGAATGAATCCAGAAGAGTCTTGAAAGTCTCCACAGGAAGAGACTCCACAATCTCTCTGAGGAGCCGGTTCCACTACTTCATTATCCTTACAGTAAAGGATTTCCTTCTCACATTGATAGGGAACTTCCTGTGCTGTAATTCATACCCATAACTCAAACTATTCTGTCCTAAATTATCAATCTCCAAGCTGTGCAGGAAACTTGGATAAAGTGTTTGAAATAAAAAGAGAGTAACTTGGGCTCTACAAGGAGACTTGTGAAAATCTCAGCTGTCACTTTAAAGAGATGCTAGAATACAACCCCCAACCCTTCCACATGTGTATAAACTCTCAACTGCAGCTGCAGAAAGGCTTGAAACACAAGTTTGCAACAATAAAATATTTATTATTACATCACACTGCATGTTTCATTTTGACCTCACTAAGAAGAGCTGCTAAAAAGGAAGTAAATTAAATAATAGTCCTTTTTTACCTATTTACCTTTATTTCTTACAGAGACACAGCAGAATTCCAACAAGTTGTTCATTTACTAAGGCAGTTGCCATTTTTCTAGCTCAAAAGTGATTTTTGAGGTACTATGAAGGCTTGTAAAGGAAACCTGTTCAAAAATAAGACTCAGAAAATATTGAGATTAGTTACTAAAATAATCACCTTTAAATTATCATATTTCTGGAAAAAATTACATCTGTAGACACAAGAATGTTTATTTCCATATATTTCAGTGTGGTTGGAAGCAAAGCTAGCTATCAATAAATGCCTGTCACAGACTCAGGGAGTGGTAGGGGTTGGAAAGGACCTCTGAAGATGATCCAATAATATCGGAATAGCCAAACTTTTTCCACAAATTCAGTAGGATTTTAAATGATTCTTATGCCAATAATTTTTATTCACTCTTGAATTCCATGTAATTATTTCATTTCTTATCTCAATATACAGAAGACCTTATTTTCAAAACAAGGTACCTTCAAATCCAAAACCTATCAGTTCATCATAGAAATCAAAACATAATATGGCAGCTATGTACAGCAAAAAAAAAAAAAAAAAAAAACAAACAAGCAAGCCCTTAAATATGCTGACTTGGTCTAGTGGAAGGGGTGTCTGCCCATGGCAAGAGAGGTGGAACATAGAGTCATAGAATCACCAGAGTTGGAAGTGTCCTGTAAAGGTCATGTAGTTTAACCCCCCTGTCTCCCCCCCCACCAGCTTTCATCGTCCCAAAACATCTCCTGCTCCACCAGTTTTGCACCCATCCCAGAGCCAGAGGCAAGACCCTCAACCAGTGAAGACACCACACAGAAGAGCTCAGCCCCAACAAGGAAGTCCAGCCAACAGCCATAGATGATATTGGAGTAGTCATTGGCCCTATTCCTACCTGACCGGGGGGCCACCAGGCCCCCCAGCCTTTGTCTCCCCTCCCCAATCACTAGGTATACACCATGAGTACTCACCAGTGTTGAGGAGAAGATCCCTCAGCCCAGGTGGGCTCAGCTTGGGGCTTCTGTCTTTCCTGGCAGGGAATAAAAAGGGGAGTGGGTGGGGAAGGCAAAGTGGCCACACCTGGGGTGGGAGGAGACTCCAATAGAGCCCAGGTGCTCTGGGATTTGAGGGGAAAATGGGATGGGTGGGGTGGAAAAGGGGCAGACTGTGAAATCAGTGGTTTTGAGAAAGAATGGATATGAAAATAATATTAAAATATGAATTATTGACTTTTAGTGATTGCTAGATGGTTAATAGGGCTAGTTTCAGGATATTCCACTACTCTTGAATAGTAGGTAATTTTTCAACAAACCCAAACATGATTTTGATAGGTCAATATTAAGTTCAATAAACAGGACTCACTGCTTCATGTACTCAACCATCTGAGCTGAAAAGAGATTTGCAGTTAAATTGCTTGAGCAGACTAGACACAGAAAGAAAAATTTTAATTAGCTGGGTTCAATGCCAGCTCACTTCAGAAATTAGAATTATTTTAATCACTCTCTTGCACATCTGTCATCATTAGAAAATCAACAAATGGCAAAGAAACAATACTGGCTGTCTGCTCAAGACTGGGATAGGAGACCTATCAGATTTCATGAAAGTTTTGACTTCTTTTAAGAAGAGAAAATAAGGGAAAAAGGAAATCAGCTTTAAAAGAGAAAACCCCTTTACCATAATGGTAGGAGAGAGAATGGAAATAGTGTATGTTATTGACTGGGAAAGAAAATGTAAACAATATTATTAATGAGCATAATAATTGTTTACATTGAATAGTAAAATACATTTGTGCAGTGGATGCCTGTGAATTATTAGTGAATACAAACACAGTATTACTTATTATTAGTCAATTATTACTCATTGCTATGCTCATGTTTCTTTATTTTCCTCCCAATTTTGTATTTTCCTCCCAATTTTGTATTTTCCTCAAGAACATCTCCCAGTGAAGGCACAGGCCAGAAGGAGAAAGGTCCACGATGTTCAGCTCCAGAGCTGAATTCAGGTCAAAATGTTTTTTCATATCCTTGGTCAAACTGAAGGCACACATCTGAAGAGAAGCCTGAAATGCAGCACCACGGGAATACTGTTGCTCCTTCCTCCTGTTGCTGTCTGGGATGTGAGCTCTCCTAAGAAGTGAGGCCATGTCAAAGACTGCCATGTAACCTGGGTAACTTTTTATCTGGTTCCCAAACCCAGCTGTGAGCCCAACAAGGGGCCTTCAAATGTTGTTTTCCTTTCTCTAACAAAGGGATTCATGCAGCAAATGTGGCTGATGTGTGTCAGGTTGACAGCAGGCTGCCTGGGGAGAGACATGCTGCCAGCAGTCAGCCAGCCAGCAGGTCAATCTGAACATACTCAAGAGATTACTGCTTTCCTTTATTTATCTGAAGCTAGCTTGTTGCACAACACTGAACTGTATGGTGGATTACAGGTATGTAAGTCTCTCTTCCCATTTCAGTGTGGGTAGATGAAGTATACCCTGTGGTGACTCGGCAGATAAAAAGGAAACTGGCCTGGATCCCCTTGGTTGTTCTGTGGTTTGTTTGTTTGGGGTTTTTTTTGGCCAGGATACACAGAGAGATACTGGGAGGGAATAAACTGATGACAAATGTATGTTATATGGTCCAGGCATATTATGGCTGGACTCGATGATCTTAGAGGTCATTTCCAGCCTAAACGATTCTATGGTTCTATATACACCAGCTTTGGAGTAGCAGCAATCCCCTTCCCTTGTCTTTATGAATTGTCTAACACTTGACTCCTCCTCAAGAAGCAAATTCACTGTTACTGAGGTGTCTCAAATCAGAGATGTCAGACTGAGAGGAGCAAGGTCCAACTGATACATGAAAAGTGCAACCAGTATAAACCGATATAGCCCTAAATTTTTACTAAAACAATGTATTGAACTTATTCTCCTTCCCCCCCACTTCTGCCATATGCACTTAGGAGTTGGAGAAAGTAATCAATGAAAGAACAGCAGGTCCAATTGCAGACTGTTTCTTGACTTTTTCCACACTGAGAGAAATGGCAAAGCTGTAGCTTACCCACAGCCTCCAAAGAATCCCTATTTTTTGACATTTAGAATAAATTTAAACTGCAAGTCACTAGAATTTGGTGCTGGCAGATGATTATCAGTCTTTTAAGTCTATCGTATGATTTTTAACCACTGTGTTGCATTATTACCATTTTACATCTCATGGCATAAAGTTAATTTAACATTAACCATTGTATTCATGGAGAGAAAACGGAGATGTGTAGCAGAAAGCAAAGCAAAAAGACATCTCTACATTAGGCTATAAAAGTATACACCAAGAATGGAAAAGAAAGGTCAGCAGCTCTGCAACCTACACTTAGTCTCTTACAGGGGCTGATGTGAGCTGGCACACATAAAACTCATGCAATATGATGCCCAAGTAAGAGTTTCTGTGAGGATCTGGATAACTCCCTAGACACTATTACTAGCTGACTGTGTTTTCCTTTCTCCTCCAACAGCCAACTGCAGGATGCTCATTGCTTATAGTCCTAGGAAAACATGTTTTCCATTTTTCTTTTCCTGATGCCTCAAGCCATGATTCAATGCACCAGCAGCAGCTCCAGAAATATGCAGCCCTGATCTCATTCCTGGGTGCTTGTCCTCAGCCCCATGCTGTGGGACTGTCAGACAAGGGGAACCCATTTGGGTTGAGGTATCACCCATACCATGTGGCATTTTTAGTAAAAATTTCTAATTTTCCCAATCTTGTTCCTGGCAGAGTGGGTCCAGGAAGATGACACTATGTTAAAGGTGTGCCCTTGATCTTTACTAGTGACTTCTAGAAACAACAAATCTTGTAAAACATTCATCAGCCTGTATGACTGTGCAGCTGGACTGAATTATAGCAATATAAAGTGTAACGTCAACTGAATTTATTTTTCAGAGGAGGATAACACAAAGTCCCATGGCTCTGCCTTTGCATTAAAATTCAAATGAGTGGCTTTTTTTTTTTTTTTTTTCTGCTGACTTTCAACTAACATGCAAATAATGAAATTTTAATTATGCCATGTTAAGGAAAAATGAAATTGAATCTCTTATGTACCAGTACTTTCAAAGCTAATTTTTACTTTCTTCTGAGGTGAACATTTGTAGCCAAAGACGTCGCACTTACAGAACTGATCTGTGCAGCAGCAGCAACACCTAACTCAAGTACACAAAGTGATGAGAAATTACAGGGAAAAATTTGCCATATTGAACCTGGACAGTTACAAAATGGAATGCCTCCCTCTCCAAATCCAATATAAGGGAAGATTAAATTAGTAAGAATCTTGATTTTCATGTTCCGTAATGAGAAAATTACTTGTTTATGGAACTAGCTCTTCATTATAGATGATCAGCTTTGCTATTTTCTGGCTGTGCTGCAGACAGCTGTGTTAGAATGCTGTGGTCTCACAATCCCAAATAACAATGTGCAAAGGGAAATACTGACTGGTAATTCTAGTGTGAGAGTACTTTTTAACAGTGAAAAAAATCTCAGATTGTTTTTATGGCAAATTCAAACATTATTGTTACCTATACCACAGTCTCTAGTTGCTACTTCTCTTTAATTAGCAAGCTAGAGTACAATTGTCTCAAATACCATAGACTAAATCACATTAATATGATACAAATTAGAAGTCCATTAGTTGGAAGGGAGGTTTGTTAGCCATAAACACTCAGATTAGTAACACTTTAGCTCTAAATGTTTGCTATTTGTGTGTTTCCATCCCCTTTATTATTATGCTTTGATAGGATGTTTTTGGCAGCTATGGGTGTCTGATTTTTATCAAGTGATGAATCATAATTCACAAACATCATGATTCATATGCCTGGAACGATTCACAGCTTTAAACACGCATCTGAGATTTAGAGGTGCATTTAACACTAATACAAATTATGGGCACATTATTCTCTTTTTAGTGGAGGCTTCTCTCTTCACTACTGCAGTTACTCTCTAACGAGAACTGGCATTTTCTACTCCTAACTCTTGGAATGAGAGCTGCAAAGGAGAGAGAGCTAGCAGGTTGCTATTCTCTACCTTTTTTCAGCTACCCACATTTCTAGTATAATCTCTTCTATCTCAATCCCTTTATCTTATACTCACTCAAAGTTACTGGGATTTCATCTTGACTGCAAATGAGAAAACAAGGTCAACGCTTTTTTTAAAACTCTAGTGGAAATATTTAATCTTCTCTTGATCACACCAAATGTTGTTTTGCTAAAAAAAAAAAGAAAGAAAAATAATCAAAATTTACATTTTGTGAAGAACAAACTAGAAATGCAGGCTCATCCCCTAAGATGATTCACTGTACATTAAATGGGTGCTAAGAACTTGACTGTTGTGGAAGTTACTGTGTTCATCCAGCACAGTGTCCTGGTTGAGGCCCAGCAAGCAACCAAGTCCTAAGCCCCATGGGCTGAGATCAGAAGAGTTTAACAGAGTCCACCTGACTCTAGCCCCACCACCACATCACCATCACCTGCTAAAAGCAGGCACCTTGCCCCAGCCAGTTATCTTCTTGAGCAGTGGGCATGATATCAAATACTTATTGGCTGGCTCAGCTTCTTGTGAAGAGAAAAACCCAATACCACACTTCACTTTCCCCACCCCCTTAAATTAACCCTTTTCTAGCAAAACCTAGGACACTTGGTAAAGGCCACAGACCATTTTTTTGTAGATTAAGGAAAAGAAGAAATGGCTCAGTCCTTCATTGACAGAGTCCTCAGAACTGATTACAGCTGTGTCATGGCAACTCAGAGAGAGCTCTTCTGGCAGCATGGTCAGTCCGGCAGAGAGGTTGGTGCTAACAATGCCACAAGAGCAGTGTGTGTTACAGAGTGAGGATCAGTTCAGGAAAAAAAAAAACACAAACAAACAAAACCAGCACCACCAAAACACATAAAAAACCAAACCCAAACAACAGCAACAACAAAACAAACACAAAAGAAACCAAAACCAAAACAACCCAAACTCACCTAACACCCCAAAACTTGCAGCAGTTCTCTGAGATGGGTTAGTGTTTTAGCAGACCTCCGGAATAAGCCAGGTGTACAGTTTGAGCAGAAAAGAGCATGGAGACAGTGTAAAGAACACAGGGCTGAACATACTTAAGTGACTGGTTTGGGTATTGACACTGGAGCAGAGAAATGAGAACACTGTTTCAGAATGTAACTATTGGTGACAAATGCTTTGTGCTCTCTGCAGAGAAGCACAAAAAGGAGTCAAAGGAAAAAAATTGTATTACAGATCTCTGAGACATTCAGTGAATAATATTTTTTTATTTATTTTATTCTTAAAACTCCAAAAGGTGTATAAGAAGAATTCTCAATACAAAGTAGCTTTTTCATTTATATAAATCTATATAGTATAGATCCTCAGCTATTGTCTCTGGACAGATTTGTCAGGTGTTAAACTAGTAACCAATGTTACACTTGGTATTTTTTGTTCCCTTGAGTATGTGGACTTGCTGACCACTCAGTTCTCTCTGCAGGCACAGTTTTTAATATTAAGTGATGGGGAAGTGTATAACTGATTTAGTTAGAGCACTGAGGAAAATTTAAAACTTCAAAGTCTATCAGTGACAAAAATGGAAAGAGTAGAAATAAGCAGATGGTGCATTATGCACCATCGTTCTTCCAGAACATATACATATATAAAAATAATATCTGCCTCCATAAAAAAAAAAAATAAAGGCTGCCATGAGTAACTCAGATATCTTCTCCTTTAAGGAGTATCTAATTTGTTGATCCAGTAAATGCAGAGGTTGGTAGAACTGGGAAGCTATGTGTGAGAAATAGACTGGGTTCTGTTTTCAAAGGTAAATTTTATTTTAAGATCACAGGTGGAAAAAAATTTTCTTACTGATTTAGTCCATAATTATTTTATGCTACCAATGAAATTCAAGATAAATCAGGTTTGTTTCAATAGCTTATTAACTTTATCTAAATAATTCAACATAATCTGTACATTACTTTCATTGATATAATTCAATTGACAGATCTTGGTTGTCTTAACTAATTTTCAAGTTGCCATAAAGTTCATGATAATTTTTAATGTTCAGCTCATCTTAGGTTATCAGCAATGGGAATGTAACAGTGAAAATATCTTTGTGTTACAACTAAGTTAAAATTCTCCAGATTAGCTACAGTTAAAGTTAGTAGGATGTAGCCTTAATTACCATTTGTAGAAAATAAAAAATTTGCTAGTCTAAATAAGTAGTTAGGCAGTTAAAATAAACTGCAGCATGATTTGTGTTATCACTCCTAATGGAGATGTAGGTGAGATGGAAGACGTATCCATCTCCAAGTCCACATGGAGGTATTAACCTTTATCCTCCCAATAACCTACCATCAGGCATAGGACTCCAGCATTTTACTTCATCCAGTAGGTTTGTATATGCCACAACCCCTGGTGCCAACAGAGTGACCTCATCAGCCACTGGTTACAGCTGCAAGGATGTACGGAGGGTGAGCCCTTCTGAGTAACTTCAGACAAGGACAATGCTTGCTAGAAAAGTAGTTTCCCAGGTATACTTCAAAGCTGCCAACTCACTCATTGAAGTAAACCTTAATTAATAGAATCTGATGAACTGCAAAGAGGTAGTGAAAGGGATTTCAGCTTGTGTTAAGAGCTGATCCCAAATCAGAAGTGTGGATTTGAAATTCATGCCAATTTCAGCATGAGGACTTGAAGTTTAGCCCTGAATTGTGGAGCACTTTGCTTCCTGGGAAACTGCAGGATTCTGTCTTCCCTTCCAGGAGAGCTGAAACAGAAAGTAATTGCACCACTCCTGGCAGCTAGTATTTTCAATATTTTTTTCCCCCTTATAAATCTCCCCACAGTGTAGATTTTGTATGTTTGTTTCACTGGCTTCTGGACTAGACTAAACTGAGAAATATAAATAGCTTTGAGCAAAGTTAAAAGACTGAAGTTTTCTCATTATCAACAGCTGTGGAAGAAAAAGTGATGGAACCTGGGCTTGTATTTGTAAGGTAAGAATCAGGCTGAAGACTTAGGATCTGAGAGCAGTTAGCCACAACAGTCTCAACAGGAGCAGTCCTAGCAGAGGCCAGGTCACTTTGACATGTGGAGTTGGATCTCTCAGAAAGCTCAAAATCAGGATTGCACCTCCCCAGGTTTTAACACAAGTGTTAAGCAGGCTTTTATTCCTAAAAAATCTGTGTCTTTGTATTATAAAATATCCCACAAACTGTGCTTTCCTTTAAAAATAAATGGTAACTTAAATATTTTCCTGTTGATCTTAAACTTTGCCCCAACAGGAAAACATAAATCAATAATTTTAAGAAGTTGCTTGGCCTTTAAAGCCTTTTTATGACCAAGACATGCCGTGCCAGTGCCGTGAAAACCCAAAAACCAGAGTTATGGGCTGATGGGGAAGGATACACACATAAGAGTGGAGACGGAAATTTAATCTGCTCATAGTTTCTGACATCAAAACTGAAGAGTTAGAGGGCAAAGGCATCACAGAAGAGAATGCCCCTGTGAAACATTCAGTGAAGCAGAGGTTCCCAATTGAATGATCAGGGCATTACTCTAAGAACAAAGGAGCACACGATGTACTGGGACACATAAAGGCTATCAAATCCAGCCTTTCACTTCATATTTGCTGCTGGTGGCTTGGAGTCTGCCACTCTATGACTTGAAATGCTAGTAAATAATACTGGTATTCATAAGAAAAATTATTGTTAGATAAGCACAACATTGTACCCTCAAATTAAAAGCAGGTTTTCAAAATCCTCTGATGATTTTACGACTTTCAGAATATACTTAAATACATACCATCACCTTCCCTTTCCAGAGATTAGGTTACCACGCAAACATCATTTTCAAAGCTGACAAAGCTGTGCTAAGCTACATTTTGATGGTAGTCTCCACTTATGTCTTGTTTTGCTATTTAGGCTTTTTTTTGGGTCTAAAGTTAAAAATTCGAGTGGTGATAAAGTATTTTACAACTTATACGTTTTTCTACTGGCAGTTTTCAGAATAGAGTCTTTATGGCAAGAGGCATATTCTGGCTCTTTAGGGGCTAAATTATTCTAACATTCAACAAAATA
Organism: Indicator indicator; assembly: GCF_027791375.1. Lineage (NCBI taxonomy): Eukaryota > Metazoa > Chordata > Aves > Piciformes > Indicatoridae > Indicator > Indicator indicator. The sequence continues at coordinate 23,028,941 of NC_072017.1, read as the reverse complement.
AAACCCGCATTGTATATGGAAAAGTAATATTCAATATATTTTTCATTATAGAATGAATACTGAGAGGATAACTGGCAGAGTAAGACCCATCTCTTTAGATTCAGTACAAATCTTCCAAAGTAAAATGTGTTCAGCTTTCCATTATCTGAACTATTCTGTAACCACAGATGGGTTTTATTTCTCTTTTCTTTTGTTATGGACAAGAGAAAGCCATGTGTTTAATGCAGTCATTTTATTGTCTTTTTTTTTTTTTAATCATAAAAAAACATGCTCATCTGAACCGATTCTTTGTGAATCTTGCGGAAAGCTGTTTCATGAAATTAGAAATACTGTAGAAACCCTGCTTGACCCATCCATTTTGAATTAATTCTGACACAAAAGATAAAGTGTAACTAGCTCTGTGCTTACTATAAACACATGCTTATTACCATACATAGAGACAAATATCCCTTAGAAACTCCAGAGGGTATCTCAGCATGCTTCACATCAGAAACAGCTGGAAGTTACTCAAAGCTTATGGAGGAAATGTATGTGGATTTTAGGAACACATGGAGTTGCTATACACTCAAAACACATCTGAAGCTAAAGAATTTTTAATTACATACAGTAATGAGGGTATTATATTATATATATTACATATTCCTCTACTCTTCAGAAGGGATGCAAGTCACAAGGTGATGATGTCCTCAGGTTACAGAAGTGTTTAAGTAAGAGTTCAAAATCATTTTGGCATGGTTATGGTGTGGGCTACCTTTCTCAGTTTCCTGTAATATCTTTTAATTCACATTTCAATTTCATAATATGGGAATGTGGTCAAATGAAAACCTTACTTTTAATTTTCCTCATAGTAGGAAATATGGTCTAGATAAATAGATTAACACACATTTAAAGTTTCCATGAGGCAGAGGAGTACTGAAGGAGTGAAACAGACCACTTTTCGCTCTGTTCTGGACAATACTAAGTAATAGGTTCTTGTTTAGAAGACCTGTAATAGAGTCCAGGAACAGATGGATCTGAAGCATAGAGACAATGTAACTTTCCAAAAGCATTAATGGAACGATGTATGAAAGAACTAGGAAAAGTGCAGGTTCTGTATCCCTGATGGCTTTGAAGTGTGGGTTTTTTTTTCACATTCTGTGATCTAGAAAAGCACCTGAACGTAGCTCAGAAAACAACTGTAAATAACAGCCCCCAAACTCAACATCATATACATATCTGAATTCAAGCATGAAAGACAAGAACAGGAATAACATCTGAAATAAAAGCTCAAAGCTTAGCCAAAAATTGCACAAATTGATAAAAGGAAGCCACTACAGCAGCACTGTACAGATGTTCTGTCGATTGTTTCAGAAATGCTAAGGCATCCTTTCACTTTTAAAAGGTTGAGAAATACTGGATTTGAGAGCTGTGTTTTCTCAGGCAGAACTGTGAACTCCGGATGTGTTGGAAAAGGCATCTGCCTAGAGTCAAATGAAAGCCCAGCCCTACTGACTGACAGAGAAATGGGCTGCTTGCACTTGGAGCTCCCACATCTGAACTAGGAGCCAGAGCATTTGGAAACCAGATGCTAATGGGAGGGGAACATTAAACTGACATGGTAAGTCACAAATTTGGTACTAGAGGTAAACTTTCCCGTGTGGGCCACTCACTGGAGAAACAAACCTCTTTTTCATATATGCCTTATACTATACATTAAGAACATTACTAATTTAAAGCAAAATTGAAGAATCAATAGAATGCATCACAAACCGCATGATTGATATCAAAGGAAACAACCATGCTCCTTTCACTCTTAAGCTCTCTCTCTTTAGTTACTAAACAGATGCTATTCTTAGAAAAAATACAACATCGTAGAGAATAATTCTAAGTAATTATTGTAAATTGCTGAGAGTAATTACCTTTAAATATAAACCTTAAAATGCAGGTGTCTAAGAACACGATGAGGACTTGACTTTTTCTGTACAGAATATAAAAATTTCTCCAAGCCTATTTATCTGTTTTTATGACACTGACTGCATAAATATTCTGAAATAGCTGATTTTCTTACATCATCATCATCATCATCAAATCAAATCAAAATAAAAAAGTATTAGAGTGAATTAAAGCCAGGTCAAAGTCAAAGTGTTTTTATGAAAATGTCTGTTTTACTAAAACAATCTGAAGTCATGATTTAGTTTGAAGTCTTTCAGAATTTGGAAGAGTACTTGTGTTACCTGTGCTATGGTCCTGGGTAAGCGTAACGGGTAAGCAGAAAGTTTCATAGACCTTACTAGTTCTTGAAAACATATAAAACTGTACAAAAATGAAAACATACTATTCAGTTACTAATGATTTATCAAAAGAAAATTCAGTAAAAGAAAGAAAATGAGGCAAATTTACCTTGATCTTTAAGCACAGAGTAAGTAGAAGGAAAAAAATAAGAAAATAAATTACTCCTGTAACTTTTCAAATTGTGATTACTCAGATCAAATCTAGAGCTTCCATAGTTTATTCTCTTTATGCTTGAAAGGAACAGTTTCAAGTGAAACTGTTTTTTCAACAAAAATAATTCTGTCACTTTGAAAGAAACACATACTCTTTTTAGGTAAAGCCAAGTAGCTCCAAAGATTCAGTCAAAGAACTTTAGTTCTTAACATCAACTGCCATTAGTCTTCCCTCCACAGGTTGGTTGTTCTGTGGTAGGTGTTAGAGACAGGTGGTGAAGGATTTGGTTTAGCTTTGATTGAGGATTCCTGAACAGAAGAAACCCAGAAGCAGTCTCAGAAGAAACAACAGATGTGACCATAACAGCCAGGATACTGATTTTCCTCATGAGCTACTGCTGAGAAGATGATGTCAGCAGCCTAAGAACATCCTATGGAGTATCTCTCATGTCTTCAGCAAGTTGCCTCCAGAGGGAGGCAAGAATAATATCAAGTTCAGCCTTAATTCAGCAAGCACCTTTGAAATATAATACAATCTTGTTCTCATGAAAGTTTAATTTTTTTCCCAGGTAGTGTGTTGGGAGCCCAGGCATCATTCTGCTTCCAGCCCCTGATCAGACCAGGCCATCTTTTAAGTTGGTTTTATTTAATTCTGTTTCTAAAAAGCTTTGCAAAATCAGCTTTACTGATACCCACTACATCACAAGAGCTCTCCTGGTACTTTCAAAGGGCATCCTTAAACTTAAATTTTCTTTCCTTGCTTGATCCTGCCTATTCTAAAAGCCAGTAAGTGGTTCCCAAATCCTCTCACTATAGACTCTGTTTCTGCTCTGACATGCATGGGTGTAACTGTACAATTCAAGTAAGTGAAAAACTGTGGCTCAGTACAGAAGCATAAGCCTACTGGTAAGTTCTGCTGAAAGAGAGAAGTTTATTTCTGGAACCAATCAAGTACCAAAGCAGGATGATACACTTAATTTAATTTCTACATGTAAGTAACACTTACTATAGCAAAACATCTTTGAGACAGGGAATTCCTTTCAATGCTGGGTGAAACAAAACATCATGCTGTTTCCTTACTTAAATGAGAAGTGAAGTCAAATGGGATTTTAGCCAGCTGTATTCACAGCTCTGCATACTTGTCAAATCAGCCTGCAGATTCTGGGAGGCAGGAAAGCCAGTGTGCACATATAAGTCCAAATAAATAATGTACCCACACACAAGGCACTTGTGATGGTCCCAGCTACATCTACACTTAGGAAATATGCACAAAGCTTTGGTTTGGCAGGTTATTTACTTATTCATGCATGTTTCCTCATTTCTCAATGTCTATTACAATAATATGGTAGGGTACAAGTCAAAGACAATAGTCCAGGCACTGAAGTGATGTAATATAGATCTCCACTAGGGGACGGTAATACAGAACAGTTGCTTCTCACACTTGAGAGAGGGAATCATGCCATCAGATACAGAAGCAAGTGTTCATTTAAGCACATCTGAGAAGCCATTGACCAAAGTCTTTTACAAGATCTTCTGTTCCCCATTGTTACTTGTATTTTTCACAAAGCTATATTCAAAGAACTACATGCACTTTAAGTTTCCTCATTGAAAAATCCATGATCTCCCACAAGTAAGGAGAATTTTAATTTTTATACAAAACAAGTAATGAAGACACTGTTCCTCATGAAAGCATTCTTTTGAATGCCATGGCTCAGTAACAACATTTCGTGCTTGTTGGAAATGTATCATGTGCCTCAGGTCAACATATTAAAAAGCACTCCATGAAATTAAGGTGGGTTCATCTACCTCAAAACACTGACAGAGTAAAATGTAACTGTTTCAGGAGTACCATGTTGCCATTTTTTCCCCCCACTGTACTATTGTAGTGATTGGAGACATCTAATCAATTTGATTAGAAACTCTTTTTGGCTATTCTAGACTCCAGGGAAAGGGAGGCCCTTTGGGCTAATTTCTGCAGTGAGGCAGGCTGAACAGACAACATTCTCAAAGTGGCTTTGACAGGAACTTAGCTCCTGGTGCAAGTGGACACTCAGAGCACTCAGCACTTCCAAATGGCTTTGGAAATCCCATCTGGCTAGAATTAGGCTCTAGGAATACATTTATGTTTTTCCCTTCAGAAAACCAAAATAATTTAACCCAATACAACACTACAGTGCCTCCTAAATCCTATCTCTCACAATAGAAGATGTTTTGATGTTATAGTAAGCCTGCTGCGTCTTCTCTTTGCAAAACTTCTTTCAGTATCTTACTGGCCAGAAATGGGCACGAGTTACTGAATCATTTCCTTGGAAAGGTTGTGAAAGTTTTTCCATTCCAACATCTAACTAGCTCTGGAAAAATTCACAGTGTGTTAGAGTATGCAGTAATTGGAGTGAAAGGTAAGAATAGCATCCTGACTATGATGGAAAAATAAGATTCACAAATTTATTATATCAACACATAACACTATCACAAAAACATTTGCATTCAGTATTTTCATGATAAACAGATCTTGAGACTGCCCCTGCATCTACACATGGTGCTGCTCAGTGAATGATGGTAGAGGACACTGGAGAGTACAGGAAAGAGAAAACTTCAATCCATGAGAAAGAAAGGAAAGGAAGTGAACAAAGACAACTTTATTCACAATTAGTGAAAACTAAGCAAATGTGAGAAAGTGAAGTTTGTGAACAACGCAAGGTAGCAAATGCATGAATGAGGCAGGAAGAAAACTCTCTTCTGCAAGGTAGCCTTTCCTCACATGCTTGCAATAGGCAATCCTAGCCTTAACACTCACTATTTTAGGCATGAACTACATTCTGTGTGTATTTACCTTGTTTTGGTAGAAGTTATCTGAGACATCAGTGTAACCCACATGGGTATCCCACCAGTTCAGCTTGCTCTCCAAGAAAGGCAAAACATGGAAGATATAGATTCCAGAGAAAGAGACTGGCACTAGAGTGAAGCAAAAGTAGATTTTTGATGCGTATGCCTCAAGCTGCAGTATTGCAGGCCATCCCTCACCTGTTGCACAGCTCTGAACTCCTCTTGATTTGGCCATTTTGCTCAAACTTTTATAGAGCTCTTATATACTAAACTCAAATACCTGTTTTTCAGCTTATTTTTCTTTTATTCCACTCCAACTCTTTAGAATGCAATCTACTTTGCATTTATTTCCATGTCTTTTTATTGTTACACTTTGGGAAAACTTGAAGCATAGAGTGAGATATCAGGCTTACTTCTGATAAGCTGTGGGAAGAAGTGCCAAGCTGAGATGGACAGGTTGCTAGCAAATAGTAGATTTATAATAAACATGGAGACAGGCTTTTTAGTAGGGTCTATAGTGACAGGACAAGGGGTAATGGTTTTTAATTAGAAGAGGGTAGATTCAGACCAGATATAAAGAAGAAATTTTTTAGTGTGGTGGAACACTGGAACAGGGTGCCCAAAGAGGTGGTAGAAGCCCCATCCCTGGAAACAGTGTCAGTCTGGATAGGGCTTTGAGCAACCTGATCTAGTTGAAGCTGCCCCTGCTCACTGCAGGGGAGCTGGACCTTCAAAAATCCTTTTCAACCCAAAGCGTTCTATGATTCTATCTCTAAAATATAAAGTCACTTCAGAAAGAAGTGCATGTTCCTGAAAGAGGGGAATCCCACTGGAAATATTAGGGTGGTGATAAGCAGTAACAAGCATCAGCAGCATGTTCAGCAGGTGGCAGGTTCTAGTAATAGAAAAGAGATCTTTCATCCCTGAACAGGGTATCACAGCAGCAACTTCTGTAGGTCTGTCAGCAGCAACAGCACTGCATCAGCTACCACTAGCCAAGGGCAGCAGACCAGGACTGCCTGCAGGAATACAGAGATGGCCCCTGAGGTGAGTGGAAGGCAGCACTAAATGGCATCCACTCCATCTGAGCTTATCTTGCTGAATGGCACAGCCAACAGAGAAATGAATGCTTGGATTAGTGCCCCACTGCCTAAAAAGACAATGTCTGAGATTACAGAAGCTGTAGCGATAAATACAGATTTCATCTTTTTGATCATGAATGTTTCTCCCCAGCTGTTCCCTAAGGTATAAGTCATTTTTTCTGGAGAACTGCTGGTTAGCTGTTAGTACAAGCCGGTACCACTGACTGCACAAGTGACAGTGCTGCTCAGTCAGTTGTTTGCAACAAGCAACACACAAACAGATGACTTTCATGACCCTGCCAGTGACAGTTAGAGCAAGATGGAGGTGTTAGGTAGTATGTTCATCTATGTTACTTTGTCTCTCAGATTAATGGCAGAAGACAACAGAGACAAAACAGGACAAGCAAAGTGCAAGTACACTCTACTTTTTGAGAATTTATGTGGATCTCATTGAAAAAAACACCATTAAAATGACTGTAGCAGAAAATGGGAAACAGCTGTTTCATGCATTTGACAACGTACTCTCAGGAGAGCAATCTATAAATATCTGCCAAGGACTTGTGTTCACAACATTATGTATCAGTTTTGATCAATGTCAGTCAGTCACTGATCAAAGCAGACTTACCTTGTCCATGTATGCTTTGTCTCCATTCAAACTAGATCACCTGCTATTGATACTTTATAACTGATTTGCAATATACCTATACCATTAAAGCACTATCCTGAATTAGCAGCTCCCCAACTCTTGAGGGAAATACATAGCTTGAACTCTGCCTTCATACAGTTAAATAAATTTGCCTTTGATGAGCAAAAATAACTCTGAAGTCTGCTGGCATTATAATTCATATGTGATTTTAATGTCTTCTGAAGTTACTCTCTCAAGGGGTTTTGTCTCCTAAGGATATCTTCACCCAGAAAAATCAATGGTATCTGACTTATACAGGACCCATAACACACATCTCAGTTCCTGAAGAATCTAAGGCTAAACTTGCTTCTTAATGTTATATTTATAGTACTCATTCTATAGAATTCTGAGCAGTTATTAGCATTGCAGTGCAATGCTCTAAATCACCAACACTTATCAGTGCTGCTAAATTGCCAGTCACCTTTCTAGACTCCACTGAAACAGGAAATTGAACAAGAGATTAATCAGTAAGTTAATGCAGGCAACGAAATACAAGGGTCCCCTCAAGGGCTAAAGACCTGCTCTTACGCTTTCATCTCTATCTCAAAGTCCAAATATAAACAGCTTCTCTACTAGTCAATTTACAGAGATTAATAACTAGACAACTTTATAGTTCACTTCAATAAGCCTGGGAAAACAGGTCGTTAAATCATGTCTTTTATCAGCCTGTTTAGGCTTGTTCTGAGGTCTGTTCTGCATCTATGAATGATTAGCAGCAGGTGTAAAACAGTTCCCCAAAGGTTGATACAGGCAAGTCCCACTCGTTCCTGGATCCTCCTGACAACAGTTCATTAATTCCCCAAGCTTTCCAACCTAAGTCCTGGCATTCAAACAAAGGGTACATCACATCTGTTTCCTTTAAGAGACCTTAAATGACCTAAGCCAGTAATTTAAATCTTCGGCACGTTTACCAACTGTCCAGGACTTTTTTTTTTTTTTTTTTTTTTTTTTTTTTATGAAAGACCAATAAAAAACGAATAAGGTGTCACTGGATTGGTTTTGGTTTGTTTTCCTTCATTTAAAAAGGAAATTTTTGTATCTTCTTCTACTTTTTTTTTTTTTTAATGTAAGCCCTCCTGGAAAAATATTGAGGTTTGGAATATTGCAGAATTTTGAGATCCTGTAACCCAAAGGAGCTAAAAACCAATGCAAGTTGTTTTCTGCTTTGCAAATGAATGGCTGTAACTCCTCTGATACTGCATTAGAAAATAATATAATCATTAAAAGGATCAGGTGCGTCTCACAACAGTGAAAACCAGAGTAAGTACACTTTGTGGAAAAAGAACTAAATGAAGCAAGGTAGAAAGGGGGAAGCTGAGTGTGAACAACACAACTCAGCTATTGCTCAGCCAGAGATAGGATTCCATTCAATCTAGTAAAATGGGGTCATTTCACTCAGTAAGTGTCCAGTGTCCAAATCCTGCAGCTGTCTTGCTTGGATCAGACCTTTGCAACTGCACTGTCTTCAGATACAGCAATTAAGCCCAATTCAGTATTGCAGCTGAGGCTGGTGTGAATCCAAGGAAAAAAAGATATCAGCATACAGGAGAGGAACATCAAAGCATCAATATAAAGTATAACACCAGAGATTGCTCTTCCTTAAAGACACAGCTTTAACTTGTAGTTGTTTCCAGAATAAGAAAGGAAAAAAAAAAAAAAAAGAAAAAAAAGTCCTCAATCTACGAGGAAAGAAATTGTTTATACTTTTTTTCTGTAAGTCAGTCTTGTGTTCTAAGTGTAGTAGGGCATCAAAAACAAGTGCTGCAGATCTACTAAAATGGCAGATCACACCCAGGAGTCTTTAAACAACAGGACTTTCTCAGCAATGTTTGGTAGCAGGAGCACAAAAAAGGAGCATATTGCAATGCTGCTATTTGCTTTCAGGTCTCTTGGTCATATTGATCATATATAAACTTCTGATGGGAAGAATAGGCATCAGCTGAGGAGCACACCCCTTTGGGAAGGTTATTTTAACCATAATTATTGCTACAGTTTACAGTTTCTTATCATCAGATGCCAGACTAGGTTATTTGTTCAGTCATACTGTCTGTTAATATGGCTGTATAGCAGTGCATGAGCAAAAGCTTTAGCGACTGCTTTGCCCCTTCTTTCTCCTAATATGTTATACGCTTTGTCAGACATTCCAGATAGTTTATCTGTCAATGACAAAGATTGCCTCAGGCATCAGAGGCGGCCACAAGCCAGGAGTATCTCATATTTCCATTTTTCCTCAATGTCTAAACAGTGACATTTCTAGGCAACAAGTTTTCCCATGTGACAGCGTTAGGTTTTGATTTTTAAGGAGATTGGAACTCTATTGGCATAGCTGTTTCTCATGTATGTGCAGATGCTAGCATGAGGACAAGTTCTATGAGCCAACTTCTTTTTAAGTGAAGTATAAATAATTTGCTTATTTGGGTACTAAGACTGCTTTATGCCTATATCTAAACTTACAGCAATTTACTAATCTTCCAGTATTAGATAGCTGCAACTTTCTTGTGCTCTTAATTTCTCTTTCACTTTTGAACCATGACTACTATAGTACAGAAAGAGTTTCACCATCACGTATTACTGATAGTGAGGTAAAATCAATCCAAAAATTGCCAGACTGAAGAAGAAGTGAATGTGATGAAGCCCTAACTGAAGCTACAGCTCTATCGATCACTTTTGCTTCATGAACAAAACCCCTTTTGTGGATCTCATAACAGTGATCGAAAAATACCTTTTGCTAAAATCTGCCAAGGAAAGCAAAACCCTTTGTTATGCTATACCTGGAGCAATGATATCTCTCTCCATAAGATCTTCTTGGGAGACTGCTGAAACTACAATTTAGACACCCACTCTAGGCATGTTTACTTGTACTGATCCAGAGCAGGTAAAGAGAAGGCATGCAACAGTACACAGCAGAGCAAGAAAACCCTTTACCAGAAAGAATATCACTTAAAACTGCTGTGTGGTTTCATGTTCAAAGACTGTGATTACTCTGTTCAGTTGGTCACAATCTGATTAATGGTAATTGTTCATTATTCTTTTATTCCATTTTTTCTTTTGAGCAGCTGTAAGATCATCTTGAAATGAGAGGAATCTGGTGAACCTGAAGTTGAATTAAATTTATGCTTCTGAAAAATGAAGGATGACTACATGAAATGAAGAATATTACTTGAAGGAACAGTTTTAGCATACATATGGAATGGTTGTTTGAAGTTTCACATTGTAATTGCTAGCAGCAAGCCTTGCAGTCACTCACGTTAAACAGCCCAGAAAAATTCTTTCATTTCCTGAGGTATAGTCAGAAGTTTGGGAGGTATACTTCCAAAACTTTATGGCTGTACATGTCAGAGGTTTACAGTACTTAGCATTCTGTTACACCAAATGAAAAGTCACTTGACATTCACTTCCTACCTGAAAAATAGTTCAGAATAGAACAACCAAATGACAACAGAAAACACAGAACACAAAGCAGAAGCAGAGACTAACTGGACGATTTGTAATTCCATGGGCTGTTCTTGCCTCTAAAATGGAAGGTTGTTATTAAAAATCCTGGAAAAGCACACTTACATTTCCATTTACACAGCATTGTGCTCCTGCCCATTGAAATGCTACAAAGAGGTAGGCTTTCCAAACATGAGCATTCAAAATATTTTCATAAATTATAAAATTATTTTGACTTCTACCTCCCTTATTCAAATGAATTTTAATGAAGGTCAATATTAGGAACATCTCAGCAATAATGCTATTTTAGAAGAGGACCATTATTGGTGTCAGGTATGTTTTAACCTAGTCATAGGTTAGTTTATATGCTAAGAATGATGGAGTCTTTCAATGCTCTGAAGAAGCATAGATTTCATATATACAGTAAGTGCTATTCAGTAAAACTTAGACACTTTTGAAGTGCTATAGAGGAATGCAAATTTTGAGTTTTATGTTCTATTTAAAAAATCAGAAGCATTTAATTTTCACTTCACTTTCAGTCTTCTACACATTCTCTCATCACCCAAAACTCTGTTATTTCTCAGCTACATTTCTTCTAGAAAAACAGAAACCAGAATGACCCAGGTTTTGTAAGCCATGCCCAGAGATACCTGGAAACTCTTCCAGAACACAGGAAGTACTTCGTGCAATGAAGAACCAGCTGGAGGGAACAAACTGGAGGGAACAAATTGGAACATCCTCTTTTCACTAGGTATTATGTCAATCACCAAAAAAAATTCTTTTTGTGTAAACACAGTTTCAGTTAAATCCCATTTAAAGGTATTGCATCCTGGCTGACTTTGAGCATTGGACTTGAGCACTGAGCTTATATCTTCAGTACTTACTGAGCAGAAGCAAACCTTTATTTCTCAGTTACAAAAGAATACGTTTTCATGTGTGAAAAAAGATCACCAATGTGCAGACTACCTAGATGCTGAGGGAATGAATGCACACAGTGGCATATTTCCACCTCCTTGCTGTCACTAAAGCCTTGCACTAACCATCCCAGATGTGACTGTGATGCATAGGATGCATCTCTGTGTGTGTGCCAAAAGCCTCACCCCTTCCACACCAGTAGGTGTGTGAGGGATGATTCCATACCCACTGGAGTACACATTATTTCAGAATCCTGCCTGTGTCCCTTTCTCTGAAGGTACAAATGGGCCATCACAAACTATGTTTTCTTTCACTTCAATTTACTGTCAGGACCCTGAAATGTTAGTTTCCTCCACATTTTAAGAATGAAAAGTAATGTGAGAGAGCAAAGAAAGTGAAACTTTTTTTTCTCTGGCTGAAACTGAGCTGCAATAGTTTAGATTATAGGTGTTTGCTGTGTAGCATGACCTTTACCTTCATGTTTTCTTGAAAGATATTTATAATACATTTCTGCCGTAGCACACACTGAGATCCAAAAGCATTCCAGTGAGTCTGTTAATACTATTAAGTATCTGTAAAGTACTATAAGTAACTGAAACTCTGGGTGTCATTTTTACTTTCTGGGATCACTTCAATAATTTTTCCTTCTTTGATTCCAGCATTTTCATAATTATTTCTTTGATGTGCTAAAGACTAAGGTAAGGTTCTTCATGATCTACAACTTCATATTTATGTTTCAGTCAGTCAGTAGCCTTGGCCAGAACAAGCTACAGGAGATAGCTGTTAACACTTAGTTGAAGTTCATGTTCGTCAGAAGATGTGTGTGAGTGTACATACACATAACAGCTATTACATCTTCAGGCTTCCTAAAGTGGAAAAAGAGATTTAGGGAAATACGTCTCCTACACAGTTTTGTCCCCATTGTATTAAGTCACACACAGGACTGCAGGCAACTTGAAGATAATTATTGTAATTGCATGAGTAGTCAAGGCTCCTCATCTAGATGAAGGTCACAGTCTTCTTTGTGGAGCTGTGCCATCAAATGGAAAGGAAAACACAATTTGTCCAGCTGCAATTCACATTCTCACCAACTTAGACAGAGGCATCAATAGGAAGGCATCAGTGCTAATATACACAACGGCCTTTCATAGCAGGATAGGAAAAATCAGCATAAAACAGAAAACCCAAATTGGCATGCTACCTGATTCCCACCCACCTTGCCACCATGCCTGCAGAAAGGAGCCAACACCCAAAGCAGAACCCAGAAGCAGCAACTGCAACAGGAAGACTTCCATATTACAATCTGAACTTCGAGCCCCGTAATACTTTGCTCCAGCCAGTACTTTCATTTTTGAAGCTAGCATGACTGCAGCATGGAGATTCAACTCATCCCATGACGATGTCCAGTATCTGTTGGAGTGAAGAAGGCCAGGTAACAGCTGATTCAAACCACAGGCTTTTCTCAGAGGCTCTGCAACCCCCAGTTTCTCTTCTAATAGAAATCTCTGACAGTTAAATTATCTACAGGTCTGAGTAGATTTATCTGAAATAAAGTGTTTGAATTCTTTCAACCACAGCCAAAATATTAAGACATAGAATGATAGGGAGGAAAAAATACAGAGTTCAAATCATTATATTTTAAACCAAGGGGCAGGGAGAATAATTTATTGATTTTTTAACTAAAAGCTGACAAATACTGAAAATATTTCTAGAGTATGACTTCATGAAGAATAAAGTCCATGAATATTTGCAGTTTTAAATCTCTCAGCCTTCAGTCTGTTTTTAAAGAAAAATTAAATTAAATTAGTTCTTGAGTTACTTTATTAACAAGTCACCAACTACCTGACTCTCTCTCTCTCTCTCTAAAATAGCACTTTGCTATGTTTTTGAAAAGCTGTCTGTTTATTATTAAAAAAGTGAGTTATTTTTCACTGCAGTAGACCCTGGCCAAAAGTAGAATGCAGATCTGTGGCACTTGGGGGTGAGAAGGTATTTAGTAACCTAAAGGGATTTCTTCAGTTTTGCAGAATGACCCAGTTTCTCTACAAAAGTAGTGCCTACAGATTCAGTATTAGTGAGGACTGAACAACATCAATCGTCTTAAAGTATTTGATCTTGGTACAATATGTGAACATTTTGAAAGGGGGAAAAAAAGTTTTCTTAAATAGTCAAAGTGATTGATACATAACTGTTGGAAAGTAAGCCTTCAAGTGGTCACTGGCTGCAATAATATGCTGAGCTGATATGCATTTCTATAACTTCCTTTGTGTACTTGGCTCTTACAATATTTTACCTACATTTAGGTCCAACTTTTCAACCCGATTCCGGTTTATTTCAGTTTTGCTAGGGAACAAGTTAGCTGACCTAACACACAAGTTACTCATATAATTAGATAACATTCTTAACACATTTTACCACAGAAAATGCCTCATAGGACCAGAAATTGGAAGAGCAGAAATGGATATCACAATATCAGCTAGCCTATCTTCTGGCCCAGAGAGGGGACTGTCATCCCATTTACTTATTGAGTCTTTTTTTAAAACAAACACCAGATGGAAATCGTGCAGTCTCATCACTGCCCAGCCAATATCAGTGCTAAAGTATCTTTTCTTATGTTTTCTAATGACTTGCCTAAGTCTGTTCACTATCATTTTAAGTCTGTTACTACCTGCTCTACCTGCGACACATGAAGGGGAATTTAATTCTGTTTATTGCAACCCTTCATGTAATTGAAGACTTAGATTGCCTCAGTTTTCTCATAATTAAATTTGAAGTTATTTTTCCTCACCCCAAACTGTCCTGATCTGCAGAATTCAGTGCTGAACAGAGTAGGAGACTCCTATTTCAAGACTTTGATGATGAATCCACTCTGGTGTGTCTCATTCCAACCACATGACACCATTGAGTCATACTGCAATCCTCTGTAAATCCTTTCCTGCAGTCATGCTTTCCACACAGTGTTGTCCTCTAAGGCTGGCATTCATCTCAAGTGACGTAGGAGATAAGAGTCTGAGAACCTGATCTTTTCCAATATGCTTACTGCCTTTTGAATTAACATTACCTGCATAGTTAAACCAATATTCCGTTATCCAAATCACTGATGAAATACTGAATACTAGACTCAAGCAAGGTTCTTGAAGAATCATGTTTGATATAGCCTTTTGGTTGGATGCTAAAGCACTGGTTTTCTAATATAGAGTAGATATTTCTTACTAAGTCTGTATTTCCTAATAGTCTTACCTACTGTGTATTTCCATGATGAGGGAGCATAAAAATCTGTAAAAGTCAAATTATTTGACTCCTACAGCTTCTCCCTTATTCACCCTGTCAGAGAAGAAAATCAGATCAGCTTGATGTGACTTGTACTAGTACATCCATGCTGGTTGTTACTCATATCCTTGTCATTTTCTAGGTGCCTACAAATTGCTTGTTTGAGTATATTCTGGTATTTTTCCAAGATCTAAGTTTCAATGACAGCTGTAAAATTCATTGGCTGTTCTTCTTTCCTGACTTTTCCAAGATAAGTTCAAACTGTAAGAAAATATTTTTAAAACCTGTTCTAGACTCCAAGATCATCACTAGCAGTTCTGATGCCTGTGTAATCAACTTTAAATTTCATCATTTGCAATATGTATAGAGAGTATCTGGTGCAAGTCATCCTTAACCTAATCTTTCCCTACAATAAGATCAACTCTTACTCTTCTGTGACTATTAATGCAATGTCTGTTCTTGGTTAATGAAATTTGCAACCTCACCTTTTTCCTCATGGCTTATGTATTAGACACAGACTGTATTAGACACATATGCATGAGACAGGATCTGGTCTAGCAGATATATTGAATAATTTCTTTAGAGATAAGTGATGGCCCTTGTTCTTTTCCCATTGAGCTACATGTCTGTTAGCCTCAGCACTCATTTACTTGAGCTAAACATACTAAATCTGTAAAGGAAAGTATTCTGATCCATCTTGGGGCAACAGTTATAGTGCCTTCAAAGCCTGCAAAATTTGAGTGGTTTGGTTTTGTTTGTTTGGGTTTTATTTGTTTGTTTGTTTATTTGTTTGTTGTTTTGTTTTTTAAGAGGCACTGTCAGCTCTATTAGAATTATTTGAAACTAAAGAACTAAATACTTGTTAGCAACACACATTTCCTCTTGAGAAAGCTCTAAAGAGTGGTCAAGCACATAGAATTGTGACACATAGGAATATATGTACATGCACATTCATTAATATCTTAATCAACATTTTTTTAAAAGCCAAGCATGAAGGATTATGTTTCATTATAGTCTCCTCTTATTTGTCTTATGCCTGATGCCTTATTCAGTCTTTTCTTAACTTGCAAAATTTATAAGCTGGACAGTATGGATAGCTGAAGATATAAATAAGGCAGCTGTTAGTTTTCAATATTTATTCCAAAGGGAAGATTTCTAGTCTCCTTTTATTAAAGGATAGAATCCACAGAACCATGAGGCATTGCGAGAGACAAAATTTTGAGTAAAGAGGAAGTGTTTAAACTAATGAGATGGAAGCATTGTTGTTCACAGGCATGATTCTGCTAACAGTGTTCTCCAAATGTAGTTTAATGTCCCTAACTCTTGAAAGTCAGTAGGAGCATGTCCCATTTTTTCACCTTCACTGTCTTCCCCCTGACTACCAAGGTGGAACTGCAAATGTCATGACAGCAGTTTCACCTAGTGCAGCCATTCATATTTGCAGAACAACACAGGAGACAACACCAAGCACAAGCCTCATCACACCAGCACTGGCCACTGCTGCTCCAGACTCCCTCAGTCAGGAGTACAGTGTCTGGTTCCAGACCACGCAAGCCAGGTCCAGCTGAACAGTCCAGCTTAGTCATCACAGATGCACACTGATGACACACAGGGCATGTTTGTGTGCAAGGGACAGTGACTCCAAAATGGGCCAGAGGGGAGAGGCTCTTGGGATAGCTTAAAGGAAAGGAGCAAGGGACTAGGCACCATGAGGCACAGCTGATCTTAGGCAAAGCTCAACTACAAAACAGCAGAACCTGTTAAATTTCACTCCCTTTTGTGATAGCTCACAGATAGCTTCTCAAACTTGAAGAACTCAGCATTGTGACAATCAAGCAGTGATTAAGCAGATGACAAAGCAGATCTGACGGAAATAATGAATTCTATATTTCATCTTTCTCTGAGACAGACAAAATTCTGCAGTAAGAAAGTAATAAGTATGCAGGCAATTATGCTCTAAATGTCCTCTCAGGCAGAATTTACTGTTATCTTCTTAATGGCCAGGTTCATCATGTTCGTATTCATTAATGCTGTCAAATGACCAAAGTTTAGTTGCATTTTGCTTGAAGAAGACAGACATAAGAATTTAGGTAAGAGGGATGCTGCAGCAGAAGCTACTATCACAGACATACCAGAGAAGCTTTACAGATAACAGACAACAACTTTCATTGACTCCTCTGATTTTGCTGTTTCTATAGCAAGTTTTTTGAAATACCAAATCCAAATTACAGAACCGTCTGCAGAATCTTTAAATTTTCAGAAAAGAAACCAACTTCCCTCTAATACTTAATACAAACACAGAATCATAGAACAGTTTGGAACACTTTGTTGTTACCCTCTGCCTTGAAGTAAATAGCCTCAGAAACATCAAAACGTCTTTGCACAAAGTTCAGCCTTACGATTTGCTGAGCTCTTTGCATTTTCATTACTACCTTGTGTAAGACAGGAATGAGGTGGAAGTGTGTATCAAATTTGCCATATTTTCCTAACTGTAGCTGAGTGCTGCATGATGAATATGGACTGATCCAAACATCTGACAGTTACGCTGAATCTCTGATGGAGAAACAGTCACTGTATGTCCCTAGAAATGAATGTAAAACTGGAATTTTAAATGGTATTTCACGCATCAAAAAACAACATTATGTTATCAGCTCCACCCAAAGCTGTAAAAGCTCTGTTGGAGAAGTTAAGGAATACATTCTATTTAATTTCATACCTCCTATGATCACACAGCTGTGTGAAATGATACCACCAAAATAACTTTCGAAGGAATGGAAACACTCCTTATGCTAAAACTCAGAATGTGAAGGATTCAATTTGCTACAGATGTTGGATATTACAGCAACACAAAGCACAGTTCTGAATATTGCAAGAAAACCAAGACACATGACAAAACCACCATTTGTAGTTTTAGAAACAGTTCTGATTAGCTTTTTTAAAAGTGGAAAAGCTACATCTGTCAGCTTAAGATTTGTGTTCATTTAATCCCAAATTTTCTCCCTAGTATCTGCAAACTTTTTTCAGATCACGCTTCAATAAGTCTTACTGCTATTACAAATGAAATAAATAATATGGAGGTTACATTATGGTCCAATATAGCTAGCATAATCTATCCCCTTACATCTTTCTATGACAAATCAAGTAGCCACTAGTACAAATGGAATACAAGACCTTAAGACTCAATCTACCATGGGAAGTTCCTAGGTCTTGTTTAAACACATTGGAATTATTCCTGGAAACTGATTTGAGCAACCAGACAGTCCAACTGCATTCTTGTCACAGAACATAATGCTTACCTTCATAGGCCATCATTACTGACAGCTAGTGATGCCTCTCCTGCATTATCCTTCCTCATTTAGGAAGTGTGGCATTAAATTAGTGTTTGAGTGAAATAAAGGTGTCAGACAAGTATAAAGATTTGGTGTAAACAAACAATGGCTTAATAGTTGAGTCTAAATGCAAGAAGTTGAAGGAGAATGTTTTACTTACATTAATAACTTGTTTATAAGCAGGTAAGTATCAAGGCATGAGCAAGCTATTTTTCATCACCTCATGCATTGGAATAGGCTGCCCACAAAGCTGTGGAGTCATATTCTCTGGAGATATCCAAAACATGCTCTAGATGAACCTTCTTTATTGGGGTAGGGAAGAAGGAGGTGGGGGGAGGTGCAGGTTGGACTAGATGATCTTCAGATGTCCCTTCCAACCCCTACCAGATTCTGTGATTTTCTGAAAATGTGTTGCTCTGGTAGAATTGCTGAAATATCACTCAAATATCTGAGAAAGGAAGCACCCATAAGATGTAGTTGGAAGTTGTAGCAAGGAAGCTGTTAAAGAGGCCAGGATGGAGGATTGTGTGCTACACATTGGGTACGGAAGAAGTGTCTGTGCGCATTGTGCCTCTCAACAAATATGTGGCATTTATTCAAGCATGTTAAAAAATAAATACAGCAGCTGCTATCTGTAAAGACGGCAGAGGTGCAGAGATGAGATATGAGGGGCAGCTCTCTTCTGCTTTGCTTCTCTCTCCTGTCTCACATTCCTACCTCACCCAGTCTTACTGCGCACTCTGCTCTCTTTCTGCAGTGTGACTGCAGCACTGGATGGCCACACATATATTAAGAACATTCAGGTAAGTTTCCAAAACTTCTTTCTATTGGATGAAAGAAGATGTGTCTATTGTGTGGACAGACAGTTAAACCAGACTGGTTGAATGTATGTTATCAGTATGCATGATCTACTTTGTTACTAAAGGCCGAATGTAGAACACTCAGGTAACAGTGTACAACAAGTTACTTTACAGTAGCTTTAAATGAAGCATATAGTTTAAGTTCTCATATCCTGGGAATCAATGTTAGTTTTCCAAATACCTATTAAATTTTAAAAGAATTTGATTCTTATCTGCTAATGGAGAGTTCAACCAGTTTATACTTGTTCCTGTGAAATATGGCAAAGTTGGCATATGATAAAATAATTGTTTGCATTGTTACACAAAAGACTTGGTTGTCTGTACTTGAAGCTTCTACTCCTGTCCACTTTAGTCTACATCCCAGAAACAAATACAGCATTAAATTTCCTGTGAACATAGAATTAAGCAAGCTATGTCTGACAATAATACAGAAGATAATTTATTATGATGGAAAAATCTCAGTCTCCATGCACAGTCAAAAATCAAAACAGCAAAACCATACAGCCATCCCAATATAAGCATCACAATGAGCATCTGGAAACCTGTTAGCAAGATAAGAGACTGAGGAAAATAAAATTCACTTTGCATGTGCCACTAAATGCTACCAGTGTGATGAAATAAAGACAGAAAGGATCTAGGCACTTTTAAGTCAGTCATTATGTTATCTAATGTTCAGGCTTATTCAGGCTTTTACAGTGAGGCTTGAAATCTGCTAGATGTCTAGGTCCACACATGATGCCTGATGGTAATGTACCTCACCCATAGATTCTATATAGGCATTATGCCAAGCAAATTGTTGTCTACAGACAAGGAAATCTACAAATTATAGGAAAAACAGATTCTAGAAGCACACTCTCTAGCATATCCTAATCTTCAACAACACAGTGCTGGAAGGTTGTCTTCTTGTTTAACACTAAGTAAACACAGGAGCAGTATGAGATGCTGTTAGGGGAAGCCTGGTCAGTATTTAGCTTACTCCCCTCAGACTCCCAACAGCCAGCACTTTTGAACTGGTGCTGTCAGAGCATACATCCCTGCCTATGATTTCAGAGAGCTAAAAACTTCAGCATCACGTTCTGGAGCTGTACCTGCCAGTTTCAAGCTCAGCATCCCATATGCACAGACTATTTTTTCTCTAGAGGTATTACTTTGCTTCAAGAGAGTAATCTATACTGAAGAGTGCCTTCCTGATTGTTTGGTTGGCCCTCCTGGAGCTGCCTGTTATTAGCATAGCCTTTAACTACCCAAAGGAGTCAAACTTATTAACTAGAAGGAAAGTTTAAGATAGTGTAACAGAAAAATGTTGAAGCTCAGTAGTTAGGACACGTATTAGGGTAATACCTGGGTTCTGTCTGTAATTCATTTAAAGTCCTTGAGTATCTGGTTGAATGTAGCCTGTTTCAAAATTTCTAGAGAATTTGTAATAAAAATTTAGTTTGATTGTCATGCACTGAGCCATTTACTGACTCCCACACACATGTCAGCAGCATGGCAAATCAGTTTGCAGAGATCATTTAATTACTCATAAGTACACCTAGAGCAGTACATCCTCATTCTAGTAAATGACCTGTAGTTTCAAGTGTTTATTCATAAGAAGAGCATTTTTAAAGGTCAGAAGGGATCATTCATCAGAGGCTTAGAAATTTCTCCTTTGTCAGTTTTACAGACAGTAAAAGCATACACAGTAATTTTCAGATTTGTATCAGGTTTTATTTTTCTGATATAGAGTTGTGGGTTGTTTTTGTTTCTAACATAAATGATAAATTCTTATTTATAAGATTTCTAAACTAGTATATTCTTTCATATTTAATCTAGTTTGAACATAATTTTATGAAATCACCATATGACTGTGAATATTTTTTTACTTATCCAGTCACTCATTATTTGATTGCTTTTGAACAGCAGCACTTTATTGCAATATACAAATGTTCCCTCTCCCAGTAAACATGAGAAGGAAGACTAAGCTCCATTAAGTTTTGAACATTCATGAAGCATTACACTATTACCCTGACCATAGAGAGAATTTAATTTTCAGCATTTCACTACATAAATTTAATCTCATTCTGTTTACAAGGCTAGGGATGTTTCCATGTGAATGAGAAAGATGAGGTAAGCCTCTTTCCCTTGCCTCTTCCAGGTATGTCAACATGATGGCAAGGCACCTTCTCATAGAGCACCATCTAAATCCTGAACTACATCAGTCATATGGCAGGGAGTGCAGCGACACCGGACATCAAGTCACTCTCGTGAAGGCAAATGAGGGGCAGCACCACAGCCACAGGAACACCCCTGAGATATTGCCCCCCATGAACCTCTTCTCCTCCTCCTCCCATATCCCTTTCATGGCTCTTCCTCTCATGGCTCTGCCTCTCACAATAGGTTTCCACCCTGCTGCAGAGGGGCTGCAGACCACCTGGCAGAGAAGGAAGAGGGGGAGAGCAAACACAGCAACTGCCTCATGCTCCAGCGCTGTCTGCAGGAGAAAATTTAAGCTCTGGTACATCTTAACAGAGGGCAAGGTTTGCCCGAAGGCTTCCTTCACATAACTGATGGGCATTGATTTTAACATCATGATTCATTTATTGTGGCTCTCTTTGCAACTAAAAGGCATTTAAAAAATTACTGCAATCTGCTCAGCAGCCAACTTCAGATATATGGTGTTCTGTGAAGCTGATATGGATAGAGACTCTTTGGTTTGCAACATGTTTCAAATCATCCCTCCTTTCCAGGAAGTATTTATGACCTGCTTAACACACACTAGTGCAAATTCAAGTCTTTTTAGAAACAACATTCCAGATATAAATCAGGTATAACTTACTGCACCTCTACTTTCCTACAGAGAGCTTGAAAAATGACTGGGTACTGAAATCTTCCTTGCTCTCTTTAAAAAAAAAAAATCATTCTGAAGCCCAAGTAAATTATGGGTGTAAGCATTAACTATTCCAGTACCTGTCATTTTAGAGGCTGACAACTGGAAATGGTTGAAAGATAAACTCCTGACAATAGAAAAGTAACTGGAAGAGAGACAACAAAGAGGAACAAAAAAATGAAACAGGAACATCAAGACCAGGTGAGAAGCCATTGGGGTTCTTCCCTGAACTAGCTATCACCCTGCATGATATAAATCAAGACATATTCCTGAAGAATGATAGTAACACATCTCACCTGCTCTTGGTAAAAGTTTTACTTTGAACAGAGATCAGCATATTCAGGGAATGTTTCTTGGCCCTAAGCCAGAGTGTAAATGATTGTGAAATACTTTGCATGACTTGTGGCTGAGAGTAGGACCTCAGCATTAACCACTCTGAGTGCAGACTGAATATCTGCATAGCTCCGTAAGTCTGTGCCATATGGCTTCATGCACAGTCTGTGAAAGCTGCCTGCTCAACGGATCGCTTGTCAGCACTGATCAGTACTGATCTGAGTGAATATCTGCAGGTGTTGGCCTATCAGATGACCTGACCCTTGTAGCAATGAGCTCTAATCTGAAGATAAATTTAAAGAGATCAATTCTCTGCTGTTTTAAAGCAGAATTCAAGGGTCTCTTCAGGTCCGGACGTTGACTAGTAAGGAACAACAGGGCAGTACAACTAGCCAATACTCCTTGCAGTAAGCATGAGCTCACCCTCAATCAGTCTGAAGATCCTTACATTTAAACACCCTATAGCAATTAGAAAGACATATTTGTAGTAAAATGGTATTTTGCATTTGAACAAAACATACTTAACCAGCTAGACTCCACCATCTCATGTTCTGATTTGTTTTTCTCCTCTTCATAAAACCTTAATAAAGTAAAAACTATTTTCAAGGGCAGACAATTTAAAGTTGTCCTGTAGAAAGAGCTTCCCTTTCCCCCCCTCATAGTTTTACTCACTCCCCTAGAATCATATTCTTTACTACTTCTACTACTGTGGTTTGAACAGCTTTCCATTAAACTGATGACTGTACTCCCAACCCTTTAAACTTTTTTTTTTTTTTTGTCTGACTGATTAGAAACAGAGTATGAGCTACAGAGGAAGAACTTTTGCTCTTCAGCATCTGACAGAAGGCAAATTATTTTCAAACCTCCAAACATGAACCTGACATTTTATAAAAATCTTCCAGACTGTCAGTCACATCTAAACCTCCCTAAAACACAGCTGATGGGAAGAGACATGACTGGACAAAATCCTTGTTGTATATCATTTAATCATTAAATTGAACCAGGAATTCAGTTGTCTGGCTACACCATGTAGAAATACTTGGGCAGATTTTCTCTGTCAGAAAATTGGACACAAATGTCCTTCTTGCTTTTTTGTAATGTGCATGTTTTGGCAGGATTTTCTTGTAGGAATGATCACATAAATGAATAAGACACCTGGATACACCTCGGTGGTGCAGATTACTAGGTTCTTCATTTTTTGCTATTCTAGATTCTTGGTTTTCTCATATTAGATCATCCAGGTGACAGCTACTGATTATTATGTCTAGAAATGGCTACAGACATATATTTTGAAGCTCATGTGACACTAGGTGGAATAAAGCACTGCTGTTGCTTTAAACACTACAACTGAAAAAGAAAATATGGCAGCTAATAAACGTCAAATATCTCATATAGCCTGACCAGGAAAGCTAACCTGGAGTCTTCTTCTCTGGAGATATTCAAAACCTGCCTGGATGAATTCCTGTGTGACCTGCTGTATGTGATCCTGCTTTGGCAGGTGGGTTGAACTAGATGATCTTTTGAGGTTCCTTCCAACCCCTAACATTCTGTGATTCTGTGATTCCTTTGCCTACACTTTTACATATGTAGGAATTGTGGGTTTGTTACTGCACATGTTCAAGTATTTGGTATTTGGTTTAAAGGTACCATATATATATATATGTTTTCCTCTACTTAGAGAGTCATTCAGAATGGTATTGTGCCTAATTTGTATTTTATTTGGAAGAATATAACACATGATGGCACCTAGCTGTTTGAAATTTTCTCCTGATGTCCATATTTCCCTGGAACGACTTTTAAGTAGTAGCTATTTTCATAGTTTTGGTATTATGTTTAGGCATCTATCTAAAAGTTAACTGGAAGAGAGGGACACAGACAAGTCAGGTGCCCTGAGCTTTCCCATTACCTTGTATATTCATTCATTGCCTCCAGTTCACCCAGATTCAAAATACCTGTAGTATTTTACTTGCACACCATCGGTGCCTTCAATTTCAACAGGACAACAAGCATAACAATTAGGGAGGTGTCAGAAATGTACCTTTTTTCCCTTGGACAGTGATATCACATATCCACCTGTGCTGTGTTGAGAATTGATATTTGCATTAATTTAGTTTCCTGCTGCTTTAACACAGATAATGCAAGTATCAAGAAGTTGTTGTGCAGCCATATTCAAAGAGGTACATGTTATTTTATGCTCAGCATTGAGACCAGTGACACGTTTTCTGTTGAAGGTAGTAGGGTGACAGGTAGAGAAAATCATGACAAAGTCAAGAACAACACGAATTTAGCTGACTTGAAGATGCTAGCAGAGACTAGCAGATAATTTGCTTCAATTGCTCTAAATGAAAAGCATCACCTAAACTGACACCTTTAATGCCAGAAAGTGATGTGCTTAGGTGCACTGAGTCTTGCTGGCTTCCTCTTGAAGCCTGGCCTGCTCACTTTTTGCCACTAGATAGCTCCAAAAATAGATGAAGCGGGAGGGAGAGGGGCACTCAGAATAATGCAGATTCTCAGTTTGGATCCCAAGGTCTACAAGGCATCATGTCCACTGTCCTTCCATACCAAAGCATCTTTATGTGGCGACACTATGTGCATGAGCTCCACAGAGAAAGCTGCCCATAGAATTATGACTGACATGATTAAAGATTTAATTTTTAATGCACACTTCAGGACATGGTTTTGTGACCGTGGTATTTTTGGCTGATGGGTGGACTTGATGTTCTTAGAGGTCTTTTCCAACCATAATCATTCTATGACTCTGTTTAAAGAGTGGTGTGCAGCTTCCAAGTTTCTTGGAAGAGGTAAAGGACAAAGGAGAGACACCTTCAGATGCTATTTGTGTCATGGCTCTGCTCAGTCATTTTCATTGGTGTGGTCTGGACTCATTCATCAATAGCGAGGCCCATTTTGGATCTCAGACCAAGGACATATCTCCAGTGAAGATCCTGAGAGTTCTCATTTCCTTACAGGACAGTCCTGCTTTGTAAGTTACCCACTGGAGTAAAAAAGTCACTTTAAAAGGGAACGCTGTCTCTCGGGTCATGTCTTACCAAATACTTTACAAACATGCGCTCAACTTCCCCTGGCTGTGAAGATTTTCCAACCTTTCTGATTTTAAAGCTTTCTATTAAATAACACCTCAGCAAGTGGGAATCTTACTTTCAAGTGCCTGTGCCAGCTCCCAGGGTGCTGTGCTGTAATTTAATAGTGTCATGTCCTAGCTCGAATTGTAAAGCATG
This sequence comes from Indicator indicator, assembly GCF_027791375.1. Classification (NCBI taxonomy): domain Eukaryota; kingdom Metazoa; phylum Chordata; class Aves; order Piciformes; family Indicatoridae; genus Indicator; species Indicator indicator. The sequence goes on along the minus strand of NC_072017.1, from coordinate 23,003,675 downwards.
CTTTTAGCTGTTCGAACTACGTTTGCCATGAGACTGTTTCACTGCCGATTCTTTGGGCTCGTGGTTATGCAGTCAAAGAACCACACTTTTGAGAACATGTGAACATCACAATCAAATCATGACCATCTGATATCATCACAGTTAGCAAAAATAGATTATGAAATGCCATCTAATTAGCAGAAATAATAAAATAATTCAGTTTCTGGGAAATAGACATAAACATTTGGAGCCACTATAGCTTCTCCACCAAGCACAGGCAGGCCAAGCTTTCCCTCTGGCTTTTTGCCATTGAGTGGATAGCTTCACAATCTTTTCTTAGTCATGTTTAATCCATTTTGTGTCACCCACCTTTTAAATTATACCAACAATTTAATCTTAACCTTTTCTTCATACTTTCTTTTAGGTACCAGAATTCAGCTTTTCTCTTTTTCTATACTTTCATTTAATTAAAACTTCCTTTATTGCTACATTTATTTGTCCTTTTAATTTGTGTACTTTCATAGCAAGTACTCCCTCTGGCAAGGCTCACTGTGAGATTTACTTCACCATATTTCCTTCTCAGCACTTCCCAGGTTTTTACCATGGATAGTCTGTCCCCTTTCCATCTATATGTTTCCTTTTTTTGGAATACAGGAATGCCACTGGAAAATCAATGACTGAATAATAACAGTATGTATTCAGGAGGAACACCACAAAAATCCTAGACTCGTTGCCTTTCTGCAATATTACTTAAATACCTACTTCCCTTCAGGGAAATTCCTGTAGAAATACAAAGTTGTTACTAACTACAGTGGCCAGATATACAGCTCTAATGCTGGCAGAAGTGTAAACCAGAAAAAAATGTAGGTAGTAATGAATAAAAAGGACTTGTGACATCCACTCCATACTTTTCACTAGTGCTGCTTATCCTATTCCTCAATGACCCCTTCTATTAGCCTCCATTTCACATCTCCTTTATGCAACACTGGCATCATACATGTTCCCTGGACATCGCCCATAAGATTTCCTCCTGTTCCTAGGACTCCCATACCACTCATGTCAAGCAAGATACTTTTGTCCTAAGCCAGCAAGGAAAACCCAGCTGAAAGAGGAGGCAGGTCAGGAGTGATCAGGATCCACACCACAAAACTCCCAGCACGAAGAGTGAAACTCAGAGTTAAGACTATACCTGAACATACGTATAGCTGAAAAGTTCTTGTTACTTCTCAGTTCCCACAGCTGGGATACCATCAAGGAGCTACTGCAGCTGTTCCCCATCATCTGAATAGGCTTTCTAGGAATATCCACCTCCCCAGGTTCCTGTCCCTCATTCACATGTGTGAATCTGCCAGCTACTACCGAACACAAATGACCCTGTAAAGCGTATGTAGGTAATCTCTCTTAAGCCTCCATTCCTGCTCTTGGTGGGATGTTAGGATCCCTCACAGACAACATAGCTGGCAGAGCACCTTCAAACTTGGCCTGAGGGATTCACCGGGGTGAAACCAAACATCAGCGTGCCAGCTCTTTCACCAGGCTTCTCAGCAGTACCCTGAAGGCAGCTTTAGAGTTTCCAAATGCTGCACTGTAAATCATCTATGGGCTTGGGTCACACACACTCACACACCCCTCCCTTAAAAAAGCTGTTTCAGCAAACTTTGTGTTCCTAGCATTTTAGCAAACATACTAAAGAGGCCACATGGATACAAGAGCTGAGTTAAACTATATTACAACCCCCATTAGATGCAGGAGTCAACATTTTGGACACATATCTAGAACATTGTCAGTACAGTTTCATAAACTTTCTTTGCTATTTGCCTGAAGAAACACCTATTTTTCCAGTGAATCAAAATAAAGCATGAATGAAATCAAAATAAACAGTTCCTGGTGCACACTCGTTAGCAAATATGGCAGTGCAACCATATTCAAGGAAGCGTAGGTTTCCAAGGTCTAGCCTTGGACGCTCCTTAAAGTAAAACATTGATGCTAACTGCTGTGTGCATTACAACTGTTAAGTCTGAGTGCTAAACAAAAGTGAGCAGGAGGTACCTGCAGGATCCCACCAGTGTAAGGAGACCTTCAGGGCAAAGACTGACACTCCACATCCCAGGTACAGGCACAGGTGAATGAGATCTCTCCCAGCTGCTTTCCAAGGAGTGGTAATGGATCATCCGTGGCTTGTCCTTGTTACTGCCATTTAATGTATTCTCCCTCGTTAGCTTGTAAAGTGAATCTCAGCCAAAAATCAGCTTCCCATGGGCAGTGAAGGGAAGACAACAACATTTATTCCAGGTTGCATGGCAATTCAAATAATTCAGAAATATATATTTACAAAGCTTTCCCTCTTAGAAGAAGTAAATAAAGTTGTTTTGAGAGTTTCAGTCAAAACACTCCCCATCCATAATTGAACATGGGATCTGGGTTTACTGATCTGCCCAAAGTGCTCTGTTCCTCACTGGTTGAACACCAGCCAGAAGTAGCACTTAGCCCTGTTTGAACAGTCATGTGGGAAAATTGCCAACCCTGTCTGCCCTGTCAGTCTGGGTCTCAGATCACACAAGGGTTTGTGTAATGGACTGAATGCGACATAAGTGAAATATTTACTGTAATCATATTTATAAGGCTCCCAGGAGAGACTGAAACATACACCATATTAGAAATGAAATGAAGTGTAGTGTACTTTGTTGGGATTTTTTTTTTAAATTGCATTCAAAAAGTTTGGGGCCAGAAAAACCTTCTGTTCTTGGGGTCAGTGGCCACAAGAAATACCTGAATATTTCTAGTGAGAGTCAGGAAAAAAGGTACCTGAGCAGAATAAATATGTATCAGCAAAAAGGCTCTCCGCAGCAGGCTCTGCCAAGCCCAGAACTGCCTCTCCCTGCTGCCATCTTGTTTGCTCCATGCCCACCCCTGAGGGCAGCTGTGTGCTGCCACTCATTGAGGCAACTGGGTTAGTTATAAATGTACAATGATTGCTTTTAAGGCTCCCCAGCAGGCAGGGCTTTAGCCATCTGTGAGCCAGGACAGTGAAGCCATGACTGAGGTAAATGGAGAAAGAGGAAAGGGCTATGAAGGGTAGGAGTGAGATGGGTGGCACAGGACAGGCAGAAACCTTGAACCCTGTTTAAGGTTTGTCTCCAGCACTCATTTTTCCATGGAAATTCCCATGAACCTCCTAGTCTCCAGCTTGCACTCGTTGCCCCTTGTCCGGTTGTCAGACATCACTGAGAAGAGCCTGGCTCAGTCCTCCTGACACTCGCCCTCCACACACTTGTAAGCATTAATGAGGTTGCGTCTCAGTCTCCTCCAAGCTAAATATCCCCAGCTCCCTCAGCCTTTCCTCATAAAGGAGATGTTCAATTCCATCCTCTTTGTGGCTCTGCAAGGGAATCTTTCAAGCAGTTCATTGAGGTTCCTCTTGAACTGAGGGGCCCAGAACTGGACACAATGTTCCAGATGCAGCCTCATCAGGGCGGAGGGGAAGGAGAACCTCTCTCAACCTACTAACAACTCCACTCCTAATACACCCCAGAATTCCATTGGCCTTCTTGGCCACAAGGGCACATTGCTGGTTCATGGGCATCCTTCTACCCACCAGGACCCCCAGGTCCTTCTCCTCCGCACTGCTCTCCAGCAGCTCAGTCCCCAGCCTATACTGGTACACGGGGTTGTTCTTTCCCAGATGCAAACATCAAGGATTATCATTGCTTGAAGCAGATACTGTCTACAAAAACATGTTGTCAGCTGCAGAAAGTTCAGTGACTCAGAAGAGACCAAACTAAAAAGTAAGATCATTGAACAGAATTAGTTTTAGCTCAAAATAGGACACAGAAACTGAAGCCTTTATGATGTGTGCTAATGCTTGGCTGCCTGTTTTGCTAAAGATGGGTAAGACTCATTTATCACCCATGGAGTGTTTTACTGTAGCCACACTTTTTTTTTTTTTAAGGAATAAATGTTTAAACTGATGAAAATAGAGCCTTGCTAGCCATTATAATAATACAACCTGCCTGTGGTAACTCTTCTTCTGGCATCTGTGGCAGAAGCGTTTTCAGAGACATTTTCCCAGATTTTGGCAGTTCAGAAAAGTCATTCAGCCTGTAACAGAGTGGAGCCTATACAAAACCTCACTGGCCAAACTTCATTTTTCTTTGTTTTACCCCATCAGTGCAGGAGCCAGGGATGTCATTGCAGCTCTGTGGCATGGCCTGTTGGCACACCTTTATATGAACCCAGAAAACCAGGTCCAGTGGCCTTCAATGCAGAGGCTCTAAGCAGGTGTTGTAGGATTGCACATTTAATTTCCCCCCCTCATGGCAGTAATTTCAAGTCATACAGTCTTGACAATTACATTTTTTTTATCAATTTCTGTTTTACATCCATGCCCATGTTATAATTTCACTTCTACATGTAATTTATAGATTGACAGCAAGGATTACATGTACCGGCAAAACTCTCTCTGCTCTTTCTCTTATGACTGCTTTAACCAGTGTACAGGATTATTTAAAACAAATATCTGCATGAGAAAAGGTGAATGTGAATCACAAAGAGAACAGCATAAAGGATATTTGACTTGCAAATCAGTAGACAGGCATTATGAAAGACTTAATGTGCACTTGCTACGTTGAGCCTTGAGCTATTAATCCTGTTGTTTCCACCTACCATTGCCTTGATATTATTCGCACATAATCTTTCTTTCTAGTGATACCTGGTAAGCTAAAAAACATTGTTTGCCCTTGAAAATCAGGAGTTATTATCATGAGCCCTTTCTTTGGATAGGTTAAAAATGCATAGCTGTTTCCAAAGAGCATTTCTCTAGTGCAGTGTTCCTACATTTTATTGATTCACATGAGGAATAGAAACTTTAAGCAGAATGTAATTTTTGCTGCAGTGAAATTTAACAGCTTGATGCACTACCATCTGTTTAAGGGAAAACAAGTATCTAGCTGATATTAGGGTTTAATACTATAATAATACTGCAAATTGTACAGCAATACTGACAGCAGATTCATTCTTTGAATAGATTGATCTCTTTTGGAGGTGCTATATGACTGCAACAATGGACAGAATTACTTGGTGTCTTACACAGGAAAGAGGAAATTTGGTACAGTAGAAGAAAGGAAACCTAACTATGCTTGACAATATGGTCAGGAGAAGAGTCAAGGGGAAAATGAGCACATTGGCTTCATCTGCTGAAGGCAAGAGAGCAAGCAAGGACAGTAGCTGTTGGACTGTGAAATCAAACTGCCAGGAGCTGTTGATACAACGGTACTCTGGCTGCTGTTCTGAAACTGAAGCTGCCTTCCCAAGACCATTCTCAGTCTCCTCCTGTTTTTGACTAAATCTCTATTATGTGTTTTCTGGAATGCAGAGCCTTCTGTGGCAAGTCATCTTTATACCTCGCTTGTGCAGCATTCAGCACCACATTCATAACCACTAAGGTTTCTACAAATGATGACATTAGTAATGACAGTACTGATTGCTTTTATTTTCTCACTGGTATTCTTTCACCATGACAGCCAAAAAAAGTTTACATAAAAGCCTGAATGTCTTCTTTTTGCTCCCTGAGTTTTGCAGTATAATCTTTTCTGCTCCCCTTTCAGTCAAGGACAGCATTCTCCTTCAGTGGTAGACAAGCTAAGCAACAAAAACTGTCACAAGGGTCTACTTAGACAAAAGTCAAATCTGGGAGGTTTAGAATGTTATCTTTGATGGATAATTATTGGCTGAGTTAACTGCTGTTCATATTTTACCTAGAGCTGTCAGTGAAAATATATTTCTGGCGTGTGGAGGGAATAGTAGATACCATCCTGTGTGGATCATGGAGCATAACTTCTCCTAGAAGTCCTTCAGGATGGGAGCAGGGTTTCACAGCCAGCCTGTTAGGCTAGATGCTAAATTTCCTCTGTACATCTTCATTATACTTCAGTATTAGAAATATGAAGAAGTGTACAGGAATTCAGGGTTGCTAAAAAAGTAGTTTACGCTCCATAATGCTGCAGGTGCTTCTTCAAGAAAGTGAAACAGATTGAGGATGTCTGGGATAGGTCCCCAGTGTATTACACTATGTTAAGAGGTGCAAAGGAAGATATAAATCAATTAGGTTATTAAGTTCATGTCTATGATACCTTTGGGCACTAAAACAGTTAAACAGTGGAACATTCTACTTGTTGAGAGTTAATGATGCTTGAAAACAATGTTATCCTCCTATCATTTGTTATCATCATTGACTGGACATCCTAGTTTATATTAATGAAAACGAATATATTTAAATTTTATATTCCCACTCATGAAAAACAATTAACCTATAATGGGAGTTCTGGCTTCTTTAAATGAAGAATTTAAAAAAAGAATAGAAAAACTTTTCACTGTTCTAGTCTGACTCTACCCAGAAATAAAAGCATCACAGGAAGATTATTCATAAATGAAGTGGTAGTACAGAAGAAAAACACTTTGCAAGGGCTTTTAACACTTCTCTTTTGAGCATAAGTGCTAGAATTATATACTATGTTGAAAACATAGCTTACCTGCCTGAATGCTGTTAATATGGGCAGACTTCTCCATGCCCCAGGTTGAAATAACAAGGTTAAGAGTTTTGCAATTACTTTAGTATCCTTTAGAAAAATCTACAAAACAGTGGTTTAGTGAAAATCTGAAGTTGGAAGTTCTGATGAGCTAAGCTGGAAGTGTGGAGATTCAGGCTGGAAGTGAGGAAGAAGTTCTTCATCATGAGATTGGTGAGACCCTGGAATGGGTTGTCCAGGGAAGTGGTTGGGGCCCCATCCCTGGATGAGGCTGGATGAGGCTCTGGCCAACCTGATCTAGTGTAAGGTGTCCCTGCCCATGGCAGGGGGGTTGGAACTAGATGATCCTTGTGGTCCCTTCCAACCCTGACTGATTCTATGTTCTTGAGACTTAAACTTAATTATTGCATGGTTACAGGGAATGAACTAGCAGGGGGTTGAAAAAGCTGATGCTTGGCTGCTGTAACTCAGTTTGTGAAGCTTTAGGCATTTAAGAGCCAAGCAAGATAAATAGTAGAACCACAACCTTGGCCTTCAGGAAGGAAGATGATGGCTTGTTCAGGGATTAGTTTGGAAGAATCTCACAGGAGACTGCCCTGGACCAAAGGGACCCAGGAGAGTTGGTTGACCTTCAAGAACATCTTTGTCAGAACACAAGAACAGGCCATTCTGACATGTGGGTAGTTGAGTAAGTGTGGCAGGCAGCTACTGCACGTGAACAGGGCTCTCCTGCCTGAGGTCAGACAGTAAGCAAGCACACAGATGATGGACAGTACTTGCAACACAAGAGGTACATAGAGACATTACTTGAGTAAGTGTGGAGGGATTTATTAAAGTCTTAACTCAGCAGGAGTTAAAGCTCATACAGGATTTGAAAGGCAGTAATAAGGGCTTCCGTAAGTACACTGACAGTGAAAGAAAGATATGGTCCTGCTGCTCAGGGGCACAGGTGACTTAGTGATGCAGGACATGGAAAAGGCTGAGATAATTGATGCCTTTTTTGTTTGTTTCTGTTTTGTTTTGGGTTTTTTTTTACTGGTGAGGTCTGCCCTCAGGTACTGAAGCACTGCAGAGGAAGACAGAATAGGAGAGCACTTCAGTGAAATGGACACAGCTAAGTCCATGGAGCCAAGCTGGGTGTTTCTGAGGGAGCTGGAGGAGTGGGCTGGTGGGAACTTGTAAATTCAACAAAGGCAATGTCCTGCATGTAGGGTTAAATAACCCCATGAAACAGGGTGGGCTGAGTCCCAATAGGGTAGAAAGCAGCTTTGCAGAAAAAGACCTAGGAGTACCAGAGGACAGGAAGTGGAATGTTAAGTCAGCTATGGACTCTTAGAGCAAAGAATGCCAGCAGTATCGTGGGCTGTATTAGCAGGAGTGTATCCAGCACATCGATGCAAGTGATTGTTCTCCCCTGTTTGGCATGGCTGAGATGGCATCTGGGTATGAGACTGCATCTGGGGCTCAGCAGAGCAGGAAAGATAGAGAAATACTGGAGCAAGTCCAGCTCGCTCAGCCAAGGCAGACAGCAGTGTTCACAATCCAAATTATTTCATCCTTGTCACTCAGTTCAACACAAAATGGTGAAATGCAGCAGTCCATGACGTACATACCAGGTAAGATGATCTAGTATTTTGTAAATATGGAAGAAAAAGAAGGTATGATGGATAACAACATAAAATCATTCTTACACAGACTGAGTGAATTGGAATAGAAAAAAAATTATCATGAACCTGCCCCTTTGGTCCACCAATGCAGTAACTTCAAATGAAAGACTTCAGGAAAAATGAGATACTGATCATCTTCCAGGTTATGACTTGGAAACCCCTGCTTCCATAAATGTTTGTTTTCATTGGTGTGGCAGTACACCAGTCACTGTCAGTGAGCTGGAGGAGAGTGCTGTACTGGCAGAAGCTCCGACTTCAGCAGGATAGTTCCCTGTCTACTTGCCACGTATCAGTGATAAACAAAGCCTTGTGGTTAGGGACATCACCTATTTCATCCACATGCATTAAATAAAGATCTGTATCCTAGGATCCAATTAAAACATTGAGGACATTAGACTAAAATATACTTTATTAAACACAAAATATTTTTCCTCTCTCAGCAATAAATATATGAACAGGATTTATACAAGTTTTTATAAATTAATGTACATGTTTGTATTTCTCAGCTGTTTTTTCTAGAGCATTTGCATCGTGCATGTCCAAGTTTTTACAAAGTAGAATTTGACAAAGCTCCCAAAATTTTATTATAAAAGTTAAGCAAACTCTTGCATCAACATTTTTCTCCATGTCTTCAGACCTTATACATCTTTTTCTAATTGAAATGTTGTGAATTTATGCAAGTGCTGGGTAGATCCTTCCTTTGAAAGATGTCAGCAACATCTTCCCACATACATCTCCTGTCACAAGATTTCTACACGATCATCTAAAGGCTTAAAGCCATTAAGGATGCAGTATTCAGTTTAGGCACAGGCACATGACAAACCCTTTTCTAACTCTGTCACTGCTCTATCATAGTTTTCATTTGCAATTCTCAGTTGTGGGTCCGTCAGAATAGAAAGATTCTTACTTGCTCTGACTGGACAATGCGAAAATAAAGAACCAGACAATTTGCTCCTCACAGGCTGCATGCTTTGCCTCAGACTCTCCTGACCTGATCATGACAGCTGTACAGAAAACTCTGCTGTCTACTACACATTTCATCTTCCCATGATATTTTAGCTATAGTTTCTTAACAGACTAAACTTGAATTCAAGGCTCCAAGTGCTAGAACCCTAGAGGAGCAATGATGCCCATCATCACTCTAGCCTGCATGCCTGAATTTATTAAACATTTATTCCATGAAATTTAAGTGGGTCAGTTTTGAGTTGGCAGTTTCACAGCATTCTGCCTGTGTTCTAACTGTGCTACTTCTGCTGCTATCTGTAATTTTACCCCACCTCTTAGACTGCCCACAGTCCTGATTTTGCTCGGATAGAATCACAGGTCAGCCATGGTTAGCAGGCCATCAGCAAGCATCCAGTCAGCCAGGGCAGCAGACCTAAGCTGGCTCACAGGTATGTATATCTCATACCACTCCACCTGGTCTGGCTCCAACTTTCTTTTCCTCCTGCTTCCCCACATTGCTGGAGGGGCTTCTTACCATCCTGCCCCTGCAGACTGCTTTTCTGTTCCTTGCCCCTCATCCCCCTGCCTTCACAAAGCATTTTTTCTAGATTTAACTCCCATGCAGCATGGCCTAGTAGCTTACAAATAATCATTTTGCTACTTATTGGTTGAAAAAAATGCCAGTCCAGCCTCACATATGATGGATATACTCTTTCACCCCAAAAGGAACAAAGTAACACAGGATTTAGCAAAACTAAGTACAATGTGGAATTAAAAAAATTAGTACATTTTCTAAAGCAATAGAAAGGGACAACTAATCTAGTTAAACTATAGGGATCAAATAAACTCAAAATGAAGGATGCAAAATCAATAATGGATTAAGTGAAAATCAGCTGTTACTGAAACAATGACTACCCATTGTCAGAACTTGGCATACTATCTTCTCTTACAGAAGGCAATGGACTGCTCAGTAATTCCTTGAATATGTGACTTTGCCAGGTGGACTCCAGGGAGGAGGCACTTCACTTCCATGGGCAGCCTTCAACTTTTTTTGCTTCTTGTCAAGCTGCTCTCTCCTCTCTTTCTTTTCCTGAGAATAAAAATTAAGGGGGGGGGGGGGGGGAAGAAAAAGAAAATCAACAAACAATCAAAGCCCAACTCCACCAAGAGAAAAGTTACAACTATTGCTATGCATCGTTAAAATGAAAAGTTAACACGCGATGGAGGTTTGCCTTTTGGAACTTAGTGCATTCCCTTTAAAAGCCCAAGAGAAGGCCTACTGGACTAGGTACTGTATTTCTCTTGTATGCAATTAATCTCATCTTAATTCTTTTTTAAGAGGATACCTAAATCACAGTGCTAAATATCATGTTCTCATTACACGAGAACATTGATGCATCATTGTAATTGTTTGTAGTTATTAAATCACACTTGCCTTGTAATAGAGCTAACTGGGAATTAAACAATTTAATTATAAAGAAATTTCTGCACAGTTCTGATGATATTTTCTGTTGTTTCAAACAGCAATGGGCAATTACAATGATGAATGAAAAGCAAGACACGTGCAATATTCTTTATGTGCCTGATCAACAAGCAATTTTCAAGAGATCTGTCATTCAAAAATAGTTCCAAATTATTTAATTTTTATATTGTTCTGTATGAAATAAGCAGTCTTCTTTGCACAGATGACTGTCATTTCACCATTGCCAGAATCTTCATCTAAAGATGCATCTGCATTAGCAATTTAGTGCACTGGAGAGTTCTTTACAGGTCAAAATTTTCCTCGTGTCACACTTGCAGGTTTGAGGTGCATGTCTGAGAACATCACTGACCTAAAGTAGTTTCTATTTTGGTAGAACTAGGGCTGACATTATGGACTAGGGCATAAAGTATAGTGCCCCAGCTGAGAGGTGGATAAAGGGTCCTTGAGCAGCTGGCGTTCTGGCACACGAACAGTGCATTCATGCCTAGGACCAACAACTGGCACACATATCCCTGGTGGCAAAGATGCAATGTGGATATGCAGGCTTAAAACCATCATCAATTATGTAAAATTCAACCTTGGTCCTTTCCTCTATTACAGCCTACGAGGCAGTATTTTGAAGCACCATATTTTTACATGTATGAACTGCACTGCAGTGGAAGCACTGCTCCTTGAAGATACCTGTAAGGTAAGTGGCACTCTCAGCTAATCCATGATCCTATCCCTGTGAGGGACACTCTATATCCTCAGATTCCCAAGATCCTAGCAGTGTTTGCATGTCACTGATAAATAAGAAGAGACAGTGGGGTAGAAACAGCCAAGGGAGTAGACTGGTAATTAGGGATAGAAGTGTTATTGTAAAAAAGGGAGCTTGACCTTTTCCTCTTGTTACACATAAGCAGCAGTCAAACTGTACTAATGTTAGGTCTATGTGTGATGTACAAGAAAGCGTAACATGCACTGAAACATCAACCCTATCAATATGATTTTAATTTGGGCCCTTTAGGTCTCTGTTAGCATAAATCTGAAGATCCAATTCAATTAGAAATCTCTGGTCTGGCTAAATAAACACAATTATTTCAGGTCGATACTAGTAAAACTGATTAAAAACAAGGCTTGCACAGGGAAGTAATGCCCTTTACTAAAACAAGTGATACAGAAGTTCATCACAATATAACAGAAAATATTATCTCTCTGCACAAACCCTATCTTTCTGGGTTACATGTAGTAGTTGAGACATACTGGGCTTGTAGCCCTGTAAGACTATGACTCTGTCATAGTTCACTTTTGTTTTCTTTCTCCTTTCATAGAGATCTTCCTCAGATGAACAAAACTGGTGGCTTTATGTATTTAGAACAACTTTAGAGGTACTTTTTTCACGAATTCTTAAAGGGAACTGATTAGTACCTTAAGGGGAAAGGAGTCTGCATTATCAGGGATATTTAAAAAAAATACAAGAAGATACATGCAAGCAGCACAGACAAGCTTGGGAATAATGTGCTCTATAATGGAACATATGTATAATCCATGTTCCTATTTCGTAGTATTTGCACATGTCCAGCCAATTGATTTTTAGCAAAATTTAATCATGTTCTACAAATCTTAGAATCTGAATCTGTATTTGACATTCAAAGACAAATCAGGACTGGTAACTCAAAACTCATTAAACATAGGATTTACTGTAGAGGAATTTGCAACTCTTTGAGAAATCATGTTACAAAGAAATGTGCTTATTTTAAACTTATAAAGCACTCTTCACTGAATACGTCACACAACAGACTCATGTATGAAAAGTCCAAATCCAACACAAAACATATAAATATATACCCAGAAAAAGAACGAACCTTGATTTGGGTTTTTAAATCAAGTCTCAGGTTTGAACGTTTGAGTTTGAAGAAACAATTCTCATGAATGAATGCGAGTGCCAAGGAAAGAGTCCCGAGTTAATTTAACTGCCTTTTAACAGAATCAATTTGACATGAAGACTTACTGGCTTCTTCCTTGCCTTCAACACACACAGAGCTTTTAACTTTCTTAGTCCTAACCACCATGCATATTCTCACAAGACGTAACACATACAAATATTTCCTAAAATAGTAAGCAAGATGTTACTTGCATTAACAGGAGAAGAGTAACAGAAATAGTGAAAGATGAAATTTGTAACTGCAGCTTGTCATATGTCAGATCAACGTGATCGTATGGCCTGATTTCTCTGTGGAAGATTTCTACTCAACAGTCTTGTAAGATTAATACATTTTTCACATGCAAAATTCTAAGAAGATCACATTCCTTAGCAGTATGACTGTCACATAATAGAGTTTTAAATGCTACAGAATCCTTACAACATTTAAAAAGAATAACAGCCTTATTTCTAACATTGCAATGCCAGATTAAAATTCTGGTATAGTAAGTACATCATTTCCTGATGTGTTTAAATGGCTATAGAATGCCAAAAATAGGTGTTGAGCATGCAAAATTTGAAAATTCTAGTGCATTTGACCTTACTATGTTGATCTTTGAGATCTTTGAGCAGCTTTACTTCTCATCAACTCATACTAGATTAACATTTACCACATAAAGTGGAGAATATAACACATCTAGGAAATTCTACTTATCTGTTGTTAAAAACTTTCTGCATGATTCTCCTCCATGTTCTACTCCTCTGAATAGGTCCACCTCAATGACAAGTGCAGACACTGGTATCACAGAATATGATAGAATGGTTTAGGTTGGAACAGACGTTAAAATATCATCTAGTTCCTATTCCCCCACATGGGAAAGGACATCTTCTACTAGACCAGGCTGCTCCAAGCCCCTTTCAGCCTGGCCTTGAACACTTCCAGGGAGGGGACCTCCACAATTTCTCTGGGCAACTTGTTCTAGTGTGGCACCACTCTTTTTGATAACTAATCTACACCCACCCTCTTTCAGTTTAAAGCTATGACCCCTTGTCTTATTCAACACATGCCCTTGCCAAAAGTCCCTCTTCATCTTTCCTGTATACCCATTTTAAGTACTAGAAGGCTGCTATAAGGTCTCCCCAGAGCCTTCTCTTCTCCAGGCTGAACAACCCCAACTCTCTCAGCCTATCCCCACAGGGGAAGTGCTCCAGATCCCTGATCACGTGCATGGCACTCCTCTGGTCTTGCTCAAGCAAGTTGATGTCATTCTTAAAGCTTGGGGTCACAGAGATGAACACAGTTCTTCAGGGGAGTCTTACAAGAGCAGAGTAGAGGTAACATTCATGCTTCAGTATACCTACAGTAACTGAGGATAATTCCAGCAAGTAAAGCATACTGGGACAGAGTATCAGATGCTACTCAAAGCATAATACTTCCATCACTAGAAACCAGGAACATCGACTAAATGAAAAATAATCTAAAATTAGACATCAATCATTTGACAAAAAACTGGAAACACAGCTGGAAACACAGCTGGAAATAAAAAGAAACAGAGAAAACACCTCTTACCAATGTGAAAAACACTTCTTACTGATGACTATAGAAATCAGAGCTATTCCAACAGAAGATCAGTTCAAAAAAGATCTTTAAAATTTTGACTTCAATCTAAGACTAAAACTTTGAAAACACAGAGAAGGCTCTTGTTTTATGTAACTGCATACTTCTGAATTAGCCAAATAAAGGATGATTGTCCTTTTAAAATCTGTCCCACAGTTACATGCCTGCTTGTCTCAGTTCTCATCTATCCCCTCCCCTCAGAAAATAGCCCACTCAAGACTCTGGAAATCCTTTTGTTAAGCTGTTGACACTACAAATCAATCTCTGTAAGGACCTTAAGCCAGCTGAATTGCAAGATCCCATTCTTATAAATGGCAAGAGAACATATGATACGTACAGGACCCATGCCAGAAATCACAAGGAAAGAGACAACAGAAGAAACCACCTCAAACTAAGACCTTGCAAGTCAGTATGATGAACGACTGTGTCATTGGGTGATTTCAGTAGCAAGTCATATACCTTTAAGAAAACAATATGTGCTAAGAATATTACTTATCTTTCTAGTTTGTCTTTCTGTAACACAGAAAAAAACAGAGTAAACTGGTTAATGTGGGGACCAGAGTAAACTAGATCAGTTTACTGATTAATAATTATGACTAAAATACACTGTCGTAGGAAAAGTGTAATTGGGAACATCAGTGTTCTAAGAAATGGAAATAATCTCAAACATCATTATAAGTGATGCTATCAATTTTAAGATATACAAGTCTCTATTCAAAATGCTTCCTTTGATGTATATGCTCTCACAGTTGCAGCTGGTGATGCTGCTTGGTTTTGCAGCTTTTGTGCTGTGGTGAGTCAGTCCTTCAGAGGTGGTTGCTCCTGACATGGAATGTCAAAAAATGAAGACTAATTATGGAATTCAAAATTCTGCATCAGGTAGCTAGAGGAAATATATTTCCCATGTATGCTAAATATGAAGCCCACTGTTATTTTATCATAATTTTTTCTCAAGAACTTTGGGGGACTAGCTATGTAGTACTGCCATCACCTGGCCTCTTTCACAACAGCATGAAAGCCACATGAGGATTATAATACAAAAGGAATCCCATTCATTACCACAATAATCATTCTGAGTTTGATAAAGTGCAAAAAACAAAGTTAAAAAAAAATACCAGCCATTTTTCATATTCCTCCATAGCCTTTTTATCTTTTTCTTCCTTCTTTGCCTGTTGTATTTTTTGCTTTCTTCTCTCTAGGACTTTTTCTGCTTTCTTCTGTTTTGTATATTCTTCCTTTTTTTCATTCCTGTATAGTGAGAAGAACAAACAGGAAATCATCATGCAATGACTAAATACTGCATCTGCAACAGATTAACCAAATTGAGTTAAAAGAGATATTTTACACATTTAATAAAAGATTTAGAATGTATATTTAAAATTTTTTTAAGTCCACTGTTATGTATTACATCACCAAGGTATAAATGAACCTACTATTTCATCTACTATATTACTAACTTTTCTGTACCAGGTTTAGAAGCCTTTTGGAGAGGTAAGCATTGAAGTTCATAAACTGAAAGAAGCCGTACAGCTTGTTCTTATTGATATACCTGGTTGTTTTTTGGGAGTGAAGAGCCAGGTCACAAGCATGCCACTGTCTCCCAATTAAAAGCACATGAAGCACTCACAGAAGAGCTACTGCACTTATAAGCAAATAGTGGGGAAACTATGATATTTCAAAACCCAGTGGAGTAGTACCATTTTTCAACTGCTGACATGCTGTTCCTCCTCTTCTCTGCAATCAGTTCCTCTTCTTTCCTCTTTTTGATTCTTTCAGACTGTTTTTCCTTTCTGCTTTGTGCTCTTAAATATTCCACTTTTCTTTCTTTCCATTTTTCAAATGCCTAAAGAAAATCACTGATTCATTAGAAATCTTATCCCTCACCTTTTTGTCAATACTCTACTTGCCTATTCTGTATATTTTTTTTTTGGTAATTTCTACACATCCCAGTTCTGGAATGTTTGTTTGTGGCACTGCTTAGAAGTGAGTATCACTACACCTAAAAAGGAATAAAATATTTTTCCCAGAAGGTAGTAGTTCCTTGCCAATGTATTTATATGGAGTTTATTTTATATTCAGTTAATAGAAGCCAAATATGGGAAAACGCCTCTTGATGTGCAAATGTAAACATTACATACTTCCAACAGAACAGAACCTAATATGAGCTTTCTCCAAAAAATAACCATGCTTACATTTAGAATCTAGTTTTCACCTTTTGATGGATTAATCAAAATTATCCTCAAATCTCCTTAACCACATTCAATGCATATTCATGTACATGTTTCACATCACCTTGTGTGCTGCCTCTGTTTTCTCCTCATTCTGTTCTGCTGCTTTCTTTTTTTTAAGTTCCTCAAGCTTCTTCTGTTCACTTAACTTCTTTGCTTCTTTTCCTTTCTTTTTTTTCCAGGCTTCAAAAGATGCAATTGCTTCCTCTCTTTTAACAGCTTCCTTATAGATTGAAAAGAACAGCCTACGCTTAAATCTAAAACCATCATTGAAATACTATGTTTTAAACTCCTTGTCAAATGTAGAATTAGATGAAGCAATAAAGAAATGGAAACTAATTTGCAGACAACATTCCAAGTAATACTCAAAATTAACTTTGAAATCCATAGAGCATTTTTTTTCCTAATTTTTAATTTAACTTAAAATGAGACAAACCACTCCTGCAAAACATATACAGAAGAACATGAAGTACATGTTAAATACTTCAAAGTGAAACACATTAAACACTTAAAGGCCAAATCTAAGATTTCTGAATGGTACTACTCAAAATACAATCCTCTGTAGAGAAGCATCTCTTGAGACAGGGAGCAAACTCATGTCCAGCATGACAAATTAAACTTAACACCTGAAGAGCTGATCATCCCAAAGTCTTTAAGCAAACCTGGAAATTAATCTAAGCAGCGCACTTTCACCATACCTCATATAAACGTGTAGGGAAGGATCAGCCACACACACTACACAGCAACTGTAACAAGTGGGACATGTCGTTTACTGTTTCAACTCACCTCATGCTGTTTAGAAAAAAAATAGATGCATTGGAATAGCAGAGTGATGTAACTGGGCAGAAGGCAGAGGTAAGCATGCTTCAAAGAATTATAGCCTGTCATCTTCTTTTTAAACAAGAAGATGTACACAAACCTTTTCAGTATCATTCCTTAGATTTTCAGCCTTCTTCTTTTCAATTCTCTTTAATTCCAGTAGAAGGGCCCTTTTCTTTTCCAGCCAATTCTGTAAGAATCATTAGAAGACTTTTTAGGGTATAACTTAAAAAGTTATGTTAAAACAACCAAATACTATTAAAGCAGCATCAATATAACGACCACTAAAATTTGTCTTAATTATTCCATGTGCTACTTAGATAACCACCCCATAAGACTAATGTGTGATCCCACAAACATTGTGGTCAAGGAAGTCAAAGGTTCTAAAATCCTAGCTACAAAACATGAAAAAGTTTAGGATCTTTTAAAACCAAATCTTAAATAAAAACCCCAAAAAACCCAAATCAATAACTGAAAAAGGTAAGCATTAAAATAACCCCCCCAAACATGAAACAGAGCAGAATAAAGATTCTTATCACTTGGAACATAGCGATGCAATTTATTGTCTTGCAAATACTTGTCATTAAAGAGAGTTAAATCCAACTGGGAAGAGTGAGACTTCAGGTGTCCATAAAGTGTTATGAGCCATTTGCAGAATCAAGCTTACATTTTCAAGGTTTAATTATACATTTGGTATGCTGCGTAGAGATGCAAGTGTCCCAAATAAAGACTATGTTACCTTAAAAATTAGAGACAATGTAAATATGGATTAGAGGTTCTAAATTCTGTTCTAGAAACATCACAAGTATTTAAACCACATACTAATATGAACATCATTGGTTAGTTTTTTTCTCACTTAGATTGGTAGCAAAAATCTGTTGGAAGGCATAAACTAAGGAAATTCTACACAGACTCCACATAAATTATCCTTTTGGAGAGAATACTAGAACTGTTTTCACCTTTCCTGCAAGCCAACTCAATAGAACATAACAGGAAAAGAACATAACAGGTAAAAGCAGAAATAAAGGAAAATAATGTATTTGTCCAAGAACATAATGATGCAATAAATGATGAATTATAGCATGTCTCTGTCATCTAGCTTATTAGTTCATAATTTGATGAAAAAGCATAGCTAACAGAATAAAAGGATTATTACACCCATAAGCATATGTATGGAATACACTCAGAAACATTGATTTCAAGAATGAAAAAAAAAAGGAAAAAAAAGGTGCTGACTCCTCTAAGAGGACTTTCATATGCATAGTTCTGTTGGTTGGTTCTTTTGTTCAGGTTTTGATTCTTTTTAAGATCTACCTGGAAAACAGCTGCTCGTAAACTATCTGCTTTGTTAAGTTCTGTGCTGTTCTGCACACATTTATCCTCCAACACCTTTAACGTTCCCAGATACTGAGATGAAACAGGTGCAGCTGAAGGAACAGCTTTTGCCTTTTTCTTTAGCGGTGCAGAAGACCTATAAAAATACCAAGACAAAAATACAGTCAAAAACTTTCCATTTATTGTAGATGATACCAAGTAGTGTTCCTTTTATTACAGTGCATACCAAAAGTTACTGTGTTTCTGGTTTTACATGCACTTGACTGGGAACAGGGAAAACCAAAAGGAGAAAGAAGCCTGTTTTCTTCAGAGGGCTTGATTACTGCCACTACTGAAAATACCCAGACCAAAAAAGCTTACAAATTCCATACACTTTCATTTACAAAACAGCTTAAAACCCCTAAAGACATCATGGGCTGGATTCGTTGGTAGATCCAGTAGCACACACTCATCAGAGACACTGGCAAAAGGCTGGAACTCTGATCTGATCTAACCCTGACCAAAGGTTGTAATAACATGCCATATATTATTCCATAAATAGTCAGAGATTCTCAGAAGTAAAGACAATGTCAACAGAAAACGAGAGTAAAGCAGCACTGGAAGGTCAGTTACAATACAGATTGTGATAGATAGCATCCTTCTCTTACCTGCCAGATAAAGAAGCTTTTGGGTTTTGCAGAACTCTTTCCTTTGTTTCACTTAATTTCTAAGAAATACGAAGGAAAAATAAAATTATATATGGTCTTTCAAGCAACAGAACTAGATCAAGATGAAGGAGATTTCTACAAGCCAAAAGGGATGTTGGGAGTTGGACTTGATAATCCCTATAGGTCCCTTCCAACTCTAGGTATTCTATGATTCTATGGTGTTAGAAAAATATGCAAGAAAGCCATTCTAATATAGAAGGACTACAGTACAGGGTAAGACAGTAAAAAAACTCCCAGATCAAACCAACCAAACTTTCAGAATGCCTCTATCTTTTTGGATTGGCACCTAGAAATGTTTCTTGTATTATGTAAAACTACAGTCTATAGTTTAGATGCACAAAGGAATAAAATGAACCCAGCTGGGCAGTAGGTTTCCCTGTTATTGTATCAACATTCTTTTAACTGTTTTTTGTATCTAGAAACTATATATGTAGCTTTTACAGCTTTCTTGTGATAAAGCATGAAGTGCTTCGCATCTTATCCAAGTCACACTGATTCCATCCTCTACCAACATACATGGCTTATTGCAATTCAGCTAGCCTCACATCTGACATTTGAGCTCACAATACCCTTATCTGCTATAAATGATTTGTGTAAAAGGTGTTCTCTACACCTTCCATAAAACTATACAGAATTTGTAAGCAAAGTTCTACAAACCAGAGATAAATTGTTAACTTTACAGAGTACTATTCAAGATACCAAAAGCAACTTTACAAAACTTTTTACTGTGCTTCTAGAACATTGTTCTAAACTGTGGTAAAAAAACATGTGAATAATACCTTGACAGAGTCATCTGAAGTGTTCTTTGCCTCCCCATGTTCGGACCAATCACACACTGATACCTCTTGTATCGTATCAGTTACTATTTGCCCTTCCACTATTTTCAGTGTTTCATTTGAATTTTCTTCTGTTGGCAGCTCTAATTTCTTTGTTTTCTCATGTTCTGTGGTCGTCACTACTTCTGTTGCAGAAGGGGATTTTCTACTATTGCCCTCCAGTTTCAAGTCACCGGTGCTGATCTTGCTCTGATCTTGACCTAATGGAAGAAGAAAGATCGAGGAGACACATTAACAAGAATGTCATTGTTTCTGAGTATTGCTATTTCTGGACCAAAAACATCTGATTATGAAACATGTTGCTGAATTTGATAATGCATTTTCTGCATACTATCTTCTAAGAACTACATGAACTAGTAAGAAGAGTATTCACTTGGATTGTACTTGAACATAAGACTGGAGTAGCAACAAGTTCTAAATAGAATCTAAGAGCATGACAAAGGCAAAACTTCCCATCTGCCTTACCACCCAAACATGGCTGTAGAGCAGAAACCACTACAATCACAGCAAGAGCTCTACTGACATCTACGTAGTTAGAGACATTTTAGTATGCAACATGATTCTACCACAATAGATTCAACTGTTTTCAGTTAAAGAAGCCATTTAAATCATATCACAGCTTCCTTATCACAGTGAGGCCATATACAAACAGCTATATATAGTTTCAGCCACTTTTTCAGAAAGTTTAATGAAAGTTATAAAGGTTCTTATACAATCTCTACACAGACAATCTACAAACTAATCTCTTCCATTTATCATTATCTCTGTATACATTGAAATTGCATTCAAGGGCTTATCTGCAATTGGAAAGTCAGTTTTCATACATGTAGAAGAAGGCATGTACCTAACACAGCACTGTTGTAAGAATTTTTTTTGCTTCTGTTGTTCAGATATCTACTGGTGAAGATACAAATGGAAGACTGCTTCTCTCTGCATAGTGTACAATAGAGTGAGCCTGGGTAGGATGTTTTGCTTACATTACAGCATTATGGTATCTCAGTACCACAACTTCAACGTTGTATTTGTGAACACTGTGGTCCAATTTCACTAGTCATAGAGAAGGGATGACTGTTTTAAGGATCTTTCCATTAAAGAGTGCATGGATTCTACAGACTGTGTGATTATGTGCTATGCAGAGGGGAAACTCTGCAGCTCCCTCTCCTGTGGGCCTGTTTTTTGAAGAATATTGAATAATTCAAAGTCAAAGTAGTTCACACCAGAGACATGAAAAAAACCCAAATTACAACACCTTAAAATATTGTAATGTGGCTAAGCAAGTACAACATCCAGCTGCTTTCTTTTCACCTGATGCTGAAGCACTTCCTGTTTTGTGCACTCGTGGCTTTGGTATTGGTTTGTGTTCCTCTTGATTGCTTTTTTTCTGTAGTTCATGAATAGGTAAGTCAGTACAGTGGTCACTTCCACCATTATCACATGGAACTTCAGCAGCTGAACATTCGTCATTATTTTTTCTGTCATCACCCTCATTTTGACTGTCCAAACATTCTTCATCATGTTCTCTGTCATCCTCTGTGTTTTCACTTTCTGAAAGCATTATTTGCTGAAGCTTTTCTTCAGGAAAAGATAAAGGCAAGTCATCAGCAGCTTCCTTTTCCAAATCTGCCTTTTGTGAGGAATCATCATCTGAGAGAGGACTCTCTATCACAACTGATTTCTTAGTGCTTTCAGCACCCAAACTGCTTTCATTAAGTTCTTCCCCAGCACCTGAAAAGTAGCATGTTATCAACTTCCATTTGAGACAAGTGAAAAAAAAAAAGACATAAAAACTCTTCTATATTTTAAAAGTATATTTCATGTAACACTCTCTGACTTAAGTCTCTGAGCATTTCTTTCTGCATCACTGAACTCTGCAAGGCAATCAAACTAGGTTGTTATTCTACTTGCTTTTCTGTATTCTGTTTCCACAGACACAATCTCAAACAAATACTTCAAATATTCACTGGTTAACTCGTCTGTCTCACAACTTAAAATACGTTCTAAAATCTATGTCTCTGATGCCATAAGAAGAAGCAGCATGTCAACAAGAAATCTAAGCATGTCTGGTTACCAGAATTCATCCTCCACTTTTATCCTCTCCACTTCCGTCCCATGTGAAATCTACTAGAAGATTCACAAAGGATATCTGTGCCAATGCTAAGGTTCACATGTATAACAAAACCATTTTTATCTTCCCATAGTTATTTCTAATTGACCTTACTTCAGAGGTCAAGCGCTTGTGGAAGAAAACAAAAAGAATGTTGTGATAGCTGTGTAACACATTTAATGCAGGTATAGCTATTTAAAAAAATGTTATCAGTAAGGGAAATCAAAGCATTCCACAAACTTTAAAAAGATGTGTCAGATGTGGATGAAAAATGACCCAGAGGAAGTCCATTAAAAAAATTATTATATTTGAGATTCATACTTCCCTTAACATGCATCACCATGTTAGGAGAAAGAAGAGCCATTTGGCCAATCACATTAAACAGAAACATTATCAAACATCAAAGGCATCCTGACCCAAGACAAACAGGCAGACAAAACCTCTTCCTGGTTTAAGTACACTTCAGTGCGTTCTGCAGCCCTTATTTTCTGATTTTCCAGACTGAAAAAAAAACAGTAAGAAAGCAGCATGGCTTTCCCTCTGCCCCCACTGACGTTCACTGTAAACAATATGGCTAAGGAGGAAAATTGGGCACCACAACTGCAGGGAACCATACAGGCTGCATTTGGTCTACCAGGTTGGCACCAGTACCAATTTCGCTGGGAATTCTGCTCCTAACTTAGAAGGGGAGAACTAAGTGATTCAGAAGTTGTTAAAGTGTGAAATCTTGAAACATTAAACATATTGACTCCCAAAGATTCTCTGTGATCTAGTAAGGAATTAAGAAAGGGAAGAATACAACAAAAAAATATTTTATTCTGTCTTACCATTTAACATGCCATCTTCATCACTCTCAAAGTCATCTGAATATTCAGCTGTTTGCTCTTTTGCTGCATGAGCAGAAATTGCTTCTTGTAGCTCATCCTGAAATGGTTTCACAAATAACTTTTGCACAGAAGGAAAAATTCACTTCTTCAAGTTCAGCACTAATTACCCCCTCCCACACATACATAAGTAAAAATGTGTAACAGATATTAACCTGTTTACCTAAAAGGTATTGTGAAGTGTAAGCACAATACGACATTTTAACTCTATCATAATTCCCTCGGTTTTGCTATGTAAAACCCACCAAACTCCATGTAGTACTAATCTATAGTTCTTCATAAGATGTGTATCTTGAGGATCACCCTTCCATTTTTGTCAGTAATGACATGTTTTCCCCCTTTTTATGTTCCAATCAACAAAAGGTCTGTACACTTACACAAAACAAGGTCAGTGGGAAGATCTCTTCACTGACTGCTGTACTACAGCAACCTGAAGCAGGTGGTAGGTCCAAAAGGGTGGAAGAACTTCACATAAGCCACCGCTGATGCAGGACATCATGGACACCCCATGTTTACATGAGTTCAGAAATTAACTGCCCCTATGTATTAATAATACGTTAAGAAAAGCAGCAGAATCTCTAGATTGGAAGACCCTAAGCCACAAACCTCTAAAGGCTTGAGAGCAGGTTGTCTGACATGGGCCTTAATGCTCATCCCGAGGCACCTGCTGTTGGCTGCAGCAGGTGCTTCAGCCAGAGCCATTTTTGCAGGGCTAGGAACAGGGAAGCCAGGGGTCTCATCTCTTGTATCGACTGGGTTCCCACGTTATGCACGGGAACAGCTTCCCATGTCCACAGAAACGAAAACCTGCTTCACAGTTTTTATTCTGATCTCAAATCGGCTTTTTCATTTGCGTTGCCTTTAACAACAAATTACTGCATTTGCAGTCGCGGAAACCTGTTAGCAGACAAACGCCTCCGACGCAGTTTCCTGGCCCCACAGAGAACTCCCACTGCCCACTGCCCACGGCCTGCAGCCGCCGCTCACCTGCACCGCACTGCGCCTCCTGCCCGCCCGCCGGCCGGCGCCTTCCCGCGACATGGCGGCGGCCTCTCACTCTCGCCCGTTGCTCCGCCAGCTGCCCTCCGACAGGCCCGCCCACCGCGGCGCTGCCCGGTGCCTGGCAACGCCGCCGCGCCGAACACCGGATAAAGGGAACTGCCGCCACAGCGTCTCCGCCTTCAGGTGGCAGGCTGGCGAGCAGCCGTGGCACCCTGACCTTAGGTTTTATGCTGCTTTTTGCCCCTAACCTCGAGGCCCTTTGTTTTCCATGACTCCGTGCACAGACAGCAGTGACAGATACGTTTGTGCGTCAAAAGTGAGGTCTTCTGCCATTGCGGAGCGACTTTTTACCTGGGCCAAAGTCAGGCTTCATGTGCCTGGCAGAAACCAGCTGCAGTTGAAATCTAAGTATTGACAAGGGCAATGCCTTCCATAAGGAACAAGCTCATGCTTTCTGGGAAAAAAAAAAATCTCATAGCACTTGTGCATTAGTTTAAATGAGATTTTAGAGGTGTAGGAATTACAGTAACATAGAAGTAAACAACCTGGTGCTTGCACCTCCTGTTTTTTATTTCCCCAGAAGGCAGTTGTGCAACACACCTGGCAAGCCCCAAGCCCCAGCTGAACAGATGCTTTGCCAAGCAACATACATCCCTGCAGAGCTGGCAGTCCTAGAGGTCATCTGTCCACTGTATAAGGTGGTGTGATGGAGGCAACCAAACCCCAGGATGCTCTGGGAATATTGATCTTGTACATGAAGAGAATACTGTTGGCTTTAGGATCATGTACAGATGTGGACGTTCCTGTTTGTTCTCCAGTTTAAATGCTTGTAATCGCTCCTTTTCTAAAATAGTACTCCAGTTGTTTTAGTGATAATAAAGAATTTCTGACATGCTCTCTGTACTGGTGTTATATTTGCATACAATTAATGCTCCCCGAAATGTGTGTTACAATTTCACATGTTGTGCAGAATATCTGACAGAAACAGGAAGGGAATATATAGGACAGAGCCTTAGGATTTTTTTACTTCTTGTTTATGTAGAGTTATATTTGAAAAGCTGTGCTGTTATACGAAGACCACAGCACACCTGAAGGCAAGAGGCCCCATGTAACCTTGGATTTAAAGTAACAATTAATTGTGGATGATTATCTTTGAGCACTTCCTTACTTTCTTTATCGATAATTTCTTTGTGACCAAATAATACTTGATCTGCTGATCATCCATGGCATTTGTTCAGAGTTCCACTTGATGCACAATATTTTTCCTCTGTTTTATTCAGTTAAGAAAGCCTTAAATTTTAATCTGTGCTATTACATCTCTCTGTGGAAGGTGAAATTGGACATATTTCTTTTGAATTTAAAAAGTAATAAAGAGGAAGCATATGAATTCTTTCTCTGTAATAATAGCAATTGCTGTTGAAGGCTAAATTATGTGCGTAACAATTCAAATGCACGTTTTATTAAATTCCAGCAGGTGGCAGCAAAATATTTTAGCAATTAAAAGTTGGTGGGTTTTTTTTGTTTGTTTGTTTTGTTGGTTTTTTTGTTTGTTTGGGGGTTTTATTTGTTTGGTTTTGTTATTTTCTGGTTTGTACTTTTTTGTTTGTTTGGGGTTTTGCTTTTTGTTTTGTTTGTTTGCTGGTCTAGATGGGATTTTTTGAAAGACATTGTATTCATTTAGATCAGTGTTTGAGCCTTGCATAAGCTATACAGAAGGAAGAAGATTTACTTTCAGTTATGTTGTTTATATAAGTCAGACAATGGTGTGTCATATCACCTGCATTATTAACTATTCAGTGTATTGAGTTGGTAGGATGTGGGGGAAAGTAAAAAAAATCAATACTGTTAGCACTGAAGCACTCAAAATGTATGAAGATGTTTTCGTCAGAACACATGAACATCAGATCTCCATCTTCTAGTCTTATTTTAGGCAAAATTCCCATCAGGACCCACTAAGGTGAATAGGATTTATGTCTAAATATGAATGTAGGGCTTTCAGAATAAATATAAAGGATTCTAAGAGATTTACTTAAAAAATAAGAAAGAAGGCTTATTGAGGACAAAACCCAGAGGATTTTATAGCATGAAAATGATCCCCAACATCTGATTTTTGATTAATAACTCATGAATATTTTACAAATATGAACTGGATGGGCTTGACCATAAAGTTGCTCTTTCTCTCTCAAGTAAATATAGAACATCAAGAAAAATGCTCTAAATAATCCCAGCAATTATATTAGTTTGGGTAAAATAAACTTAGAGGTTTCTACTACCTATCATGCTGCAACATAATTCTGACCTGCAAGAACAGTGTTACACTCAGAAAGAAGTCAGGTATGATGAGTTTGTCAGATGGGTGTCTCCTATGCATATAAATTACTTCTAAAAGTGGTTTACTTTATTCACGTGTCTAGAGTTTGTATGATTGAATTCAGGATTTCATCCAAACAAATGACACAGGTAAAAAAAAAAGTCTAAACTCATATATTGTAAATCACCTTAAGCCAAGATATATAAACCCCCTTACTGGACAAAAAGGGTATTCTGCTTTCTTTGATATTCCTTCCCAAAGTCAATCGTTATGCTTGAGAATTAATGGTGTGACAAAATGCCTGAGTTGGTGTATATTCCTGTAGAAAGTGATTTTTGGTGTTGGGTTCAATAGTCTTCACTCACAAATGGCTATACCTGTCCTTGACATTAGTGGGAATTAGCCATTTAGCTACACGTGCATCTGGCTCTTTGTTTTTGCATTGGTTTAGGAGAGCAACATAGTCAACAGATCAAGTAGTTTCTTCAGTTTTAAACAGCAGTGAGATCTTTTACCTCTGGGTCACTTTCCCAGACATTTTAAAGTACAAACATTAAAAATTAATTTTCTCACATTTCCCTCTTAGTTCACATGAAATAATTTATTACAATGTACCATATTTTGCAGGGCTATGCTGTCCTATCAGAAGATACTGTTCTGGTTTTTGCTTATCTGGAAATAAAATGAGAAATATATTTTACTTTATGCCTTTAGGGTTAGATATGCTGGGGATGCCTTCATTGCAAGTCATCCAGTACAGACTTGTCTGAGCTGGCCTTGACTTCTGCTACCTTAGATGGTGAGAGACCAATATCACTGTGCTGGGAAAACAGTCAGCATTGTCTAAGCACAGAAAAAGCTGTGTGTGTTCCTCGGTGAGTTTGTAGCCTGCAATGTGTCCTGTCCTACCTCAGCTACTCAGAGGCCCAAAGGTGTTTGAACCAGCTTAAAATTGCTCTGGGGTAACTACAAAAACAGCCACAGAGAAATACACAATAGGACTTCAGCCTTTTGTTCCTCTCACTTATATTATTTTGAGTAAATTACACTCTTTCTCAGAGAACAACCTGTTCAAATTATGACACTGCCAGTCTAACTGGGAAAGATTTGACAGCTCACCTTAATTAACTTAATTCATATTGGCAGTCCTCTACCAGTATCCCTGGATTATTCCACAGCTGCTTCTGCAAGAGCTGAAGGATTTGGGTTACTCCATCTAAAAATATCTTTTTGTACCTCTGAGTCACTTCTGAAAAGACAGGTGTAGGTGTATTTCTTGACTATCTGACTTAATTTTTCTAAATAAAAAACAACGGTTAAACTAATGCTTAGTTTGAACAGCTAAGTAGGTAAGAGTAGGAAAATACCAAAATCAAGGATCTGTCTCCCCTTTCCTTTTGCATTTGTACTATAAAATAGTCTTTAAGTGATTATTTATTTATTTACTTTATTTACATGGAAAACCCCCTTTTAAGGTTAAAAATATAAGTTTCTTTTTTATTTTCCTAAAAGAAACTGTCATTATTCAATGATTAACACATCTTGGTTCCTACATAGAGAAGAGGGGTTATATTTCAACAGATTACAAAATAACTATATTTTTAAGCACATCTGGGACTAGAAACTGTCAAATTGAAATATCAGCTTAAAATTTATCTTGACCTCTTCTTCATCATTTGCTGTTGCAGAAAGTCTAATGATATAAACCCCAAATATTTCTTACATTACTGGAGAGTGGTTTCCTAACATGTTTCCAGAAGAAAGTAGCTACATTTTCAATAATGCATTCCTAATACATTTAACATAGTAATATTCGTAAAATGTGGTGTCATGGAAATCAGAGAGAAATCCATGTTGGCATCAAATCATCCTCTCACTTTTACACCTTGATCCTGATATATAAGTAGTTAAAGAAGATACTGTCATGATAATGAGGTATGCAAGCTTCACATGGTTGATTCTTGCCCTCAGAGACATAGTACCAGGGCACTTGAATTTGATAAAATTAATAGACATAGAAGTAAACATATATATTGAGATAACAGACTGACAAACTGGGTCAAAAGTAAAGAGACTAAGATGAATAAATTCACAACTACTTAATTTATACAGCAGTTTATGAAGAATACATGTATTCTTGACTTGTTAATTTATTTCTGAGCATTAGACTTAGAAGCAGCAGATGGAGGTAGAGATCTGAAAAGGGGGGGTTTGGGGGGTGGGGAGAAACTGCTCCTTTCTTTATTAAAGTTATTATAGGGCTTTCTTTTTTAAGCTTCCTTTTTTTCTTGATAGTACTTGATTTTAAGGAAAAGCATTGGAACACGCAGGAATGAGACACAGCTGTCTCAGTGTTGTGCTTGGTCATAGTAACAGACAATGAGTTTTCAAACACAGAGCTTGTATGTGTTGGTGACAGCAGATTAGACTTCCTGTAAGGGGAGTCAGAAAATGCAAATTTTTCACATCAAGTGGAGTCATTTTGTGTGCAAATGACTAAGGCTACTATCTTTTGTATATAGATACATTCTTTCAAAGTTTTGCAGACATAAGGTCTGGCTGAATAAACATCTTTGATAGAAACCTTGCAGACCTGCAATTTCATTAAACATGTCTCACAAAACATCTCTGTGTCTAATCTTGTATTAATACTGTCAGAAAAAGCCAACAGCTGCTAAGTGCTGAGCAGTAACTCAGGCCTTCAGTGCTATGGCACTTTTCAGAGAGAGGGGAAGAAAACCTGTCAGATTATCACCTGTGTATTTGAAAAGTGTCAGGTCTCCAGCTGCTTCCACCTGCAGGATCACCACAGAGGCAGACACAGAACCTTGGATTAAAGACATGGACAATGTCCCACAGACTTCTAGCCCCAGGGAACAAGAAGTCTGACATCATTAAAATTAATCAGAGAAAAATGGATGCAGTAAGAGGCCAAATTAAATTGCTTTGTGGTCAGGAAGATTGACTGGCTAATTTCTCACTGACGATAGTAATGTCTGCTCCTGCTCTTTACATCTATATTCCTCCCTTGTCTCCTTTTAATTTTCAGTGCTATTCTGGTTGCAATGGAGCAGGAAGATTTAAAGGAAAATATAGCTGCCAGGTTGGATTTTACTACCAGTATCCTAACAAAGACAGAACTTTATGGTGCAAGTAACTTCAGCAAGTAAAGATATATGGTTACGTCAGCTGAGTAAATGTGGCAAAAGTAAAGACAGCACACTGACCGCTTTGCTTAATATTTTTTAATTTATAATTGACCATATAAGATGATATTTTTTATGTTTTCCAAATGTATTGGGTTGTCTATCAGTATACCTGCAGGAAGCTCACTGCTACAATATCCAAGGACTTCCTAGTCTTCAAGGGGGTTATCAGTTTTCCCTGCTACACTGCTGAGAATAGGAATTATTATTCCCTTTTAATATATAGAGATAGAAGTCTCAGGATCTGTACTAGTGATATAAAGGCATGCAAAAGTTCTATGGTGTTGCAGTTTTGGAGGATTTCTAGTATGTCTGGTTTTCACTGACTTGTGCCCTTAATAAGTGAAAAAAATTCAGTCAGCCTGTGCTCAGACACAGTGCTGCACATGAAGCAGAAGAATCTTTAGAACATCCAGGGTATTTCTCTGCTTGATAGAAGATTTAAGCAGTTGCTACAGCTGCCTTTTTGTTGTTGTTTTTTGTTGTTAGGTTGGTTTTTTTTTAGTAAAAGAGCCGTTGAATGGCATTTTTTCTGCATACTCAACAGACGAGGTATGCATTTATGATAATATAGAGAAAGAGCTACATCAAACCCACTTCATAAGAAATAAATAGATGACTAACATCTAGTTGGGCATTTCATGATGTCTGTTTAGCATATTAATGGGTGGATCACTGATTATGTTGTAGATTGGGGCCCTAGTTTGCATTGTTTCAGCTACACTGTACTCAACTGCTCTTTTAAGAAATAGCCATTTTAAGGGAGGACATATATGTGCCCTTTTTCTCTTCCTAGGCCACCCAGCACATGTCCACTGGTCATGTCTGGGGCTGCTGACTGAGCACTGCAGTGGTAACACCAGAGAGACCTGCAAAATGCAAGCTACTGATTTTATGTAGTTCCTATGGGGGCCATGCTACTTCATGATATTTTTCTTGTGGATTAAGGGTTATGTCGACATTCCCTACTATTATTACTGTGTATTTTTATGTCATCTTTACAAGAGCTATGGAAAGAACGTTTTATTCAGACTTGTTAAGGAAAAGCGTCGATTAACCTCAGCACTTGGAATCAAATAATGAAAGTTAGTAATCTGGAACATTAAATCAAACTCTGTATTTGCAAAAGGAGCTTAACAGTTCATCTTTGCTTGTTCTTCATGCTTCCTTCCTTCCGTCTTGTGACATAGTTTATAGGCCCTGCAACTGATTGGAATTTTTTCAGCTGCTAAGATTACTTAGCTTCAGTTTAACAGCAAATGTCATCAGCCTAAATCTGCACTTTGAGTGATCTTTTCTTCCCATTTTCTGTTTCTTGTTCAAATTGATTAGTCATTGGTTTAGGGGATTAGCTAAAGATATCGTAAGACTGGTTCTCTGTGCCAGGGCTCTTCAGCCAGTTTTGTCAGGAGAAAATCCTGGACAGAAGCAAATGGGCATGCCAGAAACACGTGGAGAGTGGGCAATGGTCTGAGTGCGAAAGCTCTCTCCAGAGGGCCTCTTGCAGAGTGCAGGAAGGAGTAAAGAAAAAAGAAGTGGCACCTCGATGCAGAAGGGATCTGGGCTGGATACAATGAGGAGGAGAGAGCACACAGGAATGGCAGGGACAACTGAGTTCTTTGTGTCAGAGTATTTTTTACTATGTACTCTTCAGGAAAGGGATGGTGACTCCTCTAAGTACACTTTCATGCACATGTAAATTGAGATTAGCTGATGGAGACTGCCTTTTCAGTTATCTAGGTACACACAGGCTATTTGGGGAAGTGTGAAGGAGAGCCATTTAGTTTCCATACTGTAGAATCATGCTAAGCACTGCACTGTTTCCATTTTTTAAGTCAATTCAGTCAGCAGTAATGCTGGCATCTCCTGCCAGCAACACCTTATGCCACAAAGATATGTTCTGAATGTTTGAGATGCATGCAAGCATTTCTAAGTACAAACCCTATGCACTGAAGCATTACAAACAAAGATTAATACTTGAATATTGTATTTTAAAACCATATCTGGAATACCATTTGCAACATGAACTTTCATGACCAAAGTTAACTTCTTTCCTAGTTTCAATACTTGTACCTTTAAGGGGACACTGGCTGATGCTGAAGTTACTCTTTCCTGAGGTTAAAGCATATTATTTAAAACAAATGGTTTAAAAACCGCTTGCAACTTGTCAATAAGTCCATATGTATATATACACACACACACACACATTTATACTACAATAATTAACTATGCACTGAACTGCCTTCCTATCTACTTAATCACTTCTCTCTGTGTTGAAAACAGGTCCTGGAATACTTCATCAGAAGAACCAGCATGATCCTTTTCATCTGTTGCCTATGAATTATCCATACTATAGCAACTGCACTTCTCACCAATGGTATTTTCTGAAGCTTTATAGTTCTGTAACGCTGGCAAGCTTTAGATGCACAATTAACAGGCAGCATCAACAAAGCAGAATGTGTTTACCCAGCTGCTGAGAATCTTTTTCCTGATGGTAGAGCTGTGAGCTGTGAAAGCCGTTTCATGACAAAATACAGCTGGGAACTGTGTTTTGTCTTGTATCAAAACATTTTTTTTTTTTCTCTAGAAGAATAATGGAAGGCAGATCAAGATGAGGTAGTGATTACATGCTGATATTTTTATGCAGTGTTTCAAAGTTGAAATGTTTCATTAAAACTCTTTTGCTAATGATGTGAGATCCATCTGCATTGCAGTAAATCACTAAATGGATTGTGCAGTCTTTTTCTTAGACAAGATTGTTGCCTCTTTTTCTTGTTTGTTTTGTTTTATTTTTTGAAACACACAGTTATTTCACAGAATCAAAGAAAAATAGAATAATAGGGGTTGGAAGGGACTGCAGGAGATCATCCAGTACACCCCCCACCACCAGAGCAGGTTTGCCTAGCGCAGGTTGCACAGGATTGTGTCCAGATGGGTTTTGAAAGATTCCGGGGAGGGAGACTCCACCACCTCTCTGGGCAGACTGTTCCAGTTGTCCCCCACCATAAGCTTAAGGAAGTTCCTC
Source organism: Indicator indicator (assembly GCF_027791375.1). NCBI lineage: Eukaryota > Metazoa > Chordata > Aves > Piciformes > Indicatoridae > Indicator > Indicator indicator. The sequence continues at coordinate 22,971,102 of NC_072017.1, read as the reverse complement.
CTCATGTTTCTACAGAACTTCCTATGTTGAAGTTTGCACTCATTACCTCTTGTTCTGTTGCTGGGCACCGCTGAAAAAAATGGTTGGCCCCATCCTCCTGACACCCACCCTTCAAGTATTTATGAGCGTTGATAAGATCACACCTAAGTTTTCTCTTCTCTAGGCTAATAAGACCCAAGTCCCTCAGCCTTTCTTAATAATTTACTATTTTTGAATTGCCTTGGGAAACACCATGCAACTCAGGCAGTGCTGATAAAAAGTACAGTTCACTTTACACTTTTGAGTAGAGGCAGCACTGACGGATGCTAATGGCTTACTGTGGAAGAGCACCTATTAGAGATCTCATTTTCTCTCTAAAATCACCAAGGGATCTTTGGAAATCAGTGGGCATCTACCCAAACCAATCTATTTCTTTATCAATCCTTGTTCTAATTTGAGTGGTCAGCTGCTGAAAGAAGGCCTTTATGAAAGTCCTGTTCCACTTTTTCATACAATCCAATCAGTGTGTAGCTCATTGAAAAAAAAACAACCCTGAAAAAAAATTTTCCAGCAGTACAACATCCATTATATGTGCTTAAGAAAACTGGATTCAGAGCAATAAAAGGTAGTGGCTTTCATATTATGCTAATCCATGCATTAGATATATTTAAAGTTGAGTGTTGGCCTAATTCTACACTACTGGTTTTAGCTACAGGACTACAGTGCGAAGGGGCAGAGCTTGGACAATGCTGAGGGGTTTCTTAGTTCTCTCCTGCTATGTTATCTCAGTAAGAAGAGGCTCTTCAGGTATCGAGTTCCTATCTCTTTTATCTGTTGTTTAATACCGTGTAATGAATCGTTTAGCACAGCAAAGTTGTTAAGTGAGCATAGAAAGGTGCTTCTGAGTCAAATGGTGCCCTCACACAATTCAACACCTCCTCTGCTAGCTATCTTAGCTAGCTTTAATCTTACCTAATACGGATAAAAAGCCTAATGAAATTGGGACTGCAGACACTGTACAAATCCTGTTGATAACTCTGCATATGTATTTAGCAGCTGACCTTAGCTGTACTAGAAGCTAGCTGGCTAGAGAAACCTATCCTGTGTTGCAGTTAAATGCAACATGTAGAAAAATAAATAAAATCCAAGAAGGTATTTAGACATTTAAATGAAGGAAGTAAAGCATCTGAGTATGATTGTGAGTGGCAGTAGGGGAGGTGCATTTTGTTCTTTTTTGCTAAATGCATTAGTTTGAAAAAAAAAATGGAGTAATCCTGCAGTGTTTTGGAATGAGAATCATCCCTCAAGGTCACGGTGCCACCCCACCGACTCTTGAGAGCAGCCAAGTAGGCAGAAACAAAGCTAAATAACTAAACAGAGTTAAAATTCTATATGAGTTGCAGTTCTTCAAAGTGGGGAGAGAAAAAGTAACTGGCCCAAATTTCATTTTCAGATGGTGGCTTTCCCTGCCTGTAATGACAGTGCTGGTGACATTATAGAGGATGTCATATGTTCAAAGTGTGATGCTGTCAAGGAATGATTCTTACAAGCAGCCAAATTAGTTAGGAGCAAGTAAATCTTACCTGGCTTTTAAATTAAGGAAAATGATCCTTACAGGAGAGTCTTGCAATTGAACGTTAGAGTACATGCTGCAGAATACAGTACTTAGCCTCAAAAACAGTCTCTACACAGATTTGGAATTTTTTTGGATGTTGAGTTTTCCCATTTCTGCCTGAAAATACTTGCTGCTGGCAAACAGAAAAAACAATAGTTTGCCATCAATTTTTCCAAGTGGATGCATTTTTACAAGCTAATGTCCAATGTGACTACTTAAACTTGAAAATTTGAATATTCAAATAGTCTTCAAATCAACCTGGCCTGTGCATATGGAGATGACTGCACCATTTCTATGCTACAGGTTCTGGGGTGTGCCACGGTTGTATGGGATTTTTTTCACAGTTTCAGATACATGGAATTTTTAGTGCTATCTGCTGTAGAAATTTATCCTTGGAAGACTATTTGCATGTTTTTCTCTCTCTTTTTTTCTCTCTCTCTCTTATGCACACACACACACACATAATCCCTTTATGTATACATAGATGACTGAATGCACATTATACTACACATTATAATATACAGGATATAATACCATGTCAGCCTCAGTATCTGAGATTATATTTCCAGTGTTGAAATCATGTGTTGCATATACAGATTATACAGAGATACTGGGAGTGGGGTTTTGTGGTGTTATATACTGGGTTCTCCTTCTAATGCACAGTATTGTGTGTGGTGATTTAGTCCATGGATATGAATTCTTGTGAAGGGGACATTTCCTTTTGGAATACATCCTCTTATCCTAAAATAAGCAGCTATACTTACATTTGGTATCCTTTTGTTGTAATAGAACGCTAGCAGACCCATAGCTGCTAATTTGCAATGTGAGAATTCAGCAGTGCAAAGATTGATTTATTTGCTTGCCCAGTGCCATGTTCTATAATTATCTTTGGCTTCCTTTTACATGGGACAAAAAACATAGCATATTCCATGGGGAACCATCCAAGTGTGTTGAACTCAGATGTAGTACTTAATCCCTTTTAATTTAACTTCTCTCCTCTACTGTTTCTTATTTTGCAACTCTCACTTATTTAAAAATGGTAGAATATATTTTTGAAGGGTAGAGATGAGGCTTCAGATGTCCAGATTCTTTCTCCTTTCTTTTAATGGGGTGTGAAAAGATCTAATGATGTGCTAAAGGTTCTTGTGATGTCTGCAGTCTCTAAAGTTATGTTGAGGTGATGAGAAACGTAGTCTATTAAAGAGGACTGGTGGAATATACACACTTTTAAGATTCAAGTTTTTGGCAGATGTCAGTGCTGTCATGGTCTGAGGAGAATTATATTTAAAGTATCTGGATTCTGCTGTCCTTAGATTTATGGGAAATACCTAGGTAAACATTCATCTGGAATGAAGTCTTAAAGTATAATACTTTTGTTTTCTAGGTTAGAAATGGTAATCAGAAAAGAACTGAACTGTAAAACTTTGTCTTGCACATGAAAGGGACAACTTAGTGTTCTGTAACTGCTATCAAAACATATGCAGGGTCTAAGAAAACATTCCTTTGTTCATTAATTGTGACAACAGAGTGTTTCCAGTTATTTCCAAGAAGCAGGATCACAGTTACTGGAAGGAACCTCTAAACACCAGTGTTTTGTCATTTTCCTGTGAGATTTAGCAAAGACATTCTTAACAAAATGAAGTATTGGAAGTGGTGAGCACTCAAAATGAGGAATGTTTTCATCAGTTTTTCAAACAGCCTGTAATAAAGGAAGACACTGACAGATACATCCTCTCTGTTATCGCACTACAGGTAATTGGCTGTAGTCCACAGAGAAACCACATTTCTGAAAGTCATAGTTACTTCAGGGTTTTCTGTTTTAAGTATAAACTGTGGATCAGAACTGCATTCCTTCCAGAAAACAAGGTGCAGCTCATGCACAGGAACTTTACCTGCATTAGATAATAAGAATGTTCTTAATAATCAGCAGAGTCCAGAAATGTGTTGGTTTACCCGCTTTTGGCAAGTTAAGGCATCTGCCTCTACAGCACAGGATGTCAGAATGTATTACCAGGATCATGTGAACTTAGGAATAGAGCATTTGACTTTACAAACAACTCTTTCTACTGTTTTTGCCTTGTTCTCCCACACAGGTTTTTAGATCTTTCAGCCAGCCATATCCTTCCCAAGATGTTTTTCTTATGAAGAGCCATGAGGCCATGTAGGCTTTTCTTCTGGGAACTGGACTTGTCAAAGATGTGGAAGAGGTCATGCCTTTGTAGAATTAATTGGAGACATTTGAATAGCTGCTACCTTTTCAAATTCAAGAGAACTTTTGAACTTGTATTTTGTTTTTAAATAAAATCTCTCTTCTACTAATCAAAGAGGCATAAAAACTCCTTCTCAAATCTTAAAGGTATACTTTTTTGGCAATTGACTTTCTGTCCACCTGTCATACTCGGTAATCACCACGCAGTATATTTGTAACCTGTATTTCTCTGCAGAATGTCCTTCTCAATAAATACTTGCTAGGCTTGGAATAAACACATCAATCTAAAACATCCTTACAGGCAAAACAACTCTCTCTCTGGATTTAGAGTGTGAGAAATTGAACCACTTGATCTATCCCTTCAACTATATGAGTTTTGGTTATTTCCAATCTATTTATACTGGCAAAACTGAATATTGGATTGTGGACTAATTTTCAGTTTTGGTCTTTACAGTAGATTCATGTATGTGGTAAGGGATATGTATGTGATTAGTGATGCAGCTGCTCTTCTGAATTCTAGTATTTCCCTAACTGCACACTGTTCAATACAGTCCATGTCATTTAGTGCAGCTGAGGTAATAAAATGGTAGGAATATCAGATTATATCAAGGGATCATCTACTTCAACATCCTATTTCAGTCACTGATAGCACCTAAAGAACATGGCAAGCATATAGAACACTATTTCCTCAGAAAGCTTTCTCACCCTATAGCTGTGTATATCTCAGAGGGGTTTGTGGCTACTGGCTTTTTATTTGTATTTAATAGCCCTCTGAATTCTTCTTCTAATGATCTGTGGAGTGACTCTTGCACTACACCCCCTCACCACTCTTTTGAGCGTTGGTATTTGCACAGAATCTGTTTGTACTAGGAATAAGGGAAGCCACAATACAAGGTTTAGGAGAGACAGAACACTTCCTGCTGACCACAAATAGAAAACAAGGAGAAATTTCAGTCCTTAATATTATTAGTATGTGATAGTTTTAAGGCTATACCTTTAATTTCTTCTCCTCACCACAACATAGTAAAACCATTAATTTTTTTGCTATGCCAGGAGATTATTTCTACTATTTCAATGTTAAAAATGCATAGCTGAATTTGAACATCTCTCCAGCAAACTGGTTGCAAACAGAAAGTAGAGACCCCAGACAGAACTGAAAACTCAGGACACAAAAATGAACATCTTTCATTTAAAAATCTACTTGAAAGTTTTCCTTTAAAGGGATTTTATTTTATTGTGACCACAAACAGAAGTGCAATGTAAGTTGTATAAGAACATGAGAAATAGAAATGTGTGATGGTTTGAAACTGTCTCTTCAATTTTCCTTTGCAAAGTTCAAGCAGAGAAAGTTAAAGAGTGTAAATAAGTCACTATGGGGTGTAAGAAAGCAAAATAATGATCGTTCTAAACACTTCCATTGGATAGATAGAAATGTTTAAGAACTATTACCCAAAACAAAGTGGGCACTCTGCACTCTGCAGTGGGGGCAGCTTGCAGGGGTGTCTGGTTCTTGTTTCTTCTTCTCTTCTGGCTGAAGATAACACACTGACCTTGGCGAGCTAAGTTAACAACGTTTTGCTTTAGCTAACTCTGCTTTCTGCCAGGGGGGTCTGGGAGGGAGGCCCCTTGGGAAAGGTCCCCTTGTGGGGAAGCAAAGGGAGCTTGGTTGTGCTTTTCTGTTGATTGCATATATTTGTAAATGATGTGAATTTTGTATATTTGTACATATTCATTGCATTTCATCATAGATTGTAGATTCTGTTTGTAAATACAGCTTTCATTCGCTTCCAGACTGAGCTAGCCTGGTTATTGTCGGTGTGTGTGGGGAATTTCAACTCACACTGACATAAAATGTTTCTCTTTTGAGACATAAATTCCTCGATTTACTCCAGATACAGGAAACTGGATATTACTCTTCCTCAGTTGTCATCTGTCCTTACATATTTTTCTTTAATCCAAGAATAGTAGCACCTAATCCATGTCACATAAAATGCAAGGAGTTAAAGCTCTAATGGCTGCGAGAGCCTTACTGAGCATTTCTAATCCCTAATCAGAAGCAAGTCACTAAACCACAGTAGTAACAAAGGCTGAATTTTATTTTCATGAACTGGTAACTCTTCTACCATTAGTATACATTTTTTGCATGCTGTAAACAGAAAAAAATTTTGTGGACTCTGAACACCAAAGGTCTAAATATGCACGACTAAGGTGTGCTCTCTCATTTGTTCTGGTGAAACACCCTTTTAAACTTCATGTGAACAAGAATCTTGACATCTGACCCCAAGTTCTTTTCTAAAAACTAAATGCTATCACTTACCAACACATTCATCCAGATTGTTATTCATCAATTTGCAAATGAGCAATAGCAGTCACTAATGTGTTGCTGTACTAGCCCCAGAGCAGCCTGGGAAGACTATTCCTGCCTTTGTATTGCTCCAGCAAAGCCTGCCTGCTGGACTGTACCTCTCCTGTATGACCCTACCTCTGAGAGACTGCTAGGAGGATAATGCTCCCTTGCACTCAGTCTCCAACACTTTTATCTCCTCCTATCCATCTGTGCTGTGGATCTGCAGCAACCCTGCAGAGCCCTTTTCCCCAGTGTGCAGCAAACAATTGCATAAGTGGCTATTAAGGCCTAGTCTGTTAATTAGAGTAATTAATTGTAGGACTACTGATTAATTCATTTGGAATTATCTAGCTGAGCAGAATCCACTCTCCAGCTTAGATTTTATGACAGAGATACTCTATAATTAAATTAAAATAGCCTCACTTGTAATTCAATTCTTTCAGATACTAAAACTGATATGAACTGAGAATATCAGTGCAAATTTAAAGTATTGACTCTCTGTATTCCTATCTTTAAAATGTTACTTTAGGAAGTTTTTCATATTGACTGTTTCACCAATGATCATTCTGAGTCATTCATACTAATGTTGTCATCTCTTCTTTATTAGCTAATGTGTTTTACTATATTTCACTAAACTCTAAAGTTCCATCTTTCCTGCAAGTTTTACAGCAAATACAGCTCTAAGCAGCACGAGTGTCAAGCTGCTAGTACTGTTAAGGTACTCTATTTACACAGTAAAGATCTCTGTTTATTTCCATTCCACTTTTACATCTTAGTTTCATTTTACTCCTGAAATATTTATGAATCTCTAGGATTTTTACATGGAACCTGAAACCTTGGTGTTTAGATTCCAAACATTGCCCTAGTATTTAGTCTAAGCCCTTTTCTTGTGTTAAGCAATACTCTTGTTAAGTTGCATTACTTGGCATTGTCCATACTGAAGCCCTCTTAAACACACTCAACAGTTAAAATCTGGAATTTTTTAAGAGTTAAACTTGAGAACCAAGATTAAATATCATCTTCTCTCTATGAGAAGGGCCAATGCTTAGTCAATCTTGACAACGGTGATAAAAGCAGGTTGCAAAATTTAAAATCATTCAAATAAACGCTTGTGCTTTAAATGGTATTTGGACTTGATATAACTTTAAAGTATCAGAGGACCATCATGATTGTGGTCACCAGGTTATTTTCATTTTTGACCTGATCTAACATTGACCTGGCCTAACTTTGAAGTTGGATCCTGTTTTGAGTAGGTGTTTGGACTATAAACCCTCTGGAACTCCCTTCTAATCTAAATCGTTTTATTGTACTACCTGTTTTGTTTTTTAATTAAAATGGTAATTGCATTAAGACTTTTAGTGATGCAGAGCCGTGCAAGCTCACAGTCAGTCTGTAGCAAGTATTATTACTACAATGAAGGACAGCTCCTTTTTTCTTCATTAACATTTGTTCTGCTAAAAATTAAGGCCATTTCTGTTATCTGTTCACTTTGAAGGTGATCCCACAGATGTAAGCAGCACATCCATGGAAAAAATTAACACTGACATATACAAGAGTGACAGGAGAAGCTGGCCCAACAGCTTTCTGAAATATATATATTCTGTTTTCTGTATGTGCAACCATTGTTCATATGTACCTGTTGAACATTTTTTCCCAGAAAAATTCAGATCATAGATGGTTAGCAAACTATTTATGTCAGATATTTACTATTTATAGCATGTGAGTTGTCACTCAAATAAGAGGGGACGGATTCTACTTTTCAAAACAATGCGTCTGTGTTTTCTTGTTTTCTCTGGTACTGTAGCTAATGGTGGAAGTCAGGTATTAACCAGTAGTTAAAGTAACATTATTCTGATAATGCATATAAAATCTGAGTGTCTTACATTTTCAGATATACTTCAGCAAGTGACAGTGTCCTTCAAAATAACAGCCAGCTGATGTCTTTGCATTTACAGTCTTTCCTGATTACTTGTTGATTTATATAGCCATCTTCTTAAGCATTCCAAGTAGCCTTTTACAGAAAATAATACCAACACTTCTTTGTGCACTTAGACTCACTCCCATGAGCTAAATATCTGGAACTCTGTATAGTAAAACTATTTAATACCATTGTCCTCCAAAAAGATACACAATTTACACCCTGGCTGCAATGGGTGTCTGTGCTTTAGCCTTCTATTTGGGTTTGTGGATCATGTGGAGTAAGTAATGGACAAGCCTAAGCATGTCAAACAACAAGAGTTTATGAGAAATACAAACCCATTAAGAACCTTGCACTCAGCTGAGAGAACATTTGGGAAAAAAAAAATTCCAGTGTCTGTTGTTAATATAATTGCAAACAGAAATGTTTAAAGCACATTCAAATTTCAGTTTCTAAGATCTGTCTGTATCAATACCTGTGTCTTTTTTTGGCTGGTATCTTGCTGCTTCCTTATGGATTTTGCTGCTTGCCGCAGATTACACTAAATAAGCAATGAGGGTCAAAATTTAAAAACTTTCTTGGCTACTTTTCTCTCCTAACGTTTTTCATGTAATATGATTGTGAATTTTGATGTTGCCTTTTTAACTTAAACCAAGAGACTCCATTTTTTTCTCCCAAGACCTTAATTTTCAAATTACTTTACAGTTTTATTTCTTTTCTTTTTCATGCTACTATTTATAATTTTTCATTTAATGCAAAAAAATATGGGAGCAAGGAGGTTTTTGTTTTGTTCTGGTTTGTTTTTTCCTGACTATACAAGTAAAATGGAAGTGAAGCCTGCCTCTTCTCCAAAAGTTAAGGGTGAACCAAATTCTCAAACAATGAGTGAGTCTGTGTGCCTGTGTGGATTTTGTAGAAGTGGAAGATTTCAGGGAGGGGACTAGGGCTGAAGATGGTAATGCAATTTTTTCTCGTGACAAGATAAGAATGTGGGAAGGTAACATGCCTGATAGTGTAAGCATGCAGATGCTCTTTACTCCCACACTCTATACATACAGGCTTTTGTGAAAGAAACCCATTAAAAGCTCAGGTCTGCTCCTCAGAGGACAAATAACCTGCTATTGTATTTATCTTTTTGAATGCTCAGCTGCTGATGGACATGCTTGATAATATTCAGAGTGGGTTTAAGAACTAGATGTGTGTAGACTACAACCCAAGGAATCACAAAATTATTTTTTCCAAGCTTATTGTAGTCTGATGGATGCATATAATATTTAATTCACTTAGTTACTTGCATTAATAAGCAGAAGGAGTGTTTGACTTTTAGTAGTTCCACCATAAATCAAATGGCATTATCTGATTCGGAATAGCTCCTGATGGCACTTTTGTACATGTGCTTTTTTTTCCCCAAAGATTATTACAGACTTGTTGGGGAAAAGTAGAAAATAGAAGAAAAGAAATCTAAGTATTTCCAAATAAAAAAAAAAAAGAGCACAGGTGTGTAATAGCTGGTTTCATTGCAAAAGTAGCGGTTTCACCACATTTGTATCAGCTTAAGTAAAAATGTACCAGCTGGAAAAAATTAAATCAGCATGAATCATAGATCCAAAAGGTCACTGGTCTAAAAATATAAATCCCAAGAAAAAGATACAAATGATGTATGCAAACTAAAATTGCCAAGTAAAAATTAAAATCCTTCTAAACATTCTAAACTTAGGACATGATTTAATTTGAAAGTAATGTGGAAAGAGGCAAAAAGCCACCCTGTGATGTCACTTTCATTATATGGAGCAAAGCTAAGGAGGTAAAAGAAGATTACGCAGAGCCCAGGAGAAGATTAAGCCTCTTTATCTTGCTGTGGGAGGGGGACAGCATATATACAAGCAGTATTTTGTGTACAGAGAAGAAGGAGGACCTCCACAAGACTTGAGTTTTAATGTGCACTTTTACCACTGAAGTGTACTCACACATAACAGGAGATATGCATGCACATGCTGAGGATCATAAAGTCACCCCAGCTGTCAGTCAAAATTACAAAGCTAGCAAGTAAAACCAAGTCCCTCTTCCCAATAAAGTTCCAAATATAAACTTTGAAAGGAAACAAAAATAAGCTCCATTGGATGCCGTACCTTCTTGTCACAGCCTGATGCTTAACAAGAATGGAAAAATAAAACGTAAGTATGTAGTAGGAATGAAAATAGAGTGCAAGTACTCTTGAAGATGGAGCCTTATTAATAAAGCCTAGAGATGTTTTGATCCAGAAATAAAGCATACAACATTTTGTCAGAGTTGGTTTATAGGTGGGTGCATGCCAGCAGTTTTAAAAGAATACCAATTAGCTTTTCTTTTTCCTGTGGTAAAATCTCATTACAAGATGATGCACTGGCAGAAGCACCTTTGCAAAGCCTGTCATGCCACTTGCTGGCCAAAGAAAGGTTGGACATATAGTTACACAGGGAAATGACATATGTATTGCCCTCTATGACTTTGCCTAGAAAATACGGCTCATGTTTAAGTTTATCGCTAGTCAGCCCAACTGCTCTTTTCTTAGCCATCCAATTGTAGCAGAAGGGGCAGATGCGCTCACAATAAGCTTTTGTAAAGAATATAGTTCCACTAAATTCAAGGGACCAAGACTGATTTGCACTGACTCCTGTGTCAAGCCCGGAATTTTTACAGAAAGCTTTGATATGTTTTCTTCTGTCTGCCAGCTGTCTTGGTTCTGCTTTAAAATCTCACTTCCATGCATCTGCCTCTCTCTGACATCCTTTCTTCAGATCTCTTAATGTTACACTGTGGAGCCACTTTCTGTGTAAAATCAAGTCTTAACTGCAAAGTTACTAATTAGTTTTTCTTTCTCAGTATCCATTTCTCCTTGAAGTTAGGTGGTATCCTTCTTTTTCTGGGAAGTTTATTGACTTCATTATTTTACTTGTATTTATTTTTACAGGTTTATTTCAAACAGAAGTACAAGTGCACATAGAAGGAAGAAATATTACCACCAAATTTCTTTTGGGTAATAGAGATTTTTTTGTGGTTTAGATTCTAAAGATGGGTAAATTACAAGTTTATTTCATTTATCCTGGCAGTCCTTCTCACTGCTTCATTTCATTGACTGTAGGCTACCTAACACACTTGTAAATCAGAGATTGGACCAGGTGGTGAATCACTGCATCAGCAAGCAGGAAGCAGAAGAGAAGCAGAAGGCCAGGCAGTGGATCTTTGCTAGGAAGAGGCAGGAAAGCAATGGGGTACAATAGGAAACTGAGTGGAGGAGATATAGAAGAGCTGAAGCTGAATAGTACTTCCAGATTATCAAAGGCTCCATTCAGCAGCTACCACAGTGAGGTTGTGGTAAACATTTATATATTATGGGCATACTGAGAAGATACGTTCAGATTTACAAGGGTTGAATAATTTAAGGTAACCTGAATGTTTACTCTTTCAATTAATCCATAGAACAAAACTGTGCTTTAAAAAATAAAGCCAATTATCCTAATTATGTAAAAGCATATGCGTTATTGTTGCCGTTTGTTAATACAGCTGTCATTGCCAAGATTCCTCCCTCGAGTGTTTTTCTGAACAATATTCCCAAACTGGCACATTATGTTGTGGGCATGATCATGTAAAACAAATAAAAATGTTGATTTGCTAATTGTTTACAGTATTTACTGCACAGTTCCTAAACCAAGTGAGACCAGTATCAATGTGATAGTTTTTCTATTATATCTAGTTTTCACAAAAAAGAAAAATCAAGAAATACTTGGAATATTCATGTCTTCATAAAATAAAAGGTCTTTCTAATACAAAGCACAGGACTGGAGGATCAGTCATGATCTGCAGCATGGCAAATAATCCTATTTTGTGCTTGTATGTTAGGACTATGGGATTTTGCAGAAATTTTTATAAAAATTTCTCAAACAGGTTGCATGTAAAGTTTTTGTCTAAAATTCATGCTGGTTAAAACAACTTTCTATCTCCAAAGTAAAATTAACTCTGCAAACAACATAATTATTCAGCCATCAGGGACAAGAAACAACATCACCTGTTTGAGCTGCACTTTGAGATGAAGAAACGTGAAGGATAATCTGGTGCTTCTCTCCAAACCGTAACATTCCCAGCTGCCAAAAAAACTTCCAGCCATGTTTGGATCCCCACTACCACTGCCAGAAGTGACAGAGGACACCCTTTCTGACTGCAAGGTATGGTTCCTGGAAGCACTCAGTAATAATCAATTTATGAAGCAAAGGGAAGAGTACATTAGCTCTTCAGATAACCAGGAGGACTTCAAAACATGTAGGTCTGTATTGGACAATCTTGTACAGGATCTGTGGCAAAAACCCACATTCAAGCTATGAACAGATTAACTACAGGCAGCAGTCAGAAATCACCTCTGCCTACTTCTCTTTTAGTAGTCTGGTGCCAGTATGTCTCCAGAGACCCTGGGAGTCCTTTCCCTTGCCATAAACACCTCTCAGAAAAGCTTTCAGGAGTGCCTTCATGTTTGTGATGGCTTGAATTGTGAAACAGCCCTGAAGCAAATCTAATCCTTCTCAATTTTTCACTGAGGTGTTTTTTATTTTTCCTCATATGACATTTTATTCAACGTCTTCTCTGTCTTTTTCAAAGTCAGGGCTCCCTACTAAGTGATCTTGATTAGAAAGAAAATCAGAAAAAACAGACACCCTTAATCCCCAGCACTTGTCCCACATAACAGTAGGGATCAGAAGGAATGCATGATACAATAGATGAGCATGCTTGAATCCAAGGAAAAGCATGAAGGGTTAATGTACAAAATGGCTGAAGAAAAGCAGAAGGTACAAAAATATTTGAAGAATGGTGAACACTGTGGAAAGTCTAGAAGTGTGTAACAGAACTTGCATGGATAAGACAAATAACTATAAGGACACATATCCTGCCCTGTGTGAAAAAATACAGGATGTGTCAGAAAACAGACACATTAAGATGCCTGTGTAAGTTTGGGGGGGGGGAAGGGAGAGAAGGGGAGGATAAGTATTAATGTTCAGGTTCATAAGCTCTAAAGTGAATTTACACACTGTTTATCACAATTTGATATAAATTTGTTTGCAAATCATGGACTAGCTAACGAGCATGACATTCCTATTTACACGCTCTAATATCCCTTCTACCCTATTCATGACAGGTATTTACAAGTTATGAAAAATCCAAGCCAGATATGTAAACAACCAGAGAAAAGCAGCATATTATGCAGTTTTGACTGACTGTTAAAGGCATCTTTACAGTCTTGTTGAGCTCTTCTGATTGTGTTGGGTTATTCAAAACCAGCAGTCCTTACACTACACTTCTCCATTAGGTTAGTTTTCACTCCACAAATATTATGGAAAATGCACTATACAGTAACAGCAATAAGAAAATTTATTCATTACAGTTCAGGCTAGCCATGAGTCACTGAGGATTTGTAGGTCTGTTTGATACACATTCAACAGCTTTGTTGTCCCTGTTCAGAAAAAAGTCAAATGGTTTTCTATTGCTAGTCAGTATAAGCCAAGGAAGCAGACATATGTAAGATCAGCACTGTCTCTTTAAATCCACAGATGTAGGTCACAGAGTTGCATAGCTATTGGTTTTGGTGGAAAATATTTTATATTTTATAAGGCTGTAGTATCACATACTTACCCCCTCTAATGAATGCTGCTCATGAGGCATCCACATTGCATAAGTCTGGAATGCTATCATAAAAGACTATGAAGTCCCACATGGCCATGAAACAGTAAATAGTAAGCAATTTCTTGCTGTTGCCTTCAGTATAAAATGTAATCAGCATCAGATTAAATTAGTTACCTGTCCAAAGCAAACTCACTAATGTACTTCCATAGGAAGCTCTCCCCAAAATAGTAGAACTTACCACAATTTGTTATGGATACTAAAATTTTACATGGTTTCAAAAAGCACACATTACTGGAAAATTACTGGAAAAGGGTTTAATCAAAGACTATGAAATACAATGTGAAAACTTCTGACCTAGGAAGTCCTGAGGCTGGGAGAGTGTTCTGGAGAAATGCCATCACTTGTCTGGTCTTTTTTTCTCTCAACAGCTGTTGTTGGACACTCTCAGAGAAGTGCAAGCCTGGTTAGACCTTTTCTCTGAGTCAGTGTAGCTATTCCTCTGCTCCTATGTACTCAGAGGCACAATGTAGTGAGACAAACTGTGTTAGCCACTACACTTTTGCATCTTCCAAAATTCAGGTGTCCCATTGTTATAATTATGCCTGTTCCAGTTGCCACCAGTCCTGGCCTACTTGATTGACAATCTGATCCAATGCTGGGCTTTCCACCCTCCACCTCATTAAGCTTTGGTAACTATCTTGGTCAAACGGAGCAAATTTTGGATGTAAAAAAAAAAAAGCAGGATGTGCATCCATAAGGCTGTGAAGATATTGTGCTATACCAGAGCAGATTGAGGACACATATCAATGCTAAGAGAGGGATTATATGCAAACTCCCTGGCCCTTCTTGCTCCTACTGAGTCAGCATCTGGACTGAGGGTTGGCAAGTGAGCAACCTCCATCTGTTGTCACCAGGGCCTCTGTGCCAGAGGACACTTCAGCCATTGTGAAAGTGGAGGTCATTGATGATTTTCCTAGATGTGCACTGCAATATAACATGGCACATTCTGTAACACTTGCTTCCTGCTGCTGTGTTGTGCAGCATTGATAAACACGTCTAGAATATTCTGCCCTTTTCATGCACTGCCATCATCAGCCACTGCACCTGGTGTCTACCACAGCTCCACTGGCTACCTTGGGAGTAGAGTCTGCAGGGAAATTTTGTCTGTAAGCGGGATCTGGTATGCTATCTATCTCTCTGGGGACCTTTCCTTGACTGAGAGATTGAACAAAGATGAAGAGGCATCATAAAAAAAAATCTAAACCAGAAATGTGAACATCAAAAGAATAGGAAAACCATAGTGGGCTGTGAGAAAGAATTGTGAAAATTCCAACCGGAGCTCCTTGTTGCTATCCCACAACACACTTCTTGAGATATCCTGAGAAACTGTGCTCAGCAGAGTTGCTGAGTTCAGTAGAAAGTATATAGACTGTATCTTTTGTCTAGATGGAACGTAAGGGAAGGACACTCAGCACTGGCAAAGAAAGTTCAGCAAGTGCATACGTGTCCTTCCAGTTAAATATGTGCAAGCTGTAATCAGCTCATAGTCCTGCCAGAAATCTCTGGTGTAGACATGACCTCAGTCCTCTGCAAGAATAAATCCAGGTTATTGTTTGTGCAAGCTCTGAGACTGAATAACCAGTTAGATGGTGAGCTGTCTGTTCATACAGTCCTGAAACCCTTGCACAAATATAAAATATAATCAAACTGCACAAGTTATAATCATGCGTTCTTGCACCTAGCATTCTGACATTTTGGAGGAAGCCACATTAATCATGTTATTCCTATCTTCGTCTGCCTCCTCAGTAAAGGGACAGTTTTTAACTGCCTTCAGTGTTACCATTCTGGCCATTGAATAAAAAGGTACCACACGTTCACACTACTTTTATGATGTATATTAAAAAGGCATAATATGTAGTTTATTATGAGCTTTGCTGTTTTTCAAGGAATGTCGTAGTTACAAATGTAATTTACTCCCATGAGAAGGAAATGAGAACTGTATTCTGCATGTATTCTGCATATATTCTGTTAAGCAGCAGTTTACCGGAAATCTTAGATGCTGCTTTGTACACATGGTACCAAGTCTTTTTATCTGATTAAGTAAGATTAAAGTGGAAAATCTTTTAATCAATATGAATACTAAATTTAAACTAACAGAGTTCTTTGTGATCAGCAGAAATCTCATCTTTCACTCTCCTGTGATTAGAAGGATTGATGTGCCTTTGCCACTGACTTGTGACACTTGTGTTGCCTACAGCAATAGTTTCGTGTGCTGATCCTAATGAGTTGTGACAATGTATTGTTAATTATTCCAACATAAATTTTTCCTTTGAACAGATGTGTGTAGCATTAGTAAAGTACCAGCCAAATAAATTACTGCATTACTGTTTTCAAAGAAAGCTGTTCCATTAAATATATACTTAAAAGCAGCTTCATGTTGGGAATGCAGTTTCAGTTCTATATTAGGATGAGCATCTCATCATAATTATTTTGGGGGTCACTTTGGAATGTGTGAAAGGGTAATGTACATGGAAATGACACACTGAAAATCAAATTGTGAAAACAGAGGACTGATATCATAGTGATATAAAAACATACCAGACAAATTACTTAGTTTTTTATTACACAAGGCTATGGATGAAGTAAAAATAATAGAGCTATGAGTTTGAGAAAGTGTGGCCACACTTAGAGCAGGCAGTGAGAGGACTTCAGTCTGCTGGTGTATGATCAAACAACTTTAATCAGCAACCCATCTCCTTTGGCATGTAGAACTGAAATTCCTCTTAAAAAAATACTGAGAAAAATATCATCAGCAAGGCTATTTAGGGAATTTCATGTAAAATGATGGTTTTACAGCTTCCCGCTGAAAGAAACATATTGGGTCTTATGATAATATTGGGTCTTTCTTACTACAGCTCTTTTAATGGTACTGGGAGCTGGTTTTCCTGATTGGACAAATTTTCTGTTGAAATTCAGAAGCCACTGCCTCAATGATGCTTTCAGCATTCCTGCTTACCAAGTCAGAAATATGTGTCTGTGCTGGCTAGGTAAAAGAGGAATGGCAAGAGAGAACATTTTTCTTTTATGTAATCTACAGCACCAGGTAATACCCTCCCCTGAATATAAACTATTGCTTCATGGGTAGGCAATGTACATCTCTGAAGAAAAATAAAACCATTCAAATTATTACAACAGAGAACAAATTGTATTCTCTTTTAACAAATATTCCATCTTCTATTTTTCTGTAAACCTAGAAGTAATTTAGCTCGATATCAGTCTTGGCTTATGTGGAAATGCACAAAATCATAATCCTGCTTTACACAGCCACCAATTTTGCTACAGTTACTGCTATTTTTCACAGCTGCTCTGTGTTGATTTCTGTGCTTTAAAGGTTTTCTTTTGCTGTCCTGTGCAATAACATATGGAATTACAGTCTCACAGAAAGCATTGAGTAAAGAAAGATGCTATAACTATGAATGCAATCAAATTTCATCACAGATGGATATCTAGCTTTGTGTATTTTCTTTAGACCCAGGACTAGCTCTTCCCGAGATGCTATTCACGACAAGGACAGCTAATACATGAATAATAGATTCAAAATAATAGTACAAATAACCCTCTTTCCTAAGCAAACATAAAAACAAATGCAAAAACTAGCTGAATGTTCCTGATTAAAATTAGTTTTCTAAATCCTTTTAAAAATCCTTTAAACACACCAGCTATTTGCAAGACATACTTTTCTGAAAGAGCTGCATGAGTTTATAAGTCAGCCATTGCAATCAGATGGAAACAAAGAGATACTCCTTTGTTCTTTTCTTCTCATTTGCCTACCGTGGTTCATAATCTTTTAGAGAGACACAGTGAACACTGTCGGTAGAGAAATTAGCATTAGACACTGCTAATCCTAATGATGCAGGAATACTCTATTGTTTCCTGCTGGCTATTGGTGTTTAAAGTCTGTCCTAAAGATTTTTATATCAAACACTGGCTTACATTTAATCTAGCAGTTTACTCAAACCTATGCCTTACAGTAGCAGTAGAGTTACTTAAATAATAACAGGTTGATAAAGGAAGAATTCTGAGGTTTTGAAATTTTGGGAGACACTTCACTTGGAGGTCATGGAGAAAGAGGGGAGAGCCCCAGTTCAGCATAACCAAGGGCTGTGTAGGCCAGTCAGATGAAAATGAGACAATCTCAAACCACTCCCTGACACAAAGAGATAATTGGAACTTTATAGGAATGTACTTGCTTGCTTCTAAGGACGGACTATGTGAGCAAATGTACAAATAAAATTTCAGTCATTCCAACAGACTTTCATAAAATCCTTTGATATTGCTGGAACAGTAGTTTTGACACAGATCCTTTTCTGGTTTTTGTTTGTTCGGGATTTTTGCTGGTTTCGTTTGCTTGTTTTGGTGGTGGTTGTTTTCTCAAAATAATGATTCTGTTGAAAAATTTAGCTGCTTGATGGAAATTGTAGGAGTCTTTGATACTGTTCTGAAAATAGCGTTTTTAGTAAAGGAAAGCCTTTGGCTTATTTAAAATGTAGGCTTGACTTTTCTCTTTGATGCTTTTAGGTTTACAGCATTAGCTGTAATGAATCACATTATTTCTCACAGCTCTGTACTGCTTTATAAAGGTCAGTGTTTAGTTATGGAAAATGCTGGAAAGAAGAGACAAGTGACATTTCATGTTATTGATCTGTTTATAATATATCATAGTGGCCTCCAGCACTTTAATTCCCTTACTAGCCCACTTTTAGTGCCTCTGTCAAGACAGGAAATAATGCTTTACATCTTCCCTGAATGTCTCTGTCCTTCTGTCTGCATTTCACCCGTTGAAAAAGTCTTTTTATCTTTGAACTTGGGCTTTCTGTATCCAAGACAGTAGTTAGCCTGTGACCCTTATAACTTCATCCCTCAAAGATTAGCACCATATCAGGTATGTTGTTATCAAGTACACACTTGCTGTAAACAGATGAGAAGCTGAAAGTAATGTAAAGATTAAATACTCATTGATTTAAAGGTTAATTTGACTAGGAGTGCATGTGTGTAGGAGTAGCATGGAGTAGCTAGGAGTAGCTCCTAGATTTTGTATAAGTCACAGGCTTATATATGCCTGAGATCTGGATGAGGCTTTCACTGATTTGGTTGCCCAAGCATGTGGCTGAGGTCCTGTCTCTGGAGACATTCAAGATCAGACTTGGTGTGGCCCTGGGCAGCCTGGTCTAGTTGGAGGTGTCCTTACTGACTGCAGTGGGGTTGGACAAAATTACCTTCGAGAATCCCTTCCAACCCAATGTATTCTGTGAATGTCTGAATCTGTATTGCACTGAAAGCTTACAGTTTTTATTCTTTATTTTTTCCCATAGAGTAGAATAGATCAAAGGAATGATCTTTGTCCCTTAGATGGAAGCTAGGGACTGAACAGTCCTGGCTAGAATGGTGCTATGCATGGTATACATAAAGAGACACTTTACCTATCTGCAAGTTTCAAAATTATTTTCCATGCCTGCAGTGAACACTCCTTAGAATATGAGAGGACATTTTTGGATTAAGATTCCAAGTTAACATGCAGAACATTCTGTCATGTGAAGCTAAATAATCCTAAAAAAAAAAAAAGAAAAAAATCACAACTCTCCTCCACACCTCTCAAAAGAAAAGTAGGAACAATTTGCAGACTTCATCATGTATTTTGTATCTATATTTGGCTTTTTAAAACTGATCCAGCTATGCCTTCACAGACATAATAACAAGCAGAAAACTAAATCCAGAGAGATTTTCTTCCTTAATTGTGACCAAGTCATAACATGTAAAACATTTGATGTGCATTATCACTTCTGTTCATTTTTTTAATTGCATACCTTTTTTCTATTATGATTTTAATTAAAATTGCCTGTTTATCACCTGGGTATACCATATGAAACCAAACAAGAAAGGATTTCCTTTCCTGTAGAAAAGAGAATAGCATAGTATGTAGTCTGTGTTCTCCATTTGCTTTGGTTAGACACCAGAGATTCTGATGTACATTTTCAAAGCTAGTAAGATGAGTTTTCAAAGTAAAGGTATCCTAAATGGCATTCAGGTGATGGCACCAGTTATCAGTGAGGACAGAGAAGAAATAGAAAGGATTTCAAAGAGAAGCAGAAGGGTTTGTTGTGGGTTTTTTTGGTTTTGTGGGATTTTTTTTGTTTGTTTTTTTTTTAATATGAGTCTTACTGAGAGAAATGCTGTGCTTGTCAGAGGAGGGAGAACTAAAGTAGTTTGTTTTTTTCTAGCAAACCTATTTTTAAATTTGTGGTCTGGTTAAAGAGATGTGCCTTCTAAGAAGTAATTAATATCTTTTATTAACATTATGGCTCATAATGAGACAGTAATTTTGTTTGAAATTCTCAGCCAGAAGATAAATTAGCATGATTGAATTGGGAAATGTGAAAGCCATAATTCACATGCTTTATTCAAGTTTATTTTTCTGAAAACTTGAAGACTATTTTTAGTAGAGATGATTGAAAGTCATAATTGAAACTAATTTAAAGAGCTTTTCTGAATAAGAGTGCAAAGTATCTAAACAAAATATCTAAACAACAAATCCCACATTTTCAAAATTACGAACTTCTGTTTCAGAAAACTGGAAATGAGACTGAGTTTGGAATTCCAAAGTTATGGCTTGCTATATCCTAGTAGACTGATTTATTTTTCACTTTCAATTTGCTGAAATACTCTAAGATCCCTTGAAGAACTTGTAAAAAGAAAATTCAAATGGAAAGTAAAATGGCGATTAAAATCAGGAGTATGTAAAGACAGAAAACTCGGAAAATTACATCACTGGGGTTTTACAGAGTTAAGTCTGGTTTAGACATAATTTTTCTGTACAGTTTGGTATCATATATTAAAAGATTGAGAGTTCACCTAAAGCTTTAATCTCCTGAAGAATTTCTTACAAATACAGCTTGTTGATTTTTAAAAATATTTTGTTGCCTCTTGCAACGAGGTAGGTTTCCTTGTGGTTAAACTGATTCTTGTAGCAGAGTCAAAGATTCATATTTAAAGTAGATTGAACAATAAGATGAAATTGTCCCATTTTTATTTGCTCCACATGGGCAGTTTTACAGTAATAACACTGCCAATGTGCACAAGAAATCAGTTTCAGGACCAAGAGAAGGATGTGACTGTTGTGAAATCTTTCCTAATCCTTGCAAGTGTATGGCATGATGTGGGCTTACTGTTATCTTTATCTCGTTTCACATAGATAATTTCACAGTTGCTAGAGCAGTATTTAGATCATGTAAAAATTCATTGTGAATGTATAATAGCAATTTTATATAATAACAACAACCTCTTTTAAAGATTGGCTAATATGTTTATTAATTTAGTGCTATCGGATGTACACTGAGTTTGAAAATATTGTGAACATTTAATGGAGTTCAGACTTCTTCCCCAGCTGTTTTTCAGACTGGAACAAAGTGTGAAGCTGAGAAATCATTCCTGATCATTCCCTCTGAAGTGTGATTGTGGACAGAGAAAGGTCTGTGAGATGTGAGCCTCAAACAAGTCCCAGAGCCTCATCCATCCCTGTGGCTGGGCTTTTCTGGGCAACGTAGCAGAGAGATGAAGCATCTCTTTACCCCACCTTTCTCCAAAAGGACTCTTGCTGGATGGCATTCTTCCCCTTGGCTACCCTTTTGCTACCTAAAATCCAGCTATAGATTCAGCTGAACAATCAGCTCCTGCCTTCTGTGCTTGTGGTATTTCAGCCATTGTTTTAAAGGATGATGCTGGTTAGGCTTAACAGCTGGCTCCAAACAAATCTATTTATGTGGTGCATCTGATGTGCTTCTTTTTGGCAGACATCTCAAACATATGGACAAGATTAACTACAGTTTTGGTTTTTTTTTTTAATAAACTTAGGAGCTTAAGAAGCTATTTGATCTTTGAATACATAAATGAGCACAATGAATGTGACCATAAGAATATTACAGAAGCAGTGCCCATAAAGCTAATAAAGAAGCACATCTGGAGATGAGGTTCTTTGCAGCCAGAGACCCCCTACTTGCAACAATCTGCAGTGCTAAAATGCCATTGTTTAATGATGTATTTTGAGATACAGGGCTTTATAGTCTCTTTATGCGTATGAGTTTGTGTAACAACAGTAGGTCTGCTCACTGGATTTCAAGAAGCTTATCTGTTGCAAAAAGGCTTGAAATCTATATTAAAGCAATCTTACAGAACAAAGATATAGAATATTAAAAAAACCTCACTCTCTCAGTAATGGGCAGCCTGATCTAGTTGAGGATGTCCCTGCTCACTATAGGGGCATTGGACTAGATGACTTTTAGAAGTCCCTCCCAAGCCAGGTGATTCTATGATTCTGTAAATATGTTTGCTGCTTTGCCAACTAAAGGGAAAACTAACAATGTATGTAACAGTAAAAATGAAGACACTGTTGGATTACATGTAGGTGTACCCTTATCTACATATTATTATTACTTCTATTATTATTATTATTACTACCAGCAGGTTGTTCAATTTTGTTTTTTTTTTTTTTTTTTCCAGGAGTAATGTTAATCATGAATACTAAAATCTTCATCTGACATAAAGGTATAAACTGGATGCTGTAGGTGATAAGCAAGAAGTAAAAGTCATCCCTTTACTAACATGGTGGGAAAGGAAAGGATCATGAGAATAAGATACTTGGTGATAGGTGTGAATCACGCTTTACATTTTGAGATTGTTCTCTTCTTTTCTTGGAAAAAAAAAAAGGCTTGCAGTAGAAGCTACACCAAACCTCAATTAAGAGAGACATTTGTAGAGAAAATAGAAGACAGAAGTTATAGACATAATAAAAAGTGAATGATTTTGTGGTCATCTGACAGAAGACTATTTCTCATGGCCCTACCTATGACTACACAGAATACACAGAATAGGAAAAAATTATATAATCAAACCAGTGACAGACTGAGAAGGAAGAGAGAGTATTTCTAATATTTCCAACTCTGGGATTTATTAATGATGAGATAAGGGAACAGTACTGGATGTCACAGGTAGAAATTGTTTAGAAAAATGCATTTTTACTTTAGTTGTGAATTTGTCCAAAACCCCTTTCCCCTGCCCACCTCCCCCCCACCCCCCGCAATGAACATCTACAAATTAATTTTCTAATCACAATAATACCTAACTCCACCAGTAGAGAATTTCAAGGTCCAGTCCCCTGTTGTTTAGTTGGCATTGGCATTTTCAGATTTTCATTTTTCATAAATCTGTTTGCAATTCTCAGGTTTGTGTTTATATAAATCAGTGAAATTATCTGAATTCTCACAGGTCTCAAGCTTCAAATATGTTTTCAAAAGCTTCTTTATTACTTTCTAAGCTTTGCTCCAGTGAACAGCATGGACATTTTCACATCTGCTAATAGATGCATGATGAAAATGAAGGAAAGCATGTTTAAAAAATAGTTCAAACATGTAATTCTATATATTGTTTGAGTATAGCACTGAGGTTTCTGGATGACTTGTCTCAATTTTTTTTTTTAATATGTTAAAACTTTATGTGGAAGAATAACATTAAACAGAAAACTCATCTTCATTCTCATGCTTTTAATCAATTCATCCTTCTGAATAACAAAAAGCTGTGCTGATTCAGGAACTAAATAACCTAAGTACTTTCTGTAAGTGCTATAGGAAAATAAAATCTCCTTTTCTTCCACTGAAAAAGTGGCAGTGCAGGTAAGAATCCAAACAAGACGGACATTATAAAGTTAGCAGTTCAGGAATGTGGATAATTCATTGGGTGCTTATGTTTCATTTTCAAATTTAGGCATGTCTCCTAACTACAAAACATGATTCAAATCCTCATTGATTATGTCAACTGGAATAAGTCTGCCATTTGTTAATTTAAACAAAACTGAAGATTTGTCTTAGGGATGTGTCTTTATTTTGCTGGGCAGAACTGCTAAAGCTGGGCAGCACAGTCATATTAATGGGGCTTTTTGCTCCAGCTAACACATACTGCATTTGAGCAGAGCTGGTTAGCTCAGACCCTTGACCTTCCAGGGCTGGGTCTCTTTGGATGGCACTGCAAGATGTCCCATACACAATCAATATTTTCGTGGTGTTCTGTCATGGTCAGGAAAAAATATTAGATTTATGTAAGAAAACTTGTGCAAGTCCTTTGCATTACCTGGCAAGTTTTGATTAAAGACACAGAATTTAAACTGTGTGAATGTAATTTTTGTGCTGGTCAATGAAACAGAGGTTGTGCTGTAACTCTCAATTAGGAATTTTGCTTGCTGGTGTAGACTGCATGTAACCTGCCAAAGGGATAGCAGAGATGGTTTTTTTTATTTGAATGAGGGTTGGCTTTCCTTAAAATTTAACTTTCCATTCCATCTACCAGAGATGTCATTGAAGTTGTTTTTCAGTTAGAAACACATTAATTAACTGCATACAGGGACAGATTTTTTTTTCCTTATGCAAACATATAGTTTTTTAGTATGTCAAAAATGTTAATGTTGTTTTTCCCCTCCCAAAAAACTCTAAGTAGAGCCAAAAGGGAAGGAAGCTCATAGGCAACTACCCTCATGACAAATAAACTCCTCCAACAATGTTTTGGGGTGACATTTCTTTAAAAATGTGAATAAAAACAACAAACGGGAATGTTGTTTAACTTTGTAACATAAAAGGAGCAAAAAGGACTAAGAAATAATCAGGAACTTTTTATGTATGTATATATGCATTGTACATATTGAATTTATTTTCTTCAAAGAATATTTGCATTTTGCTGACAAGTGCCACCAAAATGATCCAAGGTAGCTTTGGCAGAGACAACTTGGGGATTAGCTCTGTCAAATATATGTAGAGTACTACATCAGTCACACTTCCTATCTATTGAAAAAGAAGATGCCAGTTCAGATGAAAAGCAAAGTATGTTTTGGCACCTTCCCTCTTTTAACCACCTCAGAATAGAGCTCCTAACGTAGCCAGCAGCATCATTAACATGCTGCAGGCTGTGCACTAACTGGACGGGCCATAGCACACAGGCTTACCTGAATCGAGCTGGATATAATTCAACTACCAGAGCAGGGAGCACAGGAAGTGAAGGGAGCCCACCAGAGACTCTGTGAACTTGCTTGAGACTAAAACAAGTTTGTGTGGGCTACATCTATGCTAGTAATTAGAGCAATGTGTGCCTGTGTGCTGCCCTAAGGGCAAACATCACAGCATGGCTCACATCTGCACAGCCACATTCTCATTTCCCAAAACAGAGAAGCCTGGACTGCAACACCAACTGGGGGGCATCACTGGCCTTTGCTATCCCCAGCCTATTCACCAGGAGGGTGCTGACTGGCATTGGCTAGAACTGGGTGAGGGAAGATGACCAGAGCATACTGAGCAGTCACATGCCAGTGCTCGGGTGCTCACAGTAAAGAAGTTTTCTCACATTGAGATGGAATTTCCTGTGATTGAGTTTACACCCATTGCCCCTCATCCTATCACTGGGTATCACAGAAGAGAGGCTGGATTCATCTTCCTGACAGCTAGTCCATGGACTCACCTCCATGAAGTAACATCTATACAGGTGGCCATGTATTCTAGTACCAGAATGAGGTAAACTAAAGCTGCCCTGTACGTGCTTCACCCAGCCTTTCCTCATAGGTACAGCCTAGAGTACAAGCAAAGAAAAGCTAGCTGAGATTAAAATAGTATTCACATAATTGGATGCCAGCTGTAAACAATGTAATATCAGGTTTTGCACTTCTATGTCCTGCTGTGTTTGTTATACAGGAAGGGAAGTCTAAATCATTTCTGTGTTTATGAATTCCCAATGTGCATTAACATTCAGTGCAATAAACTGGAAAATGCCAAGTACTATTTTAAAGTTTCTTTTTCCAGACACTGTGCCTCATATTTGGTGCTTTTCCTTGCATGCTCTGTAGCCACAAAAAGAATGGTAAGGACAACACGATGAATAATATACTTAATTTAAAATGATTTGGCTAGCTTTTGCAAGTAGATTTCTAAAATGTTATTATATTTTAGGTAAAATGTTATTATATTTTAGGGTAAGTGTCTTAATTTTTAGGGAATGTTT
Source organism: Indicator indicator (assembly GCF_027791375.1). Taxonomy (NCBI): domain Eukaryota; kingdom Metazoa; phylum Chordata; class Aves; order Piciformes; family Indicatoridae; genus Indicator; species Indicator indicator. The sequence continues at coordinate 22,945,298 of NC_072017.1, read as the reverse complement.
TCTCTAGGGCTTTTATTTCTACAAAAGAATGGCAACATTCAATGGTTTTAGTTTCTTAAAGCTGTAGAAAAGCAAAATTTTATTTATAGAGATTTATAAAAGGATCTGATTCATTCTCCAGAAATCAATTATATGGTACAAATAATAGCATGATATTTACCTGCCTCACTGAGAACAGTTGCACTAGTTAAATGGTAGCAGAGTAGAGTTTATACTAAAAATCTGTAAGAACCTGGAGGTAAACAGAGATTTGGATGTGGTGACCAGTAATGTGACAACAGTGGGTGGACATTTAGTGGGAAGAGCATAGAAGGAGGGAAATTGAATGCCACCAATTCTTTGGAGCTGAGAAACTGATTAGGAAAAAGAACCTGGCAAGATCCTCAGGATCTTTTTGGGTGCCGACAACCACCACTCCAAGTGGCAGATTCCCAGAGGAGTGGAACAAATTCCCACACTCTAGTGTTAGCTATGGTTAGGGGTGGTAACTGCAAGAGTTACTGCAGCTTTCCAGGTAGGTAGGGACGGTGCTCCAGGCGAACAGAAATCATGGCATCAAGGTGCTAATGTATGATGTTTTCCTATATATAGTATTAAAACTGTAGATGAGGGGAACAAACTGGAGTGGATTTGCACATCTCTCCTTATTCTGTTAGCCAAGTTATATGCAATTCCATTTGCTATTTCCTTTCCATGGTTGTGCTGCCAAATTCTGCTATGGTAACACCCACCTGAAGAAATTTAGTGCAGTTTCTCAGGCTTGACAGAAAGGTAACTGACTCAGTTTAAAATATCTCAAAAATATCATGACAGAATCAAAGAAAAGCAAAATCTCAGAAACCCCACTTCTGTTTTCTAGGGGAAGCTGATGGCAAAGCTGAGAAGCTCTTTATCTAATAACATAGGCTAATTTACTCCACCAGTCTGTCTTTACTTCTCCTGTACTACTCAAACAGTTAAGATCTGGGAGACGGACAGGTAGAGAGTTTGGATACTCACAGCCTGTGTGAATGTTTTCTCATCAGAATGACTTAATACATCATTGACTAGTTTTAATTTCTGTATATTAACAAACACTTTGCAGAATCTGAACTGTCACACACAGAGGCATATACAGGTACAAACTGCCACTCAAGACATGCATGAACTAGTAGGCTTTTCTCTTTTGAGTTATTGTGAAGGATTTCATCCCAAAGATACAAACAGCAAGGTAAGTGCAAATTGTTTCTGAAGTACTAGAGCAATCTTACACAGTTACTGCTAAAGGTAGAACCTAGTGTCCACTAAAATGAGGGAGAAGCTTGTGAAGCAGAGACACTTGGAGCCAAGCCACAGATATGCGTATATCATAGTCTAATTTACTGTGTTTAAGCAAAAACATTTTCCACATTAGCAGCGTTGGCTAATCAATAAGCAAGTCCTAAAGAGCTGTTTACTTTACAGCACCACAAGTGACAAAAAACTTTGGAAATATACTGCAATACTTTTCCCTACTGCAAGTAAATCCTTGAGAACAGCTGACCCAGATAACTAAGGTAATTTGAGTATGTCACTGACATACTGGTCCACATAGTTATGCCAGAAGCCAAACACCTTTGAAGGTTTTCAACACAGAATGATTTAAATGTGTCCAGTGCAAACACTCTCTAAAGTACACTGAAATTCAAAAACCAACAATAGTATATGGGAAAACATGAGCTTCTTGTGAATAAAGGATAGAATTATCTAAAGGACCCAGGTCAATCTAACTTTAAATTACAGTTAAAAATTCTGATTGTTTGCCACAGTAGGGCAGCTGTGCCAAAGAAAAACCTGACTGCAGGAACAGATCTGATATGTGCAATAGTCACATAAAAATGGACTAAGAATGCATTACAAAATAATGATAATTTATGTTTAATAACAAAATTATGCTTCTGAAACTTGCAGGCAATCATAACACACCATGCTCCAAAAATATGGATGGTAAATAATTTAAAGGGCAAAACAATGCATTATCTATTGTATGAGGCAAGAAAGTATTCTCTTACTTCTTTTCTCAGAGGCCACAGATATCGAAAATACCCTCACAAGACAGCGGGGGGAAAAAACGTGAATTAACTGAGACATATAAAATGTATCTAAATTTTTGCCAGACTTATCAACAGAGCTGCCTGCAGATACCATTGCTAAAGACAGAAGCATGTATCCCTAATACAGGAAATGACTGTAAAAATTATTATGAAGGTATTAAGAATGTGGAGGGCATCCATCACTCATCAAGTGACTGCAACAGTTGTTGAAAATGTCAAGAAATCAGTGAAAAGAATGATTTATACACTAGAGTGGCTTCTAATTTTGTATCCTGTCTGGATTGTAACAGGCAGAATTCAGTAAGCCTCTATTACAAGGCTACACTTGAATTCTAAATTCATTGTCAATGTACTTCCCTTACCCTTGATAAAGCAAATAGGAAACTAACGAGTAGTGAAAGCCAAAGACATTCCAAGGACACCAAGAGAAACTAAGTGAGGGGATTTGTTATAGTTGGAGTTCTGTGAAACAATAGGTTAAACCGCTGTCAATTACACAATATTCTCAGCACTGGGAAACAAACGGTATCTGCAGGTAAGTAGTGAAGGAGAACAAAGGGGCAATAAAATACAGAGGACAACAAGTTCATCTGCAGGAGCAGAAGATAAATGGTCTTTACAACAGAAGATAGAATGCTGGTGAGCCTTTACAGGCCGGCATGTTAAATATCATTTGCTGTCAGTGTAAAATTTCTTTCTAAAGCAGTTATTGTAAGCTATAACTTGCTTAGCTCTTTGTAACTATTGCAAGCTCTTCTCATTTGCAGTTAAAACAAAGAACTCATAACAACATTTTAGGCTCTTTTCCCCTCCTTTCTCATCCTGCTTCTTCTAATAATACCAGCTTGTCTCACTTTCTTTGCTCCAAGACAACTCAAATACATTGGTCTTTCAGTTTGGCTTTTAGAGCTTTCCTAGAGTTTCCCACTACAAAGAAACTGTATTTTTGAAACCCAAGACTGCACTGAAAGGTCTCCATGTCAGTGTCGTGGACTGGCCCTGGCCAAGCATCAGCTGTTTGCTCACTTTCCCCTGCCTAACAGGAGGAGCAATAGAATGGGGAGAAGAGGGGTGAAAAAACTCATGAGTCTAAACAAAGACAGGCAACTCACCAAGTACTGTTGTGTGAAAACCAGAATGGATTTGAAGAACTTAATATTTAGTTATCAATTTTGTAATGGGAAAAAACAACAACACACAAAAAAAAAGGACAAGCATTTAAAAAAACCTACTTTCCCCCTTTCTCAAGCTCAACTTCATTCCAGACTCCTCTCATCACTCATTACCACTGCTGGTTACACTCCATCTCTTCAGGGAAACAACAAGCAGCACAGGGCATGGTGATCTAAGATGTAGTTGTTTTCTTCTGCATGCTTTTCCTGTGCTCCAGTATGGGTGCTCAGCAGGCTGCAGTCCCTTTAGATGTGGTGTTCCTTCCATGGTTTCTCATTCTGGTTTGTTGTTGTTGATTGTGTGTTGGGTGGTTTTTTGGTTGGTTGGTTGGTTGGTTGGTTGTTTTCCTCCACTCCTCCTTTCATTGCTCCCTCATTCCCTCCTCTCTTCCTCTCCCTCCAGCTCTGTTTTCCTAAGTATGCTTTTACACAGGTGCCACAAATTCAGCTGATGGGCTCTGCTGTGTCCTCTGGTGGGTACGTTGCAGAGCCATCCTGCATGCCCTGACCTCCTTTCACAGAAGCTGCTGCTCCCTCTTTACCAAAACCTCACCACTTAGACCCAAGAGAGCCAGTAATTTTCATTCAATGCCAAGGTGCAGGAAAGAATGTAATTCTCTTAATGACACATTCCCCAACCAAAGCTTCTGTGCCACCTCAGCTCAAGACTATAAAGCCTTTTACAGGAGGTTTTGGAGAATGTACCCAGTGGGGCTACCAGACGCTTTCAGCCTCCAAACTCCCAAAGTAAATTGTGCTCTTATCAGTGGAGCTATTCCCAAGCCCATACGAACTGCTTTCATCACAGCAAGGTTGCAGGAGGTGACGTTGTTCACAGATGAGAAGTGCTAACTGCTGTCCTCAAGAACAGATACAATGCATCATTTCCTTCTACACAAGAGCTAATAGCAATACTCTCATCCAAGCTCTGATACGGAACCTAAGTTTTATATTGGCAAAATTCGAGGGTGAGAAGTTTCAAGCTCACTTCTTCTCCTGAGTGGTACCAGTCAGGCCAGTACATTTTGAACAGGACAAAAACCTGTTAGAAGCCCAGGAAGCTGTGGTGCTCAAGAGACACTAGCTAAATCTCTCCAGATAGCTTAAGGGAGGTTGATATTCTTCAGATAAGAGTCTGAACTTCTTCATCCCACTTGAAAAAAAATTGTGTCTGGTCTTAGTTGTCACTCCTTTACCTTACAAAATCTGGTACTAATTCATAAAATACTTCCCAAGGAAAGCTGAGTCAATAAAGCACTTTCCACATTGATATGAATAGATTTCCCTTCAGCTTTAGGTAAGCACAAAAATTATGAGCTTGAAATATGCTTCTACAATTTTTTTAAGATTATCAATAGTCTTGGAAAAGAGATGTTGGTTTACACAGATGAAAATATAAAGGTAGCAGAAATCTCAGTCTTGCCATGTTCACCATTGCTGAAAGTTAAATATCTATTGGGTTATGAGGACTTTTGACTGCTGTTTTGCATGTCAACCATTTGCAGTGCTGAACTAAAGTCATGGCAATTTTAGTAATAATAACGTAATTGCAGTTTGAATAATTGTGCATATTGTATTGAATTCAAAAGCTTTGACTTTGACTTGCAGCAGCGTCAGAAAATGTTTTGATTCTACAAAGCACAGTATAAAGACTTCCATCAGCCTACAGCCTTCAGGCACACAGGTCTCTTTCCAAAAATAGGTTAACTCCTTCTAACAAATGGAAAACACCTGAATCAAAACTCCTCAGTGTATTTGTCTGCTATGTATATCATATTGCATAGAGAGTGCTGTAATTAGTCATCCCTTCCTGGGGGTAATTACTGGAAAAAGTTTAGCCTTCAGGAACAGTGTGTCTCTTTTCAAAACCTGTCAATCATTTAAAATTTGCAGATGATATAAAACTTTTTGCATGCTTACAGTCTCTTAAATTTCATTGCTACATCTATCCTGAGGATCAGAGTTCACTGGCATTTTAGTAATGCAGGGGGATTTAAAATTTACATGCAAACTTTATTAACAGCTATATTATTCTTTGCTTTTTCTGTTTCCTTCATTTAGGGAGATAAGCAGAGTTAAGAGAATGATTAGCATCCCCGTTAAGTAATGTTTGATACGGCAGACTTCTCCAGGCAAACATTTTGTTTTTAAGCTCCTTATTTTATACAGTTCTAGATCCTTACACAAATTTCTTGTATGTGGAAATATAAACAAATCAACTAGCTTGCAGTGTTTTATTTCTGAAGATATAAACACTTTAGCTGTTGTCTGTGTTGGATAATAATTCATTCCTGTTGGCTTTTGAACAGCACAAAAAACCTGCTTAGCCTATTAAAGCATAGAAATCATAAATAATAGCCTAAGAGAGTCATGGATCATAAAGGTATAATTAGCTTCTGGTGACTGCAGAAAACTGGAAAGGATGTGGTGGCAAAAAACAAGGACTGTGTTAACCTTGACAGTAGAAGTAGTGGAAAGTTGAAGGCCTCTATTGGTCTATCCATTTACCATAAGAATATGAGAAAAAGGTGCCTTAAGTAAAACAGCCTGAAGACCTCTTTGTTTCTATTTATCTGGGAACCTGAAAGGATTGGTTAATAAACAATGAATAGACTTGTTACTTATTGATCATAGTAGTAGCTATGTGTGTGCACGATGGTAAAAACAATAGGCACTACAGTACAAGATTGGAGAGGGAATTTTTTAAAAAAGTAATATTTAACTCTATTGGAGATGTTTCTGTTGAGAATTTATTTGTTTTAGGATAAGCCCTCACACACAATGAACAACACCTACAGTTAAAAATTTGTGCCACATGAGTCATGCATACAGAATGATGTTGAGACCACTGGAAATAGCTAGCAGAAATTACAGCACGCTTTTCAATTGCTCAGTCTTGAGAGTCTCAAGCTAAAGAGCACCAGTATGAGGATATTCCAATATCAAGACATCACCTCAATACCCTTCCATTTTCACAACCATAGCCAATATTCTGCAGCTTCATTAGATGCACTTTGCATGACATTTGTGGATGTGTGTGAAGTATGGAAGAGGAGTTCTGTGCACTGCAGGACAGGAAACTCCTGACAACCTGAACCAACCATATGGTTGCTTTGTGCTGCTGCATAACAGATACATAAATGTCAGTATATCATATAGTTTGTATGTGAGCTCATTAAATGAGCCATGGGAACCATGGTCACAGGAATCAGCAGAACTGGTCTGACATATTGTTCCTTCCGGGTTAGCAGATCTTGTGTTTTGACTTTTTCCTACCCTTTCTAGGCATCTTTCTAGACCCTAACTTATAGTCATGAATGTCTACACAGAAAATTATACTGTAGGCCTAGCAAGGAGAAGTCCTAAATAATCATAAAACAGGACTTCATAGTGAAGTCTTTCCCACTGCATTCGAAATAACATCCAATAATATGTCTGTCTAGAAGGAGCCTTACAAGATATATACACTCTTCTACCAGGAGGCAGATTTTAAACAGGGCAACAATATTTCCAGTATTTGCTATAAAAAGCAATCTGCCATCATGGAGCTATTTTGAACCTGGCATTCAGCAATTTGCAATAGGCTTAGAATATTATTTCATATTTTATATTAGAGAAATATTTCCAGTCTTACTGTAGAAATTGTTGCTATGGTGCCCACGTTTGTCTGCACATTTACTATTGCTGAAGCTGCCTCACATGATAGCAAAGTAAAAGGAGATGCACATTTGAAATCTTCCTCCTCTAGAATGGGAGAGTCTAGGATTTGCTGATGTAGACTATTTCAGAATCATAGTCTCAAATACATTACCAGGCAGCCTGAAAGTGTGATTTAGGACATCACAGTTTTGCAACAGAATGTCTCATAAGCACATAAGCTTAGGTGTGAACAAGCTTGTTCATTTTTGCAGTGCAAAAAGTGAACTTCTGTAATAAATTCTGTACAGCTTTCTGCTGTTCTGGTTGGCCAGTCTCTTTGTCTTAATTCAAAGTAGACCTCAGTTCTCTGATGCATTCTGAGACACTAGTTTCTGTCCTGAAATTGGCAGAACTGTGTCAGTATGACTGCACCACCACCAGTAAACTCAGCCTGGTGCTACTATTGCTTTACTGCTCTTAGCAAACAAATCAGAACACACAGAGTCCCTTGGGGAGTCTCACAGTATTCCTTGGACCAGTATTGAACAGCAAAACAGCCTGGACTGGACTGTCCTTTAATTAAGAAGAGTTATAGAGAACAAAATATCAGTCAAGGTTGAGGATTTACTCTTCAGTGTCTTTCTGACTGAAGCACAAGATTGTTTCTCCTTTCATCTGCAAGAAGAGAGGTTCTTCACACCAAGAAAAGAGCAAGCGACACATTTATTTAGTTCCCAGAGATTCTCCTACTCAGTAGCTCTATTGTCCTACTGACTGCTGAGAACAATTCAGAAGGCAGGTCTCTCTCACTTTGCTCCACAAGGACTGACTGTAGCATTTACTCTGTTATCTCCAGGGTGCTGAAGCACTGGAACAGGCTGCCCAGAAATGCTGTGGAGTCTTTCTCTGGAGATTTTCAAAACCTGGCTGGATGTGTTCCTGTGCAACCTTGTCTAGGCACAAGTGTATTCGCAGGGGGCGTTTGACTAGGTGATCTCCAGAGATCCCTTCCAACCCCTACCATTCTGTTGTTCTGTGAACACTGCATAAAAGCCCAACATAGCACAAAAAGCATGTAATCCTCAACTCGGTTAGACCCTTGGGGAACATGTTCTTTGTACTCTTCCTGCCTCCTATAATCAAATAGAAGCCAGTCAAAAACTTTCTCTTCCTGGCTTTTGCAATATGGGAGAGTTTTCAATCCAATCTCTTCCTCTTGCTTTTCTGTGTAGCACTGACCCAAGCATGCTGTGTGCAGCAGAGCCACACAGAGCAAACAATTTCTCGCTGAGGCAGAATTGAGCCATGTTTATTTATATAGCTAATCACTGCAAATTTCTGATGGTCAACATGTGTCTGGCAAGCTTCAGCTGCGGTGTTCTGGGAAGCTACATTCTTGCTTTCTCCCATGCATTTCCCTGTGCAGCCCTGAATGAGAGAGGGAGCATTGAGAGACAATGAAAATCAAGCTTCTATACCTATGTATTAGAACAGCTGAACTTTTGCTCCTTCTGTATTCTTCCTGTCCACATCCTGCAAATCCAGCAACTGCTTCAGACATTCTTTACACAGAGTACAATCCGAGGTGAAAGATTTGTAAGACCTAGTGCTGCATGCATTTTCACATGAACTACCGCACTTAGAAATAAATGCTATTTAAAGTGGATTGTCCCAGGAGTCTCTCTCAGTTAGCACAATGCACTTTCCCAGAAAGGGTTCAGTTTCAGGTCTTGAACTTGTCCCACGCTCTCAGACCTTCTGGGCCAAAGAGTGTGGCAGAGTCATTAAACCCAAACCCTAGCTGGGAGCTGGTACTCTGATAGCTCAGTTTGGAGCCATTCAAAAATGAAGTTTGTATATCCAAAGAGGTAATCAAACTTGGCCTTCCTCAATCAGGAGTGGACCCCTGTCATCCCTAGAAAGGGAAGTGGTGCTCTAACCACTCTTGGGAAAGAAAATAGCTGTCCCTCCCACTTTTTCCCTTCCCAGAGAAAAATCTCAGAGGAGATCTGCAATTACAAAAAGCAGGAAATTTTAAAAAGCAAACTGAAAACTACAAAGTTTTTTTGCTATCATTAATTTTTTCTATAAAGTTATGTAGAACATGAAGAACTTCAAGAGGTACCTGATTTTTTTAATTATTTTTTAAATGGTGATAAAAATCTGCCTTTTGTGAAGAGTGTCTAGTTTTGAAAGATATGTAGATGGAAGCTGGTAGGGAATGTGAGGTTCCTAGGGGACTGGCTATTGAATACCTTGCAAGAGAAGGCTCTTTGAGTTGAGCATTCTCTTTCTTTGTCTTGTTTTCTAGAAATACCTGGAAAATAATGCAGATGGCTTACAACAGTCTGGTTTTGTTCAAGTCAGTGATTCTGTGTAGATTTGCAGCTCTGGAAAACCCATGAAGGTAGTTACAGTCTAATTCCTGTAATCATCTGCTGCAGTCCCAAGAAAATTTGTTTCTGAAGGTTTTTAGTCTGCCTTTAAAAAGCATTGTTACAATTTTTCTATATTCAGGAATGCCATGTATCAGCCACTTTGTGAAGGTTAAGGAGATGGACATTTAAGGAACAAGATGTCAGTTTGGTATTATTTGCTTTCCACATGTAAAATAGAAGTTATGAGATCTCAGGAAACATTTATGACAGACAGTAGATGTGAATTTTCTGCTTCTAGCAGATATTCAAAGTTAATACAAGAGGTACTTTCAGAAAATGAGAATCATTAACAGACCTTTTGGCTGATAAATGGAATGGCCACATTACCATCTCTGTAACAGCTGCCCTAATTTTTTTAAATCTCTGTTGCAGTAGACAATGACTAAGTGTGATTAGTTCATGCATTGGTTCTTACAGACTGGAAATTTAATTTGTGCAAAGCACTGAGCTTTATCCCAGTATTTCAGTAGCCAGTTATCTACATCATTTGGTAAACCAACGAGTAATTTGTGACTAAATGAGTGATTTATTTTTTTAAGTCTCAGACCAATGCCCACCAATTATAAATTCACTCATGAATTCCAAGATTTTTATACAGCGCTGGAGTCTGCAACGTCTTTGTTAGCATTGGAGCTAAAGTGAATGATCTGTTCTCAGGTGGAAAGCCTCTTGTATTTCTTTTGGCAATGGAGAATGGCCAAGAAAGCCTAGTAACAGCTCTGATACTCAGAGCAGCAGAACTACCCCAGTATAGTGACCTACATGAATTGCTTAGCTTTACTGATACAAGAGGGTATAACTACTTTGCTTCAAGCTCCAGGGTTACGTTGTTTCAGAGCTGTTAATTTCTTTGTGGAGGAACAATCATGAGCAAGCACATTCGATGATCACTCAATGATCTTCTCATCTTGACATATGCCCAGAGTTTATGTTCTTCTAAGGGAGACAACCCTCAGTGCACAGGCATGATGTTGAATGAAATGGGGGGAGAGGAGTATGGTTTAAAATCTCCAAAGAATTCAATTCATCTCTACCTACAGAGACTTTCTGAGATAGTACTCAGACAAAACCTCTGTTGGTAAGAGAAGATAGGAGAAGATACGAGAAAGATCGTGCCTGCTTAGTTTTTTGAAAGGTTGGCAGTAATCAACAGCAATTTATGCTGCTTGCAAGTTCTATTTGCAGTCGTTAGTATGATGTCTTCAGCTCTTTGATATCTTATAACTAAAGGTGCTTATAAAGCTGATAGAGTGGATTTTTAGAATACAGAGCTATATAGGAGTTAACGAGGGCTCTAGATACAAGAAATATTTCTTTTTTTTATTTCAGTGGGACTTCAAGTTCATGATATATATTTCAGGATATATTCCAGGATTTAGTTAATCCCTTGGGTCACAATTATGTTTTGATTTACAGTTCACATAATTCTACTAATTCAGCACTCCTACTCTGCTCTCTGTCTCTAGCTACCAGTTAATGCTGCGCTTGTTCTTATGTCTCTCCCACAAGGCTGTGGAAACGTACGTGTGATCAGAACAGAGATGGTGTACGTTCCTGAGGGGCAAAGAAATGAAGCAATGAACTTAAATCCTGATGCCAAGATTTTACTTACATAATATGGTCCCATAGCTTCTGACAACATGTTTATATGCTGAAGGGCACAACACAATTCTCACTACATAAAAGGATGTGGGAGATCTTGGTGTGCAGTACTCATGTTTCCCACAGTCATCTACCTTGTGATCACATCCTTTTGAAAATATTCACGCAAGATATTTAATCAAAGTGGTTTTAATTAAGGTGCTTAAAATTAAGTGTTTTTTCACCTTCCCTTAAACAAGCAACACTTGCTGTCTCAGAGATGTCACCTGTCCTTTTAGTGAAGCAAAAGGATTGGAACAGTAAACAAACAAGTTGTCCTGCTGAAGTAATTTTGCTTTTCCTTTATGACTAAGGGACACAGCAGAGAGTGAATGGTGTTTCTTCTGCTTCAGAAGAACCTTGATTTTCTGTCCACATATTTTAATAAAAATAAAGCTGCTTGGTATCTGTGCCAGTATATGACACTATTTTTTGCTGCAGAGTCATGAAAAAATCATGTGCTATTTATTGGTTAAGAATGTATGTCATCCTTCCCTAAGCCCCAAAAGGCAATACTTCACTTAATATTGATTGAAAATAAAAACATCAGACACTCGTCCCCAGCATGGTACATTACACAGGCATGTAAAGTGAAGAAAGGAAGAAAGGTCACATTAAAGGGAATGCAAGATATATTTAATCCGATTAAAGAGACAAACACTCCAGGGCAGGAACTGTCTGCTTATATGTTGGTGTAGTGCCTTTACAGAGCAAAGCACTTACCCAGCGGTGCCTTCAGCCTTAGAACAGCAGCACCACTCAGGATTATGGGAGTTAAAGGAAAGTCTGAAACACATATTTGTTTTTCACCGGCATAGCTGATTTTCTCTGTTTGAGTCTTTGCATTTCCCTGTACTTAAAACAAGAGCAAATCCTACTGCAATACACGTTACAGAGAGTATGCTATTAAAGAATACCATTTGCTAATATTTATTAGGAGGATTGTTGTAGCACATAGGCCTTTCAGTCACATACATGGAGAACTATAAGAGAGAACTAGAAAAAATGGAAAAATAATTGCATGCAATGTTTTAATGAAAAATCCCCAAGGATATTTAATTTGCAATGTATTTAGAACTACGGAATTACAGAAGAGAAAGTTATCTGCCTAATAAAAACATTCCTGGTTTCAGCTCTGACATAAGTACCAACTTACTGACTTTTATTCTGTTAACACCAAAAGCTATGCATCGCTGTAGGTACAGATAAAATAGAAATTTCTCAGTTGTAATAATGATACTCTCTAACCCTCTAGTGACTATGCAAAACAAGTCTATGAAGAATTTGTGCAGTAGTCCATGCTGCCCAAGGAGAGCTGCACTGCACATGCCACCTATCCCTGGAACTGGGGTGGCTTTGCCACATATAAGCAGTAAAGAGAGGGACTGGTTTATGGTTTAGTTTATGGTTTAGTTTATGAACAAAACTAAAAATTATTAGACCAGCTAACACAGCTGAAAAGAAGCATGAATGGGGATTTATTTTGTCAAAAATCCTCTTCTTCATGTTTTATAGATCATCAGTCTAGGAGTCCATCTAATTTTGTCAAGTACACTAGGTGAGTATAAGTGATCAACTTCTGAGCCCACCATCTAAACATTATCCCGTTTTGTATCCACTTTTTAATATGCACTTCTCTAACTAGCAAGTTAAAACCATGCAGTAACAACCCAGTTTCCCTTTTTTTGATTATTGATTCCCTGCTATAGGGATTTAGGCTTTGGAACAGGTGAATACTAAAATGTATCATTTATTCTACAAAATTTTCTGAAACTGCTTCCTTTTCCCTCTTTTCCAAGGTGAATGTACATTTAAAGCAGCACTGACTACCATCTTCTGAACAAGAGACAAGCTCAGCACTAAGTAGCAGAGGGTTAATCTCAGCACCTTTTTATGACTTGAGTGATGTCATCTTAAAAGTACATGAGTTATAAAGACACTTAGACATGAAACAGTTATGCATTCAGAGGATGGTGCTCTTGTGTAAAAAGAGCACAGAATTAGTTTGATAGCTTTTATCTTGTGCATTTGTAATGTTTGCTGTGGGATTAAGATAGCCTGTCCAATGAGAAAGTTTATCCATATTCTAGTAATTTGTTTCTCACAGTCTTGCAATGTAGAGTGACTTGAGAAACCCCAAATTGTGCACTTAAATGGTAATGTCCTCTTTTTATTGTTCTGCAAAATTTGCATTCCAAACAATAAGTATCTTTCACTGCTGCCTAGGTTAGCCTCAGACAAGTGATTTTTCTACCAGGAATGCATTTGAGAGTTGGGGTTGTCATTTTTTTTTTCATGACAGTACCAAATGTAATTTAAATCACAAAAAAATCCATCTGTCTGTTTATTCTAAGAATTTAGTACCTTAGTATTTGTCACCCATGATTAGTGTGATAGTGAGACCATGGGAGTCTTTTCAGCTTAGAAGCAGTTTTACTATATATAGCTCTCACAAAGGGTGTCATTCAGGTCTTTTTCTAAAGAAAACTTACTTCAATCATTTAGAAATAGTTTTTCTGCATTTGATGTATAAACACTTACCTGAATGCAAAGATGTCACTTAATCTCCAGTAAAGAAAACAGACATGAAATAGTTTGATTAGAAAGGTTCCTGAAAGCTACAAAGAAAGCTTTCATGCTGACTGCGATGTCCTGTGTGGTCAGGTCTGTGGTATGCCTTAACAGGCATTACACAGTGAAGTCTTTTGCACTGCTTTCACAGGCAGAAGATTCTTTGCCTGTGTCCTTTGTAACTGAGGAAATTAAATCCACCTGACAACACATACATTTAAGTTTCTCTTTTTGGAAATGAAGTACTACAACAGGTACAGATGTAGACTTCCTATAATTTAAACCTGTCCTTACCATTAAATCTCCTGTCCCATGCTACCCAGAAATGTATACCCTTTCCTCACCTCTCAGGCAGGTCTAAGGTCTTAATAATTAGACTTTGTCATATAAGACTATTTTGCTAAAGAGATCTGAGTTTTACAACCCTTTGAACCTGGTATTCCCTCCTTTCAGTCTGTGTGTGAGATTCTTTGATTTACATGGATGCTTAAGATTCTGTTAGGTTGACTGTTGCTTTAGACAGGTAACTGAATATTACCAAGAATTATGTTTTTCTATATCCAAAGTTCATATCCTTCATCCTCCCTCCTTAAATTGTGGGAAGTTACATGTTTAGGTCACTGTCAATCAAATCTGTAGAAACCCACTTACATGGGGCAGTAGACAAAATTCTGGGAATAAGAGAACAGTCCAAAAACAGTGGCCTGACAACATTTATATTGAATGGTGTTATCAGTATCTGTCAGGCCACGTCGAAATGTTCAGCTTGTGGTTGTTGGCAATTCCAAGCATGCCAGGGGTGATTGCTTGGTTAAACAGACAAAGAAAACTCTCAACTTCTAATGAAGATTTTAACTTAGCTTTCTTCATCTGCCTTTACATTGCAGTATTAAGTTCAAAGATAAAGAACCCATCTGAAAATACTATACATTTCCTTGTACAAATTGCAGATAACGTAGTGGATTAATATTGATCCATAACAACAACTTGCCTACACTTTTTTAGTTCAGAATTAATGTGTTTTAGAAAGAAATACACAGATATTAGCCTGTTAATATCAACTTCTCTCACAGAGCAGTAATTCAGGAAAAACTTTACTGACAAGGGTCTCACCAATGAAAAATTTTTGTTAATGAGAGATGAAAATGGCTGCAAGATCACATCTATCCAGATTGTCCTCCTTGCCTTTAACAGGCTGTTTAAGATATGCCTTAGGAAATTCAACCCAGAGTCATTATGCAATTATTGGTACAGAAGTAATGACACTTTGGAGGTTTTATTCTCATGTGAGTATGATTTCAATTGCATTTCTTTCTGACAACTTTAAATAGATTAAGTTGTAACTGAGAGAAACGTACAAGTCTTGTAAAGAGACAGTGTCAGCAAAGGTTTCAGTCACCCAACATGCTAGACGTTTTCTGTTCTTTCTACCAGAATAGCTTGATACTCTGTAATGCAATTTGACTTTCAGTTGAAAGCCAAACAAAAAGATTGCTTGTAATTCTCTTCAAAACCCGTGTAAATACTGCTTTGCCCTTCTGCTCTGCCTCCAAGATCAAAAGCTTCTGCGAATACGCTATAAGTATTGTTCCAGCCCCCTTGGAGGTTGGCTAACTAATTAAATTGCACAGCTTTGGAAACCTGACTCTGAGTTTAAATAATGTGCAAAGAAAAGGGAGAAGTTTGCCTCTTAGTTGTGAACAGAAACCAAACCATGCAGCGACTAGCCACACATTTTAATTTATGTTACTGCTTCTCATCTGGATTAGAGATACTTTGATCACAGAAGAGTGGTCACTGTGAAAACTGTACAGTGAAATAAATGTTGGTTCCTGTATGCCTAGTTTAAAAGACTTTTCTGTTATGACCCCTTGGCAGAATTATTTTGAAACTTACTGTCCTGAGCATTCCCTGGGTGTGGTCCCTCATAGTGGTTTTGGAGGAAAGAGTTGCATTGTTCTTTTAGAAAACAGTCCCCCAACCGAGTTCCTGTGACTGGATTAATTTATAATTGAGGCAATTCCAATTTTACACCAGCTTTGTAAGTTGTAGTACAGGAAGGTACTTCACATTTAAAAAGGAATGAATTTACTGAAGCAAACTCCTTTATTTAACATACACGCAGGAGTAGTACTGTCAAACCAGTGATTTTCTGCTATCAGGGAACAGCTTGCACTGCCTTCACTGGCTCCATGCTGGGGAGCTCAAGCCAAAGTCCGGCACCACTGGTGACATTAAATAGAGGAGGTCTCTCATGTTTCTTCTTGCAGCAAGACTAAGATGGCTTTTGGCTTGTGTTAGCTCACTCACAGCCCCTGACAGAGCAACTGCCACAGCTTGCATTGCTGAATCTGGCAGGACTTGCACTGGCAGTGATGAAACCAGGACATCAGGAAGAAAGGTTTCTGTGCCATTTTTGTTCTTCAAGGAAAGAAGAACTCACCCTGCTCGATAGAAGGCAACTTTTTTTTTTCAATTTTTTTTTTTTGTGGCAACCATAACTATTCTAAGCACAGAAGCTGACAGATTGCAAACACTTAGATGAGATATCACAAGAAATGTAATGTGAAAGTAGTTCTGCTAATGTGAAAAAAAGAATCTTACTGCTTTCTGATTAAAAAAATACTCATCACCATCCAAACTGTAGCATGAGGTCATGCTCCAATCTGTGATTCTATTAATCATTTTTATGTCTCATCTCCCATCACAGAAAAAAAAAAAAAAGGAGTTAAATAACTCAGCTTACAACTACTAAAAATAAACTTGCAGACTTGCTGGATTCCTCCTCATTAAAATGTAAACAACTGTCAGCTTTTCTGGAAAAGCTAGTTTTGCCCTGCCTGTGACTTCCCCAGGAGAATTGAGTGTTTTTTATAAAGTTTTATGCTGAAGATTTGTTTCCATACTTGGGTCTGTCCAGTTTTCTCTTAGCAAAAATGAAAACTAAATTCTTTCCAATTAAAACAATTGCTACTAGAAACACACCATTCAGTCCATGTAGAGAATGGTGTGAGCTGCTTCAGAGGGGATTGCATCCAGCAATTTGAAAATTTGAGTGCTTCAAGAGAGGCAGTTGAATACATATGCAGAAACCTAGATTAGAAGTGTATGGTCTGGCTTCACTGCCAGCACCCAGAGATCCTATGGGTGTCTTCCACTGTCTGCCAAAGACAGGATATTTTACAGTAAATCTATCTTAAATTAAGAAACATTTTTGGCATTAAAAAAAAAGTTAAATCTCAGGGTAAAATTTTAAAAGCTTGGTTCAAAATGCTTTGTTACCTGTTTTCTAAAACTACATCACACATAGTGCATGTGCTCCTTGCTTTAGAACACCACATGGTGCTAAGTGAGATTGCTTGGTGAAGAAATAGAAATCCTGGGGTAAGAAAATGGGTAAAATATAAATGACACACTGCAAACTGATTGATATACTGTGCTTTGCTTTGGGTTGGGGATTTTCTGCATGCCAATACTTGGACTATTTTATGACCAAATCATAAAACAGTTAGCCAGTCAAACCAATCATCTGACTAGCATATAATTCCCTATTGTTTATAATGGTTTGGAGTTTCCCTTTTTTAGTTTAGATTGCAGAAATTGCACATGTTCACCGTTGATGATGGCTGTATTACAGAATGCTCCCAGATCATATACACTTTTCAGATCTACAAAATAATGGGTTACAATGCACTACAGCAGCTCAGATAAATGGGCAGGATGCATGAAAGAATAGTCATTAAAAAACATAAAGTTAAATAAGAAATGATTCTTCTCACTTTACAGAGAGTAAAATAGCAGAAGAATAGATATAAGGTTAGAATATCCTTTAGTAAACAATATAGACCATCTTCATATCAGTGTAGCATGACTGAAGGCTGTGAAAGCCTTCAAAGAGTGTAGGCTCTGTTGGTCTTCAGGGAATTTCCTTCTAGTGCTTCCATACTAGAAATTTATTCTGGCTGTTAACTAGTTTGCAGACTGAAGCCTATTCCTTTTTGTCTTAGGAGGACATGGAGAACAGTTCCTTAACAGCCTTGCAGTAACTTGAAAATTTATGTTCTCCTTCAGTTATCTCCTTTTCATTTAGAGCAACGTGACTTCCATCTTCTTTTTTTTTTTCTTTTCTGAAAGTCATTGTCCCTAATCTGTGATCTTTTTTTGCTTTCACCCAAGGACTTCTCAATCAGTGAAAATCTCTATGGAATCTGGACAAAAAACTGCCCAAGTCTATGACAAGGGGTTTTGTAACTTAATTAACATTGTCTGAAGAATCCCTCTTTTCTTTTGAATCTGCTGATGGCTAGTTTAATTTGTTCTAAAACTTAGACCTTTCTCTATATTGTGTTATTCGCTGGATCCCCCTTTAACAAGTCAGCTTGTCTTTCCCATTGCCATCTTACACTGAGGTGGTTTTAAGTGAGAAGTTATATCCTCTGGCTAGCAGTTCAGCCATTTCACATTTGCACTCCTTTAGAACTTGGACAGGTGCCATGCAGGTCTCATGGTTTGAGTATTTTGTCAATTTGTTCTATAATCTGTTCCACTGACACCTCAGTTTGTGACAGATTCACTAACACCTCCTCCAAAAACAAGTGTTTCAGAGTGGAAACATCCCTACATTTATCCATGGCAAATGCTTTTATGCCCTCCTTATCTATTGGCTCTCATACTTCTCTGGCAAGCCTTCTGCCTCTGATGTGTTTGAAAAAGAATTTATTATTACAGTTTATGTCTTAACAAGTTTTTTCTCAAAATCTGCTTTGGCACATTTTCACATTTAATCTGCCAGTGCTTGTGGCCTTGTCTGATTCTCTCAGTGGGACTTTATGAAGGCAACCTTCTTGGTCTTAGTAACTTCCCTTTACCCTGACTTTAGCTATCCTAATTTTGGCATGCATGTGATAAGAGCATCCAATAGTGTGTCTTCCAGGAACATCATTTACAAAACTTTCACACTTTGGACCATCCCTTTTACCAAAAGTTAGAAGAATGCTTTTAATTTAATCCTTAGAGTGTCCAACTTCTCCAGTGGTGATCTTTTTTCAGTTTTGATGGTTTTCTTCCTTTTTTTTTTTCACCCTTCTAAAAACCCTCTTATACCATTTCTGATCTCAAGATATTAGCTGCTTTTCACTTTGCTCTATATGAAATCTTTACTCCCTTCTTGTATAGATTCTCTTCATTTCTAAAGTTGCGTGGTTTTTTTTACCCCAGTTCCCAGTAAATCTGACCCCATGTCTTTTTCTCAGTCATGAATTGCAGCTTTTCTTTTCTGCCTTCATTTGGTCCTCACCATGGTGGGAAGATTTCAGAGACTGTGACTCTGAACATCCTGGTTTGTATCATTCAAGTTAACAACATTACTCTCTGCCACAGAATCTCTCTCACACCCCATTGCTGCTCTGAATGGGCGAAGGGGTTAAATCCTACCCTATGCGTACAGATTTCCTCATCTGCATGCCATATCAGGATGTGTCGAGGGGATTGCCAAAGTGTGATTGCAGGCTCCTCCACCTTTTTTAATTTGCTGAACAGACTTTGATTTAAAAGAATATTCTTCCACACAAAAGAATTATTTAAGAGATCCATCTCTGCTCTTTAACCAGGAGAGTACATTTGATGGATTACACTATTTCTGTATATTTGTGCTGGAATCAGGTTTTAAGTCTAAGATAACTAAATTATGAGATATGGGCACTCATAGAAGGAATTCATCAGAACAAACAGTCTACTGAAACTAAAAATCTTCCTATACCCTGAGACTTAATTGTGTCTTATATTGCACAATATTACTACTGGGCTTCCAATGAATTTAGTAAACATTTTCATTCAAGTTATTTTGCCATGATTACATCTATTTTTATATTATTTCAGAACTGGAAGCAAAGTCAGTAGAAATTATTTTTGTGTTCTATTTGTCAGTGGTGCTTGTTATGTGGATACAGTTTAAATTATTTGGTTCTTTCTTTTATTGTTTCTCTTTTTAAAAAGTTTTAATGTATTTTTCTTGTGTTTGGAAGTTACCACTTTCATTTCTGAAGATCAGGTAAAAAGTGAAAAATGCCAGTAGTCAGCTTTGAAAATCAAGCTATATGTCAATAACACTATAGGTAAAAAAAATCCATAGTTTTTTTTTTTTTTTTAATGAATGACACCAAGTATACTTTTCATCAACACTAACAGTTCACATTTGCACACAAGTGTATGTTTTAAAATCTAAATAGATTAATTACAATGTACTAAGGTAGAGCACTGGAGTAGGGATGAGTATTACAGAAATCTCCAACAATTTTACTTTATTATGCCATCAGTTTTTAGTCCAGACAACATTTTTCATTCTGTACTTCTGCGTTTTTTTACATTTCATGCTTTTTCAAATTTTCAGTAAGCTTGTCATCTTTATGGTTCACAGGCTTCAGGAAAAAAAAAAGGCAACCAAACACCAAAAAATAGGGAAAGTATTGTATCTAAACAAGGAGAAAATATATAATGTGTTTCCTGTCAAAATTCTCCCAGTAAGCCATGAAACAAATTCTCTTAGACACATCTCAAAAACCCCAGTCATTATGAGATATGGTTTGGTTCAGCTGCTCATCAAAAAGCTCATTTCCTAAAGATGAAGCACTGGTGAACTTCCAAGTTTGTATTGGAAATCCTCTTTGGTGGTTTTGGTAATACGCAGCTTTATATTTGGCTCCAAAAGAAATAGTTGGATCAGCTCCTCTCTTCTAAAGAGCATAAACAAAAGCAGAGGGAAGGGAACATTGCTTAAGTACTTCTTTGTAATGTTTTTTCTGAGTTCTTCAAGGAGTGACACAACACTTTAATCCAGTGAAACTAGGCACAGTATATGCATCCTCAAGCTCACAGATGCTGGTAAACTTCAAAGGATAGTGTCATATTCACACAAGTCATACAGCATCACACCATTTCACTGCTAGTGATGTTTCCTTGTGTCACAACTGTGAGAGAACCTTATACCAGGGCAGCTCCCAGTTCCTGTTCATGGGAATTCATCAAAAGGAGAGATCAATGGAAAAAATATACAGTAATTTTCCATGTCTAGAAGATAGTTCATATTTTGCTTCTTTGCCCACTAGAAATAATTATGCTAATCCCCACTGAATGCCAATAAAAAAAATGATCATTACATTGAACAGGTACATATGTATGTGTAATTTCAAAGGATGCGTCTTTCAAGTAGACAAGATGATGCTGTGATAATAGACCAGCATGTCAACTCCAGTGAAAATCAGCATCTGTCATCATGAGCAGCAGTTTCACCTAAATCTAATTTAATCAAGAGTTGGAAAACTCTTTCCAGCAACAGCAAACACTCATTGAGGTACATCAGCCTTCTCTAGTCAATTAGGGTTGATTCAGTGTAGTCTACTGGATGCAGAAAGCAACCATAAGCAACCATCTGAACCATTCCAAGTCCAGATCCTCACCAAACCAAATAATTGTATTCACTCTTCAAATCACCTTGAAAGTCAGATGAATACGTTTGAAAGTGTTTGTTTACATCTGACGTAAACTCCACAACTGCAGCTCCACCTCCTCATACTTTTTGTCAGTTCAGGTTCTGTCCTTTCACAAAAGAAGAGTTCACCTCAACAATTTGAAGGTGTTGTTTATGAGCATTAATTCCCTTAAAACGTTCATGAAAAAAATATTTATAGATGCTTCATTGCCTTTGATATTCTGTACAAACCATGATTTCCCTGTTTCCTGCAAAATTCAGTTGTTTGATAGAGGTGGATCAAGGCTTTTTTCTTGAAAAATAATAATTCTGTGAAGCAGTTTTTCAATTTGTGATTTCTTTTGCGCAGCTGCCACAAATGATCTTGAACTTATCCCATTGCTAAAAGAAATGTAAAATTAAATTCAAAACACTTAATATATGTCAAGCTCTTGAAACTCAGAAAAGCAATCAAGACAATTTTAACATAAACCACTGAGAGTAATTGAGAGCAGCCCAGAAAACAAAGTAAGTCTCTAGATGGCTGGACATCTCTGCAAAAAGAAAATGGAAAGGTAGTTTTTCTCTCTGAAATGTACTGCCAGAACAGATCTACTAGACATAAGAACAGAAGTCAGAGATTTTGGCAGATTGCTCTGAACATTTAATTATGCTAATATAGCTGAGTGTAGTGCTATAATTTCTGCAAAGCTGGCTGCTTTGCCACTCTACTTGAGATTTTCTACCCAAACATGACAAAGATAATAGGACTAAAGTAGGGCAATTATTCATATAAGTAACTTATCAATACAGCAACATAGACCACAGAAAACATGGGGAAAAATATATAACATCGTAACTAATGAAGTCAGATGTTCATAAGGAAAAGTCATTGCTGGACAAAGAATGGCTAATTCACTTAAGATAACACAGTATTAATAAGGAATGTACTGACCAGGCTCCTGTGAAAATTAACTCTGAGGAATAATAAAATGTTCTTAAGCCACCAATCTACCCAACTCCTCAGCAATACCAGTTTTTCTCCCAGTACCTGGAACTGTTTCTGGCATTAGAAACAATAATAAAGTGAAAAGCCTTCCGCTTGAACCATTGGCTTGTATGAGGCAAATAAGTCAACAGTACAAATACAGATTTATTTTGTTTCATTTCAAACCTACTTGAACAATACCAGTTTGATATGATATGGTATCTATGCTTCCTAAGGTTAGTATAAGTTACAAACAATAACTACAAACAGACACTAGTATTAGTAAGAACAGAACCAAGGGCATTTAGTTAGGAAGGCTGAGGCATGCAGTTGGTGCAAAAAGTTTTCCTTGGTTGTGAAACAGTTGCAGAACATACATGTTTATCTGTGCTTGCTTGTCTTCTATTTATACCCAATGTGGAAATTAATTAACAGATTACATTGTCATATGAAACCAAAAATGCAAATAGTCTGCATTTCTTAACACTTTCATATGAAAGTTCCACAGAATGAGAGTGTGAATTGTGGCTTAAGTTAGTATTAAAGGGGAGCGGGATTCTGCCTTGGGAAAAGAAAAAAATAGTTCTTCTTAAACCTGTAATATTTACATAAATGTTAAACTAATATGATAATACTGATATTTTGAACTATTCTGCAGAAACACTCTCATTATGCATTTGTATGTAGACATGAGGTAGGTTTATTTTGGCTCATTGCACTTGCAATGTTAACAGGTACCTAGCTTGAGTAAGACAACGACTGCAGTAAATGAAGCTATGTTTGTCTACTACACAATCAGACAAAAAAAGCCCAGCTATATGCAAACTCAACATCATGAATTTTCACAATTATCTTAGAAGATAAATGAGACATTTAAATTTAAAAGAGAATGTAACTTCTTCTCCAGTTCCAGTAGAAATTTGTGTAATGAGTATTTTACTTTTTAAAAAATACTCAAGTGTAACATCCCCTCCATGTTTTTTGTTATGTCTTCAGAAAACATGTAAATATAGCCTATTACTACATTTTTATCTATTTGAAATTAATCCTGTGAAGAACATTCAGGAATCAGTATCCACAGTATCACTGTGGACACATGTATGTGTTCAAGATTTTGACAGATGTGATGGATGCATAATGAATGCATGTATTGTCTGCAAGCCACAGTCATTCATGGGTACATGTCGAAAGAATGCTGTCCACAGAAGACAGCAAACAAAAAAAAATCCTTTTCCTTTGAGGAAACTGCCTTTTTCAAAAGGACAATTCATTGAGATGACTGTACCACAAGGAGAACAAATAGCAACAGAGGATATTAAAGTATTATGGCAATTCAGTGCACGCAGCAGGGTCAGCCACAGTTGTTGGCAAGTCTTTACTTCAGGGAAACAAACAGTAGCCCTTCCTGCAAATTCAGTGTTGATCTGACTTTGAGCAAGGGATTGGATGCTTGAGCAAGGGGCCCAGTTGTTTCATGGCCTAACAGTTAACGTTGCTTGTCTCCTTGATTGAACAGAAGACTTCAGCAAGGTAAACCCCGATTTAAACAGATGAGAAATTGAAATCCGCTTTTTTATCAAGCTGGCATTTTCTTCCTTCTCTTTTACAAGAGGTCTGTTGTATCAAAGTCTTCTCAATGCCACTCATCCACCATGGTTTTTACAGCTTCTCTGACTGTGAACACAGAGCCCAGCATGGTGTTACCACTGCTGCAAGGTACATGGAAATCTGGCCCTGTTCTTTTCTTTGTTACCTTCCTGTAAAAGTCTGGTTTTGAACACAAAGCTGTCAGCAGTGTGACTTTATCCCTGATTGTATCAAGATGTAAATTAAGGGCATGTGCAGGGAAGGAAGCTGCATATGAACATGGATTTTTATTGTTCACAGCTGCCTTTGTCTCCTCAAAAAAATTCTTTCCCTGCCCTAAACGTTCATTATAATACCTAAGAAATGGAGACCGAATTGCTTTTCAGCTTTAATAATGAATCTGCAAGGGGAGAAAAGAGGTTCTGTCTTTAGATTCTGACATTTTTAATAGCAAAAATTGCTCCACATAATTCATTTATGTAAATATCCCCAAGAAGTTACTGCATCAAACTCCCTGACAACTTTAAACTGCTATGCTTGTGTTACTGCAAAGCATCCTGCTGCCTGACAGATTTTGGCAGAAATCTAGTAAACAGACATAACTCAATTATATGAGTTTTAATGCAAAATTGAATTAGTATATTCATGAAAATGGTGTTCTATGTGTTTATTAAACTGTTCTGCCGTCTGTGTTGACTAAATTGAAGTCAAACTGTTAAAAGAATCATTTGAGTATATAATGCTGAATTCTCTGCTGTTATAAATTGGCATATTACCAGGTTTGGTCCAGTAGTTTCAGTCGAGCAGCAGACATTTAACAGTCATGCCTCATAGCCTAGGCAGCTTTTAGCAATTGAATGTAAACAGGCAACTAATCAGCAGACCAAAGAACCCAAGTGTCTTTTGTCTACTTCCTTTGTTTGGTTTTGGCTTTTTAAATTCTACTCAGTTTATTTCTGAAAACAAGTGTTTGCTGAAGAAAAAAAAAGTATTTTAAAAGGCATATATAAACAATTTATTGTAGGAAAAAATCTTTAGAATGAAGAAATATATATTGGAGCTCTAGCATAAAAAGCATCATCAACAAATAAAAAAATGTTACTTTCTCCCTTCCAGTATATATGATATGGCTTTAGAACTCATTGGTGAATGCTGTCACATACCAAAGATGGCATGAGGGAGGTGCTGCCTTCCACAGAAGTGATAGGAAAAGAGGAAATGACTTCAAGTTGCACCAAGGGAGTTTTAGATTGGATATTAGAACAAATATTGCTGAGAGGGTTATCAAAGACTGGAATAGGATCACCACGGAGATGGTTTAAACCCCATTCCTAGAGGTGTTTGAAAGCCGCATAGATGTGATGATAAGGGATATGGTTTAGCACCAGACTTGGTAGAGTTAGTGGTTGGACTTGATGATTTAAAGTTTTTTTCCAATGAAAACAATTCTGTGTTTCTATGATTCCATGAAGCAGCTAAATGCTCTGTGAGCTCCTTCAAACATTATGTGGGCCAGGATGACTAATCAGTTTCTGGCCCTGGTGAGTCCAGGTACCTGGCTATCAACTCCTGACGAACCATGTTCCTACTCAAGAACAAGGTAATGTCTTGTTCCTATTCAGGACTAAGTACACAGTCTGAAAGTTTCCAAGAAACACTTCTAAACTGTGGATCCTACTTAGGTTAGTTAGAGCTGTTGATAATGACTAGAGAAGCTATGTATGTCTAAAAAGCAGGTGAGTGGAAACACTCTGTAATGCTGCTAAGGCTTTTTCTCTGCTTCGGGAACCTCTGACAAACAAAGTAATAATTAAGATAATATCTCAGCTACACAGACATTTTGTACCAGAACATACAACAGTATATAGATTAGATTCAAGTAGGTTTTATGTCAGAAAGCTCTTAAAACTTCTCATATTTTATTGCTCGGGCAGTTCAAAGACAAAGGAAATATTTTAAAAGCAATTTGATTTCATGTTTTTTCAAAGGTATATTTAAGGCAACCTTCTATACTTTTTGTTACATAATTATATTATTGCATACAATGCAAAACTGGGGGCTTAATCTTTAAGGCAAGAAATTGACCAAGACATTTCATGTTTTGTCTTAGGCATAATCCTCTGATACTGGACAGAATAAACTGTTTTCAGCACAAGACACCTACACTGTAGTGGGAGTTAAACATCTAAGTCCTCCATTCAAACAGAAAAATGGAACAAGGAATACATTGTGAGAAGTTTTAAGTCCCAGCACTGACAGTTGCATCTTTCTCTCTTATAGTGGGGGTTTATAATTAAAGAAGAGGCAAAAGGTATTAGAATTCCTAACACTGTATTTACGTGGTTGCTTTCCATAGTTCATTAGGTTCAAGCGTGACTGCACAAAATTTCTTCTGCCTTTCATACAGAAATGAAATATGCGGGCAGCATGTTTTGAAGCTAGGAAGTCAAATGAAAGAGAGTTTACAGGGGAGTTTGACTGACCTAGTATCAAAGAACTAGCATTGCAATTTTGCAGCTTCCCTTATGGGTGGTTAGTGCATAGCTCAATATGCTTCAAAACAAAGCTATTAGGAAGGATGCTAATCAATTGGCTAGACTGAGGAGGTCAGCTCTGTGATGTGTCCCAGAGGCCTTTAGCACTATTTGTCCACACAAGCAGCAAGCTGATGTGCACTGCTGTACCCTTCCAGACCACACATCTCTTTCTCACAAATAGCAGGCATGAAAAATGGAAAAGAAAAGGATGGCTCACCTGTGCCAGGATGTCTTTTTGATAGAGTCTGGAAACACATATGAAATGTACATCAGGAAAACAAGAAGTCCTCCGAAGTCTCCTAATTTTGCTTTAACTGTAGATTTCAAACTCCTCTCTGGTAAATGGTCAGCTTTATCAAACCAAAGTAGATGTCTTTGTGCAGTTTGAAGATTGTGGGTACCCTGTGAAGAGAAGAAAAAAAAGGATTAGAATAAGGTCGGAGATCCAAGGAAGAATCACAGAATCACAGAAACATTCAAGTTGGAAAAGATCCTCAGGATCACCAAGTCCAACCAATAACCCTACTCTACAAAGATCACTCCTAAAGCATATCCCCAAGCACCACATCTAAATGACCTCTAAACACATCCAGGGTTGGTGACTCAACCACCTCCCTGGGCAGCACATTCCAATGCCTGACCACTCTTTCTGTGAAAAATTTTTTCCTCATGTCCAGGCTAAACCTACCCAGTTGTAGCTTTAGGCCATTCCCTCTTGTTCTATCACTAATCACCTGTGAGAAGAGACCAGCATCAGCCTCTCCACAACATCCTGTCAGGCAGTTGTACAGAGCAATGAGGTCTCCCCTCAGCCTCCCCTTTTTCAAACTAAACAGCCCCAGCTCCTTCAGTTGCTCTTCATAAGACTTATTTTCTAGGCCCTTCCCCAGCTTTGTTGCCTTCCTCTGCACTCACTCCAGCACCTCCACATCTCTCTTGTATTGAGGTGCCCAAAACTGGACACAATACTTGAGGTGTGGCCTCACCAGAGCTGAGTACAAGGGGAAAATCACCTCCCTACTCCTGCTGGACACAGCATTTCTAATACAAGCCAGGATGCCATTGGCTTTCTTGGCTACCTGGGCACACTGCTTGCTCATATTCCACTGCTTGTCAATTAGAACCCCCATGTCCCTTTCTGCCAGACAGCTTTCCAGCCACACTTCCCCAAGCCTGTAGCATTGCTTGGGGTTGTTGTGACCCAAGTGCAGGATCTGGCATTTGGCCTTGTTGAAGCTCATCCCATTAACATTGGCCCATTGATCCAATCTATCCAAGTCCCTCTGTAGAGCCTCCCTGCCCTTGTGCAGATCAACATTGCCACTTAACTTGGTGTCATCTGTGAACTTACTGATGACACACCCTATGTCTTCATCAAGGTCATCAATAAAGATGTAAACCAGAAGTGGTCCTAACATTGAACCCTGGGGAACACCACTTGTGACCAGCCACCAGCTGGATTTAACTCCACTGACCACCACTCTTTGGGCCCTTTCACCCAGCCAGTGCTGGTTATGTGGGGTCTGAATTAGTATCCCATAAATAGAATATTTTAAATATCCATATGCCAAGATAACAGAGACCAAGATAATGACACTTCTTGGTATGTCTATTGTGAGATATTAGAGATTTTGTAAAAACTGTCAAAAACTGTTTTAATTGAAACTGAAAGGTGACAGAAGACTACTGAACATTGAAAGGCTCTGATATTAGGAAAAAACCAAAATGAGTGATAGATGTTAAGTTCAGAACCTACATAAAATTAAAATAACATCATGCCTTTTAGTTGCTCATAGTGTCCCAAATATGCTTAGATTGGTGCTTGTGAAGAGAAAGTTCCATCCTGGGCAGAGAGACAAGAGAGTTAAGATATTTTGGGGTTTTTTTCTTTAAAGGCAGGTAAGATTAAGCATAGCTTTTATAACACAGGAAAACACTAAAAAGAAAGCTAGACAATGGGCAAGGAACAGAAAAAACATGCACATCTCTACCAGAGAAATAAGAAAGAGCAGAAAGCACTAAAGTGGGGAAGAAAGTCACATACCACCATACCCCCTATCTTCTAATGAATCAGTAAGCAAGGCAAAATCTGAGAGTGTGCTACAACAGGGAAAGGAATGAATCTGTCACAGACACCTGTTAACCTTGAAAATTAACACTTACACAAATAATGGATAGGAAAGAAAACAGAGTAAAGAGATTCTATTTTTATGGTTTTCCAAAATGCTTTGAATTATGAAAGCATAGTTGGTCTGAATGTAAGCACTTAAGGCATCACTTTTATATTTTTGTGAGCTGGTATATATTTAGTTGCATTTTATTTTGGTCCTATTTTGATCCATTGTGAGTATCAGCATGTTTCTAAGGTTGTTCCAAAGAATGATCTACAGACAATCCAAAAGGGAATTGTCTTGGACGGGTAACGAGGAAGAGCTGTTGCTGAACTGCCTTTATATGGTCAGTCTATGATGTAATTTTCAGCACTGAATCCCAAATCTCCTTTACACATAACAGTAAAAGATCAGACTAATGGGCATACTGGCTCTAAGACATTTTTGTTCGATGTTGCTTTATATTTTTGTTGCACACAGTAGATTGTATCCTGATGTTTTCAATCTTTTTCTCATTCAAAGCTAAGGCTGACATGCTTAAGAAATCTAGCCAGAAAAAATGACATATTACAATAACGATTAAAACTATTGACGATCTATTTTCAGTTACTACTACCAGAAATAATAAAGCTCTTACAGAGCAAATGAATAATTCCAAGAATCAGGCATATGAATAGTCCTGATGTCACTGGAAACAGGATATAGAACTATGGTGAAGCAGCAGTAATCTTTCCTTCACAGCCCAAATGGAAATAAAATTATTCTAGTTTTGAACATTTGAAACACAACTGTATTATTTTCTTGCAATAAACAGTTAGTTTATGTGAGCCTCATAACTCTCTTCATCTCAGTCTTCACATCAATCTCTGCCCTCAAGGGATTTTTAGAGATTTTGAACAATGAGTAATATTGACATATTCCTAAATATTTCTCTCAGATACTTTCTAAAATATTGATGCCTGTCAACTCAGTCATTATTTGAAAGAAGGATATTGACATAATGGAATTAAACTCAAAGTCAGATTAAGTTTGACGTCTCTGTCAGCAAAAAGCAAGTAATAAAAAAATTCAGGTGAAACACAGCAAGATTTTAAGGGTGGCTTAAACCACAGCCTGAACAAAGGCTGCATGAGACAGCGAGACTTAAGATTTTAAAGAAAAATAAGATTTGCTGAATGGTCCATGTTGCTCTGAAGGCAGCTGATTGTCATTAACTTCTCTAACAATTAGGTCTTTTGAGATAAATTCTGAATATATTTACAGGTATATTAACAGAATAATCTCTCCATTTTTCCTTTGACACAATAGTATTTGTCTGCAGGGTAGGCTGACCACAATAATGGTTTCCTCTTACTTCTCAATTAGATGTTTATATGGAACAGTGAAGATAATTAATTTTACAGTGATTCTTCAGTTTCCAACAAATATGTGACTGGGAGCTTGTATACAGAGGACTTGCAGTGACCTAATGAAAGATGTAATGCTAAGGCAGTTTATTTTAACTAGTGCAAGTTTGTCTGTAAATATTTATTAGTTTTGCTGCATTTCTCTTTACAAAAAAATTATAACAAACTTCTTTTGCATCCCAGAGAGAAACAACATCACACCAAGTACTTACAAACTGTGTACAAACACAGAAGGTTCAATTACAAACAGACTGGTCTTCTGACTGGTTTCTGGCAGCTTACAAAACACAGAACACACTGGGATCCACCACTAGTCTCACAAGCTATTTAAAAGTTGAACATTTAACCCTGATAGTTTAAACACTAATTTATTTTACCATTAGCTTGTAGCTTTCTTTAGGGACCTAGTCTCTCTCCTGGAGCCTAGAGTTGAGTGCTAAGGCTCTTCTCTACAGAACAGGGGACACTAGGTATCCCAGAAAGATGTTTTTATTTACTGTCACCTTAGTACTTCTGCTGGCTAGGAGAGTCCCAGATTTCATCCCATCCCAAGGGCTGTGGGGGCACAGCCCAGTTCACTCGCAGATGGTACTGCAGAGCTCTCCTCTAGATGCTGCTCTTTGAAAGGCAATTAGAGCCTCAGCAGACCCTGCCCCACCACAGAAGAAGATCTTGTAATGCCAGAACTCTTCAGTCAATGCTGTAGATTTTTCACAGATGAAAGTCTGCTTTCCTTTTAAAGACTACCGTGTTGCCATTAGATATATTGCTTATAATGTTACATATTTTGGAAGAGATAATAACTTTTTCCAACTTCAGGCATCTGGTGGGCAGGAAGTGCCAACAAATCATGAGTGTGGCAGAATGGAGGCCTACCCTATCCTCCTCTTTTTCATAGTCCTTCAAAACTCATCTAAAAAACCCCAAATCTACCGATCAACCAAATTTTCTTTGTAAACAAGTACTTTGTCACAGATTGTAAAAGGTATTTGAATCTTACATATGTAAAGGTGTTTTGCACTTTAATTAGTGTCACAGACCACAGAAGTTATGAGTAAACCTGAGTGTTCCACCAAGCACTAGATGCAGAGTCCACGTGCATGTCCTAAGGAGCACAGGATGTGGGTGAAGTGAGTCTGGGTTTATGTTAGTACTCCTTTCCTTTACTTGATCCTCCTTCATGGCTACGTTTCCACATAAGAAAGGCAGCAAGCCACGACATGTGCTTAAGGCTTTATCTACAATTAAACTCACCAAAGTTTGGAAAAGCCTGGTATTGCAATATCTTCAGAGAATCTTTTTTGTCTTCTTTTGAAAGATGTAAAATATTTGGAGACCCTGATCATATAAGAATATCTAGAAAAAGATGTTAATGGTGGACAGAAAATGAAAAAAAAAACTCCATCATCAGTAAGTTTGCAGATGACACCAAGTTAGGAGCAGGTGTTGATCTGTTGGAGGGTAGGAGGGCCCTGCAGAGGGACCTTGCCAGGCTGGATGGGTGGGCAGAGGCCAATGGGATAAGATTTAACGAGGCTAAGTGCAGGGTTCTACACTTTGGCCACATCAACCCCAAGCAGCGCTACAGGCTGGGGACAGAGTGGCTGGAGAGCAGCCAGACAGAAAGGGACCTGGGGGTGCTGGTTGATAGTAGGCTGAACATGAGCCAGCAGTGTGCCCAGGTGGCCAGGAGAGCCAATGGCATCCTGGCCTGCATCAGGAATAGTGTAGCCAGCAGGACAAGGGAGGTTATTCTTCCCCTGTACTCAGCACTGGTCAGGCCACATCTTGAGTACTGTGTCCAGTTCTGAGCTCCTCAGTTTAACAGAGAAGTTAAACTGAGGTACTGGAACGTGTCCAGAGAAGGACAATGAAGCTGGTGAGGGTCCTGGAACACAAACCCTATGAGGAGAGGCTGAGGGAGCTGGGGTTGTTTAGCCTGGTGAAGAGGAGGCTCAGGAGTGACCTCATTGCTGTCTACAACTACCTGAAGGGAGGTTGTAGCCAGGTGGGGGTTGGTCTCTTCTCCCAGGCAACCAGCAGCAGAACAAGAGGACACAGTCTCAAGTTGTGCCAGGGGAGAAATAGGCTGGATATTAGGAGGAAGTTCTTCACAGAGAGAGTGATTGCCCATTGGAATGGGCTGCCCAGGGAGGTGGTGAAGTTGCTATCACTGGAGATGTTCAAGAGAAGCCTGGATGAGGCACTTAGTGCCATGGTCTAGTTGATTGGATAGGGCTGGGTGATAGGTTGGACTGGCTGAGTCTATGATTCTATGATTCTATTCAATTAAAACATCACGTGTAATGCTGTAAATGGAGAATGAATCACTGATACTTCCAAAAGAAAAACATAAAAAAGAAAATCCAGTAGCACCTGATATATTCTATCAACTATTAACATTCCTGAGATCTGTTAGCAGAGTCCTGGTCATATGTCACAGGATTATAAAACACTGCACAAGGTGAAGAAATTAACTGATTTCCAGTTCTTCCTGGTCTTTCTGCTGCATAAAAGGGTTCTGTGCTCTCTCCCTTCATACACATATGTGGGACAGGCCAGAATGGCCTTATTATTAAAAAAAAAAAAAAAAAGTATCTCTTTATTTTGGAAAAATAAGTGTTAATTAAAATTGCATTTACCAATTCTAGTTCTCCATACTGAAAGTATCTCTAACCCCCATAGTTTATAAACTCTTATTTGAATTCCTTTGTTCATCCTATGAGTCTTGACTGTGGGTCACCACACACACAAAGAAAAAAAAATAGTGTGATATTATAAAACTTCAGATAATTTTCTTTGACACATGAATAACCTGATCAATTTAAATAAAGGCACTTCTCAAGATCACATTGATGATCTCTTGTATTTAAATTTTTCATATTAGAAAATCAATTCTTCCCTCCCAGACACTGGCAAAGGAGTTAACTGGAAAATGAATGTCCTGTCACATTAATGTAGATGTCTATAGTTCTTCAGATGGGAAGTCTGAGTTTGTACTAGAGTACACTTTACATGTAAAACAAAAATGTTGCAGCATATTCTCATTGGGGAAGAACAGATTTTAAATGCCCTGTGCAATGAATCATGCTTTATTTACAGTGTCAATTTGAGAAGAATATAACAATAATAATACGCATAATTGATCAAAAGCCTATTGCATGAAGTTGAACCACTGCCTATGGCTTATGATCCAGGCTTAACTGAAAATAGTCCTAAAGCCTTTTTTTTCCCTGTATCCTTCTCTGTGCTGCTTTCTAAGTGTGAGATTCTATGGTTTTGTTTTGTTTTTTCCCTTACAATGTTCCTATTGTTTACATATCAGGTTGCTAGTATTTGAGGAGGGGTTTTAATTATGCAAAATTCTGTGTCATTGGAAGCACAAAACATTCTAGCTGTTCATAGCAAACCATAGGAAAGATAACAACTAATACAAATTTCCACTTGCAGGTAGTGAGGTTTGGTTGCATAGAATCAAAGATGCTCAGATCTGGGGGAGCAAAATTCCTGCATGCTGAGTTTACCTCCTACTCCCCATTATCATGTAATCCAAAATGGTAAGCAGTAAGAAATAAGAGCTTCTTATTCCTGTTAAAGAGAACAATTTGCATTTTTCACTGAATTTCATTACGCTGAATATATATTCATAAGATGGCAATGTGCTGCTCAAGTTTGGCAACAGTACAGTGCAATTACTTTTGTAAAGGAAGTACAGACTGATCTCCATTTTAGCACAAAGATGTGCACACGCTGTGCATGAGGTGACAGTCTACTGAACTCAGGATGTTGGAGCAAATCTGAAAGGACTCATTCAATATGAAGACGAATGTTAACTTTCCTGCCTCAGACCTTTTAAAATTTTTCTGTTAAATGAATCAGCCCTTGGTAAAGACAGTATTTTGTAAGAAACATTTTCTCTCATGATGATCATGTGCATACATTTTTCCATTGGCAGATACAATAGGTATCTATTTTTACCTATGTGTGAGGATAAAAAGATACTTTCTTGCCTTTTATTCATTATAAAACTCACACATAGTGCAGCTGTAAAGTGTATTTTCTATTGATGATCATTTTAGAATATGTTTCCCTCAAGGATGACAAAACAAACAACATTCTTTTTGAAGCCCACTTTCACCAACACTCTTCAGTATTGATAGGTTCTTTTTCTTTTTCCTTTTCTTTCTTTCTTTCTTTCTTTCTTTCTTTCTTTCTTTCTTTCTTTCTTTCTTTCTTTCTTTCTTTCTTTCTTTCTTTCTTTCTTTCTTTCTTTCTTTCTTTCTTTCTTTCTTTCTTTCTTTTTCTTTCTTTCTTTCTTTCTTTCTTTCTTTCTTTCTTTCTTTCTTTCTTTCTTTCTTTCTTTCTTTCTTTCTTTCTTTCTTTCTTTCTTTCTTTCTTTCTTTCTTTCTTTCTTTCTTTCTTTCATAATATAAAGAAAACTCACTGAATGGTAAGACGGTAAGAAGGCTTTCATAAAGCAGTAATAGTACCAAACTATCATGCAGGCAGTCTGGAGGTAAATTAATAGATTCAGAGTGAAATTCACTCTGATAGGTCCCAAGCAAATGCTTTTCATTCTAACAAACATTTCTTCTGCAAAACTAAAATGCTTGTTGTTTGGAATGAAAAAAAAACCAAAACCAAACAAAATGACCCAACCCAACCCAAACAAACAAAAACCCACCACAAAAAAAACCCCAATCTTGGATATCTTATTTAACAGTAGATATGGAAGACCATTTTTCATATATTGGTTTTTGAAATAATATTCTTTATATGTCTCTGTTTCCCTACGATCCCAAGCACAACAGTTTCTGGATGGCTGCATAATCGGTCAGTTTGGCATAGGATGGATGTGAGAGCAAGCTTTTGTTAACAGCAGAAATATGCAAGGACAGCTGACCACCAATGGGACCCAAATCCTTAATGTATCAAGATAAACCCCCATTTTTGAGGCTGATTCAGTTTAAACCCATACAAAATTGGTGCTAGAATTGATAATGGGGTGTGGTAGTATGTCTTGAGAAGCATAGACTAGATTGGTGCACTTCGCAAGATAAAAGCCGGATGTGTTTTATGCAATACCAGGCTAGAAAAGAACTGAAGTTATATGAGAATTGTGTTAACATCAGAGGAAGATTGGAAAAACAAACAAACAACAACAAAAAGAAAAACAAACAAACAAACAAACCCAAACAAGTAAAACTTGCTCTGTGCAACTTTAGG
Source organism: Indicator indicator (assembly GCF_027791375.1). Taxonomy (NCBI): domain Eukaryota; kingdom Metazoa; phylum Chordata; class Aves; order Piciformes; family Indicatoridae; genus Indicator; species Indicator indicator. The sequence goes on along the minus strand of NC_072017.1, from coordinate 22,910,445 downwards.
TTGGAAATCAGAAGGAAAATTCTCTTCCATATCAGCAAGGATATGGAATAGTCCTCTATTCAGAGTTGTGCCAGGCAAAAAAAATAAACCCTTAATTAGTTTAATAAACTGATCAAGTTAAGAGGACTTATAGCAGCACGTTCTTGCAATAGCCTGTTTCCAGCCCTCTGCTCTTATCACAGCTCTGGGCTCCTTTGGGAGCATATTAGCAAGGGTCAGAAGCATTAGATATGTCATTGTGATATCTGTAGTTGAGACTCACACAGCAGAATCAGAGCTACCTGGACTGGTATTGTGTGTATTCATATCTGATTGTCTGTATCAGAAACCACAGAATAAAACAAATGTGGAGCCTTGATCCCAGTTCTGTTTGTTGGTTTGTTTTTTTTTTTTTTCAGAGTAATTATTGCTGTTGGTGATTCTGACAGAGGAGGAATGACTCAGAGTGAATCATTAATATATCCACAAGCAAAAGCAGAGTGTTTACAGCTAAACCAGGACACAACTACAATTGCATACGCATACCCACACTACAGTAGTAATAGAGAAGCCTATCATACATAATACAAACCAAAGCACTTCATTTTCCCTCCCTTCCTCTATAAGCACTTGTGACATGAGAAATCACATCTGGATTGTTGCTAACGACAGGGATTTTTTTTTTCAGAAAATGTCATTCTTGTGGTCTTTCAGATGTTACAACTCCACTTAAGCCAAAATTTTGTGATTTTAAATGATGATTTTATAAACAGTATCAGTAAAGTTAGAAATCCTAAACTGCCCAATCCATCCTGACTAGAAAAGGGACTCTCTGGTTTTCTGTCAAGAAATAACAAATTCCAAATTCCTTCTGTTTTGTGTTAAAATTTGCCACTCGCAGTAAAGTGTTTTGGGATCTTTTTTTTTTCCAACCTTCACAGTAATTTTCAAATAAAATTATTCTCTGGTCAGCTATGTGACAAGATCAAATTTGCCTGCAATTAATGTGTACAATGCACACCAAACCTGAAACACTCTTATAAATGTTGACAAGTAACTAGCTATTACTCTGTCTTGAGGCTGCATGTGATCTTAACACCAGTTTTGTACTAGGCTAAATCGCAATTTACAAATTTCAAGAAGTAAAAAAGCCAACCCAGGAACAGAAAAAAAGTACACCTAACTGGTCGTGAGTTATGATTATAATACAGCCCAGTTAAACTTGCTGGCTCTTGCTCTCAGAGTAGTCCACAACAATCAACTACTTAATGTATGCCTTCATCTGGGGACTGATTCAATGGAGTTTCCTGCAGTGTTGCACGGTTCAACCAAGGGAAAAAAGCATCTGTCTCAAAATAATATAGCATATAGCTTGTGGGAATAGCACTCATGCAAAGGATAATATTTGAGTTGGAACCCCTCTGGGCCCAAGAAGAACTGATACTAGGTCGATTTTCTGGTCTAGCCCCTTGGCTATGAAAAAGAGGTTTATCATCAGTCACATGATACATGAAAGTAGTGGATGGAGACAAGGCTGAAAACTGAGACAGATCTGGAGTATTGGAACATGATTGCATCTGCGAGAATCTTAAAGTCAAAAGTACTGTGCGATGGACTTGAAGGACTCAGAAAGTTGTTTGAAAATAACAGTTAAGGGTTTAAAGAGAATTTATGTGCCTAATTTCACTTTAGATAAAACCCTGTTCCTGGGTTTTATTATCTAATTTTTATGTGCCCTGTGGTGCACACTAAAAATACACAATGTCTAATCTGCCCTGGATTTGCTTGTTAGCTGCTACATTCCAGCATGCTCTTTTCCATTCTTTGGCAAGATAAATTTAAGCTAGACTGGAGTAGAAGAGATATGGTTAAAGTTACAGTCCACAGTCCATAGGGTCTTGTCTGAAGTAAAAGCTCTTGGAAACTGTATAGTATGGATCAGAAGAGCCCTATTAGGCCACGAGATTAGCCAGTACAAGTGTAATCTAAGTGCCCCCCTGTAAGGTTTTGTGGACATGCAAGTTAGCCACCAGAACCTGCAGACCTACTAAGATGCTTCTGACACAACCAGAAATAGAACTTCACATGCAAGAAGAAAAGTAGAACCAAAGCATTCAGGTCTCAGAATGCACAGATTTCTCAGAGTTGCAGTAGCAACTGGGCACTCAAACAAAAGAGGAAAAATATTTTAGCTACTTAAGCCACAATCTGGTTACCAATGTTCCCAGCTGTGCAGGTCTTTCAGTTTGCATTTTGTTGTTATCTGAATAGCCCTCAGCCATCTCTGTGCATCATAAAGTAAGTCTCAGCCCTTAAGAATCAGGAATGCTTTTCGTCCTGTAGTGGACAAGCATGAAAGTGAGTTACAGAGCTCCATGCTCTGATTCTAAAAATTCCCCAAATAAAAAATGAAATCTCAGCATGCATTACTCTATATTCTTAAATATAGATATGAAAATAGGTATCACTCACAATTTTGCTGAGTATAATCCTTTTATCCTCTGACAGAGAAATGCCACAGACAGATATATATCTGAATATCAAAGTTATTGCATACACCTTCTGCTATGAGCTTTAATAAGGATGCTTGCAAGACAGTGGAAGCAGTGATAGGTATATTCCCATTACTCCATTTCCAAGTCTTGTCCTCTGGAATATGATCACTGTAATTCTGGCAGTGCCCAACAACCCCAGGTAGGAAGACAAACTGTTCCACCCTGTACCGAACAGTCATTGATAAGCCTCATGTCCCCAAAGCCACCAAATGTATTTCACTAAGTTTCTTTGTAAAACTAATTTCAGCATCATTCTCTGTAAATAGAAATCACGCATCTTGCCTAAATCAAAAGTTGCCTAAACCAAATGGTAGTATGGGTTAAATATGCTGAATTTGTTTCCACACAGGCTGTCAATATCTTATATTCTTAGCCATTTCAATTTATTACGTGTCCCCCTCTTACTGGGAGCTGTTAGCTACTTGTTGCTTGTCTGTCTGTGTGTGTATATGCAGCCTTTGCTACCTGGTGGAGTATTCCAGGATTTGAATTTTTTTAATGGAACTCAAATCAATACTATTAATTTATATCTTTAAAGTGAATTTGATATCTCTAAATAACAGTTTTGCTAGACTGAAAACATTACATTTTAACTATCAAATACCCACGGGATTCTCATTTCCAGATATATTAGGTCAATGGTTTTAAATTACAGTAGTGTAGATTTAGGTTAGACATAAGGAGGAACTTCTTCTCAATGAGGGTGGTGAAATACTGTAACATATTGCCCAAAGATGTGGTAGACATCCCATCCCTGGGTAAATTCAAAGTCAAACTTGGTGGGGCTCTGAGCAATTTGATCTAGTTGGAGGTGTCCCTGCTTACTGCATGGGGGGTTGGATAAGATGACCTTCAAGAGTCCCTTCCAAACTGATGCATTTTATGATTCTATGATTAATAATTGGAAGCATAAAGTGAGTCTCATATTTGATCCTTGTTCACAGGAAGCCTACTTACCTAGGAGGAGACAATATGCAGTTTTACATGAAACAGCTGACAACCACTGCTAGTGGGGCCAGATTTAGTCTCAGCTGTCTTTGACCCAGTGCCTTGCACTGCACAAAACTTCTGGAATGGAGCAGTCTCACAAACTGTGAGTGTAAATCAGCCAATTTTATATCACAGAATCATAGAATGGTCCAGGCAGGAAGGGACCTCCAAAGGTCATCTAGTCTGACCTCCCCACAGTCAGCAGGGACATCCTCCACTAGATCAGGTTGCCCAGGGCCTCGTTGAGTCTTACTTTGAGTATCTCCAGGGAAAGGGCCTCAACCACCTCCCTGAACAATGTGTTCTAGTGTTCCACCACCCTCATAGTGAAGAATTTGATATCCAGTCTAAATCTGCCCTTCTGTAGTTTGCCTCTGAAGAGGCATACAGTTGGCTTTTGGATCTAACCATTATCTGCTGAGTTGAGGGGACAGTTAGGTCCAAAAATACCTGTAGGAAAATTAAAAAGCTATGTTGTTCTGCCAGCTGCTTCTATTATTACATCTAATTATCATGAGAACCTTTCCTCAGTTCTCATCAGTAATTTTTTCACTTAAAAACTTGTCATAATAGCTGCCATCAAATCTCTTCTTTGATTCAACTATAGTTATTTTAAATTCCCTAAATGACACTTGGAACTTTTTTGAGTCAAGTTTTACAGTGACATATCCACTGCACAACTCTGACAAAGTCATAGCAAAATCTGACTCCCTAAGAAAATTGTTTGCTTTTCTTCCTGGAAGTAATTGTGTTGAAATGCTCTGTGCTGTGGATAGGGTAGGAAATTCACATTTTAGTGCTGGAGTTAGATGTTAAATCACCAGAGGAATTGTATTTGCTTTAATGTGTAATTATTTAATTGCTATTGAAGTATTTTTTATGTATTACCCTGACTTTTCAAGTTCCTTGGATGATAAAGCAAAACTTACAAAGTAACAGTGGGGTGTATTGGGAAATGTAGGTATAAATCATGGGTGCTCTTTGATGTTTTAACAAAGAATATTTTCTTTTGCCTATTGAATTCTGTTAAGGAGGCAGTACCCTTCAGACAGATTATAAATATTTTCCTTATGTGCCCAAATGAATCATAGGATTAAGTTTTTTCTTTTTACATGTAAGCACAAACTACACTCCATATATAACAAGTTGGGGTTTTTTAATGTTCTATTGATAATTCATTTGATATATTCATCTTCTGAAATAAAGCTATATGAATTTACACATATATGGTTATATCATAAAGTTCTAGCACCAAACAACAGGAAACATTAGATGCAGAGATTTGCATGGATGTTAGCTAGTTAAATTTGAGTCTTGATAAACTGTTTCATTTACATTATTGTTTTAATGTAATATAGAATCTTTAGACTTGTTCATCTGAATAAGAAATTCTTATAGTAGGTCAACAACACACCTGGAGTTAAGTTTCGGTTGAGGCTAATGAAAGTCTCAGGATTTAAGAGTTCAAGTCAGGTAAATAAATTGGATTTCATTCCTGAGCCAAATTTAGCTAAAAGAAAAACTTGCTTTTTATTAATAATATTATTCACCTTTTCCTATTTGGTAAAATAAATGCATTTTTTCATGCACTTCATATGCAAGCAGACTTGTGGCACTACTGAGCTGGTTACTAGTTAGTTTTGGCTGATCTAAGTTCATCTCTACTGCAATACAATAGACCGAGGAAACAGAAGCTTGCCTTGAAAAAAAATGGAGTTCTAGCAAGAAGCAGGGGGATATTTCAAAAAACTTTCCATAGGATTTTTCATTAGGATTCAAAACGTTATATAAATATCCAGTAGCCTCCAGTGACCACCAGGTTTGAATTTCTCTGGTGACATGATATCTCTGGATTTGTTTAAATAGCTCAGCAAATTGATTTCATGGCTGGTACTTTGTTTTATCTTCAGCTTTTATACATATACTCATCATCCTCTAATTTCCCAGGAGTTTATAGAATTAAAGAGTTCTTAATACCATTGAATATTAGTACTTTAGTTAAGAGATAATCACAAAAGCAGCAATTAAGGCATGTTAACAGATCAGCTCCAGAAGAAGCTTTGAGCTTTTTTACTACAAAAAATTCCTTTTTTTTTCTGAATGATTACAATTAAGTATTTTAGGCTATTACTAATATTAAAAAAGATAAAACCAGATAATAATATATTCTTTATGCTGCTGTACCCTGTGGCTGTAGGAGGAGTGTCCCACCTTCACAACGATTCAAGAAAGGAAAAATACTGTCACACTGAGCTTCTTTGTGTCTGTGCCCTGGTCACAGATTCTTGCTCTCTTAGCTAGTTTTGGGATATAGTAGTCAATTAGCTACAAAATATATAGACCAATGATGACAGCTGTCCAGTAAAAGTAATAAGATTTCGTATTTCCATAAGTGCTTTCCAGCCATGTCTGTAAGAGCTCTTTAAGCCTGACACTTCAGAAGGAACCTAAAAGGCAATTCTTCTACCATGTTTTTATAATCAGTTGCATAATTTTATATTTTCTCATCTTACGTCATCATCAAGGCCTTATTTCACTTTCTGGCAACATAAGTTTCGGTGAATTCTTCACAATTATGTACTAAAGAAAGCTTCTGGATAGTCTCATTAGATCTGTCAAAAAAAGTTTACTTAGCACTTTGTCAAATGATGATTACTTTTATGTGGGTTAAATGCTATTTCTATTATATATAATCATGTCATGTTTGAATAGCTGCAAGTGCAAAGGCTAGTTGTACTCAAGATACAATGTTTGCAAATATTGAATAAATCATTTATGCAATTATTGAACTAAAGTGGAAATAAACTGGAATTTAAGTGCCTTGCATGTTGATTTTTCTTTTTAAAGACAAATTGTACTTTCATAATTTCTCATAATTCAGAATACAAGCAGCATGAGAAATTAAATATATTTTTATGTTGTTATTTTCAGGATTGTTCTGTTGCAGACCTTAGCAAAGGACCAAAATAATGACAGTGGGTTTAGAAAATGGCAGTGCATGTAGTCATGGCAACAGCGAACTTCTGTGCTCGCTTCCCAGGTATTTACTGAATTTGCCAGTTGATGTCAATATGCACTGAATTACTTGCTGTCATAGCCACATTTCGTCAGTACCTGAGATGGTCACTTTAGTACTAACATAGCAACAGCCCCATGAGTATCCAAGGTATACGTAAGTCAAAGTGTGGTCTCTTTCCAGGGTTCACAGTCAGCTGTGCTGACTCTTCCATGCCCTCTGATGCCCAGGCAGAAAGTAATCTGCCTTAGATTTATTGAAGACAGACATAGTTCAATCAGGAGTGTCAGTGTAGAGGGAAAAAATTGGTTATCATTGCATAACGAATGGATAATGGATAGTGGCCAGTGGCTCGATGTTCAGATGGAGATCAGTGACAACTGGTGTACCTCAGCTGTCTCTACTGGGACCAGTGTTATTTGGGAACAGTATCTTCAACAGTGATATAGACAAATGGGATCGAGTCCGTGCTCAGCAAGTTTGCAGATGACACAAAGCTGAGTGGTGCAGCTGACATGTCTCAGGGATAGAGTGCCGTCCAGGAGGACCTAGATAAGCCTAATGAGTGAACCTGTGTGAATCTCATGAGATTCAACAATGCCAGGTGCAAGGTCCCGTACTTGGGCCAGGGCAATCCTCAGTATAAATCAGGCTGGAAGATGATGTGACTGGTGGTACATGAGACAACAATGCTGGACATGTGATGACAATCCATGTTTGCAGAAGCACAACTGCATCCTGGGCTTCATCAAAAGAAGCGTGGCCAGCAGCTAAAGGGAGGTGATTCTGCCACACTGCTCTGGTGAGACTTCACCTGGAGTACTGCATCCAGCTCTGGAGCCCTCAGCACAGGAAAGGCATGAACCTGTTGGAGCAGGTCCAGAGGAGGACACAAAAATCATCAGAGGACTGGAACATCTCTGCTATGAAGAAAGGCTGAGAAGTCGTGGGTGTTCAGCCTGGAGAAAAGAAGGCTCCAGGGAGACCTTATAGTGGCCTTTCAGTACTTAAAGGGGGTCTGTTGAGGAAGATCCTAAATTCAGCCATAGCTGCCAGAGTAAATAACTATCAATGAGTTACTAGACCAAGGATTTTCTGGCACAAGCCATATATTGATAGAAAATAAAGAATGGGCCCCAAGTACTGCCCTTGAAACCCTAAATAGGTACTAGTGGATTCTGAATTCCTTGCCCAGACATATTTTCTTGTTTACTTTTAGTATATAAGCAAACTACATTAATCTTTGGATTCCTGTTTCTTAATGCCTATGCATGTTGCCCATTAGCAATACTACCAAAAGAACTGCTAATAATTTTTTTTCATTTTCTATCCCTGAAGCGTGCTATGCAATTAGTCAATGCAATTAAAGGCTGCCAATCACAGGAAAAATATTCTGTGTGTAACATAATTTGATATTTCACATTTTCTCTAATGTGCTACAGGATTTCTCTCGCAGCATTTTTGTAATCTCTGTCAAATTTTATACAGATCTGTTGAGTATGGTAGCTTGTTTCAGACCCCTTAAATTGCGCATTCCAGCTAAACAGGGCAATATTCCATAACTGTTCTCAAGTTCTGTCACCAGCATCCACTAATAGTATCTGTGGGCACAGGAATGCACTTCAGGATGTTAAAATATTTTAAAATACATAAATTACATGGAAATTAGTAAATACAGTGGTTTCAAAACCAAGTGACTTAAGCTGTTTGCTTTCTTGCTTGCTTATTTTTCAAAAAAACCCTGTGTTAATGGACTAGTTCTTTATTGTAATTGGTGGCAAATACTGATGAAGTTAAAAAAATATAAAATAAAATATGGAAGTCTTAAGTTCACTGATATTTTTAGTTATTTGTCAAACAGCACGAAGGATTTCAAAAGTTTGACCCTTTGGAGCCCCCTCCATCTACGCAAACTCATAACCTAGTTTTCAGTCCACAGAAAACAACATTTTTCTTCTCTGTTTTACTTGGCTTGGGTTTCAATTGGAACTTCTCGTTCCCACACTGTACTATAAAATGACACAAAGATAGAGAGAGAGATCAAGCATTTTCTTAATGGACGAAAGACTTAGCAGTAAAGGTCTGTGACCTGCTAATTTTCAGTCACCAACCTCATCAGTAGTGGATATGCTAATTCATCATTATGCTCTTCAAATTTGAAAATGTATTTATAATGTAGCCTGAGGAAGTCTGCCTTTGCCAGTCTGCTATTCCTGTGTTAAAGAAGGAGTAAGCACAACTACCTAACCTTTACTTTAGGACATCCAGCCAGCCCCTGCCAAAGAGACTGGCACCCTGCACTGCAGCAATGCACTAAATCTATTTTTCATCACCTATACAGATTTCATAACAAATCAGTAAATTGTTCTAAATCTTCTCACTGCAGTTGTAAAAACACCTAACAGAATAGCAGGCTTTGCATAGTTGGTTGATTGTTTTTGTGTGTGAAGCTGTTGTCAGTTTATACAATAAATTATTCAGATGAAAAGTAATCACGTGGTTCATGTTTAAAATTTGCAATAAGAGCAGCAAGTAATAAGATGAACTGAAAGACCACATGTTATTCCAGCCTAAGCAGTCTGTTTTGGTCTGATGCAAATTTGTGCATCTTCTAAATAAAAGCCAAAACACAGGAAAGAAAATTTGCAGCTCTGAAACCCATGGCATGAACATACACCCCAGGAAAGAAGGATATGACTGCATCTTCACAGAACAGAAGTCTTCACTCCTCAGCTGTGAGAGAGACTTCAACCACATAGTTTCTATTTTCTCTCATTGTTCTGGATATCACACAGTTCTAGCACTGTAGCTGTAGCATTATTGAAACTAAACTTCTTTTATCTTTCTCATTATACCTCTAATGTGCCTGGACTGTCAGCTAGCCACCGGAAATGCCCTCTGACTTGATCATTACTCTATGAATCTATAGTGCAGACAATTGATTATGCCTGCACATCAGTATCAGTTGTGGTTATGACCTTTTTAATTTACTTAGCACACAGCAATAAAGATTCTTGATGGGAGCAACAATCTGTATTTCCCAAGCTGCTGTCAGCCATTCTGGTAAGAGTAACACTGTAGTTTGCCAGCTCAGCAGCCAACCTGATGCTTGTACATAAGCAGGTAAGCCAGAAAGGCAGTCCTGTGGGAAGATGTGTGCTGTACTCAGAGAAGCATTTTAGCGTGTGTTTATCTTTGAATACAAGAGCAACCTCATTATTTCTGTGAGCTGACTCAGATGTTTAATATCAAGTATGTGTTGACCACAGCAGCAGAACTGAAACCATAATGCTGCACACCTTGCAAGATTGAGCCCAAAGGGCTCAAACCAATGATTTCAAGTCATACTGTGAAGTCAGACATTCATTAACCTTACGTGTTCATTGCCATTCAGCTGCACAGAATATATCAAAAAGCATTTAGAATATTGAGATTATTTAATAATCTATTGAAAAAGACTAGGCAGAAGTAATAAAACATTTGAGCCAATTCATACCATGATAAATTTACATATAGCCTCCAATGACTTCATATCTGCTGACGGCAGGGTACCCACATGCTTCTGCCTAAAAGCAGAATTTGGCTCTATGACAACTTTAAAACAGAAAGAAGCTTTTCAAACCAGTTGGTGGATAAACACTTTGTATCAAAGGCCTTTATATGTCAACCAAAATGAATCACTACCCTCTGTTTAGACATTTTTTCCAACCAAGTCAGCCTTAGGAAAATCAGAAAAACACACACCTGTACAAAAATACATTTTTTTTCTTTTTTTTTGAATGAGAAGAAAGCTGAACACCTATGACCTATTTTCAGCAAAATAGGAATACAGAGGAATTACATTGACAAGCAGTTTACTAGTTCTCTATATTCTGATAACAGAAACTCTCCTAATGAAATTGAGACACTATAGAAATAGCATATATACAGCTGGGATGAATTTGCTTCAATGATCACACCTGAGTATAAACTACATTATTTTCCTTCATTAGTGTGATTATACACAAGCTAATAACTAAAGACTACATGGCTAACTTCCATAGTTTTGAATGTTACCAAGCTCCCTGATGTGATTTGGACCTGCTTCAGCAAACAGCTAACCCAAACAGTTCAACTGACAGCACAGGCAAGGGACTGGTTACTGATTGTGACCACCTTCTGAGGGTAAGAGTTTATATGCATGGACATGAATATGTATGTCTCAGGACTAGAGAAAACTCCATAGACCATTAAAAATCACAGAAATACAGAATAATTTCAGTTCAAAGGCATGCCTGGTGCTTACCTGGTTCAGACCCCTCGTAGAAGGGCTAGCCAGTTAGATCATTACTCAAGAACCTGTTCACTTGAGTTTTCAATACCTCCAATGACAGACTGCAACATCTCTGGACTACCTGCTGCAGTGTTTGACCACTCTTACTAATAAAATTCCTTTTATTAGTCAGAATTTCTTGGTGCAGTTTGTGTTATCTTTGCCTGCTTTTGCTGCGCACATTGTGAAGATTTTGGCTTCATCTTCTCTATATTCTTCTGTTCGTAAAGACATCAGTGAATCCCTCCTGAGTCTCTTCTCCAGACTGAACAAATCTAGGTCCTTCAGCTTCTCATGTTTTCCAGCCTGTCAGACATTCCAGTAGTTTCCCTTTGCATTTACTATAGTTTGTCAATGTCTCAGAAAGCACAAAAGTGATGGATACACCCCAGCACAAAAAGTGCTGGAAAGGATTTTTTTTTTTTCCTAACTTCCTGAGTGTGTTTTCCTCAATTTTTTTGGTGACCACCAAAGGTTGATGGTTCCGTTGACATATTCCCCTGACAATTCCTCTGCAACATCCTCTGTCTGAGCCTGTGGCAGGCAATAGACTTCTTGATATTACTACCATAGGGGTAAATTGATTCTTACATAACTGGAGTAGCTCTTATTCAAGATAATGATCTAAATTAACTGGTTGAGGATATTCCAGCAGTTTTATACAAAGTCATGCTTATCCTCTGGATACTAGAAGCAACATAGAAACTTTTCCATTGAAACTAATCCAATTGGCATTTTAATAAAAAAATCCTATGATTAAAAGCAGTATATACTAATCCTCACAGAAATCTTTGCTAATTTGGTTTTATTACTCCCAGGATTCAAGCTCCTCCATTTATTCATAACTTCAGCAATTCTAAATTGTACTGCTATGTGCAGTGCAGATAGAGTCTTCAGCTGAGCAAATTGTATTCTCTGTGACTAGAACCTGAAGAGCTTCCTTCTCCTATCACATAGCACAGTTTTAGCTCATGACACAGAAATGAACTCATAGTTAGTTTTTAATGCATAAAAAGAAGCATTTTACTTCCATCTTGAAATGCATTTGCTACTGTTTTTTCAACATAGATGTTTTTTCTGACAGCCCACTTTATATTTACTTCTGACATCTTTAATGGTCTGTTTCTACAGGCAGTAATGGTGTTTTCTTGCTATACTGGCATTTCACATCCCACTGAGTTCAGAACAAAGGTGGTTTTGCTGTGTTGCTTGAATGCTAAGTTTGGAATAAGAGATGAGAAGGTGAATGTAAGACTTTGACTAGGTGGGCCCATTTTAAAAACATGATTGATATCTAAAAGCTGCATCAGATTCTCTCTCACACACACACAAAGTCCTGTCCTGTTAAAGTCTGCAGTATTTCTTACAGCACTGCATTAAGGAATAAGTACGTATTGCTATTGGTAACATTATGTCATTAGATTTTTTTCTACTTTACCTATATCTAAAGCATGTAACTTTATTTCAAACTCATAACAGTCAATCTTAGGACCTTCACCATAGGTGAAGTGGCAAATATCTGAAACTTGGAGGCTTGATTTGTGCCCTCTTCTAACCCTGTATGCCCTGTATATGATGCACCCAAAGACTTCAAGGTATGGCTACCTGTACTTTTTTTTTTTTTGTTATAGAAGACAAAGTAAGATGCAGAAACTGTTCCCTTGGCTTTCCTCTAGCCCAGGGCAATTCAGCACCAGCTGAACTCAAAGTTAGGAGCTTTAAAGCTCTGTGCTCTACCTTGTAATACAAAAGGAATATTATATTGTCTGTCTCACAACACATCTCTCTAAATTATTTTATAATCCTTCCCCACAGCTTAACTGGAGTAGCGATAGAGGTTTGGTAGATGATAAAGGTTTAATTTTATTCTTTTGAAGCCATGCTTATTTGTTGATTTTGTGCTGTAAGCAGCTAAGATACATTTTGGGATTCAGCTTCAACTATAATTGCGGTTCCTTTAAATTATACTGAAATAAGGCTTATGATCATATAGCTAGTACGATCAGCTTTATTACAGAAACTTAATGCTTTATTAAAGTTAGAAAGCCTAGTAGCTTATGTGAAATGTATAATGTTTCTAATAGTATCAAAGATCACCTTCCATCCATTTTGTATTTTAGTTCAAAATTTTGAAGGTGTACCAAATCTGCATCTCAACAGTAAAAGACACTGATGCATCCTCCTTGAACCTGTAATTATGCTTTTTGACTTATTTACGTAATACTATATCTCAGCATATACACCAAGGTCATTTCTAAATTGCAAGTACAAATGGGATAATTGAAGTTTAAGCCTCTGAATATCATAAAAGAGTCCTAAATATTCTGATTATCACTGTCCTGACTCTTACCAGTAAGACATAAAAGCATAGAGCACATTTAGGCAGATCTGCTGAAAGTAACTATAAGCAAACCAGGCTGGGCATGTCCACTGGCTTAATGTTGTATAAGTTTAGTTTCATATATAGCTATTTTTAGATTTTTCAAGATACTTTCTCATACTGCAGTTTTATACTGACTGGTAGACTGAAAAACCTATGTAAAGATAGAGACTCCAAAAAAAGACATTCCTGAAAATATTTTTGTAACTTCTGAGATCCATGTCTCCAAAAACACATGGCGACAATACATCACCCACACTACAGCACTCCACATGTGCCAGGGTGTGGAACAAAACAGGATTATCCTTTCTTCATTCTGTCCATTGTAAGCAACTGTCATCTTATTTGTGCAGTTGTAAAGAGCTGGAGCTTTTCTCTACTGTGGGATATTGGATTCTTTAATTTGCTGAGACAGGGCTAATTTATTACCTGGGATAAATAGATTAGATAATTTTCTATGCATAAACACATAAACACACATTTGTAACTTTGCTTCTATACATAAATAAGAAAATTGCTTAAACTTCTGAGTTGTTCTCTGGTTTGCAAGACCAAAGAATTCATGAAACAACTAACTTTGACCATATTTATGCTGCAGAACTATACAAAGCAAGGTAAACAGTTCCTAAACTTGCATGTTTATTTTGATTAACTGCTGAGAAGATGAGAGAATTTTGCTTGGCTCCTATTGTCTCATAAATTAATATCAGTTGCCATGCAAGGGCAAGGTCTGATTTTGAGAGTGCCTCTGCAAAACATTTGCCAAATGGATTAGTGTACATTAACTGAGTCATGCTAAGGATGATCAATACTGAAACTGTATGTTGTCACTGCAATGGATCCTTCCAGTGATATTTACTGAATAATGATATGAAGGCACTGCAGCATAAAAAGGAATATTATATGTGTCCTTCTGCTGCATCCAAGAAGGGATAAAACTCCCCAGCTTTAATATGGTAAAGATAAGAAGCTATGATGGAGCCTTTTGCCATTCTTGTTACAATAATTACCACTCATAACCTGCCTTTTTCCATTCCCAAGCAGAAACTTGGCCAGAAAGAAGAAATATTCTGATTAAAATAAAGATGCCCAAACCCTTCCACTCTCTCTAATGTTTGTGTGAGAGGTACTCAGCATTTCAGAGAGCCTAGCTCAATGCTTCCCATATTCTCTAAAAGACTGCAGAAGGGTGAAGCAATGCATTCTTCCTGTTCCTTTTTTTTCCGTGTCCAGCTTAACCTGATTTTATTATGGGCTGGAAAAAAGAAAAGGCAAACAAACAAACAAAAAACCACACTGTCTGAGAGACACATAATAATCTATTCATTCAAAATTATGAAAAACTAGGGTTTTTTTTTAAAAAGTATATATATATATATATATATATATATATATATATATATATGTATATAAAGCCTACCATAATCAAATACTCTTTCTGAACATTTGAGAAAAAAAAATTGGAAATAGACTTGCATATGTATTTCTGAAGTGTGAAAGAATAGAAACCTCAATTATATCATGCAAAAATAAAAAAAGTCCAAAGATTATATATACACAAAGATTTTGATCAAGTTACCATTGACAGTTACCCAATCATAGCTTATCTTCCAGATGGCTTCTGAAAATCAGTACATGAAAGATTTTGAAGTGTTCAAATACAGTGTCAAGAAACTGAAAAGCACCAGCAAGAAGGAAGGAAAGAAAAACTCAAAAAGCTACCTTGAGAAACAGAGAACAAATGAGAAATAAAGAACAGGCTCAAATCCAGCTATCAACAGATTCATTCCATCTCTCAGTGGTGCAAAATAAACAGCAATAAGAATTTAAGGGGGTCAATAAAGGAAAACAGTAGCTAAAAGGCTTATTCCAATGTAATACAACACTCAAAAAAATTACCCTAAGCTTTCTCATATGTTGGAAAGTCTTTCCATTAAATAAATTCCTCAGTGTGTTTTTCACATTAAATCCCTGTGCTCAATTTTAAATGGCATGAAAGATTTTTTTTTTTCTAAAGCAGACAGCTCCTGAATGGAGATTTCATAGTATGCTGAAATTTCATGGATGTTTTCCCTAGCTCTGCGAACCCTGATGAAAGTCAGAAGGCAAAAAATAGGATTTTTTTTCATGAATTCTTCTGTTTCAGTTTTCATCATAGGTTTACTGTTCTGCAGTTTTGCCTTCCTTCCTCTCTATTACGCAGCTCTATTCTACAAGGCTCTACTTGTACATTTATTATATATCATTATAACAGTTGCTTCTTATAATTGTGCTATTGGTATTTGCAGTATCTTCTGAATCTGTGCTGAGATGCTGAACTCCTGTGTATTAATCCATATCAGGAAAGCATGAACATTCTTGACAGGTTTTCAAACTGAAGCAGATATTACCAAAATAAACATAACACAATGTGTTCACAATTAATTAGTTTAACCAGGGCACTTTTGTTTTTCCTGAGCAGAAATGTGAACTAATAAAAAGAAAAAATTTAATTATAAATATACTTTCAGTTGAACATAATGATGTCATCAATTTTTTATCAGTCTCCATATTATAGTCCGTGGGGGATCTGTTAAAATATTGATAGCAGGATATGGCCCATTATGAGGACACACAATGTGTTCTATTTTAAACAGAGAATTAATAAAGATTTGTTTGAGAAGGATGTAATAAGAATAAACTGTAAGGTTTATTTCAGTGTACCACTGGAGCATATAAAGAAATCTAAACTACTGCCTTTCGCTTGGTTTTGAGTTTGCTTGTTCTCCCTTGGAACATGCATATTATTCATAGAAAAGAAGGGGGGGAAAAGTAACAGTGTAAACTAAAATGTTCCTATTATGTAACACACACACACACACACATATATATATATATATATATATATATTTCCCCCTCTTACGTAATATAAACTAGACTCCCTAAATGGACTTGAGTATTCAAGGAAGTGGAATTTTTTTCTTTATTTTCTGGTTTTATTTCACCCAGGTTTACCAGAATAGCAAAAGATATTCCCATTGTTCAAAGGAAATGGAAGGAAATGGAACCCTCCATCTTCAAATTCCTTGAAGCCTTGCAGAATATGTAACAGACACAGACACTAATATAATATCTCATATTTTGTCCTTTTCCTGCTTCCTTAGTAATAATGGAAGTATCATTTTAAAATGTTTTCTAGACAACACTTTCAAATGCTCAAAAGAGGAGGAGAATATAACACTGGTGGCAACTCAGAGTTTGGAATTTTTATGTGAAGATCTTTTCTCATTTTACATTTTGCTCCCTCTGAAAACATTCATTCCTCCCCCTAATTTATTTCCTCTTCCGAGGAAAGCGAAAGAAGCAGAAGTGTCCGGGGAAGTGGAGAATAATAAAGCTTGTCAGGCCAGCATAGTCCTTAGGACCCAACAGCTCTGATTGATAATCTCCTTCTGTTTGCTGTACACTGGGTTCATCTCCAGGTTTTGGGCAGCCTTGAAAGCCTACATTGGAAACAAGGGGATTTTATCACTGTCTAGACAGGGATCATGAAACTTGATGATCAAATCTTTTATCTTCAGGTTTCACAGATTAAGTGGAAGTTTATGTAACTTACTGTTACTGATTTTAGCTAGCACAACAATATTTGAAGATAAACTATGTGAAGACAGCTAGCTGATGATGACAAGATTTTGGCTGAAGCAAACTTTTGGCATTCCCTGTTGGCAGGGGTAAGATATCTCCCTGAACAGTGATTAGGAGTTCATATCTCCCCTCACCCTCCAGAAGGGACAGAAATCTGGTGGGTGTGTGTCACAGCTGCCAAGTCTGATTTGAATCTGGGAACAGTTTATGCCGGGTCTACTCTGCAAGGGCAATTAGAATTGATAGATCTTGGAAACACATGTGGCCCCTGTACAAATGCCAAATCAGCTCATTAGAATTGGTGAGATTATACTAAATAATCATTAAACTAATCAGATTTGACCGAGCTGTCAGATAAAGGGGAAATGTCTATTTCTGAATCGCCAGTATCTAAAGTTATCTCAGTTTCCTGAGTTTCCTGTCTCATTTTTATCCATCTTTTACCTCTATTGTCTAAGTATAGCTAGTATACAGTGGTTTCGTCCTGGTCTCTCCAACATCACTTTCAGTAGAGCTGGGGTTACAATTTTGAATCTATTCAAAAGTGGCAAATGAATAAGATCCAGATAGCTGCAACTGAAACAGCAATCTCAAACAGCATGATTGAGTAGGGCCAACAGTTATTCACACTGATAAAGTTATATTAGCACCTGCTGCTGGCTGGATCTCCTCTCCTTTTCCAGAACAAGTCAGGAAGTTAAGCACTAGATCCTGAGAGTTCTTCTCTGGCAGATGCATCACAGGATGCAGTTTTCGATATTTATATATCTGTGCCTCTTAAAAGAAAATAATAATAAATTAATACAAACCTTAATATAAATACTTAGTCCCTGTCTATATGGGAAGATGTTTATATGGAAGATCTAGAGGTTACTTGAAAACTGAAATACAGGAAATCATACTTTTTTATGATGGAAAACCTTATACCTGGTTTAGTGTGGCCACATGAAGAAATGAGTAGGAAAAGCATCCTTTTTTCATCTAAGCCCCTAGGCCTGCATATAAAATGGGGATAGAGACTACACAACTTCTCATAGGAGGAAAGTGCTAGCAGTTTGGGCATTCTTCAGGAAGGCTTTTGGCTTTTTAAGATATGCATAATACAACGTCATAGCTTTACAGAGATGGTATAAAGACTCTATTTCTCCAGAGATTTTCAATGCATGTTTTTATCTGAAAATTTTATTTAATCTATCTTGCTTTTGGGAAAGAAGATATGCACTAAATATTTTAGCTACAACAAAAATATTTTGGCTTTCATAAATTCTGAATGCCTGACTGAAGTGCCTTTCTTTGGTTGAAGAGGTAAATAGCCATGATCATATTGTGTGCTACAAATATTCCTCTTGCAGTTCTGCATCAGACATCATGATGGGGTTACTCCTTCAATGTCAGATCATGTTTCCTGGGAGGACAGCACAAAAAGGGGATTTTCTGAGCTCCAGCACTCAGACAGTGAAGAAGAGACAAATATTAGCAAAAAGAAGAGTAAATCTCAGAAATCCTTGCCTTCAACTCCTAATAAGTTCTATGGGAGTCAAAGGCAATTTTGTTTTGTCTTACAGCTTTAACTCCAGCCATCAACAGAAATATGCACAGATCCAATAGTGGTTTTGGTTGGATGTTCACTATTTAGGGTACACTACAATGAGGTATAGAGGTTCCCAAATTACAACTCCAGAGGCATTGCTTCCTTTCAGGGAAAAGCAGACAGCCTATGAGCCTCAAGCCTGCAAAACCGGCAGCATGCCTAGCAGGTCATTACAAGTTACTCTTATCTACATAAGCAGACACAGACATCATGGATCTCTGAATTAGCCTATGCTGAGTCTATGCTTCTCATCTGAGTGCTTAACATTTCTAAAAGAGAAAAATAATGAACCAGTCTTTCTTGTGTATTATCTGTCTATCCCAGGAGTAGAACTGAAGTCAATGAAGAATGGCATGAAGTAGAAATAAAATAGTGACAGCAGATATTGGATTTACATATTGCATTACATCTTAGCCCTTATTTGTATATGTCATGGCTGCACTTGAACTTAGCATTCAGTGCTGTGAACCAGGTTTAACATTTCAGTCTCTTAGGCTAGTCTCTTTTGGATATAATGACAATAGTAGGTGAGTGTGGAACTAGTCTACAAGCAGTAGCCCTTTTTGTTTAACAGAAATTTCATTTTTTCCCAAAAAGTCAGATGGAGGTAAGAAGTGGTATGCTATATACACCATATTTTGTGGGCCTGCAATGCCCAAAACAGCTGCCTGAAAGAAGGCAACACAAATGAATGGTGTCAAACAGTCTTTTTTGCTTTAAATATGTACTGCAAATACTTAATCTGAGGCCAGAACATAAGACCTGAATTGTTTTTCACAGTATCACAGTATATCAGAGGTTGGAAGGGATCTCAAGAGATCATCAGGTCCAACCCCCTGCCAAAGCAGGATCACCTAGAATAGTCCACACAGGAATGCATCCAGGTGGGTTTTGAAAGTCTCTAGAGAAGGAGACTCCACAACCCGCCTGGGAAGCCTGTTCCAGTACTCTGTCACCCTCACTGTGAACGAGTGTCTCCTCATGTTGAGGTGAAATCTTCTGTGTTCTAGTTTGAACCCATTGTTCCTTGTCCTATCACTGTGTAGCACCGAAAAGAGCCTGGCCCTCTCCTCCTGACACCCACCCCTCACATATTTATAGACATTGATCAGATCCCCTCTCAGTCTTCTCAAGACTAAACAGCCCCAGGGATCTCAGTCTCTCTTCATAGGGGAGATGCTCAAGTCCCCTAATCATCCTTGTGGTTTTTGTTGTATTGTGTCTTTTTCTTAAGAAAAATACATGAGAAAAACATCAGAAAAAAGTTTAATCCAGACCAAAGCAGTATATTATGAGAGCAACTGACTTAAGAGTATCTGGCTCTGAAAGTATGATGGAGGGACTACAGATGCGGTCTTAAGGGAGAATTATGGCAATACAGTTTATACTGACTGATGAGCAGTGCTTAGATGTCCTCCTTGTTAAGAGGAGGGACAGTAAGTAAGTGGTGGGAAAGGAGGTGAACATTTCTGAACTGCAGCTTTATACTCTGTCATGATCTAAGACTGATCAGGCAAGGTTAGCATTTAGTTGTGACATGACTCAGCCTGTGCTGTAGCTGTAAATAGCCACACCTACACATCACATCAGGAATATCAAAGCACTTGATGTGTACAATTCATTTAACAAAATACTGAGCAATATGAGCATAAGCGTATGGTTCAATTAATTACCACTTCATATGATAAACTCAAGGGTTTATCTAGATTAAGGACTGAAAAAGTAAAAGTATTTCCTTTGCAATAACAAATAAATAGGTTGTTCTGCTATCACCCTGGGACAGGAAAGTTTAAATAGCTTTATCAGTGCCTGTCAACCCCTTGTATAAAGCATGCTACATTCCATCTGGTGACATATTCTTTTACACAGAGAAAAGCTTGTTCATGATGAGCATTATAATGTGCACACTCATTCTCATCCATAAAAGAATTACAAACATGGCTGCAAGTCTATGCATATAAGAGTAGGACATGGTGAGTCACCTATTAGAACACCAAAATCATATGGTAATAAAATTCTTTCACTTGGAACCTGAGATAGAACATGCTGTGTGGTGGTGCAATACAGTATAGTGCTGTTATATTGTACCCTATTTTTTTTAGAGGAAACAATGGAGAAGAACAATAAGCGTTCACACAAAATAAAATAATGAAGTTATCATAGCAAGATATGGCTTGGCAGGATTAGCCAAGGTCTCCTACACTCAGAGTTTACTTTCTGTACGATCTTCAGCCAAGATTCCTCTAATCATCACAGAAAAGCATACCTTCTTCCAAACCAAAGACAGGCTTCCCATTGGATGCAAATATTGTCAAAACATGTAGGCAGACCACAAGAGTTTTCACAGACCAGAATTTCATGAACTATAGCCTAGGAATCACTGGGGCTTCAAAGAGTGCTTGCTGCTTTGCATAATTTTAGATGACTTAATAACATTGCCCATTCCTATTTTCTAGCAGCTGACTTGCATTACAAGATGTATAAAGGATGCTTTCCTAAAGTTGGTATGCTTTGGAAACAACTGTTCTTGTTGCTGATGAGAATTAAAGTGTCTGTGCAAGATGTAGGTTGGAAGAGCAACACATGCAATTTACCAAGCAATTCTGATTTAAAAAACTCATCCATCTGAAAGACCAATAAAGAATTACATCTGGTGACTCTTCCTCTGGTGGGTAGAAGTCTTGAAAGGTCCAAGGCAAGAGAGAACAGGAGAGGTGGAGATCAGCCAGGAATGAGGCAGTTGCAGTCAGGTATTCAAACCACTCTGTGGCATTGTAAAATATAGGATTTGCCCCAGAAACACAGTTGCATTCCCTAAATGTTTATGACACTATTTATTATTTGAAATTCAGAGTTCTTCAACTAATATATGGGATACTAAGAGATAATGTATTTGGTAGTTATAAAAATGAGTTATTTTAATTCTCTAGGAGTTTTAATGAAAAACCAAAATTTTAACTTTCCAGTAGTTTTGTTAGGTGAAAGTGACTTACATTGATCTCCTTGCTGAAAAGCTCTACAGATATTACATTAAACTCCATGTTTGTGAATAGACCTATGTCAGTGGCTAGATGTTTGGGGCTAGAAGTCACAAAATAACTTGGCACACTAGAGATATTGCTTACAAAAGTTAAAGAAGGTACCTCCCAGGTATATTCTGTATTCATCTTGAAGTGTCTTGTTAAAATTCATTAAAAAACTTGCCTCACTCTGCTAAGCTGAATATTTAGTGCAATGCTCTCCTAAATGCAGATGTGACTGTGACAGGTACAAAAGAGTACTGCCACCCTAGATGCTGAAGAAGAAATATTTTTTTTTACTCATGACTAAAAGTCTTTATCTCTCTTTCAATAGAGTCCTTTTGAGATTGCATAATAAGCTTTCAAATAGGCCCCATCAATGCTTCAGTTCAATTAGTATATTAAATTGTCTATCTCACAAAGTAATATATTTCCCATAGAAGAGGATAATTACATTATTAAATGCACTTTTCTGTTGGATTTAATTTCTTTTAACTAGGAAAAATAATGGAATCTCAACTATGTAATCTATTCCAAAAGTGCATGGGAATATATGTATATTCACTGAACCAAACCCAAAGTCGATAACACAATTAATCATTCTAAGACTCAGGTGAGACATTTCTGGACAAGAGGCATGGATCTTCATGTGAACAGTGTAAACCTGCCTTCTGTCCTGAAATACTTTTTTGTATAGTTTGCCATTTATAATCCTAGTAAAAAATGTTTTACCCCCTTGAAAATCTCATTTCATGTTATCCACTTTCTGCCTGGAAACCTATTGAAAGTGTACTATCTACATAATAATATATGTCAAACTCCATATGATTTTATTATATATTTTGATAGGTTTATTTGCATTTATTTTACTCCTTCCACTCACTAAAGTGAACTGGTTCAAGTTTTCCCTTTATCTTAAGCGTACCAAGGTATTAAGACAGCAAAATAGTATCCTTTTAAGTTTCTGTTGGGTTTGATTCAGGGCATGGATAAATCAGACTAGTTGATTTAATATGCACATTTTATACAAAAACATACAAATATGGCACTTACAGAATCATAGAATGATTTAGCTCGGAAAAGACCCTTAAAAACCTTGAGTCCAGCTGTTTATGTGGAATATCAGCTTCCGACACATCTGGTAACAATCACTTCAAAAGCAGTGAGAGTAACCTTACTTAATATTTAAAATAGCAAAGGATAATCTAGAAACCGCTGCATTTCTGTACATCACACAGAAAGTTATTATTGACATTAGCTCTTCCACATACAAATCCTATTCTCTTGAGCCACTGGCAGTCCACAATGATGAACAAGCAGCCACCAGTGTGCCTCTGCTGTGTCTTTTTTATGAATGTGGGATCCTACATTGAGCCATCACTTTTAAATTTGAAAATAATGCTCTGCATAATGAAGTAATTTGCATGTTAAAAATACAACTGACAGTTTAATAGGAACCAACAGTTTAACACAAATATAGGACATTGGAGATTTTTTTTTAGATCAGTCTCTTCCACAATAATGCTGTTAAAAAAAAAAAAGTTCTTTTGTCTGTGATTGGAAGACAATACATTGTTCCATCCAGTTTGGCTCACTGCCAAAAGTTATTGACTTTTTCATTGGAATGTGTCCAGTTTAATTCTTCCAGGAGTTATAGAATAATTCAGTTTAGAAGTCATAGAATAATCAAGAACACATTAAGATCTAAATCCAAGATTTAACTAGCTGCATATATTTTTCCAGTATTTTTTCTAGTCATCAAATGCCTTTTACACATTTTTCTCATATTTACCCACCAATGAATGTTTTATTTTAAATTTGCTCATATGTGAATACTACCTGCTATTACTCTGTACATGATTAACTCAGTGTCATGCTTGGGCCCAAGGCAGGAAGTCCATTTGGATGCTTTGATATTCCTGTTGAAGTCAATTAGTCTTTTCAGCTGGTTCTTTACAGACCCACACCCCCACAGAGAGGCAGATGCAAAACTGCATGCCATAGTCTAGGCCAGTAATCTATTTCAGAAATTTCTCACACACGGATTTCTACAAGAAGACACTATCTCCTTTTATTCTAGCACTGTTAGATGTTGAAAAGAGACTGGTTTGCATCACAAATGACAAAAACACCTGAGGGACAGCAGCAGTTTATGCACTGAGGTGACACATATAACTAAAACAGAATTAAAGCAAATAGAGGAAACCTGACCCCTGCTTAGAATGTCTTATGTGTATGAATTGTCTCATCTTGAGATCTCTTCTTTATTGTGAGCTCTGTGATAACAGCAAGATTTAAAGAAAGAAAGGAAGCAATGCAATAATATTTCAGTTTTGACAGTTCTAAAACTGTGGCTACTAGGAAAAATGATTACAGTAAATATTAATTTCTTCAGCTCATTCCTGAAAGCAGCAAGCAGGTAATTTTTCTTTTTTACCAGTGAACCTCTATAAACAGTTATAAATAATCTATTCACTATGGACTTTGTCAGAAACTGGATTGATTATCTGTATGGATGAGTAAAGATATGCTATATGAACAGGAAAAGCAGATTTTGTCAGACTTTTTCTTGAGTATAGGAAAGGACTGGGAATCTGCCATTTAAAAGATAATCTGATTCTAGGTGTGTTTCCACCAGACAAAAGTAGGATGGATTGCAGTGTTTCCTAGTTCAGTCTTATGTTAATTAGGAAAACTCACATAGTAGTTACAAAGAATTTTAAAATGCAAGCAAATGGTATAAATTAAGCAAAGAGTAGCTGAGGAAAAAAAAAAAGTGGGCAAAAATTCTCAACCTGTTCTAGAACAGTCCTGGGTTTAGCATTTCAGTATACAATCCAACCCCAACAACATAAAAATCTCTTTTCCAACAGAACTAGCTCCAAACAAATCTGAGTCTAAGGTGCAGCCACTCTGAACAAGAAACCAAGCAGTGTTGGTATGCTCAAAGTCAGCATAGGCTAACTGCAAAATATAATTCTCATATGGCAGGTCTGACATTTCCACTGATCCCTGATTTCTATAGTTTTGTAACAGGGGAGTAAATACTGAACTTAATTTAAAGTAGACTTTATACTCTCTATGCTGACTTTCAGGAAGTTACAGTGTTTTGACATTGTAAATTATCATTGCTCTGTCATATAAAAATTTATACTCATCAAGGAATTACTTGCTTGTGGCTCAGGAGCAGTAAAACGTATTTGATCTGTAAAAGTAGCAGCTTACAATTTGGAAAGGTTAGCATCTGGCTCAGGGTATGCTGCCTGCCCATATCTCTTTTCACATGCTTTCAGCAGCCCACTCGTTATCAGAATTATAACTTTTTTTAGAAAATACAGTTTTTGTTTGGTTTGGGGTTTTAGGCAAATGGCATTCAAGACATCTGCATTTGTAGAGTCAAACAAACTGAAACTTTTATATTTTAATTTGAAGATAAATAATGTATTAAACCCTAAAAATTTAAAAATTCAGTCACTGCCAAGGTCACATTGTCATTCCCATCTGCAGCTATTCAAATAGATGAACAACCACCTACAGAACCTCTGAAGTGATTCTTCATTCGGATGGCATATAAACAATCTTTTTGAATCTTTTCTTCCTGGTTCTGAAACATTTTTCCTTATTTGGGTATGTGCTGGAAAGGTCTACTAGTAAGTCTTTTGACTGAAAAAAATAAACCCAAAGAAGACCAGAACAGACAAGGATCATAAACCTATGTTTAAATTTATTGATACTTTTTTTCTTCACCTTGGCTTTTTGACTCTTTGTTTTGTGGTGTGTGTTTGTGTTTTTCCTAATCAGGAAAGATAACTAAATACATTTCTGAGGTTAGAAAAGCATTAGTGAAGAGACAAGCTTTAAAATGCCATCTACAAATGACACTAATTAAGCTACAATGATATTTACACAGTGCCTTGCTACCTGAAACATCCATAGCTTTGCAAATAACTTAGTCCATGGTGATGCTGCCTATGACAGCAATACAGTGGTGTCATTTGCTTAGGGAGAAGATCAGACAGCTTCCCAGCCTTGTTTACCTACCCAGACACTTAAAGCCACCATAAACAGAACAAACCCTTACAGAACACCCAACAGAGGGTCTTTCCATCCTCCACATTTTCACTTTAAAAATAGGGCTTAAAGGGAAGAGTTTTTAAAATTCACACTCGAGGTAAAGGAGTTGTGGTTCTGTTAGAAGGAATGTCACAAAGTGGTCTTTGGTGGCAGCATCCCCGTGTGCCAGAGGAAAGTGAACACTGGTGCATGTGTCTGTATGACCTTGTATGTGCTTTCTGTTTTCCTGGTTGTTATTATAGAATACAAGATTTGAAAATACTACAAACATAATAAAATGTACTTTTCACCTCACTTTGTTACGTTTTTCACATAAGGAGCTACTTCAAGAAAATCATGTTAAACGTAATGATACTAAAAAAGCACTAGGGAGAGTGATGAGGCTAGGAACAGGTGTATATGACCTTTACTATTTGAGGAAGAATGCCTTTCTAGCCTGCTGGATGAAGGATGTTTTTTTACTGCAGTTTCAAGGATACATTATCCAGCTGTGCAAATTTCCTCTAACATAATGTTCTAACTTTCAGGTCCGTTTCAAACCAGTTATTATAGGACTGGCAATATCAAAACAGACTTTTGAAGCTTTTTAATTTCTCCTCATTAACTTTGTGAGCAGTACAACAAGGCCAGGCACTGCAAAATAGCTGACTGTTTTGCAGCAAGTGCAGTGGCACTTAGTGTAACCGAGCAGTGATAATTTTCATAGAACAGCTGATGTGTACGAATTTGAAATGCAAAGGCAAAAGAATAAAATCACTCATGATGCTGCTCTCTTATTGCTATTCACGTTTCTTAATTCTTCTTACCTTCTCCCCCCCCCCCGCCCCCCCCCCCAGCTAGGTCTTCTGGCTTTTCAGAACTTGCCTTTTTTTTCTCTTGCTGATTCTGGTTCTAGTCATTATATTAACTCTATTTCAGATTTCCTCCTTTTGTTGTCTTATTATCATATTTAGTTATTCAAAACTGAGAGCATAAGTGTTACTTTGTACTGATTTTATACAAAGAATGTACTCATAGACTTATTCTGTGGAAAGGTCTACAGAACAAAAGGAGTGTCAGGATCATTATAGGACAATGTGCACTGTAAAGAACTAATTCTTTGTGATGAATACAAGTGTGAGATGTGGGAAAATGACAAATGACAAATGCCTAAGATAAAACAGAAGGTTTCTGCCAAGATGTGGAACATATTAAAAATTACTTTAGGAAGTTTTAGAGCGAGGGAAATTTACGTATATATTTTGGGGAGGGTGAGGAGAAATCACATTTTTATATTACAGAAAAATCAAACCTTAATGTGCTTACTATGTCAAATCCAGGTGAGAATAATACACTTCCACCTCTAGTGAATATTGAACTAATTAATATGTGATTGTTCTTACACCATCAGTGCTCAGCTGACAAAATGTATGGTGCTTCCAAAGGTTATTGGAATAACTTTTTCCTTGTGGTATTTCACAGAAAGCACTCTGCTGCTGCCACAGAGAGGCAGGAGGCAGTTCTTTTTCGCTTCTATGTAACCCACTCCATTCTATCTTCCTACAATAAACGTGTTATTTCTTGCCAGGAAAGGAAAGTGAAAAGAAATGAAAGAAGAGGAAAGTTACCGGACAGTAGTCTGCACTACTGATGGGAAGTAAAAAAGGAAAAAAATAAAAACAAAAACAAGGAAAACGACAACAAAAACACACAAAAAGAAAGTTAGAAGCAAAACTGAAAGGGTAGGAAAACTAGAGGAAATTCCTCGAAAGTGCTTTTCCTATTTGCTTGATGCTCCCAAAGAACAAAATAGGATTACTGTTACGTGCATAGTCCACATGAGAAGTCTGGTAAGAAAGAGGTTCCTTCTTTGGTATTTTTCTCAAAAAGAATAACTTGGGGGGGGGGGAAATGAATTATATATTTATTTTCTCCATATGAGCTTTAGCTAGGTTTCCACTATCTAACTGTGACTTCTCTACCTAGACAAATTGAGGTTAGAGGTCACCATAGCTCATTATTTATTTGCATTTACTAAAATTAAACAACACAGTTTAACAAGGTGAGGAGGGAGGATTTGAAGGCTTTTTCTGATGAACTAGAAAACCAACTCAAATCAGTTCTTGGCAGCATGAGAAGCCTTCTCAAAATTTCCAGAATTCAGTAACAGCTGTTGAAAGCTAGACACTGTTGATGATAATATATTTGCTCTGTAAGTAGCCCATTCATTTTAATTCCATGTGAACCAGGCTAAGCTCTTTCAAACCAAAATGATCCAGAAACATACACTGAAAACAAGAAACTCCACCTTGTTTACAGTATGGTCAGTAGGTTTTGTCATGGTAGGCAATTAGAATAAAAGAGAAACCTTTCCCCATACAAATCAGCATTTGCAAAACTAAGGTCAAACTAATTTTATTTGCAAACAATGTTCTTACTTTATCAATGATAATTCAGTACTGTGCTCCATTTTCTTTTGACTGAAAGGCTTTCTGGAATGAAGTCCTTTTTACTACTCATGATAGTTTCCCACAAACCAGAAGTGGATCCAGATGTTTGCAAAGCAGTATCCAAAAGAGAAGCTTCATGAATTTGCTCAATGATCTTTCTGTAAGCAATTATATCCATTGAAAATTGGGAGATATGTGTACAGGAAGTTGGATCTTAGTATATATTTGTAGTCCCATATCATCTAAATGTAAAAAAATTACTAGAAACCATTGTATTTGATACAATGAAAACAGAAACTCCTTCTTAACAAGAAGAAAATGAGTGACTTTTATAGTGATGTAATTATAAAACTCTATCTAATTTAGATGATCAGAGATTTAAATATTGGATGAGAACTCCTGTTACGTACAAGAATAGTATTTTATCTTATTTTCGATAATGCTAAGAAAACAGCTAAAACGAGTGTCTCAGATCTGATTGCCATCTTGTGCACAGATAGTTGCTTTTTCTTTCTTACATCATTTTAACAGCTGCATTAAGCTGATACTCAGACACTGTGCAGGAAGGGTGGCATTACAGCAGTGGACAAAAAAAATAACACTTCACAAAATGGAGCAGTTTAGAAATAAAGACATTTTCCATACAATAACTGGCATGCAGTATTAGTGAAAGACTCTTAAATAGCAAGGAAATCATCTTGGAATGGCTTTGTTGTCAAGTTTTCTACCACTGTCTAGTTTAGTTGTGTCTTTCCCAGCTGTAAGAAATGCACTGACTAGATGAATAATTAAATCTATATATACCAAGAAATAGTGAAACTTTTGCTAGACTTGAATTCCTGTACCTACAGGAATCAATTCACTAGTCTGATGATAAAACACAAAAATTACTAAAAGTTATGCAGCATAAATGCATTTTATGGTGTTTGCTCCCTGCAGTCCTAATTTCCCGAGCTCTGTACTCCCTTTGGGAGCACTCTGAAGCTGATTCCCTGCTGCCTGCCTGCCTAGGCTTCCTTTGAA
This sequence comes from Indicator indicator, assembly GCF_027791375.1. Lineage (NCBI taxonomy): Eukaryota > Metazoa > Chordata > Aves > Piciformes > Indicatoridae > Indicator > Indicator indicator. The sequence continues at coordinate 22,881,452 of NC_072017.1, read as the reverse complement.
TGGAAAATGAAGCACAGTGGAAAAGAATGCACTTGCAGAGCTCATCCAAGACAAAGTCAGGCTGTCATCAGGGCACACACCTGGAGCAAAGAGTTTAAAAATTATTCTGGATCACACAGCATAGACATAGCTAATGTTTAGTAGAACGCATGACAAAGATTTCATAACAACTCACTTGGGACAGGAAGGATGCATAACAATTTAAATTAGAGGAGGATGCAAAGAGTTTGCAATCACCCAAGCTGGAACTTGTCTTTAAAGTTCAGAGCTTCCTAAATATGACTTCAGAAATGAAATAAATCTATCCCCTGGTCAATTATCTTTGCTTCCTTGTCTAAAAAGAGGCAAGAACATTTGACCTGTACAAAGAAGCTTTGCACCCATCTTCCAGTTGGAGATAAGAATGTTGGGCAAAAAGCAAAACGGACTGACAAGTAGTTGTTTCCACAGGAAGCCTGGCCACCTGTGATTTCCAGTGAAAAAGTATGAGAATCTTGTTTATCTGTTGCTGCTGCTAGAAACACTGTAATATTTCTGTGGCTTTCCATGGTACATCACCATGAGAACTTCACAAAACTGTCTTTCTATACAAAATACAGACATATTGTCAGAGGACATGCAGTAAATCTAGCCTAACCTTCAGGAAACAGCAGTTTACCAAGAAAAATTGCAACAGCAACAAAAATTCTTTTGATTCTCAGAAATCTTGTGTTCAGGACAGCTTGCTTGCATGTGTATGAGGTCTGTGAAAGAGAAAGGAACTTGTGCTTTTATTCATTCCTTGAAACAAACCCCTTCTTCCAGACAGTCTTGAAACTCTGCACAAAGATTTCTTTGCTGAGAATGCAGACATACTCAGATCTGACTGACTAAAGTTGAGTAACAGTATGAATATGGCATATACTATTTAAAAATTGATCTTTCAGTGGAAAAGGGCAAAATGAAAACATTTTAATATTGCTACCCTTTGAATGTGCTATATTTTTAAACAGCAAGACATGTGTTCCTGAGGAAGGTATTTATGAGCCTTAAGGATAGGTAATTTCTAACAGAGGTGATTTAACACTGTCCAGAAAGGGACAAATTGAGCTAGATGTGGATACATCACTGAAACTTCCTTGGAATTTGATGTGATTTTAATAAGAAGTCCAGTAGATGCCATCAGACACATCAGTGATAGTATGTTTTCCATAGTATTTTCAACTCCTTATAGCAAGGAGAAATGAAGCGATAGAATAATACTAACCAGATGGCAGTGGTATCAAAACCCTCAGTTAATCTCATTTCAGATGTATTTTAGATAGTACAAAATTGAGTTAACTTCTCAGTTTGCAGCACACCTTTTGGCATTTAGGTTGAACTTAGAAGGCTCTTATAGTCTCATACAAGTGTATGATACAATTTTTTTCCCCAGGTTTTCATATTCTTATTTGCCTTCAGGAATAATTGTCATTTCTTGCTCTTGTAAAACCTAATTTCATTGCTAGTGCTATGGATGAGTTGACTGTCACCTTTCTGTGTCATGTGCACCTCCTCTGCACTGCACTGAAAAGCTAATATGCTCCTCATGTGAGTCTCCAATAAATGTAATTGAATAGCAATACTGAAAATGTATCATTATGGAGTGAAGTAGAAAGTAGAATTAGAATTACCAAGAAGAAGCGTGACGGCAAAAAAAAAAAAAATCCAAATTAAAAAGCCAAGTATTATAGTCAAAGCAAGAATTAAGTTTGCCCATGCCTTGAAAGAAGACACACAGCATAGCCACTCACTCAAGGGTTCAATAATCCACAAACTACAGGTTTTGGGGACCCAGGGAGTCTGTGAGGACTCTGACTAGACTGGATTAAAAAGATGAATATCTCATTGAACCCAAATGGACTAATAACTGAAATGGAGCCCTGTACAGTTGCAACAATGCTATTTCTAGTGTCAGTGACAAATGCAAACAGTATCATTTGGACTGCAACAAACATTAAATGGCTCGCACTAGGAAGGGCACAGCCAGCAGGTGGAGGAAGGAGGTAATGCTTGCCTTCTACTCAGCAATGGTGAAACACATCTGGAGTGCTGGATCTAAGCCTGGGCACACCAGTACGAAAGAGACAGGGACTCATTGCAGTGAGTCCAGCAAAAGCTGCTAAAATGTTTAAATGACAGCAGCACCTGATTTATGAGGAGACTGTCATAGTTGTGACTGTTCAGCCAGGGGAAGAGGAGGCTCAGGGAGATCTTACTCACAGGTATATATCTGATGGGAGAGAAATTAACAGGGAGCTGGACTCTTGTCAGTGGCATACTGTAAAAAGACAGGAGGCTGTGGGCACAAACAGAAATATAAAAGATTCCATTTAAATGTGGGGGGAAAAAATTGCTGTGAGGGTTGTCAAACAGTGCAATACGTTGCCTGCAGCAATTGTGGAGTCTTCATTCTTGGAGACACTTAAAACCTGACTGGATATTGCCCTGAACATCATGCTCTTGTTGATCCTCCTTTGAGCAGCAGGGTTGGACTAGCTGAAGTCCAGGGCAGCCTTCCAAACTATTTTTCTGCAGTTCTATGATCTAATCCCACAGTGCTGGTGCCTGAAGCCATCAAAACTGAGCCATCAGTTGCTCAGCACCACAGCTCTGGGCTGCAGCTTTCTGTATTTTCAGAAATTCAGTTGCCACGGGGGAGATGATAAATTTGAGAGGTGCTTCTTAAAGACATCTGATTTTTGAGAACTTGAGAACTTGATTTAAATACAGCAGATGCCAGTAAATGGCAGTTTAGGAGTGCTAATTATGCTCTGAATTATGATGCCCATGCATCCAAACTTATAATGCAATCTTTACATATATTGTTAAAAAGAGACCTTTAGTTGAAAGGCGATACTGAAGAAAATGTAGCCATTTTTAAGCATGACAGAAGTGTTTCTCAATGGAAGCATGGTATCATTTTGGCATTTGGGAGAACTTAAGAAATAAATTTATTTAGTCTAATTTTGTTTAGAGAACTAACTTTTCAACAGCTAAAGTAAAATTAATACTGCCTCAGACAAACATTTCAATTAATATAATTTGAAATATTTTTTCTTCCAAAATACAACAAAGATCTTACTCATAAGCACTTTATTTGTTTTTTATTTGGTGCAAGATTGCAAGTCATTACTAGTACCTACATAAAAACAGATAAGGATGAACAGTGGCTTTTTAAGAACTCTGGGAGACCTCTGGCTGCTGCTGATCCAGTTATGGTGTGTTCAAATTCACCTTTGCTGTCTAGCATTAATTTGTCACAGTGTGAACAGCAGATTTACACCACACTAATCATCACTGTGCCTAAACTTGCACAGCACATCCTGGAACAGACATTCTCTGTGCCACAGATGCTCTTGCTCCTTTTTTGTACAGAAACTTGCCAATGGAATTCGGTTGCATCAATTACTTAGAAGCTGGTTCAGCTTCTTTTTACAGAAAAAGCAGGTTCCCTGAGGCAAGGAAAGAGAGACTGAACAGCAGGAGCTAGAATAGTTTGCAGGTGAGGGCAAACATTAGCAAGGCCTTGCCTTGAGACTAAGCTTTGTTTCTGGAGGCAAGAGGCTCCATCAATCTATTAATACAATAATTTTATGAGGTACACAATGTCCTAGATTATTTCAATTAAGCTTCACATTGCCTGTCAATAACTTCAGAAATGGCAACAATATGGGCTTTGGCAGATTATTTGCCACTAACTGGTGGTTGATGGAATTCATCAGTTCTTTAGCTGACAGGTTTCTCTTAATACTGCAGAGAGGGAAGCATGGTGTGAAGCAGATATATTTATTGTACTGTTTTTCAGTTCTGATAGCCAAGGAGGCAAGAGAACATTCACACCTTGAGCTTGACACCCTCTCATGTAAAACTGGTCTGTTCAAAGGTGGTCTGTTCAGACGTGCTGCTTTTGTTTTGGTTGATTTCAGCTCTCTCTTCCTCACTAGCTTGTTGAGCTACAAGTGAGCTACAAAACATGATAACCTTTCTTCTCTTGGTGTGTAGGTATGGTGCTCCTCCAAGACAACCCTTCAGCACACAACAGCTGCTTTTCTTGGTAAAATCTTCTGTTTGCTTCCATGTGACTTTATAAGGAAACTAATCCTACCGTGAGGTCATTCACTGTTAATTGTCCAAATCCAACAAAGTAACTATTTCTAACTCTGGGTATTCAAAAACCATCCAATGTTTTCACAGTGAAAATACTATGAACATGCTACGGCATTTGTGAAGATTTTAAAATTGTTGAGCTGTCGTTCATTTAGATGGTGACATGCAAGAATTAAGACTATGGTTTCCAATCTGGGCAACTCAATACATTTGTGTTCTGCATTGAACTTGGCTTTCCAGTATTTCAAAACTGGTCAAATGATTCTTGGTTTCTGTGCTCATCTGGAAAGACAGCGTTTCATTTCTGTCATTGCTTAGCTATTAAAGTCACACTTCAAAGCCACAGCAAAAATGTCTGTATTATAGATGGCACAGAGTATCACTAGCAACAAGTAAATCAAATCCGCGGCACAAATAGTGCAAATAAACCAAGTATGTTAGCACACAATTCCCAAACTCAAGAGTATTTGAAAGGCTAACGCTGTGGAAAAGCCATTAGTAGCCACGCCACTTTGTCCCCACGATGGCTCCGGCTCCTACTGGCGCGGAAGCTGCACTCAGAAGCTCCGGACTGCGCGGAGTGACATTTCTCGAAATCTGAAGGCGTGCGGTGCTGCACGGCGTGGAGGAAATCCGCGACCCCGAGGCGCGAGGGTGCGACTACAGGGCGATAGGTGCCCCTCTGCAGTCCCCCTGCCGCCCCGCACCACCGCAAAGGCCGTGCAACGGCAGCGGCGCTGGAACCTGCAGCAGGCAGGCAGGCTGGCAGCGCGGGGCGGCCGGGGGCAGCGCGCCTCCCCGAGCCGTCGCCGCGGCCACCGCCCGCTCCGGCCCTGATTGGGCCCGCGGGGAGGCCCCTCCCGCCGGGCCCCCGCCAGCCCGCCCAGGCGGCCCCGCCGCCGCGCCGCTCCCTCTCCCCAAATACACCTTTGCGGCGCCGGCAAGCGGGAGTGACGCCCTGCCCAGAGCCCCTCGGCGGTGCTTGCGCAGCCGCGGGCGGTCTCCCCGCTATGGTGAGTGAACTACGCCCGGGACGCGTAGCGGGGCGCGGAGAGGAGCGGCGGGGACCCTGGACAGCGCTGGGACGGGGCGCCTGTCGGTGCCCGCGGGGAGCTCAGGGCAGGGCCGGGCAGGGCTGCGGCCGGGTCTCTTTGAGTGGCCGTGCGGTGTGAGGCTAAGCCCCGGCAGTGGGAGGGGGGGCGGGGGGGCGCCGGAAGCCCCTTGCCCTCAGCACCCAGAGCCCCATTTGCACCGTGCTTCGAGCCACATACGGTCTGGAGCGGCATAAGTATCGAGGCGGGACTGGGAGCGGTCAGGCAGCGCGCTGCGGTCTTCAGCCAGGAGGGGTATTTGGGCAGCCTTTGTGCATTGTGAGGCTTTCTAACAATTTGCTAACTGCTAGTGCCCGTCAGGCTGGTTAAACCCATCCAGGCACCTCTTACCGCATTGTATTTAGGTAAGGTTTCTTATCTGATTTTCAGAGCAATTCATGTTATTGCACCTCATGAATTAGACAAACGCAATGTTTAATCACATACTTGATGCTCTAGCATTAATTTCATTTTTGCGTTTGTTATTCCTGTTATTCATATTTTTTCCTAGGAAGAATAAATGAAACCCTAAATTGTGTTGTATTCATTGTGACTGGCAGTTTACTTTTTCAGTCTATTTTCTTATCTTCGCTATTCTATCTTTTTCAAGACTTTAAGCTTGTAATTCCATTTCAAAGTGAAAAGAGCTATTTCTGTGGCTAAAGTTCAGCAACCATTACTAGCCTGGGCCTAGGCCTAGATCTTTATTAAATCATCTCCATGTATAACGTAGGACACTTGAATTCAGAAGTTTTTCTCTCCCCTGTAAAGGAGAACTTTTTTACACCATATGTATGTACTCTCTCAAGCTTGTTCTAATGCTGCTCGTAAAATATCTGTCCTTTCATAGCTGGTCACTTATTCTGTGTATGTAGTAGGATGGTTTTCCAAGTTCAAAAGACAAATTAACAAGAACAAATTTCTAAGCAAGGATGCAGTATTGCAAAGCTGTATTTGGGCTATGCACTTTTACTAGACTACAGGCTATGCATACAGCTTGGTGTAAAGAGAAGTAGTAAAACTTTGATAATTTAAATCCTGTTAGGAAAAATAAATTTTTATTCACTCAGATTTTCCATTCTGAAGTCTCAGAATACAAAGTAACACAAAAATGTTACTGAGCAATTTTTCATAACAACTGTAAGAGTTTAGTTATCTTTCTATGAATAGAACAAAGTGTTTTGCTTATTTGGAGATCATCTAATCTTAAGTTTTTCCTAAAACGAGATTCCCAATGGAGCCACTCCCTTTTCTTGTAGTTAGGATTAAGATGATGTTTCCAGACTACAGAAAGAAAGCACAAGGAAGCATAGACTTCAAACCACACAACTGGATCTCCTGCTTTTCTAGCATTGGAAACAAAAGTGTTGACAGCCCATGCTGGAAAAAGATTCCCATAACAGCTATTTCACATAATTAATCAAAGATATTAAGTAATTTAAGCAACCAAAGAATGTATGCTAATGTGTTACAAATGCAAGTATGGGAAGTTCTCTTTATTGTGCAGAAGTTTCTTGCTTGGATTGTGTTGCTCTGGGATGTTACTATGGTCATGCATTCTGAAGCTCTGATGACTGTTCTTTTTTGTTTTACCAATGGCAAGAACCTTAAATGAACCAGGTAACTGTAAGGAAACATGAAGGAATACTGTAATGGTGATACAGAAGACATCATGCTCCACATTCTCAAGAGAGGAGCAATTGCTGAAATTAGACTGATCTAAAGCAGACAGGAAAAGGAAGGATAAAGGAGAGGACCTGTTGAGATCTTTTGGTTGTATTTTTCCCCACAGTTATGTAGCTTGCAGCTATTATGACTCATGACAGTGCAAGATCATGAAGCAAACACACTGGAGGAGAAAGTAAGGAATTTCATTCTGCAGTGGGGATAAAATCGCTCACCATTCCTATCTTCCACTGGTTCACTTGCTGAATATTCGCTTAAATTATTCAATTAAGTTTTTGATGGACCGCTGAAAATGAGCAGTGAAATTAGTCTTTAATGTTGAGTCCACAAAGTACTAAAGTCTTGTATGTCTGTTTCTGATTAATGCTTTCTTTTTAAATTTGCTTTAGCTGTTCTGACAGTCTATTTCAAAACAGATCCCATAGTGAAATTAAAACATTCAGTAAGAGTTTATAATAAAATATAACACTTGAAACATCAGTAGGGGTCAAAACCTGGTGATGTGTTATAAAAGGTAAAATATCACAGCCATTATAAAGATAAATACCTTTTGTTTGAAATTAAAAAGGAATATTGAGGTTCAAAATAAGCAATCCAAGGAGTCAAGTTTTTCAACAACTATTTTCGTTTTAACTGAAATGAGTTATTAAACCAAAAGATGTTGTAAATTGTATCTTACTTAAAAAGAACTAAAAGTACCTCAGTAATCTAAAGAAACAGACACAACAAGGAAATAGTATTAGAAGGTACTGGCTGTATTTTGTACTTTGTAGACTAGCAGCAGTTTTTTTTTTTCAATTTCTTTTTTTAAGTAAAGCTAAATATAGGTAAAATGAAGTGTTTTAAAGTGATTGGAAACCATAAGACATGTTTTAAAGAATTTTTGGGTAACCATGTTTAGAAATCATGACATTCCTGCATGCATATTTTATTAGCAACTGCAAACTGAGCTGTGGAGAGAGCTGCCATTAGAGTTTCTTTGCTGAAATTCATTGAACATTTTGTACTATTTCATTTTTAAGCATTTTTATTGTCAATGTGTTTATTAAAATTCATGGTATTTATTTAGAAGCTTAGTGTTGCAATTAAGATTTTTAGCACTTGAAATTTAAATAAAGCTAAAGCTCACATTTGACATTACTTTGAATATTCTTTTCAGCATGTTTTGAGCATCTCAGTTGCTCAAACTTTTGAATTTATTTTCTTGCATATTCATGTAGATGTTGCAAGAGAATGGAGCCTTGCTAGTACAAGTATTCAAACAAGTCACCTCCTCATGCCAGTCAGCACCAGAAGGCTAATTTCTTAGAGAAAGTACATGGAGCCTAGATAATAACCAAGTTGTAACCTTATGTACTATTTCAGAGAGAGCACTTCTTTCACAAAATGCCCTGTCTGTACCACCTGTACATAGGTGTCTGTCTGAATGGGAGAGGAACGCTATGCTGTCACTGCCTGAGTGCCAAGGACACATCTCTTGGGACTCTTTGCCAATACCTGGTGCTTTGTGCATGGTTATGACTGTTGATTGTTTCAGGTCATCTAGGCAGTGGGTCAGGAAGAGAACGTTAGTGGTATGGGTTGTAATCTAGAAAGCAAAGGTATGTGCATTATCATGGAGGAGGCTGGAACCAGTTCCAAAGATTTTATCAAGTATTGTGGATTCTAGCCCTTAGACAGCTTGTTTGTTGCAGGAATTATCCTATGCAAGACATCCAGTTGCTTCACTGTGACTAAAGATGTCTTACTATCAGGCAGTGTGCTAAAATCCTGTTGTGATTTTCTCCACAAATAGAAATTGACAATAACACACATTTATGAAATTAATCTTTTCCTTGGCTCCATTCTAAGGTATTCAAAACAAAAATATACCACTCTTTTGAGGAAAATCTATTATGTGGGAATACTCCTGGTGTAATTCTAGAATGTTATTGATTCCAGAGGATGCAGTAAACTTAGGGTTTCTGTGATGCCATATACAGTAGCTGCTAAAGTCTTCACTTTTAATGAATAATAGCACTGTTATTTTTGAGATCCTAGAAATAGATTTCTCTATGGTATACTAGACAAGAATGTGATGAGTGCCTATCTAATGCTGACTAAGGTAAATGTGTGTTTAATTTCATTTTAACCTTGCATTTCACTTGGCACTTGATACAGATGGAGACTGACAACAGTTGCTCAGGGAAAGCTGATTTCCCTTCTCAGCAAATACAGAAACTCTTCACACATGAAAGAGCATTAGTAAAAGGCTGAATACAATGGGAGGAACAACTCAGCAAGATTTCCAGTTTGTTGCTTGAAAAAATTGGGATTTTGCATTTGTTCATAACTATTTTTATGATTTGAAAATACAAGACAGTATACCCAGTTGCTGTCTTCTGGTTATATAGGCAGGGGTGTCTGCTTGTATTAATAGCTGTATGGCTCTCTAGTCCTGACTTCAAGTCACCCTGGAGCCTAAAATACACATTGCAGTTCCTGTTTTAAATAGCACTTCTAAAAATGGCAAAATTTCCATGTCTTTGGAGAAAATATGCATCAATCTAACTTTAAATTCCCTCTTTTTTTTTTTTTTTCTTTTTGCTGAAATTGTTCATGGTTGTCAGTTTGCAGTGTCAGTCTAAGAATGTAAAACCATTTGGCTCACATTGAGAAAAAATATTTGTTGGATTGATAAATTGTTTGGATTTTGGTGAAGATGTATCTATTAGTCCATAGAATTCGCAAGGCATGTTTAGAGGTACAATTTAGAATTTCCACGTGGGAAGAATAGTATGAAGGGAAGGATAGTCTTGTGGCTTAAGAAACTTAGGAAGGTTTTCGGTCAGTGTGGAACTGATTTTTTTTTCTTTTTTTTTTCTTTTTTTCAAAACAATTAAGAAATTGTGAGGGGAATAATTACAATTAATCATACATCGAATCAAATGCTTTTTTTGATGCAGTGAAAGGTTCCCAAACAGGTTGCATGATATTAATAAAACCCACCAAGTGTAAATCTCTTTCCTATAACGATTTAGGGAACCCTCAGAAATGAATGAAGTTAAAACTGGTGTGTGTTCGGCATGAGGCTATAGAGCGAGGACTCCTTCCCGCTTTTATACATAGCACCTCTACCCTTGTATAATCTTACCTGCAAAATCTATTTGAATTTCACTTGTAGAAATGTTCAAGTGTTTTGATTCCATATTTATTTTCAAAATCTGGCAGCAAATTTCTATAAGGTTTGACCTGATTTTTGTAAATCACTCAGATCTACTAAATTCCTGGACAAAGCCCCTTGTGTAAATGCATTCAAGAGATGTGGATTCACTTCTTAGCTCAGATGTGGTCTTTCTTTTGTGATCTCCAGTGTGTCTTACTTCCCCAGTTCTAAAAAAAGCATCTTAATGCTTTCTTTCATATCCTTATTTTCTATCTTAGCTATTCAGAGTCCTTCAAGTCAAGTATCATCTTTTACTGTGTATTTGTGTATAGCCCACAACTTATTTTGGGCCTTCTTGGAGGTTGTAATAAACAAATAATCACAGAATCACAGAATCGACCAGGTTGGAAAAGACCTCAGAGGTCATCAAGTCCAACCTATTACCTAATACCTAACACCTCACAACAACTAAAACATGGCACCAAGTGCCACATGCAATCTTTTTGTGAATGCCTCCAGGGACGGTGACTCTACCACCTCCCTGGGCAGCACATTCCACTGCAAATTTCTGTGGAGAACTTTCTCCTGACCTCAAGCCTGAACTTCCCCTGGCATAGCTTGAGACTGTGTCTTCTTGTTCTGCCACTGGTTGCCTGGGACCAACCCCCACCTGTCTACAGCCTCCTTTCAGGTAGTTGTAGAGAGCAATAAGCTCTCCCTCTGAGCCTCCTCTCCAGGCTAAAATATACCTGGTAACATCAATAGTGAAAAAACAGAATGCAAGATAAGATTGGCATAATTTCTCTGGTGAGCAGCCTGCCCAAGGGTGAACTTGGCAGACAGAAGGTGAAATACCAGCACTTGAGTTCAAGCAAGAGTCCATAAGAATTTTCACATTGTTGACCAAGTATCAGTGTCACTAATTGGCCTACATGAACACTAAAAGGCAATGAAATAGTTCCATTCCCAGATAAAAATATTTGGTTGTCTCGTGGCAATGAAAGAGCATAGAGAACACCAGTTACAAGTTAGGCATGGTCTGCAAAACATTTTGGTAGGGCTCATGAAGCTGTGACTACATTTATAGCATGACACTGGAAATCTGTAGCTGATCTGAAAATTTGTATCAATTTAGATCAGCTACGCACTTTGTGTGTCACGTTCCAGATCTGTAGGAGATGCAGCATGATAGTCAACTGTATGTGGAAAAAGTCCTTGAGCATAATAGTGGTAAATTTTAGAACCAAAAGAGTCATGGCTTAGTCAAAGTCTGAGGTGTGCAGTGATACCATGCATGAGATAGTTGTGGGCATCATGATGGAATGGTTATTCTCTTAGATGATTAGAGACTGGCACTAGCAAATACCAGTAAAAAATGTTTTTAGCTGTTGATGAATATACGAAATGTGGTTTCATGATACTTCCTTCCAGTTTCTCTTTGAAAATAATTTGCAGTCCTAAGCAATACTAAATTCTAATTAAAAATAGGTTTAAATGATAGATGAAGGGGAAGTAAAAGGTGAAGGTATCTTTTCAAATAGGCTTTGAAGTTGTGGAGAGCAAGGACTACTGATGGAATACAGGATTATAATTTACATGTAGCAAAAGCTAAAAAGGAACCTCCATCCCTGCCCATGTTGTGGTCAGATTTTTGATAATAAGAAATTGCAATAGAGATAAATTAAAATAAGAGACTGAAATGAGAGTAGTAGTGGCAGAAAAAAACATCTAATGGGGCTGGTGTATTTTTTAAAAATGCAGTTAGATTTTATTGTAGTTGCTGTAATGTACTTTATTGTAAATGGCTGAACTAGCTAATGCTGGAATAAATATGAAAAAAGCAGTTATGCAAGTATTTATATAACATGTCTTCACTGTTTTCTTTGCCAACTGTTACTCTACAGCTATGGAAAACACTCATAATGTTTAGTAAAATATTAATAAATGTATTTAGATCTTTAATGCTAAACTTAGGTTTGGTATTTTCAGCAAAGAAGTGGCATTACTTAGGAGTGCAACGTTTTTGTCAGTTTAATATTAATAGGCACTGTGGGATTTAGATGCTTGTTATAAACAGTTGAAAACTCAGAGTAAAGGTTTACAACATGAATATGCTGCAGAGAACTTCTCTTTATTGTCACAGCATACTTGTAAAGTTAGTGCTTTTGTCTCATTGGAATTTGGCAGGTACAAATATTTAAAACAAGTGTTCTAAATTTTCAGCATCACCTAAATTGTTACCAGAAAGGTTTCTGGCCACATGTAAAGGAAGACCATACACAGTGCAGAAAACTTTCTTGTCTCCCTTTTTTTTTTTTTTTTTTTTTTTTTTTACCTGCCAAGCCTGCAAAATCCACAAGATTTGTGGTGCTTCTGGATGCTCCTTAATACCAGAAGGGTTGAAAAAAAAATACTATCTTCATCTTGGCAGGAAATTCTTCACCAAAAAGATACTACCTTTCTTCATCCTTCAACTTGAGTCTCAGGTTATATCCTCTAGAAGGATATGGCTCTCATTCCCTCCCCGGACCCCAACTTTACACATGGTCTCTCAGCCTTTTCATTTCAGAATTGTATACATTTCTAGAAAAAGGGAGAACTCCCTATGTAACTGTCCTCTTTCTGTACACAAACACGTTATTATGAAAGAGAAGCAAAATGCCTATACATAGAGTAAAACTATAAAACCTTGGTAACAGTGTATATCTGGCCTTTAACATACAAATCAGTGCCATTTAAAACAAATACAAGATAATAATGTGTGAAATGTCCAAGTCTAAAAGGTTTTGCTTCTTTATTAACACAGGGTGACCTCATTAAGCAATGCAGCCAAACAAGGTGTGTCACTCCCTGCCTCCCATTAGATACAAGTGAGACAAAACACTGGAACTAAACATTGGATCTTGGCAGCCAGATCAGGGTGACAAACGTTTACCCTTTCTTAATTGTGCACCAGAGAGTAATATATAACCAGCAGAACTGATGGAAACAGAAGCTGTAACTACGACCAAAAAAAAAAAAAAAATCCCCTTAAATCTAAACTATTGCTGAAAAGCTCCTTGAAATTATCATTTCAATGCTTTCTATAGGATATGCTGACAGATTACAGAGAACCCATTTGCATAAGTACCCACCACACTTGAGTGGATTTGTAGTAGAGAAAAAGAAATGTATCAGTAAGAGAACTGTGTGTGCCTTTGCAAATTGCCTCCCTTTTTCTTACATTTTTTTAATCCTCATATCCTTCTATAAGTTTCCTTCTCCACTTTCTTTTTGCCTCCTTTCTCCTTTATTCTGTCTGTAACTCCCTTCTCTCCATGTCTCACATAATAAAGAACAGCAGGTATTGCAAAATAATGCTAAAAAAAAAAATAGAAAAACTATGCTATGTGAGAAATGGAGCAAAACTTTGATCTCTCCAGCTTTGGTAAAAATACTGGGATGTTAACATCGTTGCAACAAATGCAGTTATACAGGTTCTGAGATGAAGAACCATGAACAGTTATAGGTACTCTACCTAAAATAATTCCAAGAAGATAAACCCATGGTTCATGCAATGCACTAAGTTCAGGCTGCATATCACAGAATCATATTAGTTTGGGTGACGAACGCATTTTTTGGTAAGGGGTTTTCATATGGTTCTAGTCTTTTGGAAAATCCAGTCAGAGATTCTGCACTGTGTTCTTTTTTAATCCTTTCTTGGATATCCATTCCTCCAGATCTCTTAATCTGTTTAATCTCTGTTAATCTGAAATGCCTGCCATAGAAATCAGTGAATTTCAAAGGAATTTACAAGCATTTTGAGCCAAGCATATGTTTCTGTGCCAGTCTGTGACTAGCACCCTGGCACTAAAATATCCAGAACTGAAACAGACAGTGGAGTTTCAAAAAAACTAGATGATACTGTTTTTATTTTGGGGGATTTAATATTCAACTTTGATATTGTGATGAGAAGCTGCAATTCAACAGGTAATGCACTTGAATCAGTATAATGCATGGTTTGAAACACACAATCTTTCTAAATGCATGTTACAACTGAGAGAACACCATTGACTGAGGCTTCTACTGTTTCATAACATTATTTAGCTACAGGATGGATCTTTTCCTGGTCGTTTAGCACTGCTGAAGGTCTGGAAAAGCAGTGTATATGTTGTGCATTTTCCTTTGCATCATGATCAATGCTTCAATTTTCCTCTGATTTTCACTGAAAATATTATTAAACCAGGAAGCTACATTTTAACAATGACTTGAGAAATTTCTTTATGAAGGATTTCACATTTCTAGATCTGAGTTACCTAAATTTCTGCAATAATTTGTCCCACACATTCGTTTTGTTTTTAAACATGGTAGTTACCTCTGAGTTAGTTGTGCATGCTGTCTTCCCTCTACTGCAGTCATTTGTATGTGCTGACTTTTCCTGTGCAAAAGTAATCTGAGAAACAGTGTGCAATTTAATTTCCTTCATATGCTTAAAGAAAAGTAGAAGAAGTGGAACGGAAGGATTTGCAAGATCAGTAGCTGTGATAACGCCAGCAATTGCACTGGGGATGATAACAAGCATCACAGATTGAACATTCTACAGGAAGCCAAAATGTGCCTCTTGATTTATTTAATTTATAGTTTTAGTACAGATGTGGTGTACACGATCAGCAGGCTAGTGTTAGTCATTAAGTGCATATTTAACAAGTGCATAATATTTAACAATATTAACTTGTCTTAATACCGCATGTGCAAGCATATCTTTACTTCATCGTTTTAGAGAAAAAAAGAAGCCTATGTTTTTAAAGACAAGATAAATTCACATATTTGCCATATTTACCTAGCTTTCTCTGCTTTAAATACATATCTGCTGTATTTTCCAGTAGAGTATTGGAAAGCAACTAAGTGATATACTCAACAGGGAAACTGGTATTTTAATCTACAGCAGTCTCACAAGATGTGTGAATGGCACTGTGATTTTCAAAAGTAAGATCCACTGCTTTTTGTACTTGAATCTTTTTTTTTTTTTTTAATAGCAGATTTTGAAAGGAATGTGCCATGAATAATTAAGCTGCCCATACATTGTGTGAAAATAGACAGGTCAATCAGGGAAGTGAAAAATGAAGGTACTAATTTACAGTGCACATGGCCACATCAGCAACTTCAATTATTTTAAAAATTGTTTGTAGCAGAAACCATCTGTAAGCATTTAATCAAAAAGGAAGGTGCCTGCTTGTCCTACCCTGCAGATACCGTAGAAAAGAACAATTGGGAGAGTAGCTGATTTCTCCTCTTCCTAGGGTTGCTTTCTTTGACATGGCATCTAGATAAAGCAGAATCAGTAGCATCATGATGACTGTGAAAGCATCTCTTGAACCATCAGTTCTGGTTGAATACACCTCTTCAATCAATATATTTTTTTTCTCTGTCAGAAAAATTACAAGGACACAGCCTCACTCTGCAGGATAAGCCATTTTCATTAATTTAGAAGCTCCTCTTATTAGCTGTATGTTTTTTAACTTGAATCTCAAATGACCTTAGTTCTCTGTTTACTATCACATTTGCACATCTACCTGCACAAGCCCAAAATGAAAAATGTCAAGGCTGTATTTTGCTTCAAAAATACGAAAACACGCAAATCCTTCTTTCTGTGACAAGAGAAAGCTATTGGGTTTAATCCTATTCCTGCTATATCCTGAAGCCTGCTACTGACTTCAATGGGTGTTGGCATGAGTGCTTAACTATGAATAAATATGAAAGGTAGGTGTCAGTGATTTTCAGTGTGAAAATGATTTTGTAGACACTGTAAACAGAAGTGGCAGGTGGCAAATAATTCAGTCAGAAAACTCTGCAGATGAAATATACTTTGCTTTCTACAGATCTAGTTTTCAAATGGTTCTTTAAGATCTACAGAGTTCAGGGAAACTTTTAGTACTTTTATTTAGAAAACTTGCTGTTCATTATAATTTAAGTCTGTGAGCACAAAGGGAATATTTAACCATGTGTACTGTCATAAGACACTATGATAAGTGTTTTTCTATTGCAGTACAATGCTCTTGTATCTTTGGGAAAACAAGAATAGGTATTTATGCAAACCTATGTGTCAGCTTGCTAAACAGTTACCCACATGCAACTTCAGTGAGATGAACACATGCATGTACAAATCTTAGCAAAATAAGCATCTTTGAAGAAGCAGGAGAGTTATTTCATAATCTCTGAAGATGCTGCGCAGTTAATCCAGATCATGGTTCTCAAGTGAGAAGTTACTTCATGCCTTAGAAATTTGGAATTTTTAAATAGTTTGTTGTTTCCTTTATTTTAGAAGATGCAGCAATCCTAAGTCATGAACACTAGCTAAAGATTACATATTCTAGAACCATAACCCATCTTTTTTTGTGGTTTGTAATTTACATTCTATTGGCTCTGGGCAAGTCTTTGAACTTTACATTTAGCTCCTGCTAACTGTTGTGAAAACCATATGTCACAGGATCACAGGATGTTAGGGGTTGGAAGGGATGTCAGGAGATCATCAAGTCCAACACCCCTGCCAGAGCAGGACCATAGAATCTAATGCAGGTCACACAGGAATGCATCCAGATGGGGCTTGAAAGTCTCCAGAGAAGGAGACTCCACAGCCTCTCTGGGGAGCATGTTTCAGTGCTCTGTGACCCTCACAGTGAAGAAGTCTTGTCCTCAACAAAAGTTTTAATTCTTGAAAAGAAAGAATTCTGCAAACATACATTTATTTCTAAGCTTCCCATTTTTTCACTAAAGTATTGTACTTTCAGAGACTGGAAATGCAGATTAAATGCTGAATTTAAAATACATTCCTTTAAGGAGTGAGACATTTCCAGACACTTTGGATAGGTTTTGGGTTTGCTTGTCCTCACTGCAGCACCTCTGTTTCAATTGCTTCCTCATCTAAGTACCCAGATCACTTGAGCTATCATCAGTTATGTTAGTTCAATATCAGTATTTCTGAGAAAACAGTAATAAAATTCAACTTAAATAATGTGTTGTGTTTGCATACAGCAGCTTCTTTCAAGTGTTTGTGAGATAGCTTTAGCTGTGCCTCAGGAAAAAATGCCCATGATCAGACAACTTCAAGAGCCACCTCAGGGTAGGGAGGGTTTTCAGGGATAATACCTCCATCGTATGTGTCTTAGCTGGTTATACATGCCATGATTTGGACCAAGGGTGAGGGTGTGAGGATGTGCTACAACCAAGAGTTGCTGTTTCTGCCAAAGCATGCAACACGGGGAGCAGAGAATCAGGTGCTATGAGACTGCATGCTTGGCCTGCTATGGAGTGTTTTCACAGATAGACTTTGACTCACAGGAAGAGAATATTTTTCCCACGCTATCTTCTCAGCATGCCTCACTGTTATTTGGTCTTAACACAGGAAAAATATTTACCCTATGAAAGTACATGCAATACTTCAAATGACAAATACACATTTTATAAGCAACCTTTGGGAATCAGCCCTTCTTTAAGCTACATGATAAAACACGGCTGCAATAATTAGGGTTACCCCTGTGCCTTTAATTGAAACCAGACATGTGGCTGCAATGTAACTTTCACATCTGGAGTCTGAGCTTCTCCCAGGGCTGTATTTGAATGCAGGGGATTGCTTCAGATCATTAGAGGGAAATGAGTCAGTCATAAAATCAGTGTAAGAAGTTCAGTCATACTTTAAAACTAGGGAGTTTCCCTGTCCTTGAGAACACTGGTTTCTATATAAAAGTATGGAGCTCACTGTTATTACACAAATGTTAATATTTTAAAGCAGAGAAAAATGTCTGTCTTGTGGTCCTTAAATTGAAATATATTAGCAGTTTAGAAAGTTACTTATGTATTTGATTACAATAGGGAAAGATGGAAAGGGAGAGAACTTACTTTCTTCTCAGAAAACAAAGGCAATTATTCTCTTTATATCCTTGCTTGGTAGCTGTCTAAGGTTGCAGCAACGCATACCACAATCCATTTGACCTGGGGCACAAAGGAAACACTTGATGGTGTTTCTCTGTTAAAACACTTCATAAAGAAAAAGGTAGAAAGCTGAGAAATCTCCACATTATGGAAGGAGAGGTCTAGATTTTTATCTTGCCCTAAGATGATATACAGGACACTCACTGGGATGAGTTACAACACTGAATTTACATTTACTAAAATATTTGGACTATTAAAATAATAATTGATTGCTGTGGCTTATATTATTTTATCACAGCCACTTTACTACCTTGTACTTAGTTTGGAAATCACTGCAATTCCACTACATAGTTCAGGAAGTGCTGAACCGAAAGTATGCTGCAACTTAAAGAAATTTTTGAGCATACTTCATTTAGAAATAGCCCCAAACAGACCTACATCTGGCAGTAAGGACACTGGAATTGGGCTTGCACAGCACATAATGGCAACTAGTGCTTTGGAGAAAAAAGTGGTAAAACTACTCTAATAGGCTCTGGGGTGCAGATAGATCAGAACTGGGGAGGACATGTCAGAAAGACAAGTTGGAATTTGGAGGAACAAGCAGAAAAATTAATGGCTGACAAAGCATGTTTCTTTTGAGAACTACAGTAGAATTTGAGATTGCTGAATCTAATAGTTTGTTAGGTACCAGTCAGTTATTGTGACGCCCACTGACCAATATCATGTCTCATCCTTATCTACAGAGAGGATAACAACCTTTTCATCAGTTACTGCCTTTGCAAGTTACACATGGTATGGTTTTTAAATTATTCTTGTGTAATGACACAGTTATCCCAAGGTAGGTTAGCAAATGTATTTACTGTGTTAATAATGACCAAATTACTGGGAAAGCGTAAATGAGGCATCCTCAAGTTTTAGTTGATATGCTAGCCTCTGGGGAGATGCAGGAAAAATCTCACTCTTCCTGACAAAGGTGCATCTTTTCCAAGGCGTCCTCTACCTAAATCAACAACTGGCACTTTTCTGTTGGGTATGACTCACTACCACTTAGAAATCAGTAAACAGATTTGCCTATTTCCTCCATTTACTTATATCTTCTGCGCTCCAAAGCAGC
Source organism: Indicator indicator (assembly GCF_027791375.1). Lineage (NCBI taxonomy): Eukaryota > Metazoa > Chordata > Aves > Piciformes > Indicatoridae > Indicator > Indicator indicator. Next base: position 22,862,380 of record NC_072017.1, on the reverse strand, counting down.
AATGTGCAAATAAGTGCTTCAAAAGCATGTGCGCTTTGAGTGTGTTTAAGTTAACAGTGAAGTGGCCAAGGGACGCTTACTCAGTTGTACAAGATTTAATAAGATGAATAAGCACTTACGTTGATATCTTAAAATATTAACATGTATTGATGCAAGCTTGAGCAGTTTTCTCTGAGTATTTTGGAAGCCTTCTTAAAATCCTTGAAAACAGACAAATCATCAGGGCTTTGATTCTGTTGCTACACACAGCACTTGAAGTAGAATAAATAAAGTGTGGATATTGCACTTTGGATTAATAAAACAGAATGTCAGGATTTAGTTATCTTCCCTGTGTTTGTTGACAGGCACAACAGCTGAATCCACAATGAGCTGCTACTGGCAGGGTGATGGGGACTAACCTGTCTTGCCAGAAGCTGACTGGTTTTTGCCAGTGTGTAAAAGTAAAGTTCCTGCCTTGCTTTGTGCAGAGGCCCAGAGACTTGGTCTTTCCACAGAGACTGGAGCTGAGTGGGAATTACAAGCCTCCCGTCGACATGAAGGCATCACAGAAGTTAAGAGCTGCTTCTGTTGAGGCAATGGCTCCCAGAACACATTGAGCTGCTTTCTGCAAGTACTGCAATCACTCTTGTACTGGAGGATATTAGATTCAGTCAGTGCTATTTTCTGATTTCTGCAAAACAAACCTTTTATTTTTTTTAAATTAAATTAGTTTATGCTCAATATGCAGCAGTTCACCTAACAAAGTGGTATGATTAACAATAAAAAGTGACACTGTATTGTAAATAACCATATTCTGTCCTGCTCTGAGCAAAGGACCTGCCTTGTAATGAGAAAAAAGTATTTGACGGTGCCTTTAATTTTTGTGCCATGTCCATAAGCTAGGATTATAAATCACATTTAACTACTGTTAACAAGTGGAATTGCTTAGTTTTTATAAATGGCTGTGTTAATATTAGGGGGGTTTACTGTATGATTGATTCATTGCACTGTATTTCATGACACTGTCCAGGAAATGTTTTGGCAGAGGAAAATTTTCAGAAGAAACTAGTACAAATAAGCATACAGGAAGGCTTGTTTTTTATTGTTTGGCTGTAAGACGAATACAGATGTAAATATACAGTGAAATGTTTCCACAACGCGTTTTGAGCACTGTTAGGTTGTTCTGCTCCTGTGACTATACTATATAAAGTCATCTTCATTTTTCTGAGTGGCACAGTGCCATGTTGCATTCAGCCAGACGCTGAATAAATTGGTTGCTTGTAGTTCAATCTCACAGCAGGTTATTTAATTTTAATTTTCAGTTTGCTTCGCAAGGTAAATATGACATCAATTAATATGGCAGAGATGGAGAATTCATATTAAACACTGCTGCTCCTCTGGGATGAACTCTGTCAAAGCATGTCTGGAGAGGAATTAAACCCAGAAATTTCTCACGTTTCCTCATGTTTCTGATTTTTTTGCTATGGTCAGAAAATGTCTTTGCAATAGGAGGGCTGGTTTTCATCATTCTTGTAACGTCTGCAAATGTTTGACTTTACTTGTGATGTCTAGTTGAGGATGTCCTTGCTTACTGCAGGGGGGGGTTAGACTAGATGACCTTTGGAGGTCCCTTCCAGCCCGGACCATTCTATGATTCTATGTGTGAAATATTTTTTCTCATCTCTTTTAAAGGTCCATTACACTGCTGAAATTCCTTCTGTAAACTCTACACTGGTGACTCATTATCTTTCTCCTGTCAGACCTTTAAAACCACTGTCTAATTACCATTTGAGTGAGTCACAATAGCCTTTTTTTCCTGAACTTTAGTTATATTAAATGCAAGGTACACTCAGGATAGCAGATACAAACTTGATCTAAAAAGTTTTCATAGTGTTACTTTATAAATTTAAGATTTGTCTTTAAATTTAAGGCCCAGATTGAGCAAAGCACATGAGTCTATATGTAAAATCACTCAAAGCCATATTTTTTTAAATCCTTTGATACTCATGCATGTATATATTCATGTTACTATTTCTCTTAACAGTTTATTTCTGTGCACAGATCAGACTAACTACAGAAAAGGTAATTCTTTTCTGATTTTCTTATATTCTATAATGACTCCTGAATAAAATAACTTTTTATATATATGTAAAACAATGCTTACATTATAAATAACAGTATTCTGTATATTTATGTATTGAGACCATGGTTCTTGAAATTTTTCACTGCCTCACTGCTACATAGCAGTATTCAGCAATAAAAAATAAAAAATTACTGATGTCTGTGCAGTAGAAACAAATGAGTTTCTGTGTAAAAACTTAAATCAGACATATAGAATGTTATATAAACATTCTTCAGTCTCTTGTTCTTAGCATTGTGTTTATTGATTCTTAAAATAATACTTTAATAATTTTGATAGATGTCCCCTAGAAACTGGCTTGACACCATCATAATACAGCATACTTTAAAAGGCCCTTCTCTGCCAATTTTTTTTTTCCCAGCAGCAGGGCCAAGCAAAGTAGCTTCTGCCTGTTTCTCCTCTTATCCATGCTGCATCTGTAGCAATGCTCTGCTGTGCCATTCATTCCAGCTGTTTCAAAGGAAGCAGCTGATAACCTATATCAGGGAATTAGTTATTTTTAACCCTGGTACAGTTGCTGTGTGACCCTAAAAGCCCTTTGGGTGTCTCAGGGGCAGAAATAAGCAGTGTGGTGGATAGGCTGATTAAAGTTACAGTGCCTCTGAAAGAAATCGTTACTGTAGTGTATCTCTGGAGAGACAAATGTAACACTTCAGCTGCTTCCAGAGTTGCCAAAAGCTCTTAAGGATTACCTTATTAGAGCATTATATGGAGAGGATCTAATTCAGTGAGATACAGCCAAAGCCCTTAAGGGAAGAGCCTTTCTCAGATTAAGTCTAACCAAATAGATCTAATAAACAGGGAACAATTATTGAAACTAAGAATTCAGCCGTTTTTATTAATGTGTTGTTTGAAAGATATCACTTTCAAAAGCATAAAAATCCCTTGGTGTTTCCAAGTGAATTCACTTATGTGGTCAAATCCTCATTGTCGTTAGTTGTTGCCAGTCAGTGGCTTTTACATCAAGGGCTGACCTTTTGGTCTTGCGTGCTGTTCCAGAAGTGCAAGTACTAACTTTGGTCATACATCTGTCTTTTAAAAAAGGGATATCTTGGGTATTGATTAAACTCAGACTTAAGTATCTGTAACAAACCAGTTTCATTGTGTCATTTCAGGTAGATTTTAATAGCTGTTTACGAAGAATTAAAAAGATTTTCTCATTAGAATTCTGCTTTCTTCTCTGTCAGAATCGTCATCCATTAATGTGACCAAAGATATATCTGATGAAATGACTCCTCTGCCTTAGTCAAAAGAACTCCAATTCAGCCAAGAACTTAACCGTGCATGCAACTTTAATTACTTGAAGCATTGAAGTCAGTAGGGATTACATGATTAAAATGACACATGATCTTAAGTGCTTTCCTGAGCAAGGTCCTAGGAAAGCAAGCATTTTAATGCACATATGATAAAACTGGCACAGCACAAGAATTTAAAAGAAAAAAATTTTTTTTTCTTGTTTTGTAGGGGCACACAGGTGATTTCATAGGTTCCTGTGGTGATTTATAACTACCAATAATCTGCAGTGGTTGCCTTATCTACTCTCCTGGCATTTGCTGCTCTCACTAGTAAACAGAAGAGGACTATTAAACACAAAGCCAAGTACTCTTAATCTCAAGAGAGAGACTTTGTACAGTATGTTTTGTACAAAGCTGAAAGACTTGAAGATCACGGGTGAATGTCCTTTCTCCTTATTGACTCAAAGTCAGATTACTGAGGAACATGACAAGGACTGCACAGAAAACAGCTCTAGAGCAGCTCTGCCCATCTGCAAAGAAGTCCAGGAGAAAGATGCACAAGGAAACCTTCCACAAAGGAAAACAAGCAGAAGTAGAGTGTACCTCCACACATTAACTGAAAGTATCTGCAAACTAATCTTTCCTGAGGTAAATAGATACTGCATAATAATAATAATTTAATGATATTTGTTTACAAATATTAAAAAAGGGTTTTATACAAGTCTTTAGGTGTAAGAGTGTAGAAAATTGTTCTGATTTCAGAATTTGTGTTTTTATGTAGTTCTGCAATGTTTTAATCCTCTTCCATTCCTTCTGGACACAATTTTGCCACAATCAGTTTTGTGTGCTTTCACACCATCCATTCCACTGTATTTCCCTACATTTTTGCCTTCAGTTTGCAACTTTCCACTATTTTTAATTGTTACATTTAAATCAATGTATGTCTAGAGCAATATTTTTACATGGAGGTACAATTAAGAGAAACTCTGTCTCATTACCTAATTATGTAAATTATGTGCTGACTTCATTAATTCACTTAACTGAATCCATACTGCTAAGTACATTAGTCATTGTCACTAAAAATTTTTAAAATAGCTGTTTTCATCTGCTGTGATGCTAGCCTCCTGCCATACTGATTTAAAAACATTACTGTCTGTGTTTACCAGAAAGATATTCTAATGTCTCTGCTCAACTCAACTGTATAGTGCATGCACTGTTTACTGTCAGGTATAATGCATAAACTGTTTACTATCTCTGTAAAAATAATATGAAAAGTGAAGCTCTGTAACATTCAACACTTGGGCTTGCCTGAGATTCTTTGGAACACGTGAAAGAACTGACTGGTATATACTGGGATCGCCAACTCTGTCTACTCAATTAATAATATTCTATTATTTGAACATTTCAGTGTACCTCACTAAAAGTGCTGGAGTTTTGTTAAATCTATTCACAGACCGTTTTTCATGATTCTTCATCTACTGCCCTTCAGCTAAAACTCTGCCTGCTTTTTACCTCTGCTGCGTTTGCACAGAAGAAATTAGTCTCTTTAAACTATCTTTAAACATATAAAGGAAAATACTTTTAACTCAAGAATGAGCTGCAAAGCACCCTTTCTGGGATTTTTGATGCAATAACTGACATTTTTTCTCTTTAAAGCTGCCCATTACATAGCCACGATTGTCTGGTTCATCAGCTGGGCTTCGTAAAGCCAAGGATATTATGACCATGTGCCGCAGGAGCTAGTGAAGTTCAAGATTGTCACTGATATTTGCAATTATTCAAGTCATATTCATTGGAATGTTGTCTATATACAGTAATCTGTTCTCATTCTGATTTGAGATCAAGACTTAAGTGTCTTCCCAATCCTTGGAAGGGTTTTGCTTGTTTAAAAATGTTTTTAATTACTTAGATATTTTGTAGTGCTTTGCTTCAGCATCAGCAACTAACATCATCTTCTTTCCCATTGCAAACTCCAAACCAGGAGGCTGCATCATTACCCAGACTGATACATGAGCTCCTTATGAAAAGAGTGACTTAGGCATAGAAGTCCAGGACATAGTGCATCCAAAATAACTTTTGATTAAATCTGAGATCTAGTGTAGTTTGTGTGATTATTTTATTGGCTTCTTTGGGTTTTTACAGAAACACAGAGAATGTTGTTCGGTGATACACAATGAATTGGATGGTGTTCCACTTTATCAGTTTTTACAAAGATGCAATTTACATTTTGTTCATATACATGGTAGAATAGTTACTCAGTTTAGGTTTTTGCTTGGAAAACGTTTATGTTATGTTGCTTTTCTTTCACATGCTATTTTCTTCAGGTGTGCAAACTTCCCTACTGAAAATACAAAAATGAAAGATGCAGTAGGAAATGCTACTTTCTTCAGGGAATGAGAACCAAAGGAAAGCCAGACCACAGCAAGCCTCACAGACAAATTCTATCATGCAGAATATAACTGGCTTTTTCTGTTAGGAGAATATATTTTAAACTGAAAAGATTTCTTCCTACATTTTGCTTCCATGGTAAGGTGAGGTTTTTTTGAGGGAGGATATGTAATAATAGAAAGCTGGGTTTGTTACACGTATTTTTAGTAGCACTGCTTTGTTGCCATCTGACAACTTGGAGGTAAAGCACATCACTGTATTTAAAATGCACAACCATTGGCACACATGAACTAAGGGACATAATTACAGTAGTAGTGGACCTGAAGACCTCAACATAATCTAAACCCCAAACACACAAAAGACATGCTGTTTCTAACAAATGTACCATACTGGAAAAGTAATTATTCTCTGTATAAAGATGTTATGATTAAATTTTCAGCAATGACATTTTAATCAACATAAGTTTTTTTCTTCCCCAGTTTGAAAGGCTAAATCTTGCACTTCAAAGAACACTGGCAAAACATAGAATAAAAGATACCAGGTATGTGTAATGTGTTTGCAACTAAATTTACTGCAAAAAAACGTTTTGCAGGTGAGTGGTGACTGGAAATCAGGACTTCTGAAATCTATTTTAAATTACCTTATCAAACACACAAGTGTTTTTGAGGAACTTGGAGATTGTTCAGGCACACGTGGAAAGGTAGATATGATTGTATTTGGAGCTAGCTCAATGCTTCCGAGATCCCAGGAAAAGAATTTTAAATCCAAACAATGAGTATTATATGAAGAAATTTGGCTTCTGTTACAGAGAACAATCATATGCTACAGATCTTGACATACATGTTTTCACTGGTCTCACTTGGCTTCAGGTTTTGTTTTTGAGGAACACAGCTCGATTTTTAGCACTCCTTAGTACTAATCCAATATTAATCATCTGAGCCTTGTACAGAGTGAGAATTTCTTAGCATCTCATACATTGAGGACTCAATTTATTAAATACATCTGAAACAATAAGCTCCTCAGTTTAAATTTTGTTTCAGAAGTGGAGGGAAAAACCTGAAGTTGGAAACTACACTGTTGCTAACCATGATAAGAGAAAATAACTACAATGTGTCTTTTAAATTATACTTAGTATTTTCAGAGTCCTTTACATGCATTGACTGAAACAAAGATAGCTGGTCAGATGTGCATTGCACTTGCTGATTGGCTTATTGATACAAATATTTATCTATCTTTAGTAATGTATTGCTTCCTGCAAATGTAAAACACATCTAAATGTCTGTATCGCTTTTGCATATAAATTTCTGTAAGATATATAAAACCCAGGACTGTTGCAACATAAGAGTTTTAAATCAATGACAGTCTACAGCATTTGGCCTCAACCCATATTCCAAGCTTAGACCACTAAAACTTTAAATTACCACAAATGCACAGAATAATCTAATATTTTACGAAGATCCATTTTGAATTAAGTAAAAACTGCCTATTTGATCAGCAAAACTTGGCCTGTACACATTAAAGACAGAATGGATAACTTCTGTTACTGCTACATTCTATTTTTTTCTACATTTATCTTAATTTTTCAGGATTTTAATTTATATTTTTATGCTCTTTACAGAAAAACTGGGGATAGAGAAGATTTTGAAAAAATAATCAGTGATCATGCTAATGCAGCAGGTAATGTAAGTTTGTTTAATAACAGATAAATATGTTAAAACCAAATTATATATGTTATATATATTCATATATATATATTTAATATATGTATATATGTTAAAAAGTCTGGTTACTAAGAAGTAATTTCCTCCATATAAGGGCTGCAATGGTGCTGACAAGACAGAGGCTAAAGACAAAGGCTAAACTGTGATCTTTGCAACTAACAGTTCAGAGTGTCAAAATTTGAGTTAAAGAGACTAGATTCTTGAGTTTGAGCTGTCATAGAATCATCCACCCCTTAGAGAGAGTTGTAACATGCATGCAGTAATAAGTTACAGTTTTATACTCCTGAAAGATTGTTTGATCCTATTAATCTTCTGAAGACCTGTAGTCTGTCGGAAGAGAACTGCTGTAATGTGTAATACAGAACTGTCTGGCTACATCTGTAATAGTCTATTAACATTTCTAGGAACTGAAACATAGTACACTTAAACTGTTAAAGCTGGTCTTGACACACAATTGGCCTGTGACAGATAACACTTTTCCAAATCATTCCCAGTACCAGTTGGGGAGCTGGAATATTCCCAACAGTCTGTCTGCTTGCCGTTATCCTGTTAAATTTACTATCAAAGATGTGACTGTTCTGTGCCAGCTGGCCTCAGTACCCCAGAATATTCCTACAGTCATTTAATTTATTGGATCAGGCATAGTACTTACATCTGTTCTTACTTTGTATTCTTATTTTAAGTTTTTAAATTATTTTAGTTGGGTTAAATCCCATGCCAAAATGTACATTCATTTTGTCTGCATCTCTACAAGGAACACTGAGCCTTGGATCTTTCCAAACTACAATCTACCGCCTGCCTGTTTTACAGGTAACAAGAGTTTGTCTTTGGTTACAGCAGGACTCCTACATGAGAGGGCCTTCAGGTGTCAGAATTGGATCAGGGAAGCATATGGCTAGTTTGATTTCATCTAGGCTGAAAAGTAGTGGAGGTTTGTCTGAAACTGAGCATTATGAGTGCAGTTCTGACTAAAATGTGGTTCTATGCAGGTATTCCCGTGGAGACTCTTCGGGAATCTCTTGGTGAAGAGCTGTTCAAAATATGCTATGAAGAGGATGAACATATATTAGGAGTTATTGGAGGAACCCTTAAAGACTTCTTGAACAGTTTCACTACTCTGCTGAAGCAAAGTGGCCACAGCCAAGAAGCAGTAAAAAAGGACAGACTTGAAGAGGCCTCCATATTATGCCTCGAGAAAGATCAGGACTTCTTAAATGTGTATTATTTCTTTCCTAAGAAAATCACAAGTCTTATTCTATCTGGGATTATTAAAGCAGCAGCTCACATTTTGTATGAAACTGAGGTGGAAGTGATGCTCATGCCTCCTTGTTTCCATAATGACTGCACTGAGTTTGCAAATCAGCCTTATTTGCTATACTCCATACAAGTCAAAACTGCAAAACCTTCCTTATCTCCATGTAAACCACAGTCTTCACTTGTGATTCCTGCCTCTGTGTTCTGTAAGACTTTCCCATTTCATTTTATGTTTGACAAGGATATGTCAGTTCTTCAAATTGGAAATGGGATAAGAAGACTTCTGACCAGAAGAGAATTTCAAGCTAAGTCAAATTTTGAAGAGTATTTTGAAATTCTTACCCCCAAAGTAAGCTGCACTTTTAGTGGAATAATGACAATGCTAAATATGCAGTTTACTGTACGAGTCAGAAGATGGGATAGTACTGATATGAAATCATCATCCATGGTAAGAGACTTTTTATGCTTCTGTGAGGAATTTATTTTCTTCAGACAGAGTTAAAATAGCCACAAAACATGGTGTACTTGGCATTGTCTACCTCCCAATATCTAATACAACTGAATAATAATCATTTATTGAGGGCAATCTAACGCAGTTCAGATTCTGAAGCAAATATTCAGTCAAAACTCTGCTTTAGCTCTTTTACATAGGTAAAATCTGTTAACTTGATTTTATAAAAAAAAAAAGTGTTGAAGTACTGAGATAAACTCAGTAAATTGAGATAAGCCAATTTACATGCCATATGACATGCCATATTTCTGAGAATAAGGGAACTTTCAGCAGAAAGACATTGGCAGGGAAAGTTTTACCAAAGTATTCCTCAGTCATCTGGAAGCAACAGCTCCAGGATTTGGAGAAAGTAGACATTTCCTGGGCTCATTTAGCCTTGGTGTCTTTGATATTTTGTTATCTTTGATATTCTGATGTTTTCACCAGATACAATCACCAGAGGTCCCACTTAGTATGGATTGATGGGATTACTTAGTATTTTTTTGCCAAAGCTGGGTCTGTGGCAAATGACCTGGGAAAGTAAAAAACATTGAATATTCAGTGACTATTTTTATTCGTCACTGGCCCCAGTGGAATTCCAGATTATATGCATCTGAGGCACTCTAGGATGGATTACCAGTTCAGACTCAACATTCCAAGAACTCAGATGAAGAACAGTAATAAAGATTTCACCTAATTATTAATGAAGTGAGAAAAATATAGCACTGATCAGGTACTTCATTTCAGATCTTTCTCTGCATTAGACAACAGTTTAATAATTATAAGAGGTAGCAAACTCTGCTTTCCATTTGCATGTATTTATTTATGCAAAAGTCTACCGGCAAGTAACAGATTTTTCTTTAAAAAATGGGTTTTCAAAGCAATGTTAAGCAGCACCTTGCATATTACTCAACTGAATAAAAAAAGGGACATAAAAGCATTTCACACAAAATATTTTGATTCTTTACATGATTAAAGTGGAATAATTCTTCTATTTATGTCTTTAATCTTAAATTACAATGAATATTGAACATCCTGTGATAAAACTGAAGCAGATTTTCTCATTTTGTCTTGCAGAGAAAGTGGTGCAGGAAACAAACACTATTAGCAGAAATGCATAGGCCACTGTAGTCAGTAACAGTAGACAAAAATGCACAAAAATCTTATTTAGTTTTTCTCTTTCCTAAGTTAAAACTGATACTGATACTCAAACATACTTAGGTGTTTATTCTTAAGCTGTGGTGTAACTTTTGCACCAGAAGGCTCAAGGAAAATAAATGTATTTGATGACTCTATGGTTTAGCACCCTATGTTTTCTCTGTAAGGACTATGTAAGGACTTTGGACCAGTCTGATTTTCATACATTTCAGCAAAATGTTTTACCTCTAGAAAATCTTGCTTCTAAGTATGATTTTCCTGAATTCTTGCTTCTTTAACTGTTTCAGGTAATGGATCTTAAAGGCCAAATGATCTATATTTTTGAATCCAGTGCCATACTATTCTTGGGATCTCCCTGTGTGGATAGACTAGAAGATTTTACTGGACGTGGATTGTACCTCTCAGATATTCCCATTCACAATGCACTGAGAGATGTTGTTCTGATAGGAGAGCAGGCTAGAGCTCAGGATGGACTGAAGAAGAGGTTAGGAAAGCTAAAAGCAACCCTTGAGCAGGCCCACCAAGCACTTGAAGAAGAAAAGAAGAAGACTGTAGATCTCCTGTTTTCAATTTTTCCTGGAGAGGTTGCTCAGCAGCTGTGGCAGGGACAGGTTGTGCAAGCCAAGAAATTTAATAATGTCACAATGCTTTTCTCTGACATCGTTGGATTCACTGCCATCTGTTCCCAGTGCTCACCTATGCAAGTTATCACCATGCTTAATGAGCTCTATACTCGCTTTGATTACCAATGTGGAGAGCTAGATGTCTACAAGGTACACAATTTATTTCATTTCTGTGGGGTTCTGGGGCAGGAAATGAAATGAAGACAAAATGGATAGCAAATAATAGAAGTCCAAAAAATATTTTGCCCTAAACCTTCATTCTAAGGAAGACATATTAAGATAAATCACAAAAGAAACAAATAATAAACCCAAAACAAAATAAAACAAACAACCAAAACATAAAACCCAAAATCAAAACAAAACAAAACAAACCCACAGAAGAAAATCAACAGAATCAGCCATTCATACAGCCACGGGAGAAACCCATTAATTTCAATGACAGTGCAATGAATCTGGAATAAATAGGTGTTTAATGTAACTAAGGGTGCCTGGCAGCAGGCAAGCAAGGAAAAGTATTTTAACATCATGCCCAGCGATAAATACACGTTGTACAATTTTTCCTTTTGAATGATGCTGCAGGATTTGCCCAGCTCTTAAATAATTTAGCATAACAAATAAGACTGAGTCAATATGTAGGTAGAATTCATACAAAAGCCACAGGCTATTCTTTAATATGTCAAACAATCTAACAGTAAGGAACAATGTGCCTGTTTCAGGTTGAGACTATTGGAGATGCCTACTGTGTTGCTGGAGGTTTACACAAAGAAAGTGAAACCCACGCTGTTCAAATAGCATTGATGGCCCTGAAGATGATGGAACTGTCAGATGAGGTGGTGTCTCCCCATGGAGAGCCTATCAAGGTCATATATTTTATTGTATTTTATGTGGTTAAAGTGGGCAATTTTTAGTTGCTTTTGGGGTTTTTGTCTCAAGGAAATTTCACAGCATTGCATTAACTCAGACCAAAATTGGGGAATCAAGTGTGTGTGACTGGAGAAACTGGCATTTTTTGTTCTGTGAGAGTTTTGTGGAGAGGTAAAGATGAAACAGAAATCTGAAAATCAACCCAAAAGACTTTAATGCAGTGAAATCAATAGGTGCCTGCTGACATGCTGCAGTTTTTGTTTCAGTATCAGTGGCATGGAATATTGTGTTACTGTTTTCTAACTAGGAGAATAATACTCTCTCAAAATTAGATCAAATAGTATCTAAGCCTTTTGAGGTAGCAGGTATATATATGAATCATCAAAGACATGTTCTAAGTGTAGCAATCCACACATCTTTAAAGGATTCTGTTGCAGTTCTTGTTTTACAGTCTGATACTGAACCACTACCATAAGATAATGGTGTTAATGCTGTTAGATTCAGTGGTAGTTACATCTGTGACTTCCTTTCAATGAAGACATACATACATACTGAAGTTTTCGTGTAGGTTTACTGCTCACTGCAAAAAAACCCAGAAAGGCCTTTGTGTGTGACAAATGATATGCACCTTCTATTAAGTTCAAATGCCCGTCGGTGGTATCCCATTATTTTTAATATGGGTGTCTCAGTTTATTGTCTTTCATTTGTTCATTTTAACATTTATCTGTTTATTGATTCATTTAGAAAACTTCAAGCTTCTTTGATTTTAGATTAAGGGATATTTGTATTCTAAGACAAAGAAAATGGTAATGAGAGGATTACAGGTTCCACATTTATCACAGGGAACAGCAGTATTATATTTTAAATAAATGTTGTGCTTTTTGTATTTCACAATATCAAATTATGCTTAAATGATCTGGAAACATCTTGACAATATTATAACGTGTTTATAATTTCCACACAAATGCTACCTCTATAAATTTGAATGAGAAGTGTTATTATGTGTTTTAAAGTAATTTTAAAATAGATAAAATTGCATAATTACCTACTTGAAGCTTCTTGGAAGAAAACTTGAACATTTTTGTTTTTAATGAAAGCATGCATCTATTTTAATAAAATATTTTACAAAAGCATTGGCTGTTTTGCAAAGCAAGAGATATGACACACTATCAATTTATATACCAGATGTCAAATGCATGACTGTAAATGGCTTACGTTAAATCAGGCTTGTTTATTGGTGTGTGTATTTCAGCCATCTTTGCTATGTGGGTGGATTTTGCTTTTGTTGCAGGCTTTTTTGCTTTTCTGCTCAAAATTAGAAATTGTGACTTCTTCATGATATGACATTCTCTTGATACGTAAAGAGTAGCACCCAGAGTAGACATGCAAGCTTCCCAACATCATGCCGTTATTGTGTCAGAGGGCTATTCTGAAGAAAGCACATTTACAGATGTATAATGCACATAAGAAAAAGCAGACATCTCAAGAAAAAAAAAGAAAAAACACCAAAAGCAGCACCAGCTCTGGAAAACTCAAAAATTTGAGTGTGAGTTACAAAGAAAATGTTTCAGCTGCTTTATAATTCGATTATCAAAGTTTATTTGTAGTAAGGATTACTTACTATGAATGCAAAGCAAGGTAAGCTTCACCTAGTTTCCACAAGCAGTGATGATCAGAATACAGACATTTTAAGGAGATTGTACTGATTCAATTTATATTAGCTACTCAATTTTATTTTTATTTTTTAATAAAGGATGAATTTCTATAACTGAATGTAAGCATTTTATTTTACCTAATAACGCTGTTTTCTGTCTTTTATTTATAAAAGATGCGGATTGGCCTTCATTCTGGATCTGTCTTTGCTGGAGTTGTTGGGGTTAAAATGCCTCGCTATTGCCTTTTTGGTAATAATGTAACCCTTGCCAATAAGTTTGAATCCTGCAGCATACCTACAAAAATAAATGTCAGCCCAACAACTTACAGGTACAGTGTTTCATATTTCATATGAAGTAGTTACTGTAATAGCTCATTATCTACCTGTTCTTTGTTGTGGGTTTTGGTTTTGGTTTGTTGTTTGTTTTTTTTTTTTTTCTCTGAAGTACTGCCGTTTATTTTCCTCTTTCTCTTTTTATTTGACTGCTCATGAAAGCACCATGGTTATTTTTAGTCAGAATGCAACTAGCACCAGAAAGAAAAAAGGTGAAATAGAACACCAGATATTTATTTTTCAGATGCTACATTTTAAATAAATGGACTGTCTGGGCCAATTTTGCTCCTTCCCCTGCAGCTGTGTACCTCTTGCTGTTTTGCTTTTTTCTTCCCTCATATAGGTAGCTTCTCTTTGAGCTATGTGACTTTCCAGTGTGAAGTGGCTTCCCAACTGGTTACAGGTGCCCTTGAAAATAAGAAAATAGTGGAAGAATTCTCCTTTGTTTAGAGAATATGAATGAAAAGGTTGCAATGAATCAACCATGCCAGTGTTAGTTTATACAGGTCTTGATCCCAACTCAGTTTAAAACTTTTAGTATGGAACTTAGACTGTACTATTTATTCACTCAAATCAGACATTTTTAGTATTGTGTGCTATGTGATTATGCAGGCAGCTAGCAGGCTGTCCTATGGGAAATACAGCATCTTTCCTTTGTACTCTGAACCTAATACTCTCTTTGTATATTCTCTTTAACTGTACTTAAAAATCACCTTGCAACATGTTCATGGGCAAGTGAAAGTGTCTTATCGGGGCCAGCCACCCATAGGGACAATAGGCCCCCCCCAAAAAAATAATAAAGATCTGCTTTGAATTTGATGGCAATAACAGTCTACATCTGAACTCCAAATCCAGGTCTAAATTTTATGCCACTGAGCAAATACTGTTTCTTCTGGAGTAGTCAAAAGTTGTGTGAGAATGAACTGTAGGGAGTGACACTAGTCTCTCACAAAGCAATATGGCTGGTTGGGTATAATAACCAGAAATGTGCCATGACTGTAGCCTGGACAGACAGTTGTTCCTGCTCAACTTGTGCCCACTGCTATGTAGCTGATAATGCCTTCTGGCAAGGTTCTGTGTCCAGTGTCAGAGAATTTGGCATGGAATCCTGACATCCCCTGCAGCATTTGCTGTGTGATTTATAGAGTGCTAAACTTTAGATTATCTCATATAGGTGATTTAGATAAAGGTAGCACAGATTTTGGGGCACACAGTAAGTAACCTTTCCATGCACTCTAAATAAATAAAGAGACACCATCACCAGTGCTTATGTATGTTACAAGAACAGTGCTGGCCAACAGTGATTTTTTTCTTCCATATCTATATGGAAAATCATTTTGAATGAAACTGACTACGGTATTTGCTTAAGCCTATTAGATACTTGGTCCACACAAGATTCACCTGTATCTTATGCATAAGTAGGTTTCTGCATGGCTGTGTATTCATCTCAGAAGAATATCTTAAATCAGTATATTGTTGAAAAAAGAGAATTAATTCTCTGGGTGTCTAGAAAATAGGGAATTTGGTTAAAGGGTAAACTATTATTATTGTTGTGGTGTGTTTATTTTTTTTCCTCTGAGTTAACCTTCATTTTGTTTTGTGCGTTTTTCTTTTTAATTGCCACACCAATTCTAAACATATATTGATAAGTTGTGCACCTTGCACAGCTCCCGTATACTGCAGTAATTGTTTGGAAGCTTGGATAGCAGTCATCATTATTTATCCCAACAGATTAGAAATCTGTGTTTCAAATACAGATGACCACTGGGTTAATGGATCTTTTTTGCTTTTAGTGAAAAAGCAAAATTATTAGAATTGGTAAGATCTGAATAGTTAATAAACTTTTCAATATTTCATTAGTTGAAATGTTAATTATGGTGCCAGTTTCATGTGCAAATCTGAGATAGCTTTCAGTACTAAATGATTTTTGAAAATACACCAAATAGCACCTACACGCAAAACACTGACTAGACAAAAAAAGAGAGGCCATACTCCTTCTTGCACTGGTGCACAGGTTAAGAGGTTATCGAGGTTACCAAATAAAGAGGTTTTTTTTTATATTGTAAGTTAGTAACATAAGTATTATATGGAATTCTGCCCTGGTGTACATGAAAAATTACTGAATGTCTGTGCTTATAGTAACAGTGACTGATTAATTTTTAATCAACACGATTCATTTTTGTTCTAGGTTGTTAAAGGAATATCCAGGTTTTGTGTTCACACCTCGCTCAAGAGAAGAGCTTCCACCAAATTTTCCAAGTGATATCCCTGGAATTTGCTATTTTCTGGATGCTTATATTCAAGGAACAAACTCACAGACTTGGTTTCAAAAGAGAGATTTGGGAGATGGCAATGCCAATTTTTTGGGTGAGGAAACAGGCATAGACTAAATTGTACACTCACAAGTGTATGGAATAAATTTAAAAATATTTCAATTTATTTGTATAAATGAAAAAGGATTTTAAAATACCTGAAACATGAAAGCACTTTAGGTTGATAACAATTGAAAGCCAGTATTAAAATTTCAGGAAGTATGTCACTGACTACTTTGTATTTTTCCTTTGCATAAGGAACATAGTCACTAAAATAATGTTGCAATGTCACTGTTGAAAATTCTACTAAAAACTATGTTTTCCCTGTGGTAATTTCTAAGTACTATGTAACAACTCTCTCAGTTCTCTCTGTGCTGAGAATTCTAGATGTATTATATATCCAGTGTGTCAGGAAATGTAACGTGCAAGTGATGCAGCCACATGCAGTGTTGTGAGCTGGTGCTTATTGATGACTATTAAAATATTTTCTTAGTGATTCCATGAGAAAATACACACTAAAATACTGTCACTGCTATCACATACTCCTTCCAGTGCATCATTTGGGCCCCATCCTAGAAGCTGCTGACCATCTTCTAACACTGACTGGAGCCAATGTGTTGAGGGCGCTCAGCATCTTTTGGATCAGGCTGCTAATTGTAGCTAATACACATATACATAGCAGGGTTTGCCGCTTACTGTTTCTTGAACTTTATTTTGTGTTAAAATAAATATAGATTAAACCACTGTATTATCACATACTGAAGTCTCTGTAATCATCAAACAGTATTTTAGTTCTTGGCGTTTTTAAAAATACTTTACAAAAATAATATCCACTTGCTATTACGTACTAAAGCAATAAATGTTTTCTTTCTGTTGTCATTTAAATTTGAAATGTTTTAAAAGAAGTGTAATAAAACATGTTTTGGAGTGTTTGCTTAGAAAGGAAATTCCAGTCAGACTGTATAAAGTGGAACAGAAGCACACTTTAAAGCTATGATCCTTACTCAAGGACAGCAATGTGGGTATGACACGTTATTGGAATGCCTATGGCACGCTCACTTTATAGTTGCCACGGGAATCTGCAGATGAACAGAAATGCTTTAAAACAGATGAACACATATACAAAGCACTAATATCACCACTGTACAAGCTTTTCAGTTGTGGATGGTAGAACAGGAATGGAGAACTCTCAAGGGTCTGCCTATAGAACTGGCAGAACAGTTAGTTATGAACCTGAGTTTAGGATTCTGCACAGAAATTTTGCTGTACTGCACAGTTTGTTTCAAATTGCAGGCTGGAGAACTGAACTTCTTACACACATACAAATTATTTCTAGTCATATTAAATATTATTAGTTATTCTCATCTCTTGATCTGGGTTTTGACATACCAAGCTACCTGAAACAAAATCAGGTTTTAATCTCTGATAATTACAGGGAGCCATTACATTAGACTAAGCTGCCATTCCATTAATTTTGTGAACTTGCCTGGTTCATTCTGAAACCGATACACTGTTTTATCCTACTGTTTTGCAATAGAACATGTACCATCAGAGCCTTGAGAAAAACCCGTATAAGGGACTAGCACTAAGAACATCGTAAAAGCATATTTTAATTAAGATTTTCCATAAGTAGCATCTGAGCAGAACTTGAAACATTGGATCTTGCTGTTGCCTGAGATCTCCTATGTCCATCCAAGATGCTTAGAAATAATTTTGTGACACAAAATGCAACTTGAAAGTCTCTCTGTATATTGCACATACACACACATCTCTCTATTGCACACACCATATATATGCTGCACACACACTAGCACACATCTTGTAACATCTTGTAACAGCAGTGTTCCAAGGAAACAAGAACTATGCAAATCTTGGTGACTGATCTTTATAATATTATTTTGGTTGGAAAGTTCTGTTCTACTGACATAAATACCCAGAGGCTAGTAGCAGTTCCATGTGGGTACTCTTGGATTTAGACTACTGATTCTTCAGTAAGTTCATGATGTTAAGTCACTAATAACTGAAGTCATTAGGAATCTACCCATCCCTGTCATTCATCTGCTGAATGTTAAAAAACAAATTGGCTTTTAAATAAAAATGAACTCTTTCTACACATTTAATGGGAAGGAGTATTGCTAGACTGGATTCCCAAAGCCAGACTTCACATAAATCCGTAATTCAGTAAGATGTTCATGGCAGTTCCTGATATCTTCCTAAGTGTATATCTGTAAAATAAAAAGTGCCCTAGGCCAAAGTTGTTATTACAGATCAAATTAATCTTCCAACATTACTTACATTACTCTCTATTTTTCAATGCACCCTAGGCTGCATTACCATATGGGATAGAGTTTCTGTAAAATTCCTTTTTATTTCACAAAGGGTTTATTTTTTTTTTCTGAAAAGTTGAAAACATTCCCTCAAAAAGTTCAAAACTTCATCCTTAGTTCAGAAGAGAATCCAGGTAAGGTGCTTAAGCGTACACATGAAGCAGTATGTGTGAATCTCAGTGAAGTAAATAGGATTTAGGCTTGTATTTAAGACAATGATCCAAGAAAGTGCTTTAAAATGTCCGGACTTGTTCTGCAAAAAGGCCCACAAGTCTATGTTTAGTTTTAAGCCTAACTGAAGGATTTACATCTCACTGAAGCTGCTCCTCTGTTTAAGTGTTTTGCTGAATGAGTATGTACTTAATAAGGGACAATTATTTTTAACTAATCTTTACACTTGAATTAAAGCCAATGGAAAAAAAAAAAGGAGTCAGAAAGCCAATAAGCACATTGTTGAGATAAAAAGAGGGCAGTTTAGCTGCTGTAATATTAGGAGATTTTGCAAGGAAATAAATCAGCTGTTTTTAAGCTGATGTCTTGCATAGTATTGTGTTGTATGATATCATGAAGTCTTCAGAGACTGTGCAATGCTATTTATATAAATATAGAAATACCTTAGTATTATATAAAGACTTTTGTTATGTGAATTTTTATTTTACTAGTTCATTAAGATTCTGTAAGACTTTTGTTATGTGAATTTTTATTTTACTAGTTCATTAAGATTCTGTGGGACTGATTCCTGTTCACATTTACACTCTGATGGAAGACACGTATTTATCACAGTGCACTTTCTTTTCCGAAGAGGTATAAATGACCCTTGAAATAAATGAAAAGTAAGTCCTTTGAATCTTAACAGTGACATGGCTACAGTGAAAGCTGTAGCCAAAGAATTCAACTTATTTTGCTTCATTCACTCAAAACCTGGTAAGATTTCAGGGATATGTTGGGAAAAAATTCTCATTGCTGGTGTCAGAGGAAGTGCAATTAGCGTGGAGCTGATGTTTTCTTTCTCTCTGAACTGCTATGTAAAACCAAAGCAAAACAAACACTGAAAGTGACAAAACAGTGATGTGTGCACTGGAGCACACTAGAGCCCCTGGACAGATCAACTTTTTCCTGGGAAATCCTGCAAAGGAAGAATTCAGACCTCTCCCAAACCCAGTTTATTTCTCCCATCATTTTCTTCTGCATTCTCTGAAGAACACCAGATAGTACAGGATGCAAAATCTGTACTTTCAGCTGAAAGCCATCAGAATTAAGAGGAATTTCTCTTGAATCTTGGCAAGAAGACTCTTTTTCTACCCCACCCATCCTATAACCCAGCAGGCCACTTTAACTGCTACCATTTTTTTATGCCTACTTATTGTTCTGCAAAAGCAGTGGAAGGGAAGGCTTTGTTTCCTGCAACAGCAATAATTTTGGTGGCTATTTGCCATATAGCATACAAGGGACTGTGTTGCTTTCAAAGCCCTGCTCCAGTTTATCAGAAGTCAGCACTAACAGGAAGCAAATTTCACTTTGTTGCTGTTTCTCAAATGAAAGCTAGAACTTCTTGTTTTACCTCGAAAGTCTACAAGATGTGTGCCACGAGTCTTCAGAGGCCTCTAAAAACTGATAGTATGGCTGCTCACAACTTCACAGGAAGGAAAAAAAGTCAGATACAGGACTTTTTTTTTTTTTTTAATTCCCCAGTCCTGTTTGCATGAGTTTACTGGCAGGTCTTTTCTGCGGTACAAAGGGAGAGAGTAAGTCACTGTCTTATGTTACTCAGCATTGCTTTGATACTGAAGCACAAAGGTGGGAGACAATCAATGGTTCTGGAATGCCTACTGTATCCAGATGCAAAGGTTTAAATATATTGTACTCGTCTGGGCACAAACAGTAGGATCTGAATGTTAAGTATGCAGTCAGCCCAGAACACCAAGCTGGAGAACCAGTCAAACAAATAAATGGTGAAAGAATCCAAAACAAAGTAAACAACCATATAAAGTCATGCATCTCATCTGCTTCAGTAGATTTTTGATGTTGACAGTAAAGCGAGCCAGTGGTTTCCCAGTATAAATGGAAAATAGGACATTGGCTTTGCAGCCCCATTAAAAGGCCTCCTTTGAAGATCTGTGCTGAAATTGTTTCCCATCTTCTGAGCAGTATAACGTTTCAATTTCACCATCAAATGCCATGTTTATCCTGCACCCAGAGCATGTAATGAGAAATAAACTAGGGGAGTAAATGCAGTAACACCTAAGGATATGAAAAGGCAGGTTAAGGCATAGATACACTTCCATCTTCAAATTTTTTTTTTCACCTCAAACAAAATCTGACAAAGAAATACTGAAAGGGCAAAAATGTTCCCAGGCGCTTTGAACATGCTCCCAGGAGTTTGTGAAAATTAAGAGGGGTCTTTCCACTGATTGCAGAAGGTGTTAGGGGAAATTTGGAGATACAATAGTTTGCTCTGCATTGCTACGATTACACTCTTGGAGGAGAATGCAACAGGGCCCACGGAGTTTCTAAAATCTGTGCAGGTTATGGAATTGCAGAACAGCATTGACATACTGACAGTTGTTTCAGTCATAGGTTGTCAAGACCAGTATTGGAAAATGGATGTAATATTGTGAAATGGTGTATAGTGGTGCAGTAGATAAAATGAATCTTGATGAAGTGAGCATATTTCTGCACCTGAGAAGCAGTATTATGACAATCCAACATGTCAGGCCTCAAAACATTATGATTTCAAAGAGATAACTAGAAAACACCCATATTTCAGTTTGATGCCAGTAAAATAATTCCATCTTCAGTAAGTGAAATCCAACAATGCCACACAAGGCAGCATTTTTATTCAGGATTACAGTAACAATATAAATTGTAAGAGCAAAGTCCAAAGTAAAAAACCAGAACTTATTAAAATACTTTCTTTGTTTTATAGTGCTTATGTATTAACACAAAACATACTGAAATGAATGTAGATGTTATTGGCCAGCTAGTGGACTTCCCGAAGTTACTGTCTCAGCAACTGCCTTTTCATACAGTATAAAAGGTACAGCATATGCTAACCTCCTGCTTTTATGGATCTCAACAAAAATTTCCAGGTGAAGTCTGCATCTTAAATCAGGAAAACTAGGTTATGCCACAACTTTAAAAGTACAGCAGTTGTTTTCCTCCTGTAATCACTGACTGCAGCTCTTGGCTTTCTAATGGCCAGCACAGGAAGCTCCCAAGAAATATTTTCATTGGGACACAAAGTGAAGAAGTTGCCATGTAGGATTACAATTACAGAGACATTTTCTAAGAAACACCTTTCACATCACCATTCCACCCCACAAATTGCAAATGGATCCTACCAAGCCTGACACAAATCACAAGAAAGGCAATGTCACAGCTGTCTAAAGCAATTTCAACCTTTGCAGATACCAGCATTTTGAAAAAGAGTTACTTAGGTACCCAAATTTGCCAGGATAATCTACTCCCTGAAAATCATATCCAAAAAGAATCTTACATAATCTTTCTATCATTTTATGAACATGAGAGTTTACCCCATATACAGACTGGGCAAGTGGATTCCCTTGAAACTTAGGAAGAATGGAGATGTTAAAACTGATTCTCAGTCCAGTCTTCTTCTTTCTTGCCCAGGACATGCTGTCAGGACTTCCTTGACATTTTGTATACTTAAAATTATTTTATAGATGTAGGAAGACAGTACAACATTAGAGGATAAGACTCCAGGTGTTGTCTTAGATCTTCCAGTAGTGTAGATTCACTACCACCAGTGGGCACACAAAGATTACAAAAGGTGTGTAACAACATTTCTATTGTAGAAATGTTTTCCCATTTTCCCAAAATTTCCTTCTTAACAAATAGGAAAAGCAGATGGTAAGATGATGTGCTCAGCTCTCAGTTAACTGGTGACAAGCTATAGGGAAATAGAGCATTTTGCAAGGTTACAACAACTTACATAATCTCTGTTGCCAGTTTCCTGGAGACTGAAGAGATTCTTAGAGATTTGCATCTCTTCAGTTCTTGGCTGGTTTTCTACACATATCTGAAACCTGTGGTGGTTTTTTTTTGGTTTGTTTGTTTTGTTGGGGGTTTTTTGTTTGGTTGGGGTTTTTTTTTATTGTTTGTTTTTTGTTTTTCTTCTAATTTTTTCCCTCCATTCAAAATTAGTATATTATTTATTACTTTTAACAGATTATATCGAAAATTTTGCTCTTGGTCATCCTTTAAAAAACCCAGAATCATTTTCCCCAGTAGATCTGGAAGTGTTAAATTGACTAGAATTCTTTGCTATGCCTATGTGTATAAAATAAAAGCAGGGTTTCCCTCTACTGTTCTTGGAATGCCTACAGAGAGGACTTTGACAAATTTCCAATGGCTATCCACCTATAAATTGTCTTCACACTTACTAGAAGTTTTAACAGATCTTAACACAGATTCAAAAGTTCACCAAGTAATAGATGAGATTTCAAAAGATTTTATATGCCAGTTGTAACTTACATGGAAGTTCCAACACACATACTACAGCTTTGTTTTTAAAAAACATTTTTCATTATGTACATGAACAGATCAAATTTTAAACTTATTTTGCACCACCATACTAAGATCCGAATCCATCTGCATTGAATACCATCTATGGCTCTACTTCATGTAGCATCAGTCTGCAACAATAGTATCACATAAAGTATTCATCCCATAATCTTCCTGGATAATGTTAGTATCTCTTCAGTATATTTTTATTCTTTAAAATAAAACAAATAATCAGTAGTCTCCTTAG
This sequence comes from Indicator indicator, assembly GCF_027791375.1. Classification (NCBI taxonomy): domain Eukaryota; kingdom Metazoa; phylum Chordata; class Aves; order Piciformes; family Indicatoridae; genus Indicator; species Indicator indicator. The sequence goes on along the minus strand of NC_072017.1, from coordinate 22,839,131 downwards.
AATTTTTATTTCATACACTGAGGCCAGGTCTTTAGATGGTACAAAGGGCTCTAAACTGAATGGGTTTTTCAAGTGCTGCTCTTTTCGTGGTAGGTACGTAACATATATGCCATGTCTGAATTGGTTTTGGCATGTTGTCAGCAGTCCTCTGCTCACAAACTCCTGTCCTAAGAGTCGTATCTTACTCAGAGAACCCTTTAAGAATCCACAGGTAACAGGTTAATGACACAATGCTGTCTTTATTCACATTGGCTGTTGACGAAGACTCAGCAACACACCGAAAAGAAACCTTACTAATTGCATTCATTGTGAGGCCTTTAACTTCACCAGGCTTTGAAAAGTGAAGGCACAGAAACATAAAAGTCTGCAGTCATTTTGCCCCTCAGATTTTTCACTTTATAGTGAGCATTACCTTTCTGAAAGCTAAGTGGTTGCATTTGATGTTAAACAACTGGGGAAGCCTTTCTGTTCCTGAGAGGGTAACCGCGGCCACGGGTACTGCCGCCAGCGTTACCGCCCTGCATACACCTACTCAAACCGCTAGGAACCTGCAAGGCTTCTGGCTCAGTGTCAGGCCAGTTCCAACGACTCTAGCTGGAGACAAGCATTTGGAAAATACTTTCTGATGCGAAAGAAACTGTACGACAGACGTCCCTAATGTTCCCTGCTGAGGCGACCAAGGGGGTGAATGAAAGCGAACGATGTAATAATTTCCCAGGCCTGCCTCTCTTTCTCTCTCCCACACACGCGGCTTGGGGCCACAGCAAACACCGCTACTGCAGCACCTGAGGCGAAGTAAGAGGCCGAGACGCAGACCCTTCCAGCTCCCAGCGGAGCCAATTCCCCCTACTCCCGCCGCTCCCACGCATCCAGCCCCCGCCGCACCGCCGTGTTGCCTACCATTCGCAGTACTGCCTCCGCCTCTGATTGCACGACAGCACAGAAGCCGCGCCTGCCATTGGATACTAGAGTAGCGGCCGCTCTCGCCATTGGCTATTGGCGGGCGCCACTCGGGGCGGTGGCGCCCGGCGAGGCGGTGGGGCGATCGGGACCGATCTTCTGCTTCGCGGCGGCGGTGACGGCACCATGGTGAGCTCCGCCGGGCCACCTTCTCTGCCTGGGAGACTGAGGCTGACGGAGGATGTCTGGTCTGGCCGGGCCCATGGCGGGAGGGAAGAGGCTTGGGAAGAGAGAACCGTGAGGGGAGCCGGGCCCAGCCCTTTGTTTTGGGGGGAAATGGGGATGGTGGTGGTGTTCGGGAGGTTGCTTCCTGCCGGGGTGACCGGCACAGGGATGGGATGGGATGCCGCGGGGCGGTGGAAGGGGCTCGCTCTCTCAGTGCCTAATCGTGCCGCCGCTTCGCTCTGCTCCCCAGTACGGCTTCGTCAATCACGCCCTGGAGCTGCTCGTCATCCGCAACTACGGCCCCGCCGTCTGGGAGGACATCAAGTAAGTGCGTGTGTGTGCGTCTGCGTGTCCCTCCGCCCCGTCACGGGGGCCGGGCCCGGCCCGGGGCTGGAGCCGCTGCCTGCCCGGCTGGTACCGGACAGGGCGGCCACGGCCCGGCGCGCTTGCCGCTCGCGCGGCTTTCCGGTACTGGCAGGTCTGTGTAAACCTCTGTGGTCTGGCAACGGTGCCCAGGAGATGGCTGTCATCCGTGACAAGACCAGCACCGTTCTTAACGGGGTTCCTCCCGCATGGGGCCTTTCTTAACCCCGTAAAGACCCGCCTTGTGGCCTCTTACTGACCTCCAGGAGCCGCGGCGGAGATGGCATTGACCCCTGCTCTTCCCTCGGTTGTACGAAGTACATGGGCGCAGTAACACGCAGGCAAAACGTCCCAGAAACCACAGAAGTGCTTCCTTGAGCCAGACCACCAGATAACCGTCCAGCAGTTACATGTCTTTGCATTCCTGAAGGAGCTGAAAGACATTTTTTTAAGTAGTAAACTCAACGTAAAACAATGGTGAGATTTTGATAATATCCTCAGATTAGAATTAAAAGAAAGTCACTCCTGTAGAGAAATACACACAAGAATCATTTTTCTTCTTCTCTTGAACCTTGATTTCTTGTGTCCATCCCTTTTCTTGTCAGGCAGTATAGCATTTTTCCGAAGAGATGACTGTCTTCACTTCAACCTTTTGATAAATGGTGAGGTTGCACAAAATGTTTGAAATGGGTAGTGCAAAAGAAATTCTATTTACCATAAATGTGGGGAAACCTACAAGCAATATCTTTAAAAAGACACAAATGTTTACAAAGTTGTAAGCTTGCTTTGTAAGACTTCAGGTAACTGTAGTTAGAAGAATGGGTTTTATGTTCTCTTGATACCATATGCTTTAAGGGATGATGCTAAAGAGATCATCCAACTTGGAGAAAGTGATCTTATTTCAACAGGATATCTTACATACTTCTCTCTCCCATTTATTTTGGGACAATTTTAATATGTCAATAGCTGTTGTCCTCGTGTATTTTTTTTAATTAAAGGACTGCTCTTGAGAATAAAAATTTTGTGACCATGAAACTTTGTTTCATTAATCCATTCGTTAAGAATGTGGCAGTCTCTACAGTACCATGAAATCACAGAATCATATTAATGTTGGTTGGAAGAGACCTCTGGAGGCCAGCCGGGACTGGCATCAACATTAGGGCTCACATATGACTTTTGTCTAGTTGGGTCTTTAAAATCACCAGAGATTGAGAGTTCACAGTTCTGGTTCAGCAAACAAGTTCCAGTGATCCCTGCATCTTTGCAGATGCAGTTCTGTGGATTACATAGATGACTGCTCAGTGCATGGCACACAGTTTTGTGCTGTAAGCTAAGTGAACTAGATGTTTATTTTTCTTACACACCTTATCTAAACACACTAATCTATTTTGAATTCTTGTAGCTTGATACTGGTTTTATATGACACATGTAAATTAAGAGACTAAATTTAAAAAAATAGTGATTTATACATAATTTTCTGTTAAAACTAAAATAAAATATGTTTGCAATATGGTTAATAATGTTCACTCTTTCCTGGCATGCTGCCCTTTACCAAGATGCCTTTGAGTGTTGTTTTCCACAATTGTCCAGATTGCCCACTGAACAGAATTTGTATTTAATGTTAATCCATCTGAGAAGATAGAGTTTCATCTTCTACTAGATCATGCTGCAGACTGTCAGAATCTGGCCATAATTCCTGATGCATAGTACCTCTTAAGATTGTAAGCATATCAGGCCTATGAGAAGTATTTCATATTTAACATAACATTAACATTTATTTTCTCATTGGAGAAATTTAATTAAAAGAGATGAAATATTTTACTAAGGTCAGTTGTGAAAATTCAGGAAGCTCCTACATCCTGCTTCTGCTTTTCAGCTGAGAAACATACCTGTCTTGTAGTAGCCCAAGTGCTAGGTTCTGCTGTTAACTCACAGAGTTAACGGAGGAGATGGCTTTCTGGAAGGAAACCGTACCACAACACTACCCAACAGAAGAATGGAATGTGACCTGCAAGAAAGAGCCAACGTATATGCAACAGCTGCCATAAATCCTTATGCAGCAGGTGTTTGCAACAGAGTATTTATTCAGCTGGATTTATCTTAAAAAGTAATATATCCTAGAGTTTAGAAACCATAAATCAAACTCCTGTGTGTATCACTGGAACAGATTATACTGGTGCTGGTTTTAGGGGAAAGTACAAGTTCAGCTGTGGGCCACTAAATGCTTGTTTAGGCACTTACAGAGATGCCGTGGAAGAGGTTAGATGTTTTAAGTTATGTAAGCAAATAAAAATTTCTTGCAAAGGCTTTGTTAGACCTGTTAATTGTTTAAGAAACAATGGGAAGATACAAACCAGAGTTGTGGCTGCTGGGTTGAATAAGGTGAATCACTGATTGAATTAGAGGAGTAATTGTTGAAGTCAACAGTCGTTGGCTGTTTAAAAAAAAAATATTAACTTTGCACTGTGAGTTTGGTTGAATTTCCAACAACTTGAGCATTTCTGTGAAGCAAAAAGGTCTGGGTAGTTCGATTCAAAATTTGGCATCTAAGCTTTTGGTCTTTTTTTAAGTGTTGATCTGATCAATCTGATCACATACTGCTACTTTATTCTCAAGTCACTGCAGAAGCTGTGAATCAGCATTGCAGTGGTGGGTTGTGATTGCTGAGTGATTCTCAAATGCTTTTGGGTGAATTTATACTTGTTAGAAATGAAAAGAAAATACAGAACGGAGGAAACTGAAGAAAACAGGTCATTCCTCAAAAAAGTGCAGTCAGAAATGTTAAATACTGAATTGAAAGGGTATGCTCCATCAGAAGCAGGAAAGCTCTTGTCTTCTGTAGCTTCTTCAGGCAAAAGTGACATTGAATGAAGTTTTCAAATACAGAATTTGGGAGGGCAAATAGTTGAATTTGATGTTTTTATGAGGGTGATGGTTTTGTTGCCATCTTTTGCTGTTAATTGAGTCACAGTGATGATTTCAGGTCTCCATTTCTGCAATTTAATTAATTTTTCAACATTCTTGTGAAACCACAATGTAGATGAAAAAGTTACATGCTGATTTGGTTTTGAGTTACCCAGGGGAATTCTTGGGGAAGTTAGACTTCATATGTTTTCACCCACTTTTAAAAGAGAGCATAGCTAAGTAACAGCCTTTTATTTTTTATATACATCAGGCAACCTTTGCAATGAGGCACTAATCTCATGGAAAAATAATGGCACATACTCTGAAATTTTACTGAGTTTGTTGGCTTAATGGAAATATGACTTGGTTTTGCTAAAGAACTAGAAATAAAGTGCTGAATTCAAAATTAGAGAGGTAATCTTGATTTATGGAGCCTTTATTAATATTCTCAACTACAAAGTCTCAATTTTTTTTTTTCTGTAGGTTTTCTCTGACTGCTCTTCATACAATTGAGACTTTGGGCATGTGGACAGGTGGGGTTTTTCTGTGCTGAAGCCCTAGAAGCATTATTGAGATTTAGCAAAGCTGGATGAGAAAGGTGGGAATGACTGCACTTGGCAAAGTCTGTCTGCTGAAGTCTGCAGTAGTAGATTTTTCTTAGTGCAAAGTGAAGACAACTCAGTATAATAATTTATTTTGCATGCTTCCAGTGGTAAGATACATATACACTTCTCATTGTAATTCATTCCTTCAGTCCTAGGAAGGAGAGACTTAGGACCTGGTATACATGGAGACATGCTGCTTTGATCAGAACTCCACTAGCTCTGCAAAGAGTTGCTAGTAAATAAAATATTACTTAGAGCTGTTAACAAAAATTTTTGCTGAGAAGATTTTTATTTGCCCCTTTCCTGCTTAAGAGAAAACCTCTCTCAAATCCCTTATTTTGTCATTGTTGCATCCAGAAGGCTATTTCAGATTGTGTGTCCACAATTGAAATGACTTGAAAAGTTGGTTCTCAAGATTCCTTTGGCATTAAATATCTTCAATTCCTCTGCAGCCAACATAAACAGTAGTTAACATAAACTAAAAATTGTCAGGCCTGACTGTTCTCACTTACATGCAATTGTGTGCATGTCTGATTGAGGCCAAATTTGTACTGCTGGGTGGTATGGTACTGTTTGAATGTAATAGTTCTGTGTGTGGAATTGCTGCCTCTGTACATACCCCAAACAAAACAGATTACCCACATTAAAAAAGAAAAAAAAATCCAAAGCTTGTGAAATTCTTCCTTCTCTGGTATGTTTTTTGAGATACTTAAACAGGTTGCTAGCAGGGAATATGTACAAAGTCATTTATCCTGTGTATCCCAACCATATCCCTCTGTGCTTGATTAAATGAATACAGGGTTTTCCCATCGGCTCCCAAATCTAAATTTAGGCCAGGTTAGGTGCTCAAACTGTGACACTTCAAAGTATATTGCCAAGAAAAGGAGTGAGAACTTGAATATCATATGAAGAAATGCATTTAAATGCTTAATCACAATACTATAGGATACATTAGTATTTTTCTCACAGAACTATGTGAAAAATCTAGATTTGGGACATTAAATGGCAGAGCCAGTCAACTCCAGTCTTCATCTTCTGTCTGTTTCTGTGGTAGAATTCCACACAAAAATGTGTAACTCGATGAGCATGGAAAAACTAGAACAAAAGTTGAAAAATCTGTGTTTGCAAAAAATAACTACCTATTGGTCAAATTACTTTTAAATTTAGTCTAGAAAATACCTATGTTGAAACTTGCAGGGTACCGAAGTAGGCATTTTATGCCTTGGGAGCTGTATATCCTTTGCTGACAGCAGAAAGCAAGTAATAGTCTCATTTTCCTGATGCTCCACACTTACTGTAGAATTAGGGCTTCATCTTGCCTTGGCCTCTTTCGTCCTGTTTTGGTGGATTAGACTGGTATGTGCTGTCTGACCATCATCCTAAATGCCAAGACCCCAGGTCTGAGGAACCTGCTGGGTGGCATGAACCTCAGTTGGACCTGATGGTCTAGAATTGGATACAAAGTCAATTTCTTGTCCTGTGAGGAAGGAAATTTTTGTTGTTCTATGCCAGACTTCACACATTGTCACCTACCGAGGCTCCAGGCTAGTTGACTCTTCAATTTGTTTCCTGTAACTGCCTTGTTACAGTTATAATGGTGAAACACTGAGAGCTCACAAATTACCCTGGTGTAATGTAAATAGAAAGCTTCCCTCCTCAGTTTCAGATTTTGTTCAGCTGAAGTGGTACAGTTTAGAGGAGTGAAATAAACACCAGTTTATCATTTGCCTTTAAAAGAGTGAACAGACACAGGAACTTCTGCATCCTATGGGTAAAGTGTAACATAGATCAGAATTTAGTTTCTCAGTGTGGCTTTTGCAGTAAAATCTAGGTGATTTAAGAAAACATTTGTTGTCTAATTTTTCAAAGGAATTCCTAGCAGTTATATCCATCAATGTTGCAGGTTGGCTGGTTGAGTCAGGGAAGCTAAGTGCTTGTATTCATCTATCTGTTTAAAAACATCTTCCACTGACTTTCACTAGATTTAGATACTTAAGAATGCATTGACAGGATGTGATACTCTGATTCATTTCATTTGCAGTTGCATTCCAAAATAGTAAATAATATAAAATCAAATAATATAACAGTAAATCTACTCAACTCTGCCTTTAAGAACATACATTACAATTTTTTTACAGAGAACAGAATTGGACTTTTTTCAGAATCATGTTGTTCCCTGGGTATTTCTTGTATCGCAAAACCTGTCCATTTTTATGCTTCTTACAAAAGAAAAAAAAAAAACAAACTCTTTTGTAGCTGTAGAACAAAGGCACTAAGTTGACTTACCATGCCCGTATGCTGGGTTCAGAATGTCATCTTATCAATGATGTTTTTTCATGGTTGCTAATACGGCAAAACACAATTACATCTATTGACAGATCCTGTCAAAATCAGGGGTTTGACCTATTGTTATTACTCAGGACAATGTTTACATGTAGTAGTAATTCATTCTGCAGTATAGTTTACCTTTCCAGAAACCTGGAAAAATACACAGAAAAGCCCTAATGAAAGACTGTTGTTTCAAGTTGCAACAGTAAACTCTTTAAAAGGTGTTGGAATTCAGATGACTTATATGCCTGACACCAGTGACATGTAAAGTCCATAAAAGCTGTGTTTTGAGCATAGAAAGTGCTGAGTACCTTGAAAAAAACATATCTACCTATCTCAGTCTGGGTACCCTAAATTAATGAATTATATAATTGGCCTCACAAGCTTGTTGGAGTGCTGATCAATGCTCATGCATGCAAATAGTTTAGGGATCAATTCCACAGTAGGCCTTGCTTAATAATAATTCTCTTTTCAGAGGTGGATATGAAAACTGTACTGTAGATTAAGCCTGAGGTTATATATCAATGAATGGGACAGAATAAAACATGGAATAGTTGGGCATTAACTGAGTTTAGCCTCAGTACCAAAAGAACTGGTAGCCTGAGCAAAAGGAACAAGTTCTGTAGGCTGGTAGATCGTGTTAGGCAGGTTCAGTTACTAATGTGTGCGATGAGTAGTACCTTAGTCCATTTCCCCCACTTTTACAGAGCAAAAAAAAAAAAAAAAGTTCATCAAATGCAAAAAAAAAAAGTTTTCCTCAAATGCTTATGGCTCTTTATGAGGACCCTAATTTTATTTCTTCTCAACCATATTTAAGTTTTCAGCTGGCTGTAGTTTCTATACATAGGGCAACCCTTTAAAAAGCATGTAAAACAGCACCATAGTCTGTGTCAACCTAGTGTCACTTCTGCTAGGAGAAAAGATGGGTGATCATCAGCTTAGAATGTCAAGTGTTTGGAGAAACTACATTTGTATGCATAGATACATATGCATATAAACATTTATGTGTGTGTGTGTGCATATTATCTTGATACAACCACATATTGACATAACCCAGTGCTGAGGATGGGGATGTTCTGTTCAACCTTGTAACAAGTTTGAAAAAAAGAAAATACAAATTGCTTATAAATTCATGCTAAAAGGCTATAAAGCCATTTAGAGGTGAAAGAGCATTTTTTTCCAGTGTTTATGCAGAAAATGGCATTAAAAACGTATTATTGCTTATGTTCTGAGTTCTTACTTCATACTATTCCAAAGTTCTGAACAGTATTTTTACATTTTTTGTAAAGCTGTTGCTGAACAGATGATTCTTTGTGGATCTGGAGGTTAATATTCACAAGATTTGTTAAGGTCATCACCTCACTTTTTGCTTCTTCAGTGCCTCACAGCGGAAGGAGCTGGTTGGAGGTCAGGAGTTTAAACTGTGCAGATGCCAAAGTTTTTAATTTGTATGGGAAAGACTTGGCTGAAAGGAAATAGTGGCATGCTGTGAAACATGGTGTGAGTGTTCTTGCATTATCTCTCAGGTACTTTGCAGTTTTCCCAGAACAGAAAGACCTGTCAGAAAACAGGGTGTTAGAAGTGTATCCCTCACTCTCATAAGTGAAATGCTTAAAAGAATATTTTGTAAATACCATTCCATTTAGACCACTTATATAAAAGGAAGCAAAATAATACTGGTTTTGTATTTTTAATAATATTTTTAGTATTTAGAGTAGCAGCAAAGAGCTGTTAACTGTGTCTTCTAGGATTATCTTGTTTTGAAAACCTACATTAAACACTCTCATACCCAGCCTGTAAAACTGGGAAACAGCTCAGAACTCTGAAGTCTATAAATACACATATTTACTTTACCCAGAACATCATTTTCCTGGACATATTCCCATTTTTATTTAATCTTGTAACTTAATATAATTTGTGTTTTTCCCAGCTGGATGTTTTAAAATATCTCTGGACCATCCACAAAATGTACAACTCTATTTTCTTTTTTTTTTTTTTCCTTTGGGGGGGAGGGAGTGAGAACAGTGGTTTAATATTTTTAATAATTTTTAGCAAAGCATCCTTGTGAAATACATGAAAAAAATATGAGAAGCATTTTGAAAGCACAGTAATACAATAAGCAATGAAGTTACCATTTTGATGGAAAAGAAATGCAAAGATGATGAGTCTAGTTTTATTGATATGATCTTTAGTTCTGAGACATGTAATCGTGTTTAACAGTGTTAGTTTGGAACAGGATTAAACTTGACATGCTCCTATCAGTTCAGAACCATGCTGGGTTTCTAAGTGGGATAGTGTTATTTTGCCATTAAGATTGTTTTGACTGGTCTCTTCAGTTTTAGGAGCAGTTTTTCCATTCTTGGTACACCAAGAATAGTTAAGCACAATGGTGGCAAAGTCCCAACAGAAACAATACCTATCATGGAAGAAGTTCTAGAGGAGATCTTGGAGCTAACTTTTGTTGTGGTGTGTTCAAAATGACACACCCAGGGCATGCGTTTCAGACTGGAGTTTTGATAGGAAGATATCCAGTTGTGTGTTTGGGACACCAGATGATCTGGTAAAGTGACACCAATAATTTATACATAATAATGTTGCATCACAGGGAAGACTGTGCATTGTCAAGATACAAAGTAATTGTACCATCAATTTTTTCTTCTGTGTATCCAGTTTTTTCAAGGTTTACTACATGCAAAGTTCTGCAATTGAAAGTGTTCTTTTCCTGTGAGGTTTAGTGGGGGTTTTGTTTGTATTTCGTTGTTGCTGTTGGGTTTTTTGTTTATGTTTTGTTTGTTCGCTTGTTTTAATTCCAGCTTTATGACTGACTAAGGAGACAGGATAGAAAGTGCTGCTGCACAGGAGTAAAAAAGTTGACAGCAGCAACTTTCTTCGCTACAATTTTTCTTTTCAAATTTCCTTTAAATGTTACATCTGACTGAAAAACTGCATTAAAATCCCCTTTGTGCAGAATGGGGTATGTAAGTAAGAACAATCTGATGTAGCATCTTGTCCAACTGTGATTATCTGTAAAATCTCTATGTAAAATAAAAATGTGTTCGACCTACGGCTTAAAAATCTACCAGTTGTCATTTGAAAAATATTTTTTAATTGGAATGTTTGCCCACACTTAACAGTTCATCCATCCCTGTGAATTATTAACACTGCCTTTGAACATTAGTAGCCTGCTTTCAAATACTAAACTTGTTTCACAATGGGAAAGATTTTCAAAGGACCCGTTGTACACATTTAGTATCTATCACCTGAAACATTGTTCTGTGCTGCCAGACCAACCACAGTTTGGGGGGTGTTAACATGACTGATAGAGGCACCTTTAAGACTTGACCCTGCTTTGATCTACTGGATAGGAATGTTTCCATGGATTTCAAGGTCAAACCTGAAAAATAGCCTCTCTATAGCTGTGTTATCTTCCGTGTTGCAATGGTTAAGATTCCTTTTTTCCCCCAAGTAAACTTGCTCACATTAACCTGGATAATATAAACATTCTGGAGGAAAACAAAGGCATTTTAGAAAAATCTGGGCTGGAATCTTTGTTTCCCACAATTCAAATAGCTGTGTGTAATCATTCAAAATTAGACTAGAGTAAATAAAGGGCTGCCAGACTGTAGCAGTTAGGACAGGCATAACATAGGATGTAAGTTTTGAACCACGACATACCACATCCCATGTGTTGAGAACAGGAGTTTGGGCAGGAGCATTTAAATCCCAGACTTTTAAAAAGTTTTGAATGTGAAGTTACTGGGGAGCATAGCACACCCTTTTGTCTCTAGAAATGTACATGAAACATGGATTGTAACTTTCGTTCTATTTGACTTAGAAGTTATTTTGAAAGAAAGGCCATGTAAAAGTTGGAAGTTTGCTACTGTAGTGCTGCTACTTCACTAAAGAATTAACCAGGCCTTGGGGATTTGCCAGAGCTTGTTTCTTTTGGCTCATTTCCTGTCAAGCCCTTAGGAAAGCAACCAACATGTTGTTGCTGTTAGTGCCTTTGTGATCAAATACCATGGTCTGCAGAAAAAGCTAGACCTATGCTAATTTACTCTCATAATAGTATCCGGTCAAAAACTTCAAATAAAGATTTCAGCAAAACTTTAACAGGGAAATACCACAGCTTTTCGTAAAGATGTGGATTATGAAGTTTTTGATGAAATATGGTCAACCAAATGTAAATTCTTTGCAGCTAAGGATGCCACATTGTATTACGGTTCTAATTCCAGCTCATGAATTGTCTGTCAGCCAGGACATACTCAGGTTTGTGACCATACCTTGTTCCACACAGGCAGGTTTGCATGCCTACATGCTATCTTATACTATGGGGTTAAACCCTGCGATGGATGGATGGTGAACCATAGCAGCTCCACAAAGCTGACAAAGAAGCCTCCATTTTAGTATTAGGTATAATAGTTTTCTCAACACTATTGTATATTTCTTTATATTACTCATTGTAGAACCACTTCCTTAGTGTAAATGCAGGCTGAGGACAGGTAATTACATCAGAAAAGCCATGACGGAACAAATTAGGGATTGCCCGTTCACAGGAATGAACATTTCAATACCTTTATCTTGTTTCCTAGGCTGCTGGTCATGTTATGGCCAGCCTCTCTGGTGCTGATGGCTGTGATAGCTCTCTGAAACCTGCAGTTTTGTAGACCTGCTGAGGGACAAGTGCCTTTGTAAAAAGAGGAGTGTTTTCACATTGCACTGGCCATTTTGGATCAACTTACAGCAGCATTTCCCCATCACATGTAGTCTTAAGGCTAATCAAATATTTCAGAGAGGAAGACTTTGAGAAGTTCTTACAGCTGTCAAATTACTGAGAGAGGCAGAAAGGCTTAAGATGCTGCAGCTTCTGTTACTAGGTGATGAAGCAGGCAGGGAAATCCATCCAACAGAAAAATAACCTGAATTATATATCAGCTCAGCATCTAGGTAAACCAATTGGCTTAGAGGCATTTTATCTTATGTCATAGGTTTAGATCAGACATTGTTCTGGGATTTGTAGAAGCAAAGAGATTTTTGCCCACATGGTTTTGAGTGAGAAGTGTGATCCCCTGGATGAGTAAATATTCCATTTGACAAATTTTCTAGAAAAAGAATATTCCCAAAGGCGATTGGCTTTTATTGGATTACAGGGTTTTTGTAAACAAAGTAATTTTCTGTCTTTTAAAAATAAAACTAAACTAGACGGCAAGACAAATGCTATGTCCTTTTCCTGTACCACTGCAATGCCTAGCAAGACTGCTGATACTGAGGGAAAATGAAGCTTTAGAGCATTGAGTTTCACCCCAGAAAATTATATCCAAGGAATACTGACATGATTGCTAATTGAGCTATCAATAAAATTATTTTAATGGGAAACACGTCATTAATGCAACAGAGGAGCTTGCCACCATGTGATACAAAGGATCTAGAAAAAAATGGAGAAAAACAAAACAGCTAAAACAATCTAAATAGAATAGACATTGATTTTAAAAAGTGGTGGCTCAGAGCAACTGCAGGCATTGAAAATAAAGAATAAGAAAAAAGGAAGCTTGGCACAGAGAAGGAAACAGGAAAAGTCCCAGCCAATGTAATTAGAAAGAAATGTAAGAAGTTTTGAAAGAGCATCATCAAACCAGGTCAGTTTTTAATAGGAAAATTCTCACACAGAAAAACTGCATCTGCTGGGTTGTGCAAGTATACAGTGTTTCTGAGGATGTTCATTGCTTTTCCAGATGTGTATTATCCCTTGTGGTTTGGCTGAGATCAGAGAGACTAAAAGAAAGCACAGCGTGTATCAGAAATGTGGGAAAGTTTGTCTACCCATTGCAGACTTCTCTCCAAGTTGTATCTGACTTCTAGTTATGCATCATGTTATGAGAATCAAATAATTAAAATGGCTTTCTTCTCTCATTAATTTTGGTTCAGTTCTGAGGAAACGTAAACTCTACCTTCTTGTCTCTGACTGACCTCTTATGTATCAAGACAATGTTTCCCACTAATAATTCTGGCTCTCTTCCTACTTAGGAAAAGAAGGAACATGTGGGATGAGAGCAGTTTACAGGAATCGGTGAGAGTTCATATCATGCAGACTTATCTGAAGTTTTCAGAGAATAGCTGGGGAAGAGGACTAGAAGTACTATTTTGGAGTATGAAATATTGTGGAATATGAAAATGAACACCCCCATTAAGTTTATTAAATATTCTTGCCATGGAATAATAAATAATACTCTTTTTCATAGAATGATGTAAGATGTTTAGTCTCACCTCTCCGATAGCTTTGTCAGATTGCTTTAGGAAAACTGCTTAGCTTGTTTTTATCTCATTATGTCCATTTATAGAGTATAAAAATGTATATTTCATACAGCAGTGCCTACATTTCACCTATATCTGGGGCTAAACTGTAGCCCCACCTGATCTATCTATCACCTGATAACCCTCCCCAGGCGAGAATGGGGAAAGGGAAAAGGAAAGAAGACCTGTGGGTTGAAAGGATAACAGATTTAATTAAATAACAAAGCTAATATTAATGCTAATGCTAATATAAAATATACAAAGTTGTACTTAGCCCAGTAAAGGTACAGCAGTCACAATAAATCCAAAGAAGTCCTCAGAAGCAGAAAGATGAGCAAGGCCCTTTAGGGATAACAACCATGGAGAGGAGGAAGAGGAGGAGAGGGCCCCATCTTCAACAGACTTTGCCCTTTATACTGTGTGACATTTATGGGCTGGGATACACCTCTGGGCTAGCTCGGGTCAGATGCCCTGGCTGATTCAAAACTGCTAAAGGCCTGCAGGTCTGTGATTCTATCCCAGTGAAACCAGGGCAAGCAGTTACAAGACTTCATTAATTAATTTTAAAAAAAAAAGTGTGTACATACATATATATATATTTGAAATATAAACCAGTGTAGTGTAATTTTTGCTTAGTAGTAAGAATGCAATGAGCAGCATAAAGGAAGATGAAGAGGGAAAAAATAATGAGTTCCAGGCTTCCATTAGTAAGTGAACAGATTATCAAAGACTAATGATTACTAATTGGAGGGTTAAATGATTAGCAATTTCATTTATGTCAATAGAATACTACCATATCAGATTGGAATTAGGCTTCATCAGCAGTACCATTTGCCATCTTGCAGTTTTAAGATTAACGTGAGCATGTAATTCTCAAACCTCTCTCTGATTTGAGCAAAGCACAAGTTGTTTATGTTTGTGTGGCTGGATAATTGCACTACAACTATAAATACTTGAATTCTTGTGCAGGCATTATTATGTTGGATTATTTTATTTATAAAATAAATTATGCCCGCTCTAGAAATTTAGAATCTAAGTTTCAGTCAAAGACTTTTGATTTACTTGATGGTTGATCATGCTACAATGATGGAGACAAAGATTTTGGTGTAAAAGGGGATGTAGAATTTTACATAGTAGATTTAGAATCTACTGTTTATACATTTATAATTTCTCTGATGACCATTATAAATTTAGAGCCATTGGAAATATTGGCTCTTAAAAGGTTATGTTTGAGGAATGTTTCTGCCCTGCTCTGTAAGAGCCCTTCATTACCATGATACAAGTAAGTAATTTTTACTCACACTTCTTCGCTATTTATACATTAGAAAAATCATTACTCCAGTCTTGAGTTGGTGAATGTCTTGATTTGCATGACATGCAAATTTCGTAAAAGCCAGACCTCACTGTCTGCATTTTTTTTTTTTTTGTGTCCTAACTCCAATGCTTTTTCAGAGGAACAATTCCTTGTATTAATTTTTATTTTTGTGTGTGTGAGTGTCATAATGTGTGATTTACAGAATCACAGAATTATTGAGGCTGGAGTCACAGAATTAGTGAGGCTGGAATAGACCTCTGAGATCAAGTCCATCCTATGACCCAACACTGTCACACTAAGTGGACCATATCACTCATGTCAGTCATTCTCACCTAGATTTTCATACCTCTTTGCCTGTCTTTCATCTTTCTGAAGTGTTCTGCATCATAGAGCTGCATTTAGATGAAAAGGTATATTTTCAGTGACCCTCTGTCTGCTACTGTAGATGCCATTATCATAATAGTTTTGCTGTGCAGAAGTACATTCCAAGCACATAAATTAAAGTATGAGTATCTACAGATGTTTCATCTTTTGTCACTAGTTCTACATAGAGCACTGTATCTATAGAGAATCATTGTAGGCAAGTCTACAGAAGGTGAACAGCTGTTATTAAAAATACACTGAGAAAGGAGGCTGTTCTTTACCAGATGAGGCCTTCCACAAACAGAGCATGGCTTCACCAGAGACCAGTGTGTCCTCCTGCACATCCAACTCTGATGAAAGAGAATGTGCCAGGGGATGAGGATCAAGTAGAGAATGTGGCTTATATTTGCACTAGGGCAGAGTCGGGGACATGTCCACTGGCATGCTCTATGTGTGGCAGGACCAGCTGCTTGTCCTCCTCCCAAGAGCTGGAGCTCAGCCACCACTGCGGTACAAGTGGTCTTCTGTGTTATGAGCACATGGGGTAAAATAGGAAGACACTTGTGGGCCCTTCCTAGTCAAATGCAAGGCTTGACAGGCACAACCATTCTTTGCTTAGGGATATCAACTTGTTTTCCTTGGGTGATAGCCCTGAAAGAAAATTGCTACAGAATTGTGCTGCCTTTTGGACAAGCTGCTGACTCACTGTTCAACCTGAAGAGAATAAGATACGATCCTGAAAAACCAAGGGGTAGTGTTGTTTTGGTTTGGTGTGTTCTTACTTAGCCATAGTTGTAAGTGTGCACATGACATATGCATAAGGCTTGTGTTAAACTCGTGGTTGACAATTGTTTCCTTTAGTGAAGAAATTTATATTTTATATATTTATATTATTTTTAGCTATGTGATGACACTTTATTCATGAAGAACCAATGTGCAATGTGAGAACAAGACATTACAAAATGCTAGCACCTTTTTTTTCCCCTATCTACTGGACACGTGCAGAATTCTCAAAAAAACAGGTATTTGAGTAGGTACCTACATCTTGTACCTTCTTCTTAAAGGTAGACCTCCAAAACATTTATTTAAAAGACTAGTAACAAACAATGTATAATATATGTAATACAGAACTGATTTATCAATATGGTGCTTCTCCCTCAATCAAAAAGAATGTTTTTTTTTTTTTTTTCTCTCTCTAGGAAGGAGGCACAGCTGGATGAAGAAGGACAGTTTCTGGTTAGAATAATTTATGATGATTCCAAAACATATGATCTGGTTGCAGCTGCAAGCAAGGTTCTTAGTAAGTAATACAGAGATCTTCTTTGCACATTCATCACAAAAAAATCATGTAGCAGAGAAAAACAGGATGTAGTACAGAGAAAGTGTAAACAGGGTATTGGTCAAATAGAGAAGTTTTTTAAAATCTCAGAAGAAAGGATTGTATTTATTTTATTTATCTAAGATACTTTTCTTCATTTTATTCCTTGAAGTGTTTTTTTTATTGCTTCCAAAGTATTACAAATCATAGGTACACCGTAAATTGCTGTAACAGATCTCATCTACAGAGCATGGTCAGTGTTACAAGCAGTCATGAAATCTATGCCACTGTAAGTTGCTGTACCACTGTAACTACCCTGCCAATACACCCAGGTTTCAACTGCTGAAAGAACAGCCCATGAATGCATCCTTGTTCTCTCTGCTGAACAAGCATGCAGGTACAGTATGTCTTTTCACATCTACCATTGATTTGGATTGCATTAATTTTCAACCACTGCAGCTCTGGTCTGGAATTTAGAAGGTAAAATTGTGTCCTTCACCATTTCTTTATCTGCAGACTGTTCTGAAGCAGTAATTAGCCAAGAACCCGTAAGACTAGGATGACTGTAGTAATGTTGAATTGGTGTAGCTGATTCAGTTTCATGCTAGTATAAACCAGAAGTAACTCCCTTGAGGCAACAACTACTATCAACTGAGTTCCTTTATTTTGAAGCAGTGATTTTTTTTATCTGTATCAAAATCTAAAATGCTGTACATGCGTGAAATCCACGTTACAGTGAAGTCATGATGGTGGCTGGTAAATCCTAATGAAATTCCTGTATTGAATACTCATCATTTACCACGTGGACCCTGAATCTTGTTTTTCTCTTATTCTTGTCCCACTAAATCTGGGTAGAGTTTAGGTACTGTCTTTCTCATTTATGAATATGAGAGTAAAGCAGTAAGCAGTATGTGAAATGCAGCATTAGGACTGAGTAATGTTTTGCTGTTTTAACTAGATCTGAATGCTGGGGAGATTCTTCAGATGTTTGGGAAGATGTTTTTTGTGTTTTGTCAAGAGTCCGGTTATGATACAATTCTGCGTGTCTTGGGCTCAAATGTCAGAGAGTTTTTGCAGGTAAGAGTTTTGTGCCAAATTATTTCAGATACTAGAGGTAAGGTCTAATCTGTTGATTAGGCTGGGATTTGGAAATATGGGTTGTTCTGTATGATTATATGGAGATTTCCCAGTTATTTGTGGAGAGGTGTCTAAAAGCTGTATTCCACATTGCTTTTCACTGCTCAGCAGTTTTGTCATTGTTCTCTTTCCCTCTCAGTTAGTATATTATTCAGTTACCTGATTGAGTAATAATTTTCCTATAGCATCTTTGACTTCTCAATTTCATAGAAAAGAACTGGCAGGTAAGCTGGGATTGCAGAAATCTGAAATTTCATTTGAAATTCCAAAGAAAAGTTTTGGAGAGAATTTTTCATATGTAACAAAAGTATGAAGTGCAAGAGATGTGAAAACACTTTAAAAAACACTTCAAATTGTCTGTGTGTGTGTGTATGTGTGTGTGTGTGTGTGTTAAATGAAAAGACTTAACTTGTTTGTGCTGACAGAAAATGTCCTCTTCAGACTCACAGGGTATTTCTTCTTGCAAGTTCTCTTTGACTAATTCTAGATACTGGTTAATTCTAATTGTGCATTACATACAGAGCTACGACTCAAACAGCTTATCTCTAAGACATTAGCCTTCATCCATGAACTAAGGGTGGGATAGAGTACCAGTGTTTAAGTTAGTTTTTCTACTTTCTTAACTGCAGAACAGCAGATACTGGGCTGTAAAACAAACCAAAATGAAAATGGTATTTGAATAGCATGAAATAAATGTAGCGACTTCTCTAAAGTGTGATTGTAGGTGTAGAAAAAAATGGTCTTCCCTTTTTGGTCACCTGAAAATTGCTGACTTCTAAATAACACTTCAGATTTAAGATTTGTGAAATATATCACTTTTAGAAAGAACTGTATACTTTAATGAGTTTTAAAGCACTGAACTGTTAAGATTTCATGGGAGATTACCCAAAAGCTGAGTGACAAATTTCTACTGACATTCGTTGGAATTTAGCAGCTTCTTGTCTTTTGTTCCCTTAAAATCTCTCCAGCAATATAAGTGAAAAGAACAGAGTGCAGTTTGCTGAATTACTAGAATATTTACTTTTATGTCTTGCTACCTTCCCCAAAATCTGAATTATTCCAGAGCATCCTAGATTTAGTCAACCCATAGTTCTTGTACAAATCCCATGGGCTGTAATTGCTGGGCAGACAGACAGGGTATGTGTGCGCTCCAACATTTGCACACCATCTGTGATCTGTATACTGTTGTCTGTCTATGGGATGTGACATCCTTTATATTTCATAGCTTCAAGCACAAGCTGTCCTCAAAGCAAGCCTTCAGATAAATGTAAATTTTAAAGTTGACTCATGTACTGAAGTTGCAGTTATAGTTGAGCAAGAATAGGGGAGGAGGAAGAAAAAGATGTACACATGGATGGGCCAGTCTTTCCCTATTTCTTTCCTTTATGCCTTTTCCCATATACTTATTTTTCCGTTCCTTAACATGTGTGATGGTGAAAAGACTGGACATGTTTGTAGTGTACACCAAACATCTATAAAAGCATGAACAGCTTACATTTATCTTCTCACGACAGTATTTTAAGCTGCTTTGTTTGAATTTCAGTGTGAACAGATGACATTGGCTTATATATACTTCTGTAAATTTGAGAAGAACTAGTGTATTAGTAGCTGTGTCAGAAATGTACTTTTTAGCTTTTTATTATGATGGAAAGTCAACATTATCTGTAATTTATTATTTTTGTGTCTTCCAGCAGTCAGATTAGGTCAGGAAAGTATATACTTCTTACAAAAACAGGTGGAGATTGGGTTTAATGTGCTGAACTTTTGTCAGATTCTTAAAATACATAATACGGTTCCAAAAGGTGCTTCTCAAAATCTAGACTGAGTTCAGGATGCATGAAATCATTAAGGGCTGCACCTTTTCAAAGCATGTGAAAATAAACCTGATATTTATGTTCTGTTTCCCTTGACATCTCAGAGATAATTTAGTTTATTCGTAGATGAAACACAAGGCTCATGAAAAAGGAAGATAGCACAACTAAATCTAATATTTATACTTCCTATGAATAACACAGACAAGGGAAAATTGCAAATAATAGTGAAAGATACTGTGCCAAAGAGAAGCGGTGTGAAGAGGTACCTCCCTAGAAACCCAAACCGTGTTTTTACGTTCTGTTCTGTAGCTTTCTACTGAATGAAAATCAAACACCAGAGCAGTGGTTAATTCTCTGGTTTATGGAGTCATTTACCTGGCTACTCAGTTGTTCATAATTGCAGTGCAGTAAATTTCAGGGGACTAACTCCATTTTTAGAAAAGTTTCCAGATGCTCTGTACCACACAATTGCATATCTTGGTATTTCAGATGCCAGTTACAGCTCCTTTGCTTTCAGACAGGCCAGGATCTGCCTGATTTGTTATCACTGCTTGTTCTTGCTTGGAGATTCCTTTATGTTTCACCGTGGAGTTGATCATAGTTGTCCAGAGCTCTAGAATTAGTTAGTGTCTTTGGTCTCAGCATAAGCTCTGGCATACATCTGAGAAATCTTGGCACCAAGAATTCAGAGACTGAGCTTAACCTAATATTTATTATCTGTACCTGGCCACATCTCTGGCCCCCAGCAGGTGACTCATTTATTCTTATAGAAGCTGCAGTATTGATTTAGAATGGACCAAGAACAATAAAAGTAGGAGTGGGGGTATCAATGACAGTGTTAAATGACAGGATCTGAGAGTGTTGGAGCAAGGTTCTGAATATGGTAAGCTCTTTGCTCACCTCAAAGTCAGTATGCCTGCAGAGAAAGACACACTGGGGGCTGGAAAGCAGCTGCGGTACATCCTGGGCAAATTGCCCACTTTGGATGATTGTAAAGGCTGAAGGGCATATCACATAATCTTACTCGTGACATTCCTTGGACAAAATCAGCAGTACTGGGGTAGTAGCGTGGCAAAGTAGTGTTGCAGAATGGGGCTACTGCTGTTTGTTAGCAGCACTTGTGCCAGACTTAAGTGTTACTAATTAGAAAAACATCTTATGAAAATTCTGTCCTTGACATTGGACATTTACCACAACAAACTCCTTCTGCAATTCTTCAAGTGTTGATGACTGTGTAATTGGATTATTGTCTTTTCTTATGTATCTCCTTAAGAGATATTTTTTCCAAATGGTCAGTATACCCCATGTGTTTGGAAAGAACAGTTCTGCACCCAGTTAAGGAGGTTTTGGGGTAGTCCCTAGGAGCTAATCAGTTCGCTTGCTCTTTTATCATCCACACTTCTCAAAGTAGTGTCTTCCAACTTCATTATCTTGAACCCTGCAAAGATCCTACAGAATTTGTCTTCAAGCATTATACTTTTTCTAACTGAATGTTCACTAATAGCTGGAATGAATTGACTCCCCAGTTGTTTCCTCTTCCAAGTTTTAATTTGGAGGTGTTGATGTAGCAACAAAAAATCCTAAAAGGTTGAAGGAGAAAGTTCCAGGCTGAGTGTGCATCCTATGGAATTAAGTTCTAAGAGTCTCAGTTCTTCTGGAGGCTTCCCAGGAGAAGAGGCAGCTGTTTGAGCACTTCACAGCTCACATAAGATGAAGTTCAGTACGCTTCCATAAATCTGATGATTGGCAGATGCTGATGAAAGGTGGAGAATGGCCCAGACACCACATTGGAAATATTTTCATCTCACTTGTGCTGTCAGAAAGCAATATGGAAAGCTTGGTAGCAGTTACTTAGGAAAGTGAGAGAACAACATTTGAAATATGCAATAATGTTCTGGGTTTAAGATTTAAAGGATCTGTATAAGTTTTACAACATAGGTAACTAATTGTGGGTTGCAACACTCCAACAAACTAGGTTGCTCTTTATGTGTTAAGTATGCAATGAATAGCAACCTGGAGCCTTGATAGTTGCTTCACAGTGAAAGTTGGAGCTAGTGTTATGTTCTAAGTCTGATTTTGATCTCATTGTTCTCTTTAATCTCCTTATAAGGTATACCTCTCCAGATAGTAGTTTGTCTGGTCAAGATTTAAAATTAGATTCATAAAATGTCCATGACAGCAGCTGGAAAAATAGAAGACCTGTTCTCTTTCTTGAATAACCTTTGCTGTGACATGTTCTGTGTATTCTGTGGATTTTTTCAGTTATTTTCGAAGAAAATATGTAGTTGATGTTGGCATTTCAAGCATTTAGATCTTTACTTTAAAATTTGAAACTTTAGCAGGCCCTGTACACTGTCACAATGTCAGAACTAGCCTGTTTCATTGTGAATAAGGAAAAAGATTGATGGTTATTCAGACACAATTAAACTCACACCTGAAAAGGAGATTACAGGAACTAGAATTGGAAGGGATGAAAGTGGATGAGGTAAAGGATTGAGAAACACACCCAAGATCCTTGATCATCAGAGCCTTTCAAAATGCAACATAATTCTTACTACCTGGAGTAACTTTTAATAGTGCTAATTTTGATACCATTCATTGTCCAAATATTGCCAGGCAGACGGAAAGAACATTGCGAACTACCTGAAAAGCCTGCTGATGACAGTTCTGTAAATAATAAAGCAAACGCACAGGGAGTGTGGTCAGTAAGATGAAGTTCAGGTTGGACAGATTATGTACTTTCTTCAGAAGTAATAAGTGAATACCTTGTAATCATGTTTTTAATTTCTTCTTCCAGAATCTGGATGCTTTGCATGACCACCTTGCTACTATTTACCCGGGTATGCGAGCCCCTTCCTTTAGATGCACTGATGCGGAGAAGGGGAAGGGACTCATTCTACATTACTATTCAGAAAGAGAAGGGCTCCAGGATATTGTCATTGGAATCATCAAAACAGTAGCTCAACAGATCCACGGTACAGAAATAGATATGAAGGTAATGTCTAAAAGGATGTACACACTGGAAGTTTATGTCATTAGGACAAGACCAAGAAAATCAAAAGTGAAGTGATGGCAATCAATGCTTTTGTTGTTGCTGTGGTCTGTGAACCAGTGTCATCAGTACTGACTCAGAAAGAGCCGTCATCATTTGCATTGCTTTAAGGACAGGCAAGCCACATGTTGAAAAAGCAAGCACTAATTTGCAAACAGACCTAGCTGGGAACAGTTCAGAACAAAATCCCTGTATTTGAAGAAGGAGATGACATGTACAGAAATTAGATACTGGTTATTTCGGTGTTTTTTTCCACTTTATTTTGTATTTGGCATGTATTTCTTAATGTTCTGTGAGAACACGGACATTTTGTCTCTGTGTCCTAGATTCTTCATCTATGTGCAAAATGTGAGGTTGATATGCATTGATCCGCCAGGCTGGTGAGCAGCATTTTTCATCCCATTCTGCATGCCAGGTCCTTCCCAGAATCAAGATATGTTTGCGGGTCTCATACCACTGCTCTGTGGGAGTATGGCTGGATATACACCTACAGCCCCAGAAGTGCAAAATTGTTCCTCAGTCCCAAGGTTTATATAATGTCATGTGTCACTTGTGAAATGGGAAAGAAGGTTCTGCTTAGTGCCCATACAGAGAAACAGAAAGATTTAACTGATTAGGCCTTGCATATGTAATGGTATGAAATCAGAGCTTGATTCAAAGTGCATATATATCTGGGGAAAATCAGCAGATAATACATTTTAGTTAGCTAGTTAGTTAGTTGGTACATTTAGTTAGAAATATTGCAACTAATATAAAACGCTTTTCATCAAGTAGAAAAGAATTTAAGCAGGTAAATCAAGCGTTTATTTTTTTTTAAGTATTCCCTAGTCATATTGAATTTCTAGGGCAGTTTCATTGTATACTTCATCAGAAAATACATTCCAGTTTCATGAGTGTAATCACAAAAACATCATCTTGGTCAGGTAAGAGATTTACAAAGAATCCAAGGAAAAAGGTATTTGTACTGATAAATTGGGGTATTTGCACTGATAAATTGGGGTATTTGCTATTTACATTTCTTGTTACAAGGCAGCTTGGGTTTGTAGTGAGTGGCTAGTTCTATACCATGATGGTAATGTGCTTGATGTCCTTGTGTTAAGTCTACTTTGGAGAATTTATAGTTCAAACTTCCACAGCAGGTGTTAGTAATTGGATACAGAAGGATGCAACAAAATCAAAACAATTCTCTCCTTCGGTCTCTGTTTATTCAAAGTGTTGAGACAGGCAAGGAGGATCATATTGGAAAGTTGGCTGCTGGAGTGCTGAAGCTGTTGCTTGACAAGCTTTTCCTCTGTTACTGCAGGCAGTTTACACGTTCCACCTTTTCTTACTGCTCAACCTTGTCCCACAACAGCTTCTTCAGCTGTGTCTCTTCAGCTGTTGATAAGATATAACGTAAACTAGACTGAGGAAATGAACTGGATGCAAAAAATAGGGGAGTTCAAAATAACAGGTTGGTTTTTTTTTAGTTACTTTTACCTACCTTTGCAGCTTATCCGCACAGACAGTGAAAGCCTCCCTCTCTTACTCCATTGGTCAACTATTAATCATTAATGGTACAGAATGAGGGTTTGACAGCAGGGTAAGTCTGCCATTGTGGTACCTGACTAGTTTTACACTGTTCAAGAAAATGAAAACAGGAGCAAAACATTAACTGACTTGTTTCATCTCTGTCCCGTGCCTCATAATTAAGTAAATTAATGCTTTGGTGTTTCAGGCTGTTACTAATGCATTGTTTGACATAGCACACAGAGAAACAATGGAGTTGCTTTTCACCCCTTCAGATTTTGAGGACCAATCAATGCTGCTTCTGTGAATTTTTTTATTTGGATTTTAGCTAGAATTTTGCTTAAGAAAGAAATATGAGCATCAGTGCCCAGCCCTTAGTGGTTAGATTTTGTTACACAGATTCACAGAATGGCAAAGGTTGGAAGGGACCTCTGGAGGTCATTTTGTCCCATCCCTGTTGCTCAGGCAGGGACACCTAGAGCCAGTTGCTTTAGAGCATGTTCAGACAGCTTTCAGCTATCTCTAGGCATGAAGACTACAAACTCTTTGAACTATTGGTGCCAGTGCATGGTCTCCCTCACAGTGTAAAAGTGCTTCCTTTGATGGTCAGACAGAAAATCTTGTGTTTCAGTTTCATTTCCTCTTGTCACTGAATACAATTGAAAAGAGCCTGGCTTCATCCTCTGTGCACCTTCCCTTAAGATATTTTCACACCTGGATAAGATCATCCTGAGCCTTTTCTCCAGGCTGAACAGGCCAGCTATCACAGCCTTTCCTCTTAAGAGAGATGCTCCAGTGCCTTAATCATCTGGGTGGCCCTTTACTGGACTCTCTCCAGTAGCTCCATATCTCTCTTGTGCTGAGGAGCCCAGAACTGTACTCAGCACTCCAGGTGTGGCCTCTCCCATGCTGATTAGAGGAGAAATATCACCTCCTCAACCTGCAGAGAAAGCCTAAGAAATCTTATAATCACACAAGGAAAAACAAATATTGAGAAAAGCACATTGGCCTTGTTTTCTCACAGATTGTTTGGGTGAAGAAAAAAAAGTCTTGTTTTATCATGTTTCTGCAGTTTCACACAGAACTATTTTAAATGCATGTACATATACATATATACACACACATGTTCTTCTGAAATACAGTAGGGCTTTCTACAATGGTGTCCTTCAAGAAATGCAGCTTTTCTTTTAACACCTAGAGCACGTGTGTGCTGAAGGCAAGTGAAAAAAAAAAAAAAGGCATCTCAGTTTTTCTCTGTTAAACTCTGTAGTAGCATTGAAAGGAAACCAATTTTTTGTTTTAACTGGTTTTTACAATTCCAATTGAATAGTTCAGGAAAGTCTAAGTTGGCATTAATTGATTAATTAGTTCAAATCCAATTTGCCTTTCCCTGTTATGGTAATCCATTTTTACCTAAGTAGAGCTCAGATTACATTATTCATTATTTTTGCAGCCAGTATTGTCCAAAGAATTGTTGCCAACTTTGAGGACACACTAAGAATATTGCAGATCTGGTGTTCTCAGTATGACAACTAAAAATTGTCATGGTGCTGATAACCAGCTTTGGTGTGAGATCTCTGTTAGCAGCCCTCTGGCTATGCCTTCTCTTGCTTCACTTGTCAAGAGATTGTTTGTATATAGATGAGGGTGACCTGTGAAGGTAAAGTCAGGACAGAGATTCCCTCAAGGCTACAAATGGTATAGGTCAACAAAGAATGTAGAATCCTACGACACCCAAAAATATTTTGGGAAAACAACTTCTGAAGTTCTGTTATTATCTGAGAGCAGACTCTCAAAATCTTTCTTTTAGACAGGAAAGGTCATTTACAATACCAAATGAGAAAAGGCCAGGGAAATCTCTGACAAGATGGTAATTTCTGACTCTCTCATTAATAATGGCAGAATGAAAAAACAAGGCCAGAATGAAGAACTGACCTAAAATCTTCTTAGGTACTTGTGGACAAGCTGTCCTGATCCATACATCAAAGTTCTAGCTGTGTAAGAAGATACATCACTCGTGGAGAACGATCAGCCTCTGACACAAGGGCAGCAGGAAATTTCACTAGCTTCAGACTCAGAAGTTTGATGTAGTGAGAGTCTCCTCCTTGAAACCAGCTGCCAGGTAGAGACATACCTGCAATTTTAACTTTGGGTGTGCAAAGCTAGGAGTAGTAGTGTTTCCACAGTGAACTGCTTGCCTCAGGATCACTGTGAAACAGCTGAAGTGAGAAAAGGTCTCTGTCCAATGACATTCTGTCTCTCCACTATGCTGAGATATGAGTGTGTGTTAGGGATGTGCTCACATCTATGAAATCGAGCGTCACAGATACATTTAACAGGTACTGAGTCTTCATTATACATGCTGTATCATAAACCACAAAGTCACCTTAAGGTAACTGAATTACTCTTCCCTTAAACATTGGGGTGACTTTTCACTTGTCTAAGACAGGACAAACTCTGAGGATAGATCTTCTGAAAGAGTAAGCGTGCTAACAGTTAGATGTACATATTCTTTTTGAAACCAGGACAGTGATGTTTCCCTTCAGTTTTTAACTGCAGTTACTATCATGATTGACATTTTTGACGTCATGAACTGATGATGTCACTTAATCAGCTAAGACTGCAAGGGGAGGAAGAATTAGCCTTGATTCCTGGCTTTGTTGCTTCTGCTACAAGAACTTTCATTTGTCAGGCATTTAACATGGCATTTCAGTGATACTGAAATTTTGTGGTTTGCAAACTTTGCTTGAAAAATGAAACAATAGATAAGTTCTATCCTAGAAAGTATTTTGGGCAAGTCCTTATGACAGGTAAGTATCACGCCAATTAGCTTGGATCTGTAGGTACAAGGGAGAAGGGATAGAATTTAACATGTTACGTCGGTCAGAATTGCTCATTTTAAATTTGCTGACAAGGTGAATGAAATAATGAGATAGGAAGATTAGATAGTGCATAAATGATCTGAGCAAAAAGGACATCATGAAATTATGTCAGATAGGAAACTATTTACAGATTAATCGGTTAGCTTTCTTAGCCTGGAGAGGGCTTCTGTTAACAAGGGTTTGTGTCTGGATGACCAGAATCAAATGAAGCAAACCAGCCATGTTCACAGCATATGAAACTTAGCAGGAGCGTGCAGTGGGAGGTACGGTTTTCTTGTAGATCTGACACATTTCCTTGTCTTTAGCCCATTGTTCACTTGCTGCACAAATACTATGCACTGGTAGAGCAAGCATTTCTAGATGCCCTGCAGTCTGGTCAAAAGCAGTGTTGCAAATGAACTTGAAGATGCCTGGGGAATTTGTAGCTTAGCACTGTTGCTGACATAATTCTGATCTCTAAAGGTTAGGAAAATAGCACATTGTGTGTGATGGCTGACTTCATCACTGCAAAGGCTTGTAAGATCTGTGGTGGGTCATGTCTCAATCTCAGACATCTTGAAGCATGTAGCAGTTCACTTTTTTTTTTTTTAAACAAACACTTCAGTTTGTTTATTGATGCATCATGAATTTCTAATAAATGAAAAAAACCACGGAAAGTTACGAAAAATCCATTAGGTACTGCATGGCAGCAGGAAAAAACCTTTAAGTACAGGTACAGATAAGTAACAGAATATTAGTATGTAGTGACTAAGTTGATTATTAAGTGATAATAATATCCTGGAAGGTGTTGTGCTGTTAATGTAAATATTTCCTTGAAAAATATTGTATCTTTAAAAATTAATTTCAGGACTGCTTTGCCAAGTCAAGAAGCTTTTCATTCAAAGTACAGATTTTTTTTTTCAGTCATGGCAAAAACAACCCTGAAGTATAAGATTCAATGGACTGGAAATGCTCTGGAAGCATAGATATCCTAGTGATAATTTTACACAATTTGAAAAGAAGTTACTGTGTATAATCTTACCTAGCCTTGGGCAGAATAATAGCAATAATAGAAGGAAACTGGTGGGAATGCATATGAGTGATAGAAAGTAAGAACTAAGACTGTAATTGCATTCTGTCGGTCCTCAGCATGGCCACAGTGTCTCTCCATTTCAGGAATAATGATTTAAAAGAGAGGAAGACTTAGAGAACCTTTAAACCCCAAATTCAGAGGAAAACTAGGTCTCTGTCTACTGCGTTCCATTTTCCTAGACAAACCTGCCTAACTTGTTATCTTCAAGGGATCATCGCATCTTCTTTCTGAGATTTACTGCTTCGTAGTTTCCCAGTCTTTTTTGCCACACACTGCCATATGGATTACCCACACAGTTGCTTGAGGAAATCAGGTTTTATCATTATTAATATTTGAAGTTGTTCATACATCCAGCTCTAGGTACCTACATTAACTGGTAAATTTAGTAAGCTGATCTTTAAGTTACTTAGGCGTGCAATAGAAAGAGAAGACTACTGCAGCACATGGTAAAGAGCACCTAAATCAATCTCCTGCTTTGAACTGTTGTCAAGAAAAGCCCCTCTTTTCTTTAAATGAATAGTGAAATAGGAGATCAAGGAACACTACCTTCTTAAATTAAGTATCATTTAGTGATAAAATATTGTTCTGTTGTTTTATACTCCTCCATTTGTGTAGAAACAAAGAAAGAAATAAGCACTCCCCAGCCAATGAGCTACTCTGGCTGACAGTTGTGGAGGAGAAATATTTAATAAGGTAAACTTGTTAAGGGATCAAGTGCAGTGTTTGTGCATATCTGTTCTGCTTTCATAGTGTAACTGTAAATCTCTGTAGGTAGACTATGTGTAAAGGGCAGAACCAGGTTGCTTCAGATATTTTAAGTCTTTTTTTGCTTCAGTGGCTTTAGGATCAGACTCTACATGAAAGTAGAGTCAGGTTCAACGTGTTCCCGAAAGTTGCTGCTTAACAATACTGTGCAAATAGAATTGTTCCGCTCCAGCCATAAATCTGATAGGCTTGAGAACAGGTGAATTTGGCCTCTCAAGGTAAATTATGTTATTCTGTTAGTTATTATCTTCAATTATACTGCAATACATGACTTTCACTGCAAACTAAATAATCCCTTTTAATTTTTCTACTAACTTTGAGTAAAATTGCTAAAGTGTGAAATGTTAGATTTAAGACACTTGACTGATGTAGATGACTGGGTTTGCTGCGATTTCCTGTAATCTGGAATGCAGCTTGGAGAAGATTGTCATTGCTTTTAGTTTTATCTGTTGGTCCTGATCTTGTGGGGATCTTTGCTTGAATTGTGTAAGGATTGTATGTTCAAACATCTGCTCCGTTCGGCTTTCTTCTGGCTGACTGTGACATGCCCATCCTCACGTCAGCACGTTTGCTCTTGTGTTAGAGACCTCGCAAACAGCTTTCAGCAAAATAAGGTTTCAGTTGGTATGTGTAACTTAAAACTTGCTGT
Source organism: Indicator indicator (assembly GCF_027791375.1). Lineage (NCBI taxonomy): Eukaryota > Metazoa > Chordata > Aves > Piciformes > Indicatoridae > Indicator > Indicator indicator. Next base: position 22,809,639 of record NC_072017.1, on the reverse strand, counting down.
ATGTTCATACAAGGGAAGAGGAGGGTTCTGTTTTCTGGCAGGTACTGGTGAAAACAAGCATAACCTGAGCCTTGACCCCTGATTTCAGGATGCACATTTCATTTGGGCTTTGTAAGTTCTGTTTGAGTGATCTTCAATATGTTCATGTAAAGAGCAACCGTGGCTAAGCAAAGGTGTAATTATAAATACTTTCTGAAATCAGAAATAACTATTAGAATGTAATGGTTTCTCAACATTTAAATACCACTCTTGAATTGATCTTTCTGCTCTAAATGTATTCCTGTCTTCACAGTAACATTCCAGTTATTAATAAGTTTTTGGGTTTTCATTTTTCCTTCCTTTTTCTAGGTTATTCAACAGAGAAATGAGGAATGTGACCACATTCAGTTTTTAATTGAAGAGAAAGAGTCTAAAGAAGAGGACTACTATGAAGACCTTGACAGATTTGAAGAAAATGGTACCCAAGAGTCTCGCATCAGTCCCTATACTTTCTGCAAGGCCTTTCCTTTCCACATAATATTTGACAGAGATCTGGTGGTCACACAGTGTGGCAATGCTATATACAGAGTCCTTCCACAGGTTAGATGATTCTTATGCATGAATAATTGTGGAGATTGCTAATGCTATATGCTTCACAGGTTTATTTTAGAGATAAATAAATTAGATTTAGAATTCTCTGTCTAAATATCACTTCTGTGTAATTATATAGTACCTACTACATTGTGCTCCTCGTTTGAAAAAGAACTGTGAAAATAGCCCTAATTTTACAACATCTCTGTTCTTTATGATCATGTGCAGTAAGAAAATAAGCTCGAGCAAAGAAAACCTGATTAGCCCCACAGTTCAGGTGTTAGCTTGATACCTGATTCTTTCTCATCACTCCCAAGATACGTTTGCTGTAAGTGTGGTAGATAACTAATCAAAGCAGATGTGAGATAGTCAGTGAAGTTTGGCCTAGGGTTGAGGAAATGGCCCCATGTTACTGTATAGTGTAACAGCAGATACATAGTCTATTACTTGGCAGTAATACTTTCTAATATTTAGGCTGTTAGATGCACAACTGAGGAGCAGAACAGAAGCTTTATTATAGTTCCTTGTCTTGTGTATCCACTAAGATAAGACAAATTATGTTTGTCTCATATATGTGTGCGTGTGTCATGAATTGAATCCAGCTGTTACTTACATTGAAAGAGTACTCAGAGGTTCATTTAATATTAGGTATTCTGTATATGTTTAGGATAGCTCAGTTCTTGCCTAAAAAAGCCGAGTTTCTAAAAAAGTAGCAACAGTAAAATAAGTCAGATGAGAGAAACAAACAGTAAGATGATTAAAGCATCAAATGATCTTTACACTTATGTAGGCTGATGTTGCACATACCATGTTGTTTCTGAATCACCAAAGTACTTTTAATATGCAATTTTATGCTAGTTGTTTTTTTCCTGAAGCTTGTTTTTGGTGAGTTGTCTAAATTTTACAGAATGAATTAATAGAAGAGCTTTTCAAGTAGTTCTGCAAGATTTTTCCCAAAGGCATTCACTGAACAGCTATAACCATTAAGCCTACTGAGAATCCTTATCAGAATCGATGCCTCAGAGAACATAGCTTATGGAAAGGGAAGGATGTCACTAAGTAGAAAACACTGGAAAGCTTTATTTACTGTAAAGTCGGCACATAGGAACAGTTTGACAGATAAGGAATATAATAGTCTAACACAATTTTACAAAGTCATCTTGCAAACTAGAATTGCACTTTGAAGTCAATATTCTTCTGATGTAAAATTCCTTAATTTAAAAACCTTGTGTTTTAATAGAGAAATGCATAAATTATGTGTTCTCTCCCATTCAGTATTGTCATCCAAGAAAGCTGAATATAATTAGTCCATGTATATTTTTATTATAAAAAGTAACTATCTTATTTTACTTTCCTCCTCTTTTTTTTTTTGTTTGTTTGTTTGACTTTGGTTTTGTTTTTGTCTGGTTTTGTTTGTTTTGTTCTAGCTCCAGCCAGGAAACTGCAGTTTGTTGTCAGTTTTTTCTTTAGTCCGACCTCACATTGATATTAGCTTCCATGGGATCCTCTCACATATCAATACAGTCTTTGTACTGAGGACCAAGGTAACTAGAGAATATTCATCTGGCTTTTCTTTAAGTATGCTTTGGAGAGATACTGAGAAGTGCTGGAATCTCAGAATGCTTCAGAGAAAATTCTTTGCACAGTAGTACAGTCAGTCCCTTTTGAGTCTTGAGCTGAGAAAAAGGCATGGGTGTGAATTCATGTGTAGCTGTTAAGTAGAATGCTTTATAGGAATATAGAGGTACGTATGCTTCAATCCGATTCTTTCTTTACCAGGAGCTAACCCATTATATGGCCTTGTACTATAGTTGATATAGAAAGGCAGTTACATTACTTTTGCTTCGTAACAACGTGGAAGATAAATATGAAACGTATTTTTGCTTGGGGGCCTGTATGTTCATACACACTTCCATGTCCTTTTCTCTAGAGAGGGCAGGAGAGGAGGTGGGTGATAGGAACGTATGCAGCACGTAGAGTACAACCTGCTCTGACAAGAAAACTGTACCTGAAAGAAACCAACAAGATTCTTAGAGATGCTCGCAGGCACTGATAGAACTTCATCAAATAAGCAATACATTTGTACTGACACAAGAAAACAAGAAATTATGAATACGAGCATAAAGATGCCATGTGTTACATCTTCGAAGTAGCAAATCACAGTATTAATATACGAGTACTGTATGGTTTTCAGTTGACAAATCGTTTGGAATATAATGTTGTTTGTAACCCTATTCCAAACTTCCTGACTGTCTTCATAGTGAAGTCACTTACATACATGGCCTGGTGTGTAACACACATACCATTGCCCTTCTATAATTCTGATTTTCCGTCACCAGGAGGGGCTGTTGGATGTGGAAAAGCTGGAGTGTGAAGATGAATTGACTGGCACAGAAATTAGCTGCTTACGTCTGAAAGGGCAAATGATCTACTTGCCTGAGGCAGACAGCATTCTCTTTCTTTGTTCACCAAGGTACTTGAAACCTTAAGAGTTCTATAATACTGATTTTCATTTTACAATTACTAATTTTAAAAACACTTATGAGTAGTATGACAGAGATTAGTTGGTTCAAGTATTGATTTCATGGATTTTGAAGTGTTTACACTGCATTTAAACATCAGAACTTGACTGATTATTAAAGAATTCAATATTGGGATGCTCTGGCCCCACTTGTACAAATAAGAATTCCTCATGATGCCATGATTTTTTGGCAAGCTGAGAGTGCTAAGATTCCAGCATGATTTGTTTTCCTATTTGGATTCACATATTTTTGCAGTAGTTTGAATGCAGTGTAACAGTGATGATTATAAAGAAGTGACTGGAATGGGGGATTGCATGGAAGGCTTCTTTAGTTTAGAGCATGTTGAGCTAACACATCAGATTACACAGGATACGTTAATCTCCTGTATAAAAGGGAGCAGACGAAGACAAGGAAGGGGCTACCTTAATGTAATCTATGTACTGAAATATGTACAATAGATATGTTTATGGAACTCATCAATGAGAATTCTGTATTTAAATGCAGAAGTCAAGAACTGTGTGTTAACATGAATGAACACAAATAAGGTATTTTGTAGAACAGGTATGTTGTACAGCTCATCACAAACTCAGAAGCATAATCTTTCTACTGTTACTCAGCAGCTTCTGATGTTTACTGAGTTTAATTGTATCCACATTATGTATTTCTCCACATTGCAGTGTCATGAACTTGGATGATTTAACCAGAAGAGGTTTATATCTGAGTGATATTCCACTGCATGATGCTACCCGTGATCTGGTTCTTCTGGGAGAACAGTTCAGAGAGGAATATAAACTGACTCAAGAGCTTGAGATCCTCACTGACAGATTGCAGCACACGCTGCGTGCACTAGAAGATGAAAAGAAAAAGACTGACACGTAAGAACCAAATCCTGACTTGGAGCTGAAACAGTCACAGCAATATAATATTTATAGATACTGTCTTCAAAAAAAATAACAGAAACTTGGAAGGAATACAAGAGATATTCAGGACCGATAATTTTGGAATCAAGAAAGAACATTTTAGTTTAACACCTTTAGACTGTCAAATGTCATCTGCAGTCTAGGCTGTTACATACACAGGTGTTTCGATACCTCCTTTCCTGATAAGAAAAGTTATGAGAAGTGAAATGATGATCCTTTTTGTTTTGTGAATTACATAAAAACAGTGGTTTTGCAAACTTTCTTTCATGTAGTCCCTGTAGCCAAGATGAATTTGGCGAATGCCCAGATGCTACTGTTTGACAAATTCCTGTAAACCAGCTGTAGAGCTCTTTGTCTTTCTGGGCTGCCATGCTCACAAGTTAATAGAACAGAAAAACATATCTCAAAAAATTGTCTGTGCAAAAGCAAAGTTTTGCAATAGGCTAATGCTACAAGTCTGATTTTGTAGTTAGCTGTGGAAATGCTTTTGGGGCTATCTAGTTAATACTACATAATACTACTGTCATACTGTAATGCTACTGTCTAGACAGAAGTACATAACAATAAAGTGTACACACTGAGCCCCAAATCCATTTCTACAGACAACTGTAAAATCATACTCACAGCCTTAGTCTATGACAACTCAGCTCAAGGACTACTGTGGTGTGTTTGATGGCTGACTCATTTATAAAACATAGTTCCTATCTCTAGAACAGAAAAAATTCTTGTGGCTTATGCTTGTTTAGCAGTAGAATTAACATTTGTTGTGGTATGAATTCTATTGATAGATAGTGGTTTTTCTGTAGAAGAGTAATGGAAGTTATTGTAAAAAGATCAGAAAAGGATGGATGGAAGAGTCAGAGGAAAAAGGAGACTAAAATTTTTTTTTCTGTTAATTTCTGTTGACTTGGTTTATAAAGTAATTTTATCTGCCTTCTTGGCAGCTGCTGGAACAGTGTCATTGCTGTACCGTGTGCTAAAAGTATTCACTTGTGCAGTAATGGACTTGCCAAAAATGCCACTAATGTGGGTTTGTGCAGGAGACTGTGTATAAAATTATGCTCAAGATTTTTGAAATGAAATCTTCAGCTTGCCCACTTAGGTGTGTAAGGAGGGAAATACAGCTTAAGATGGCAGTTAGAAAGTTGAAGGAATACACGAGACTAGGATAAAGCTCTTTGTGTGTAATTTGGATTTTATTTGCATGATTTGTAATATGAACAAGTGTTAATATGCCATAAAGACTATTAATTATGAAGAAACACGTTAAACCCTAAAAGCAGCAGTCTAAAGAAGAGGAATAATTTAGCAATGCATGGATTGCATTTAAAGGTGGAAAATGTTGATCTATTCATGGCCCTTTTTGTAGTTTCTATGGTTCTGTGAGCAAAACTAGATGATATGAGCTGAGGATACGGCAGAAATGCTTAAGGAGCAAACAAAAGTCATCCAAGATACTATTAACAGGCCATGTCAGAAGAACTGCTGATGTAAATCGGTTCCTGTTTCTCAAATAACATATCCTTCAGTAAACATATTTTACATTGCTCTTTGCTGATGCAAGTACATTATAAACCCTATGGGAAGTACTAAGCTAATATTTGAAGACTGCTGATGTAAAGACTTTCCTCCACATTCTCTTTATTTTGCTTGTGCCTTTCTTTTCTTACACATTTAGATTACTGTACTCTGTTCTACCACCATCAGTGGCAAATGAGCTGAGACATAAGCGTCCTGTTCCAGCTAAGCGGTATGACAATGTGACCATTCTTTTCAGTGGCATTGTTGGATTCAATGCCTTCTGTAGTAAACATGCCTCTGGAGAGGGAGCTATGAAGATTGTCAATCTTTTAAATGATCTTTACACAAGATTTGATATTCTGACTGATTCACGAAGGAATCCGTTTGTTTATAAGGTAAGCAGAAAATTTGTAAAGTATTTGATCTGTGACATTTCAATACCGTCATGTCAGTCTTTTCCATCCTTTGGATTTTAGGCTTTTTTAAGAAAATAGCTATGTTATCAATCTTTGAGCTACGTTACTTGATTTTACATAGCTAAAGAAGGGTATGTTTTTTATCTCTAAATGTGTGGAGGAACATAAAGGGCTTAGTTCTCAGCAGGATTTCTGCACAGTCACTCAATAGGTGGATATATAAATCTACTTCCATGCTGAGCAGATACGAATGCAAACACTTTGTGGTTCTGCTGATCCTCTGCTTTTTCAGGCATATGCCTGACTGTAAATTGCAATTTATTACTTGGTTTTTCAATGTAAATTTCATTCCTTCATTAGGAATGAGTTGTACTTGCAGATGTGTCTGGTAGCAGGTAGGTAGGTGGAGATATGTATATCCCATATATTTATGTACATGTGCATGCTTTTGTGTTTATCTGTATAAGATTCATTCCTAGCTTTCATTAGAAATCAGTTTTATATCCATTATCAAATGAATTAAGAATGTGACTCAAATCAAACATTTTACAGAAATTCAGTAGACTCCACAAGAGAAGCTCCAGTTCATACAGTCACAATGTAATTTTCATCTGTTACTTTCAGGGTGTAGAATAACTTCTCTCCAATAACAAGCAGAGATGACAGGAATTAGGAGAAGGGAAACTACTTGAACAGAGAAGCAGTCTTGAAGGAAGCACTAGGTCCATTCTAGTACTATAAAGCCCACGATAATGAAGTAATTGAAAAATGTATCTTTTGATAGGTGGAAACAGTCGGGGACAAGTACATGACAGTGAGTGGCCTACCAGAGCCTTGCATTCATCATGCACGATCTATCTGCCACCTGGCATTGGATATGATGGAAATAGCAGGCCAAGTGCAAGTAGATGGTGAGCCTGTGCAGGTTAGTAAATGTGGGGGCTTGATTGAAGAGCCCATTCTTTGGTATAATGATGGTGCTTTGAAACCTGATAATGCTCAAGTCCCAAGCTTTTTTGTCATTAGCTTTTTAGACTGATATCTACAAATAATGTGAAGAGTCACACATAGATGTAACATGTGGAATTCCCAGACCTTAAATGTAATTACTGTGCTTAACCTTTTAAAAGACTAAATTAGGTGCACATCATTCATGTCTGTTTTCTGATAATTTCAATCTAATTAACAAATTCCCACTGTGTGGCAATGTATATTAGCGGAAGTTCACGTGAGAGATTTTATGAAGTTGTTGTGGTATTAATACAGAACTGGGGAGGCTGTATTATCTATCCTCATCAGAAGGCTGTGAGAGCAAAGTAATGTGTAAGTTTTTCTGTTTACATGAATGTTACTGGTCTAACACCTGCCTTAGATCTGTGTACTTTGTCACTGAGCAAAAAAGTGAGAAGGTTTGATTTGAAACTTTACAATAACTAATGTGCTGTAAGAATGAGCTCCAAACCCCTGTCCTATGTCTTGGGCTTTTAAATGCGAAGTTCCATGATGTTTCCTCTGAGAAACTTTTTTTTTTTTGGCCTACACCATCCATTTTTATGTCTGAGCACTTCTTAAACAGACCTGCAGCGTGTGCTTGTCCACTATTTTTTCATTTCATAACACACAATAGTAGCATGGAATGGTTCATGCTGGAAAAAATGTGGAATTTGTTCTTTCATATGAGAGGCAAAGCTGTGACACTGCACTGCAATTAAAAAAAAAAAAAGGTGACACAAAACCACAAAATGCAAGGCTCTGAAGAAACAGAAGTGACGCATTAGAAAAATGAACTCTATCTAAATGAACCCCAGTAGATAGAAATGTCACAATATCTGTATTTAGTCAGGAGCATCAAATTAGTTATGGTGATTTTGAATATTCAAACTTTACTTTTTCTTTCTGAAGATAACAATAGGAATCCATACTGGTGAGGTAGTCACAGGTGTTATAGGCCAAAGGATGCCACGTTACTGCCTCTTTGGAAATACTGTCAATCTAACAAGCAGAACAGAAACTACTGGAGAAAAGGGAAAGATCAATGTCTCTGAATATACTTACAGGTGAGTGATGCAGTACTTATATTGGCATTGACATCTTAAAGAAATCACTTTGTCAAAGTGATTATGGAGTTGAAAGTGACAGGATTCCTGCAACATTATTTAAGTACATGAGTTGTCATGAAACCATGTGGCAGACTGCATTATGGTACACTATTATTGGTATGCAAAGAAAATAATGATCTAGACATAGATTTGACTCTTTTGTTAATTTGATCATGTATCTGTAGCATGTTTAATATTTTATGTAGTGCATGCATATTATACCCATTTACATGTTTTCTGTTTCAATTGCAGGTGTCTTATGACACCAGAAAATTCAGATCCTCAATTCCACCTGGAGTACAGGGGTCCAGTTTCTATGAAGGGCAAAAAAGAACCAATGCAGGTTTGGTTTTTGTCCAGAAAGAATACAGAGACAGAGGTATGACTAACCAGAGTGTAATTTTTAATTTTTTTAAACAAGGCATAAACATGACAAATTGAATCTAAACCACTGAGGTCCATTTGCATTTGCAGAACTAAATGTTCCCTAGAGAAAATGTAGTTTTGTACAACAGTATTTCACAAATGCATTTACTATCTTGACAGCACATTAAAATCCTTGATTTTTTGTCCTTGTAGTTTATGCAGTCCTTGAAAGAATACTTTTGATTTTAAAAAGTCCTTGAGGGAATGCCAAATGTTTAAATACTTATATCTCACTCATCCGGATTTCTCCACTGTACTAGATTTTGCAATACAATGTCCATTTTTTTTTAGCTGACATGTCTGAGTATCAGCACTTCAAAATTCACCATTTGCATTCTTACAGTGAGTGAATAAATGTGCCTTCAAATATTTAGGCAATAGTCCAGCAACTACTCGCAGGCGGGTTCATGCCTATTGTATATGGGGGTTTGTTAACCCCAGATGGATCTGCCTGTTCAGGGACTTGTGTAATAGAGGTCTTGCTTAAGAAATACATGGGGTAAAAACTATTTCTTTTAAATGACATATGATCCTAAATCCTCTTCTCAAATTAGGTAGGGTAAAGCTCTTCAAGCATTGAGTGGTCTTAAACCTTATGCCTTAATGTCAGAAGTCTGGGTATTTGCTATACAAAATCTTATTAAAAGCAAACGAGATCTAGGCTTATAAGTCTGCTACAAACTTAGACAATCACATTACAGTATGCCAGCTGACTTGCTGTAGCTAAGCAGGTGCATGCATTCCACCCATTGCCAACAGGGAGTTAAAAAAGGGTTTTTAAGTAATTTACATAGCTTGAATTTTGTCCTGAAGTAAAAAAAAAAAAAAAAGAAAGAGTTATAAGCCAATGTATTTAATCTCAAAACCACACAAGTAAAACAGTGAAAGTCCTTGATTACCTTGGCTGAAATAATTCTCGTAAGTCACAGGAAATTATGTATGTGTCTGGATACTCACTGGCTGCTGGAGATGAAATTTAGGCTGTTAAAGTGGGCTCTTCTGGAGATTTCTTACCGCAGGTACCCAAGTACTGACTTTTAATGGTAACTCAGTATTAACCCCCAGTACTAAACTTCAGGGGAGAGCTTGGACTTTAACTCTGCTGAAGTCTGTATCTATTATTTACAATAATATTCTGGGTGCCATTTTTTATAATACTTTTGTTTATTTCTTTGTATCTCAATATTAACTATAATTTCACATGTTTACCACTCTTTCAAATCTATAGTTGTATTGAAAATATATTTTAATTAAACACCTTTCACTTTTTTTCTGTGTTACAAATGATATCCTATGATTTGTAGCAGGGCACATTGTAATTTTAAACATAACATTTCAGAGGGGTACTGAGTCATGTGCATATTTTCCTTGTTTCAACCTCACAGATTGTTAATATGAATATAGATTCAGATAGGTTATGCTTTTAAATATTGCAGTTTCCTTTTAGAGATCTTGTTCAACAGCTGGTTTTGTTAATGCTCACAGCAGTCCTGAGAGGTACTTGCTGATACTAGTATGTAGTAATCAAGCTTTGTAGAGGAGGGCATGGAAGCAGGAATAAACCTGACAGAAAAATACTGTCAGATTGATTTTCAGGAGCACTTAAGACTTAAGTTTATGCACGCTCAAAAAAATCTCTTTAATTTTTGTTACTTTTTGTTAATTCTGAAATTCATATATACATGTCATTCGCATAGGTAGAAGAGCTTCTGGCATTAGAGATATCACTTCTAAATTGTAGTAAGTTTGGGAAAATAGGAGACTAGAAAGATACATTCCTGTTGTGAATTTTCTCAGAGGTGATTTTGAAAAGTCAAATATAATCCTCTAATCTTTACTTTCTTTTTCACTCCCTGCACAATTGCACCTGGTCATACACAAAAAGATGCACTGAGTTTTACTCCTTTAAGATTTTCTGAGTTTCTTATTGTCTTGTGAAGGTACTTTTTGTGTTATTCAGGCACTTTACAAGCTGTACATAATAGTTGTACTACAAAAGCAGAGATCACATAATCAGCATTTTACAGCAATCACTTTGCTTTAGGCAAGGGTGTAGTCTTGGTTTTCTTTTCAGAATCTTGCTTTGATCTTTCAAACATATACATGTGCTAGAGTGTTAATTCCAGGGTGACTGTTCATAACATTAAAATTGGCAGGTTAACATGTTTAGAAAATACTTCATCAGTTTTCTGGAAAGTCACCCCAGAATATTGTAAGAAGTGACTTATGGAAGTCAACATGAAAATCATCCTGAAAAGATACTCTTGATATGCTGATTATTCTTTTACTGTGATGTTTTCTACCTCCAGTATCTTTAAATCTACAATAGATTCATATTAGTGATATATTCTCTCAACATTGGAAAATCTGTATTTTGCCCTAAAGCCTAGTAAGTAACATGTGGTTGAAGTGAGCATAGAGATGTGAAAACAAGACTTAAAATATGCTGTCTCTCTGTTAGGCCTGTAGAAAATGTTAGTGTTGGGGCAGCTTAGCATACCACAAACTTGATTCTTAAGTTAGCATCTCTAGTATCAGTCACCATGAGCAGTAGTTGCTTCTAAGAAAGACCTGAGTTACAAGAATCAGTGTTGGAATGCTGCTCCATTGACTTTTTCAGCTTAAGATGTCTCTTCCGTGATACCATTACAGCAAAAATTTGAACTGCATCAGATGTATACATAGAACAAAAGCAATTGCGACCAATTCCTCATTTTGCATCTGCTTTTTTGCATGCTGTGAGACTAATTATTGCTATTGTTATTATTTTAACAGAGGTTCAGCTGTAGCTTCTCTCTTGAGAAACACATTTATTGTAAAAAATAAACCTTGCAAATAGCCTTAGATGTCAAAATGGCATAATTTCCCAATTTTCAAACAACTTTCTCTTCTGCCATGTCCCCACATTACTGATGGGAACAAGTTAAAAGCATCTCAGTCAGGGCTAGTGTTTCTTCAGGGAATGCAGGAATTGTTACACATACAAAATAAAACATGCGTTACCCATGCTGTGTTTTATTATTTTTATTATTTACTGATGCTTGTTGCAAGTTGTAAAATTTATTTTGTCAGTGCACTGACCCACCATGGTGTTGCTTCAAAGAAAATGCTTTAACTTCTCAAATTCTACTTGCATGCACTCAAGGAAACAAAGCAAGATGCTTTCTGATCTGAGGGAAGAGGAAGAGGACGCTGGATAGGGTGCAGTGCTGTCTCCAAATAGGGTGCCAGGCAGTAAGGTTGAATTATGAATGTTATTTCACATCCTATCTCCCATTGCCATGTCTTTTACCCTACTCCTGAAATCATACTCAGCATTTTTCTCCAGGCTTGCTTGCTATTTTTGTTTTCCTTAATGTTTGGTACTGTTATGTCTGCTATAAGCATGTACTTCAGGATTTTTTTTTTTTGGGTATGCATTTTTGCACCTCAGTCATGTGGCTCTTCCTACCACCACATAATATTAAATAAGATTTTGTATTATGCACGCCATAACTAATCACTTCAATCTGATGCTTCACTCCTTCATCTTCATCTCTGAAGTATAGTGGTTATGTGAATCAGTGACATTTATGGAAAGACAGGTATTTCAGTTGTTGGGAAGAACAGTGAACCTAAAGAATTATTTCAAAAACCCATAATACCTAAAGCAGCATCATGAAAATTCTTGTATAAATGTTGTTTATTGATTTAGTTCTGCTGTTACTGTACTTCCCATTAAGATTGTGAATAACACGTGATGCACTGTAAATTCCTGGTTAGAAAAAGATTCCTCTTTTGATATCATCCTGCATTTTCCCTTTGTAGACAGTACTATGTAAACATTTTCTATATTGAAAGGGAGCAGTTGTTTGTCTGATACTGTCATTTGAAGCATGTGCCAATGTACTTCTGCTGAAATGCTGTTCACTTGCAATATATTTCTCATTGGTTTGTATTAATTAAATTAAGTTGTCATATTAATAATAGATTGCTGGACAATTTTAGACAACGTGTAGTGCTTTGACCATTTTGTAGTGGAGCCTTCAGAATTGAAAGGCATGCTGCTGGGACTTGGTTGTCGGGATTGCCTTTGGTTTGATCTCTGATTTTTTCAGGAATTATTTTAATTCTTGGGAGGACCTGGTAATATTTTAGACATCATGGCATAATTGAGGGATATAAAGCTGGTAAAGGGACATGGTGTCTTTTATCAGCTGACACAGTTAAAATGAACAAGGTTTCAGATGCATAGACCTTCCATAACTTCAACATACAGTACATATTTATGTGAATAGTATCTGTTCTTATATGAATATTTGCATTACTAAATAGGATAGTGCAATTACTTTGTGTATAAAAATTGTCTATATCTAGTATACTTCATCAGCACAGAATATATATGTGTAAATGTTGCATGTTAATGGGCAAAAGAAATTGCAATAAATTATTTTTTCCACTGACTTACAGACATTTTGGGATTTTCTTTTCAGTGAAAGCTGTTTCATTGTTTGATACACAATAGTGTGTTTTCCTTTCCATAATTTGAAATCTCAAGTTTCAAAAATTTTTCAGGTCATTGTTTCAATGTCTGCAGAAGTCCAAGAGTCTCCCACATTCAGGTTACACAGAATCACGGAATTGTCAGGGTTGGAAGGGACCTCAAGGATCATCTAGTTCCAACTCCCCTGCCATGGGCAGGGACACCTCACACTAGATCAGGTTGCTCAGAGCCTCATTGAGCCTGGTCTTAAAAACCTCCAGGGATGAGGCTTCTGTCACCTCCCTGGGCAACCTGTTCCAGTGTCCCACCACCCTCATGGTGAACACATCCTCAGATTGGTGTTAAAAATATGTGGATTAATGCTCCAAAAATAGTAGACAAAGTCTGGAACTGTAGAGGTCACAAAAATGTATACATTCCTTTGAAACTCTTAGGCAGTACATAGCAATTGGAAATTGCTAGCCATCCACTTTGAGCAGGATGAATATTACTAAATGAATCTGGGAAATGAAGAGAGGACGCCATGTACGTTCCTTTCCATCACCTCACTGTTGGACAGCAACTCATCCCAGCACTCTGTGGGAGATTGCTCTTTCTTTAATAGATACACAGCAGCAATTTGCATTTAAAATTGATGAATCTTGCTGAAAGTGTAATCATAATTCTTGAAGACATGGGATTTGTGATGGCTATGGTTATGCAGTGACATAATTCATGCAAACGAATGTGAAGTACCTGGAGCTTCTGTACTACACTTCAAGCTGATGGAAAATAGCATGCCAGAAAACTCAAATAACGCTCTGAGTTTATATGTTTCCTTCTTAATAATTTCAGAGTACTAAAGCTCCTGTTAAGTTACTCTGTGACATAACCAGTTTTGTAAGGCACTAGAATAACAGCTCATATATTGTGTTCACAAAAGAGCTTTTTATCTTAAGGACACCAGTACAATTCAGGCACTTAACCACTTTTATTGCTGAAACTCGTCTTCACTTAACTGCCGCATTCATAGACTAAAATTATACTTTGGTTAAATATTACTGTTAAGATAACAGCTAAAAACTTGTTCGGGTATTTAATTCTTTCATGTGTGCTCTGTTGCCTCTTTTATTTAACTATAGCAATTTATTTTCTTCAATAGAAGCCCTCTAGCTGAAACATGAAGCAGAGTAATTACCAAAGTTTGTTTCGAAAGGTCTTATGAATGTGCCTGTTTTCTTTTAGTATCTCTAAGTGCTATAGCCTGTCAAAAAGAGTCAAGTGACAAAAAGCCACTGTTTACTTTTCTTATTACATTTTCTTCATTTCTGACCTCAGCAGGCTAAAAACTACCAAAAAATTGTTCAGAAAGAACCTACAAAATGAAGAGATGCTGAAACATGGGATATCACTCAGTAGCCAACCAGTAAATCTGAGTAGGTCTTCACTGGCACAGCTGCCTGTCTCCAGTTTATGTGTTGCTTGTCTAATGGAAAAGCCTGTTCTGTGTCAGATGGTGTCATGTTTTATAATTAAATGCTGCAAAGTGCTAATATTTTTTCCCTCTGTTGCTACAGTAATACCAAGCAATCTATGTAGAATGTTACAACAGCCTTGAAGAAAACAAAAAAGGAAATCATTCTAGGCTGTTTTGTCAGGTTTTGAAAGCTCTGCAGGGCTGACAGCATAAAGCCATTGCAGTTGCTTTGCATATGATCCTGCCTATAGGCCTCAGACTCAGACCTGACTTTGAGAGCCATCCTGAGGTAATGATGGTAAAGTTGGCAGAGGTGCTCTCTTAGGGTGTTGCAGTGCATGAATTCAGACTGCCCTTGTTTATGCCCTCCAGTGTAAGAGCAAAGACATACTTCTCTACCTTCCATAAGTAATAGGAATACTTTTCCTACATATTACAAGACAGTGCCCTGGGGAGAAGAAAAAAAAAAAAAAACAACAACAACCAAAAAAGCCCACCAACCATCAACAACAAAACAATCAACAGAACAAATCAAAAAAACAAACCACCAGAAGATAGGTAGCTCTATGTGCCATTGTCATACCACTTGGGGAAAACTCAACGTGAGAAATACAATTTCGGTTTACTTCATAAACAGGATGGAGGAACATGCTTTAGAAAAGGAAACTCTACCTTAACTCAGTTGAAACTTAAAGGGAGGGAATGGGATGGGTTGCTGAGCTTGTGTTAGTCTTGCAAAACTAGAGTTTTGTTCCTAAAGACAAGACCTGCAGCTGCTCTGGACCTGTGCTGCCTCTGCTGGATTCACCTTGTCCTGAAGGGTCAAACCCCAAGACAGGTCCTAACCCAGACAATGGGTTAAGCACCTGTGAATGTGCTAACCTGGACAGTTCCTGGGGTCCAGGTGGTCAAGGCAAATATGTAGCATGTGTAATTAACCTTGTAAACACCTGTGAATGTGCAAACCTGGACACTTCCAGGGGGTCCAGATGGTCCAGATAAGCATGTGGCATATGGAATTAACTTTGTAACACCTGTGAACTGTGTGGCCCTGTTTGGATATGCCCCATCCTGTCAGGGTTCTCTGTTACCAAAGGGCATTAATTGTCTTGGGACAGTATTTAAACCAGATGAGAAGTTAGGCAACTTGCCTTGTTCTCATCCAGACAACCAAGAGCCAAATGCTTCCTGATAGCAGCTGAAGGGCCTGCAGACCAGCTACACCTGGGCCTTGTTCTTACCACAAAATAGATAAGAGCCAGATGCTGCCAGAGTAGCAGCTGAAGAACTTGCCCTAACAGGTGACAACTACACCCAGGCCTTTGCACCTGGACAAAGGCAGAAAGGGGAAAAGCTCCAAGAGAACTGAATCTTGGAAGAGCTACAGAAAGGCTACAGCCCAGAGATGGAGCACAAGAGAGAGAGTAGAAGTCCTCTCCGTGCCCAGGGCAGCTTGAATTGTAGTCACAGCATCTGGGAAGCTACCAGACGGAGGAGCGAGCTGTGAGTATGTGGATAATCTGCCGCAGAATCCCATTTGTGGAGAACTGCAGATCACAGCACCTTTTTTCCAATTTGAATTGCTGTATTGGAAATTCTTACATCTGTGCTTAAATCATTTAACTGTCTTTTATATGTGGAATGTAATACCTGCAACCAAATAACAGAACCTGTAGATACACTTTGTAAATAAGTTACAGCAGTGTTTGAAGATACTACTGCCCGAGGTATTAAAAGGTAAAATATATAAAAATATGCATTTTATTACACACTCTTAGCCTGGCAGTAGATACCATCTACTGAAGCACCACAACATTGTCAGAGTTATTTTGGTAAGACATTTGCTCGAGTCCAGGCCTCTTTTTTTTTGTTTTTTTGTTAATTTTTAGCAAGAAGACTGATTTTTCTTGGGACAGCAACTCAAAATTGGTTAAATGAAATGCTATAAAACATGGGAAAAGTCACAGTAGCAGGGCCTTGTTTTGCCCTGATCCTCACAAAAAAAGACCTTAACAGTCTCTAACAGGTCTTGCGAGGGTGGAACAGGAGCTACCTGAGGAAGAAATGTGCCTGTTTTCTTTGTTTTTTTAAAAATCAAAGCCTGTAGAAGTACTACGAACTGGATAGCTTTACATTTTTTAATGTTTATTGTCTGTGTATAGACAATTTATACATGATGGAAAAGAGGAGTTAATTGACATGCCATATCTTTGGTGCTGAGTTACTTTTTTTTAATTAGGCCGTGACATGAACACAAACATTGCACAGTGTTCCTGTCAGGTGGTGCTTGTCTTTCTACATCCTTCTGGCTGCTTGCCTTTGTCTTGAGCTGTCACCACTACCAAGAGCAGAGACTGCAGTCCCACTAAACCATGTTACATGATGTAAGGGCTTGCAGGAATACCCAGGAAAAACTCACATTAAAGGCAAGCAATAAATTCTGGATTAAACAAGCACATACAGACAGTAGGGATAATTTACTTCCACAGATAAATTATGGCTGGAGATAATTCAAAAGACTGAATATGTTTTGCAGGGATGAGGAGGAAGAAAAGGCAAAATTAATCAAAGTGTAGCTCTGGCTATTAATGCTCAATTACCCTTCCTCCCCAACTCTCCAAATGGCCTAACCTTGATAAATTTCACTTGTAAAAGGAGAAAGGAGGTGCAGGAGGTCATACCTGCCTACCAAATATGCAACTTCAATATGTTGACCTCTGTGGTGTCAGTGATGTGCACAGATGGCATGCCCTGTCTCCTTTTTTTTTTTGATCAAGGACAGTGCCTTAGGAGGTGACCTGATGCTGGTTTTTCTGTCCCAACGCTGTGTGGACACATGGAAGAGACGCCCAGAAGTCTGGTCTGCAATCACCATTTGCTGCCAGACAGGGAAAGGTCAAATAGTTTGCTATGGCTTCAGGACTGTGTGCCTCAAAGGTCTTGTCACCTTCTTCTGCTGTCCTCATCCTGGCAAAATAGTACAGAGAAGTAGCTGTCCATCAACCTGGAGGCCTCCTTTTGCTTAGGAGGTATCAGGATCTTGCAGGTATTAGTGGAGAAGCACAAGGTCACCTTTCTACTTGTTGGCTTTCTCCTAACTAGCAGACAGGTCTCTGCTGTGCCTGCAGAACTCCCTTGTTTAAAAGAAAAGGAATTAATCACCAAGCAAACAGTCACCCATTATTTTACTTTTGCATAGAGTAACAAGACTTCTGCATTTTAAAGGTGCATTTCCTGTTTGGTTTTATGAAAGACATGAAGGTTAAGAAAGAAAGCTAATTTCTATGTTTTTTCTTAACACAGGAACTGTTAGAGTCCTCAGCTCTTTGATTTTCCTCAGAGATACAAACCAATGGCTCTCATTGGAATTGTGACAAGAAACAGTCAGCTTTTCTGTCAGAAACTACATCCTTTCTTTTTCCCAGAGAGATCATTTCCCCTATTGGCTGTATCTTTGAGATTGAATACAGTTATTAATTTGCTTAAAGTATTCTTGATTTCTAGACAAAAATTTTCTGCCAAAAGTTTCTTATCAGCTTATTGTACTGAAAGCTTCTCATGGATTATGCAGTAACTGGTGAT
Organism: Indicator indicator; assembly: GCF_027791375.1. Lineage (NCBI taxonomy): Eukaryota > Metazoa > Chordata > Aves > Piciformes > Indicatoridae > Indicator > Indicator indicator. Next base: position 22,791,644 of record NC_072017.1, on the reverse strand, counting down.
GTTAACAAGAGAGAATTCAGCCATTTCTCAGCAATAAAGAATGAATAGATTTGTCTCCAAATTTAGATATAAACCTCATAATCCAGTATTTGTTGGTGTACCCAGCAGAGCTTATATGAGCAAGTATTTGCTGGAGGAAACTTGGAGATGTCAAAACAGCTGGGTGGTAGAATGCTGGGCTGTTCAATATGATTCAAAACTGTTGCTGCCCCTGCTTCTTTTTCATATAACAGTTGCATAACATTCCCTCCTTCCCAAGGGAGTCTCAGGGAGGGTCATCACCATCGCTTATGGCAGTGCTGTTGCTGTTGTCTTCTCATTATTCAGGCCATTTGTTTTATGTTAAGACATAAAGGCTTATATTAAGCTTTTTTTGTGAGTAGTAGGAACGAGGGAACAAGTAATAGCCATTGTCTATCTAACCCACTCTCCTACTTGACTTTAAGGTGTCATCCCAAAACACTTTGGCACTTTGAATCTGGTGCATTAAATTAAGGGACAGGACAGATGCCTTACAGTTTTCTAAGGGTGATAGACCTTTGGAACAGGGTTCACATTTGGTGAATTACTCTGCACAGTGGAGCCCACATCTGAATTGGGATACTGGAAAGTAAAGACCAACTAGCAACTTACTCTTCAGAGCAAATGAAGTCTCCAAAATACAGTGCTTTATCGCACAATATGACTTTGTTTTTTTCAGGAGTTTTTTAGACTTATATAGGTCTCTTTGTAACACTTTACAGCTTCTTATAATTAGCAGACATTTTGAGGCAATCCTCCAGTCAAATAGTTGTTGTTTTTCTCCTATCTGTTTTTTTTCCACACGCATCGTTTGCCACTTTTATTTATGCATTGCTTGGGAGTTTGAACTAAAAAAAAAAAAAAAAAAAAAACAAAAATTCCATTTACTCAGACTGCAGGAAAATATTAAGATGTGATGCAACACTTTCAGACTAAAGCATGCATAATCTATAAGTAAACTAAGTTTACATGGGCATGATCTGAAGTTGTTTGGCATTTTTGTTGTAAAATTTCCACTGGACTCTAGATCAAGTCTGTAACAAATTATTCATAGATTCATAGAATGGTTTGGGTTGGAAGGAAGCTTAAAGATCGTCTAGTTCCAATGCCCCTGCCATGCGCAGGGACAACTTTCACTAGACCAGATTACTCAAGGCCTCATCCAGCCTTGCCTTGAATATAGCCAGGGAAGGGGCATCCATGACCTCCATGGGCAACCTGTTCCAGTGTCTCACCATCCTCACTGTAAAGAATTTCTTCCCAATATCTAGTCTAAGTCTATCCTCCTCAAGCTTCAATCCATTCCCTCCCACACTGGCACTGCAAGTCCCTTCCTGGCTTTCTTGTAGGCCCCCTTCATGTACTGGAAGGCTGCAGTAAGGTTTCCCTGGAACCTTTTTTTCTCCAGGCTGAACAGCCCCAACACTTGTAGCCTGTCCCCACAGGAGAAGTGCTCCAGCCCTCTGACCATCTTCATGGCCCTTCTCTGAACCCACTCCAGCAGTTCTTAGTCCCAGTCCTACAGAGGGTGGCTAGAAACGTTAAAGATTTTATTCAGGCTTACAAACATAGCAGGCCAGGCAACCAGCAGGAAAATATTCCAGGACACCATAGCTAGTCCTGTTAGCCAGGAGTCATATAAGGCTTTCTAAATATGTTTCCTTCGGCAGCTACTGTGCACAAAGACATGTGGTTACCCCGGGAAAAGAAATTAGAATTCTTACATAAAGTTATTGGAAGCATCAGTCACAGAAAATGCACAAAGAGTTGAGTCATTGTTGCGGGAGGCATATGGGTTGAGCTGAACAACATCAGAAGCAAATGTTGGTTTTTAATGAACAGGTTTTGCGTGTTCTGTGGCACGCTTGGAGCCTCAAGAAGCCCACGTTTTTCACAGTTTATATATGAAAGTCTTTCTTCTAACTATTCTATTTCTTGTCTTCAGTTGATTCACAGTTTAAAAGGAAGCCTTTAAGTATGCAATAGATACATCAGCAGTGGTCAAAACCAATCAATACTCCTGCCTTGATTATCTATTTGCCAAGTCTTAAATAGGTAGTAGTAGGTACAGGAATTTAATGCTCTGCTTAAATTGGGACCCACAAGGGACACGACCTGTGTTAATCTTGGTGTTCAGCACTTTAAATCAAAACAGCTGTGTAGGTTGAGAGTGGCTTTGAAAGCAGAAATAATAACAATTATTACATGAGCTACAAACCTTTTTATCAAGAATCCTGTAGTGTATTCAAAACATTGCTAAATTTTCTAAGCCTCAGGGTCATATCTTTGAAAGCAAACCACACAATTAGCAACGCAAAACTAAATATGCACTTAACCAGGCTTCATGTTGTAAAATGACACTCTTTTCTAGAGGTAGATGTGGGCTAGTAATTCAGTCTGGAATTAACAACTACATGTGTGAAATCTCTCTCTCTCTTCTACAGTTTTGTATAAGCATTCCTGACCCTAAAAGAGCTTTGTTTTTAAAAACCCAGCATCTTGAGTGCATTTTCCCTGAGCTAGGAGATACGTAGGGAGTCCCTGTTTAGACATTATTTGTGTGTATAGTGAGAAGGGTCATGTTGGAGTTTTCTCTAAAGAAACTTTCTTTCTTACGGTGATGTTGCTTCTAGCAGGAAGTCAGCAGAGATGAGCTTCTTCTAGCAGATAAAGTGCAAGAGGGTTAGCAGGGCCAGGACAGTCATAAGCAGCATCAAGATAGCATGCTAGCCCTGGATCTACATCAGTATCCCTCTGATAGCAGAGCTTTTAATTTATAACCCAGTTGTGTGTCAGCATTTCTGTAAGTAATTACTACAGTATGAGCTTGGAGCTATTTCCCATATCCTGAGTTTAATGAGCACATCAACTGTTTTACAGTACTGATGCTTCTAGCATAATAAGGGACATAAATTCTAAAGCACTGTGTACTTTGACAGGGAAGACAAATGAACCATTACAATTTATCTTGTTCTGGGATTTTTTAGAATTGCAGGATGATCCTTGGGTTTCCAAAATATGGAACACCCCTAAAGCACTGCTAAAGTGGAAAAAAGCCATAAGAAACCAAGGGAGTGTATCATACTGCCATGAGGTACTAGCTAGGTGAGGAATACTACTTTCCTGAAGTTTTGCCAGAAAATGATTCAAACACAGTGCAAGCACATGTGTTGGAGCTAGAGTGTAGACACGGCTAATTACCTTCAACTTGAGTGATTGTATAGAAAAGTCTTTTTTTCCCCTGTATAGTTCTAGCCTAAGGAATTGATGAGGATTAAGAAGATTCTTTTATCTTAACCAACACTTTCTTAAGTAACCGTAAATCAGGCGGCTTTCTAACCTCATTAGGAGATACTTTGATCAATTTATTTTGATGCAAAAAGGGAGTGGCTGTTTATTTTTGTTTGTTTGTTTACCTCAGAAATTAATCTAAATATCATGTGGCAAAGACACTGCCACTTAGTACAGGATAAGTAACATGAGGTTTGCCAGCAGCTCCTGTGAAATATTTATCCAGCACATAGATCATTACTCAAAGTGAAATAATCTGACATAAATTACATTGAGCAATTTCATGAAAGGTGCTGGCAAATGCACTCCACTCAAGCTCTTGCTTGTGAACAGAAGCCTGAGGTAAGTGGGGCATCTACTGGTGAGATCCTGCAATGAATTAATCTGCTGTGTAAAAGTGACCCAAATACTTCTCCTGTAAGCAGTTATAGCCATCTCTAAGCATCTGGGAAAAGGTTGCTTTAAAAGCCACACAGAGACAAACAAAAGCATTGGGGGCTAACAAATGAAGGGAACCTCCTAGCACCAAATTTCTTTTCCCATTTGGTCTCTTTTGAGGAGAGAGTCTAAATGAAGCTTGCAATTCTGGGCTAGCTCTTTCCTGGCAGTAGTTACAGCCATGTCTAATCATGTGGAAGAAAGGTGCTTTACAAGCCGCACAAACAAAAGCATTGCAGACTAACACATGAAGGGAACCTCCTAGCACCAAATCTCTTTGCCCATTTGGTCTCTTTTGAGGAGAGAGTCTAAATGGAGCTTGCAATTCTGGGCTAGCTCTTTCCTGGCAGCACTTACAGCATTGTCAAAGCCTGTGGAAAAAGTCCTTTACAAGCTGCACAGAGACAAACAAAAGCATTGGGGGCTAACACATGAAGGGAACCTCCTAGCACCAAATCTCTTTTCCCATTTGGTCTCTATTGAGGAGAGAGTCTAAATGGAGCTTGCAATTCTGGGCTAGCTCTTTTGTGGCCATTGTGCATTCATTTTGCTTTGCCTAATGAGGAATTGTTTCTTCAGCTCTTTGGACAAAACTGCAATTTCTCTTTTAGTAAATTCTTTCTTTCTGTCATTCCTTAAGCTATGTCTTCCATGTACATTGCAACAGTAGTCTTGTGAAATATCGTAGTTAGAAGAAGAAAGAAAATGAGCTCAAGAAACTCACCAAAAGATATGATGCAAATGCTTAATAATCTCCAGCCTTTCCCCAATACAGACTATCCTGTCAGATTTTCTTTCTAATAGGTTATAAACCTATCTTCCACATACCAGGAGCTGCTTAGATACTCTGATCTACTGCCCAAGGGTGTAAAAATTTAATACAATGCATTAAAAAAGTAACAATACTCTTTGGAGATAAAATCCAGAGCAACCAGAGGTCATTATCCACACAACCCAATTTTCTTCTGTCATTTTTCACAAAATGTGGCATGCTGCAATATTCTCTACAGTGTTAAGTAAAATTTAATTACTTTTGTAGAATGCATTTAAAAATACTCCCATTCATTGGTTGTGCACACTTACTACTTTGGTCCAATTGGAGGCTGTCACCTTAGAGACAATATGTTTCTAGCTACCAAATTCTGTGTTGCACCTCTTTATGCACATCAGGCAACCATTTGAAAGGAGCCCCAAGGGGGACTTTCCCAATCATATCACTAATTTCATTGTTAGGATTAACATTTTTAGAATCAAACTTTTAGCATGGGGAAGGCTTCCTTCTCTCTGTGCTTGGAACTTGGACATGCAGTTATGAAATGAAGGAGTACATGACTAAGCAGTGAAGTAATGAATGCTGAATTGGGAGAAGATCTGATCAATCTGTTAAAATACTGCTGTCCATGTAGCTATGTCATCTTGACCTGTCCAGTAAAACCACTTTTAGCCTTCTATTGTCTCAATGGGATGGTAGTCATACATGAAAATACAAAGGCACCCTTAATTCTGCTCTGCTGCACAGCACACTTGCTATATTTAGATGTGCTGGCGAATCAGTTGTTTTATATAATCTCATCACAAGCCATTGCTGCAAAAACCTGTCTAAGTCTGTCACTTAACCTTGGACAGAATGCCAGTCTTTGTGCTTTCTTCAGAGCTGCTTCTGCCATGTCTATTAAATGAATCCATAACCAAGCAGTGATTTCAGCTGTCCTTGACCAAAGTCAGTGGGGTAAGCAAAAGTCATTTTAGTCTTGTTAAACTAAATGTCTTCCCTTTCTGAGAACTGACACTTTTTTTTCCTGATCCTTTAGTGTGTTCTGTGCTTCATTTCATTTAAACTTTCAGCACAGCAAAAGTAATATGTTTTCTTCAGTTTTTACAACAGCAATTTCCTTATATTTAGCCCTTATTAGTAGAAGAAAACAAAACCCCCCAAAATTATGACTGATGACTATAAGACACGTTGATTTTTAGGCAAAGCTTACATTTCTCTTTAAATGACAAGGAAAGTGGGACTTTCCAAAGTTTGCTTTTAAAATTTATTTAGAACTCTTAATATAGTTCTAGGTAAGAAAAGAAGCAGAGTAAGGAATGCAGGAAAGGGAGCAATGCAAAATATTACTGTCTCCTTTGTATCTTAGAAAGGAAGCGAAGTTGCAGAAACAATTGGGTTTGTGCTTCTACAAACCACTAACGCTTCTATATTCCCATTTTGTTTTCCATGTGTGTTGGCTGGTTCTGGGATCGATTGTTCCATTGAGACATGTCAGGAGCTTTCAATAAGAGAGAGATGCACATCCAATAGAAGTTAGTAAAACTATACTCAAGCAGATCCATGATTGTAATCATACTGGCACCACAAAACAATCCAAGCTGGCCACCTACATCAGCTGTAATAGAAGGAAATAAACATGGGTCACCCTAAGCACTTGGTGTAGCCTAGCAAGGAAACTAAACTTTGCCAGGTTCTAGCATTAAATAAAATCAATATACATAACCCATCACTTTAGGAAGACAGAATTAATATTCATAAGAATGTTTATTGGAAAAGACTAATTTGTTTCTTAAAATTCTAAACAAAGCTAGTACAACACAATACATCCTACCGTGGAACTTACAATTCTATTTCCTACTTCTATGCCTTTAACTGTTCTCTTGCTTCTCCTCTCATGTTCTCCCTCTCCCCTCAAAATTCTTTAAACATCACCATTCTTACAGTCCTGCATGTGATATAGCTGTAAACTATCCCCAAATTTAATTACCAATCTCAGCTGCTGTCTATATTGCAGGTTGTTTCATGGAATGACAGGAGACAGTATCAAAAATGACCATGAGACAGACATAATTTTTACCTTTACAATACGCCTGAATGTGTTCCTGTGTGACCTGCCTGAGGTGATCCTGCTTTGGACTCAATGGTCTCTAGATGTCCCTTCCAACCCCTAACATCCTATGATTCTATTGCTTTTTGTTTAGGTGCAGGAGAGGTGAGAATTAAAAAACAGATTTGCTTGTGAGGATTTTATTATCTTTATTTTTAGATTGATTGTTAAGACGTATAAAACATTCACTTACCAAGCAGCTCAAATACAGTCAAGGCCTTCTGCTGTTATTTTGTAGCTCAGATCATTATATTTAATATCTATATGCACAAGGTTCTGCCTAATGACAAACACATGTAAGTATTGCAATCAGGAGTGCTAATCATTTTTACCAACACTTATCAGCATGAACTGAGTTCAGGGAGAGTGATCATGTCTCTTAAAGAACAATTATGATGAGTGTTACCAAAGTGAGCTAGATGACTGGACCAAAGAAAAGTGTCCTAATAACAGTCATAACAGAAGCTTATCAGAGGAGTAGAAGTCCAGGCTCTGTTGAAAAAGTAACTCTAGATCTGTACTGTGAGGTAGACTTGTACTTTTGAAGTATCACAGAGATAAGTTTAAGTGGAAGTTTCAAGCATCCTGATCTATAGCAGATACAGTGCTTGGGAGTATAGTCTACCACTCTTGCATATTTAACTGTGCCTATTTCAGTGTCTGTGTCTGTACTAAAGAGCCCTGGTCCTGTCCTCAGGTATTTAGTTCTATCCTCTGCTAATAGCCTCACTTACCTAATTATATTCTCGCCTGCTGCAAAAGCAGAAGAGTAGGTAAATCTGTTGGATCAAGACCTGTGGAATGATTCAGTATGAGTAAAGAGCTCATCTTTATGCTGTCATGTCTACAGAAAGATTGTGCCTAACTCCTAGAGTATAAACCTAACAGTTTTGGAATAAAGCAGACATAAGAACTAATTGCACGCATAATATTAGTGTGAACAGCTGCTATTATGGGGCTGATAGTGAGCTCATTAAAAATATTAATAAAAAATAAACTATTCACTATACAAAATAATTACCTGTCTTTGGAAGTGATAATTGTAAAACTCAGGTGGCATGTAGTAAAAGAAAATATGTTATAGCTTCTATTAGTAAGACTTCCTACCATTGTCATGGAGTTGCTAGCAGAACTATCCAATAAATATTTAACTTTTCATTTCTTACATCTTCAAAAATCAATAAATCTCTATGTTGTATAGATCAGAATGCTACTTGTTAATACATGAGCAGGATTCCTATTGGTTAAGGCTTGGTAACATGGGAATGTTCTGTATTTTCACTTGCTTAATGGAATAATTGCTGGGTTGCCAGTGATGTTTACAGAAAATAAATAATCAATAAAGATAAAACACCTCAAAGGATTAATAGCTTTTGCACAGAACAACAGGTTTAATTTTCATAATCTTCAAGAGAGACAGACTTTTTTTTTTATAGGGTCCATAGCGATAGGTCAAAGTGTAATGGTTTTAAACTAAAGGAGGGTAGATTCAGACTAGGTGCAAGGAAAAAACTTTTTTTCTGGGGTAGTGGTGAAGCACTGGAACAGGTTGTCCAGAGAGGTAGTAGATCTCAAGAAACATTCAGTATCAGGTTGGATGGGGCTTTGGCTGTGAAAGCCCCAGATCATGGTAGGGGCAGGTGGACTAGATGATCTTTAAAGGCCTCTTCTCAGCCCAAACTAATCTATGATTCATACAGCATTTGCAGATCAGTGCCTTCAAAAGTGAGAAAACTGAAGTCATTGAAACAATGAAATACTCTTTGATAGTTCATTAACCAAATTTTCTACAGTTCTTTCTAAAAAACACAGTTTAAAATGTTTATTTTAAACTCACAAAGTTGCTTTTAACTGAGTTTGATAAATGTATGGGCTAATTATCTTGAGAAAAGTGGATACTTACCAGATGTGAAAGAACAAATAAGTACTTGTAACTGGCATTAGGGTAACTGATTGTGGTGGGTTGAAAGGGGTGAGATTTTTTTTTTTTCCAAAGAAATTCCACACCTGTAAGCCCTTCTGCCTTAATTAGGACTTTATGTGCCTGTTATTTCTCATTCACAGTTAAAAAAGTACTTTCTATACTATTATGTTGTCGCGGAGAGGGGGAATAGGGATGGAGGATGGTGATTATTAATTATGAATTATGAAAATATGAGTTATTAAATTATCATTTATTATTAATAATATTCAATTAATTACTTTATATATATTGATTCGGATGCATGGTTGTAATAATATAGACCATAACTGATTTAGTATTTACAATTACACCCAATTATAATATTTACAGTCAATTTCTAATTAAGGGAACGAAAGGGTGCAGTTCCGCCGCTTGTCCACTAGATGGAGACTCGACAAAGCGCTTGCGGCTGTGAGCTATGTAAGAGATATTTATAACGTTATCACGAGGCAGGTTAAGCTGGAAATATCACGCGGCTATGCGCGGGCGCTTTGAATAGAACGTTACTAAATGTTACACACATGAAAGATACATGCAGCGAGACAAATTGCCAGATCACGCGGGCTCGCTGAGTATCTGCTTCTGCCCGAGGTTGGCCCCGTTCGGGCGGCGCTTTCTTTCTTCCTCCCGGCTCTGTTGGGGGGGGGTGGGGGGGGGGCAAGGTTGGCTTTCTCCTCCCGCGGTCTGCGGGGGGGGACTGGCTCCCTGACTGGAGGACGGCTCAGGAGGGCCAGGTCTTTTCGGTGCTCGGCCCCTCTTTGGGGGCTTCCCGTAGGCAGGTCTCCGGTGGGGGTGCGGTGACGCGATGCTTCCCCCCCTCGGCTCGGCTCAGCTCGAGGTGAGCTGACTGCCGCTTCTCTGGGCGACTGCTTCCGTTTGAATTATAATGGTACAGTCATTGCCTTGACTGCAATGGAGAGGCTAATCTTTGCTCTCTCTTTTCCCTCGGGGAGAATCCCCGGGTGTTTCGCCCTGATAGGGGCTGTGGAGCGGCTATAGATGGCGGCTCCTTTCACTCCCGCGGTCTGCGGGGGCCATGCAAGATGCGTTTCTGCTTATTTGGCTGCTTAATTAGCTTGCAGCATTTCTGGACAGCAGGGCTTGGGCTAGTCCTTCCCCCTTTGGGTTACAGCTTACCCTCTTTGGGGGCTTCCCTCAGTCCTTTTCGACTGGGTCTACGTCGCTTCTAGTGACGGGGTCATCCTTTGCGGGTCCTTGATGCACATTCCGTGGGCTGGCTTCCATGTTTGCAGAGGCTTCCAAGTACGCTTTACACAATCGTGAGTTGCATGATGGATGAAAGCAAAAGGAGAGAGCAACGTGGCACCAAAATGGAACAATACTTATAGACACTCGAGACTGGAAACTAGCCAATGGGCACACTTGCCAACAACCTGCTTCTACCTATAGAAAGGTGAAGCTAGAATTATGCCCTTAGATGGACAGAGCATAGGCATCCCATTGAGATGGGTGCCTGCTTCTTGTTTGCCCCTTAGGAGACAGGCTGGCGCCTGAGCCTTTTGTCTTTCCTTCCTGAAAGGAGGGTGGAAGGGGGACTTCCCAGAACATGTTGGGACAAGTTAGCTGGTATCAGGGGGCATAATTCTGGGCATGTGATGCCTTCACGACAGCTTATACCTTCCAGGCTGTTTTCATTTCTCAGTGTAAGAAGTGTACAACTTATTCCATTATCCAAACCATTAATGATAACACTGAATGACGTCAGATTAGCATTTGTCCTTAACCAGCCCTTTGTGCTTGCTAGCCAGCTGTGCCACGGGGAAAATAGCAGCACTTGGAAACGTGAAGGCATGGCAGTAGTTTATGACTTCAGATTTTAACTTCACTGTACCTGTCTGGTAACTAGGATTCAGCTATTCAGGAGGAGCAAATCAACAGCCTTCCTATACTAAAGCATTGCACCTTGCAATGAGCTGTTGCAAGGCGGTAAAAGAGGACAGGATTGCTCTGAGACAACTGTGTGGCATACATTCAAGATATGTTGCTTTTCCAAAGTCTATAGCTTTAATTGATATTGATATATTTTCATTGATGAAAGAAGGAATGTTTTGCCGCAACAGTAAAAGAACCTTTTCTTCATGCTTGTGAAATAATTATCAGTCAGAACACACACAAGATAAATTCTTTGTCAGGAACAGCTCTGAGAGCAAGTTGCTTCACTGCTAGAGTACAGCTCACAGACAGCCCATGAATGCACACTTAGCGTGAGTCCTGTTTATATAGGAATTATAGGTGTAGAGAGAACTGGTGGTAATCTACAGAGAGTTCCTTTTCAAGCACAGCTGTGGGCAGGGAGTTTGATACCAGCATTAACAGCATCAGATACTGTGCAATGTGAAAGAAATTCTGCTGAACCTCAAATGATAGACAGAATGGAGAGGATCATGCTGGGATGTGTGAATCATAAATGGAAGTTAAATATATGCTGGGAAGTGATAACATAGGTCCTCGTCTTTAAAAAGTAGAACAAATACATTATTAAAAAAAAGAAATCATTGCAGCACTATCTCTTCTCTTTGTTTGTAGTTTGCAAGACCTTGAGCTCTGTTCCTCCCCCAGGTACAAATGTCTGATTGGATTATTAATATTGCATCAACTTTAAGCTTGTTTGTTTTAGCCTTGGGCCACTAAATTTTATTTCTCTTAAAACTGACCGTTAATTTTAAATGCTAGTTAAATAGAAAGTCCATCTTTAAAAATCACAAACCACTTATTTGAGCAGAGAGCATGTTTTGGTGCCAAACCGATCTTTTCTTCACCTTCCTTTTATGTCTTGTCACTTTGTTCAGTGCTTTTAAAGCAGCCATCACAGTGAGGTTCTGACTTAGGGTGCTGTGTGCTTCATCTGTGCAATTTTCGATGCATCTTGTCAACTAAAATGTATCAGTAGCTGCTGACCTGCATTACGCTGTTATAGTTGCAGGTTTGTTTTCCACAAGTCTCATCCTTTCATCATTATAATTTTATGGAACTAGCGACACTCACATCTATATACCAAGAAGGTATTTGCTTTCTGAATGCTTCACCTCAAAAAGTCTACCACAGAGTCTGCACAAGCACAGAAAATGGTGACTGGAACTATAAAGCTGTGGTACAGTAGTAGTACAGTAAGCTCATAAGCTGTGACAATAGCAAATGGAAAATAAAATCAGTTGATTACTTGGCAGGAAGTTTGAATGTAGCACAGGGAAACAGCCTTTCACATGATCTGCACTTCAGTTCGGAACTCATTGCTGCAGGCTGTGGATTCACAGAAGAAGGAATATTAAATGCAAAGACACAGGTATCTTAGGAAGTTCCAGGCTATCAGCACTCGAAATTTAGGTAGCTATACGGGAGAAATTATCTTACTGTAAGCTTGCTTTTTAGGAGGGCGGAGGGTTTTTGGTTGGTTGGTTGGTTTTAAAAAAATGTTTGGTTGTTTTGTTCTAATAGCTCTTCTCAAAAATACCTGCTTTATAGTAGAATCATAGAATTGTCAGGGTTGAACGCGGCCCCAAGGGTCATCTAGTTCTAACCCCCCTGCCATAGGAAGGGACACCGTCTACTAAATCAAGTTGCCCAGAGCCACATCCAGCCTAGCCTTAAAAACATCCAGGGATGGGCTTCTACCACCTCCCTGGGCAACCTGTCCCAGTGTCTCACCACCCTCATAGTGAAGAACTTCTTCCTATCATCTAATTTAAATCTCCCCTCCTCTAGCTTCGATCCATTCCCTCTAGTCCTGTCATTACCCAACACTCTAAAAAGTCCCTCACCAGTCTTCCTGCAGGCCCCCTCCAGATAGTGGAAGGCCACAATAAGGTCTCCTTGGAGCCTTCTCTTCTCCAGACCAAACAACCCCAACTCTCTCAGTCTGTCCTCATAAGAGAGGTGCTCCAGCCCTCTGATCATCCTCATGACTCTCCTCTAGACATGCAGTAGAAAGTCTTCAGCATGACATGACTACTGGGATCTTTTATCCAACTCACTGCAGCCACTGTTATGTTGATAGAAGCCATCTGTGCTCGATAACTCCTAGTCTGTAGTTCTAGGACAACAGTGTTAGGAAGCTTCAAGTATCACTTGTTTTGTAGCCAGGTCTCCAAGCTTGTTGTTCATGTTAATGAATGTTGGAAAAACAAACTGATCTATGATGATTCTGTAATCAAAATGAGAGTTGGAGCAGGAGAATCAGTAACACCATCCAATCATTTGTATGTGCATTTTTTCTTCTCTATGAGTGATTTCATGTAGGATAACTTGAGATTTGGCTTGGGTAAACATGTTACTTCTAATTTAGTAGGAGAGAAGACTCTTGTTGGATTACGTCTCTCAGTCCAATTAAGTTCAGTTTGTCTCTGCAACCCTGCTGCAGCCAAGATGAGAAAAGCTGAGCTGGACTCCCCATGTCCACCTGGGAAAAGGGAAGATAAGGGGGATGAAAGTGAATTAAAAATTGTGCTTAAAAATTCTCATACTTGGTCCTGAAGCCTGTGACAGCTTGTTTGAAGGCCATGAAGTTTAGCTCTGGAAACCTGTGGGTTTTTTGTTTTTTTTTTTTTTGGCCATGTTTGTTTGTCTTGCATTCAGCCCAGTCATGAAACAGAACATTCTCACTATCTGTGATAGTTAGAGTCCTCTGATATGTTTCTGGGATGAACAAAAGTCTTTCTCTCTGACTGTCACAATTTAAAAGTAAATAAATAACTAAATAAAAGCTCAAGGGCACACACATACACTCTTGTTTTTCATAACCATCCATCAATGCCCTGCAGTGAGCCCCAAATTTGAGCAGCATGCCAGAGGCACCTTTATTTCTAAGGATGTCTGAAGCCATGCCAGAGTTTAAGGCTCTGAACTGATCCAAATATGAGGGCTCTTCTGATCTGTGCTATAATCTTATACTGCCAACAGACAATTTCATAACCATGTGGTTCAAGTAACTTTTAAAAAATATTTTTAGTACCAAGTTTATCACATACTTGTGAAGCCTTCTTGAGATCAGATCAAGGCAGCAAGCAAGATAAGTGAATGATAGTTCTGTATCATCTATGCTTTTATTTCAGGGGTTTTCAAGTCCTCATTAAGACCCCTTTTTCCTCTGATCTTGAACAGTTTGAAGTCTTGTAGTTGGAATGTTTAGAGAGTAGAACTCAGGTCATGTAAGATTAAATTTCCTTAAATTAATGGTTGCAAGGATAATATTATCCAGCTTTTCAGAAAATGGTCAGTCCTCAGAGCTTGTCCGGGCTAGATATGCAATGCAGGTAAGAGTTACCAACTTTAAGTTCTGTACTTGTTTCTGCTTCTCTCTATAAAACATAAATAATTGTTTTTGAGGCAGAGCAGGGGAGAACTAGAGCTTTTTTTTTTTTTTCCCAAGAAGTTAACATGAAGCTAATATTTCTAGTTTTCAAAGCGAAGTACGGGTGATTAAATTACAGTAGCATTAGATCAAACCATTTGAACTTAGGTACACTTTAGATTGAACATTTATTTCAGTTGAGGTTACCTGTGGGACATAGAAGAGAGACAGCTAATTATTTCGGGTTTGTGTGCAAAATCAGAAAGTTCATATGCTTAGCCTGGTAACCATGGATTTAAATTTAATGCAAAGAATATAGTCTCTTCTATCTACTCTACAAAATATATATGAAGTATGAAGTATGTATTTTAGATGCTAAAACCATTTGTAAACAAATGTACTAGGTGGTCTTTTGTCTTCTTAAATATATATTTTTTTTTTTTCTTGTCATAAGAATGCAAAACTTGAGTTTAGCATCTTCATTTTGCATTGTATACAAAAGGAACAGCTTACCTATTTTAAATTATATCTGCCATGGAAAGAATTTATTAAATTGTTGTGGCTTTTCTAGGTTATGAGTGAATATTTTGATACCAGTGTCTCATGTATTGACAGCACTGCAAAACTGTATTTGTATTTCTTATTTTAAATCAAAACCTGATGTTGTACAAACATAGTTAGAGGAATGTATTTGAGAATAGAGGAATGTGGCCCAAGTGTGGTCTTCTAACAAACCGCTAGCATTTCTTTTTTCCAGTGTTATGTAGTTTTCTGTTGACTTGGAGAATCATACTTTTGAATCTTCACATGTGTGTTATAAAGTTCTTGGCTGATAGTGAAATACAAGAGGAATTGCTGGCAAGGCAGATATTGGTGACAAAGAACTGAGACATTTGGGAACATTCTCTCAAAGGGAGGATCCTGGCGATAGTTGAGGTTTCTAAATGCAGCAGCACAAGAGGGTTTAACGGAGAAAGTGAACATGGTCATCGAGGAAGCATGATGACTAGTGGATGCCTTTCTTTTGGATTATCAGGTTTCACATGTGCTACCACAATGGTAATTTTCAGGACTGAGGTGCTTTGGGAACAATTGGCTATGATATCTGTAAAGAGGAAGTTTAAACATGTTGGTAGTCCTGGAAATAACTTTCTAAATTGTAATCTGTCTGAAGCTTGTCTGTTGCTGAATCAGAAGGCAAGTTTGTATAGTGGTGCTTGGTTCAGATGATATCCTCAGTTAGATTTTGAGTTTGGTAACTCTGAAGCAATTAAGGGTAGTATTATCTCCCAAATAGGGACTTAATGGTTTGTTTAGTATAGAGTTTAGAAGGACTCTGATACTTCAAAGTGGTTTCCCTGCTGGGTAGGCAATGTCAGGTTGCAAGTCAAAGACCATTACTCTAGAAGTTTATTATTCTGTGTCCCACAGAAGAAACTAAAACTGAATAAGAAAACAGTAACTTCTCTGGTGAGGTGAAGAGTTCAAGGTTTTTGTTATTGTCCTTATTTTTACTAGATTCATACTCTTTCTTTGCCTTTTGTACATTGAGAAAAGGCAATAGAAATTTTGATTTCAGTGTGGAGACAGTCTGGATTTCATGTAAGAGTGTATAGAAATGACATGTCCATGCCTTTGAGATCTGTGGATGTGAGAGATTACTACATGTGTAATCATGGTAGTTTAGTGCAAATGGCATAGTGAAAAGCACAGTTTTCAACATTTATTTTCTCATGTATCTGC
The DNA here is from genome assembly GCF_027791375.1 of Indicator indicator. Taxonomy (NCBI): domain Eukaryota; kingdom Metazoa; phylum Chordata; class Aves; order Piciformes; family Indicatoridae; genus Indicator; species Indicator indicator. The sequence goes on along the minus strand of NC_072017.1, from coordinate 22,775,998 downwards.
CAGTGTGCAGTCTTCATTTTCATTTCTACCTGTCTGCATTCTGAGGGGCTGTATAGAAGTGTGTGGTAAGAGGGTTATTTTCCTCTGTCAGGTTTTACATTGTGAAGGAAGAACACCTTGACCTTGCTTGATGGGTTGCCTCAGTGGACTCCTACTTTTCTTGTAGCTCAACATAATCTAATATTTGTGTAGACTGACATATGGCATCTGGATGAGCAGGGTATGCATCTTATCACCCATGTACTACATATGATTTTTTTTTTTTTTTTTTTTTTTTTAGTGAATAGACTACTTTGAAGTGACTAAACCAGCTGAAATCAGCACACAGACATCACTAACCACAGTAAGTCTTTCAGAGAGCAAATGATCTAGGGTCACAGCAGCCCTGTCGCTTTGTTTGCAGTAAAACTGAGCATTAACTTTTTTTCCTGAAAAGTCTGGCTGTCGGGAAAGAAGTGACATGTTACGTCATTGTGTGTTAGGCTGATGATTAAATAGACTTGAGTAACATTTGTCAATAAATGAGAGTGAAATTTTTGTGCAAGGAATTAAAATTAAGAAATTGTCATGAACAAAACCATGGACTTTTTTTTAAAGTATGTGTATTAACTTGAAATCTGTTACAAGCACTATTTAGTTTGCAATAGAAATATGTTCTCCTTCCCCTTCTTTTTCCTTCTCCACGTGTTTCATTTTTTAAACTTAAAAGTATCTTGATACAAGTGGCTGCAAGTTAAAAACCTACTTTAACAATTCCTGAATTTATTAAATATTGCCTTCTTCTCACACACAGTCCACTCATTGACTTACTCCAGCCGTTGTCTCTAGAGAAGAAGCTGGTGGATACCTTGCAGTGAAATGCACAAAAGCGTGTTCCATAGGACAAAGCAAGTATGCCAGCTGTTCCTGTTTTGATTGATTGGGGGAAAAAAAACAAACCCTGAAGAGCCAACAACACATGAACTTATTGATCTTTGTGCTGTGATAGTACCTGTAATTATTGAATAGTGGGGATGGGCTGAGGGCTAAGGAGGAGAATGTGGGGGCGGGCCTAGGCAGTGAGATAAGGTTACATATAAGGTGGCTGCAGTGGATTTTGGAACACTAACGGAGTATTCCCTGGTGTGCAGCTCAGCAAGTTTGGATCCTAGAATCATGAGTGGGTGCCCCTTCGCAAGAAACAATTTCCTGTGAGTCCCTCATCCCTGTGTTTTGCTTCAGAGAGTCAGTTCAGATGATATGTTACAGTAAACCATGAAAGCTTAGAGAGGAATGAATATTGACAAATAGACAGCTGTAGCTGTTGCTGAAGGAAAAGAGAATGTCCCAGCACTCATTATTTGATGCAATACTACCAGCTGTTACTGTGAGGAGGTGTTTCAGGTGTACTGTTTCTCTCAAAAGCCTGCTTCAGTGGCTGAGTTTCTCAAAACAAAGCATTGTTTGAATTGGAGATGCATTTGTTACTACAAAGTCAGATGTAGTCATAGCTCTGTAATTAAATAGTTAATATATTTAACTAATTTTCTTCTTAGATTTAAATTTAACAACCTATCTTTGGAAGATGAAAAAGATGACAAATCACAAGAAGGAATAAATAAAGCTGGTAAAGGTGGACTTGTCTATGGAGACTATCTACAAGTAAGTTTAAGGATTTCATGTTTACTGTCCTGCTCACTTTTAAGACTTGAGCCAGGACGTGTAATTGATGCTTCTCCTAGCGATCTGCAAGTCACCAATACAGGTGTTTGAGCACCCTTCATCTACCTAAGTTCTACACATGTAGCCATGTGCACAGCTTCCTGTCTCAAGTGGGGTGGGGTGGGGGAATTGTGGGATAGTTGTTCAAACTGCATGGAAGCTGGATATCTTGGGGGGGTTTGGTAGGGAATTATATCTATTGGTAAAACTAAACTGTGAGGTGGTGTACCTCAAAAGGCTTTCTTTGGTCTGACAATCACCATTTGGCAATTTCTCTGTGTCAGCAGGCTGCATGCAGCTTCCCTAAATTAGTTTGAAAGCCCAGAACACCCACAGAAACAAAACCAAAAAACCCCACAAAAACCCCAAAACAAACCAAAACCACAAGCAAACAAACAAAAAACCAAACCCAGTATCAAAACCCCCAACAACAACTAGAAGTAATTAAGAAACAAGTAAAAATAAATAAAATATATTATAAGTAATAAAGGAATCAATTTTTTTGTTGTTTGGTTAGTTTGGGTTTTTTTGTTTGACAGTATGAACTGAAGTGAGCAGAATTACTGTGTTAACAGAAGACTGATCTGTTGGCATACTATATGGAATCATATAAAGATTTCTTTTAAAACAGTTATAATTAGATTGTAAATTTGACTCAGGAAAAAATAAGTAATGTCAGAATTTAAATACCTAGTACAGCCTCAGATCAGAGCTCTTGTGCAGATATTATTGTGTGATTATATAGAATTTTACTATAGGAATTCCATTTTTACAGAATGCAACAGTATAGATGCAAGATCTAGAAAACATGCTGGATATTTTGTTTTCTTTTTTCTTGTGATGAAACATACCCTTAAACTGTTTCCTTCAAACTTTACTATTTGAAGAACCATAACATTCCATTTTAGGCAAGATTTATTTTTTTTAATTATAAAGTAAAAGGGACACCTGAGAATGTTTAGTCTAACTTCTCATGCAACCTGGAATATGATGTCTATATATACTTTAAAAAAAAAAATCCTTAAATAGTAGCTCTATATAGCATAACTACCACTGCCAACAGGAGAATTGAGAGCATTATGGAACAATCTTATCTTTATTTTAAAGCTGAACAAAATACTGAATGCTCAAGAACTTCAGAGTGAGAAGAAAGGAAACAAAATCCATGATGAGCATCTTTTCATTGTGACACACCAAGGTAAGTGGTTGGGAGAAGTTTATCAGTGGTTGACCAGTATTTCCACCACAGGGAATTATTCAGTACTGAAGCACACAATACTCAATTTGTTTTCATTTTAGACACAATCACTACAATTTCTCTGCCCTTTATCTGCATTTATACTTTTATATATCCCTATAACATTCATAAGTCTGTAATCAACTCTATACTTATGAAGCCATAAGTATAACCTCTGGTTTTAAGAAATCAAGCTTTGGATAGTTCTGTTTCTAGAGAAGTTAAGGTGGTGAAATTAGTTCTCTGACTAATAAGTTGCTATGCAGTTTATTTTATGCAATCTTTGTTTGCGTTGCTTGTACATTCTCTGAAACTTCAATCCAATTTTTACCATCTAGAGGATGTTTAGAAGCCAGCATGCTGGTTAGGTGTGCTGGCTAACTGCTAACATACACATATTTTGCAGGCACTGGCCTGATGCTATTTTGCCGCTAGTGACAGGGAATATGTAGTGGCATAAAGAGTGTAAGCAGCTCTGGAGTTATCTTTTATTGGAATATCAGATCTAGATTTTCTTTTTCCTGCTTGTGTAATGAACAGTATGCACATAAAATACGTGATGTGTAAAACATGCTTTAAAAAATTCTGTCAACATTCTCAGCACTGCATTACTTCATGTAATAATTTAGGTAAAGGATTAGCCTCCAGGAGTGTATCAACAATTGTTTTTGCACCAGCAGTATAAAACACAGGCTATTTGTTTCAAACAAAAATGTAAGAATTCTTCAATGCTATGAAGAAAATATAGAGTAACATTGAAGTTAATGCTGACGATGCTTTCGTTGTTGTAGCTTATGAACTTTGGTTTAAGCAGATTCTGTGGGAAATGGACTCTGTGCGGGTGATCTTTCAAAATGGCCACGTAAGTTAAAAGCAAGTCTTAACTTTGGGAAAATACAGCTCGCTCTCTCCTTCTTCCTGCCTTCCAGCCTGACAAAATTTGTTTTACTAAAGCAACATGTGCTCTTTCTTAAAAACAGCATGAGAACAAAAACAATAAAATTTGACTGAGTGGCTCTTATACACTGATAGTACAGACATTTCACCAGCAAAATCCTGACTTCCTCCTGAAGTCTGTTTTGCTTATGTCACTCTCCACGACCAGTTTTATAATATCCTACTAGTACTGGATAACTGTAGAAACTTAACCGAGGGATATTCTGCTGCAGAAGCATCATGCTGAGAGGCAAAACTGAAAACCGGAGGGCTCACTGGTATTTTTAAGTTGAAAAGCCACTTCTGTCTTTGTTAATTTTTTGAAGTCTACATGCTATATCCTTCCATGCAATATCTTCTATGCAGAAGGATAACTCTTTTCGGTAGTTGTGTTAGTATTAAATTCAACAGAAAAGCAATAATGTATAATTGTATGAGAATTTCTGAAAACTACAAATACATCAGGAATATTTTTAATACCTCTAAACATTTGTCCAAAGCTAAAACCAATTCAAAATAATAGAAAACTACTAAATACAACAATCAGGGAAAAATGTGGACTTCATGTAATTTGAGAAATACCTTGAATAACATAATAAGCCTTTGTAGATGAGGAAAATTTGAAACTAAGTGAGACTCTAAGAATGATTTTTTTTTTTATCATAATGTCCAATAAAAGTGTTCTCTGTTGATCTCCACATTCATAATTTTGTTGGGTCTTTAGGTGAACATTATATCAAATTATAACTGATTGAAATCAGTTCTTAAGCAGAATATTTTTCATTATTTCTTTCTGTGAAAAATGCAACTTTGCTTATAATCACAATTTGAAATGTCAATGTCAAGGTTAAGTACACAGCCTAGCAATTAAGTAAATGGTTATCATGCTTCATTTTTGTAGTCTGATATTTCCTGATTGCATGCCCAGGTCTTAGAGAGAAGTTTAATCTCATTGAAGCTAATCGGAATTTTAGCAAACTCCTTTGCAGACAAAGCGTTCATCTTATCCAGACAAGAGCTTCTATGTGTTCCATTTAATATTTTCTATTTCCCACCAGATGCAATCTTCTCTGTTTTCCTCTGCTTGCTAAGGCACATCTCTGATGAATATTTTTTTAGATGCACTCTGCTGATGCACTTCTCAGATAATTCTGCTTCTCAACATTTAAGTACTTTCCACCTGCCTTATGACTTGCTCCTTCACAGTAATGATTATAGAAGCATAATGTGATTATCATATCATATATATAATTAAATTTTATTGCAATAATTGGAAATGACAATGATATAAATTATTTTGGTCTAGAATTTAATTTCTTCTTATGACTTCTATTTCAGTAAAAAATGTGGGAAAAAATGATGCATTTGGACCATTTGTATCATCAGTCAGAGAAAAGCAGGTTTCAGTCTTTGAAAATTATAGTTTTGGTTTTCAGTTAAAACCAGGATTGTCTATTCCATATGAGATTCTATTGCAAAGAACTTCAGAACTATAGCTCTGTCCAATAGTGAAGATCTAAAAATAAATATGTAGAATATAAACAGACCGTCATTCTGTCAGGTTATGATCTTTATTTTTTTACAGGTAAGAGATGAGAGGAACATGCTGAAGGTTATCACTCGAATGAACAGAATTTCAATGATTATGAAATTACTCGTGGAACAGTTCTCAATTTTGGAAACTATGACTGCATTGGACTTCTTTGATTTCAGGTAAATACTTAGTATTCCTCCACAGTAATCTAAAGGCTGGTAATTCTCATCCTTAGAACTGATTGTGAATGTGCCTTGGCAGCCTGTAGTACACACATCATTTGGCAAGAGGAGAGTGTACCTTAGAAAGGCAACTGTGATATTTGAAGGCAAGGGTCAATTAAAAAGTTGAGCAAGAGTGTGAGTGAGCATGGTCTGCAAAGAAGTGCAAGTTAATTGTTGATGTTTATGTGTGGTGCTCCTGAGTGGTTTCAGTGTAAAAAGTTAAAACAATAGAAAGAGCTCATGGTTCTGTTAATTTACTTGAAACTTACTACAGCACAGTTGCAGCTGTATTCTACAGCAGATCATAGGAGTGCTTGGGTGAGAGAAATGCACTGTCCATAGATTATAAAATGGACATTTCTGTTGTTTTGGTTTCATAGTGTTTCCTTGCTTCATGTTTTGAAGGTGTCCGTAGTGCTGGAGGCTTCAAGGGGCTCTTTACATGTGAAATACATGTGGGGTTTTGTTGTTATTGAGAAGCAGAATCTCATCATTACAAAATAATATCCTGCAATTTTTTGGGGGGTCTTCTTTTCTTATGTTCCCAAAGATACTACCTAAGCCCAGCCTCAGGTTTTCAGAGCCTGCAGTTTCGCTTGCTAGAGAACAAAATTGGTGTTCCACAAAGTCTCAGAGTCCCTTATAACAGAAGGCATTATCGTGACAACTTCAAGGGAGAGGATTATGAGCTACTTCTTAAATCAGAGCAAGAACCAACGCTACTACAACTTGTAGAGGTAAAATCTGCCTTAGATCTTGCTTTGTTTTTCCTCTGTCTCCCAAGAACGGCCTTCACTCGCATCAGTAACAGATTTTTCTTCCTTGAGAGAAAGAAGCAAGCTAACAATTTCCCAGTCACTTGTGTTTTGGATTCTTACCAAATCCAAAATTAAGTGGAGTTAGTAGACCAACTGATTTTTCACAGCATTTCCTCTTGTTTGAGAAGTCTGACTGTTAAACTAGTAAAGTGCATTGTGCAAGTAGGAGCTAACAATATAAAGGTATCATTTAATTTGCATTGTTTTTCCATGACTGTAAATCCTTTTTAGACAAAAAAAGTTTAAAGAGCTTTCCAGTTAGTCATGGCTACTAGAGAGGTTCAAAAAAGTAAAGCAAAAATGGAAAGGAGAAAAGGTGTTGAACAAATATTTCATTGTCACTTTGACTTAATGACTGTCTCAGAGTTATGACTCACAGCAATTTCTCTAATGCCTTTGTCATTTTTATACACCAAAGTAACATAACTTTCTAAAGAATAATGTGGTATTAGCCTCAGTAAAAGCAGCCACTCTTACTAGACCTATCTATTTGTCCAATGATACTTGTAACGACATTTTTCTGGCTTTTCTTCATCTGTTAAGACTTCATGTTCTTGAATCCTTCAGACGATGACCATAAAGATTCCTAAGTTTTTCCTTCCAAATCTCATTGCCATTATTAAACCAAAGAGAAATCTTTCATAACTGCCAAGTAAATTTCTGTCTTATATCATGTATTTTGAGAGTTGTTAATGTCAGACTGCTGGATCAGCATTCACCTTGTCTGACATGGTAAAAAATAGTTGCATAAACAGTTTTATATCCTCTTTCTGAGATTTATCTTTACGAGTATCCAGTATATGTGAGATAAGATTGTTTACCTATATCTAAAGGGAGTTGGTTTTAAAGATAGTCTTAGAATGAGACAGCTGTCACCTTCCCACATTGATAATTTAACCTGTAACCTGTGGCTGTGTTTACATGGCATCATTATTCAGGTATAAAATACCTACATGTACATGGTCACTCCAACAGTAAGTATCTCTATATGATATTAAACCAGAACAACTGTAGTGGGATATTTTATGTTGCTGTAACTTACAATTCTAGGGTAATGTGCTTGCACTGTTCATGTTTGAACATATTCTTATTACTATTAAAGGCATGGCTGGAAAGAACTCCAGGACTTGAAGCAGAAGGATTTGATTTCTGGGGACAATTTGAAGTGAATGTTTTAAAAGGCCTAGAAGAGGAATTTGCCTTGGTGCAGGTATATAGAGTACTTTTGATGTAGCTACAAGCAAATACAGCTGGCAAAATGACATCCTGACATAAACCTGACTTTTGACCCACTCAGTTTCTCACTCCACTTAATCTTCAGCAGCCTCTGTCTGCAAGAGGCAGAAAAAGAACACAAAATTTTTCAGGAAATCTGAGTAAGTGTGTAATTTGACATCTAAGAGGGTTTAAAGCATGCAATACATGGGTGATTTTTGATTGCAAAAAGGAAACGGCTAGTATCATTGGAGGGGTTGAAACTGATTTTTCTGAAACTACCAGTTGACCTTTAGATAGTACTTGCATCTACAGTTCAGAGTAAACACAAAGTTTGGGCCCCTGAGCGTTGTGTATGGAGTGTCACAATATTTCTGTTTAACAGGATGTGGCAATTTGGTCTGTGTGATCATTTGTATTACACTGGCAAATAAGCACAAAAAAATCCTCCAGTATTGTAAGACCCGTAGCTTTGAGTACATTTTTAATAGAAAAAACACCAGAAAAAAAATTTATTTCCTGAGAATATCTGTTTACAGCTTAATAACTTAGCTAAAACTTTTTATTCAGGATTTTCCTATCCATAGCTGTGCAAGAATTTCTTATTTTTGCCTTGAAAAATAAAATTAATCAGACTTCTTTGAAGTTTAATGTTTTTAAGGCCTATAGAGCAAAAATGATAAACTGCAGCTTGTTTGAACATTCATTCATCTGAATTTTGTTGACAGCCAGTTAATTGCGCATTCTGTGGCATTTCTGGATTTTAAAGGACAGTGACTCAGTGACTCGTCTTGTTTGAAAATACATTTCTTACATTAAAGACATCAACCTACAGAGTATTTATGATGATAATAGAAGTTGCATTGTGGGTTATTCAAGTGCTTAATTTTCCCTATTGAATTCTGAAATCTGTTTGTGTTTTAATTATCAAAGGCCAAACCAGAATCAGAAGAAAAGGATGACTTACTATCTGAATTCCAAAAACAGAAAGACGTATTACTTTCATTATTTGATGAAAAACGCCATGAGCACCTGCTTAGTAAAGGTAGATTGCATTAATATATGGTAATATGCACTTTTTATTTTTTAGGCATGATGTATACAATCACATAATATCATTAAATTTGCAAGAGAATCATTAAAGACACTTGTATTTTGCAGGAGAAAGACGACTTTCTTACAAAGCACTGAAGGGAGCCTTAATGATCTACTTCTACAGGTAATGTTAGAAGATAATCTTTAATGCATACTGGCATGAAGGTGAAGGCTAAGAACAGCAGCACAGGTTTATTTTGGTTGGAATGTGCCTTGGAACCATCCACAAAAAATCACATTAGTTAGATCCAACTTGAAGGTCAGATTTGTGCCTGGTTGAGTTTTGAATATCTTCAAGGATGGAGCTTACATGGCATCTCCAAGCAGCTGATTTCATCTGCTCCTCAGATTGAAACTAGCTAATACCTTGTTCAAGCTGTTCTACAGAGTGTCCTAGAAAGACTTAAGAGTACTTTTGCAAGTGTGAGGGAAAAGGCACAGATCAAGATTTACAAGTGTTTGTTACGATATCTACTGACATTTCAATACCAGTTTAAGAAAAATATGCATTAAGTCACTAATATGTGTTGGTGAAGAGCTACTTTGAAAAATACAGCATATCATAAGAGGTGTCACTGTGTTTTCTCTTTATTTTCCCAGGGAGGAACCTCGTTTTCAGGTTCCCTTTCAGCTTCTCACCTCCCTCATGGATATCGACGTGCTCATGACTAAATGGAGATGTAAGTTTCACTTCTTGACAGTGACACTCCTTTTGCTTTTGGTTCATCCTTTAGGAATGACTTTTTTTGTTCATACTTTGGCCAAGACGAAAGACGAATAGCTGCTTCTGTGAGCATGAGATACAGGGGTACAGCTATCACTTTATGACATGCACTAAGTTAGGTGAACAATATTATTTAAGAGATAGATATTTATTTTCCAATGACTCCTAAAATGTCATCATGATATCCCTTCATATGCAATATTCCTTCTGCTCCTTCCCTATCAAGACATCTATAGATGAATGTATTGACTGAGAAAGCACAATACTGTATAACAGTTATATTCGTTCTGTATTAACAATAATTTTATGAGTTGACTGAAGAGTGGCATAATTAACTCCTGCAATTGCTGAAGACCTAATAGTTCTGTATGTTTGTAAAGATCTCTATGTGATCCTTATGCTATTTCAGCAATGCACCTTGAAGTGACCCTGTGGTTATGTCTTAACACTGAACATATATCCCATCCTTTTGCATTACTTAGACAACCATGTCTGTATGGTGCACAGGATGATTGGTAGCAAGGCTGGCACTGGAGGCTCATCAGGCTACCAATACTTACGCTCAACAGTGAGGTAAGAATCTTGTTTCCCCCCATTACCTGCAGTGAGTCATTGATACTCTGTATCAGGAGACTAGTTCCAGACAGCTCCTGGAAGAAAAAAAACTGTAGTTTCTCTTTTGGGACTCTACCATTTCCTCCTGGCTTTGTACACTTAACAGGCTGGCATACATGAATTCCAAGCTTTTTGGGGTAAAAAGAACTCCTTTTGATCACACATGCAAAGCGACAGATATAATTCTCAAAGAAGAGTTGTAGGTGTTATTCTAATAGCAATAACAGCAATCCCCCATTGTTTATTTAGTTTGTGTATAAACTAGCCCAAGTTAATGAGGGCACACAGGCTGGAAGGAAGTCCTGCTACTGTGCAACTGATAGCAGTTTCTTTATTCCTTAGCATGACTCCTAATCTTACAACCTAAAGTACTTTAAGGATAGAATATGTTCTTAAAGCTGATAGTAATTAATACTCTCTTGCTGTGCAGGCAGCAATCAGAAATGTTTCCCTTTGTTGGACAAAGTAAAAAAGGAATTTAAAAGGGATGATTAGAGGCTGAACACTGATGTCTCTGTATGGGTAGAAGTTTTTTTACACAAAATTTGAGGATTCAGCTAGTTAGACAGTTACAGCCTTGTAGCTGTAACTGTGTCCTGATGATTATGAACAACATTATGTCAAAATATACAAGGACATTTAGGGCATCTTCCTCTATCATGACCTTCTCTGAGGATTGTTTTCAAAGAGAACTGCATGTAGCTGGTGACTGCCACATACAGCTGTGAGTAGAAGGTGGAAAAACAGGCAGATGGTTAGACTGAATTTGAAGATTAAAGATTTATTATCTTTTTTTCAGCAACCCTTCACATTCCTCCTTAAATTCAGGTTAGCATTCTTCCTACATAATCTCCAGACCTTTACTCTTGTGGTAGATATGAAATAGAATTTATAGTTCACAAACTCTGCATTTTCAGAAGATGTAACTGTAGCAATCATATTTCCTTTTTAAGTCTGATCTGCTATGCCCTAGAAACAGGACGACTACATTATTACTCTGAACTACTTATGAGAAGGATTGGTGCAGAAGCTTTACTGAATAAAAGGGATGGAGTAATTCCTGAGGATTTCAAAATTATGGCCTTCCATGCAGGCATCACCACGTTAATTGTTCCAATTCTTTTTCAGTGACAGGTACAAGGTATTTGTGGATTTGTTCAATCTTTCAACGTTTCTAGTGCCAAGGCACTGGATACCAAAGATGAACCCAAACATTCATAAATTCCTTTACACAGCAGAATACTGCGACAGCTCCTATTTTAGCAGTGATGACTCTGACTAGCCTACTTTGCTAGACTGGTTGCTGTAAAGAACTTCAGGACTTTCCCCTTGAGTGGTGCTACCCCCCCAGTAGAACAGCTGTTCTCATAGAATGTGGGTGTGTAAATATGTATTTATGTATGACAGTTATGTGAATAGTATGATCAGCTCATGCAAGAAACTTAATTGTAGAAAAAATAATCTGTATTGAGTTGGCCTATTTTAAGACTAAAATGATACTCTGAATGACCAACTTAACTCTTAGTTGGCTTCTTAAAACCTATACCTACAGAGAGGTAGAAAGTGATACAGACTTATAATCATGTCTTATTTGTATATATTTTTATATTTGTTTGCCTAATGACTGTTACTAATTTACTTCTAATTGAGGCCATAATTCACCTTCAGCAGAATATTAGTTTTTGAGCTCTAGTAGAATTTCAAAATTTAGAATTACAAAATTCTATTTTGTACAGAATTTCAAAATAGAATTACAAAAAAATGTTTCAAAAGCTAAATTAAAAAAAATATGTAATATACAGAAATCTAACTTTTACATACATCAAGAATTCTGTTAACTATGTTACATGTGAATGTAAATCCCTGTCACAGAAATACTTAAGAACAGCAGATAAGTACTTTGCACTTGAAATAAAGCAGTGTTAAAGTTCATCTTTTGTTAAGTCTTCTTTTAAAGCAAGCATAAAGTTCAAACAACACTATCACAGGCATTTGAAATATTTTTTATTCAAAACATCATTGAAATAAAATTTACAGAATATAAAAGTGAGGAAAACCTGGCTATAGCTCACTGATAAAGCTCTGTTGTCTCCTTATTAGATTGACTCCTGTCTTTTTAAACTTTCCATTGAAAATACAGATACACTGCAGGCCTGAACTTGTGGTGAACCACTCTGTACCGTAGTGCTTTAGGTACTTATGCCTGGTAGTACCACCTCAAAAACACTGGTGGCACATCTGTGTTTGATACTACTATAACTCTTTATCAGTGCCAGTTAGGACCTTTGGTTATTGTTTTTCAGTTATGGAAGTGTGCTATTTGTTGTTTGTAAACTGCTAAGGGAAGGCCATTCAATGGAAGACTTCCCCTTTTGTTAATCTGACGTTTTCACATACAGTACATTCAGTAAGTGGCAGAACCTGAAGTAGTGAAACATAGCACTTGGTCTTCATTTAAAGTATTAACACTTAGAAGCAGAAGGACTAAATTGGCAATGCTTACAGCACACTATTATGAACACCCATTGCATTTGCTTAATTAACATAGGACAGTAACCGAGTGCAAAAATTCTGGTATTGCTTCGATACTTTTCATAGTAGTGCTCCATGAAAGACACTGCCCTTCTTCCCTGCCCAGTAAGAGCAGACCTAATCATAGTGCTTCTAATATTCAAAGTATTTCAGTTATACTGTCATACTATTGCTTATTTGATCCAAATTTCTTATGATCTGGCAACACTTCTTTCCTTTTAAGATTTTTTTATGGAGTATTCAACACCTGGATAGAGTTCAAACTCACAGTTTCAGTCTGTCTTTGTACCTCTCTTTTGCACTCAGCAGCTGAGCCTGAGTCTTCTTATTCCATGAGAGATTTGCTGTGAAATGCATGTTCCAATTAAAAACATTTTTAAAAAACCCAGTCAACCCATTCCTGTACTGGCTAAAAGCAGGAATCGCCCTTAAAACAATTTTATTTTAAGAAAATGTTCTGAAGAAAATCTTCAGCAGCATGTGTCCAAATGATACTTGTAGTCTTTGGCTAGTAAGTGTCAAACAAATACTGATGAAACTGTATCTGCAATACCTACAAATGAAACAAACAAACAAAATTTTAAATAAAGACTGGAAGTGGAGAATTGCACGAAGTTAAGTTCTCAGGATTCATATTCATGTAATTCCCTCTCTATTCCATTCCATGCCATGACAGTAGGTGAACTGCTGGGGGCAAGGGAGGCAGGGGATCAGCTGCAGCCCTTTTATTTCTTCCTTGCCTGACACTTCATGGTTAAGATCTTTCTCCTCCTTCCTCTGCTTTCATGTTCAAAATTTTAGATCCTTTCTGATTATTCATAGGATCACATTGCCACACAACACTTACTATCTAGTGGTCCAGTCCAAGTAATGTAGCTCACCATCTTTGCTGGTAAACAAGAACTTCACCTGCCTTAACTCCATATCCAGCAACACAGAAGAAACTGCACATTTAACACTACACAACCCCCTCAACCACTGAAAGTATATACCTCTATTCTACAAAAAAAGCCACAAGCAGGGTACACAATTCCCAAGCACAGGCAGATCCACTTCCCTCATTTGTTTGCTAAACTGAGCACAGAGATAATTTTATCCAGACATGGGCAGCTCTGAGTATAGCAATGGGGTTAACCTTGAACTATGACACATGCCCATACGCTTTACAATGTGTAAACGCCCATACCATCGCCTCCACACAGCAAGGTATAACAGTATCATGGAATGGCTTAGGTTGGAAGGGACCCTAGAAATCATCCACTCCAGCCTCTCTGCCTTTGTGTGATGTTTTTCAATCATTCAACTATATGGTATGGTTGGTCTAGCAAGCACTTTATTTTTCTACCTGGACTCATCTAATCTATTTTAAAACACAGCAATGACTTGTATTTCCTCTCTGAGAATCCCATTATATTGCCTTTTTTTACAGGGAGAAGCACAGCCCAGCATGTGGTCTTTGCCACTTTAATTATTTTTTGTCAGACTTACCACAGACATTGCTGCCTATCTTAACATGAACATAGCCATCTATTCCCCAGGCAGGCCCCCAAGAGTTCTGTACAATCCAGTAAGGGATACTGCCTGGAAGAGACATTTTCATAAACAAAGGCCAATTATGAGATTTGATAAACTTCCGACACTCTACAGAATTAATTACCTTCTTAATATCTCACAGTTTCTGACAGTTTGGTGATGCAGTACAGTAAAATCTACTGTTGTTCACAGAGAGGACAGAACTAATATTCCAGTGCTGAACAGACTGGATATATCCTCTGCTAGTGCAAACACACATAGAGACATGCTATTAACTTTACAAGGACATGAAGTCCCGTAGAACTGAAGGAGCATGGACAAGAACAGTTCTTCTGGAATCAGGCTGCAATTCCAGAACTGATGTGACACCAAAGCAAACAGCTCGTGACACAATACCCAGTTGTGGACTTTTATCACTTTCCCCATAGAAAGCAAGTTGCAAGTAAGAGAAAAAACACAAAACCTACTGGGCTGACGTTCAGTTGATAGAAACACACCTGTTCTGTCAAAACCAGTGATAAGTACAGCATGATTGGCTCTTCCACTGGAGCAGTGATATTGTATGATCCCACCAAGATAATCCTGCCAGCTAACCGCATCTACTGTTACTGCCAAAGGGCCCCAATTAACAAGCACCCTCATCATTTCTTCCTCTTGACCGCTGCAAAAGAAGTGAGTGATCATGCCAAGTTAGTAAGCACACTGAAGCAATCTGAGAGGTGGTAATCTACTTAAGTGTAACTTAAAAATCAAATAATTAAATTGTTTCTTCCAAGTTCTATGTAGCATATATCAACAATTATGTATTTCACGTACTGCAATGCAGTAATGAAAATATAGGGCCCACAGACTATGGGAAAGGTAGAGATCTAAAGATCTGATGCAATTAAAAAGAAGCAGGTTTCTGCATCAAGTCAGTGAGCAATGGTGAGCACACACATCACTCAATCAAAACCAGTTCTGGATAAACCCTTAGTCGATACTATTATTTCCCATTAGTTTTTGAAACATACAGAAGTATCTCTTATACATAAAAATATATTAAAATATGCATCTCAAACATATCAAAATACAGGACATTAACACTTATCAGACATGTGGTATCAGCATCCTCATACAGATATTTTTTTTTATATAATACCCTGAAATATATATATACCTTATATAATACCTTTCTCACTGCATGGTATTTGCAGTAACTAACTTTGGGAAATACAGACTGGCAAAACTAAAATTCTAGTTACTTACACCTGACAGTAATTCAATTCCTAGTCAAAATTGTATTTCTTGTCTTTAAGTTCAGTACGCAGCTGTATTGTACTGATAAAAAATTAGAAACAGACTTCCTTGGTACAGAAACCCAAAAAGCTACTAGCTGTCCTGACACAATTCAGTTAATACTGCTTGTAAAGTCATGGCCTAGAGGATGCTGTGGTTGGGTATGTGAATGGATAAATACCCAAGTAACTGAATACTTACAATTTATTTTTCAACAAATTCCAATTACTATTGGTGGGATTTAATGTTTCTGATACTTAAGCAGTCTAATGTTCACTTAGCATGTAATCAAAAATTGCAGCTGACTTCGTGTTTCAGTTTAAATATAGCCAATCTAACAGACCTCATTTCAAGATGCAGACTTAAGCTTTCTAATTTGAGCAGGCTTAGTGATGGCAGGGTCCAGTGGATTCCTTGTTGCAGCCTTCAGTCACAAAATGTTATGTATTAATTCTTATCCAGTCACCAGCTACAGAACTGATGCAATCAAGCTCATAACCTTTGGCTGGTCAATGCACTATTGGCTCTCGCTTACTCCAGTTACAGAACACAGAAGGAAAAGTACAGCAAGTAAAAACAATCAATAGTAGCTACCTGAAGTCATATGCAGCAAATCCTGTTATTGAAACTCCAAAATCTGAGTGACCAAAATAATGGCACAGTCCTGTCTGAGCTTTAAAAGTGTATTCTGATTCTCTCACGAGTTTTACTTTTGTCTGCAAGAAGACAACCAATGAGATTGTAATGCATTTGACTTAGACACTACGCAGCACACATTGAAAATGACCATAGAACTGACTCAAAATTCTGTGTCCTCGGTGAGATTAGAAGTAAGAATTTTATTTTGGGCAGTTAGTAATTTACTATCTCTAGTTTCCTTTTTCATGAAGATATCGTCAGAAAAGATCCAGAAGTCTTTAACCAACGAATGACATTTCAAAGGTATCTCTGGTTTAAACTAGCCTAACGAGCAACTCATCAATTTCAAGACACAATGACTATGTATTTATTTAATGACTGGCTATTCGTGCTCTTCAAATGAGATCGACACACAAAATTATCCTCTTCTTGGGTCAGTTCAAGAATCACAGATATCCCAGAGACATTTGCTTTAATATACTGAAAATTAAGTCAAATTCTGCTCTTGGCATCAAATCCTCATGCTAATATATAACGTATTGGATTGGCTGGTGCAGTTCAAAGTCCAGCTACAAAGCTTTTATAATTTTGTCTTCTGCAGTACAGCATATTTATAACAGTGTTCTCCAGTCTCATTCATTTGTAGTCCTTCTGCTGCCAAACAAGAGGGAATTTTGCTTCAGAGGAATCCAGACTAATATTCTGTCTTTCTTGAAACACAATCTTATCTATACTGTTACTAGCTGGGGTTATAAGAAGCCTGAGAGGCAGAATTGCTTAATCAGGACAATTGGGGTTTTATTTTAAAATCTTCAGAAACCTAAGATACTCTTTTTATATTCTTATAGCTCAAGCTATCGCCCTGGAGAGCACTTTTTGTCTCAGAGATATTAAAATGCTTCTTGTTACAGATATTATTAACACACATTTTGCATTTTTTTGTGAAGGAAACATGTTAGCTACAACAAAAGTAGAAACTATGCCTGCACTTTCATAGTTTTGGCTTGTCAGTGAAACAAAGGTAACAGCAGTCACATTTATTCTGAGGTTCTCCACACTTGTACATGATTTTCCAGTGTTTCAAACAAAAAGTACAGAACAACATCCCTCCTTTTCCCAAGATTCTGGTGCCTAAACTGGGCACTCAAATCCACAATATGACATGTGGATAAATGGCTCCTTCTTCACTGGTACTGTACATCTGCAGTTCCAATTGAATTTTGTGGAAATAACCTAGCTTTCAAGGAACTTTCTTTTCAAACCCTCTGGGTCCATTTGTTAACATTCACAAGAATATATACAGACCACAAAATTCCAATCAAGTTTCAGTGCAGCTTCAACAAACTCTCTCTTGATTCCAGATTACATAAATATGTTGTACACTCAACCTTCCCCATCAGATTATCATCCCCCTCCTCCCCCCCCCAAAAAAAAAGTTAATATGAAAGCTAAGGTAGGATTAGAGATTTATGAAGAGTTTCAAACCTGGTTCAGCCAGCTCAAGGCACTAACAATGGATCCTCCGCTGCAGCCATAATTATTGTATGAACAGTCAATAACCTGCTGCACGCTGAGTTCTTCCAGGTTATTTCCTTTAATTGCATAGGCAGACTCTATACCACCCACAATGCTGAAAGCCCAACAGCCTCCACACTGGTACGAAGAGAGGGGAAACAGGGGAGGAAGGAAAAAGTCATCTTTCTTTTTGAAGCCAAATAGAAAAAGAAGAGAAGAGTCAAAAGGGTCTTCTAATGCTCTTCATCTTTCAAGTTAATTTTTAAGGCAATAATATAGAAATTTAATCAGCCATTTAAAATACCTGGTTTTGTTTTGTTGTTTTTTTCCCCCTGTACTGCTCTCTGAAAGCTAGAAATGCATTATGGGTGTGGGTGTCTTATTTTAAGAATTCCTGCATTGTGGTTGTGTTACTTTAAGAATTCCTTCTTGATTCATTATTCCTCCTTAAGATGGATGCTGTTTATTGTGCGGTATCTATAAGAAGGATGGAGGCTCAAGAATGAAATTATTTTCTAACCAAATTAGTTAGGAAGTTTTTGAAAAGCATGCACTTAAAGCCTTCAACTTTCTACAGTCTGAAGAATTTAAAGAGATTTGATGACAGTTTAAGAAATAGTAAACTGAAAATAAGCAGAATAGAAAACCTCTTAGACACCAACAGAATCTACACTGCAGTTCTAGGCTCTTTAATCTGTGGCATCTAAGGCAGAAATTTATTCCTAGGCAAGATCTAGGTTATGCTATAAGAAGCACAGAAAGGAAAGATGTTGGGGATTTAACAGGTTGGTTGTTACCAGTGACCATAACCACTCTGGGATAAACTGTAATCACGTGGTTCTATTCCTATCATGAAGGCATTCCCTGAGGTATTCAATTGTGTTGACCAGCCAAGGTCATTCAGTCATGAGAAAAAACAACAGCAGAGAATCTATATCCATCCTGGTGAAATGCAGGGGATAGGGTCAGGTATTGAACTTCTTCCTCTCTCTTCAGGAAAACCGAAAATACATATGGCATAAAATATCTGCAGATTTAGTTCACTAGATCAAAATGTGTATTACATACAGTCTATAACTGCACAATTTCTAGATGCACACCTTTCACATATCATGCTTTTAAGACTAATCCCACTTTGCATAAAATGCTACATGATTTAGTATATGTTCAACTGGCCATACTTGTGACTGAGCTCCAAGGAGTCTTAAAGCAGTGCTGGTCCCTTCCAAAACCTTCACTGTGCTCTTCAATGTACCTGCTGGAACTGTCTTTGAACAGTTTTTGAGAACCAGGAAAGGAAAATCCTAGGACTTACTGTTTGCTGATTTCTCACTTCTGCAATGACTTTCTTGTCCCTCCAATCAAACTTCTTTGGCAAAGGTTTTTCATTTCTCCTTGGCGCTTTTATGTATCTGGGAAGTTTGTGAGGTATGCTTCTTAAGTAAATAGCTAAACATAGAACACAAATATCTATGAATCTAACTTAAAAAAAACAACAAACAAAAAACACCACAAACAACTGTTTTACTACAAGTTGTAGAGGTAACTTCAATCTGTAGTTAAAATAATGAAATTGCAACTAATTCTCAAATACACAAAAAATTCATGTATTTTAAAGTAATCATTATACTCCAGAATTAATATAAATATTCTTATAGTTCTAGAAAGAAGTACTCCATATAGGTAACGTGGATATAAAGCATGAGCATTTACATAAAGCTGATCAAAAACTATCCCATAAAACAAGTTTTATTTGAAAAATTTCACAGCATTTTACTTATGGGAAAAATAATACTTTATTTTAGCCAGATAAAAGAGGAAAAATGTGAGAGAAAATAGCAAAGAATTCTAAAACACACGCAAATTGCTGTTTTTTCACTAAAAAAGGTTGTTTAATTATCTAAAATTGAAAAAAAACTGTGAAATCCTCCCATGAAAAGAACATCTAACAGCAGACTTGAAGAAGGGAAAATTGGGTTGGCATCAGAAAATTTTCCTACTAATGAAGAAACATGTTACATAGCTCCTGAAACTCACAGCTTTCATTTACAGCTGTGGACCTTCAAGCATTGTTTGGATTGTTTGGACTGTGGTCCCTACCTTGGGGTAGGGAATCGGAATTTTAGAGTACTCAACAACCTTATGTGTCTTCCAATTTTAAAACTGTTGCAACTGATAAAGGTTTTAAGGCCCAGAAAGAAGTGAAAGTTTGTATACTAAATCATATTCAGGCTCTGGGCAATTCAACCTTGCAAGACTTGAGAAACATGAAAAGAAGGTTGTATCCTTTTGAAGTATTTTCAGTTTAGTAGGAGACATTGTAGACAAGCTAACTATCAACACTGGAAGAATTTGTGAACGTGAAAGATACAAGGTTCTTGGAATGAATAAGAAAAATAACAGAAATGACACTGGCAGCAGCCAAAAATGTACCTTTGAACTCTTCAGGAAGCAGGTGAGAAAACTGATTTATTCCATAGAAAGCAGTCGCATTATCTTTTGATGAGGAATTCATTAATCTAATTCTTTTAGCACTTTCCTGAAGGAAAAAACAAAACAAAACAAAACAACGGGTATTTTGTGGACATAAGTTAGCAGTAGTGAGAAAGCCACAAGAGCAGAAAATGTTAGCAGTGGGCAGCTTTTAATCTCAGATTCATCATGTTTTGCCAGCAAACCAACACAAAAGCCATCAGACTAACGACGGCTCCAAGAAAGACCAATGAAAGCATTTGTTAAGTATGTACAGGGTAAAATACTGATATGAGATAGACAAAACAAGCAGTGAGGAACAAATTGTGTCAAATTCATCTGATGTCCTTCTTTGACAGCACAACAAACCTTGTGGTTCAGAGATATGCAAAAGCGTCTTCAGATAAAAGTTAACCCTGTCTTGCTATATGGCCCTGTAAAGCAAAGTAACAGTATAATGACCTAAATGCATTTTAAAAATAAAAATGTCAGGAATCACCATCTCTAAAATACCTCGGTTTCGATCTACGAAAGCAAAACAATCTGACGCTCCCACTCTTCAACTACTGCTGACAAAGTTGAACTATTAAAAAATTAACGCCAGGGTTGAAAGTCGCTTCCTGCGGCAGCAGGAGGCCAGCGCGGGTCACAGGGCTCCGGCGTCCATTCGGTCAACGCTGACACCTGGCGTCAGAAGCGGGGAAGGAGAAAAGCAACGGCACCCCAGCGACACCAACTTGAGTGGAAGCCGAGCTGACAGGGCAGTGGAAAACGGAACACCAATGGGCGTCGGAGTGGTTTTCCGTACTATGTGCAATCTGTGCCGCGCCACTTCACCTCTCCAACCGCCAGTCATTCTGTTAGCAGAGGCAGAACCGCGTTCCCCCACCTCTCCTCCTCCAGAAAAGCTCGCAGCCACCGCGGTCGCAGTGGGAACTACTGTATGGCACGAACCGCGAGCGTAAGCGCGGGCAGGGACACCTACCCGGAGGGCCGCGGCCGCCGCTTCTTTCTCCCGGTCACCTCCGTCCCACGGAGAGCGGCCCGGACCACCACCGCCCTCCTCCCCAAATCGGGTGCCTGCAGACACCAGGACGGCGGCGCTGCCCATCTGCAGCAGGCAGCAAAGCAGCCCCAGCATCAACATCCCTATACACCGTCTGAGGCAAGCACTAAGGTCCGCTCCCTGCCAGGTCCCCAGCCGCTGCCCCTCCCCTGTCCGCGATGTCATGGCGGGGTGGGGCCTGAGAGGCACACCCCCACCCATAGAGACTGCGGGCCGGGTAATTTTCACGTGGGGAGAGAAAAGTTAAGATGCCTTTCTTCACAGCTTTTGTCCGGGGCAGCCCCCATTTCTTCCTACAGCGGACAGCGCTGGGCGAGGCAAGGAATGAAATGATGGCCACCCGGCAGCAGCGCCTCCAGTACCGCCTCTTAGGGGCTGGGCCTGTGGCGGCCGCAGACAGCGGGGTTGGTGGTATCTCGGTTGTCCTACCACCGTTTTTCCCGTGCATTGGGGTACTTGGTAGTGCCTGGACAAAGTCCATGTTTCAGGTGGTGTTTTTTGGTGTGAGAGAGGTGCTGAACCTTCAATTACCCACGAGGTTAAAAATTAATGCGGCACTTTCCCCGAGGGTAAAGCTAGTTAGTACCTGCAAACTGGGCTGTGAGTAGGAAGAAGAGGCAGTTACTTTCTGGGGCAGCAGAAATACAGTTTATGGGGTTTAGCACTGGAAGAAGGCATTGGTAGGAAGAGAAGAGGTATTATAAGCTGCACAGCAGGTGTCTGCAGCCCTTACAGTTAGGTTATGCTGAAAGAAAATAATTGAAAGAGACCTCTGTGTGCTTGCCACAGCTCGTTTCCTTAGAGGCAAGTTGCGTGCTAATACTCCAAGCATGCAGGTTAGTGTTTGGCATCTAAAACTTTCCATTTGGCAGGTATGAGTTAACAGTCTTTTTTGTTAATAACCATCGTCAGGTGTATTTACACACTTGATGTTTGTAAATAGAATGATTGTATGTTTAACCTATGTATCTGGAGAAGAAAAAGCTCCAAGGAGACCAAATAGCAGCCTTCCAGTACCTGAGAGAGGCTTACAAGAACTCTGGTGAGGGATTGTTTACATAATCCTGTTGTGATAGGATGAAGGGCAATCGTTTTAAATTAGAGAAGAGTAGATTTAGATTGGATGTTAGGAACAAGTTCTTTATCATGAGGGTGGTGGAACACTGGAACAGGTTGACTAGGGAGGTAGTTGGGCCCCATCCCTGGAGATACTCAAGGTCAGGCTCAACGAGGCTCTGATTAACCTGATCTAGTGGAGGATGGCCCTGCTCACTGCAGGTGGGTTGGACTAGGTGACCTTTGGCAGTCTCTTCCAACTCAAAACATTCTATGATTCTGTATTTCAGTTGTTTCTGCTGCTTTTCCTCCTTACCACAATGTGAAACACAAGTGACTTGTTCCATGATCACATTTAGCAATTTCTGCAAATCACATTTGCAGTGCTGTGGTTAAGAATCACAAGGCTTTCCTCATGCAGAAATCTGAAGTTACAGGGTGTTAAGTTTTGCTACCATCATTTGTGTTACAGCAAACTTTGTGTCAGAGTGTGTACTTCCTATAGGATGAGGTGCAAAATTGTGCCAGTGAATGGATTTCTGTGGCCTGCAGCATTTTACCTGCTAGTACGAGTTTGAAAGAGAAATTAATACTGTATGAAATGCAAAATGTCCATGTGTTTTTAAATTTCTAGATCAGTAGGTATGCAAGTAGTATAGTAAGTAGTAAGTAAAAGACAAAGGATTAAATAGTAAGTAAAAAAAAATGATTAAATAGTAAGTAAAAGACAAAGGATTAAATTAACAGCTGAGCTGGGTGCAGGGTGGATCAGGGCAGCCTTGCTGTTGTACCAAGCCTTGGAGAACTGTGCCTCTCTCTATCCTGTAATTCCTGGTTCAAATGCCTGGGGTACTGACTTCTGTGAGCTGGCTTATTTTGTAGCATTCCTCTCTGGAATAGTAACTGCTGTTTGAGGGGGAGGCCGTGTAGCTTCAGCAATTTGAGTGCTTGTCTGATTTTTAGCATCTCCCCACTGGTGACTGGAGAAAGATTTAAATAATTTTTATCATCAGTACCACAGAGTCTTTTGCATTACATAAGCATTTACAACTTAACACTCTTCCTCCTTCCCCCTCACAGAAAATGGCCTTTTGCTCTTTTCTGTGACTAAAAAAAATATTTTGATTATGGCAGTACTTATGCTGCTTTTTTTTCCTTTTTAATAACTAAACAGCAATGGCAAAAAAAGGCTTTCTAGAATGAGGCTACAGTACCAGAGTTGTTATCTCTTAGGGGAAGAGAGGACAACCCCCAGTATGGTATTCGTGAGATGACAACAAACCTCTCCTGTCGACCCACCCATAAAGGAGTACTTGTGTTTATTTGCAGAACTCTTATCATACAGGTAACTTTTCTTAATGAGGAAATGAAAAAATCTTTTTTTCCCCTGCTTTATAAGCTAGAGCTCTATGTATTTCTATAATGAAAAGTTAACATGCTGCTATTACTGAGAAGTTGAGGCAGTTTAGAAATAGTCATAGTGGCAGAGGGGTTAATGATGAAACATCAGTTCAAGTATAGCCTGGCAGTATAAATAAAAGTTCATGATCTAATCTCACCAAATAGCTCATGTGCAGGATTGATAAAACCTGTGGGGATTGTGATCCAGGTCTGCCTTTGCCTCCCCTATTCTCTGGAATGGCTCTCAAGGGACTGGATGAACTGTAACCAGTTTTGGTACAGGAGGGTTATTTATGGCTTATAGTGAGAATATGAAGGACCTTGTTAACAGAGAAAATTTTACTGATTTTTCTCATATGTTTTATCATTGTAAACCCAGGATCAGTGTAAGATACATTATTGCAGCTGATTGCAAACTCATACTGATATAATGAGGTCTGGGATCACCATAGAGACTGGATAGGATAAGTAGAGTAATATGAGAAGTCAAACCTTTTTAAAGATAGTCTGAACCTCAGCAGTCAAATTGAGTGCAAAATCTATCAAACTGTGACTCTGGATATTTGCTAATCCTGTGTGTCACGGTGAGACCCTTGGGAGGATGGCAGGGCGGTGGCTGGCAAGAGTGCCAAAGAAAAGCATGCTATGGGAACTGTAACTTTGTAGGGACTGATCATGAGAGTAGTGGAAGCCTTAATGCAACAGCTGTGTGATATTCTTCTGCAAGGTATATGATAATGAAACAGAAAAGAAGTTGCTTTACCAATCAGTGTAAGCATTAGAAAGATGCTGAAATTAGCTTTAATGAAAAGTAAGTTTTGAAATAAAGTGGGTTAGATTTTTCATCAGGCTAACATCATCAACCTTGAATAAATTTGTCTGCTAGCTTTGAAATCTATTGCTTGGAAATTATGATTATCTCAAAAGAAATACATTTTCTTTGCATCCTAAACATAGCTTTACTATAAAAGAGAGAAACTTTCAGTTGTTTTTCATCTGTTTCCATAGACTATGGCTTGTGTGTAACAGGCAAAGATGATGTCTTGCTTGGAGCAGCCATTTTATTTTGTATGTAGGCTTCAAGATTTACTTTTCCTGGGAAACACGTGAGGGCAGCAAAGGACTTCTGAAAAGTTGCAAACCATGCAGTTTTATTTTTTACTTCAATTAAAATAAACCACAAACAAACAAAATCTCCTCCTGTTTTGGGAAAATAGATGTACCTCAGATTTATTTGCATTAAAAATTCTGTGCAGCATAGCAAGAGGGAAAGGTGTGTTTCTCCTGGGTTTGCCCTGTGTACTAAGTAGATGTGTCAATTTATCTTGCTCAGGAGGAGAGACTGTTAGAAAAGTCTCCTCTGAAACTGACTCAATGAGAGCAGAAGTGTAACAAACAGCTAAAGGCAGGCGACTGACAGCCAAAGTGTGTCGGAATGCTTTATTTTTCCACTAAACTACCCTACTATCAAAGCATTTATATATGTGCTTGGATGAACAAAACCACACCAAAGTACATGGAGAGCTCTGTCTACAAGCATGTGATCTCTGCTCTGTTTTGAATTACTCCAGTGCTTTACTGTAATAAAAGAAAATACACTTGTGAAAATATCGTAATCATGCCTATAAAAAGCAGTTGAATATAAAACTTGTCGATTTTAATGTGTTTTGCTGTTTAGTTGTTGGGGTTTTTTTTTGTGTGTGTGATTTTTTTTTTGTTTTGTTTTTTTGGGGGGTGGGGTGGGTTGTGTGTGTGTTAAAATTTGTGTGGTTGGTTTTTTTAAAGTATTATTGATACCAGTTCTTACTGCTTCATTGACAGAGTTGAGCCATATATTAGTCACACAGGTCACCCTGAACAGGTGATTAAAATCTTTTAATGCTTTGTTTACGTTGCAAGCTTTTTCAGAAACTCTAATTTCAAGTTATATAATTGTAAATGCTTATTTTAAAATATATTTTAATAGCATTTACGTATCTCTTTACTGTTATGGCTATTCATTAGCAGTATTTCAGGGGCCCAAACAATGCATTCTGAAAGAAGCAGCAATTATGAATTTAGGAACCTCTGAATTTTTTTTCTTAATGAAGATATCCCTTATTAAAAGTTTTTTTTCTTTTCCTTGTGCAAAACACAAATTTCTAAAATTACTTTAAATTTATAGCAGTGTAATAGGTGGGTGGAGTTTCACAGTATTAAAGGGTTGGAGTGAGAGAACATGTTAATGTTTAGTAGATGAGCTTTTTAAAATTTTCTTTTTCAGTGACTTTTGCATCACAGTTTGAGGTACTGATTTGAGTCTTGTTAGACATCCTACCTTCAGGGCCCTTTGGCCTCAGCATTTATAATTATCATAGCAAACAAGGGCAAAATGCAATAAATTACTTGTGGGTTGAAGACAGGTCTTCCAAGGATGAGTATTGCTGCTGCTGAAGTCAATAATGAGGTGTGTTAATGGGTTTGTGGGGAGGAGGGCTGCCTTTCATACAGCAGCAGTTTGGATTTGTGCTTTTGCATGCATAGGTGATGTTTAACAAATGGAAAATAAATGGTTTAGTATTCTGTAGTCCTCAGCCTCAGAGAGAAGTAATCTACATCCAGCAGCAGATGGAGCTGAGCAACTTTTCTTAAAAAGACTTCTTGGGAGAAAATATCTCAGAGTATGTCCAAGGCTTTGTTTATTTTAAGACCTTGCAGAGGTGTTGTTGGCTAGTATAGTTGTACTGGTAACAATTATTAAATGTAAGCAAAGCAAGTGACAATTACAATCTTGGGATGAAATCTGGTTCTGTTTAAGCAAACACAAGGGTAAATAAGGAGTATTGCTGTAGCTAATGTTTACATGTCATCTTTTCTGAGTCCCAAGATAGACTTTGAAGTTTGTGAGAAGCAGCTGGGTTTGAAGGAATAACCAAGCTGTGCAAGGAGCTGCCTTAGCTAGATCATATATAAATATCTGTGTTAACAATTAAGTCTCTTAGAGAGCTATCTTCATTTGCAGATATGCAGTAATGAAATAACCGTAGGACCTTCTCAAATAATGTCTTTAATAGCAGTAAGTCTCTACCTCTTTTATTTTTTTTTTTTTAATTCAGACTGAGTTAGGAATGAAACAGCTAATAATTCAAATAAATTGGTAAATCAAAATTTGAAAATGTGGAAAGATGTGGTTAGGAGCAGCATCTATTCTGAATGTAACTGAGGTAAGAAGTCTTGATAGTTTTAGGGAGCTGAGAATTGGCTTTTAAGATGGTGACTGTGCCATTTCTAGTTTTCTCTGTCCTCATTGCTAGTTCCACTTGTCAGTGTGTATAATAGCTTGACATTAAGTGTTCTCAGCTGAGAAAGCTTCTCAGATTCAGGTCATTCGGGTCTTATTTTTCTGCTGGCTATTTTTCTTTTTAATTATCACCAGAAAGTGGGCAAGTGGTCAGCTTTTCAGGAAGATATTTGGGCAATATTGGGTGCAGCCTGCTTTAAGGGCACAAGCATTGACGAACATTTATTGACTTGTTCTTATTTCTTCCATCAAACTGTTTGATTATGGGAGGTGGGCAAAGTACTCGTAAGTAGAAGTAATACTTTGAAAATTTCTGCAAATCCTCCAGTTAATTTTTTTTATTCGTCCTCCATGAATGCATCAGTGACTTTGTTGGTAGAGGAATCTAGCAAGAGGATAGGAGGACTTGCCAAATTCAAATAGAGGGAGAAACAAAATTAAAGAGAAAAAGCTGCTATTCAGGAATCCAAATATTTCTACCCTACACAGATATTTTTGCACTCGTTTTTGGAGGATCTAGTTACTGACTTTCTCCACTACTGTAACTCAAAAGTGCAGCTGAATTGTCCCATCATTAATATTCTTTCTGTTCCATATACGATGCCTTCAACTTTTTTTTTACTGTGGAACTTAAATGGGCTGATTTTCCAGTCACGTTGATGTGAATCAGTTGTGACTATTATTGCTTTGATTATAATACTACTAAAATTGTACCTTGTCCCTACAGTGCTTTATATCCATAGACTTCTAGTGCTCTTTGTGGAAAGGTCAGCAATGTAAAAGAAATGTCAAATTTGCACCACACGTTTGTACATTAGTAATCTGTGTCCATTACTAACCTGTGCCCAGAAATAGGAGGTCTGTTTTGCATCACTGACTGACTTCAGTCTTGCTCAGATTTTGTTATGGGCCACGTCCTATTAAGGTCTGGCATAAAGTAAGATTCTTGCAAGATGGTATGTTCGTTTTATTGTGTAAAGTTTTGTTTGAAAGGTAACTTTTTGTTGCTTTAGGCTTTGTTGTAAGAGCATGCCTTTGTGCAAGAAGAGTGACTGGTCCTCCCTACTGCTGCTCGTACAGAATTCCCCCCCAATTTATAACCATTTCCATGTGTCCTGCTACAGATGCTGAGCTTTTCTGAAATCTTGCAGCTGTTATAAACTAGGAGGGTAAGACCTAGTTGTGAATGGGAGGATTAATACACAGAAAAATAGACTTAGGCTGAAAGTGAGAAATAGGAGTGTGCCCTTGGTTTTCGCTTTTGTTACCATGGAGAGAGCACATAACCTGCCATGGCTGTCATCTTCAGACAGCATCTGCAGCCAGTGCATCTGGGCTGTGTCATTGTCCTGGTGTTTTAGTCCTCTGATCCTAAGTGGTGATGCAAACACATGTAGGGAATTTCTACCTTTGTCTCATTCGAGTTGGCCTACGTGTGCAATGTTTAACTAGAAGGGTGATGCTTGATCTATTATGTTTCTGATCCATTTTACTTCTATTTTAATCTTTACTGTGCATTCTAGTGTCTGCTTGCTTGTTGGCTTTTTTTTTTTCTATTATGAAGTGCTCTACAGGCTTTAGTTAGGATGTGTATGTAAATTTTGATATACAAACATATTCAAATCAGACAGTAAATGTTACTCGCTATTTACAAATATTTTTTGATAAAACAGAATGCATTTGAAGCATAGAGTTGCTAGCAAAGAAGATACCCACTGGATATTGATAAATAATAAACTGGAAAAACCTCGCTTGCTAAAGGGCAAGAAAAGTAACTGGATGACTTATCAATACCCTTGGCTTTTATTTATGTGACTCAGTGATTGTTTTTCCAGTGAAATGCTTCCTGTAGTCTGGCTGTTTGCTTTCCAGTTGTAAGAACTGGGTTTTGCTATTTAGAGGAAAGTGCAGTAGGAATGCATTGTATATAGTTATTGTAGTGATTAAAAATCTGGAGCAAACAAAAAGGCAAAAATGCTTTTATTATGCAGAAAGGCAAAATGCTTTAGGGTTCATATAGGTTTCCTTTCACTGAAATTAATGTAATTATTTTATGGAGCAGAATCTGAGCATATTTGGAAATTAGGGAGTTGCAGGAAAATAAATGATGTGTATGTAAATTAAGTGTCAGTCAAGCAAAACAATGCTGAGCTTAGAGAATCAAGAATTGTTTTGGTGGTAAGATACCTCTAAGATCATCGACTCCAATCATCAACCTAACACCACTATGGCCGTTAAGCTGAGTCCCAAATTGCTATGTCTATGTGTTTTTTTTAACACCTCCAGGGACACTGACTCCACCATCACCCTGGGCAGCCTGTTCCAATGCCTGACCACTCTTGCAGTAAAGAACATTTTCCTAATGTCCAGTCTAAATCTCTCCTGGCATAATTTTGAAGCTATTTCTTCTTGTCCTATCACTTCGTAGTAGGGAAAAGAGACCAACCCACCTCACTACAACCTCCTTTCAGGTAGCCTTCCCTCAGCCTCCTTTTCTCCAGACTACACAATCTCAGTTCCTTGAGCTGCTCTTCAGAACAGCTTAGTTGCCTTTCTTATTACATAATTTTTGGACATAGAATGTTATTTTAACACAACTTCAAATAAATGTTGGCTGTTCAGTTAAGCTGATCCTGTATTTTTTAGGGCTGTAAACAAAAGTATAGTTCCAGTATTATTCCGTGGTCATAGTGCTGGGTTTGGATGTTGTAAACCAGGAGGAACTCCATTTATGTGAGTGTGGAATTATACTGATGCAAAATTAATGCCCTGATGAGCACAGCTGAGTCTTGTATTTATCCTAGTTATGGACCTTGAGCTTGCATCTACGGCTTGTTAGGGGAAAGGAGAAATCCTAATACAGCTTCCAGTACTGTCAGCCTCCTGTGTAAGACCATACATGGCAGTGCAAGAAGAGTTTCCCAGATGATTAAATTACATTGTTTAGAAAAATTTAGATGATGTCAGGAACTGTTGCACAAAGAAACAAAGTTTCATTAGTTACTCAAATATTTATTGTGTTGGAGATACTTGCAAACATAGTGTTAGCTTATTTCACTGTTTCTGTTTGCAAAACTTAATCAGTTCTAAAAGGGTACTGCCAAGTCTTTGGTCTTCAGGTTTGTCTTGTTTTGACTCATGAGGATACTGCACTGCTCTTCTAATTTTCCTAGTAAGTGGAAACTTTTGAAGTAATTTTTTATAGAGCAGTTTCTTTATGATGTATTTAGCATTCCTGTTCTATACCTCACAGCTTCTCATATATAGCCTGGAACCAAGGAGATTAAAAGGCAATTTATTTTGAAAATCCCAATCATGGGAGAGAGAAGTTCTAAAGAGAACTTTCCTGTATCTCAGCTTCTCCTTGGGATATTGAGAGTTTATTCAGTTTGAAACCCTTCATCCTAGAGATCATTGAAAAGGTCATTCTTTAAAAAGAAGTCAAGAAGTACATTCTGCTTTGACAAAAAACATTTGACATTTGAATTATTCTCATATATTTCTTAATGCATCTTAATTATCAGGCTAGCTACCTACACAGCATCTATAGTGCCTTTGTTGCCATAGGTGAATATCTAAAGAGTCAAAAAGAAAAGTAAAATATGAGGGAAAGTAATCCCTACTTAGTATTAGACACAAGGCTTTTAAGATCTAATTTTATGTCTAAGTCTCCAGTTAAAATTAACATTGCTGTAACTTTTAAAAACAACTCTTGTAAAATGGATTGAAGTAATTCCTAAGGAAACCTACTGTTTGAAGAAATAAATATGTTGATGTTCAGCCTAAAACTGTGCAAAAGTTATATTGTAGCTTTTTATGCTTTGAGCCTGCCAGCCTCATCTGTGCATCACTGAGTTGTAATACTGATGGTAAAATGTTTTCTTTGTCTGTGTCTGGGGAATATAGGCATAACATACATGGACAGACCTGAATATGTGACTGAGATTAGTGCATGCTTTGGCTTGTCTGACTAAGAAGTAGCAAGTCCTGACAGTTTGTGGTGTGCTGCCATTTGTTCTGGTGTAGAGCACTGCTCTTTGTTGATAGGTTACTATGTACAGATACAAAGCATTTGTATTTTGAGGTTGAGATGCTTATCTTTCTGTTTAACTTGAACAGATTTTCTCTTTGGGGTGTTTAAAGAAGTAGCCTTGCTACCAGGCTGGAGCTAAGCCCAGACATGTTTCTTCATTTGGTTGGCCATGAACATACAACAATAATTCTAACATTTTCTGTGGTTGAACCACAGACAGGCATGAAAAACTCAATGAGATAAACTGAGTATTGTGAGATGACTGGAGATTTAGTGAAATTAAATGATTTATAGTTTGAGCAAAGGAAGAATTGTAGATGTGTTCCTTAAGCGAAAGTACTACATTTTGGTGATAACAAGAAAGGATTTTTCAGTCAACACTACCTTTTATTCCCATCCAAAATGAATTCAAACAGAGTACGAAGTGATGCTGAATTAGATTCCAAGTTTGTAGATTGCAGAAGGAAATGAGCACTAATGAGTGCTTAGGATTTTGTTATTATGTACCATTTTGGTCCAATATTGGAAAAAATATGCATTACCTGAAACGTGTTCCCTATTGAAAGTGCAGACTGTCTGGCCCTAGCAATTAAATAGCTAAGATGTTATTTGCCTTTACAATTTGTTGTAATTTGGAGCCAATGTTATGGTGAAATGTGTGCAATTAAAATAGGAAACTAATTGCTTTGGCAAGAGGTGCTTGCCTAAGCCCAGCTTCAAGAGCTTTGAGGAGCTCATTTTCCACAGCAGGCCTGCCAGATTACACTCTGCCCTCACTAATTGTCCAGGCAGTCTGCTTTAAACACTGCTGAGCTTGAATTACCAGAGGAGTTTCTCTTTTTTTATAAAGAAGGATATGTTAGGTTGGAGCCTGAAACCACAATGCCCTAACTATAGCCTGTGAACTCCTCTTTGCCATGTGGTAAGCTGGCTGTGCAGCAGAAACAGTACATATCCCAGCAAAGCAAAGGCTGGGAATGCACTTTTCTTTAAGGCTGGTCTTATATCTGTCAGAGAACTTTACTCAGAGATTATTGGTTTTGAATCTGTATACACTTGATTTAATTTTGCTCCTTCTTTTGATCTTCATTAAAGGGAATTTAATAATTCTCATTCTTCTATTCTGAGTGTGATTCTGCATAGTTAGAGGTGTCCTCTGGGTCATGCAGCAGATGGGGAGCAACAGACATAGCCAGCTGAGCCTGGGCAGGGAGGCAATGCAGGAAAGCATGGCCAGGGAAATAGCTACAAAGCCCTCATTTGCAGATGGAACTGGTCTGGCTGTTTCTCCAGTATGTTGCAGGAAAGGAAGTGAACCTGTTAGAATGGGGTGAATTTATCCCTTTATATCCATTAAAAATTCTTTCTTGATAGAAGCAAATGCATTGAAGGGGAGAGAGATTACTACCTGCCCAGACAGAATACGGCCTCTTCAGGTGTCCCATTTTTATCCCACAGAAGCCAGGGCTGACTGCAGACTTGGCAGCCACCTGTGTCCCTGATGAGCAGCTGGTACAGCCATCCTGTGCTCATATCAGATATCAGGTGACATGGAGACAAAAATAAATACATTCCTTGTTTTATTTGGATGTTGCACAAAAGGGAGATACTTTTAAATTTTCCTAGTAGATTTTCCTTTTTACCAGTATTGACCCTTTTAAGGGCAGTAGAATTAAGCTTAACGCTATTGCATTTGAGAGCCAAGTATGCAGTGTGCTGGGTTTTCCTTGCTAATTATAAGGATATCCTATCAATCTGTAGTGTTCTGAGCAGCTTTTTTTCCTAATCATCTTGGAAAAGGAAGTGTTTGCAGTCGTTTGTTGGTTTTGTTTGTTTGGGGTTGGGTTGTTTTTGTTTTATTTGTTGTCATGTTTTCTTTTGTTGTTTTTTTTTCACAACGTGTTGCAAATCAAAATATGAAGACAAAGATCAGCATCTCGTCTTTTTGCTATAAATCCAGTTGTACCTGTTTCCTAAAGTGTGGATATAGTGCTGTGCTGGTTTAAGACAGCCTGCTCTCACAAGCAAGTTCCCCACACAGAGATCAGGAGGGAAAGCAACACAAAAAGCCCTGAGTTGAGATAAGGAGTTAAATAATACAATGTACAATTACCTTAGCCTATTTCACAGAAAAGCAGAGTAGAAGCAGAGGCCAGCGACCCCCTCCGCCCCACCAGCCTGCTGCCAGCCCAGTGGAAAAGATCAACACCCCCAAACTGGGCACCAGAAGCAGCAACCAGAAACAGGAAGCCTCTCCTGTTACAGTCTGAACTTCAAGCCTTGGGAAAATTTTCTCCGGCCAGCACTTTCATTTTAAAACTGGCCTGGCGGAGGCCTGGTATTGAATACTCATCAGCAGATTTGTCAAAATCTGTGACAAGTGTCTAAGTAGAATATCTACAACTACTGTTATTAATATGTTTTTAAACTCTGTCCTTGACTAAACCAGGTCAACCATGAAAAATTGATAAATCATTGATAAGCTGCACACCCCTCTGGCTTTCCTGGTTAGCCTTGTTAAATTAACTTTAAAATGTTCAAATGAGTTTAAGCCTCTGATTGCTTTTCTTTCTGGATGAATCCTGCCATTATTGAATTACCACCTCTGGGGACTAGCTAGAGAGTCTAACAAGATGATAAAAAACCTGAAAATGTCTCCATTGACTGCTAAGTGGTATATGCCTCCTACAAATGCATTTGGTTCACTGATGCATCAAACTACAGGCTGGTGAAGTAGTTTTCAGTAATTGTAAAGAAGATAAAGTGGTTTGAAAACAAGCTTAGGACTTGAATACTGATGAATCATTGGAGATTACTCAAATTCTGAATTCACAACTAAGTCCTTGCCAGTTCAATTTGATTCTTGTAACCATTCTGAACACTGAAAATGTCAGGGTTGCAGCTGTATCACTAACGAGACGTGGCACTAAATTGGATGCTTAGTGAGCAGTCTTGTATTGTACTAGCAGGAACAAAATTTTGAAGATAAGCAGTCCCACTAAGTTGGGAAAGAAATAATTGAAAAGGATGATTAATTGGTGATTTCTTTCCACTTTCATTTTAAATAAGTTATTGTGGAGGCAATTAAGAAATTCTTACTGTGTAATAAATTAACTTGATGAATTGTAGTGGTCCAGAAATGGCTTAGATTTATTTAGAGTAAGTATGGTCTACCAAATGGAAGTTAGTAATATATTTTCTAACAACCTTTCAATAAACAAAGAAGCCTCACTGTGACTGGTTTTATAAATGCTATTTGTAAGTGATTTATTTTCACCTTACTCTTTGAGAGTTTTGTCAAAGAATTAAGTGCAACTTTTACCTGATATTATTTCAGGAAGAAGAAGAAATGTGTATAGGAGAGATATTAATTGACATTAAGATATTCCTTTGCTGAATAAATTTAATTTAAACAAAAGTTATTTAGCGAGCTATTTGTAATATTTCAATGACCACCTTTGAAACCGCTATGAACAATTTTACTTTTCTGCACTGCAGCTGCTTACCAGTGGTGTGCTAAAAACCCATAGAGGGAATATTAAGATTCATTGTTTTTAAGAGTTAATTTACAGGAGAAATTAACAAAATTTTGTTCATGAAGGGTCATTATTGTAGAGGACCGAATAACAAAATTGCATAGCTGTTTGGGTGACTCTTGGAACTCACAATTCCAATGCCTGTGGAATGCCTCTGTCCCATCAACATTTCTAGTCCTGAGGATATATGCATCTTTTCTAAACACAAAGGCTATGGTTTGTGTTTAGAAGGGTTTCCTATGAAATTAATTGACTGTAGATTAATAGAACTACAAACCAAGAAGGATCAAAAGTAAGTTTCTTACATGAGGACAAACACACATATATGTTTTCATAGGTATATTATATATATATATATGTATATAATTTCAGCTGCCAGCTAATTCTCACTAATCAGTAGCTAAAGGAGGACTGAGGTGCCCCAAATAATAGCATTGTATCTTGGGTATTATGGAGACATTCAGGTGTCCCATCTTAGTACAGGCGAGTTTGAATAGATGACTTCTCAAGATCTGTTCCAATGCAGTACATTCTATGATTCTATTCCTGTTGAGAGCAAGGAGAGAAGGCCTCTAGGAAAGCCTGTGGCACAATAGAGAGCTATGCAGAAATGTTTTCATTCCCCAGGGACCCTCTTGCCTCTGACCAATACGTGCCAGCTCATACTGGCTCTGTGATACTCCTTTTCCAGTATAAAAAATAAACTAGTTATAGAGGATTAGATAAGATTATAATAATGAAATAGTAAAATAGTATATAGTCATAAAAATAAACTAGTTATAATCTTATCAAGTCCTCTATAATAATGAAATAGTAAAATAATATGTAGTCATAGAAGAAGCACATATTTTAAGTGACAAAAGCTCGAAGATGGAGTGGCAAATGTATATGTGTCAATTAATACAGTACCATCCTAATGAAAAATTGTCATTTGTGTTTATAGAATACATATGCCTACTTTATATACATAACTATAATTACCTAAGATTGTAGGCTTGTATTGCAATCACTTCATCTGTGGTGCATATTAATTATGAAAAGGAATTTTATAGAATTGAAATACAGCAATAAAAATATTTTTAAGCAGTATTTTACAAATTGTTTCACAACTATTTGTCAGGGAAAATGTTTTAGGTAACATTTGTTCGGACTGTATTTCAACAGATTCTGGGTGGTAATGGTGGGGAAATACCTTTTGGAGGTTGTGCTTACCAAGAGAGAGGAAGACATACTCCGTCTTTACTCAGTATCCACTATTACAATACCAGAAGAACCACTCAATGTACAAGTATTTCCAAGGGTGCACAGCTTTTTCTTACATCATATTTTAACCTGTTAAACCCTGTAGGTCTGTGGGGAGGATAATGAATGTTTAGAAATCTCTCAGTGCAGCATAGTGAAGCAATATGTTAAATGTGAGTGAAAATCTCTATCTAGAATATGAAATTACAGTTACCTTCATCAAAATTAGTGTACAGGAGGTCTGAACTTTAAGGTCTGCCTGTCTGGAAGCTATCTTTAACTATGTCTCACAGCAAGAGCCAAACAGGCACTGTACACAACAGGAAGTTGTACATGAAATACATTAATAGAAGGTGTTGAGCAGAATAGACTGCACTACTGTCATGTATTTGTCCTTAATTTCTCAAGAGTTAATTTAGACCTTAATTTTATGCCATATCATTTTTTTTCCCCTCTATGCGGTATGATGTGTGCTCTATGTGTTTAGTAGCAGGGTTGAAAATGGTAGAATGTGTAGAATAGAACTGTTCTGCTAATAAATGTTTCATTCAAGTACAATTTAGTATCTGGGAATAATGGTGTAATATCTTAATCTTATTTTCTAGTACTTTTTGTTCAGTTATAATCCACTGCACCATGTAAAAATGCAGCTGTTCAAAGGGAGGTTCCAATGGGTTGTGAAAATGCCAGCAAAAAGATTTTATTCTCTGTGGTGTTACAGGTTAGCTTTCCTGGAAACAGTTACTTGAATGGAGAGCCGAAGCAGGCAGGGTGCTTGTGTGGTATAGAATTAAGTTTTCCGTGTTTAACTCCATGTTCACACTAGTATGCCTTTTCAGGCTAGGATTAATTAACTGATGGAAGCACCTGTTTTATGGAGGATTAGTTGTACTCCAGCTGTTTAAGCAAGACAGAATCAGATTTTTAACCCTTTCTGGTTTGTGTGACTTGTACTTTGGTTGTAGGGATTTACTCTGGTTTGACTAATTCTCAGTACTGTGTGAGGTAAAAATTTACTTTTTCTCAAATTTCTGTTATAAAAATGTTGCTCTAGAAACCAGAAAGAAAAGAACAACGAACAACCCAAAACAAAACCAACAACCCCCCCCTCCCCCCAAACAACAAACAAACAAACAAACAACAAACCTGAAAACAGTCAAAACAACAGTGAAACTAAACCTCTAAGGCTATTTCTTTTTGATTCTGGTCTTGCAAGGTTCCCTATTCCACTCCTCCCTTTGAGTCCTGCAAAAGTTGTTCTTACCCAGTTTCTGTGATCAACAAGTGAGCTTTGTGACAAGATTTCTTGTATTCTGTTAAGCTGAATTTCAGATTTAACTAAAATTGGCTTGTTCTTTCCTATCCAATGTCTATATTGTGCCGATTTCAAGAAGATAAAAAGTTCAGAGTGGCAACTTGAGCTTTCACCTTTGAATCAGTGTGAGAGCTGAAATCCCCCCACTGTCAATAACCAGGCTAGCTCAGTCTGGAAAGCAAATGAAAGCTGTATTTACAAGCATATCTACAATCTATGATGAAATGCAATGAATATATAAAAATATACAAAATTCACAACATTTACAAATATATACAATCAACAGAAAAGTACAACCGAGCTCCCTTTGCTTCCCTCCAAAGGGGACCTTTCCCAAGGGGCCTCTCTCCCAAGACCCCCAGCAGAAAGCA
Organism: Indicator indicator; assembly: GCF_027791375.1. Lineage (NCBI taxonomy): Eukaryota > Metazoa > Chordata > Aves > Piciformes > Indicatoridae > Indicator > Indicator indicator. The sequence continues at coordinate 22,738,630 of NC_072017.1, read as the reverse complement.
GAGTTAGTTAAAAGCAAACAAGCTGTTAACTTAGCTCGCCAAGGTCAATGTGTTATCTTCAGCCAGAAGAGAAGAAGCAGCAGCAGCCAGACAGCCCAGCAAGTTGCCCCGACTGCCCCTACTTTGTTTTGAGTAGTGGTTCTTAAACATTTGTATCGACCCAACGGAAGTGTTTAGAACAATCATTATTTTGCTTTCTTACACCCAATAGTGACTTATTTACATTCTTTAGCTTTCTCTGCTTGAACTTTGCAAAGAAAAATTAAAAAGACAGTTTTAAACCATCACAACCTTCAGTTTTGCCCTTGTGAAGTGGGAATAGCTTTCAGAGACTGATGCACCTACAGACTAAGAAGTGACAGAAGGTGCTATTTCTAGTTGCATTTCCTCATCTCACAAGTAATTATTGGACAGATTTATCTCTGTAACTTTGTAACATGCCAAGTCCTAAGAGCTATCAGATGTGACTTCTATTATTTCCTGCCTACTTGTTCTGCCTGCTGACCCACAGAGTTCTGTGTAGAGGTCTGACTCAGATGGAATATCAGTTCTCAGATGCCCCATTATCCCTTTTCATATTCCTCTGTTTCACTCAGTCATGTTCTGCTGTTATTCTAATGAAGCTGTGAAAAGGGTTCTGAAGTCTGTACTTTTCTCCACAAGGGTGACTGAGTCAGGCTGACAGTACTGCAGTGTCTGCACAAATAAATGTTTTGCATTATCTTTTCAGTGTTGTGATTCCTAAAATGGATTCTTTTTATTAAATCAGCACCATGGAAATGAGTGCCTTAACTACTGCCATAATCTCATTAACTTTTGCTATTGGAATAGAAATATATATTTACAGTGTTCTGAAATAGATAAGCAAGCTAACAGGAGGTGAAAGTAACAAGAAAGCCACAGCGATTATTAGAATTTAACTTTCTTGAAGTGTGATTATCGGTAGAATCCTGTTAGCTAAAGCAGATACTGAAACAGAAACAATGGCCATTAAGTAGGTACTTTAGAAGATATAAAATGGTTGTAGTGTGTCTGTTCTTAAAAATGACAGGTGAGGAAATGGCTTAAAGATGCAGCGGGGCAAGTTCAGATTGGCTTCAAAGGAGTCCTTCACTGAAAGAGTGGTCAACCACTGGAACAATATCCCCAGGACGGTAGTGGTCATGGCCTCAAGCCTGTTGGTGTTTGAACAATGCTTTTAGATACCTTGTAGGTTTTAGTGTGCCCTGTGTGGACTCAGGAGTTGGATTCTATGATCCTTGTGTGTCCCTTCCAACTCAGTATATTCTATGATTCTATATGTGCATACTGCTAAATTTCTCCTTAAACTCTGTCTTCTTAAATCCTTCAGTATGCATCACCAGTCTAATACATTTTGGAGTATTCAGTGCATGGCCTTTCTGCCATCCTATTTGTGATCTGTAACATATCATAGTTAATGTAGAACTTACATTTTTTTATGCACATATGTATAAAATGACAATTAAGAAAGTGTGATGGGTTTTTACTTTTGAAATGCATTAATAGAAGAGGAGGTAAGGAGTTTGCACTGTATGTCAGTTCTGTTATCTTTCAATAGCTATGTCCATAGCTTATTTTAGCAATTATTGCTCAGTGCTGTCTTAGGATCATTTTACTAAATCTTCATGGAAGCTCAATTATGGTCACAAAAAGTTGTGCTTTGGCACTAAAAATCACTTTCAAGACTAGTGACTGCAACAAAGGGAAGTAGAGAAGCTGTCCTTGAGTCTTCTTATTGCTAAGAATAGGAAACTAAAAGGGTAGTGTTCCAGTCCCATTGTTTACAGACATACGGGAACACTCAGGTGGTAAAGGAGCAGAGAGTTAAACATTCAGTTTTGATACCAGGCTATGATGATCATTCTATTCCTGTTTATCTATGTGAGAAAATTACAGTATCATACTGTTAGTTTATAAAACAAAAATCACATTACATTATACTATGTATAATTCCAGCTTCTGAGTACAGATACGATATTCTGTTGAAGCAAACAATGCAGAGTGAACAAAACAGCATTTTGCTGGTGTTTGCTCTTAATGCAGTACTACTTCCATCCCTTTCATCCACAGAGTAATGTGACAATTTATGTGTCAGAAACTCAATAGCATGAAGAAATTATTTTTCTGATCCAAACGAAGAAATACTACTTTCTGTACATCACATACGAAAGGACCAGAAAAATGAAACGAGGAAGTAGATAATGTTTTGTTCAAAAAAAGCCTCAAAGCTTATTTTATGGCTGTGAAGTGATGGTTGATGTATTCTTACAGCGTTTGAGAGTTGGCCCATATCAGTCTTCCCCTAACTTCCTACCCAGGATGACCAGGATCCAGAATTTATGAGGTGATACACAGTAACTTTGCTTTCTGCCAGCACTGTCTTGGCCATGGTTGAGCATCCAGGTTCTTTCTTGGCTAATTAAAAGGTTCAGTTGGCCTTTTGTGCTTGGATTTTGTGCTATATTAAAGCAATAAACAGAACTAGCCTGGCTCTCTGTGAAGAGGTATGACGGTGTGGAGTGCTCAAGTATGAGGTGTTGTTGTAGCCTAGGTACTCTTAAAAACATATGCAATGAAGATGAGTTCGGGGGTAGAATGTAAAAGAATCAAAGTACATCAGTGCCATCTGGAGATGTGAAACTTTGCACAAAATTATCAGGGTGTTCCTGTGGACAGCCTGAACGTATGAAAGCAGCGTGTCCTCTCAGTGAAGGGCAGCTTTATACTAGCAAGTTTGGCAAGGACATAGAGAGCAGGTTAAGAGAAGTCATTATTTCCCTGTATTTGCTGCTTGTGAGGCTGCATTTGAAACACTGTTCAATTTGGGGCTCCCCAGTACAAGAAATAGATTGATATACCAGAGTGAGTCCAGAGAAGCACCACTGGGATGCTAGCATGCTATACAAAAGGAAAGGCTGAGAGAACTGTGGTTTGTTGGTTTTTTTTTTTTTTTTTTCTTTTAGGCTGGAGAAGGCCAAGGGAAGACTGCATTGCTGTTCTAAACTGCCTAAGGGGTAGTTACAGAGAAGATGAAACCAGACTCTTTTGTTAGGTATGCAGAGAGACACCAGAGAGAAGCTGCAATGAGGTAAATCCAATTAAATAGTAGAAAAACTATTTTATGTTGAGTGTGGAAATTATTTTGCATCGAGTGTGGGAAAACTATTTTACGTTGAGTGTGGTCAGACATTAGAACTTGTTACCCAGAAAGGTTGTGTAATCTTCACCTTTGAAAATATTAAAAACTCAGGCAGAGAATCTAATCAGGCATAGCTTAAACTCAATGATCTCCTGAGTGCTCTTCAGTCTATATTAATCTATTATTGTAATTTCATAGCCTGCCAGAAGTGGTAGACAACTGTACACAAAATACTCTTTTGCAAGAGGTTTCACTTGAGGGAATATTTCAAAGTGACCCGAGGTACTGATTGTGGAAGCTTATTTCTATCTCAGTTAAATGTAGCCTTTGTTTAACAGAGCATGCTAAACTGAAAAAATGCTCAGTGCTGTTCCAACCAACAGCCCTGTTTCTCTCCAGATAGCCATGAGAGAGAAAATTACTTTCTAATATTGGATGTATTTGGGAGAATTGCTGTATCTGTCATTGTGTCCCTTTAAATTTCTCCAGCTTCCAGCAGAAAATAAGTGGATTCACTTGCCCTTGTGATACTACATCTATGATGTCAAATATATTTTCAGTTTCCACATGAGTTGGAAATGGTACACTTATTTTTAAGTCATTTCTCTATTGTCTACTTTTACAGCATTCAGGTTACATGTGTAGTGACATTTCACATGTGTGGAGACATTTCACATGAGTGGCATGAGTTCTGTATTTTGTATATGTGATCTCCAATTACAACATTGTATGTTCTGGCACACAAAATGTCATTTTCATGTGGCACGCAGATGGGAAGGCTTGCTCTTCAGCAGAGTAACAGATCTGGTCTCTGTTGTTAGCCCTTAACTATGAATTGGATAACATGCTTGTACTTGCTAGTAGGGACTTCCAGAATTTCTAGCATGTAGCTGTATAAGAAACTAAAGTTTCTGAGACCATATATGTGTATTGTTGAAGTTGACCTATTTTCTGGTACTATAAAATACAAACTGGAGTTTTAAATACAAACTGGAGTTTATCACTGTGTTTTGCTTGAAAATACATGATAGTCTTTTCTGTCAAACAAGATGCTCTGTTGTTAGTGGGAAATTTTAGGTAATAAGGTATCAATAGCGCTTCAAAAAATCAAAGTTCTGTAAAACTTTCTCTGTTTTGTGGAATAAAATGTGAGGTTTGAATTAGAATGAATGGGTTATTTGTCCTTTTCAGACTGGCACAAGCAGAAGTAAATCATACTTTTTGTGAATTTATGCAATTGTGGTCTGAGAGATGCATAACACAAGTAGGCCAATGGTGAAAACTGCTTTGTAACTTGATGCTGTTTGTCAGCTCATCAGAAGCTTCTCCCTCTGTGTTTGTTGCCTCTTCTCAAAGCAGAGGAGGAGTTCTGTGCTAGTACCTTTCTTGGTGAGGACTCCAGTCTCGCTGAAAAAGTTACCAGATTCCTATGCTACCAAGTCATGAACTTCTGGCATACAAAGTCAACTTTATACTTTCTAATGCTCCTCTGAATAATAATACATTTTGACAATAGAAGGATTATTTAGTTTGTTGTTTAAAGAGGATAAATCTTCTGAATTGTTTATTTATTTATATGCACATTTTAGATTTCAGTTACTATTTTTTCACATCAGTTAAAATCAGAGCAGGGAATAACTGATGACTGTTTCTTTACCTTTTTTCCCTGATTATTTGCTTACAGAGTTTTCTGAAGATAGCATGTAGTTCATTTTAGAGGTTACACTCATGTTCCTGTAATTTGTATTTGATGGAAGATCCAATAAAGATAAGGAAAACTACATGGGAAAAGGGACAAAATTCATTAACTTACTGTAGCAAAATAATTACTTGTATTAGTGAACAGGTTATCACAGCATCATCTGATGCAATGAACAATTTGTCTTATGATGAATACTGATACTATATTCCTTTTGCCATTGTTTGTGTTGACAGAAAAAGAGAAGCTATTGTAATTACTGGGGAACTTTTCGACTCAAGCTGCTCAGAGCAGTACAGTTGTTCTATATGAAGTGTGTGTCCACCTGGTGATTCCACTCCCACCCCTCTTCTCTTTGCATGCCTTCACTAATGGCTCCTTTTGTACCTGGTGCAGGTTGCTGCCTGTGTGCCTAATTATCTATCCTGCTTTAATAAGGGAAGACAAACACTTTGTTTACATGTCTTGAACTGAAACACTCCTAAAATTCTCAGTGTCCTGATTTCTAAACGGTCAGAAATATATAACATTTTCATTCACTTGCATGTTAGATTTTTTTTTTGGTGGCTATTCAACTGAGAATTTATTGTTTCATAGACCTCGAGTCTCTTTTGCTGCAAAGAAAATTGGCAAAAAAGAGCTCTTTACCAAGTCACATCCCCCAGCTATATTGACTTATTCGGAAATGTAAAACTGTTCGAAGTATGCTGGCATTATGAATTAAATGTTGTAGAACAGTAGGAACCAAATTTATGTTGTTGTGCTATGATTTGTGCAAATATATACTCACTGAAGAGGAGTTTCACTTCCAAGACTGACTTATGTGGAAGGGGTATAAAGCAGTTAAGTTACTTATAGCAAATAACTATAGATGGCATAATATTTTTCACATATTAGTAATTACATTTTTTTTGGTGTTTTCTACAATATTCTTCAAGCACAAGACAGAAGCGTTAGATCACAGCTTCACAGTCTTAGGCCCAGTTTTATAGCTTTTCACATATCTGCATTTACTTGCTCTTGGTTGTTCATTAATAATTTTGTTAAATTCTGATGGTTTCATAGTATGTAAAGGGCAATATACCTTGCACTTATTCATACTATCTGCACTAGGCAATTTTCACCAGCTATATTAATCAGTTCTTGAGTACGATGACTGTGGAGTGTTGACTTTTAAGTAGGTGCGAGTAGATGGCATGAGTGTTATGTGGTTTCTCCAGATATTAATTTAAATTTTTCAGATTCTAAATTGTTTTTTCATCCAGGTCCTTTAAACTACAATGAGTATGTTAGATAAAAAGGAATAGAAATGTCACAATCTGTCTTTATTCGAAATTCCCCAAAGTAAAAAAAGCACAGAGAGTGTAATTGTGTGAATAGTCTATCTGAGTGTGCTCAGATGTAATGGGTTGACCCTAGCCAGCCACTACTGTACTCCTCTCAAAGTGGGATGGGGGAGAGAATTGGGAAAGCAAAAGCTGAGAACTCCTGGGTCAAGATGAAGCAGAAAAGCTGCAAGGAGAGCAAAATAAGGAATTTATTCAGTAATTGTCACTGGCAGACAGATGTACAGCCACCTTCTGGAAAACATGGGTACAGCATGCATGATGGTTACTTGGAAAGAAGAAAGCCATAACCACAAACCTCTTTCTACTTCTTTCCTTGAATTTTTATTGCTGAGCACAATTTCATGTTGTAGACCATGTCCTTTTGGTCAGTTTGGGTCCACCATCCCAACTGTGTCCTCTCCCAGCTTCTGGTACGCCTCTTGTCTACTTGCTGGGGTAAGCAGAGTGGCAAAAAGGAAATAATGATGCTGTGGAAGCCAAATCACTGGTGTGTTAACCACACGGGTTTAATCACAAGTTCAAAATATAGCACCATACAGACTCTACAAGGTAAGCTCTATCCCAGCCAGACCCAGTATGCCAGGGAAGGCATCATTCATTCAGAGCAATAGTTTGCTTTCTCCCTGCAATAGAGTTATTAATAACAACAACAAAAAAGATCTGTAGGCTACAAATATGACATCTGCTTAAAACTGCCTTGTTCTTGCTAAAAAGTGTTAAATGCAAAGGAGAAAAATATACAAACATGTATGCACTTATTTAAAATAAATAATAATTAAAAAATGATGGATTGCCTTGTGCTTTGTGGCTGTTCCACCCTTAAGGAACTTATCCTGATTTCAACCTTGCTGCTTACTTATTTTACATCAAAATCTGTATTAGTTGTCAATGTTTCATTAGCGTGCTTTGTAAACATGCATTTCACATTGTGGTTGCCTTCCATTAAATTAATTTGTGATTATGTGTAATACTATGTTGCTTTGTACAGAATCTCTCAAAACAATGGATGGAGGTAACATAAAATAAGTACTTTTCTAAAACTAACCCACTGAATAATTTTTGGCTTATTGTTAGTGCTAGCATGCCAAAGGAGAAAAAGCGAAAAAATAATAGATCAAATGCTGTGCTTCTGTGCATGAAATTTTGGTTTGACCTGAACAGAATGAAGTTTTCCTTGGTTTGAAAGAGCAGGAAAGCTCAGGTGTATATATAGCTCAGACTTCGGATTATTTCTCTGATAGCTGTTCTTAAATCCTGGCAGGATGTTACCATGCATGAGTTCTATTGATACACACTCACCTTTCATGCCTGTGGATATTTTGTGTTCTCAAAAACGGAGCCGAGTCAGATGTTTTTAGAAATCCTTGAAAGAAAAATTTCATAAAGGCTGTAAGGCAGAAATAGACTCAGCCTGTTTTCAGTCCCTTTCAGCACTTCAGCTCCCACAAGCACTTTCCTTCATCACTAAACCACTGTATGGTTTCAGCAGTGAGTTTTGACTGCTGTTACAGCATGATTGTACAGGGAAACAATTATTTTGTTAATCTATTACTTTGACTTTACAAAAGGTCTAGGAGTAAAGGCTACATGTAGTGAAGTATTGAAATCACCATTCATACCTGTCCCGGGTTTGCTTATTTGCTGAGTTTCTTTCTGCTGAGGTTTTCTGCCTCTGTGATTAAGCTGTAATTCAAGGCCAGTTCATCCTTTCCTTTCACTCTTCAGAATGCTGAATGGAAACCAACAAATACAAGAAACCTACACCAGATGAAAAGTTTCATTTTGCTAATAACAGTTCTTGTTAAGTTCCATTAAAAGTAGTGCAGTATTTCTTCAAGATTAGTATAATAACTTTCTAAGAATAACTTAAATGATGATTCCCTGAGATGGTGAAAACTAATGCCAAAGCCATCCAAACTGTAGAACATAAAGGACACATGTCAGGTGGCCATGCTTAATTTGGGAAAGGAGTTGATCTGCATACTTCAATGTATTTTGCACTTTATTTGATCACTACTTAATCAGTGCATGCAGATGGCAATCATATTTCTGATCTGAATACAAAAATAGTACCTTGTGAATGCAAGCAAGGGCTGTGAAGCTGCAGATTGGGAGCTCAGTTGGAATTAAAAATTATTAATATATCTCCCATGATTATGAAAATTGAGTATGTGAGAGTTTTTTCATTAGTACTGTGAAAAGATTTGCTAATTTATTCCTATGTGAAAGATATGTTGGTGAGAAGGTAGAAACTTACCATGAACTGAATCCAACTCTGTATCCCATTTTTTATAGTTTTAAACATTATCTCCAAGAGCAATACAAGTTATGTCACATACTGAGGAGCAAGTGAATGGAATGAGAATTTCAAGAACTTTCAAAGTAAATAAATGTCCTCTTTCTCAGTCTTTCACCTTCCCTGTGAAAAGAAAAACTTCATGTGCACCTCTACATGAAGGTGCCCACATCATTTTATGTATTCCAATTCCAATATGTAATCAATTATGTAATTGATTCTTGCTATCAGGGTTTAGGTTCAGCCTGCAACAAAGAACCATGTGGCTGCTCATTCACTCCCTTGCCCCAGTGGGATAGGGAGGAAAATCATGAGAGAGAAGAAACCCTGTGTGTTGAGATAAGGAGTTTAATAGAACACAAAGACCAAAGAAGTAACAGTAATGCTAATTAAATAATATTTAAAGTGCCTAATGTACAACACAACTGCTCTCCACCCAGCCCTTGACACTGCCTACCTCACGACTGGGTGTGCTTCCCCTGGCCAGCTCCTCCCTTTAAATATTACAGGGCAGGATGTTGGTTTGGTATCAAATATCGTGGTGGCTGGTTCTGCTGGCTATCCTGGCTGTGGCCCTTCCCAGCTTCTTGTGAAACTTAACCCTAACCTAGCTGAAGCCAGTACATTTCTGAACTGTTCTAAGTTTTGTTAGTAGGTAATCTGTGTGGATGGGTGTAAATCCATCTTGAGAGAACTTCCAATTCCTGTTGCTATTTTCTTGCCTTTATCCTCCTTTTTAATAATGTGTTAACAGGTGAACCGGTAAAATATGACTGAACAGCATGCTGCTGTTTCCCAAAGGATACTCTGCTATGCTGTACATAATTCAGATGTTGAAAACATTGTTCTGTAATGTATAGAAGTTCGAAATAGTGAGATTGTAGGAAAACACATGGATTCTTTGTGATGCAAATGATTAGTGACACCTTGATTTCAGGTTCAGTTCCTTTGCTTACCAGACCTGGAGAGTCTAATTTATTACTTCAACTAAAATGTTCAAACTAATGTTCTTCAAGTTCTGAATTGCACAGTCAGGAATACCTATAAAACCATCCAAACAGTTTTTACATGATCTTACTAACAAGCTTTAGAACCATATAAAGAAGTCTGTTGACTTTTATGATTGGGGAAAAAAAGGCCAAGCTCTATGTTTTTATGCACTGTAACACATTTCTTTATTTGGGAAAACCCGGTGTTTCTTTACTCCAGATAGTTGGGCATCTTTGAAACACTGTAAAGGCTTATAGGCTTTGGAAGCAGTAAGGACATGGATTTAAGTGTGGTGGAGGTGAAACCCAACAGCAGTTTGTGTGAGAAAAGCATGGATCAGAGGATATTTTATAATCCAGGATACCTCATCCAGTCCATTAAAATACCAATTTGGAGGGGCAGAGGAAGCTCTAGTCATCCTGACAGTGCAATGAAGTTGAACTTTTAGATTACTATTAGAGTAAATATTTCTTTACAGGTTTTGTATTCTCTTGTAAAATGCTGGATTTTTTTGGTTGCATATTTCAGCACTCTTGAGAGTGAGATGGTGTAAAGCTGCTTTACTTAGCAGTCGTATAGTTAGCAGTTTAAAAAAGTTTCTAGATGGTGAGCCTAAAATTTTGTCTTGGTTCTAAACTCTTTTTTTCCATCTTGTTGTTCAGTGGTCTGTAGCCGCTTCAGCCTTGGAAGTGATTTCTTTCCATGAGTGCTGTCAGCTATAAACCTCACGCTATTGACCTATCTGCAGAGTTCCCTCTGAAAATAATTAAACTTCAGAACACTGTTCTTTCAAGGAACTTGACCTCTAATTGGCTTGATGTTTGATTGATTCCCAAGCCTGCTTTGCACTGAACTGAAATTTCTGTGATGGTAATATCATTAAGGACTCAATTTCCATTCTCTCTAAAATATTAGCTACATTAGCAAAAGCCTTCCCACAAGCCTATTCACGTGTGCAAAAAGCCCCTATTCAAGTGAAAACACTGGTACTGTTTGTTACATTAGGGTATTCATTAGGTATGCTGCAGTGATAAAATGAAATGGTCTCTGAGTTAAGTGAATCTACTGTCTTATCTCTTATGACTAACGAGGTAATTGTAATCCTGGCCAGCATTTTAATACTTGTATACTTTACTGTAAAGGTTCATGCAAACCATATTATCCTTTATGTTGCAGAACAAGCTGTTACTGTTTTTCAGCTGAAACTACTGCATAGCTGTTTTGTTACTTGTTTACTCAGCAGTTTAGTCAGCAGCAATCTATGACACATGACTTTTTCATGTAAAAATTGTAAGGTAAATGAGTTTTTATGGTCTGTTACTTAATTTACCTTCCTATTAAATGAAGTAATCAAGTAGAATAAAGCAGCTTTTCAAACTAATGAGATTTTCTTTCATCAGAATGAAGATTGGTTTAAATGTCATAAATCATGCAGTTAAAGCACTGATTAAGAATATTCTTTGATTCGCTCTCCCTTGTCTAAATTCAATCTAGGAGAAAGGCTATGAAAAGGGGTCAATAAAGCTATTTATTCTAAAAATAATATTTCTAGTAACTTGTATATCCTTTGCTATTCAGCGACTGTGTTCCATGTTACTTATTGGACCTCATCTTTCAAGCTCTGGGATAGACTGGTTTAGTATTTTCCTTTTTGGTAACTCAAGGACTGTAAGACTAGTGAAATTAATTTAAAATACTCACTTCTGCACCTTCAAACAGAGGTGTAAGGTAATGCTAAGAGACCCAGGCCTCTGGGACTTTCCAAAGGGTTTTGCTGATCCCATTAGCGCTGTTGGTGGTGACAATATTACACACAGCCTGGGTAACTGCACACAGGCTGCAGTGCCTGTGCAGGGCACTGAATCTGCCCACTATGTAGACTGTTCTTTGAGTGGAGGGGAAGCACCTGCTGCATGTGAACCTCCTGCTAACTGGGAGCACATCTCATGGGTACAAGGACCCACATTTCCGCAGCCTGTGGAGTTGGAGACTTGAAGTTCAGAGATGTGAAACATAAAAATTATGGTGACACCACAGAAAATGAAATCTAGAAATAAAAATAGTTACACTCAGATGACCAAGTGAAAGAATACAATACTGGCATTGACACAGATTTTTATACCCTGCTGTTTGGACTCCTTTTTGTCATTCAGGTTTGAGCATGTAGGGAATTGGGGAAGAAGTGAACAGAGTCAAAAGCACAGCATGCAGAAGCTTGATGTGAGCATCCTGCAATGGGCTATAACTGGTCGTTATACACTGTCCATCTCTCAGTCTTCCTTTATAGATGCGAAGGCAGTAGTTAATTTTTTAGGATCAAGGCTTTTGCTTATATGCAAGTGTGTTTGCCTTTTTGTGTTTTCCCTTTTTCTTTCTCACTTGCAAGCAAATAATTCTATTTGTCTCTTTGATTGAATAACATAAAAAGTGTAATTATCCTCCACATTCTTAATTCTGAGAGCAAGTACAAGCCAGAAGTCTGCTAATTTTCTGCCTTCCCTTATTGCCACTTCTAGAGACATTTCGAAGTGAAATCTTCTGCTTTTATAAATTAATTTAAAAAAAATATTTTCCCTAAAAATTCAAGGCTTAAAATACAACATATAGTTCACGTATAACATCTCACAAAGATACTTCAAGGTGAGAAGATTTTCATGTGACTGTAAACATATCTTATTTTTCCACAGCTGAGCAACCCTGAAGTAAAAAATATTGTATTGTTTTTGCTGGGACAGAACCAAAACCCAGCTGTGGGCTGCAGGACATTAGCAGTTCAGTTGCCAACTGTATCCCAGAGCATGAGCATCACACTCCCTCTGAAGGAGAAAGCTTTTTGAAGAGAGAGAGGTCTCTCATTAGAGCCTTCTGCTTTAGCTCCTCACTCTTTTCCTGCTCTTGAGGACTGCCTTATTGCATATTGTGACTGCTGTGCTTTTGCTGAGTGAAGTTTATATATCTAGGGCAATCATATACCTTGATTGTAGTTGAGCTTTTATCTTTAGTACAGGCTATGATTAAACTTGGGGGTTAAGAGATTTTTTTTGTCTGTGTTATTCTGCTTTCGTTGGTGTTGCCCAGTGTTACAGTTAAAGCTTAGAATTGGATTTCTTTTGTTAGGTGAGATTGTTTTCAAATTCTCCACTGTTGTTTTCATGTCAGGTAACGATCCTTGCTGATGCTTGAGTATCTCACATGGATAATGAAATAAAAGGCAGTTCTACAGCCTTGTCCTGGTACTATTTGTTGGAGATGTAAGATGTGTGATGTTTCTGTGAATATAACACTCTCAGAAGCACAGAAAAGGAATGGACTAGTCATGGCTCTGTGTGTTGCAGTGGGCTGACATAGGGAAGTGTGATGAGGTCACAGTCTATTAACTAGGGTGTGTGAGGCTCACCATTAGCTATGTCAGGGCACACGGTGGTAAATCCTGAGAATTCGCACTTGTGACAATGAATGCTTATCAACTGCCTGTGCCCCAACTGTTGCCCTCATGGCAAAGTATGTTTGCTCTGTAGCCAGGAGCTTGCCCTATTAATTAGCCTTGGACTTCAGTTTATAGCACACTCATCTTCAAAGATTGTGCAGAGACTACATTCCAGAGACATAACTTGCAGAGAATCTCTTCTGAAACTTAAACCATCCAAACTTACCTTACTCTGTTTCAGAGCTTTGTGCTTATTCACTTTTTAGAAATAGTTGGCTTGTTATTGCTATACTCAAATAATTTGGGTGGTTTAAAAGGAAAAAAGTTAAGTTTATAGCCAGCATTTTAAATTTTCAGAAAAAAAAAAATATTGTCTAAAAACGTGAGGACTTGTACTGCTTTTATATGAATTATTTTTCTATGGTCACTTCTACATGCTTACTGGGAATTATTTCTGCCTACAACTGTTTTGTTAGTTCTGTAATAGCATCCTTATATTTTCCTGTAATATAACCACTATTTTTGTGCTTTCGTACATAAACTAGATATGATTATGATGCATTGTGCATTTTTTTAAAGAACGACCTTTAGAAAAAAGATAGTTATTTCTCAGGTTTCAGGCAAGATAGCGAATCTGGCAGCACCAGGGGCAGCTTTTTAAAGTGCTGCAGTGGGTATCTCAAACCTATAAGAATGTTTTGAGGGAAAAGGATAACAAAATCAGGAAAAAAAAAAGGCATGCCGTGGATACTGGTAGGCATTCTTGTTCTCTGGAAAAAAGTAAAGAAACCTGGGGTAGGACAGGGAGACCAGTTGTGAGGAGTGATAGGTATTGAAGCCCTCAGGCTTTGATGTTGGGTAGAGAATGGATTAAAGGAAGAGCATGTAGTATTGCAGAACAGAGGTTCTGAAGAAAGATCTGAGGCTTTAGAGCACTTAGTGCCACCAAGCAACACTGTCTCCACACCAGTAAATAACATTCTGCTTTTGGGCAGAAGAGGTGGGTGATTGGTTTAGAGGTACTGTTTTTAACAGTTCTTGGCAGAAGAGCAGGTAAGGAAAGGATCAAAAGTGGGATGAAAAACTGGCAAGCTGGCTCAGTGGTGATTGATCCATGAAGAGAAGCTCCCGGGCAAAACCTGAAGAATGGAAGGCAGCAACTGCCTTCCTGAAAATACAGGTATAAGAGCAGGAAATGCCCTGGAGGATGCCTGCAGAGTTTCTAATGTCTAGGTTTGAAATGTATGGAAAAGAGGTGGTCTTCTGAAGGAACTGTGGAGAGAGCATCATTCTGATGATTAAAGACTGCTGTGGCAGTATTGTGGCAGTATGGATACTTCTATCAAAACTGTATTATTGCTGACTACATGGCTCCTTTTTCTAAATAAATGCAAAAGATATCCTCTAAATTAAAAAGACTAAGAAAAGTATATCGCTTGTCAGCATAAATTGCCATTTCTTGAGAAACAAGGCTAAAGACATGATGCTGTTTTATACCTTAATAAATTGCTTCTAGCATATGCATCCTTCTTTTTGCAATAAATATTTTAATAGTAGGAACGGCTCATTAATATGCTAGGCAATGTTGTTATACTGATTATTATTCTGAAAATCATCCACAATGCTTAATTTCCGTCAGTGCTACTTGGCAGTGGATGTGATTGCAGGAAATATTTGCATTTGTAACAGTGTTTAAAGTATAGTTCAAACATCCTGACTCTTTTACATAATCTTCAAATCGGATAAGTTTAATGTACCACTTAAATGTCATGTCTGTATTTATGAAAGATTCTCACAGATCTGCTCTGAAGTTGTGAGATTATGGGACTATTTAGGATCTCTGTATTTATGTTCCACTGAACTCTCTTACCTAGGTCTCCATGCAGAAATGTTTGTGTCCTACAGAGTGAATGTTTTTTCTTTTGCTTATGTTTGCTTTGTGGAACCCAGCCTCTGGGGTTTTTGGAAGTTATGAAAAGCATCTTTGTTTCAATGGTACAGCATAGTTTCTTTCTGATCTGTTAGTGGATTAGTAGATTTTCATCCTTCCATTATGGTGAGAAGGAAAATGGATTTTTATGGCAAAGCATGCAATTCAAAGGTAAAAAGTTCAATTTCATTATATCTTCAAGTGAAAAAATTTCCATTGTACAGATCAGGAAAAAGCCAGCCACCCATGAATAATACTTGATCTAATTGTGTCTATATTCATTACAGGAGCCACATCATGTAGGAAAAGTGAGGGTCCTGTCTTTTTCTGCACAAATAGATTTTTATCCTTAGACTATTTTTCCTCCCTTTAGTGGTTGTTGAAGATAATAGTATATTGATTGTCTATTAATCATCATTCTTTATGCTCTAGGAAAATATCCTGTGTTCAGTGGCAGTGAAATTCATCAGTAATTCTACAGCTTGGTGTGCTATTACTGTTTTTACCCATAAACCGTCAGCAGGTCTGGATTTATCTGCTGATAGAAATCTAAAATGAAATTTCTAACATCAAGTCTGCACAGAACAAAACTTTGGGTGCTGATTGCTGTTACACAGATACATTCTGAGAAGCCAGAGAGCTAAATTAAGAAAATGCTGGGCTTTTTTTCTTCAGTGGCCAGCCTTCATTCTAGTGCAAAATGTCAGCCTGCTTGAATGAAATGATGTTGCATATTCACACAACCTGACATCTGCTGAAAATGTATGTCATTAATGTACTAGTGGCAACAGTCAATAGGAATAATGTCTGGACTGAAGGTGGAACTGGTGGAGGAATGCTCAGAGCATGTCAGTGAGGAATCTCTCAAGCAAACTCAGCACATGGTCCCAAAACCCCTATCAAGTATCATGCACTGTAGGATCCCTTTTGGAGAAGTACTGTCTCAGGGGCTGAGACTGAAACGGCTGTTGTATCTTATAAATAACTGTGTTCCTACAGGTCTCTCATAGTGGTAAAGAGTACTTGCCTCCTCACATGGTAAAGATAGCAATACTATTATCAGCTGAAGACTGTAGATGCAGAACTTATTGAGAACAAACAGACTTTTATTGAAAGACTATTCAGGATATTTGATTTCATGAAACCAGCCTTAAAGCATTCTTTATATTGTGTGCAACTTTCTCTGTGTTTATTCAAAACTATGTTTTCCTAGTTTAAAAAATCCTTTCATTCCTCCTGAAAGCACAATGAAGGAGAGGATAACCTAAGACATTTTTACAATAATCAGCAACTCAGTAATGTGTTGTTTGTAACTTAAGAAGCCATCATGATTGTTTTCAGAAAGTGTTTCCATGAAAATGAGCACAGTTAAAATGAAAAATCCCTGTAATTATGCTGAAGTGGAAAGTTCAGGTAAGACTTAACCTGGAAATGTTTTTGTTTTTTCAACTGTCTCATGGCTGCTGTTCTCTATTTATCCCCACAATATGTATGTCTGTGAGCAAAGATAGGAAAGAAAATGTATTGTAAAGCAAACTATTATAGAAACTCCACCTGAGCAAGTATTTTGAGTGCAAATCACTCAGTCAGGTGGGTGTCAGATAAAGCCAAGTTGAACGTTGGCACACTGCTAAGGAAGAGGCGTATAATAGCAGTATGATTTGATGCTAGCAAGTCTTTTTTTGAAATCCTTAATTTCACATGGAACAAAATTATGATGAAGAAATTCAGCAAATTTCTATTTATTTTCTAGCGTGCTATTCTGTATGTGCTTCAAGGTCACTGCCCCCTTTTTTGAAACCGGACCTTGGCCTTTCTGTTTCCAATTCCTGTTACAATTCTTTTTAACTTCAGCCCATGGAACAATAACATGAATATATATTACTCAATTTTTAAAGCTGTTTCTTAATATTCAGATATAATTCTTTACATGGAAAGCAAGATGTAGGGGGCCATTAAGCAATTATGAGTTAAACATTTTTATTTTAGCTTTTTTATTAGCCACATGAAGGTTTTGATGTTGTCTAAGCTGCTTCTCACTTTGCTGGCTTTACTGCTCTATGTTGGGGTCACACAAGTTTTGATTTTTTTTTTCCCTGATCTTGGTTATCTAAGTCCTTTATCTAGTCCCCCACTGCCTGACTAGAGATGTTTCTTTGCGCTCCAGTACAAGTATTTTCCAGAGCTGTTTAATTTCTCCATCCATATTTTTTCTTTTTAAAGGAAGTTGAGAATTCTACTTTATTATCCAGTGAAGTCTACAATAATTCTGCTCTAAACTAGATCAAAAGTTTTGGATAGGATAACCACAGCACTGTAGATAAGAAATAAAATGTGGATTGAATTGAAGGGGGAAAGAATTGCTCCCTTCAGTTCATGTTATAATATGACAGGTGTCAGGCTGATAATGCATTGATCTTCTTGTTTCCATGTTTTTAGATTTACAGCGGCTCAAGAACGTTTGTTATCTCTTATGTTATATTTGGACAGGACAAATACTGACACTTTATTCTCAGACCCTTTTCCAAGCCTGAGCATGGGACTTTGACAAGTGTTTAAGTCCAAGAGTAAATGCTGGATTTTGTTATGTGCTGGTTATGGTGTGGAAATTAGAATAGAGTTGAAAATTTGAGGTTGGTGGGGATTTTGTTGTTGTTGTCTTGTTTTATTGGCTCACTGAAAAGAGAAGCCTGTCTGAATTCTGATACAGGTGAGATAAGCATTTGGAAACACTGGTCACTTCATTATTATTAATAATATGCTAATGCAGCACAAATATGCTAAATGGTGTTATTTAACTTAAATAAGTGTAGAAAAATTAAGTTGTTATATTAAGGGTGAAATTAAAGGTGGAACAATATTCAATTTGTTTGTAGTATGGGGGGGTCAAGAGTTGCACAGCAGTTAAATTCTGCAGCTACTAGGAATAGATTCACACCAACTCATTTGTTTTATGAACATAAATATTTGATTTCTGAGGCATTTTCTTTGGAGATTTGACTTGGCCACAACAGTAGCCTCAGAGAGAATTTCTTTGATCTCCTTGCATCTGGTAAGTATTAATGTGGATCAAAATAAAGAGTTGTTTACACAGTACATGTGTATTTGTATCTTGCTTTTAAAATGAAAGTGGAGGTTAGAGCAGCTGCAGATATCCCCAAATTCCTCAAGCATGTGCTAGCCTACTCCCTTTCTGTAATGCATTTTCTTTCTTCATTCATCTTTCACCTTGTAGGTAAATCTAGTGGAGATGTGTGTGCCAGTTTCCAGTGCAAAGATCATATAAAGTGGCAGTACAAAGCTTTAAGTCTGTAAAATTGTATTAAAAATACCACCTTTGCATTTTAAAATGCTTTCATAATTATATGACTTGCTAAAACTCCTTACAAATCTCTTTTGTCTGTTACTCATGATATGCTGTCTTTGCACCCGTGTGTACACATCTGTGTATCTCCCATATTCACCTTACCTGCCACTTCGGTCTGTCCTAGGAGTGTTTTTGCCCACTTAGTACTTTATGGATTCCCAGTGCTCTGGTTCTACTGAAGAAGACCATGGCACATGGTGACTTTAAGTGTGACCTGTCTGTAATCCTTTTCATAGTAGGACTCTGTAGATGGAATGATATTGATTATTTGAGATTCCAATACTAATTAATGAGCAAAATGCTCAGTGCTGTTTGGGCATTTAGTTAGGTGCTCAAAATAATTAAATATGTTTTTGGAAGAACTCAAAAGCTCTGTACAGTGAACATGTGATTAACTTTCTACATATTGAAAGTCAAGGCACCTTCAATTAGGCTTTTAAACATAAAGGGAATACCCAAATACCTCAATGGGTTAAGCACCATATAATGTTTCTAGCAACCTTAATCTGTGCAGGTAAGGTTGACTGTTTCATTATGGATTTTAAGCACTGGCAGACTTCGTGGGAGATGTTTTTAAAGTGAGCTGTTCGCTTTAATATGAAGTCTTATTTTGCACATGTAAGGATTTAAATTAGTGTAGTTTATTTGTTGTAAATGGACAACAAATGTTGTTGGGAAAAGGTCTTGTTTATTTCCCAACCCCACCACGTACTCCTTTATTTTAAGTTTGAACTGTTGTTTTCTGTCGTCAGTAACACTAAGAATTGATATCTGTAAAATAGCACTCCTTCAAAGTGTTTTATAGGTCATATTCACACTCCTTGCTGTAATTATAGATCAAAGGCCAGTTACCCCTTCCCTCTCACAGATTTCTGAAACATTGCTTGTTATTGTGAATGGAAATAAATATTGATGGGTTTTATACCTAAGGGAATGTTTTAAAGGAGCTAGTTGGCAATAATGAGCTGATAGCTCCACCAGACATAAAGTGAGAATATATCCATCTAGTTCCAGTCACGAGAGCCTTTATTAAATCAAAATGTTGCTGTGGTAATACCATAAGGAACATGCATTGAGATACTGCGAACTTTAAAATACAATGCAGCCCCTAAATATTCTCTGAATTAATTTAGTGACAAAGCATAACCCTGTTTTTGGTTATGACATTAATGCTATGCTATACAACAAGTCATAAAAAGGCTTTGAAAGGGCAAGAATTATTGATCATTCCACAGGTTTTGCTAAGGAAATACAGTATTCCAAATGTATTCTCATAAAAGCTTCTATGATTGGATTTGTTTTTCTAAAAAACTTTTTTCATCATGATGCCACATTGCATCACTTAGAATACTGGTGTTTAAATTGTGCAATATTCATTGCATTAATTTGCAATGTGGTTCTCAGAGTACTGTTCCCTGTTTTCAGATGCTACCTTGTTTCAACATCTTTTAATTGCCATGTGGTATCAAATATTGAGAAGTTCCCTTTTTTAAATTGCCTTTATTAATTACAGATTCCTTTGCATGTCATGATTCAGTAGAAGAAAATGGATGTCTATGGGATAATAATACACTTTTTTATTTTTAAATATTTCTCTTGAAGATATGTAGATATTGTTTTGATATTTTTAGACAAATGTCAGTATTGGCGTATAGATAATTATGCCACATTCTCCTAAGGAGACCTAATGGTGTATAGTTTCTACTAACTACCAGCTTTAGCTAATATAATGCCAGTGGAGCTGAGAGTTTGACTTATGATCAAGCTGATGAATATACTATTATTGAAGTAGATGCCGCCGAATGTGTCTGTATCAGATCTTTAATTCTTCACCATTTCTAAAATATTGTTGTGTAAGCTGAATAAGAGAAATATTTTCCTCTGAGAAACAAAATGTAGTTGCCTTTCTGGATTACATCATCATGTTTTATATGTCCAGTTAAGTGTACCCTTTTACAGTGTTTTGTCCATAGAATGGGGGCTTAGAAAAAAACAAACCTCACTGAATTTTACAGTTTTATTTTTCTCAATACTGAAATTAAGTGACTGTCATTCAGATGTAAATCAGGATCATTTTGTCATTGTTGTTCTGTACGTAATGGCTTGATACCAAATCATGGAATCACAGAATGGTATAGGTTGGAAGGGTCCCCTGGAAGTCAGCTTGTCCAGCCTCCAACTTGGAGCAGGCTGCTCAGGACCATATCCAGATGGCTTCTGAGTATCTCCAAGAAGGGAGATTGTTGTGATTATCCTATAATTACAACATAATGCATATTGTACAAGCTTTAGGAACTTTAATTATTTTCTTTGAGTGTTTTTATACCAAGAGATTAAATATGTTTTGTCAAATAATTGATTTTTTCATCCCATAAAAAAAAATATTAGATTCACTGTTCAATAATTTATTACTGTTTTCTGATGGTTTATTTTTTTTGCTCTAAATACTGTCTTAGATTTATTTTTGGTCATGATATGTATCTTCAAAGATGTGTTGACATGTTTCATATTTTAATCCATTCTTTCCATCTTGTAATATCAACAGTATCAGTAGGTCTGTTTTACCTCATTTGATACCATTTTGTAAAATCTTGTAAAGTATGAACTATTTCGTAGTTTTATTTAAAAAAAAAACAACAAAAAAGTTCCAGTGGCCTAATTTTGCACTTACTGAGGGTTTTCTGGGGTCTGTTTTCATTTTTGAAAATGTCAACATTTTTGATCGATTAATATGCAGAAGAAAACACTATGCAGGAATTCCTGCTGTCACTTGTGTTTGGTAGTTTACCCTGTAAATGGTGTGGAATATTGAGTGTGCAGTAATTAATTCAAGTTTAAGGTGGGCATGCAGCGCTAGTGAGCAAAGGCAATTAAAAAGTTTAGGGTCTGAGTCAGTTCTAGTGGGCTAATGGGAAAAATCCAGTCAATTTCTTTTATTGGCTTAATGGAAATGCAGCACTCAAAGACTGGCTATTTTGACATTTCAACTGATATGTGGGAACAAATAATTCATTACTGAAATTTTGTACAGGCTTGCAAAAGCAGATCCCCAGATATTTAGGAATGCCTTATGTGGGTTACTGAGAACATGGTTGCTTTTCTTGTGTATATGTTCTGTCAAGATCAGAGATTGCATATGGACAACAGGGGAGATTTTATGTGATTGTCCAGATGGATTTTGCTTACTATAATGTGGTTCAGTATTTTTCTTAAAAATGTAATTGGAAGGAGATTTATTAAATTATTTATGGTATGTGATACAATCCTCTTTTGACTCCAAGTGGTTATTTTTGTACTGTTTTGTTCTAACATTTCAAAAAGCAGTTGAGTGATATGAAACATGGAAAACTATTACAACTGCTATGGCTTGTGTGGTATTGTACTTCACAGACTGTGGTGCAACACAATTTGTAAATTATGTAAAATCATCATGTAAGAAATATTTTTAATTTTTTTTTTAAGGATAAAGTTTTCCAAGTTGGTATTCAAAGACCATTTCTATTTGGTCATCCTTTACTTCTACATTTTCAGAGAATGGAGTCCATTGCATTCTCAACCTTTGCAGAAAATAATGCAGAGGTCTTAGATTTTTGTTCATTATTCATCCCTGTTTTACACCTTAAGTATGACTTACTATTTGTGCATCAAATAGTGGAGTTTATGATAATAAGTTATTTGAATTGCACCTTTTCTGCACTGGAAAATTCACAGAACTTGTGTAGAAATAAAACAGTTTGTAAATGTTTATCTGAAAACACTGTTCTAACTTGGGAATCATATCTTGAACTATTCAAGGCAGATTTCTCACATAAGTTACCAGTAAGAAGTATCTGAAAGTCAAAATAGGGGTCCTAAAGCCTGTCAAGGTAGGTGTAAATGAGACTAAAGTGGGCACATAGGCTGAGGAGGAGTCCTTTCTGTGTGACTGTTGCATTTTTGCTTGCTGCATAAGAATTTCAAAATGTCTTGGATCCATTACGGAATTTTGTAGGAGCTGCTTACATTTCAAAATACATTATGGGTCATGAAAACCAGTTCTCTTCAAACTCTCTGAAATGCAAGTATATTTCTTTTTTGTGTATACAGAATAATGTTAGCCTATCAAAATGGGCAAGTATTCTGTAAACGTTTATGTCCGAATGCTGTTTTTTAGTAGGACAAGAGCTCCCATAATCCATGTGACATGGAAGTATAGAATGCCATTTTTACTCCAGAATAGATCTGGTTAAATATCAGTTTAGTGAAAACGGTCAAAGTATCTTCTTTGAATCTGAATTATGGGGGGGGGGGGGGGGGGTTGGGGGGGGGGGTTGGAAATCATTGCTGCTTTCTCTAAAGGAGGGGTTATTCATTTGGGTGTCTTTTTTTTTTTTTTTTTTTTTTCAATTAGCAATAAAGACTTGCCTTGATAGCAATGTTTTGAAGAATATATGGTTTAGTGGGAAAGCTGTCCTGTTTCTTGTTTTCTGGGTTATTTTGGTTTATTTTGATATTATGGGATATTTGCCATTAACCTAAGTGAAATAAATGCATTATGTATGGAATGAGACTACAGAAGTTCTAGAGGCTCTGTAGGTCACTACTGCTATTTTGATAGCAATAAAACAACTGAAAAACTCAGCTGATATAGAAGTGTCATACTAATGATGAGATTTATAGGAATCTTTTGTGATTTCCTGTTATGGGATATACTGGGTTATATTGCTATTTCAGAAAAAAAAGAAAAGTCATCTGATTGTCAAACAACTCAGGTTTATGAGCTCTTCCTAAACGAAGGCTTTTCTTGTGGATGTTCTGTGTTCCCTTTCTAACGCATGATGTAGAGCCCCTATGATTAAAGCACTGTGAACGGGTTAACCTGCCTGTTTCCCCACAACACAGAAGTGAGGGAAAAGTAACGCACTAAAACTCTGGGTTGAGCAAGAGTTGAGATAAAAAGTTTTACCCAGCAAATCAGATAATGATAACACAATGTACAATTAGCTGAGCCTGATTGCAGGGGGGGAAAGATGCAGTGTAAAGCAGAAAGCCAGGGAACTAGCCAACTCCCACTCATCTTGCTGCCATTCCCATGGGAAAGAGCCAACACCCCAAAACCTGGAACCCAAAAGCAGCAACCAGAAAAGGAAGCCTCTCATGTTACAATCTGAACTTGGAGCTCCATCATACTGCTCCAGCCAGCACTTTCATTTTGAAGCTGGCATGAGGCAGGATGGTTTTGAATAACAGCAGTAAATATTCAGCTTAACCTGTGACAACTCAACGCCTGAGACCTTTCAAGATTTACTACTGCCCCTGACACCCTTTTTGTAAGAAAAAAGGGTAAGCAATCTCTCAGAGAACCCTTCAGTGATGAATGGAAAATGATTTGATGGAGAAGGTGGAGGGAAAGAAGGGCCATTCTGACCTGTAATTGTTTCAGTCTGTTAGAAAGTCTTGTGCTTCCCAGAGGGCATTTAGTGTATTATAATTGTAGTTAGATGGCAAAACCAAGTTTTTATAGCAGCTATCAACCTTTAGTTTCTCTTTAAAAAGGGGGAAAATAATTTCATTAACCAGCAGCAAGTAAAGGGGAAAAATAATTTCATTAAACAGTAGAAAAGTAAATTGTGTACTATAAAATTTAAGCACCTATTTTAATTTTTCATGCTGACCCATTAAAAATGAATGGGTACAGAAAGACTAGAGTTCAAAAATTTCTGCCTTAGGCAGTCTCTTTTCTGTTTTCTCTTGTTTTTTGTTGTAGTGAATTCTAGGAAATCTAAAATGCTCTGGGATCTGTTTTGTCTGTATTATTCTTTGTAGTATATCGATAACTGATTTTTATTCATATTGATAATCAATTCATGTTCATCTATAGGGTATTTTATGAGTTGTCACCTATAGTAGAAAATGTGTACAAGTGATCAGCTGAATATTGATTTATTGGAATCATAGAATAGTTTGGTTTGGAAGGGATCTCAGGAAGTTTCTAAACCAAGTTGCTGTTCAAAGCAGTCAGTCCAGAGGCCAGCCCTGGCTGCTTGTGCCTTGATCCCTCTGGATCCTGAAAGCCATTCAGGCTGGAGATTGCACAGATTCTCTGGGCAGCCTGTTCCACTGTCTTCATAGTAAAAAAATGTCTTTCTTTATAACCAGTATGTAATTTTCAGTTTGCCTGTTCTGTTTTGCCATGGACTGCTGTAGCTAATTCTTCTTTGTAACCTCTCCATGGACACTGAAGTGCTGCTGTTGTGTATTCCCAAAGCCATCCCTTCTCCCCACCGAACAAGTCCTGGAACCTCAGCCTCTCCTCACAAGACAGCTGCCTTCGTGTATCAACTAGGGGTGCCCCTTCTTTTTTTTTGCCATCTGAATACTTGCTGAGTAAGCACCCTGCTTTTTCCACGTCGTTGACAAAGACGTTAAAAATGACAGGTCCTGGGAGAGAACATTGTGGAAGGTGGTGCTGAAAGCCTTTTTGGGATAAAGGACATCCACAAATCCAGACATTTCATCATAAAAGGCAAACAGGCTGGTCAGACATGGTTTACCACTGGTAAATCCTTGCTGACTGTTCTTAGTCACCAAGCTTGGTACATGTGAAGTGATATGAAGGCTAAATAACTCCTCAAGTGCATGAAACGTGACAGATTTGTCAAGCTACTATATTAGGGAATAATTTCAGAGGAACTGTGATGCACATTGGAAACGCAAATGAAAGCATTTTGAAAGTCTGGAGGGTATTGCTGACATTTTATCCTTTATCTCAGATTCATGGTTTTTCCATGTCTTTGCATTTATTTTCTATTCCTACTGTGAGGCCCTAGGCTCAAGGGAAAATGGGAAAACTTGCTATAGACCTTTTTTATTTCAGAATATAAGTACTGATTTCTTTCGTCATTAAATCTAAAATTTGTCAGTCTCTAGTCACTGTGAAATGTCTGTGAGCCACTGAGAATCTTCTACTTGCAGTAAAAAAAATTTGATATCTTAGGAAAATCATGGTCATGCAACTAATAAACCTGTCTAAAAGAGTGAATCTTCTTTGCTGTTAAGCAAGAAGCAGTTGCCTATAAAGAAGCAATACTTTAAAAATTTAAATCTCTGGTCTGTATTATCCATGTTTACTTTTTTTATTTGTATTCTACTAAGTTACCAACCTAGAATCAGCTTCTATGTCCTGTTTGTGATGTTTGCATGTGGAACATTCTCTTTCCACTACCCTTTTGCTAGTGTTCTGAGTGGTAGTACCACCTTTTGAACTGCCTTTTGCACTGTGATGTAACTAAAGTCAAAGTGGTAATATGAATGATTAATTACACACTAGCAGAAGAGATTGTGTGCAAAGGAAATTATGTACTAATAATTCAATGGGAAAAATTTCACTCTAGTGAATAATTTCATTTTAATTATACAAAAGTAGTTTAATTTATTTGGATTATACTAGTGCTTTGTGAGGTCTACATGTATGAAACCCTTAGACCAAGCACTGCAAGAACTCTCTTAATGCTTATGTGTATTTAGTCTCCACTGAGAGTATCTTAACCACATTTCAGTAAGTTTTTATTGGAAGAAATATTAGGATGGCTTAATATCACAGTGCCTGCACTGTCTTATTTTTATGTCACATTCCTTTCTATTTCTTTTGGTGTTATGACACAACCCATATGACATGACTAGACCCATGCTTCAAGAAAATGACATATTCTGGTTTCTGTTCAGAATGTTTAAGTTTCATATCTCAACTGGGACAGAAAGCAGAATTTAAAGCCTGGCTTTAACTATATGGCCCATAGATGTTTTTTAAAAAATATTAGATCTATGTGAGGAAAGAGTTAATGAAATAACATGTTTTAAAACCAATTTGGCAATGGATTCTGTTAGCTGTGGACAGAATTGAAAGATAAGGAAACAGTCTGTGCAAAATGTTGAGATAATCTCTTGCATATAGGTATCGATTAGGAACAAGGTCTTGGATATGTTTAATTTTTTGCTATTTGAATTAAACATCATGTATAAGTGGTAAAAGCTAAATAACATCTGAGAAAAGGTGTGGCATAGAGGGTTTAAATACAGTAGATCAATTGCAGCTACTAAATTAATTCTGCTTGTAGCAGACTTCTAAGTGTTTCTTTTACAATCCAACTCTCAAGTATGTTTGTTAGATGCATTAAGGACCAGTTAACTAAGAAATATGAATATTTCTAAGGCTATGTAATCTAGTGCAGTATAGTGGTACCTGAATTGTGGCAAACAAGTCATTCCTGGAGCTTCACTGACATGGAGCTCATGAGCTATGTTTTATTGCACCACTAAAAAGTCTTACTAGTTTAAGAAACAATCTCTGTTTTGTATGAAATAGAGCATATGCACCATGTGTGTTATATGCTTAATTAGCAACACTTAAAATTTGTGAAAGAATTATTCCTCCCCTCCTTTATTGGGCAGAGCAGTTAGCAGAGTCTTGCAGACATGTTCTGAGTTAGTGAGTTATTCTGTTGCTTATTGTGCAATCTAAATTAATGGAAGAGTGCAGGAGTTACAGGCTGGTGACAGT
Source organism: Indicator indicator (assembly GCF_027791375.1). Lineage (NCBI taxonomy): Eukaryota > Metazoa > Chordata > Aves > Piciformes > Indicatoridae > Indicator > Indicator indicator. Next base: position 22,711,873 of record NC_072017.1, on the reverse strand, counting down.
GCTATTACTGTGCCTAATGGATCTTACTAGACAGCTGTTGCCTGTGGGGGCTTTTTACTTAGAACCCATTTTCACAGCTGTAATTGCACTTCCCTTTCTTATTTGTGTCTTGCTGATCTTAACCTCAACATCTATAATAGGCTTTTAATTTCATTAATTTAAAAAATGCAGTAAATTCTACAGATAATATGGGAAAAAGTGAGCATGGGGAGGATATTAGTGAACAGAAATAAAGCTAGGTAAATTACAAAGGCAGCAGTGGTTGTAAGTCACCAAACTGTCTGGACATAGAAGTATATTTAATAGTAATGTACATGTCTATTCAGAAGCTCATCACGCAACCTTTGCTCCCATTGATTGTTTTAATTTTGTCCACTCTGCAAGAGTTTCAGAGTGAGAATGTGTGACTTGCCATATTCAGTGGAATTGCTTTGTTTTAGAGTAAAATTACCAGAACTGGAGGCAGAGGTTGAAAAAATTGAAGTTTGTAGAATATCTTCTCTGTGTGAATAAATATATTTAGACAAGGGGAAAAAAGTAATTGTGATTTGAATAACTCTCCATCACCTGGATGTTACAATGCAAGACAGTATCTGAAGTTCCTTCACTTCTTTAGGATTAAAGTTATAACTTTGGAGGGTTGTGTCTAGTGATCGATTCTTAGTAATGAACATTTGAGCAGCTTTAAGGTTTGATTTAAAATGTGATGACAATTGTTGGGAAGATGAACTGTAAAAAGCTAATTCAAGTCTTATATAAAATTGTTCTCAGGTCTCTATAGTACTTTTATTCTGGCCTTTTTAATATTCAATTTGTGTATTATATCACTCTTTTTCCATTTCAAAGGTACCTAAAATGAACCAGTATAAGCAGTGCTAGTTGACTGTCATCTTAATTGTGGATGTTCTAGTTTATTTAACTCAGGCAGCAGCAAAATTTATTTTTTTTGGTATTGTTTCTTGTCAACTTGTGACTGATTCCCAAGGTTACAAAGGCCTTGTTTTAAGAGTAGGTGAAAATACTGTATCAGTCAGCTATTAGCAAAAGATAGCAGATATGCCAAACTTTTATGTATTTTTACACTGGGTTAGGGTACAGAAATAATTTCTAGCCGGACTGTAATATCTATTTTAGTCATCAATTTTGATGACTAAAATAGATATTACAACTTTCATTCTTTCTTATGAAAGAAGAAACCACTGTCTCTTAAATAAACACCCCACATGCACAGGTGTTACCACCGATGCTTCTTTAGGTCTATTCCTTCTGATACGCTGCCACTGCCTTTTCTCAAGGTCCTATTGCTCTCATTATGAATTTTCTTGTAGGCAAACAGGGAGAAGGAAATTAAAGAGACAGGCTTATATCTAATTTAATTTTTATGTTGTTCTATGAGAGAGAAATTGAGATGGATCAGAGTGCCTATTACCTTGCCAACCATAAAGTAAATATATACAAGTTCTTTTATGGATGTAGCTGAATAGCTATTCCATCAGTCCAGATCTCTGGCAGAGATGTGCAGCCTCAAGGTATGCAGGGTCACTACGTCTTCAACGATGACTTTACCTTCCTGTAACAGAAATAACTATGCAAAGCCTATAGCAGAGCTTTTTCAAGGGCACAAAACTGGCAAACTTCAGCAGACAAAGTCATACAAATAGGGATAAATGTAAAAAGGAAAACTCTCTGTCAAGAATAGATGTGGTCAGCCTAAAAATAAATTATTTTGAAATACATGAAACATGCTGTGCACTTAAATATCTGATATTGAAACAACCTAGTCTGGATATAGTTTAAATGTCTTAATCCAAGCCTTTTTTGCAAAATCAGACTTTTTTTTTTTTTTTTGGCCTAAAATAAACAATTAAACTCCTGTAGATAAGGGCTTGTAATAGAAATTCTGACAAACTGCAGAAACGTAAGCAGGCATTATAATGAAAAATTTTATTCTGATCAGTAAGAAAGTTGAGAACTTGAAACTAAGTTAAGTTGAACCTGTCATTCACTTTGAGGAATTAGAGTTTTAAAAAAAAAATTTTTAAACACTTTTGTCATTGAGTCAGTATGTGGTGTTCTTTTAATGATATTTTTCCTTTCACAAAGTCTTTTGAGGTGGTGTTGTTTTGTTATGTGTTCCTCCACTCTCCTATTTATTGTAAGTATGTGACCTTACTCTGGGTTATGATTCAGTTAATCTTTTGTTGTGGTTTTTATCGCAGAAGAAAGGACAATGTGCAATTGATCACAACATGAACAAGGTTATTTTCCTGAAGACTATTTGCTGTGATTTCTCAGTAGCACTCTGGCACAGAACCTTGATGGTTGCCATTAACACTGAATACATGTTTATTTTGTCCTTCCTGATCTGCTGAAAGTCTTTTAAACGAAAAAGCAAAAGCCTTCTTTCTGCCAAAAGTCTGTTAGAAAAATAAGAAATGTGAACTTCCTAAGCTTTTTTTCATGTATCGACAACTGAGATCTTAAGGGAAATAAAAAGACTTCACTGTCTTGGTCTGTTTTTATCTAGGAAAATCCATGTACAAGAAATTTATGTTAATTAGAAGTCTAATTCTGAGTTCTTTTTTGAAACCTAATTGCTTTTAAAACATACAAGAATGAACAAGTAGGAGGTTGTTGCCCTCTGTACAGGTTCAGTAACATGCCAGCTGCTTTCCTGATTGCTCTCCTGATCTTCTTTATTCTTTGTGCTTTAACCTCGATGTGAATGTAGTAGTATCCTCTTTTATTTTCAGCCCAGTTTGGGTTCCACATTCTCTGGGAATCATTCTTCATCTACAGAGATGTAAGTGTTGCATTACAAGTAAGAGCTTGATGGTTGCCAGTCTTGGAGCCCCAGGACTTTCTCTGAAACTGTATAACAAAGCAAAATATAGATAGGTTTAATTGGTTAAAGTGACAGATGCAATATATTTGGGATTGCTGTTAATAAATGCAGTAACTGCAAGAACTGAGCTTGAGTTAGTAATTCCTGAGTAACATCTGACAAATTCAGAGACACAGATCCTTGCAATAGGATTCATGTATAACAGAGATGCTAGCAAAAGTTAAGCTGTGTCTTCAAGGCACAGTTTTTACCAAGAAGGGATCCCTGTCTTGGGTGGAGGAAGACAAGTACAGCCCATCAACCATCTCTGCTAGATCTTCAGTCTTTTCCCCCAGTGAGGTATTCCTCTCATTTTTATTTATTTATGTATATATCCTGATCCCTTCCGTCCCTGTCTTCTACATGACATTTAGCAGGATTTGGGTGGAGAGCAGAATTATATAGTCAGGTATGTTTAGTGTGTGCTTCACTGCTCTCGTTACCATATTTAGGAGTGTACACTTTAATATTAATTTTGAAGCTAATTAGGCTAAGGTCTTAATTCAGACACTATCGCCTTCAAGATCTGTGTCAAACCTGCTTGCTTCTGTTGTTTTAGCCTGGCTTTAGTAATTTTAGACAAAGATAAACTGTCATTCAAGATAAACCAAGCAAAGTAATTAAATAGAAATATATGCTCCCTATGCATTAAATATAGGATGACATTTTCCCATTTCATTTTGTGATGCTTTGTTTTTTAAGTGCTCATCATAGGCTGATAGTGTTTTGGTTGGCAGATACCTCTATTTGGCATCAGTTGTTTTGTTTCATTCAGGTTCTTACTCTTCATTTCCAGGACTAACTATTAACAAGCTGTTGTTGTTGACATCTTGTCCTACAGGGCACATGGAATGGTCCTTTGTTCACCATTGCTGTTCTCTTCTGCTATGGCAAACACAATTTTGTTCAGACATAATGGGGTGTCAGCATAATAGAAGGAGACATTGAAGTATCGTTTAAAAAAATGTATACTGCAGTAAAAAACCTTGAAGTAAAATAGCTTTTTCAGTCTTTCCTTCATTAATATTTGCTTTCAAAAGCAGAGTTAGTATGGAGAGCGATTAATTTAAACAGTAAGATATCTTTGATAGCATTTTTTTTCTCAGGCTTTGCTTCAATACAGTTCTAAGGAAACAGCCTGTACTGAGGCCTGCAAGCACATCTTCTGGATGCATGCTAGTTGCTGAGTGATGACCCTGTGTGAGGAGAGCATATTGATTTGTCATCTTTCTGTAGGCTTAAATTAAATATTTGTTTCAGAAAAGGTCATACTTGTTATTTAATTTTGAATTATTAGAGGTGCTTGAGTATTGGTTTATATGCTAGTAAATAGGATATAAATTTATCTTCTCAACCTGTGGTAAATTTTTAAGGTTCTTTCATTGTTTTTACAGCAATTGCTTTCAAATTGCCCACTTATTTTCCAGTATGTTGTCCCTTATAATAACTTTCATATTATTTTTATAAAAAAGTCCATCTTTTGAATGAAAGTATATAATTTACTTCTAATAATGCTTACCTTTTTAGCAAATGTAAAAGACAAAGTCGTACACCAAGTTGAGCCATAAAATGAAAATTTTCATTTATAATTATTTGAGCTTTGTCCAGTTCTTCCTGAAATGCAAGGAAACAGGGCTTGGTCCTAGTAGCTTTAAAGTAATCTTCTCCCATAGAACATCTAGAACTCATGATGTAATATATTAATTTATTTAATAAAGATATAAATATTCATTTAATATATTATAATTGTATGCCATAGAAAGCTTAATCCTCTGTATGAAGTTAGTATCTAGTGAAATAGCTCTGGATCTAGGAATTTATGCTAATGGATGGACAACTGACATGGTTGTGCCTAACTAGCCTTTTAATAAAGTTTTTTAGGCATCTAAGCATGTGCAGAAAGCTTGCCTCCATTGTATTACCTATTTTGTGCTCAAATCTAATTCAGATTTTTAGAAAAAGGTCCTCCTAACAGTTTGATAAAGGCTGCATTGAGCGGATCTGTTCTTTGACACAACACTGGCATGTTGTCGAATACCTTTTATTCAATAATATAACTCCATTTTGTTAAGGTGTGGCAGTCCAAAATTCACTGTCTTTCCAAGAGTGAGGGAATTTCCCCTATGTTTTCTACATAGGTGAATGTCAGAGTTGCAGGCTATGGCTAGTTTGTTTAGAGGCGTTTTCCATCATTTTATTAAAACTGTTCTACTGTGCCATGAACAACCAAATTGTTGGAGCGAAAAAAAAAGTGTTTAATTGAATGTACAAATCAAGTCTTCAGAGCAAGAGTACTTTTAAATTGTTTGCTTCCCCCCCTGCCCCCCCAACAAAAACTGCAACTCTTCCCCTTCTCATTTCTCTCCCACATTGTTGGAATACTTTGAGCTGCTGCAGTGACTAAAGTTCTTCATACCTGCCAAAACGTGTACAACTGTCCAACAGACTATCTTTATTCTGGATAAGTTACTTCCATTTTGTTTTGGTGTGTGGACCTTTCTAGAAAATTCACAGCAAATGCAATACAGTGAATGAGAACTTAACATTTCTTATGTACTGTGGACTCTCAGAAGCAGTTAGGGGGATGGACTGTATTGTTCACAGAACATGAAGATTTGTTGCATCTCCATGGTTCCTGTCTGAGAATACAAATTCTTTTCAACACAAAATGTATTTAGTGTTTATTTGCTGCCTCCCTTGACCTAGATTTAAATTAATGACCTCTAAGTAATAAACTATCAACTGCAAGTAATTACAGTTCTTTTCACCAGACAATCTACATAACTAATTATTACTCCAGAGTAAATGATTTACTTTGAGTATATAACGTAGGCATTGTAATATTGTTCTAATTCTTCCGTTACTTTTATAGTTAGCCTGAAATATTCAATAAAAGCAGTAAACTTAAGTTTAGAACTTAAGTGTTAAGTCTTATTCATAAAGACAAGCAGTCTTCAAAGTGTGTCTGTGTATATGCATTGTAGGAGTGGTGCAGTTAGGGTTTATACCTCAAGGAGTATGATTCACTTAACTTTTATTTTTTCTTATGCAACTTGATTCCCTTTCACTGAGGCTGAAAATAAAAATCAGTTTCTATGATACATTGCCCCTTCAAAGTCATAACCAGTGCTGCTGATTCATGACAAGATTACCACGCCTTCAAAAGTTCAATTAGCTCCATCTGAAATAGAATTTCTAAAGGCAGTGTTGTCCTTTGAGGTAATAAAAATGTCAGAAAAAAATGTACTAGCTGAATAAATATCATACACTTACAGTTAACTATGAAGACTGCAGACAGATTCTACCCATGGCACTTAAACAATCAGAGCCATATTGTACGAAAGGTTGCAATAATACTTTTTAACCCTGAGCATTCTTTTCCAGAAGAATTGATTATAATGAAAATAGGCTTACAGAGTCAGAAAGTAAGGCACTTTTCTAAGGTTTGTATTTCTTTGTAAAACTTTTTTTCTACTTTGTTTGATGTCAGATGTGCTAGATTCCCCTGTATGTGCTGTCACTGTGTTTTTTGTGTATTGATGGTATTTCAGGTTCTTAAGTTTAACTGAATTCTGAATTAAACTTCAGATAAAGTGAGAGAAACAACATTTCACTTTCTTAAGAGTTTAGCTGGTGCATCCAAGTTCTGGCATCTAGTGCAGCATTCACTGCACTGGAAGGATGTGAAGTATGGAAGGACATGGGCTGGGATCTTTGCTTTTTCATGACATTAGTACTCCTCCAGCTCTTCTTTGTGGCAATTTCGTACTTTGTGCAGGCATCAATTCTTTTAATCTGGTAATCTGAAAAGTGAGTTTAGGATAAAAGTACTCATTGAAAAGGGAGACTGAAAGACAAAGTGATTTAAACCTAGCCCAAGATTAACTGTTTTTCTTCTTTTATTTTTAAGGGGAAAAAGACTAAACCAAACCAACCAACCAACCAAACCCCAGCCCACAAGCAACAAAACAAAACCCCCAAACCTGTGAGCTAGAATATTCCAGCAAGTGCTGCCTAGGTACACAACAGAATGCCTTATAAAAATGTTATCAATATCCTGGCATCTTTTGTATATCATGCTTTAATTTAAGACAATGCAGAAAGATTTAAGGACACAAGTGGAGGAAAAGCGGTGTTTTGAGCTTTTAAGAACCTGTTCTTTCAACTGTGCCCTGAAAATCCACATATTGTGAAAAACATGCAGAAAACAATTAATGCATTTTTGCTTCAGCCAGTCTGTGATATAAGGAAACAGGTTGAAATGCCAGTGTTGCAGTTGCACAGCTTAAATATATGGGGCAAGGAGGAGTAATTTGCAGGGATGCTTCTTTTTCTATCACTAAAGCAATTAAAACAATGGATTCGGTTCAACATTCTGATCAGTGAAAATTCTGGAATGTGCCAAAATGGAGAACAGGACAACCTGTTAGTTTTTAGTTCCTATGGAGTGAAAATGTTGGTGGCATTATGAATGGGTTTTTGAAAGCTGTCAGAACTATGAAGCATAGTCCAAGCTCTGCAACCTATTTTGAAACACTATTCTCAAAATGGCAGATTTTAATATAATTCACTGTTTTTCTTTTTTTCCTCTTACTGGTTAATGTTTCCAAGGTGCAGAGCTGTGATAATGATCTACAGAATCTGGTGTAATAGCTCAAGCATTATATTCAGGGAATAATGGAGGGATTTCATATGAACAGCTTGGGCTTAGGTTTAAAGAATTATTACTCGGTAATTACACAGCTGTTCTTTCCAGTTAGAGGGACAATTCCAGGACAATTTAGGATGAAACCTGGCCAGATTTTGATAAAATCCCATATAAGTATTCACCTGTGAGAATCATGCTCTATCTGATGAACATCTTGGATCCATAAGTGAGAGTGGTATTGGAAACCAAGCAACACTTCAGATTTCTTACACTGGTCAAATGGCCCTAATGCTGCACAAGGCTTGGAATTTGAAGGAAAGAACTAGATGGCTGAAAGTTTTTTCTTCTGTGGCATATCAGCTTTGAAATTGCAGTGGTAATTTGCCTTAATAACATATTTGCCTTTGTCTTATAAATTAAAATATTAACTAAGCAAGATTTATAGCTATTATAATTTGTTCTTTCTCCCTGGCATCAAGTTTAATTTTTGGTTTAATTTTAAACATGAATGAAAATCCCAGTAGGCTGGTTCACAAATTCCAGCAGCATTTGTTTTTATTCCAGAACTGTGGTCAACCTGAGTTTTGTAAACACAGATAAAATAACACTCAGTTGCTCTGCAATAAGGCTAAGGCTGCCAACTGAACCAACTGTGTTTGTGTCAGAAACCTGGAAACTGCCCTATGATGTAGGAATTGGCTTTTTTGACTGTTTATCTTGTCTAATTACCACAAATATTAGAGTGAGCACAGGACTAACAGAAGCTCAAACTGCTGTATAATTCACTAAAAAATTGCACCTTTGTAGTATTGTAATTTGCTGTGGTGCAAATGACTACACTGTCCTGAACAGCACTGTGAATTTAAGTGCTGAGTCAGAGAGGAAACTGATTGACATTTGAGCAGACGAGATTTTGTAATTTTTAATAATCTCAATAATAGAGAAATGACTTGAGGGAGAAGTCAAGATTGTTATGTTCTCCAGGACTGTGAAAACTGCCTTAGCCAGAGTAAGTCCCTCATTCTATCTAAGAGATGCCCTTTGAAGTATGTCACTTGATCTTGTGCAGAGTATGTGCTGCAGAAGTGTAGATATTTGGAAGACCCGTGTGACAGGGGAATTAAAAGTATTTGAGAAGAAAACATTCTGCATCAAATATCAGAAGAATTAGCATAAAGTATATGAATATGGAGTTTAAACAATGACATTTTTTTAAAAGCTGAAAATAGCCTTAAAATAATCAACTTGCTTTAGACCGATCAAAATATTCATAATCTTGCTTCAGGTTTAGAATGATGCTTTTCTTCAGCATAGAAGTTTATTTTTAATTGAATTTAATTGAGATGCCAGTGAGTGGTGACAAAGAAATCTACGTGAAAGACGGGGAAACAGGAGAAATCTGTAAAGCTAATTGAAGTGAAAGACTGTTCTAATTAATAGGCTTAGCCAGAAATAACTATTCTGTTTTGAAAGGAAAAAGATCTTTTTTTCTGTTGATGATTTTGAAGCACTGCTGCAGCTAAGACTGAGCTAATTTCTTGATAGGCTAGTGCTATTTAAAAAGCACACAAAAACCTATCAAGGAAATGAAGAAAGGATATACATTCAATTCCTTACTAGACTAATAATAAGCATAGTTTATCTGAAGCTTGTAAGGAATGTGGTTAGTTTAGAAGATCAGTATTTTGGACTGTGAAATTCATATTGTGAAGCCATTGACTTGAGATATTTAGATGGGAGTTTCAAAGAGTCAAAGCTAAAGGATATGGAAATAGAAATACAAACCACAGCAAAGGTTGGTCATAGACTCAGGATATGCAAGCTGTGAAATGGAGCTGAAGAATTTTATGAAATATGTAAATTGGTTGAAGGACCAGATTGATATTAGGGTAATAATGAGAATAGAGGAGGGTGACTGGGAAACATGTAGTATGAAATAATAAAGAGGAAGGTGAATGATTTGTACTTAACCAAATAAATTTTCCAGCATTAGTTGTAAGTAGTTTTATGTTAAATCCAAAACAAAACTCTTTAAGAAAAGTGTTTTTCTAGTTTTTCAGTTAATCATCTTACTATATATACCTGCTATGTGTTTTGTTGGTTGCTAAAATTATTTTCATACATTCCTGAATGCTTTCAAGAAGTTAGAATTGCATTAGTAATGTGCTGTCCTTGTTTTATCCTATGTTGACAAAGGAATTTGTTTTTTTTTGTATTTTAAATACTGCTTATCATTCCATGTACTTTATATCATGTTTTTTTCAGCCTTCAACACTTGTATTTCGATTTAATGAATTATTTCTTAGTTCTACAATCATACATTTCAGTTTTCTTAGCTCTTGTCAGTATCAGAGATATCTGTATCCTTCACTGACTACATTAATGTAGCAGCAGTCCTAAGGCTAGATTTCTGTTTAATGCATTTTCTGAGATTAAGAGACACATCAGATTGGATGGCTATTTTGTCAGCTATTTTCTTAATTAAGTTAAAATTGACTTTTGTGATATCATTTGTATATAATGAGTTCAGATTTGATTATTGAATCCTGTGGCATCAATGATTGTGTGAAATGAAGCATCTAATATTACAATCAGAGGAAGTATGGTTTGGTAAAGCATCAGATTGGAATATAGGATGTGCAAGTTCTCTTAACTCTTAGTGTGATGACAGAGCAGTGATGAGATAAATGCTTCATCTCTGTGTGTAGTTAACTTGCCCGTAAAAGAGGCATAACTATGAGAATGTGTGTAATGGGCATGCATGAGACTTTTAGAGTGCTGCAGAAGAAAAGTTACTAATAAAAGCGTAATTCCTGTATTATCCCTCTTCAGTCTAGTTTGAGAAATCTCAATCTGACTGTTAGACAACTACAGGATTTAAATCTAAGTTACTGATGCATTTTTTCTTTGCATGAGTGTCTTGATTTATTTCAAAGCCAAATAAGTAGGTCTGTTTACTTTATGGAAAGCCAAAGCATGTAGTATAAAGAAAAGGTAATGTACATGAAAAACATTATGAAACAAGTCAGATAAGTAATCCAGATTTGGTATGGAAATAAACATTATTCTTCCATCTAGAAGTTTAGCAATATAAAATATATTGTGACAAATATTAAACTGCATCCTTAATTTTTAATCCTTTGTGAATGTGATCCCCTTTCTTTGTATACTAGGAGTGTGCTTATGGAGTTAGGAGGGTTGTAGAACTAGAAATTAATGAAATACTAATAATACCCAGCTCTGAGTTAAAAGCATTAATACAAACTTTATACAAACTCCTAGTAAGTAGTAGTAATATGAAATTAATCTAGTGTTAATGATACTTTCAAATATATCTTTGCTGTTAATAGTGCAGAGTTACTCCTAGATCCTCTTGGTCTGTCACATGAAGAATACCTATGTGAAATTCTAGCATCCAGTAAGTTTTCATTGGAAAGAACAGTTAAAAAAAGGTCTACTTTAGATTAATAATTTGTCTCCTTTATGCTTGGCCTTCTACAGGAGCTGCCAGAGTGCCAAGGTTTCAGCAAAGATCAAGACAGCAAAAATGATACTAAACTCTCTAAACAGACCAAACAAGGTTATTTGATTATAAATAATACTTTAAAGAGAAAGTGGAAATTATTTCTGTTTACAGGCTGTGAAACCTTTGATTTTGTTTCATGTCTCACCAGGTTGGGCAGGGGATGTTTTCCTTTCTTCAGCTGTTACTAGGTGACAATACTGTCTATTATAAACACAAAAGTAAAGCCAGTAAGAGTAATAATAAAAATAGTAGGTAATAACACTGAAAAATTACCTTTCTGTTGAGGGAATTTACATGAATGACAAACGTCTTTGGTACTTTAGCTACAGAGATAGAAAAACCGGGGGTGGGGAACGGATTGGACCAACACCCACTAATGGTAAACCATAAGAAACACAATAAAATAAGTATTTTTTTCTGAATAAAAGCACAGTATTTTGAACTATGCTATTTATATAATGTAGAACAAATCTAAACATGGAAGGAATAAGGTTTAATTACAAATATCAAAAAAAGTACATCTGAAACTTGAAATAGAGATACAGTTACCCCAAATACCAAGTCATTGGGAATAATTAAACAAACAAACAAAGAAAAAACCCAGAATATCTGATATCTAGGCAGGATCCTAAAAGATAATGCTGTACTGACTTGGAACATTTTTCTGGAAAATTTTGTTTGGGATTCTTTAGTGGGGTAGTCAGATAGTGACTGTGTAATGGTCAGTTAGGAAGCTGAGAGAAACCATACTTCAGAGTAGGTTATATATGATTTCAGAGAGGCTTTGTTGATTGTTATACTGTATAAATGGAAAATAGTAGTTAAGGTCTCTGGATCTAAAATATGTATATGTGACATCTAAATATGTAAGGTGACATCTAAAATGCAACACTCGTCCACTGACTTTTTTTTTTTTTTGCTCCATTCTTAAGGTGAAACAGTTGAGGGAGGTGTTTTCCTTAAGATGAGTTTAAGTAGTTTCAGGCTGAGGTTCTCATTAATTAGGAGAACATCAGGCTGAAATAACTTAAATAGCTCTGATGTAATCTGTCAAAACCAGCCACACTTACTGAGATGCTTTTGTGTGCAAAGTGTATCCTCAAACCTTAAACAAAAAAAGTTTGAAATCACGTCTGTCTGATAGAGACTCAGCTGACAGCATTGACAGCTTCCAGGTACAGAAGCTATTTTCTGTGCTGTCAACAAATGTCAAATCACTGGTCATTCAGTGAAAGAACAGTTACTCAACAGCTTGACTAGAATATTTTGTATCCTGTAGTAAAATTCTCAACAAGATTGAACTGAAAATTTTAATTAGGCTTCTGGATGGCAGTATTTTAACTGACTATGTGACATTCACAGAAGTACTGAGGCTTCTGGTGCCAAAAATATTAAATTTTTTTGTAATAATTGTGACCTTTTTAGACTATTTTAAAATGAGCTTCATAATTTCTTAATTTGATGTAAAATTCTATATAAAAGCATATTGTTCTCTTTCAGGAAAAATCTTGTGTAATTTAGTAATAAAACAAATATGTTTTGAGTTCTATCTCATATTTGATATGCATGTGTAATGTAGTCAATGAGTATCCTATAATACATTGGATGAGATCCTATACAATTCTATAGAAACTGTAAACTATAAAATATGGATAGTATTACATGAATCTCCAGATTAATCTAAATAATAGTTTTTCCCTATGAAATTAAATTTGAGAGATATTATTCTGCTGTAAGTGGGCAGAAAAAGCTTAGGTGATTAGAGCTAACTAGTAGGTATGCAGGTAGTAATTGAAGAATATCTGTAAACGCATCAGAAAAAAATACTAATAAGCCATGACATTTGAGATCAGACCAGCTGGGTTTATTTCCTCATTTTAGAAACATCAGTACTTCAATTATGTATTCTAAGTGCATATGTTAAAGCAATATTTGTCAGTGTCTGTAGTTGAAAAATGAATTTTCTATGTACTTCCTACAAATGTAAGTCTGATAAGAGCTGTATTACCTTGCTGCCAAACATTTGTTGTGAAAATGGCTGAAATACCTAAGGAGCTGGAAAACTTGGTGGTTGCTATAGGTAACTGGGCAGAAGGAGCAGGGGCACAGGATGACCTCAATCTAGCCAAGGTTCCCTGTGGACACCCTGGTGTGTGTCAGGAAAGTGCTGCATGCAGGAAGGGCAGAGCTGGTTCACCTGTGGTTTACAGCCTGTAAAAGACATTGGAAATTTCTGTAGCTAAAGGGCAGGGAAAGGAAGCAGGTCTGTTCTGCCTATGTACAAGTTCTACGTAATACAAGAGCATCTTTAGTCCTTGGGACGTTCCAGAGCAAAAAGCACATGTTCTGCAGGAATTGAACTCTTTCCCTTACTATAGATTTTTTTTTTCTGTGCAGTGTATGGTTGTACAGGTTTAATACTAAAGTAACAAAATAAAATCCTCACTACAAATTTTGTGATCCATATATTAGCTAAGATGAATATCTAGATGTAATTTCAGTTCATATAATGAAAATGCATTTATTTTCTATTTAACTTCATTTTTCTATCTAATTCAGAATTAGGACAGTTTAACATGTCTGTTGTGAAGTCCCTGAGAACATTTCCAATGAAGATGTAAAATCCACATGGCCACCACCATTATTCCCTGAAACCGTGTTTTTGTCTTGAAAGTAACACAGTGTAATACGAGACACAGCAGTTGCCAAGGCAACTGTTCGTTTTTAGTTTGATAGCAGCAGGTGAATGGTTGCCTGGATATGCACAGTAATTTGCTGGGGCTCTGGTAATTCAGTAAGGATGCCCACATTCTTGAGGCTTGGTTTTCTTCATGCTTTTAACTAAAATTCTAAGGTACATTATCATTATTAAAATATTATTCAATAATTATTCTTTCTCTAGTGCTGTTATTAATATTTTACTAATGTCTTGAATGCAGAATATTAGAGAGATGTCTTTTTGTATTATGATAGTTCTTTTCAGAGAAACTTACATTCTGACTTTGAATCCTCTCTTTTTTTTTTTTAAACTCTTTCAAGACTCTTCAGAAACTTAACTAATTAACTACACATCTAAATCTGGAAGTAATGGGACAAAAGCTGCATGAAAAACTTCTGGTTTGTTCTTACTGTAATGTCTTCTCATGAAATCTCTAAGGTGCTTGACAGTAAGACTGATCTGCCATTCTGTTGCAGCATTAGTCCATATTTAAAAGAAAATACACTTAGCAGAGAGGTTTTCAGATTTTATGGCCTTTAAGAATGCATGGGAAGGTTCTCGTGAAATGTGATGAAATAATTGTTTTGTCAATCGCAGTGTTGTTTGCTTATTTTTCAAGTTGGCATTGGTTGAATCCTATCTGTATAATTAAATACTCCAGTTTAAAAGATCCATCCCATTCTACATCTTGTGTTCTACTGTATTGTGCCAACTTGATTTTGCACATTTGGAGTAAAATTTTCAGGGATTAGAATCTAAGTCATAGATCTGTATCGCAATTTGGTTTTAGATTTCATGTGGTAATAAGACTTATAGCATCAGTTTCATCATTTAGACCACAGTTTGTTAACTTGTTACTTGAACATAACCAGAATGTGAATTTCATTAGTTTTACATGAATTTTAATCTGGGACAATCTGAACGTGCTCTAAAGGTTTTGCCTATGTATAAAATTTGCCATACAAGCCTCTCAGCATGTAATATATCTGTTAAAATACCTCAGAATTGAGCAATTTTCCTATCATAATCTCTGAGTTTAACTCAATATGTGAAACAGCATTTCTTAAAGGAAAAGGAACCTTTTTCCCCAAATTTTGTTACTGTTATTCATAATATCAGTGTCTCCAAAATAACATTGAAAATAACATTACTAGACAAAACTATCAGCCATACTTTAAAAGAAATGGAAATATGTGGGCAAAGCTGTCTGACTTAAGAATCAAATCCATGTTTTTAGTGGAATTTTCTGCATACTGACAATGATGACATTCTGAAAGATTTGTTGGAAATGTTTTATTTATTTATATTCTGTGGTTTTTTTCTAAACACTCATTCTGAAAAAAATTGTACTGGAAACAAATCTTTCAAAGCTGACAGTGAAGCTGGTTTGTAACAAAAGTCTAGTCTGCTTTCTCTGTTACTGAAATAAAGTGCAAGGTATGGCGTTGTATGGGATAGGCTGCTCTTGGCTCTGCAGTAGATTGTTCCTTCCCCATCCCCCAGTAAATACATAAATAAAGGGATTCAGGAACCAATAGATTTGTTTTAGGCATCCAATTTAGCCAAGTCTACTATCTGACAAGTAGACTCCATGTCTTGACATTGTAAATGTTAGTTCTGCTTTGTTTTGACTCTTATTCATTAATAGTACTTATTTAATTAGATCAGACTCCAAGAATTAAAAAAAAAAAAACAACAAACTACTGTAATTCCCTGTCTGAGGACATGATTCTTGGAATGAGGCTATTAATTCCAAACAGATGTGATAGTTGTTTTCTTCTCCCTTTATGACTTGACACTAAATCATGTACCTCAAGTGAGTGATCAGCAGTGACTGGAACACAACTCTGGAATTCAGGATTAAGTTAGAATTTACCTGGAGTGCATCAGCTGGTAACAAACAAACTTCTGGAAAAGCTTTTCTTTGTTTGTTTTGGTTTGGTTTGGGGTTTTTTTGTGTGTGTGTGTTTGTTTGTTTTGTGGGGTTTGTTTTAATTTTTTAAAAATATCTTTAATAACTGCAATTAATTTCTATCTCTGCTATTAAAGGCAAATCGAAAGAATATTATTATGGCTGCTAGTCATTTCTGAACAATAGCAAGAAAATACCTTATTCATACAGATGTATTCCATCTGCTTCTACATATCATGCTTTTGATTAATAAAGTCTTCCATTAGTGAAGCAGGATGGAAAACAGTCCTTTTAAAGTGTCAGACTGGTACTCTTGGTTATTTCAGTGTTGTAGAAGTTACCCGTCAGTATGAAACAATGTTTTAGCAGCAAATATACCAACTTCAATGCAGTTAAAAACAAAGCCGACCAAACAACAACCAGAAACCCAAACAACAAAAAAACCTGTGGATATGTAGATCCTCCTATTTTATCTGCCAGAGCTGTAATACAACTCCTAGAAACTGTTTCCTTCAAAAATGGCTGTTGCAAAAGTGAATCATGAAATCATCCATATGTTGTGTTTTTAAATTTTTTAGTTTATACAAGTAAAGGCAGGTACTTGGTGGAAATTTTAACAACTTTAGTGAATGAAACCTGTGAAATATAATCCAGGTGACATCTTTGAAATGATTCAGTGTTGCATTTGAATAGAAGAACCATTTTTTATTTTTTTTTTCTTAAAGTATGATGTTTACAGTTCGGCTTTTTTTATGTCCACAGAAACTGTGGAACAAATGCAATATTTGCAAAAAGGTAAACCTAATGATTCTTCAAATTATGGCAATATTTTGTGACATGGGGTATCTTCATTAGCTGCCAGAGAACAGGATGCTCTGCAGCACACTTTTTAGCATCTTTCTTTGTCTGCTCTTCTTGTGGCAGTGTTTTGATACCTAAAATGATAGCAAGAGGCACATGTAAACAACTGTTTAAAAACCTGTTTACAGGAGTAAGGGTAAAATTATAAATATCAGATGAGTTGTGGCAGTTTTCAGGCTGCAGATTAAAGATTCAACTTCTGTCTCTTGATCAATAACATATCAATATCAGCTCAGATAAAAAATGTCTGAATGTCTTAAATTTTGTATAGCGTTTCAGTGCAACTGCTTCTATGAAGACTTTTTTCTTATACAGAAGCAATTTTATGGGGTATGTTTGCCAAAGTAAGTTAATTTTCAGGGAAAAAACCTGTACATTTGTGACAAGGCAAGTGTATCATTTGATCTGTTTTAATTAGAAGAGCAGAGGTACTTAACAGAAGTGAGTGCTGTGGATACAGAAGTAAGTTGAAATAGATCTTAATATGTTTTGGGTGGGCTTCTTTCTATTGATTATGAGCACTACAGTGATGTGCTCTTTAGAAAATGCAAGCTACGCTGATAGAAAGAAAAAAAACAAACACAAGTTTGAATGTGTGTTGATCTGAATAGCCACTAAAGAACAAATGCTAGTAAAATTCTACTTTGATTTATTTTGGCAGCATAAACACTATTTAGTGACTTAACCATTGGACTTGTGCAAATGCCATCCAGTATAATGTAAAACTTCATCTCCAGCTTTCAGTAGGCATTCTTAAGTTCTGTATAGTGTGGCTAACTACAATTCAGGCATTTATGAGTGCAGATGGTGTTTTTAACCATCTGTACCACTGTGATGTTAAAGGAATTCCTCGTAACATAGAAGGGCATCTCATCAGCTGAGGGGAATGTAAGGAGAAACAGTCTAAATGAGTCAGTAGAAACATCTGTTACACTCATAAATGTATATGAGGCTGTTCAGCTGTACGGAATTAGAATTGCATTTCACTAACAGTTATTTTAATAAACCATAAGAGGGGTTGCATTGCAAATTGTAGATGCTGACTGAATTTTAAAATCAAACTAAATGGTTGTTTTTGCAATGTGTTTTCACATCATGATAACATTGTTTCTCCTAGTAAAGTTAGAAATTGAGTAGTTTGGCAAAGAAAGTTTATAGGCTTACCCCGAAGCTTTTGTGAAGGATCATAGTTTGGGCTATTAATGATTAAGTGATGTGCAATATTTTTGTATATTAATCTTCACCTTTAAAAAAGCATTTGGAAAAAATGTCCTATTTATTCAAATGCCTTTCATACCCCTGTCACCTTGGAACTAAACCAAGGGATTCTTAATGAAGCTCCTCATTGGCTTCAGTGGTTATCAGATGCAATTAATTTATAAATTAGGTCAATTGTTTCATAGTGCATACAGTCCTAGAGATCTCATATCAATACTGGTAAGGTCATGACAAGGGTTTCTACAGACTTGAGGATAAAAAGAATGAGTCATAAATTTATATGAGTGAGACTGGTTCCTTAAATCTTAATGAAAGTAACTCTCATTGACTTAAGACAGAATTTCAGCTTCTTCTCATCTCTTCTCTTACCTACAAAGTAACTTAATGTGTTTTCAAAGTTGTACTGCTGTCAGTCTCCAGTAATTTTTATTTCTGTTTTTCCACAGTGGTTAATTCCACTTTTCATTCAAGCTGACTACTTATATTCCCTCCTTAAAGCTGACTACTCATGTTCCCTCTTTATAGCTGTGAACTGCATTGATAATGACTTTTCCCCCCCATTTTTCTATCATCATTTTCTTCTAAAGGTATAGCTCATTCTGGTTTTCTGCTGCAAATACTTATTGGTGTCTTCAATTAAATTGTTGTAACAAGGCCATCTCACTATCCTAATCACCATTCATTTTAAATGTGACAGAGGCTTTGTTACTGTTGTCTTGCCTTGCCTATCTGACTGACATAATTTGGATTTATTTGAAAGGATCTAAATGCTGTTATATTGTTATTTAAAAATAAAACTCCTAGAGTACCCTGGAGAATACGCAAGATGAAATTTTACACTTCGGTTTTTAAAATAACCTGTTTAAAATATATATGATTTCACTTGAATAGGAGTTTACTTGCTGGTAATGCTTAGCAACATGATAAACAACTACAGTATCTCAAGATATTTGAATATTGATTCAAATAAAACATTGAAATTTATTCATCTTTTTACTTCTTACTTAGGAGGAATACAATGGTGAACAAATTTGATTCCTCTTTCTACTGAGGGAGGAACTTTTCCTGCTCCTGAAGGAATACTTCTCTCAGACCTTGTTGTGCTTGACTTGGGAGCTGCTCTTTTAAAATCGGTGTTTCTTTGATATACATTTAATTTTTGGCAATGAATTTGTCGAAACAAACACACACACATACCTTCTTCTATGCTAAGAAGATAAGCAGAAAGGGACATTGGGAATTGTCAATCTATTTTAGATGGTTATGGCTTGTCTGTAATGCATCTTCAGCTTGTCTGCTTCTACTAACATTCGCTGTGTCCTGCCTCAAGGTGGAGCTGTTATATTTTCCATGGAACAGAAGACCTGGAAAGCGTTTTCATCCCCCAAATCCTGTTTCTGTTTTCAATAAGATTTATAGATAATGCTGGTAAAGAAAAATGGAAGTATTTTTCCCCCTCAGCAAAAGCTGGAGTCAGCAATGCGTCACACAGGTGGATGGGCCTATGACACTGATTTTTATTCAATGTGGCATTGCCTCTCAGAGATTCAGGAAGATGCATACCTTTCACTTATAGTAGGTATCCAGAAGGATTATGACAATATGTTCATACAGACTGTCAAAAGCAGTGCCTTTCTTATTGTGGCTTGTTGTAATTGGGAATGTTTTCCCAGAAGAGTGTGTGTGTGTGTGTGTATTGTGTTCTAATTAAGACTATAGAAGCCAGTTATGGCAGGCTGTCAAATCAGTGGGATGCTGGGTATATTTTAGTCTCTCTACAATAGTCTAAATAACCTTTTAAGGACTCTGTTCTTTCAATGTGGTAAATAAATGCTGAATTTTTTTATACTTAATAGGCCTTTGAGTAATGCATTCCACATGGCTTTATTACTGGAATGAGACCTTATCACTACATACACAATAGTACCATGAAGTCATTTCAGCACAGAGAAATGCATGCATCTCATAGATGAACAAAATAATTTTATTGGGTATTTAAACAGGAATACTCTCAAGTAAACATTGGTGGCAAATTTAAGGAAAGTAAGGCAAAGCTACAAGTACCCGCTTATTCTAGTTATCTTTCACCTTTCAGATTAAATACTATGAATAGTGGAGAGGGATCTGGGAGTGCTGGTTGACAACTGGCTGAACATGTGCCAGCAGTGTGCCCAGGTGGCATGGAAGGCCAGTGGCATCTTGGCTTGTACAAGGAATAGTGTAGCCAACAGGACTAGAGGTGTAATCCTGCCTCTGTACTAAGTACTAGCGAGGCCTCACCTCAAGTACTGTGTGCAGTTCTGGGCCCCTCACTTCTAGAAAGATATTGAGGTGCTGGAGCAGGTCCAGAGGAGAGCGACGAGACTGCTGAAGGGACTGGAAGGAAAGTTTTATGAGGAGAGGCTGAGGGAGCTGGGCTTGTTTAGCCTGGAGAAGAGGAGACTCAGGGGGGACCTTATCACACTCTACAACTACCTGAAGGGAGGTTGTAGTAAGGTGAGGGTCAGGCTCTTCTCCCAGGCTACCTGTGACAAGACGAGAGGGCGTGGCCTGAAGCTGCGCCAGGGGAGGTTTAGGTTGGATGTTAGGAAGCACTTCCTCAGGGAAAGGGTAATTAGACACTGGAATGGACAGTCCAGGGATGTGGTGGAGTCACTGTCCCTGGAGGTGTTTAAGGAAAGATTGGCACTTAGTGGCATGATCTAGTTGATGTGGTGGTGTTAGGTTATAGGCTGGACTTGATGATCTTGGAGGTCTTTTCCAGCCTCAATAATTCTGTGATTATGAACACCTATCTTAGCTGGATTTGTCAAAGTGCACTCATTTTCTTTTTTTCTTTTTTTTTTTTTTCCTTAAATTTTATTTTATCTTATTTGGAGTATCTTTATTTATGTCACTTTAACTATATCATTCATTTCAGAAGCTTCTTACTCCAGACTGAGATCTGTCCAAGGCCTTCTCTTAACAGGTGTAAGGAATGACCTGTTTGCAGTTCACATCAATTAAAAAAAAAAAAAATCCAGGTGGTCTTAATTTCAACTAGGGAGGAGATTTTCCAGAAGTGAGAAGAATTTAAATTAGGCCCTGAAGAGCATTTATGCTCTGAACTGGGAGCAAGATTGGGATTGTATGTTGGGCTGAGTACATAATGCCACATTGGTGCCCCATATACTGTTGAAGTGGGTTAACGTTTTGAAGCTAGTATTCTATATGGAGTTGGGTGACATCTATTTTTGCAAGATATTAATCTAAAAATGCAGCTTCTAATTGCAAGCAGTATTAGTAAAATTAAGCCAAATTAGCTTTCGCTGGCACAAAAATAGAGAAAGAAACATTATTGTATAATGAAGTATTTCAAAGTTCTAAACCAAAATTTTAACCATTTGGGGCAAGGGAACTTAGAGATCACTGGTGAGGTGAATTGTACAAATCTATGTCCCTGCTTAGAAAAAAGATTGTAGACTGATGAAAAGTCATGCATAGACCTGAAATCTGGATATGAAAGACTGAAAATTGGGATAGTTTGGGCTTTTGCCTTTCCTCCCTGCCCACCCCCTCCCCCAAGAGCATGCTCAGAGGAGGAGTTAAATCTTGGGTTGCAAAATTAATCTGTTTACCTTAGAGTGGTGGTTGCCTTACTTATTGTTTTTCAGAGGTGTGTTTAATTTCCTTGATGAAAACAGATGGTGAAGTTCTCTGCTAATTGGAGTCACAGGTGTTTTCTTTGACTGTGCAGTCAGTAGTGCAGCTGTGACCCATTTTACCCCTGAGTTTTCTATGCAATGCATTTAGGCACTCTGAGTGTGGCTTTTGAGGAGAAGTTTCTGCTCCAGTCTCACACAGTGTTGATGGTTCTTGGATGGTTCATCTCTGTTCTGAGAAAGGTAATTTCTTACAGCAGTATGTAAAGTTGTTGGAAAGGATTGAAGGGTAGCTGGAGTATCAGAGTCTGATTTTGTGAGGTTATCCTAAATTGATGGGATGAACTTGGTCTCGATATCAGCTAAGAAGCAACTGGCCAGGCTTGCCAGTTTTGAGGTCTGGGCTGTATAAGGCTTTACTGCAGGACTGTTTAGTATGCCTATATGGATGCTTTCTCTCTGTTTTATAGGTAAGTTTTGAAATTTTAGGGCTTGAATTCAGAAGAGTTAAAATGGATACAAAATAAACCTTTTTTCCTGTCCCATTTTTCTTTTCAGTTTGTGCTGTAGAACTGTACTTTCTGTCTTTCTGCTCAGCTTTTCAGAAGTACTGTAGGTAGCAGCATTTAAAAATCAAACTGCCAGTTTCAGTCCATGCTTTTGCTTCTCTACACTGGTTTTAGCTGGCAGTTTCAGCTCAGCTGAGACTGTAGTGACTGGTGTTGTCAGAAGCAACTTTTGTTATCCTCTCAGCAGAAGTGATCAGAAAACCATGTCAGAAGGAAGAAGATGAGCTGAATAAGCTTCTAACAGGCTAATAAGGGGAAGTTCCTAAATCCAGCAGGGTTTGAATATCTGGAAAGCATACTAATGCTCAGATTTCCTAAGAAGTGCTTGCTGTACTATTCAGTCTTTCTGCCAGAACTATTTATGTGGATAAACCATTTTCACAAACACACCGCTCTTCTGTCAGGCAAAAATATGTCATCAGGAAAGAATCCCTAAAATGTATGAACTGAAGACTCTCTTGCCTTTTTTAGTCTTTACTGATATTTAATAAGTACAGAATCATTAATGAACAGCATATTCAAAGCAGGCCTTTTTTTTTTTTTTTTTTTTTTTTTTTAAATCTTTGCCTGCCACATTTTAGTTTCTTAGTGTAGCAGGAGTTTCCAGCGCTGTTGTCTGGTGGTCTGAAGAAATCTTGAAGAAATCTCAAAGAGAATAATTTAATAATGTTAAAAGACTGTCTTAATTAGGAAATTGAAATATAAATGGCAGCAAATTTTTCCTGGATTCATTTTGTAACTTCCTCTTTCAACCCAGTGGTCCCAATCTCTAGCCTCCTCCAAATAATAATTTTTAGACAGAATGAACTGAGATGTTGTAATAATCTACAAATATCAACTGTATTTGTTTTGTGTATCTAGTGCTGGATGAATAATTATGATGCTTGCAGGAAGTACAATATCTGAATTGTACTGGAACTTTGTATTCATTGAGCGAGTACTCAATTAATATGATACATGCTGAACAGATACCTGTACAGATGCTGTACAGACGATGAGATCCTGTTCATATTCACTGTTCTATGAAGTGATTTTCCAGAAGAAATGTCTTTGCCATAGTGTTCTGAAGGAAGGGAAATCTGTGAAAGGAAGCCTGTAAAAATGAATTTTCTAGTGAAGGTGTTTTAATACATCTGTATTTGTTTGTTTCTGCACCACACACATAACAAATTTCTAAGTGATTCAGAAAAAACAAAATTTAAAATCATAAGATTTTTTTTTTTTCTTTTAGTCAGGCTGTTCTCAGAATATTTTTCTGCTATTTCTGGAAACCTCACACTTACAACTAAGATAACATTTCTTGTGCATTGAGTCACCTGTTCTCTTCATGCTCTTTTGCTGTGCCCATCACCAAATTATTTGTTTGCCTAATCTATTCCTATGGAAACCATGTGGTTTTAATTACATTTTATAATGTGGAATTATCCTTTTGCTTTGGCAAAATGTAATTCCAACTCTGCCATAAAAAGACCTGAGTATTTTTCAGCTGGCATAAAAGTATTTTCAGACGATAAACTAATGATGACACTTTCCTTAAGTTCTGTTAAAGTGGTATTCGAGGGCTTCTTATTTGTTCTTTGTGTTTTGTTGATGCTTTTAAAAAAAGTATTTCCATTTAAAAGGTTTTGCTGTATTAGGACCAATATTGTCACTGTGAAAGATATAAACCAAATTAGAGCTGCATTTGCTCACAGCAGAACAGGAGGCAGGTGAAGTATTGTTTAGGATTTAAAGGAGTATGACAACAGCCTTTGTATTCAGATTTTGGATTTCCTTAAGAAAACCACATTTGCTTATCCCAGTATACTCTCTGGTTGTAGAAACAGTATTGCCTAAAGCTTTTTATGTATCAGAATTATTGTATACAACAGTAATACCTTTAAAAAACAAAGGCCTCCCAGCAGCCTATTTTTCCAGTAGACATTTGTTTGACAGGTAAATCTTGGGAGAAGCTGGCAAGACGCCAGCAGCAGTGCTGGAGGTAAAGCACAGCGAGGAGGAGGCCTGTATCCACTGACTTTCATCTTCTATTTCATTTTGTGATTTAGTGAGCTTTCATAGATCAGCAGATGGGGAAGCTAGCTGATAAATGCATCGATGTGGCTGCAGAGGCATTTGTATTTCATAGATACACATAATATAGTCATATGGCAGTGGTGTTGAGTGGAGTATGAAAATCGGAGCATTCTTACCCAGGTGTTTCGTGTGTGGTTTTAGTTGTGTATGCTGACATGGGCAGTGTCAGAGCAAGAGTTCTGTGAGTGCAGTGCTTGAAAAAATAGTTATGACTAGCATTATTCTCAAATGTGCTGTCTGAGGAAAAACATTAAAGCCTGCAGAATGTGAAATCTTTAATGGAACTTATCTGAGCCTTTTAGTAATGAATAATTTTCGAAGTCTAACACAATATATTAAGGTGAAAGCTGATACAATTTCAGGAATATTTCTTTTTATGCTTAGAGGACTCTGATAAGGGTGAATTGCTGAGTAAAATCTATAAATTACTACAGGTTCTGAAATTAATTCCAGTCCTTTTTCCCCCCCCGCCCTCCCTTTCGTTTGACACTTTTTATGGGGGTTTTGCATAAACACCTTGCAACAAAACTCAGGGAACTGTATTTTAGTTTCTGAAGGTTGTCCTCAAATTAAGAAAGCTGTTGTAGCTTTTGGGTTGGGTGCTCCAGTTTTTAAATAAAGCAGAAATCCTCCTTTTCCTGACTCTCTTGATGACAGCTTCCAGAAAAAAGGAACCTTACTTTTACAGTATACTGTAATAGGGAAGTGGAGGTCTGAATCCTCTTAGTGTGCTCCTTTGTGCTGTTTTTCTAACCTGAGATAAACAGAAAATTATAACATTTTCTAACATAACGCCAATATATGTGGTGGTGTGTAGTTAGGAAGAAAAGAATGACCTCTTGTTTCCTGTTTTATGTCAGATTTGTGTATTTGTATAGTTGCTTTTCAGAACCAAAATATTTTTGTTTACACTTGCTATGCACCTTCAGACAGAACAATCAATGACTTAGAATACAGGGATTTCTATGCTGTTGGTCACCCTTGATTTCTTAATAGTACTGATCTGTAAGTATTAAAAGAATTTTTTATTAAAAAGTATACTTTATAGAGATGAAAATTACATATGAATAAAATGGGGTTCTTTTATAATTGCAGTGCTTTAGGCAACCAAACAAATAATTTTAAGTGGTGTTCATAAACACACTTCCTCTGCAAACTCTGTTTAACAGATATGGACTTGTGAATTAAATAGATTTATCATTGTCTTTAATCTTGTTTAAAATTTTATTTAGATTTACTTTAAATATGTTTAGTCTAATCTTAAAAAACAAAACACCACCACCAGCACAAAAAAAAAAAAAAAAAAACCCAAACCCGAAAACAGCCCACCAAACAAAACAAAACCAAAAAACCCACACTGCAATTTGGCTCTGGTTTGACCAGAATGTATAGATCTGAAAAAAAAAAAAAATGGGGACAAATTATTGTCAGGTAGGTTTTTTACGTTTCAGGTTACATTTTTCCTTAACATATTGTGAATAACAAATACTTTTTTGTCCTTTCTAGTTATCACAATGGCCTATTATTTACCCTGTATTAAAAAGGAACTTCTCTGGTAATTGCCGTAGCAAGCATGTAAAATAAAAGTAGTCTTCTTACTACAACTGTTTTCCCTATGTATGCTTGATACGTGGCAGCAATGGAATAATAAAGGAAACTTGTCTGCTGGACACCTTTTCATATAGTACTAAATAGTTTCAAATGAGTGAAACAATATGTAACTTTGACAATAGTCTAATCTTTCCACCTGCATTTCTGAAAATCCTTCCTTTTTGAAGCTTTACTGCTTTTACCAAAAAAGACAAGGAAAACACTGCTGTAGAAAGTATGTTAGGAAGAAAATGTTAATGCTGACATTCTAATGACCAAAATGTGTTCTTCATACTGTTCACTGCCTACCTTTTTGTGTTATGATTTCAAGCAGTAACTGTATAAATGAAAGTGCTCACTCTAACCATTTCTGGTTTGTTAGTTAACCTGTTAGAATACTGTTAGATGAAGAGCATAATTAGGCATAAAGGTAATGCAGATACAGGGCAACTACAAAATGAGGAAAAGGTTCTGTTTGTATTATTAAATGCTTGCATAGTTAGTGCTTCAGAAGAGTAGAAAATTTCTGTCATGCATTGCAGTTCTTTGACTACCACAAAAGTGCTGTAAATGCTGCTGGAGGCCATGCATTAAAGATTGTAATTGCAGCCTTTCAAAATAGCTTTCAATTAATATGGTAGATATGTGCCTTGCTTCCCACTCCCTGTTCCAAATCCTGAGTGAAAGTCTGTTCCAAAACCTGACTTTTTGATGGTTAGAAATCTTCTTTCCATAGTCACCTTGCATCCACCTTTTCTTGCTCCAGTATTCTCTAAAATCCCTGCTCTCAATGTGTTGAGGGATAATTTTCATAGCTTATTTCTCAACTTTCATCTTGCTCTCTTAATGTCTTTTTGATGAATAAAACTATTGCCTATTGTATCCAGGAATATTCTACAGTCTGTCTGGAAAGTCAGTCTTCTATAATGACACGTAATAGCATTATTTAGATTTCTGATATATCCATCATATGTCACACATCTATGTAGGATACAGAGAGGAGGGAAATGGACTCAAACTTCATTTACTACCTTTGTCAATTTATTATTACTTTAAAAATTTATTTCCTGAAATTGATGTGATAGATTTTTTTAAAAACTGTTTTGTTATCTCCAGCAAAAGGTTGAATATTTTGCATCTTAATAGTGCAGAAGATGTTGTAACTTTTTTTTACCTTTATCAGGTGGTGGCGTCTTTCAATTTCAAACCACGTCATTACATTAAAATGGATAATATCACTGCTGTAGGTGGATATACTTACTACAGAAAATTAAGTCCTATTGGGTGGGTGAAAAATGTCTAGAAACAAAACGTCCACTTGCTAGATAGAAAAATTTTCTGTCTAAATAGAGCACTGTGTACACGGTATGGGAGGAAAGATTTTACATTTGGTACTGTTGTAGATCTCCTTCTAATGTTCTTATCAGACCTCTTGTTTCTTGATGAACCTAATGAGGGTATGCTGAGATAACTGAAAATGGGCATGCACAGGCAATTAAAAGAACAAATCAGAATCAATAAAATTGTCGCCAAATATGAATGTTTGTTAATAATCTATTTTCATCAGTTTAAAAATAAATGTTGAGAGTATTAGAGAGCAGTTGGGACAGAGGAATGATAACATTTTTGTATTTTTAAGTATTTTTATTAAGAACTGCCTCAACAAATGCTTAAGGTGGTGACTTTTAGCCCACTTTCAGAAAAAATGCAAACAATTTCATGAAAATATTAAGAATATTTTTATCAGAGCTCCTGTAACTTCAAACAGAAGGTCATTTAAACCCTATAAAGCTTAGAAGATGAGAATAAGATATAAAAGAGTTTTTAAGTGGGTATATCTAATGTGTGCTACTTTAACAACTACACAAGATGCAATAGAACAAGCAGGGTGTTCTTTTACCATTATGAATCTTTTTATCATTAGAGACAGCCGTTTCTCCATAACAGGGAGCACTTTGGTTTTGCCTGCTTGTTTGTCTATCCCAGGGCCTCATACAGGGCTGCTGCTGATTTCTGTATCAGAAACAGAAAATTGGCATAGTGGCAAGGATCCGAAGAGTTCTTACGCATGTGTGTTTCCCCTTCCAAATGCGTAACTGTTGGGATTTGGAGTTTTGATTTGTCTTCTGTTTGAGGTACTGAAGGTATGCTCATGACTTGGGGATAATATAAAATCACAGGTAAAAAGTCAGCAAAAATATCCATATTAAAAAAAAAAAAAGGGTGTATCACATGAAGAAGGTTTTGAGATAGCTAGTTATAGAAACTTGCAATATAGCTATTGCCAGAAAAGCATTCTCTTGAACTGCTTTTAGAACAGGGCAACTGAAGTCTCTCAATGTCTGCTCCATCAGCTCACTTCCACTTGTTAATCACTCACATAATTTGCAATCTTTAAACACATTTTGCAGATGTCTTTGCTTTGTATTCTGCTTCTGTCTCTGCCCTGTAAAGCTGAGTCTTAAAACTGTCCAATATAAGGGAAACACACTGTTTCCCTTGGGAGATTATTCCAATGCCTAACTGTTCTCCTTGTGAAATATTTTTTTCTGAAGTCCAATCAGAACCTCCCCAGGAGTTACTTATACCCATTACCCCTTTGTCTTTTCCATTGCAAAAAAGGAGTCTCCGTCCTGCTGGTAGCCACCCCTTATGTAGCTACCAAAAGTATCCAATTGTAGAACACTGTTCTCTCTCTTTTCTTGTGCTTCTGTTATAATTCTTTGTGCAACTTAGGCTAAGCAGTTTGCAGCGTGACTTTTGAGGGTAAGCTAAATGCTCTAGGAGGTCAAAGAAAGGTGCTCTTTCCACTAATCCTAATTAGTGGAATAATATCTAATATCTAATTCCAAATTAGATATTCTGAGATGTAAACAAGCTTAGGAAGATAAAAAAGCTGCTACCTATGTCTTTAAGAGTTACTCTGTGGAAGAGTGTGCAGCTAGAAACAAGAATTCTGAGTCTGGCATATTTCTTTAATCAGCATGATGATTTATTTGATATATTTCATGATACAGGATATAGAGTGATAATCCATGGCCAACAAATTGACTGTAGCTATAATCTTCCTGCTGATGCACACCGCATACAGATTACTTAAACTACATTGATCTCCCCTTCTGCATTCTAATGTGTTCTTCACAGCAATTAAAATAGATTTGCCTTTACCAGCTATATCATTCACTTTGTTAGGCAACTAACCAGAGTTTCTTGATATGATCATTACAAAATGGAAATGGGAAAAATATTTGAAATGTGGATAATGTAAATATGACTTCTAATGAATATTGAAATTGAATTGAGTTAAAACACTTCTCATTACACATCACTGTAAATGTCACTAAGTGATCTCAGAATAATTGGTTCTTCATTAGTATTTTTAACATGGGGGGTCCCTGAAACTACCATGGGCTCATTTTCTGAATGTGTCTGACTATGATTCCACCCAGGGTTGGAAAAAGAATGCCATAGTCCCTTCAGATCTACTGATTAGAAATGGAAATTTTTCATTAACATTTTCTTGGACACACTCCTCCTTACAGATCTATGTATCGAGTGAAAGGAAGGAAGTGGGAGATGTTAGAACCTCTGGATTTTCTGCCATAGGCACTTCCTTTCTACATATTCTGATTTACTTTCTGCTGGTAAGATTAACATGCATTCCTGATTCTATTTGAAGCTCTCAAGCCTGTGTCATTCTATGTTGTTACTGCCTGTAGTAACAGGAGCTGTCCTGATGAGCATGTTATATGGTCATTTTTCCCTGGTGGTTTCGTTTCTCTTTGCTTATTGTTTGCATTTGAGTTCAGTTGTGGAATCATGTAGAACAATGAAATACCAAGTGGGAAGGGACATCAAGGATCATCTCATTCAAAAGTGTGATGTAGGTAAGATGGTCCTTAACAAAAGTACGATCCAAGTAAGATGGGCCAGCAGCCTATACACCTGAATCTTGAGTGTCACATATGTGGACTCAGCCACTTCCCTGGGGGGATTATTCCAATGGTTGTCCTTGCTGTGGAAAATTTCCTTGTGTCTAATCAAAATGCCTCGTTAGTAACTTGTACCAATCACTCCCTGTCTTTTCCATGTGACTCCTTGTAAAAAGGGAATATCTGTCTTCGTAGCTACTGTTTAAATACTGAAGCAGCAAAATTTTTTTTGTTTTTCTTAATTAACTCAAAGAAGAAAGACAAAAAAAAATGGGGGAGACTTGTTGTGCAGTGTTCTAAAGAGAATTAAAAAAATCCGTAGAAAACAGGAAGGTAGATGGTTCAGAATGTCTCATTCATTTCTTAACAGCAGGAAAATATTCAGTATTCTGGATGCGTGTTTCAGAAAGTACTTTAAAATTCAGAAAATCTTATTTAATTTCAGGAAGTGCTGTTTTCCTCTTAATGGCATCCTCCTAAAATGTAAAAGCCTATAAAATCTGCCATTACACAGAAAATTTAGAAGAGGGAGTAGTGTAGTAATTCTAAATACTACACTGGTAATTAGGTATTGGATGACATAGCTACTACTGCTTATTGACTTCTCTGTTCTCCATATACTCTAAGTGCTTAAAGGATAACAGAAAATGTCACTACTTTCCCTGAAGGTAATTGGAAAATCTAATTTGTCTTACGATCTTTCAGTGAAGTTAAAGACAATAAATCACAAAGTATGTTTTTTCTGCTCCTCATGGACTCCAGCTGCCTGCAAAGCAGCTGTCAGTGAAGGCAACATTTTAAGCTGAGTGGTGCATGTGAAAAATGGTGAAGGGTTTTGGTCAAACTTTACTTCACATGTATTCCTGATGCAGAGCTGATTTTCAAAGCAATACAAACTATAACCATATGTGCATTAGATGTATTTCATGTATGTTTTGAGTCCTCTTTATTGAAATCACCCTACCCCAAATGACATCCAAATTCCACAGCAACCAGGAACTGAGTATATTTCTTCCACCATAACATTTCTCTGAGCATCTGTACCTAATATAAAGTAGCAATTTTGAGGTTTACATACATATAATGTCTTCTTAGTGAAGGATCCTTAAAGTTTTTGATATTATACAGCAGAATTTAATGAATTAAATGCAGTCTTTACCAGGAACTGTGACCATTGTTTTTCAGCAAAACCAGGAATACATTCATTCATTTACCTTTTTCATACTAAAATTATAGATAGCTGTACTAGTAACAGAAGTTTCATGGCCTGAAATATTTTCTTAAGGGCTGCAGAAACCTGTAGCTTGACTCATAGCAGCAAGACTTCCCTGGCAGCGTGTCATCAGGTTGAGCCAACATCAAAGCTATGTGTGTGTTCCTGACAAGCATAAGCACAGATATGCTGCACACGCAGAAGACCAAAAAAAGTCACCCAGGAAAAGTTAGAAATGAAGTTTAAGTAGAGGTGAGATGGAGTGAGCTGACTGGGTACAGAGTGTTGCTGGGCTACTAAATTGACTGGCCCTACTTACATGCAATTGTAACTGTACAGTGAAATGCAAATTGTTGGTTGTTTGGTGGGGTGTGTTTATTTGTTTTTGGGGTTTTTGTTTGTTAGTTTGGTTTGGCGCTTGTTTGCTTGCTTGTTTGTTTTCCTGTAAAACCTCAATTTGCCCAAGACATGCAAGAAAATTGTAATTCATTTAACTGGTAGCTGGCAATATAGCTTAAGCAGAGGAAAAATGAAAGCATTTTACTATTCATTTAAGAAGAAATACTATAATTAGTGCTTAATTATTTAAATGTTTGCTGGCATATAGAATAAACTGAGGGCAGCTTAAAACAGATGAGGGATTCTAACATAATAAAATGCCTTTTAACATAACTTTGAAAGAATGAAAAGGGGAAGGGATTACAGTTTTCTGCAATATTAATATCAATTGGTGTTTGTGTGTGGGTGCAGCTAGTATGCACTGTGATAAGTAAAAGTCAGAGAATAAGGAGTGAGCTGCTATCTGTTATTTTTTCATGAGACAGAAGCTGTAGAGAGATGTGTAAACAGGAAGAATGAGGCGGTCTGTGAGAGGTGGCTGGAAAGAAAAGCTGAGATGTGCTACTCCTGCTGTGAGAAGAGCCAAAGTAGTCTGCCAATGAGATTTCCTCCAAATGGGAAAGGCTGTGAACTCTACCCAGCCCAAATTTAGATTAATTATGAGCTTTTTGGGAAAGCAATGTCTCGAACCCTGCTCTTGTCTGTGTTTCTATACTGATAACTTTACATTCATGTATAGCACATAGTAGGTACATAGACTTGGCATTTCATTTTTCAGTTTACTTAAAGCTCCCTAATGAGTGCTGTCTGGTGGTGTGTTACCTATGGTCTGTGAGTGTTCTCTTCTGTAGAAGGATTCCCAAGTTAGGAGCTCTGCAGTTTCCTCCTCTGAGAACCAAGTCACAGAATTCACTTAGTTTCTTCACAATAATTTTGTATTTCATCAATAGTGTCTTTATAGGATGAATGTCAATGGGAATTTTTGACACTTTAGCAGGCTCTTTCTGAGATGTTTGAAGAAGAATTCAGAACTAGTTTTGATTCCTGTATCTACTTTTCTATCTGAATTTTAAAATTGAATCTGCTGAAGTTCAAATTTTCTTTGTTAAAATTTTAGCATTTTAAGCTTATCTTCTCATTTCTGTCTTGGTGGGATTCTAGCTTTTCAGTGGAATTTTTTGGGGGTAAATTTCTGAAAAAACTTTTCTAATAAAAAAAACTCAGGACATTAAAATAAAATGTCTTGAAACGCACAAGACCAACTCTGAACTTTTACAAATTTCCACATTGTGGAAATTCATGTAAAAATTATGAACACAAGCCCTCCCTTACCAAAAGAATTCTGATGTAGAAAAGTTTTGCAAAGAAGAAACAGTCTAAAGAGCCATGAGCTAAGAATAATGTTATAATTTTTTAAATTAAAAAAAAAATCTTAAGAGAAAGTAACTATAAAAAAAAAAGCACACTGTGCAAGCCATAACCTAAGTTGTCTTCTGCCTATTGTCTTCTTCCTAACTTTACCTCTCTGAACTTTAAAATTCTTCAGTTTTGTTTGCAAGTCACACTTGTTAAGACATCCTAATCCTCTTTTTTTCTTTTAACAGTAAGTACAGTAAATAAATTGCAGTACATATTCATAGCATGTCAAAGTTGATTTGGGCTGTTAGATATTTATCTTTGTACACATAAAGAAGGTTTTTATTAGACTCCTGTATATTGATATTCCCTTACTTGCAGCTTCAGGATGCTGAAAATTCTCAAGTTTATTATAGTTTATGCTTATATTTATTATATGGTATAAATGGAATATGTTAATACATCTGTTGCTTGCAATATTTTCATAACTGTTTCCAGTAGAATATTGTTTGAGCCAAAGCCATGAATCAGTCATGTTCTTCCCTCTCCCACTTAATCTGTGTATGCCTAGGAAAGCCTGTTAGTTGAGTAGGAAAAATGTATTAATTCGCCCTTTAACATTGTGGAAATGGTAACCCAGACCTTACTGATAGAGCTATGCTATTTTCACTGTGTTAGAGGCTGGGTTTTGAGCACTGGATGCATTTCAACATATTCACAGTAGGATACTCCTTATCTCTAGAGTTTGAGGCTCAAGTGTTCCAAGAGTTTTGTTAAATAATAATGAGCTAGAGAGTGTTCGTATGAATAATGCATGGTACGCTGGAGCCAGAGTGAATTTCCTGGGTTTTGTGTGACCCATATTGCTAATATTGATCCACTTGTACCAGAACACAGACTTCTCTTTTCTAGAGTTGCAAAATCTGAATTTCCATGCCATCAATTCTTGGATATACACTAAGAAGCTGTGCATAGGGAAAAGAATTTACTGTTGTCAAGTAGTTTTGTCGGGAGACCAGGTTTGCCCAATTTCAGCGAAGTGTGTTGCAGGTCCAGGTACCAGTTTATCTCAGTCTACCAAAAAGGAAGAAAGACAAAAGCACATTGAAAAAGTCATTGCATCATCACAGTTGTAAGAATTTCAGAAAAGGTGGGGTGAGAGGGAAAGGGCTTAAGTTCCAGTTTCTGTTCAGCCTGTACATTTGTCACACTGAAAGGATTAAACACCACGGCTTTGTCAAAATTTTAAGTGGATAGGGTTTTATGAGGTTGTTCAAAGATGCTTTAAGTTTATAAAAAGTTATATGAAAGCATGGGAATGTTGAGTAAAGATGTCATGGGAAACATCTTTGAAGTATGTTGGTTTTATTATTTTCAAGTTATAGAGTATGGTACTTTGACCAATGCATTTCATGGGAACATCAAGCACTTCTAGGAATAGAGCAGAAAATAAAAAAAAAAAAAAAAAAAGATACAAATAATTTGTGATTTAAACTTTGCTACATTATGAGTGGATGAGTTGAAAGTAGTCTGAAGTCCTAGGTATGTATTACAAAGTAAATAACTTTTTCATATTACTTTTTTATGAAAAGCTGTAACTTGATAGATAAATCAGTAGGTGGACTATTTTCTTAAAAGGGGCTTTGAGTAAGATCATAGACAAATATGTGGACTGAACAAGATAGTAGTATATTATAACTAATGAAGACTACATTGTTACTCAAGCGTTATTCTTTGGTAGCGCTTCCCTAGGGATTGTCAGGGACACCTGTTATGTTCTGAACAGTTGGAAATGGATGTCTAAGCAAAAGGAAAGACCTTATTAATGCAATGATTCTCAGGGACCTAAATGGAATGTGTTAGAGCATTTAAATATGCTTTAGGCATCCTGAATTTCATAAAAGGGAGTTTTCCTGTGTTGTGTGTGAGTATGCAAATGCTGCCTAATGTGCTTTTCAGCATTTAACAGCACAGCACTGAAGTACATTTATGGATCTTGTGTTGGAAACTTCTTTAGCTTTCTAGTCGAGTATCTAGGAAAATAACTTTCACTTGGAGAGCTGGAACTAAAGAGGGCTGAGATTTGTCAGATGGGAGCACTGGGGTGAAAGAACAGCAGAGAAGCAATTATGAAGAAATGGTGATATTTTTAGAGGAATGATCTATGCACAAGGGCAGGCATGGAACAAAGCAAGAAAATGAAAGGAGGCTGAGTTATATGAAAGTACAGTTTGAATTTGTTCTGCTGGCCATTGGAAGTAATGTAATTTTTACTTTTCAATGTAGTAGTTGAGGTTTTATTGTCCCTTGGGTTTTGGCGTTGTTGTTGTTTGTGGTGTTGGGTTTTTTGTTTGTTTATGTTGGTTTGCTGTTTTTTCTCATTTGTTTTTTTCTTTTTTTTTTTTTTTTTTCTTCACGACTTACAGGCTAGGGCACAGATCGGAGTTGATCAGAACCCAAATGAGCTCTGAGACATCTCAGACAGCAGCAGTATGATATATGACTCTCCACTGCTCCAGAAGGAATCCATGCAATGATTCACTATGCCAGGAAGAAATTATGGCTGAGTCATAAGGTAGGACAACAGCCAATGTTTTGTACTCTCTGTCATTAGCAGGCAGGTCAGCCTATTCCATAGACTGCCATGTGACTACATCACATTTTCTTTTGCCCACTTGTGTGAAAATGCTCAGAGTCACTGTTGTGCCTTAAGTCTAAATGTTCATTGAGGCATCTATTGGTAGTGAAAGCTAAATATTTTGGAATGTAAGAGGGACCAAAACCCTGGTGTGGTCTTGCAGGCTGCCTGTGCAGAGCAGAATACTCGAAGTCTGACTCTGTGACAGCCTTTGGCATGGAGTTGCAGACAGTAGGAATGGAGCTGCTGAGGGAAATGGCAAGCAAGCTAAAAAAAGCAAGACAGGATTGTGGTGGCTTTTTTTCTGAATCATGCTGTCTCCATAAAACGCTGAACTGGAAAACATCAGTAAAAGCATACCTTCACGTTTTCCAACTGACTCTAGTAATGTTGTGTTGCTTAATGATAGTTTTCGTTACAAGAGCTAATGGAAGACAAATTTTGCACATCAGAGACAAAGCTGGTTGTCTGAGCTATCTGCAAAGGATCACTTTAGTTTTCTTCAATTTTGTTGTTGTTCTGCAAAATTTTGTCACATATACAACCAAAATGTGTCTTTTTCCCTCAAAATCCAGAACTGCACTGTCAGGTCATACCAGCTTGATGGCATGAGTTCATTCCAGTGCCCTAGATGCTGAGGCTTAAAATATCTCTGTAAACTAACAAAACCAATAACTAGTGTCCATAAATACAGGTTTATCTGTTTTAGGAATATATACATACTACATATAAATGTAGGTGTCTACTTAAATCTGTTAGATATAGTTAGAAGTATAGATCTATGGCACTGTGGGAATTTTCTTGATCTGAATGAGAATATTGCAATCTATAGTAGCTCTTTTAATTCTGTCTACCTCTTCTGCTTATTTAATAAAACTGCCATTAGATTTCAACATAGAAAAAGCAAGGAGCAGGAACCTTTTGGACATGCATTTCTTTACAGAATTTAGGACAATAAGATTAAACTGTGTTGCGTAAGGAGTTTGTAAATCATTCGACTGTCCTTTATTCCAATAGACCTTATAATGTGAAATGATACAAGTGTAAAGCAATCCTCCTAGGTTCTATGCACATTAAAACCAATTGCGAACACTTATCCCAAAACACATGATACATGAGTGCCACAGGCAAGAGAGCACCAATTAGGCAGACTGCCTTCCAGATGGTGCAGTCTCTGATTTTGGGTAATTGCTGAAACGATACAGTTGAGGAAAAAAAAAAAAAGTGGAAACCTTGCTGCAGTCTAGATATATTACCTAAAAACAAAGAACTGAAATTCTTAGCAATTTTCTTGCACTTTAATTTTAGGGAGCTAGTATTTGAGAGAATTAATGATAGTGAAACACTTGTGGCAAATGTGAGGTAGAACCAAGTATTTTCACAGCTGTGTTTAAAAGAAACCACTCAGCAGCAATCACACAGAACTTACAGGTTCTGTGAATATGAAAGGAACACTATATATCACTGGTGTTCTTTACCATCACAACATGATTGTAAGACCATAAGGACATGCATATGTGCCTGGTTTAGTCCTCTGAGAGAAGCTTTTGCTCTTCCTACTCTAACCGCTCAGAGTTGTGAAGTCAAATTGTCTATAGGCATGGATTTGAAAAGTTCCCTGCTGGAATAAGTGTAGTGGAGAGATCAAACAGCACAGCTTCTTTTTCACATAGTTTATCAGTTTATTTGCTCTGACTGTGAGGCATATCAAGTGTGAATGTGTATTCTGGAATTCATGGTTTGATGTAGGAAAGTTCCTACAGCCCCTGGTTACTTAAAAAAATAAATAAAGAAAAATTAGAATTTCATGGAAGCAAACAAATGAAGAAATCCACCAAATAATAAACAAACATTCCTTAACTCCTTATATGGGTGATATGCTTTAATGGACAGACACAGAAACAAGCTCAGTTTTTCTCTATTTACTCAGGTTCCATTGTGTATAAGTGACATTTATAAAACCTGTTTAGTGCTGTGAACATCCACTACATGTAGGCTGGCTTTCTGTGCTCTCTCTGTTTGAAATGTGCTAAACATTGGCTAAGGAGAGGTTCAAGGGTGGGCTAAATAACTACTTCTGCAGTAATATCCTGAACATGTACCAGGAAAGTGGTTTAATCTCTTTACATTTTATGGAAGAAGCTGCACTACTCTTCTCTCCAGTGGAGAAACGAACAGAATGAGAACTTTCTGTCTTCACAAATCTCTACAATGTTCAGTTCCTTGGGCTGATATTAGGAAATTGACTTTCTTCCCATCTCCCCAAGCAGAATTAATCTGAGTACTTCTCTTGTTTTCCTTGTCTGACAACTTTGAAGTAAGATTGTAAAAACAGAGCTCACACTAATACAGTACAAAATTACCTATGTTCTTACTTTTGTCACTGGAAAATTTTTTCCTCAATGAACCAAACATTATATATTAGTCAGCCTATCTGTCACAGAATTGAGTTTTGATCTACAGAGTGTACAATACTTAGCAAACTGATCACAATGTTTCACCAGAAATCCCCTTCCTCCATTCTGCAGGGATGGCTGAGTACATCCTCTCAATGCATGCATGGCAGCAAGGAGTGGTCAACAAGCCATGTGCTCATTTCCTCCTCACTGTTCTTAATGGGAAAATAGATGTAATATGTTTTTCATCATATCCTTATCCACTGAAATAGGGATATTCCTATAAGCAAAAATCAATGGGCCAAACTGTTCTAGGCACAGTGCCATGAAAAGGTTCTCTGAAAATATGGTAAAACTGATATATGGAAATATGCTTGTGACTGGTCCAGGGTACAGAGAACTAATCTGTAGCAAGCCTGTGTAAGGCCAGACTTAAAGCTTGATCCTGCCATTTGGTAGCTAGCATTGTAGAGAGAGGATGCCATATAAAGGGGGAGTGAGGTGGAGACAGGGATAAAAAGTATTTCACATGAGGCAGAAGTGCATGGCACATGAATCAATACTAAAGGAAATTTTCCAAAGCTCCTTTGCACTGTCCCTATATAGCATAGAAGAGTGTTCCCGGTTAGGAAGACTTCCATTTAAGCACCATGTGATACTACCTTTTTGTCAACTATCTATCTTGCACTAGCTGGTTTTGTGATTCAAAACAGTGTTATGTTTGGGGAGGTAACAAAAAATTGGATCCAATCCACTGTCTGCATGCTACTCATGATTTTGTAGACCTTAATCATGTGTTTAGTGTTCTAAACCTCTAGTTGTTAAAGCACCGCCATACATTGTTGTCCTTTTCCAATTCTTTTTTTTTCCCCAAGATGTGTAGTCTAGACTTGTGCACCATACTTAAACAGGAGCAAACCACGAATTGCATATTGGTAGTCATGTATTATTGCTCTATTCCTACACATAATTTATGTCTCAGGGTGTGTGTGTGTTTGTTTATTTTGGGTTTTAGGGGTTTTTTGGTTGTTTTTTTTGCTGTTAAATAGTAAGCTGAAATTTTCAGAGAGCAATCTATTACAATAACATTGAATTTTCGTAGAGACTATGTTCAGCTTATATCCTAGCATTTTATATGTGGGGTTAGGACAGTTTTAAATGGTGTCTATCCAATATGCAGTTACTAGCACTGTCTAGTCATTGCATTCTGTAAGGCTTTTCTGCATTTTTCCAGACTGTTTTCACACCTTGCTGCTCAGAGTCTTTATTTCCTCCCAGGTCATTTATGAAAAGTATAACTTTTCCTCTTTTCTTAACTATGACTATTTGTTCCAAGTCTTTGTTCCTTGAGTTTTAGTAAACTAATTGTCAATGCACAGACATTCTCTGTTGTTTCATGGATACTTAAATTCCTTGACATCGATGGTCAAAAGCTGTTTACACGACCAAGGTGATGTCAGTCAGATCTGTCTTGTCAATTTGCTTGAGACTACTAATGCAATGGGATTTGGGAAGATGAATTGAATCTTGGCATGGTTTTGTGAGCAACTTCAAATACACCCACACTATCTTCAAATTTCTTTATTATATAATCTTGTGTGGTATGCAAGTATAAGCTGGATCTTAGTGATGATTCTGTGAGTCTCATCAGTAAATTCTTAAAAAGGTAGCAACTCCATGCTCCATGTAAATATTAGCTATTTGGGTATCGCAGAATATACCTAGCTGGAAAAAAACACAAAGATCATCTAGTTCACCCTTGACCCAGTATTGAAAGGTCAACACTAAACCACATCCCTAACCATTTTCTCTGGTTCTACTGCTTGCCACCAAGAAGAGGCTGGCCTCCTCCTCACTCCAACCTCCCTTTGTGTTGTTGCAGAAAGTGATAAGGTCTCCTCTCAGCTTCCTTTTCTGCAGACTGAATAACTCCATCTCCTTCAGATGTTCTTTATGGGTCATGTGCTCCAGGCCTTTCATGAGCCTCGTTGCCCTTCTCTGGCCATGGTTGATCCAGCACATCAATATTCTTCCTATAGTATGTGGCCCAGAACTGAACACTTTGCCCATGGTGTGGCCTCAACCATAGTGTTTCTGATACAAGCCAGGATGCTACTGGGGTTCTTGGCTGCTTGGACGTACTGCTGACTCATATTCAATCCACTGTCAATCAATACTCCCAGGTCCCTCTCCAAGTTGCAGCTTTCCAACTACACAGCCACGTTTGTAGCTTCCCATAGGGTTGTTGTGGCCCAGGTGCAGAACTTGGCACTTAGCCTTGTTGAACTTCATACAGTTAGCCTTGGTCTATTGGTCTAACCTGTCCAGATCCCACTGTAAAGCTTCCTTTCCCTCTAGCAGATTGACACAGCTCCCCAGCTTGGTGTCATCTGCAAATTTACTGAGGGTGCACTCAATCTCCTCATCCAGATCATTAATAAAGATATAATAGTAGTTGATAACCAAGAAGGGAGAGGTGATACTGACTGACTTTTTCTTTTTTTTTTTTTTCCCCATTCTTGTTGGTTCTAATTGAAGATCATCTTTATCTCTAAAAAATGTTTATATCTGCAGATTTACAAATTTTAATCATTTTAGTTTGTTCATGTATATTTGGGCCCAGTCCTGTCACTGATAGTTTATGGGAAGTAGTCCTTTTCATCAAAGGGATCTGACAGCATTTTGACTTCAACAGTCACAAGGCTTCCAGAAGTTAAGAGGGGGCTGCAGAGAATGCATGGTTCATGAAGGCTTGTTGTGGAAGAAACTTAAATAGCTCTTATGATATCACTTTTTAAATTTTTTTTTTCCCCCCATAATACTGATATGTCTGATAAATGCTTACAAAATGTACAAGTTGTACAAGTATTGAAAGCACTATGGAGGAAAAGTGGCAAACATTTTCAAGACATGTCATGTTATAGATACCCATGTATATGCCCTGGAACCTTAGCAAAATCTTTATTGGGAGGTGGACAGAATCTGTTCTTTGTTCTTACTAAAACAGTGCTTGGGAGTCTTTATATCCCATGTAAGTTTACCAAAGAGAAGTAAAATGAGTTTTGCTGTTTTATCTAGTACCTGTATCACTCCTGTTTAAGCAGGCAGTAAAATTTCTGGGGCCGAATCATGCTGTTTTATTTCTTCTGTTGAATTTTATAATAATTGTTTTATGCAATTACTAAAGGGAAAATTGTAGATATTTAAAGGGAATAACAGCTGTATTTCAAACCCAAGCAATTTAGAAAAGATTTATCTGCACATGCAAACTTATGTTACAGGGTTAGTTTGGTTTCTTTGGTTGTTTTTTCAGGATGAAAGAAGGCTTTGTGCTCTACTCGGTCAAGAATGTTGCTACTGTTTGAGGATCTATGGTTTAGTAGAAAAGAGGTTAATTGTTTTTATTTTGAGCACTTACAATACTGAATTCTTCCAGCGTTCCTAACTGCAAACAGGAATTTCACACTCACTAATAAATTATTGAAAGTAGGTTTCCTGTGTAGTAGAAAATTACATTATTGAGTCCAGTTTCTAACTGATCCTTTAATTTCTAATGAATGCTATATTAATATTTCTCTATTACTGGAACCACTGCTGGTCAAGAAAGTTGTATTCTTGTACCAGGCTAAAAACAGCAAATGAGCTAAGTGCCTCCTTACTCAATGAAGGAAAAAAAAGTATTATTGAAAAAAATCATCTTGGGAGGATTCATAATACAGTTTTCTTTTGGTCAATTTCCCCCTTCTCCCCCTTCCACCTGGTCATATCTATCCCTAGAAGCAGTGGAAGATGTCATTGGTAAAATGAGCATTATTGGGACACCCAGTGAAGAAGTTAAGCTTTTCACTGTTTGAAGCACAGTCTTTGATAAAACATATTTTCTACATAAATCTTTTCTGATATAAGAGTCTTTTTTAATGGTGTCACAATTGTACATCTATCCAGGTATTTTAATAGTGCCCAGTCTCACAGCATGAGAGTCTCTCCTTCAGATGGTTAAAGACAAATATTATATGCACCCTGCTCATGTAAGCTATACATCTTTCACTATTAAATCTACTCTTTTTCTGTAGTAGGTTGAAGTGTTTGTTTCTTTTTTAACAGTATTTTGATTAACAAGCAAAACTTGCTAGTGAACTCTTGAACTTAAATTTCTCATGCACAGTGGCACTAACAGGCATCATATCATTGTCATAGATACCATGAGCAGACAGACACAGCTTTCCTATGGTGCTTTAAAAGTTTCTTTGCTTGATCCTGTAATAATTTTTCAAAAATATCTTCCATGTCCAATTGTTCAAGAGGGGCATTAATTCAACCTCAATGTAAATTTATCTCTTGACATACCATCAGTCGGATTCCTGTTTTCCTTATCAGCTACAAACAATATAGTTTCTATTGCTATTAACTATATATTTGGTTTCCTTTTTTCTTGTTCTCATTTTTCTTTCTCCATCTCCTTTCCAGGCAAACAGAGCAATAGTTCTTCATCTCTTGGTTACTCATCTAGAATCAACTTAAATTAAGCCACAGCAATATAATATAGTTGCAAACTTGAGTAATCCCATTGTCATTATGTGCATTGGTGATTGTAATTAATTGCTGGCTGGTAGTACTAAATACATGACCTTACAAGACTTGGGGAATTAGTAATATTATGCTATGCATCTTGGTCAAGAACACGAAAATTAATCTATACAATTCTAGTTCTAAGGCAGCTATCATTTTATGTATCTAATTATAGTAGTTTTCAATGTAAAGCATTAATTTAATGTGTCTACTTTCTTCACTCATGAGTGGCTGTGTGCTGAATGGACTAATGGTCTTCATGATGTGTTTAAAGTAAAGAGAGAGAGGAGGAGGATATATAATCCTCATTACAATGAATAATGAAAATTCCATTTTTAGCTCCAGGAGCTCTTATTTAATGTGTTTCCCTGTTCCACTACAGAGTATCTCTCTGTGTAATTCTTAAGGGGAAATTGCTTTATATGCAGAGAATTTCAGTGACAGAGGTCCTATAGTCTCCACAGAGAACCCATTCAAACAGTTCCAACCTACTTAAACTTTGCTTGCAAGTCTTTCCAGTTAGGCACTGATTTTTCCATCTCAAGAAGAGCACAGTGCTCCAGCTGAATCTTTACTAGTTCTAAGTAAAGTTAAAAGAATCTGCTGCCTCAATTCGTGTAGGTTATGTCACTATTCTTGAATATGGATGTTATGTTTATGCTTATTCCAGTGTCACAGTAGAATTATGTCCAGATTTTGTGACAAAAGCCTATTACATTTCTTATGGAAGTACCACCCACCTAGAAAGTCTTATTCTTTGTAGTTTATTTGCGCCTAATGCCATTCTCATTTGCCCTTAGTGACTTTCAGTTTTTGTAATTTATCAATATAGATTCTATATTGATATTCTATATTTTGTCGTTCACACTTGGATCCTGTCAGTGTCCTTTCATTTGGGAAAAGGTCCAGACAAATCTGCAGAGTCTCTGCAGAAGCTTAAACTATTTTCTTTTATAGACTGCCTATGGGAATGCAAAGAGAAATACTTAAAAGAAACATTGAAGAAGGTTAAAATTTAACATCTTTGGCTTTATTTTCGTCCATGCTGCCTAACTGTAGAAGAAAATTTGAGTAAAGGTATAGGATTTATTATTGACAGGTCTTTTATAAATGTTACCTTTCACTGGTTAATAGTTTATCAAGTGGGTTTAATTTATTCCAGTGATTTACTTTTCTATGCCCTTATTTTCTCCTTTTGTAAAAGCACTTTTCCTGTTTGCCATGACTTTTCAAAGAGTATTACTAATAGCTCTGAGAATTCATTGCAGCTTGATACAGTTTAAAATGAAGCCTAACACACCCAGTGCCTCTGAAAAGGTATAATTTATCTCAATATGCTTCAACCTGGTCCCTCCTTATCCAGTACTCAGCCTTTAGATACGGTGTGAACAGTGACAGCAATCA
The DNA here is from genome assembly GCF_027791375.1 of Indicator indicator. Taxonomy (NCBI): domain Eukaryota; kingdom Metazoa; phylum Chordata; class Aves; order Piciformes; family Indicatoridae; genus Indicator; species Indicator indicator. Next base: position 22,668,382 of record NC_072017.1, on the reverse strand, counting down.
AATCATAGCTAACTTCTTAATGCAGATTGACAAACATGAGATAACAAACTCCTTAAGAGTTTAGTTTTAAAAGGGATTAACAGCCAAAATTTGACCTCAGTTAATCCAGATGATATTCCTTAGAGCTGAAAACTCCTTGATATTTAGTGTTGAATGATTTGAGAAAGATGTACCATTCATAGACATGGAAAATCATGGTGGTTTTATACATTAAAAAACAAACAAACAAACAAACAAAAAAAAACAAAAACAAAAAGAAAACAAACAATACCTCCCTGCCAAAAAAAAAAAAATACAAACAACCCACAGAAAAAAAAACCCACCACCTTTTATCTACTTGCCTTTATGTTCATTGAATTTTGCTTTGTGGATTCAGCTGGATCCCAGAACTCTCAAGCAAAATACTGGTTTCACCCAATTTCACAGTTGAATCCATACAAAACCCACAAATTCTGACTGGTTTTGGTGTGAAACCATAAATCTTGGAGCAAGTTCATGTAGAAAAGTATGTGAACTTTTCAGTGAATGTGGGCCAGGTTCCCAGTTTGTCATGAAACGTCAAATCAAGCAGGTATTTTTTGTGTTGCGTTGTGTTTGTTCTGCATGCTTTGTTTAGAAACCATGTCAAAACATTTCCAATATCTTAAAAGTAAGTTTGTAGCACTTCAACAAAACATTTGCTGCATACACTTTCAATATGTACAGCTATAGTATTATGATAGTTCTCTTGAGTTTCGTATTGGCTGGAGCAATGTATTGTAGTTAAAGAAATGAATTATAACCAATCTGAAGGAGGTAATATACTGAGTTATCTTGACGTAGTATAAACTAAAATCAATCATGCTGAAAAACTAATAAGCTGAACCAAAAATTATTATCTGCTACTAATTAAGGTTACATGGAGATATGCAATTACAAACTAAGTGCTAATGGACTTTTCCTTAGAAGGGATGCAGTACATTTAAAACTGCAATTTTGTTGTTGAATGTTTACTTGCACTTTGTTAATATCTACTGTTAAAGCATTTAATTTCCTTTCTTTAAATCTGGCATGCCATGATACTTTATTTAATGCTAAATTTAATTTCACATGCAGTGTATGTCAGTTATAGGACATCAGCTTTGCTAATGAGTTGGCTACTATGGTGAATTCACTCACTTAAAGCAGTGAATTAAGTTTAGAATTCTCTTTGCCAGCTTTGTTCAGAACAGTAGTTAATTAAAATCTGGCAGCAGAACTGAGTGAAACACTGGCATCCCTCAAAAGCAATATGGGTACATACTGCTTAGAAGGTGGTGTTGCTTGCTTTAGCAATTTATTCTTAATTCTCTGTTAGGTTGCTGTATTGAACTTGTACTCTTAGTGACATTAGTTATCCTGTTTCTACTTACCCTCTGTCCTTTATAAAATCTTTGAATGCATTTACTGGGGCAGGTGACCAGACTTAGTCCAGGTATATCTAAGCATGAAGATGAAATGTCTCCCAAATGACGAATAGCATTAGAATCAAAATCTCCTTACTTTTCTATCAGCTTGAAAAAAATAAGAGACTTATTTCTCCAGATGTTTGGGGTACTTGAATTATTACCCACCTAAAGTTTTCCAGGGCTGAAAAAAAATCCTCAAATATAGGGTGGCACACACTGTTACTTGACATTGACTGAAATTACTGCAAACCTGTTGTTTTCTAGCCAGCACACATAAAGAACTCAAATACAACCCCAGAAATTATAGAAGTCTATCAGTAGTGTTATCTTTTCCAGGGCACAGATTCTAGGATAAATGTGTTTACAGAGTTAAAGCACATTCTTGGCATTTGCAAGCAATTTTTTTTTATTATAAAAAGGCAGCCAGAATAGCACATGTTGACTGCAGCTCAAATATTAAAAAACTCTGTCAGAAAGGAGTCTCTTTCAATTTTGTTAAAAAATTGAAGAAATTAGAAATTCAGAGCTCAGAAATTAAAAATTAGAAATTCAGGATTTAGAAAAAATTATATTATCTTTTTTAAAAGAGAAAATAGAAATGTATGTCATCAATTTCTGTTCATGAGGAAGAAATTAGTGTGTGTGTATGTATATATATGTACGATCAAAAATAATACATCTAGAATCTGTTCTTCAATTTTAAAAGCTTTGTTTGTACGGTTGTAGTTTGCAGTCCATAAGGTAAAATATTTCATCTCTTTGTGGCATGTGAGGTGGTACCATCTGGATATGAGTATATAAAATCCATGTACTGCAAGCATAAATATTTTTGTTGTTTGAAATGCATATATCCTGCCAGTGTCTTTCAACGGGGAAGTAAATAAGTAATGATAATTATAGCACTACTTCAGCATCTGTTCTTAAGCAGTGCTTCATATTATCTTAAAAAACCCAAGGCCCTATTCTTTGCAGATAGAAATCAGGAAATGTCAGAAAAATGTTTCATATTCACTATGCTGCCTGTTTTCTATTGTGTCTTTGGATAACTAAATAGAAATTAGAATCATAGAATCAGTCAGGTTTGGAAGGGACCGCAAGGATCATCCAGTTCCAACCCCCCTGCCATGGGCAGGGACACCTCACACTAGAAATTCAGGTATTTATATTCCTTTTCTTGTAGATAAAAATAATTTTTGAAGAATGCATATGGTGTGACAGTGTCTTAAGCTATGTGCAGTAAAATCAATGCCACAGGACACTATGAGAAGAGACTAAAGCTAATGCAATGTCTTTGATAAAATAAATATTATTATATTTAAAAGCACTAATATTTCCTTCAAGAGAATTAAAAATACTCAGCATCCACTGGAGATCTATCCCAATTATGGCCGTCTGTAACACTGGCTGATTTCAAATTGTACTTATTTCACTGCTGAAGAAACCAAAGTCCATGAACCTTTGCAACCTATTTTGTTGCTCACTGCTCTGTTAATCTTTGTGCTTGACTGTTTTACTCTTTTCATCCTAAAGATATATTTTTGGCCTTCACCTGAAATATTTCAAAGGCATTTTCAAGGCAAGACATGTACTTTTGCCAAGCATAAATTTTTGAAACTTAGAGCCTGATTACGTGCCAGTGTTGGAAGCATGGAATATTAAACTCTATAGTTTACTTCTTGCCAGTTGCCTAATGGGTTTCATTCACACCAAGAGCTTTTCTGCACCCTGGTGGACATTTATCTATGCATTGAGTTATTCTAAAGGTTGAGTTCCCCATTTGGTGTTGGTAAATGATATAAGACAGAAAAATCAGAGAGATCACAATTTTAGCCAGAAAAAGAAAATTCAGCCAAGTCTATCAGTAATCATTAGATTTTGGACTCTGCTCCAGAAGGAAAGATTAGTTCTCATTGCAGTAAATACAGTTCTCTTAAGCTTGTCAGTGATTATAGAACCAGTGTAAGTCTGTTCTCTATCCTTAAATTTTACCCCTCCGCAGTCACAAGTTTGGTTTATAAGTGAAATAACAAAAGATAATAGATGCCCTAGCCCATGTGCAAAAAAGGAAGTGAATTATTATATGTAGCCCAATTGGTCACTGCTAAGAAGGATTCCTTATTTAAGTGTAGATGCATCTATAGTGGCAATCATTCATCTTGATCAAATGTGATAAGACACAGTTCTGACACTGAGAAGTTAAGATCAGAAGAATAAGATTTGGAATTATGCATGGCTATTAGGAATATTGAAAGAAAAAGGTTCCCATATGTGCTTTGAAAGACATAATGGGATTGCCAACAGACTGAGCAATTCAAAGTTTTTATTCCCACAACTAGAGCTAACTAAAAAGAAAAACCCCTCTATGTTAAATCGTTATTCAAAGGTAAAAAAAACCCTCTCCCTCTGGTCAGGATTGATACCACAAACTTTCTTTCAGAAAGATGAACAGGATTTATTAGTTGATTTCTGAAGGAGAAAAAAATAAATCTACAACCATCCTGATCAGAAAAGCAAAAACAACAACAAAAAATCAACAAACAAAAATCTAACAATTAAAGGCAGACTTGGCTTAATTATATTTTTCTGGTTGTGATTTCTGTGATTACATATTTTAGTAAAATCAACCAACATAACAAATGGGAAACTCAACCTTGAGAATAAGAGTTACTGCATAGATAAATATCCACCAAGGTACAGAAAAATCTTTTGAGCTCAGCTTATGTCAATTTCTTTCCAATATAATGGACCAATTTCAGCTTGATAAATGAGTGATAATTTAAGTTAATAAAAATTGAATTAATTTGTACTAGAAGCTAGTCTTGGAGCCACTCAGTCCTACCACGGCTGTGACAGTTTGGGATGCACTCAGAAACATAATTATAGCTCCTAGAAGGCTTTGAAGTGAAAAACATAAGGTCATCTAAAAAGTCCATTGCATGGATACTTAGCCACCAATAAGGAACTTACGGAATCATAGGGAGGGTTGGGGGAGAGCAGGGGACTGCCTAAGGTCCATTTAAGTATGTGCTTTTGAGAAGTTATTTACCTGTCCTCTATTCAAAAACTCATATAATTTGTGAAATAAAGGAAACTAGAAATAGGCTTGCTTTCAACTGCTGCTGAAAGGTATAGAAGTGGGGTGTGTGTTCTCATAATAAACAGATCCTGACCATTAGCTGAGCTATCTACAATATTGTCGAGTGTCTCCTTCCTAGATCCTGTGGGGGTCTATGCCTTAATATGCCTCAGGAAATGAGAAGAGGCAGGACAACAAACTGGTGGTAGAATTTATTGTTGCTGAAGTTTAAGAGAAGGCTGAATAAAGCATCAGTAATAGGGATACAGTTATGCTCTACTGAATGCATTGACTAGAAAAGAACTGGTGTTTTCTTACTCTGCAGCTGTCTAATCTTGTGATTTATCCTTGGATTTTTCTCAGTGTAGCACCCCACCCATTTGTCATTGCTGCTGCTGCTTCTGTCATTATTTGTCTATCTACTTTCAGAATTAGGCTTGAATTTTACATTGGTTTTAACCCTTTCCTTTATTCTTTTTCTCACGTCTTTCTGTTCTGCAGATAGCATGCAGTTACCTTTGATACATAGCTAAATATACTAAGATTAATTTTTCTTGTGTCATCTGAAGTAACAAGTGTTGCCATCCTTAATGATCTTTAAGTACTTGCTGAGCTTCCATGACACTTTAATATGATGTTGTACTTCAAAAGCTTCAATCATTTTCTCATCTTTTGCCATCTGGAGTCATTTTGCTGACCTAATTTGATGTAGTGTGATATAATATGTCAGTGTCAAAAGCTTCCATATCATATGCACATAAAACAGACTTTTGCCATTATTTTCCAGATGATATTTTTGCCCTCAGACCCTGCCCTTAGAAAATTAGCAGGATCAACTACGTCTCCTTGTATTTATAATTAAACTGGAAAAATTACAATTTCTAAAAGTTATTAGGTTTTTGGCTTCTTTCATTTAATATTTAGTTCAAATTAAGTGTCTGTGTGATATGTATTACCTCTTGCAACTAACTCACTTTTACAGCAAGTAAGTAGATCTTGTTTTTATTTTTTTCCTATTCATTACAGCTCATTAGTGAGGCTATATTTAAACATCACTATTCATAGTTTTGGTGACTAAGAGGAGGAGAAAAGATGTAGTATGTGTAGTATTACAGAATGAGTCCATTTAGAGACAAAATTACTGTGAATGATATAGGTGACATGCTTTACTTTGTATTATTTTTGCTTTATTATGTTTCATTGCTATAGCAATTGCCTGTAAAAGGACAATTGTTTAGAACTAAATACTTAGATCAAAATTCTTCTGGCCATTAAATAGGTTGAGAGTCTGAATCTGGATACAAACCAAATACTTGTCCCATATATGCCAATAAATCTATCTATCCTATCACTGCATGCAGGTGTGTTTAAGCTCATGCCTTAGCTAGCTAGATAGTAAACAGTGTGTCTGTGCCCTTTGATTCAAAACAAACAGAAACAAAGATAGAATTATGTGCTAGAAAAAAAAAATAGAGGTGATGTTGCTGATTTACATCTTCATTCCCCCCCATCATAGGTTTGGTTTCTTTCATCTACAGTATCTCATTTCACTTGTCTGAGTAGAGTTGTCTTCCTCATCTCTTCTACTTTCTACTCTGTTTTTCTTAATACCTTTCCCTTTTCATGTTTTGTTTTTGAGTTATCTTCAAGGATCTTGTCTTAGAACGGTTCAGGAATTTCCTTGCAGTAAGAGAGGATTTTTTTTAAAGAAGCATTTCCAATAAATTGAAGTAAATACTCATTGTGGGAGTCATTAGTTTCTGTGGAATTCCTGTTTGAATTAAACCCTTATATATGTTGGGTTCAAAATTAAAAGACTTTGCGTTACAGTGATGTGTTATGACTTAATGTGATACTGGATAGTTGTAAACAGTCTCCAGGAAAGGATGTACTGCTTATTTTGAAAGACATTTCCAAAGCAGTACTAGTCACAACTTTTCTGCAATTATAACCAGTAGGCTTTCAGTGGTAAGGCTTTTCAATAATAATAGTTAGGCAAATGTTGGGCTGTTAGGAAACCTTTTATGCATGTGTTCCCCACTATTTAATAAGTACAAGGTATAAGGTGAAGGGTAAAAACAGATACATTTATAAAGGGAGAAAAGAAGGGAAATAAATGAGGAAGAGGAAAGAATAGTGAAAAACTGAACCAAAGGAGTGCCACTCTATGTAATGACTAGCATAAAGAAGGTCAGGCTAGAAACCAGCTTCGCAGAAAATATAGACAACTTTTACTATGGAATTTTCAATGAGACATGTCAATTTGATGTGTTTTAAACTTACAGTTTTTTGATCAATGCCAAAAATGTTTAGAAACTTAATTTTAATTAATTAATCTTTACCTTTTTTCTTTTATGTTTTGTTTCCCCTGGTGTGTGTAAGTCCAGGTTTTTCAGAACTTTCGAAGTAGGAAATATTGCTGATGTTTTACTTGACATACTATTCTTGAAGGTAAAATAATATTGAAGTATCAAAAGTCTTAATTCCTCTAGGGCAGTTGCAGAAGTGTTTTATATCTAGGTTATATTAAATCAGGTTTTCCCTAACCCCTTTTCCCCCTAACTAGGTTTGCTGAACAAATAAGCAAAGGACCTTAAACCATTTATGATGTCTGATGATGTCTGAAGGCTCTGCAGGTCTTTCATAGAGTGTTGATTGCATATGTCTCTTAATAGCAATAACCAATGTATTTTTTGCATTAAATAAATATTTTATAAAGAGTTTGAAGATAGATATCATGTCTTTGATAGCAATAGAAATTATATAATCACAGAGAAAAATATTCTAAGATCTATGTTAGTAATGTAAAATTCTTTTAAAAAGTTTGGTTTTTACTAAATTATTTTAAATCTAAACTTCAGTATGGCCACAGATACTGCTGACTTGGAATAAAAAGAAAACATTTCTGCAAAGAAAGTTAATGTAATTTACATAATAATTTAGAAATAATTTTAGTAATAATGTCAATTCTCCTCTCTTATCTCATATCTAATTATGAGGCAGAAGTCCACTTTCATGCAAGATTATTAAGTTGCAGTGTCCCTTTAAGTTGCAAAGATGTGCAGAGTAGTTAGGAATGTGAGATACTGAAGGGTACCAAATGTGTCATGTGATGTTGCTAGGCAACTCCCTTATTGTTTCAAACAAAACACTGTAGCTGGTAACAGCTTTCAAAGCTCTTAGCTCTTGACAGTAACACAGACCTCAAAAGAAAATAGAAAAAAGTTCTTACAAAATGAGCTGTAATACATAATTCAACCCACAGTGCAAAGCGAGTGTGAGAACCTATTTGTTAAGTAGAACATACAATTATCTGTTAGAATGCCGTAACAAAATATTTTTTGTGACAATTATGTTATTTGTGTAAATAAATAGAGATGAACACATGTACATCAGGCTGGCTTTCTTGAAAGAATGCCTTTCATAACTTTCAATGGTAGCAAATCTGTTTGCATATTTTAGATAAGCATCATATGTCTGCAATCTCGATAGGAAGAATTACAGAGAGGAGAGCCATGTGCATGTGCTGGCAGATTTATTTCTTTTTTTGTGTGTGCTGTCAAATTATGTATATTTTGACATCTCAGAGAGCCAAGCTCTTCTTTTTCCATATTACAGGCCATAAAATAGCTGATAGTGTGGTACACCTAGGCCTATCAATATGGCAAAACTTTTAATTGGGAACCAGCCCCCAAAGTGTCAAAAGAAAGCCTACATCTGTACTGAAATAACGCAGCATCTGTCAAAATTTGTCACACTAGGAGATAAGTAGGTTTGCAAGCAACCAGATTTTCCTCTGTATCCTGAGTGTTTGAATGAGAACCAGCATAAATCCACCAGCCAGACAGTGCTGTACTTCTAATATTTACATCTCTTTGTGCAACATTAGTGTTTCAGGTGCAGCATCATGCTAACTTATGTGTCTAACTTATCTTAGTTGTTTAGGGACCTTAAAGATCATTTGATTCCAACCACCATGCTATGGAAAGAAACACCTCCTACTACTCCAGATTGCTCAAAGCACCATTCAACATTGTTCTGAGTAATTCCAAGGTTGGAACCTCTACAACTTCTCTGTGAAATCTGTTCCTATGCCCCACCATATGCAGCATCTAAGTATTGTTTTCCTCATTGCTTTATCAGTGCTCTAACCATTAAGCTGCTGGTAGGTGCCTTGTGTTTTTTTCAGTTTTATCCATTCCGGTCAACAAAAGGCAGGCTTGAGTGTCTAGCTAGTTAAATCTGTCACAGGAAACCTCTGAGCTCTTGAATTGCTTTCCATGGTGAAATGGTTGTTTAAATATACAGGATACCTGATTTTCAGATTGCTTCTTGCCCTGCAAATGACAGACTAGCAGAGCTATGGCTTGAGAGTAGTTAGGTACAAGGGATGCATCGTTTCCTGCTGTTAGAGCTTTCTATCTATTTAGTTTATCTTTTTAATTCCACTTTGTGGAGAGAACTTTTTCCAATATAAGTTTGGTCAAACCTGATACTTTCGGAAAATTTTGGGACATGAAAATAGCTGTATTAGTTTGGATCACAAGTGTATATAGCTTGAATCTGAAGTGAGCATATACTAATGTCTGAAGAGGAATAAAAACAGTGTAAGGGGATATGATACTTTCTCAAGGTATTCTCTTGCACTCTGACTAGATTTGGATGACAGGATTTCCTGAGCTTTGTGTCTTTTAGATATTTATGTATTTAGTGTTGGTATAGTTCTACATAGTAATGTTTAATAATTCATCTTTCCTGCTCTTTCTCTGAACCCACAAAACTTTCTGCAGCTGCAGTGTCTCCTGACTAGGAGTTACACAATTCAGTATAGCACTGTATGCTGAATCACAACCTTTGGTTTTCAAACCTTTATCTGTTAGTTTAAGCTGATGATTGCCCGTACTTGTGTAAACAGAGGCAGTGAAAAGCCTATGATTTTGTAGGCTTCCAAGTCCTCTTTCTCAGGCTGAAAAATCCTAGTCTACCTAGTTGGTCATGTAAAAAGTCTCACTTGGGTTGATTTTTTTTTTTTTTTTTTTCCAGTTTTGTATCCTTTTTGTGAATAGGAGAGAAGAGTATTCAGGGAGTACAAGAAGCTGCTTTTTTTTTTTTTTTGTAGTTTGGATTTTTTCTTTTGTTTCTCTCATAGTTATTCCTAGCAATTGTGTTGCTTTTTGACTACTGCTGATTGTGACAAATTGTGATTTTTCCCTTAGCAAGTAATTTGATTAATGAAATAATGGTCTTTCATGTTTCACTAAATAGTATTCTTCCCTACATTACAGGTTTATCACATTTTCAGAATCTTTTTCTAACATCACCCTAACCGTTGAGTTTTTTTCTGTGTTTTCCTAATCAGTGTGGTTTTTGTTTTGTTTTTTAAGTATTGATGGAAGAGAATAAGCAATCGGTTGAATGTCTTTATCTGTCAACTGTTGTCTCTGAAGCTGGGTTTTCCTTTAGTGGGATCAAATGGAAGGCAGCAATTCAACCTGCAGTCTCTGCAGGAACACTGCAAAGAATATTGGAATATCTGCTTTGAGAACCTACTTGAAAAATAATCATGCACAGTATAAGAGGAACATTTGTGCTGCATACTGAAGACCACTAGTAGTACTTCTGTCACAAGCAAAAAGCTTATATATGTTACATTATTCTGTTGAAAAATGTATGCCATTTTGCATTTTTATAGTTGCACCATGGTTTTGTTCATAATAACAGTATTTTAGGTATGAAATTACAGATGGGCAAATAACCGCTGTAACCTGATAGTTGATTAAATTTAAGTGCCCTTAAAGAAAATATCCATACATAATAACGTTGTCTCCACTGGTTATCTAGAAGTAATGCTTTTTTTTTTTTTTGTGTGTGTTTTGTTTCTACAGAAAGATAAATAGGCAAATATATTAAACTGGCAAAGGTACAGCAATTCTTATGTAATGAAAAGCTGGCTATTATTAGATGCTCTCTCCGTATTAAAATGGATCCTGTTTATATTGGGCTTCTTCTGAGCTTTTCTCCTTTGGAGTCTTGAGCATGGACAGAGTATGGCAAGTTCTGGCATGTTATTAGGGTTTCTCTACATTACTGTTGCATTAGTAGGCCAGCTGATGGGCAAGAAAATGCATTTATGGTTTTAGGGCTGTCAACATTATACCTGTAGATATGCAAAGTCCACAAATATTGCTTTCATGGTTTCTGTCATGAGAGGGCCTAGGTTCCTGCTGTTCTAAGTGAGATTATTTCTGAATGTTGTTAATTTGACTTAGTCATTTATAGGTTTTCCTCTAGTCTAATTTTTCTAGTCGACAGCAAATCTGGTATGTCCTATAAATATTAAATCTACTTCAATGCCATTTTAATATAGCTTCAGAACAGAAAAAGAAAAGTTTGTTTTTAAATGACACTAACACAATTGTGTAAAATTATGTGGTTCTAGATATTTAATACACTCAAGAAATTATACATATATATTGAAAATTTAGAAAATACTTAGAAAACATTTTTCTATATATTTTCTGTGTTGCAGAAATAGGTACGTAGGGCTAAAAGTCTATACTGCTGACCTTGAAGGTACAGCTGCATAAATGGCATATTGAAAAGGATCACTGGTTAATATTCTGAGAAATCTTTATTACTTTTAAGACTGCCCTGATCTTACAACCAGTAAAAAAATAAAAATAAAATCATTCCTTAAAAAACAAAACAACAACAACAAAAAAAAACCCACACCAAACAAAACAACAAAAAAACCCGAAATACAAACAAAACTAGACAACCCAAGACAGATTTGTCTTCAGGTCTGCTTACTTGCACAGTTTTCTATTTTCTATCGTGAATTAGAATTTAGCTTTCATGATTTTTCACAGCTCATTTTAGTTCTGAAAGTTCTGTGAACACATGAAGCACATGGTTTCACCATGCCAGTGGTGAAGCAAGTAGGAAAATTCTAGTTTGTTACATTAGCACTTGAGGGAATTATAGTTTTCTATGGCTAGGAAATGGTGTATCAGTCCTTTCCCTCCCCCCTCCCCCCCTCTGTCAGTTGTTTGAGGCTTCTAGGTCCAATTGTAGATATTGATGTACTGCATTTCAGTGCTGTATTTAGGTGTGAATGCTTCATCAATTTTAGTGAAACTACAGAAGTATGGATTTTCATCTGTTCTTGAAAAGCTCATTCATCTGCATGGATGCTTACGCAGGCAACCATCTAAAAATGCTTACCGTCTGTTTCACAGCTGCTGGTATTGAACTCTTTAGATTAAAAATGGCTCAGATGTGCTAATCACATGTCCCTCTGCAAACCTCTATCCAGCAGCCAGAGAGTAGGTTTGTCAGCATTTGTAGCTCTCCGACATGCAGGGCAAGACTAGCCACAGTAGTAAAGTCATTAAAGAGGAAAACTTGGGCAATTGAATGCCTAAATTGAATGCCTAAATACTTCTGAAACTGTAGTGGCACCCAGCTTAGCTGTATTTTGAAATTTTGCCATATGCCTTCATTTTATATGCTTGGTATTAACCGTTGCCAGGTAGACATTTACAAGTAGGAGTCCAGTAAGGGATGAATGAAGAGAAAACAAAATGAAAAAATGCAAATTCAGCAAAAAGATAAAATAGAATCCCTGATGCCTGAATGGACAGGTAGAGGAAGACATTGGAGAACTGCATGAAGAATGTTTAGAAGGAGGAGAAGCGGATTTCTCTCACTCAGTAATGAAATTAGAGTCCATTTAAGTTCATTTGGTAAGCTGTGAATAGTGGAGTGAGGCTTAGATGACAAAAGATCAAGATATTTTGTCATATTGATTCATTTTACTAAAATCTGAATTTCTGAGAAATAAATGTAGTCCTTTCCTTCAAAACTATTGTTTACACGTCACTGCAATGTCAGATGTTGAAAGACAAAGACTAAGGATTGAGGACCAGCATGGTGGCATCCCAAGCAGTTAATTTGGATCAGTCCTTAAGTAACCTAAATTTTGAGAATCCAAGCTTCTGTGGCTCTTTGTCCTTACTTAGAGTAGTATCTGTAAGTACTAAATGCCTTTTAAAAATCCAGCAGTTAACAGCTTTGAGTCATCACTAAGAAGCCATGAGCAATGTTTTAATGGAGGTGGAGATTGTGAAGTTGGCTTATGAAACATACTGGTATCAATGTATCTCTTAACCTGTTTATTCTGTGGGATGATGGTGATTTTTTTTTTTTTTTTTTTTTTTTTTTGTGGTGATGGTTTGTTTGTTGTTGGGTTGTTGTTTGGTTTTCTGGGGGAGGTAGGGGGGCAGTGTTCAGAAGTATGACTGGGTCTTATGAGTGACAGACCTGATAAAAGATCTTTTTCTTACTGTCTAATATTGTATTTAGAGCTTTCAAGAGCAGTGTGAGGGCACTATTTTGTTGTTTCATTTAGTCTGGACAGTATGTATATGGACTTAGATTAGATATGTCATCATTTGCACACATGCACATTAAAGCGAACTGAAGTGCTTTATTTCTAGTTGTTAATTGACATCACTGGATGACAGTAAAACAGGGTGGGTGAAATAAAGCCTCTATTGTGCTTAAAGATGACCCAGTGTGTGCTGATGCAGGATGATTTCTTCATGTTATACTGTCCAAAAGAGTGTAGTTAAGCACTCAAATTATTCTGAACAGTTAGCAGTTAGACTCTGCAGTGCTGGCACTTTGCTGGAAAAAAGTGAAGTAAATTACACTAAATCTTGACCTTTTAAAACTATGACATTTACCAAAAAAAAAAAAACTATTAATAACATTAGGAGATATATTTTTTAAATGAATCATTATACACATCTAGGAGGATATGTCTGGCATATGTTTATGCATTGTTGATCCATATCCATCTGGCCCAGAAATCTGTCAGAGTGGGTTGAAAAGTGATTTGAAAGATCTTAAAAGTCAAGAGTAAATTTGGACTTCGGCTTGTGTAGAATATAGGAAAAATGCCTTTTCCAAAATTCACTGTAGCATTTTATATTAAGTAAATTACACATCTTCAGAAGTTGTCTTTAAACAGTTTTCATGATTGATATTTGTTTTTTCTCCATTATTCTTAAGCAAATATCCATTTAAAAAGTAAAGTTAAGGTTTATAATCAGCTGACCTACCAGAGCTTGATTCAGATGCTAAATTTTGATCCCTGCAGCTGTCCAAAGGGTTCAAAACTGGACATGTTCTATACAGTGTTAACCATTCTTGAAAGAATTCCTCTCCAGAATTTCAATAGCATTTTAATTTTTTAATTAATTTAAGAATGCAATACTTATAAACCAATATTCTGTATTTTGGAGAATTCTCATGTTGTTTTAACCTAGTGAATCCAAAGTAAATGACCTCTCCTATGAGGGCAGGCTGATGGGGTTGTGTCTGTTCAGCCTGGAGAAGAGGAGGCTTTGGGGAAACCTTGCAGTGACCTTCCAGTACCTGAAGAGTGCCACAGGAAAGCTGGAGAGGGACTTTTTGTAAGGGCTGTGTCATGACAGGACAAGGAGCAATGCTTTTAAACTGAACTAGGGTACATTTAGATTAGATATTAGGAAAAAGTTCTTTGATACATGGGTGGTAAAACACTGGAACAGGTTGCCCAGTGAAGCTGTGGACACCCTATGCCTGAAAGTGTTTAAGACCAGGGTAGATGAAGCTTTCAGCAACCTGGTCTAGTGGGAGATGCACACATGCATGTTTTATTTTTATATTTGCCATTTTGCATAGATGTTATAGTCCTTAAGTCCATTTAAGCTTACTGGAGTGAAAATTAATTTATCATCAGGAATTTTTAAAAGTTTTCAGGAAATGAGGTTAAATAAGGAGTGATTTACAACACATGCAGTTTATAGTGTGAGAAATTTGTCATGTAGTTTGTGTTGGCATTTTGAATTCCTAATTAAAGTTTAGATGCTTCTCTGACTCGGGTAGGTTTTTTTTCTTCCGGAGAACAGAAAAAGCATTCATAATCATTAAAAACATTCTTACAGATCCTATGGTTTGCTAAAGGAAACACTGGCTCTTTAAAGTACCAGGATTTTGGAATCATGAAAAGAGTTTGAATGTAAAGGGTGTTTTTTGAGGAATTTACAAAAGAAAATCTTTCATGATATTCAGGTCTGCAACTTAATGCGTTTAATATTTGCAGCATTTTTCAGTAAGATTTATCTAATGAGTTTTCCTCTTTTATTTTCAGAAACATTGAAGTGCGTATTTGTGCTTGTAGGATCTCAGTCACACATGGCATTGACTGCAAAAATGATGCTAAAGTAATTGCTGGATGATGTGAGATGTTATCAAAATAATAATATTTAAACATAATTTTAGTTCTCTATGAAGTCTGAGAGCTAGAACATAATATTGTCCATTTACTGGCATAATAGTTTTAGCTGAAAAACAAAAATGTGGGTGTCTGTTCTGCTAGCATAGTAAGTGCTTACTTAGAGGACAGCCAGGACAGTCACACTTGCAGGCTTTCAGTTCCCTTAGGAACTGTATGTCTAGTGCCTGATATTGCCAAACTTCAAACGGAGGTCTGGAAGAGAGTAAGGCCACATTTCCCTCTCCAGTTCTGAGTTAATCCCTGTATTTCCTTTGGTTAATTTATTCTGAGAAAACAGAATGCTGCTGGAATCCTATGTGAGTCTTAAAACCAGCATTAAGAGCATAAGGCAAACTTTAGATTAGTGATGTCAGTATCTCCTTAGTGATAGGTTGCAAATGTTGCCAGATGCCTCATCCTGGCACTCTGAAATGCTTTGAATGGTATTTGTTGTGAGAAAAAATTATTTTGGAGAGATGTATGAGTGTATAATTAAAAGTATCTATGCCACTGATGTATTTCTGCAGCTCAGAATTCAAACTGTCTCCTTAATTAAATACAAATTAAATACAAATAATTAACATGCCAACTATTTGCATCCTGTAATTATGACTTTCAACAATTCCATCATTATCCACTCCTTTCTCTACATGATTATATTCACCTGTAGAGAAATTTGTATCCATAGTCTTAAGTAACCAACAGGATTTTTCTTTTTTAAAAATTTTAATTTTTATAAAAAACAATATTTGTTTTTTATAAAAAACAATTATCATTTGAACATATTTGCATTTCTTAATTTCAAAACCTGTGTCATTCTAAAACAAACAACCACAGAGCATGGTTTTGGTCCAGAGCCCTCAACACAAGAAGGACGGAGGAGAGCCACAAAGATAATCAGAGGGCTGGAGCACTCTCCTACAAAATTTGATCTGCTCTGCTTGCAGAAGAGAGGGTTCTGGGGAGACCTTATAGCGGGCTTCCTGTACCTGAAGGGGACCTACTGGAAAGCTGGAGAGGGCATGTGGTGATAGGATAAGGGGCAATGGTTTTAATCTAAAGCAGGGTCGGTTTAGATTAGATATTAGGGAGGAATTCTTTACTATGAAGTTGGTGAGACACTGGAACACAATGCCCAGAGAAGTTGTGGATGCCTCATTCATGGAAGTGTATAAGACCAGGCTGGATGAAGCTTTGAGCAATCTGGTCTATTGGGAGATATCCTTCCCCATGACAGAGTGGTTAGAACTAGGTGATCTTTATGGTCCCTTCCAACTCAAACTATTCTATGCTTCTATAGTGTAGTGAGTTTCAAATCACATTGCATGCAATTTAATAGGTGATCATTTTAATAAATTGATTATTCAATACTAAAAGAGGATTACTATACAGATAACAATAGGGGTGTTATTTACTGATATAGTGGGCAGTTAAAAATGGATAAGTACACTGAATCTAGTTTTATCCATACCAAAAGAATACTGCAGTCAATATAAATGTTTAGAATAATCTGAAAAGAACGTGATTTTTTTCCCCCTCCTCCCTCTCTCTTTAGTTAGAATGTTAATATTTGGGTTTTATTAATATTGCATTTGGTGCAAAGACAGTCTAATTCTGGAACCTGCTTTTTCGGGTAAGGTTGCTTTCTTACCTCATTTCAAGTGTTCAGGTGCTCTTGTGGAGTAGTGTGTGATTGTGTGTTACTGATCAGGGCGTGCTGGCCAGGGAAATGTCACATTAGCAATATGGACAGCTATATAGCTCATCTGCCTAATGAGCTATTGAAAATAGTAAGCAACCAGCTTAGCTACAAACTCCTGTCTGCTGGATTTGAGCAAGGGGTTGCAATGAAGAGGACGTGCCCTACTGACTATTGATCTGAAGGGATACAGACAAGGTTTGCCTTGTTTCCATCTGCTTTTGCAGTCCTGTTATAATGTCCACCTCATGGATGTCATACCTGAAATGCTGAAAGTGAGAACCTGAAGATAGATGTCTTTCCCCCTATTATCTTGTCATCCATCTAGGAGAGTTCCTGTCTGGAAGCAACTAAGTCTCTCACTGTCCCATACCACATAGCCCACATTACGATATCCCTGCAACCTTGATCAGGCTGAACCTTGCTCCAAGTTGTGACATTTTGCAGGATTTCCTGGATTGTTGGCAGTAAGTCATATTCAAGATAAATTCTCAAATTTCCAAAACAAAGATGACAACAGTGAAGGCTCTG
Organism: Indicator indicator; assembly: GCF_027791375.1. NCBI lineage: Eukaryota > Metazoa > Chordata > Aves > Piciformes > Indicatoridae > Indicator > Indicator indicator. The sequence continues at coordinate 22,651,325 of NC_072017.1, read as the reverse complement.
AATCTCTGCTGGAATGGGAGTCAGGAATGGTCATAGGAGTCAGTAAGGGAACAGAATTTCCTCAGGGCTGGTATCATCAGGGATCTTTCTCAGAGAAACCACTGTTTTATATCCATTATTAACATCCTGCTTATCATACCACATGAAATGTGTTAGATGATGCCACTAGTGAGGTAAAGCTTACTGTGATTTTTCCTTAGGGACTGGTGCAGGAGAGGTGGCTATTCAGGAATGGAGGAGACAAAACACTAGGCATAGACTGGGTGGCTGTCCTTACATGTTGGTTGTTACACCTTTTCTGATGCCCACCCATTGCTCAGTCTCCAGTTTTTGTCCTAGTTAGCTCTGCAGTTAGGGCTCTCTCACAGCCTGCTCATGTGACTCCTCAGGACACAGAAGGAAAGCAGTAAGTAATGTCCTTCATGGAAATCTGAAAAGGAGATCAGGGAGTGCATAGATAGATACATGGTAAATGCTCAAGAGTTTTGCCAAGCAGGTGCTATATGCTGACAGAGTGACTCTAGTGTCATGATTTGGCTTTCAGGAAAGAAGCAATACTGTAGATGAACACAGGATGCATCAACTTGTGGCAGCTCCCAGGAGAGATCTAATACAGCAGGATGAGCACAGTTTTTATGCCACAACTATTACAATAGGAGTACTTTGAGTATTTCAACATTGACTTTTCTTGATGTCCATAAAAATACCCATTCATATCTCTTCAGTTTTTCACAGGTCAAAGAGAACTTGCTGTAAGAAAAGGGAGTCTGGGGTCTTTTCATAATAGGAAAGTGAGTAGGTTACTTGACCAGTTCTGAAAAAGTTTGAGGGAAAGTTTTACGTACAAAGATGCTAAAATTTTGGTATAGAATCAATGAACTTGTGCTTATTTCTGTCTCCTGGTCTTTCTCTGTTGTTGTTTTTGGTGGTCTTTTTTTTTTTTTTTTTTCCCCCCTTTATCCCTGTATTTTTTTCCTTCACTGTCTTTGAGTTTCCTTTTATTTATTATCCTCATTCTTTGGTTCCTCTCTAAAAGATGCATTTCTAGTCACTGTAAATGTTGCAATGTGCTAAAATGGTAAATGGCTGGTTGAATTCTGGGAATACTAATAAACATTTCAAACTGTAGCGACAATTGATTGTATAAAGTTTTAGTGTCATAAAATGTACTTTTAAAAGAGTACTAAATGACATATAAGTGCCACAATTTCCTGAGTATCTCGGAGAACATTAATCAGCACAGCCTGATATAGGAAGATCTTTTTGTGAGCAGTGCTTTATCTGCTTCAATTTATTCTGTATGTTTCCATGGCAACTATGGGAAAAATAAAGTCAGAGAAAGCACGACAAAACAACCTGCTTTGATTCATGTTGCTCTAATAAATGTGGCTTTGGCAATCATCTGTGGATCAGAGATTTTTTTTTTTTTTTGGTCATTTGTTTCTGGAACAGATAGGACAATTATTAGTAGATATTCAGTCTCTTAAGGAAAACAAAATTAATTTATTGAAACTGGGGTTCTTCTTATACCACAGTCTTGTTTTAAAGCCCTTATATGTATAAATTTTTCTTCCTTTTAATGTAAATTATTTTTGTCTTGGCTTTATCTCCTTTTAGATATTTCTGTTTTTCTAATCTGTGTTCTAGAGATTTCAAAATACATCTGAAAAGCTGAAAATGTGAGACATAAAATTAGGTTTTGTGCCATAATGCTATCTTTCCTTGAATTGATGCATTTTATGTTTGCCAGTGATTTGCTTATCTTTTTCCCAAATACACTATAAATAAATCTGCAGTATCTGAAAACAGTGATGATTCTTTTGACCAGCAGCATCAGAACTCGCAACTCACTGCTAGGCTCATTAGATACCATTTTATTGAGTCTTCGTAAAAGCTAACACCACACACATTATTGCAGCATTTCATGTTTGATTTTCTGTGGTTGGTAGCTATTTATCAAGCTTAAAGCTATAAACTTCTGTAAATACAGTTTCAAAATATAAGAAGAAGGAAAAAAGTACAAAAGCATTAAGTGAACCACAATCCAGGTCTTGGTTTAAGGATTTGGAAATGTATTTTTTTTAAGGTAGCATTGGTCTGAGATATTATCTTTCCACATCACTGTTGTCACAGAAATGCAGGTATCTTTCCTACTGGCATTAAAGCTGAATTTTTAAGTGTTGTGGTTTGGACACATTTTAGACAAGGAAAATAAGGTCTCTGGTCTGTGGAATCAGTTGCTCTAATTTTGCTTTATGTAAAAAAAAAAAAAAAGAAAAAAATATAGGCAGGTCCTTTGACAAATAGAAAGTTTGATAGATTTGATATTGAGAAATATTTTTTTCTCTAAAACTTGAATTCATACTTATTAAAATCTACTGAACACATTTTGGGAAGCGATTTTGTTTCCTCACAAAAATGTGAGTGCAAATAGCTTGCTTTGAAAATGAAAAAACAAGTATTTGCCGTCTTCATTATACTTGTTATTTCAGACTTCTTGCCTCAATCATGTAGTACCCCTGCTCTCTAGTTACCTATCGACTTGAAGTAGCTTTAAGTAGGCAGCATAACTATAGAACTTTAAGAAAAAAAAAAAAAAAGGCAGCACTCCAAACTCTTCTCACTCCAAAAAAACCCTCCAGGATCGTGGACTTTTGTGCTGTTCCTCATTTTCTGATTACACAGGTATTAACATTAGACTATTTTATGGTTCAGTTTGTGGGAACCTGCATTTTAAAATTGTACTACTCAGTGTAAGTATTTTTACTTGTACAGCTATCTTATTGTAAAGTTTGAGGTCACATTATTTTTTGGCTTGTTGAATCATATATGATAATGTGGTGTTATTCTCCACTAATTTACTGCTCTGTGCAGTCTGTCCTGATAAACCCACCTTAGTCACTTACATAGATACAGCTGGGATAAATAATTTGCTTTCAAATGTAAGGATTAATCTATGAAGTGGTTCCTATTCTAAAAAAGGTAGTGTTCAGCACAGGAGGCAGCTCTATCCCTAACCTGTTCTTCAGCATTTAGAAATTGTTTCCAAGAAGTGAAACTGGACAAGTATTTTGTTTTCAGAAATTAAACACGTGAGGTACATTCAGGGCCAAAGTGAGTTAATTTTAAGTCCAGCAGATAATTATTGTATTATTCTGTTCACTGAGCTCCACAAATTAGTTTGGCTGACTTGATCTTTGAATATGTTTATCAAGACCCTATTTCTGCTGTTCTTTTCTGTGTCAAATATAACTTTTTAAAGTAGTTCGATTTAATCCATGTGCAAAGTCAGAAAATACAGTTGTAGGATAGCAAATAGCACTTGTAGGTACACATTTGCCACACATTTGAAAGGCAAAGGGCAACTGTTGCTTAAAGCTGAAAGATGCTGTCTGCTGGCTCCCTGCAGCACGGTTCTTGACTATGAGAATGATGTTGAACATGTGGTTTAACTGACTTTGATGCAGTTTCTCCAATGTTTATGCAACAGATCAGATTGCTGTGGTCAGCATAGCTGTAAGACCAAGGCAGTTTGGACATAATGGGTAATTAGTTCTGGGTGATTAGAATAGACCTTTGGCTTCTGGCCAGATATCATGAGGAGATATTAGTGGCTCCAGGCTGGGTTGTAGTCCATGTACCCATGTGAAAATAAACTTTGAGATACAAAGGACTATAAATCCTTCCTCACAGTACCTCTTAGGGCAGTAGGACTACATGTTGTCTTTCAGCCTAGGTTATGTATATATATATATAACTTGAGCTGGGATTTGTTTACTTAGAAGTTTCTTATTTTTCTTTTGGATTTTTTTTGGGTGTTCTTTTGTTTGTTATTTGTTTTGTTTTTTAAATTTTGGGAATTGTGAGGGCACATGGATGGCATCCAAAGTATTGTCACTTTTTGTTGTCTTGGGTTCATCCTGGAATTTTACTAGTAGGCACTGTGTTGGAGTGTTTAATTGTTCATTTTAATTCAGAATGTAAAGCTCTATGATTTATTCAGATTATTGCATAATTTAATTCTCTATGGTTGTTTATAAAATTGAATCTAAGTATTATATTGTTTCTTACATCAATAGCATTTTATATCTTTAAAAACAAAACAGATAGTGAAATAAACCCATATTTTCCTAAAATATACTTTTGCCTTGTAATTTTCTGAGACCGTGGTAAATATATGCAAGTCTTAAAATATATTCTTTTTTCTGTGTTGTCCTGCATGGGCTAACAAATTAAGTAAGACACATGTGACTCATGTTTCACTGCTGCTTCTGCTAGTTGTAGATTGCCAGATTTCATGAACAGTTTTCCTATCAGTGCAGGCAGAATATAAAAACTGAAGTGCAACAGTACTGACTGTCCTTCATAACACACCCACAGGGCTTGAATCACAGTTCATTCCTACTCCTCCTTGCAAGATTAAACCCAAAAGAAAACTGCCTACACTTGTGTGCATCAGGTTGGGCAGTTATTCTGGTTGAAACTAGACAGGGACTAATTTATGGCACATCCATGTAGCACCTATTAGTTCTTGCTATTTCTGCTATAACAAATGTTCTTGCAGCAGCCCACTGCATGTACTCGGTACAGTTCAGCTCTGTCACTTATCTTTTTGGAATTTAGGGTGGATGACCAAGGTGAACATCTGAGAGCATTGTTTTGATTAGATGTTTGATTGTGTTTAAATGAAAAAGCAGGAGATAAGGCAACATCTTACCCTTTGTTTTAAATGAGATTCAGGTGATATATATTCATACTCTGATTATGATGATTGCCTTGGTCTTAACTGAGGAGATATAAATTGTGCCTTCTAGAGGATTCTGATGCAATTCTGGAGTTTTTATTACTAACAGCAAGACTGATTAAATTCTACTCTTACCCTGTCATGGCTGTGATTTCTGGGCTCTGTGTGTTTAGTTAAGAACAAGTAAATTTTACTCTTAAGAAAAAGCCATAATTTTTCACACATTTTATCTGTGAAAGTAATAGACTCATATAAGCAGCTCTCTTGGCCCTACTTCGCTGTGTTAGGAATCAGAATTTCAGCCATAAACTTGTCCATAGGGAGGACTAGGAATGGGAAAAAAGCTGAAATCAATCTAAAAAACAACTTGTCCTTCATAAGGTTTTCCATAAAAAGTGAAAGCTTTTGTCTGTATGAGGAATAGCTTGTCTGCTTCTACCTGATCTGCTTTGTATAAAATAAATTGACTTAGAAAATGGTTGTAAGCTGGAAAGTACGAAAAGAAACAATAGGGAATGAAGCATGTGCAACCTAAAAGAACAAAGAACTGGGAAAATTGTGACTACCAATGCCTGCAGAAGGAAAAAAAAAAAAAAACTAAAATTAAAATGGCTGACTGCTTCAGAGTTGAGTGAATTCCTGAAGGGTTTAAGGCTTGTTTGCAATTTTTCTTTAATCCCATTAAAAGACTAAACCATTCTTGGTTTTTTTGTTTTCCTTTGGTTGTTTTTTTCCTGCCATAAAGCAAAGTTGGCAAAAGTGGCATGCAAGACACTTTGCATGCTCAAAACACTATTTAGAATTTTCTGTGCTGCAGCAACATAGGGATTTCTATTAAAAAAAAAAAAGAAAAAAAGAGAGATCAGCACAGATATCCTTTAAAATTGTTACAGTTCTTATGAACTAAGAATACAACCAGTTGCTATAGCAACTGGAATTTGAAGGTTCACATATAGCTGCTGCTTCTACTTTTCAACATTTTATTGAAACAAACGTTTTCTTTCCCCTTAAGTAGTAATCTTTAGCTGTCATCTTAGCTGTTTTATATGATTTTTATTTCCTGTCTGCTCCATTATGAGCTACTTTGGGAAAAATGCATAGTAGAACATACACAAGTAAACTGTAAGCAAATATGTCATAGGTTACTGATTGATGTTAGGGTTGAGGACTAAATTGCAACAATCCAAATAATTTATTAATAAGCAAATATAAAAGGTTTTTTTGCTATAGTAATGTACTTTAAAATGTTCGATATTAAACCCATGATACAGAGTAATTATAAATACATATCAAAAATATTGGAATTATAATTTTTTTTAATTCAACATCTGTTCTCTAAGTTCTATATCTGGCTGAGTTGTCTATTAATTTTGAGCTCCACAGATTCATCCAAATTACTTCTATGGCATTCTTCAACTTGGAAAATTCAGATCATTTGTCTTGCGCCTGCCTTCTGTTAGCTCTCTCCTGTTTTAGCAATTTTTTATCTTTAATATCTGTTTTTGATTAATAGTATTTATTAGCATCTTTGGCAATTTCCTTCATTCTGAGTTTTCCTAGGGCATGGCACTATGTAGTAAAACTAACAGCATCTCACTGAAAGGCAAAACCATCATTATCAATTAAGTCTCCATTTCTGTAGTGTGCCCTTGTGTCTGTACTTTGATATCTAGAAAAACAATTGTCATTGAAATATCTCATTGCTTCTTACTGATCAGATTTTTTCACCACATATACATTCTCGCTTGTCATGTCTGTATCCAATTTCAATCAACTTTACTAGATGATCCGTTGTAGTAGGGCTTTGTAGATTGTGGTTGATTGTAAAGGCAAAGTGTCAGAAAGGGCAGTGACTCATCCTGTTACCATAGGATAAATAGTCCAAAGCCAAATCCTCTCTTCTGTGTCTAAAATTCTCTGGAGTACTGCACTTTTGACGTAAGACACATAGAATGTGGATACTATACAGTGAGACCAGATTACTCAGCGTAAGGTATCAGAATGATTCTGAGAATCATGTCCACAGATCTGGATACACTAATGAACTGGCTTGGTACTTTGGCTGAATTCTTAATAAGTGCCAAGTTTATTTTATCCTAGGAGTATTAAGTGTAAAACTGTAAATGCCTAAGTTTCTACCCTTGGACAAAATTCCCTGTATGCTCTTTTCAAATGTGAAGTATTTTTTAATTTTTTTTTTTTTGTCAGCTAAAGGAAATAATGAATATTCTGCCTGCTTAGACTATTAATCTCACCCCATACATGTGTCAGAAAAACTCAGGCCTTTAGTCTATGTAAAATTCAGAAGTATTCTATATGCCTTTTGCTTACATCCAGTTTATTTGGTATATAGAATCATAGAAACGTTTAAGTGGAAGAGATTAAGACATAAATTCTTGCTAAATGTTAGGATTGATTTGGTGTAATAAAGAGGAGACAGCAGGAAGTATAAAATTTATGTGAGCTTTATTTGCTGCTAGATGTTTATAAAAGTTGAAAGAAATATGGTATGTTAGTGATGCACACACTGTTTCAGAACTGGTGCAAAAAGAAAAGAAAATAAAATCAAAACATTTTAGTTAGTTTCTTTGCCATTATTCTGGAAATGAAATGCTTAAGAGAGATGAAGGAATGTGGAGACCTTAAATGTTTTATCAATAATTAAGAGTGTGTTTGGCTTATAGTTTGTCTTCATGGGTAATTCTCAGTAAACATTAATGTTTGGTTTTGCTTTTCATCTTTTGTGACTGAGTAAACATAGTGCATGCATACCACTAAAGCTGTTAGCATATTCATCTTTCTTTGTGGGAACAAAAACCAAAACAACTAATTACTAACTAAATTTGCTATTTTGTGAGCAATCAAGGCCTAATAGTATAGTTCATTAACTATGGTTTTATCTGGGTGCATTAATTTTTAAATGCTTTTAAAGCAGTGTGTATCATCTGTTTTCTTACCTCAAAATAACAGTGATCTGGTAGGAATGGCTTATTTTGAGGATCGTGGAGAAGTTCCTTTTCTAAAATAAGTAGATGGATATAGACTTAAAAAGTATATAAGGAAGAAATTCCAAAATGTTAAGTCAGTGGTGAAACATCTATGATATCTTTTCTCTAACTAAATCTATAAATTAACTAAAACCCTCTTTGCTTTCAGATATGATTTATTATTTCCCTTTTTTAAACTTATTGTTATGTGTGTTGATTTATTTTGGATTTCATATACTTTATTGCGCATAGGAACCTATTTTTATTTGAGGGTTTAGTTTCCATGATTCAGCTATTGCAAACCATATAAAATGTTAAATGTTATCTGAGAGGAGGATAAGGTACCTTGTCTGTGTTGTGTACCAATGTGATTGCCATGGTAACAGAATAGGAACCTATCAGCCTGCAGAGATTGCAATTTTCCTTTCTATTTCTGTGGTTTGTATGTATTTAATGCATCTTAAAAACAGTATTCCACCTGAAATTTTCTATAAACATATGTAAAACTCCGTGCTTTTAGAATTGCAAATTAAATTTTCTTCATACTGCAAGATGATAAAAAGCCTCAGAATTACAGATAGAAATTTGAGTAAATGGTTAAGAGCCTAAGACTGATTTTTCACCATCTTCAGAATATTTCAGTCAGTCAGAATTCAGCAAATAGTAAGTCAAGTTAAAAAAAAACAAACAAAAAAACCCCAAAAAAGCAACAACCAACCCCCCCAAAAAAAAAAAATCCAACAACAACAACAAAAAAATCTAGAGCCATAAAGTTAATGATATTGAGGGCCATAGCTGTATAAAGAAACAAAGAAATGTTCCATTAACCTTTTTTTCTGCAGTGCTGCTTAGTTAGATCTCATTAACATGAAAAATCAAAAAATATTTTAAAAAAAGATAAATAGATGTGATGGTTTGAAACTGGTTTTTTAAATTTTTCCTTGCGAAGTTCAAACACAATAGATGACAATGATTATTCACTGAATACTCTTGAGATAACTGATATCTATTTTGTTGATGCATTGCCGACAGTTCTCCCTAGAACAATACAAGCCATGAAAATTAAGGTCCTTGCTTTTCAGTATTAAAGAACAGCTCACAGAAGTGTCTGTAGAGGGCTACTTTGTCGAAGATACACTGTTTTGGCTCTAGCTACTGCAGAAAATAAAGTGAAACAAGAAAAATTCGAGACTGAGCCAAATGCAGGTATTGTCACATTCATTAAAGGGAGATGAAATGGCTAAATGACTCAAGATTATCGTAGTAAATACGGAGATGCAGCATTACTGCAAGAAAAGCATATATGGGCAAAGACAGGATAAAACTCTTTGTTTTTTTCAGCTTGATGGTTAAGTATTTTTCTGTTCTAAAACCAGTAAGATGTTGTTTTTGGTTTTTGAGACTTCTTGGAATACATCAGTTTTATTGTGGAGTAAACTTTGTTTTTCACTTGCTGCTTGAAGGTTAATGGGTAAACAAAAATACTCCAGATGTGTGAGTGCAGGTGCTTAAAACCGTGCTTGCATTTTATATAGCTTGCTGAATCAAGGATTCTCAGAATTTAAATTAAAACCATGATGAAAATAAGAGCAAGTGATCTAGTTGCAATTATAGTCAGAATATTAGAAAAAGTTGCAGGATTACTTTTTCACTTTTGCTGTGTAAAGAGCTGTGACTATGAGGAATCATTCACAGCAAGCAAAACTCCAGATCGTTGGTAGAAGGTAGATAATTGTTACAATCTGTCCAAATATTTCACCATAAATTAAAAGGAAATAAATTCTAATGAAGAAAGGATCACAGTTCATTGAACAGTTTAACATAACCAAGTCCCTGAAGTGACATGATATGGATTAAGGGCTCAGTTTTATTTGGTCAAAGGGGTAGTTGTCCTCTTTAAGGTGAAATTTCTTCAGGTAGCTGAACCAGTCTAATGGAGAGCAGGGCAGGGGAACAACTGCCATTTTTAGCAGAAATAAATTGCCTGTAAGACTTCCCATTTCTAAAACTTTAGCAACATACAGAAAGAAGTGGAAAAGTTGTTTAAATCAGGAGAAAAATCCCCACAAGATTATGAGGAGACAGAAGAGCATTGTGTTAAAGTAACAATTCCAATGCTTGCTGTCTCAGAGTCCAGAGCTCTTGCTGGAACTATTTGTCAAAATTAACATTTGCCACCACTTTTTAGTGCTTCAATATGGGTTTGCTCTGACATAGCTCAGAAAATTAAATCAATCAAATGGTTTAATTGTTCAAAGCAGCAAATTCAGGATAGCCAGTGATAAATGCACTGACTGCAAGGTGATCTCAAGATTAATAAACTGAGTAACATCTGACACAGTCAGAGATGCAAAACTTTGCTGTAGCTCTAATAGAAATGCAGCAAAGTTAAGCTGTATGTTGAAAGCACAATTTGCACCAAGAAAGGTGTCCCTGTCCTGGATGTAGGAAAAGGAGCACAGCCTGTTGACTATCCTCATTTCAGCCCTTGCTGCAGCTGGTGGTAGTGCTTGTGCTGGACCGTGCTGCACACCTCCATCACTGACCCTGTTACTAGTGCCAGTGGTGGCACACCCTGAGATGTCCCTTTCATGGGTTTTATAGCCTAGCCCAATTGTCTCTGCCTTCTAGGTGATGTTTAGCGTGATTTGGAAGGAAAATTGAGTAACATAGTCAGATATATTTAGCGTGTATGTGATTTTCCTCATTAGCACATTAAGGGGTGTCAACTTTTATATTAAATTACAGTTAATTAGGCACAGGTCTTTCTTTGGGTACCCTGGCCCTCAAAAGCTGCTTTGAAGTCAGATGTTTGTTATTTGAGCCCTATTTTTGTCGGTTTTAGCCAAACCAGGGCCATCTTGTCTTCATAAGACTCCCTCCTTCAGCTCTTTGGTAGGCCAGCTTCACAGATAGTCATTTAACACAAACACCTGCTGACTGTAAAAAAAAAAAAAAAATGTACAGAATGTGGAGGAAGGTGAAAAATAAGAGTGACTTTGACTATCACTTTTGCCATATTATCATACAGATAACCGAAACCTAAGTCTTGCAACTGTCAGTCAGGTGATGAACACTAATATGCTTCAAGATAAACTTAACAGAACTAGTCCTGTCACTATGACTAAGGTAGAAGGTACAGAATACTGCTTTTTGGGAAACAAAAATCCCCTATACAATAAAAAAAAAAAAAAGTAACCTGAAGCAATTGAGTTGTTGATAATGAGAACAACAGAGGTACTTAAAAATGTGAAGTTCAGTTTTTAGCATTATAAAATGTATATTCAGTTGGGGTTTTAAAATACACAGCAGTGTTCAGGAGTATTTTTTCTTCCTCTCCTTTTTAGGAGCCTCATTTAGTTTGTGGATCAGAAGATTCTCTAAGCAATATATGGTGTTTTAAGAGCTCCAAGAAGAGGGAATGATCTTTAAGATGGCTGTATGGCAATACTTGAACCAAAGGACATCTTACAAATTTTGTTGTATAGCTACAAATACATTTGAAAAGCAACAGCCATAAGGAAGTGTTAAAAGAAGAGTCCCCAAAGTTTGATACCAGAAGCATTTTGCTTCTTGCAACCATATCTAATGTTTTGATAAGACTTAGCACATTCTTCAGAAACTCTTACCATGAACTAAAAAGCTGACTGCAACCTATCCACATCTTAGTTTGAACACATTCTTGTGTGTGAAGGTGTGCTTCATAGAGGCATCTTCGGGATTTGTAGCTATGATTCCAAGAATGTAATTTCATATCTGTTTCTAGAGCTATTACATTTCAGTTCATTTTACTGTTGTCTTTTGGTGGACAGGGTGGGAGAGTTGGTGTGGGTGTTTTGTTTGTCTTTGGTTGTTTTTTTGTGTTTGTGTGTGTGGGTTTATTTTGGGTTTTGTTGGTTGGTTTTGGTTGGCTTGTTTGTTTTAATTCTGGGTGCTTAGTTTACTTTGTAGTAATATTTGTGGAAAACAACTGTAAAGTACAGATTTGCCTGTCTGAAATCTATGCCATATAAACATTTTGACCTAACATCTGCTTACTGTTTTCAACTTTTGAGAATAGGTTATTAGAGAGTTACTACAGCATGCAGATGTCACTTATGGTGTAATAGGGGAAAATACCAGATGGTATTTTGCCATAACAATGTAGTTATTTCAAAGCTAGTGGCATTAAGACTACTGTGAGTATCCTGGTCATGTAGCTAATGACGAAATAGACCCGTGCTGTGCTTAAGTTTTCTGAAGTTTCTATAAATAGTAGGAAAACTCATTAGAATTATAATGCTTTGTGCAGGCCTGAAATTTTTGTTATGCTTTCCTTTTCTTAATAGCCTCCTTTTGGAAAGATACTTTTTAAAATATTGCAGGGACATACCTTTTTTTACTGTTCACGCTTCCCAATGTCACTTAGTAACACTGCAAATTTGTTTAGTACCCATATACACTTACTATTTCTACATTATTGTATCAGAACAGATGCACATTAAGTCTTTAGAGTATTCTGACATGTGATGTAATGGAGGAAAAAATTTTTAGTTGTCCAAGAAAGAAAAAAAACCTGTTGTTGAAACAAAGTGAGAGGCAGTAGGCTCAATGCTAGCATATTCCACTATTTCAGGCAATGAAGAAGAGGGAGGAGTGATTGGTAGACTAGGGAGTTGTGTTGCCATTCAGAGGTACCTTTATTAATGCTTTTAATGTTATTAATTCTTTGAAAGCTGTCTATTTGCAGTAATATATTTAACTGGTTTAGCACTAGAAATATAAAATATTGCTAGTCAACATGATGGAAATCATATTCTAACATCTACTATGATCACCTACTATGATTGTACAAATATTTGGGAAATAACATCTAATTATGTCTTTTTTAGAATGCAAGTTATTTGCAGTTTAAAAAGTTCTCTCTTTAGTAGAAGAACTATTTTAAAGATAGGCTCAAGTATTCAAGGGACTCAAAAAGAATAAAATATCCTATGTAAATGTCTTCAGAAGCTACAAATATGGATCTAAGTTATTTTGAAGATTGAAATCAAGTATTTAGTATCTTTTTCAGGATATCGTTTCAAATGCTAGTTAGAAGAAAAAAGGCCTGTCCCTTTTTCATGAAACCAGTGTTTCTCTTGGCTGAAAACACTAGCATTTAAAGTAAGCTACATCTCCAGGAGGCAATTTGTCTTTCATTTGCACTTAATATTTCCTTGAAAGTAATTTGAAATAAGCAAATAAACAATCACAAAATTTCAAGTAATTACTGTACTTAATTTTAACATTTCCTGATAATTATGTTTAATAAGACATAACAGGTTTCCATTTGTTTCATTATACTTAATTTGATAAACTTTAAAACACTGGAGACATTTCTGAATGGAGCACTGATTCTTAAATATTTGAGAATGACAGATTAAATAAATTTCATTTGTTTTTCTAACATATGCACTGTTTATTTTGACTCATTAACATTATATTAGTACCATATCTCAGCATTTTAGCCATATAATAATTATGTAAGGAGCTGGTCAAGTAGTTGAACTCTGAATATGTTTTTTTTCTGGTATTACATTTCTTATGTAACCTGTTTAAGTAAAAAGTCTGTTATTGCAAGGCAACTTTGGATAGGAGCTAAATGTAAACCTGTGTGTCATTCTTCACCAAGTGTTACCATTGAAATGAGGGAGGAGTTAGTCACTACTGCTGATTTTCAAAACTGAGTGTACTTCTATTCAGTCTTGAGAATCTGAACATTGCACGTTTTTTCTCTGGATAGATTTCTTGCTTTATTTTAGTGATCTGGAGGTTAACTATCAGTGTTGAATAAGTCATTAGACTCTTTCTGTGCTTGTAGATAAATATACCCCTACACCCTGAAACAGGAATGTAAAACAAATGGGCTGATTTGGAGGTATGCAGATGTTTAGTGATTGCAGATATCTAAGACTGAATCCTGTACTTTATTTAAACTGTCATAATTTCACTCCAAAATGTATCTCTGACTATTTTTATACATGTCCTGAAGTAAATATATATGTGGATCTATCAGTAAGAATTCTTGGGATAGAATGTGTAATAAATATTAGCCATTGCAGAGATTCAAAGTCACAAATGCTGAATGCTTTAGCAGCCTGTGGAGATTTCTGTATTTGGGGCTGTAGATATAAAAAAGGCTCTGGAGAGACCTTATAGCAGATTTCCAGGACCTAAAAGAGGGCTACAGAAACCTGTGGAGGGACTTTTAACAAGGGCTTGTTGTGATATGACAAGACGGAAGGGATTTAAGCAAGAGGAAGGTAGATTTAGACTGTGTGTTAAAAAGAAACTCTTTATAGTTAAGGTGGTGAGACACTGGAACAGGTTGCCCAGGGAAGTTGTGGATGAACCCTCACTGGAGGCATTCAAGGCTAGGTTGGACAAGGTCTTCAGCGTTGTGGTTTGGTGGAGGGTGTCCCTGCCCATGGTAGGGGGTTTGGATCTAGATGATCTCTAAGGTCCCTTCTCATGCAAACCCTTCTATGATTCTCTGTTTTTTTGTATTTAATCTGTAGTTATTCTGTACATTGAGGACAAATTTTCACAGGAAAGTACATCATTCTGGACTAGACTATAGCCTGGTGGTCTAGACTCTTTTCATGAGAGATGCATGTTTCCTCAAAATATGTATTGAACTTTGCTGTCTTCTGTGTGAAAAGAAAACACAGTCTGAATGACACGAAATGAAAGGGAAGCAGCACTTCTTGTTCAGAGCTTTAACTGAGCAGTGTTTTTTAAGATCTGAGTTACAGGTTTGGAAACTGCACAGTGTTTCTGCTGTTATCTCCTGTTTCTGCTTCAAGATTTTGTTCTAAGATGTTTCCTTACCTCTGGGACATAAAACTTATGAGGTGGAATTTTTCTTTGAAATTTTATTCTAAATTAATGTTCCCAGTATTTATGAAACATCATTTTGTGGTGACACATGAAAAGAAAGATATGCAACAGAATATCAGTCTGAGACAAACTGACATAAAAATAGAACAGGTAATCACTTTTGGACATAGCAGGTGAATAAATTTTTTACGAAAGAATGATGGATCACTTCTGATCTTTGAAAGTATTTCACGAGCTGAACATATCAGAGCCATATAGTATCTGTAATTGCAAAAAAAAAATCACATCATTTATAACCTTTTAAGTCTTGAACACATGATCAGCTTGGGTTACAATTCAGTGAGATCATGTCTTTTTCATTGTTTCTTCCTGACATACAGCTGTAAAACTGGCCCAGAAATGCTATTTGAGAGACATGAAAGTGTTCTTCTGAGAACTAATGAATGAACTGTATTGTGTAGTGAGCACATTCAATGTGAAAATGAAACATGTTTTTCCTTCTATAAAAGAAGAAAATGGGAGATGTTGATAGAAATATCATGCTTCTATTAGTGCTAACTTAATTTCCATAACTGTCTAGGATAATTATGTTTTTGAATATCTTTATTCCTTAGAGCTTTTGAAGTGCAGAGAAGTTGAAAACAGGGAATTAAAAGATTTTGTGATCTTCAGAATATTTACCCAAAAGTTTATATTATATGGTACTCTTAAGATGTTACATTATATTGTTATGTTCTATGAACTATACTGCTACACGATATGATACTGAATTTTCATTTAACACAAAACTGGTTTTCAAACACTGCTGAAAAAGGACTTAGTAGTTAATTGATTTCTCAAAGATGTAAGAGCCATCAGCCTTATCACAACCACTCAATATCTGTGCAACTGACTGCAAATAAAGCTCAGTTTAAGTTCAGTCATTGCCATAAGTAGTGGGACAGTGCAATTCATTCGAAAGACATAACTATGAATTTTTAAATAAAAGTTCCCTTATAAAGGTTATGCATATCTATATATTCCGAATGTGATACAAACCCCAATATTTAGGTTTTAAAAATGCTACAAAAGTTGAATATGAATCATAATCCAAATAAATAGTTACTGCTTGCCTTGAGAGTCCCCACAATGGACAGCACTGAAGTTATGTGACTGAATACTTGGTGTCACTTTGATTGAATTTATGGTCTCTGCGAGTTGCTGTTTTGTGTCTTACAGCCACATTGGTTTATTCAACTGCTGACGTGTGTGCATCTGGCATTACAGAGTACTGCAAATTGGATGAATCTGGAGTTTTAAATCTAGCATAAGTTTATAGCACTTTGTGACTTCAAAATCCTCTTAGCATTCATCTTTTCAGACAAATTTTCTCTTCACTGATGTAACAATGCTACCTGTTCTTTCTAATTCAGAGAGGCCTACTGATCCTGCTTCTCTTTGAGTTCTGCAGACATTTTCCATTTAAATCCATAATTTCTGATTATATGCCTCATGGAAGGAATGTAGTGATTTGTCACAAACTCTGACTCTTCAGAAAGCATTACAGTCCATGCCCTTAACAGATGTTCCTTACATATTTTTCTGGAAACTAATGAAGTAATGTAAATATAAAAAAAAAGTATCTGTGCTCTTAAAAACTTGTCTAAATCATTTGCTACTCTCTCCATTTATGGATCCAAAAGTTCGTTGTGATGTTATTGGTAATTTTTTTTTCTTGTTCTTCAACTACCAGTTAAGTCCTACAATTCAAGAGAGTAAACAAAACAATAGAAAAGAGATATTTAAATCTAAGCTGTTTTCTCCAGTTGAACACAGTTTGTACTGTGTGTGAGACAGTCTGGTCTATTCCTCTCTGGTAATTAGCGCTTATCTTAAAGTTGTATTGATCAGATTTACTTCAGATGCTAGTTCATTTAAGAATGTGGATTGTCATAAGATCCCAAGGAATTTATGCACAAGTTGGGATAACACATTTCAGTCATAGCATACATTGCATTCTCTTTGTATTGCATTAAAAGCACATAGTTAGTTACTCAGCTTGTGCCCTTTTGCTAGTTGAAGAGTGCCACAGCAACAGCCTCTGCCTTTGTGATACCTACAAACGTAATAATGCTTGGAACCCATTCAGGAACCAGTTTCCTTCTATCAGTAGGATGCCCATACGTAGATTGTACATATTTATGTACATACATACATATTTCTTCCTATTTTGCTGCCTTACCAGCAATCGTGTTTTGATGCCAAGCAGCTAGTAAAGTGAAGAGGTAGGGGAATTCTTGAAGAAAGAGGTAGGAATTTTTTTTTTATTTTTTTTTTTCACTGAAACAGGCTTCATAGAGTCTTCTGGACTGCCATTTGTGAGTGATTATAATACAGGTGTCTTCCATCACAAGATCTGAAGCACCTTTGAGAAAAGATTGGCAAGTAGGACCTTGTGGATTGCTTGAGTTGCTCTGATGAATTATTGCATTTTTCAATGAGGAGATTGAACGCTTCTTGCATGTAATCATGGTACCTCTCTGCTCATGTACAGTTCAGCTATAACTTGGTCTATGAGACTTTTTGTCTGATATTACTTTGCTCTGAGAGCATGTTAGGAAGGTCCCATGTAAGATGTTGCTTTTTCAAGTGAAAGGTTTCAAGCTCACAGTTTGGACGTTCTCATGCCCTCCGATGGCTGGACAGAAAGCAGTAACATACCTTTTAGCGTTATTTGATTGCTCTTTACATATTTACCTGGGATTTTGTATTCTCAGCATGTTTTGAAAACATATGAGTTCCAGAACTTCTTTCTTGGAACATGCATAGCGTTATTCCTATTATGTGGATTACAGCAGTGAAACAAAACCAGATGTTTTCTCACATGTGAAATCTCTAAGCTTAATAGGTGGTAGGTTTGTAACACAGGGAGCTGGTAGCCTCTAATACTTTTCAATGCATTGTTACATCTAAGGGAGTGAAGTTTGCATAAAAGGAGATCCTCAGCATTCTCTAGTGGTAGACTTGTGCAGAATTCGAAACTATTAATTTGGTGGCACTTTAGCTTGACAAAGAAGGAGTGGAGTGCCATCTCTGAAGTCAAACACACACAACCACAAAGTGGTGTCAGGTATTTTTCAAGATACTGGGATGCAAGCCATGTAGAGCTGTACAAAACCTGAGCTGAGTAATTAACCTCAGCATCATGACCATGTAGGCATGTCTGCAAGGAAACAGACTTGTTTTCAGGAGACAAGATTGTACCCAGAGTAACAACTAGCCCCAGATAGGATCAAAGGAATTTCATATGTGACAGAGTATCATATGTGACACAGTTAGTGCTCTAAATAAATTAATCTTCTTGTGTTAAGTGGCAGTTCATCATTGCAAAACGGTCCCTGTATGGGTTGAGATGGCTGCATGCTTTAGTACTGTCATAGGAATCTGCTGTATCATTAATCATATTTACATTTTTTCCTGGAACCTTGACTGTCCTAAAGTAATGAAATATCCAGTAAAACATGAGTCCATTACTGTCCAAGTATAAATTATTTTTATAAGCTTTAATGGAAGAAAAGCCAAATAAAACGCTGTTTGTTTCTTCTTTTTTTTCTTCTCTGCGAAAGTGCAGCTTTCAGGTAAGTCTGAGAAAGAACACCCACAGTTTGCATATGAAAAGCAATGGTCTTTGTCAGCTTTCAAAAACAGTCACGCAATTTTGTTAAGTGTTGATGACAAGCTCCTAGCTAAGTCAACAAAGTCATTTTGTGTATGAACAAATTGTTCAGGTTCCTTTATGTGCAGCAGTGTTTATCTAAAATTAGGATAATATGAGCCTGGGGCAAAACGTCTACAGTAAAGTGGTCGCACAGTTAAACTTTCTTCTTAGAGAGTGCCAAAAGATATGTGTGTTAGTTCTGGCAAGATCAATCAGTTATACATGTGGAATATTTTGAGTAGAGATGTGCTCTACCGAAGATGCTTAAATTAAATGCAAATAATAAGTAATTCGTTCTCCCATTTCTTGTGTTTATTTGAATAGATTTTTTTTTGTGATCTTCATCTGGGCTAAGATGCCTGCTCAACCTTACATCTCTGCACATCTCTGGACTTTTTTTTTTTTTTTCCCCAGTGTATAACTATAAAAACTTGTAAAGATGGGAGTTAGAAATAAATAAAAGAAAAGAAGGGCAAAGAGGAGGTAGGAGATGACAATTTTCAAAAGAAGAAAAGGATTTCCCTGCAGAATTTTTTACCTATTTTCCAACAAACAAGGTTGTGACTGTCTGAGGAGTTCAGCTACTCTT
This sequence comes from Indicator indicator, assembly GCF_027791375.1. NCBI lineage: Eukaryota > Metazoa > Chordata > Aves > Piciformes > Indicatoridae > Indicator > Indicator indicator. Next base: position 22,632,447 of record NC_072017.1, on the reverse strand, counting down.
CAGTGTTTGCTGCAATGATAGTGCTTTTAACATTTGAAAAAAAAAAAAATCTCCTCCTTAGTATTAGCAGTTTCTTATCTCAGTAGAATTCTCAGAGGTCAAATTAATGTGAAGGAAAATGCTTCCTTACCATTATTTATTTATTTACTCTTCCCTTATCCTCTAGTTGGGAAATAACTGTACCAGTATTTCAGGTGTGCTTCCTTTTGTATTGCCATGGTCACTCCTGGTTTGTGTGATTTTCTTTATGTTCATATCCTGTCTTTGAGTCTCATTTTCACTGTATTGATATACTATCACGTGGAAAAGTTATGTGAAAAATATTCTTTCTAAAAAGTTAGCAACAAGGTAACACTTTAGAACAGTAACTTCCAGCATGTAAGACATAAATATCTGCCATCAGAGACCATTTCAGTCACCTTGATGCAAGAATAGAATTCAACTTAAAACTATGGACCATGTTCTCTGTTTTCCTGGAGCACTTGTCCTGTGAGTAGGAAACTGACAAACTTTTAATATTTAAAATAATTACATATATATTCTTCTAAAAGTGAACATCTTACATTTCCAGCTGACTTGTAACTAGGGTGATATAGTATGTAAACTATATTAGTTCTTACCTATGTTGTGTCTGAAGATTGTCTTACTGCCCACAAAATGTTGAGGAAGGGAGAAGTGTGAGTAATGAGCGGTGCGGAGCTGCGGTTTCCAAAGAAAACAGACAGCATGGTGATCAGTGGAACAATTCCAGTGCTGCTTAGTGAGGCTAATGCTACCCCTAGAAATGTGTATTTATGGAAAATATGTAAATGAAATAGCCACCATAGGCTCTGATTAGGTATAAAGCATTGAACAAATAGAGAATTAAAAAAGAAAACCAATAGTCTTTGCGTTACATAATGTCTTAAAAGAAAAAGTTGGCAAAAATACATTATTATAAAATGGAAATGTAGGAAGAATGCTATTTTTATACCAAGTTACTGGAAAACTCCTTGAAGAAAAACAATTTTTTTTTTTTTTTTTTTTTTTGCGTAGAACACTTGATACTAACACCCAGAATTTTCTTAGCTGTGGAGTTTCCAGTGAGGTAACTCTCTAAAAAAATTTTTCACTTATGTTGTGGACATCCCAGTTATGGTAAAGGAGATTATTTTAATTTTATTAATAACTCTGAATTATACTGAGAGGAAAGGAATGATAAATCTCAGGACTAAGCAAACATTATTACAGTGAAGGATGTCACAAGGTGGAAAACAGTGTGAGCAGGATGCAGAAGATAGCATGCGTCACAAGATGATCACTGTACATAGAGGACTAAGCTGATTTTTTGGTGAGTTTTTTTGTGGGCTTGTTTGGGGTTTTTTGTGGGTTTTTTGTTTTTGTTTTGTTTGTTTGTTTTTTTTTTTTTGTGGTGTGGTAGGTATTATACAGCATATGTTGCTTTAAGAATAATGAAGACATTTGGCAACCCCCAGATTGAGGGGATAATGTATCATGCTCTAATGAGTTGCCTGAGTTATATTTAAGTCAGTTTATTAAGAAAAAATTGGAGCAAACCACAGCAATAAACCTTTAGGGTTACATGCAGCCCAGACTGATTTGTATTAAAGGTCATGCCAAAGTTCACCAAAAATGCAGATCTCAGCAGAACAGCTCTTCATGTATCATTGATTGCTATGCTGCTTGCTTTCTTAGGTAGCAGTAAAGGATAATGATGACTATCGCATCATGGTAGGATATGATGTTGGGAAGGACATGTACGTGTTTGTCTTACAGTGTTTGTCATATACCCACATGAAGCTTTCTACTTTGAGGAGAAAACTTGCAATACTGAACTTTAAAATAGGTCTATAAAAAACAAAGTAACTGTTGAGTCATAAGGAATATTTCTTTTCTGGAGGCATTCACTTAATTATATACATTCAACTAAAATACCCCGTACAGAACCTTATGTTCCTGCTTCATGAATAAGAATGATTTTATTTGCAGTTGTGGTTTAGGACCTAGTCACTTCTTTATCTGACTCTGGTGCTCATCTTCAGTACGTTCAGAATCCATGTAGATGACCTGATGGCAAAACTGTAAAGTACCTAAAATAGACTTCACCCCATGAAGGATCTTAACTTCGTCCATTTGTTTTATGTGGAGACAAGCATCCCAGCTTTAGGTTTTAAGGTTATTCAGTTGGAGATTTGGATAATCTCTGAGCAGTAGTCACCCATATCACAAATCTGGATAATTTAATTTATATGTGATTTTTAGATGGCATATTTTTTTATCTTTTTATGGCTCTATTAGGGGATAAATGGCAGTAATTTAGATATATTAAAAAGTACAATGTGAGTTATATCAAGTGTTTTATGAAAGCTAAATTGAATTTCAGGGTTTATCGAAGCAAATTGGTTTATTTTTAGCATTAAACCACTCACTTAAAACAAAGTCTATTTAATTGTTTTCCTTTTAGTCTTTCCATCATAAATATTCTAAATATCCTGTGGCTGATAATTTTGCATCTTTTCATCTCGATTGTAATCCTCAAGTCAGAGAATCCTTTCCTATGTGTACAAAGAAATAGTACTATAGAAAGACGACTGGTCTGATAGTTACTGTCCGTTTTTATATAGATACATTCTTTGTGAAGGAATCTCAGGAAGTATCATTAATGCTACCACTGCTAAAAACTTCAGCAAGAGGAATAAATCATTAAAAGATCTTTTGTGATTAGTCTGTGCATTAGATAATGTTCTGACTAAAGGGCACATGCCAGTGTATAAAGCTGTCAATTATTTGAAAGATACCACTATAAAAATGGAATGAAGGCACATAATAAATAAGAAGAAAAAGCATAGTGTGAAAGATGGGTAGATATATTTTGAAGTAGGTTATATAGATGGATGGATTTCTTTTTGCTTTGAAACTATTGAACTATTAATAAACCCTAGGATCTAATAATAAGCAGTTTAAAAGAATGGATAACTTTTTTCATAATTTATTTTATTTGTATTCAGTTAAAGCCCTTATATTTGTCATGTAAAGTAAATGATAAACATACTATTTCACTGAATTCCTTCCAAGTTTTACTTTAATAGAAAAATGTCATGAATCTCCTGAGTCTTTTTCACTGCAGTGCCAAAATCTGACGTTTGTAACATGAAGAAAGATGAGGAAGTGGTGTGTCAAAACAATCTCTTCAAGTATACCTATGCATCTGTAACACTGCTTTTTTTTCTCACAAAGGCTGATGATACAATTTGCATATGAAACATTTTTGTGCCAGGCAGGGATGTTTAGCTGAAACCAAAATTCCCCAGGAAAAAAAATTATTTCTACAAGAAATTTCTGTTTAGTTTTTGCCAGATTTGCTTCAATTTCTGCATTCCCTGAGTCGGTTTCTTTTATGCTGCTTTTGCTGTATGGAAGCCATCATCATTATAGTTTGGTTTCCATTTACAGAAAATCTATACATGAAGATCGCGCTGGAGCATGAGGTGCTTGAGCTGGATCCACTGGATCCCTGATGAATCAAATGTTGTGCTGCAACAAATATGTCTTTAGTCATAGCAGCCTTTTAATCTTGTACATTTTCACATATACATTTAAGAAAGGGGAAGAATGGGCACTGAGGATTAGTCTGTCACCAGGTACAAGCATTTCCTTCCATGGCTTTAATGTTACTTGATTGAGTAGAAAGCAGTGAAGATAGCTTAAGATTGCTTATGAAAATGAGAAAATATAAGTTCCCTCAAGCGCTGTTGCCACTTTCTTCATTGCTGTTATCTCTGCTACCTAGATGGGAAGCTAGATGGAAGGTATGTTTGTGTGTTTGTGTGTTTTGTGTCTCTCATCGGTATTTGGCTTGTTCTATAGAACAGAGTGAATGGGGAATATTCCCCATGGGGTTACTGCTGGGATATCCATGAAAGAAAAAATTAAATTACCTGACAATGAAAAAAATAGTCTGAACTCAGTTCTCACAGTCCTTGTGCAAGAATTCAAACTTGAAAGACTGAAAGGAACACCATTGCTACCTCATTCTCTTTCAATGGCCTGAGAACCTAAGAAGCTAATTGTCTCTAAATAATTTTTTTATTGAACATTTGTCAAAATGAATTATCTGAATAGACTTTCAGGTTTTTTGTGTTTTATTCTTTGGTGATTTTTTTTTTCCTTCCAAGTGCACACAGGAGTATGGTTGCATTGTTAAGCAGGACTGAGATTTCAGATGTGTATCAGTGGTCAGATCTGCTAGCACACAGAAGCTCTTTGACCTGTGTACTGGACTGCTTCGGTTCACATTCAAAGACTCCTAGTTCTCTTCATGCCCTATAAATGCTTCAAAAAGGAAAACCAGATGCAATGCATAAAACTTCATCAGTCAGAGGTTATAGAAAGCTAGTGATCTCTGAAACAGTGCTTCTTTATTGGTTTAAAGACAATGAGTGCATTAGATATGGTCCAAGTAATAGGTATTCTCTAGACATCAGATTTTTGCCTCCATTTGTAATCAAATACCTCTACTATGAAGTTTTACATGCGAATGTGTAATTTTCTTCCTTCTGTCAAAAACTACTTCTTTCCTTTCTAATAAATAATTAGAACAAAAGGGTACATTTTCAGTATCTATAAGTACTCTATCATAACTATATGCACAGATAGCGCATCTCTCTTGGGAGCTTTCTTGATATAAAAGTAATTTTCCCTTGCCTTAAAAAAACGTGGAACCAATAACGAGCAAGCTATTTTTACAAACAGGGTTACAGCAAAATCCTACCCATGTGGGGAATAGCTGAATGGCAATGAAAAAACGACTCGGTAATGTGCTATTCTCTTTTTCTCAAATGTTTGTTCACCTAATTTAGAATCAGTGCATTTAATTCCCAGTAGCTTTAATGTGGCTTCAGATGGAGTAATAATACAAGGAAGTATATGCTGTGGCTTAGCAGTAGTGGTATGATTGCGAGCTGTAGGCAAGCAGTTGTACTTGATGATCTCAGAGGTCTCTTCCAAGCTCAACAGTTCTATGATACTGTTTTACAAACATAATAGCTAAGTTTGTTTACACAAACACTGTTTTATTATTATCCATACTGTTAAATCCCTTGTGTTGTCCTTATCACGGCAGGACTAAGTCAAAAAGCAGTCTTCTGAGTAACACCCTGGCACTATTCAATAAATATGCAAGGTGTAACTGCATATGTAACTAGATAGGTAGGAGAATTTCCTATGCCATTTGTCATCCTCTGAACATTTAATTTTAAGTATGGATATAACTTCAGTGACCCTGAATTGAAGAAAACAACAACATTTGAAAAGTTATTGATCAAGTGAAATTGTTTTCAGCATATAAGTGCACCTATGCTTTCTTATTTTTCTATTATAAAGAAGGGTTTCTAGTTGTAAGGTCAAGTACTCAAAAGTTAGAAAATATGTATGTATTATGGTTACAAACCCTGGAGTGTATTTTTATGTTTGAAACAAAGCATTTCAAATAATGATCAATTTCAGTGTATTTGTATTCTTCAATATCTTTGCAAGAGAAAAAGGAACACACAAGTAATTCCAGTTTTATTTTCAAAAGAAAATTATTCCATTTTGAGATTTGTAGTAATTTTAAGATATAACAAAAACTTAATCAAAATGGAAAAATAACCTGAGTTGAAACTCTTTGTAGGTATTTACATGAAATATTTTATCTGTTAAATTCCATTTTTTAAATTTTTATCTTTAAAAGAGTATTTATTGTTTTGACTTTTGTTTTTACTTAATAACAAGATGAAATGCCAATGGCTAACAAATGGCACATTTTTTAATTTAGTTCTGGCAATGATCCAGCCTTATGACACAGAATGAAGACTTTCCTTTTCCAGAAGACCTTCGCTTCCCTGTTCTCAGGGTAACTTGTGTAGATGAGGTTATTACATTTTCAGTTTGAGAAGAAAGGAAAGTGTACTGTTAGTGGTCACATCTGAAAGGTTGGCCTCTCTTATGACAGAATTTTATTATAGTTCTTTGAGGGATAGGAGGAAAGAAAGGAATAGCCAGTTGTCTAGACTGGGAAAGTGTTCACATTATTGTACCACTTATCTCTTAAAATAAATTAGGTGTATTTAATATAATGGTATAAAAGGAAGCAGGAGAAAGGGATGGTTTAAGGAGTGAATCAAAGCTGACAAGAGGCAGCTAGAAACAGAGAAGACATTGTTACCTTGAATAATAGAAAAACTGAAAGGAAGGACTTTTAACTCAACTTCAAAGCATGTTCACTGAAAACTGTTTCTTTTTAGTGAATAGTGTGGGTGCTTAAAGTATTAGAATGATTCCATACATTACCTTACAGCTGCTCTTTAAGCTTTTTTTTTCCTTTACAAGTTTTTTTTTTTTTTTTCCCCCCCTTTGGTGTGGTGTACACAGCAATTAAAACCCAGGAAATTTACATGCCTCATGTCAGTCATATCCAGTTTTCCTTCAGGCTGCTAAATTTTATTCTCGGATAACATTGTCAGAATAAAAAAAATCAGACCTCTGTTAAGTCTTGATTTTAGGTTCTGCTCTGGGCCCTCACTGCCAGCATTGGTCTGCAGTTACAGAGAACTTTGCACTTCCAGTTTCACAGAATCCAATGGGATGATATCTCTGGACTTCTGGGTAAGAAGGTGCAAGCAAATCTCTGAACTATGGACTGACTATTTGAGTGGATTTCCATGAAGTGGAAAAGTCGCAATCTAGACACAAAAGGCAGCTGCTGGTTACGTCAAGTTCCTGTACCTGTACTTCCAAAATTTTAAGAAAAAAAACCTACACTCCCTCTACATTTTTCTTTTCTTTTTTTTTTTTTTTTTTAATATGGAGAAACCTTTTCTTTGTATCCTCACTCTAAAAAATGGTTATGTTTAAGCTGGATTTGATTTGGGGAAAAATCAACAGAGAAAGCAAAACAACAAGAGACAATTTTCTATCAAGAACAAGTTCAACTTGTGTGCTTAAGATTTGTCAGTCGAAGCAATGCAAAGTCTTATGGTGGTAAGCGTGGAGCAAGCTGTAAGTGGTGGTGCTTCTCGCATCATTTATACATCAAATCCTGAATGCTGTCTGTCACTGAGACCTAGTTTTCTGTCAAGAAAATTGAGAATATCATAACAGAGTTTCTACTTTTCTGAGTTTTTATGATGAGTGTACTCCTGATTAACATTGTGTAACAGGTAGAATTTATAGATTGAAGAGAGGATTTTTCTCTTATGAATTAGATTAAGGTTTGTCAAAGATACTGAAATACCTTACCAACACATTTCCTTTTTGAACTGTGTTTCAGAGAAACAGAGAAATACTGCTGCTGTCAGTATGTCTGTCCTGGCTGCTGGATTCAGTGCTGCCAGCAGCCCTGAAAGCCTTTTTGGAAAACAGATTTTTGGTCCAAGTGTAAGACAGAAGGTACATTTTCAAAGCAAGTCCTCCAGCAGCAAACTGTGCAAGAGAGCCAAAGGCGTGTTCCATCACGAATCACAACAAAACAAATAATTGTGGAGGTCATTAACAATGGAGGACTGTGATTAAACAGCAAGATGGGGAATGGCAATTTCAAAGTAATAGTGCTATAAATGATAGAAATAAAAAAATCATAAAGGAACATAATTGGCTTCAATTTAAGCTGCTAGGATTCATTCTGAATTTTCAGCTTGAACACAAAATGAAAACCCATGAAAAACAGATACTAAGAACTAATAATTTTCTACTGAGTGGAGGGCAGGAATGTTATAAACACTCTGGGTTTTCTGAGTTCTTTTCAGGCTGTTTAGGACTGTAAGATGGATAAGCCCTAACCCTATTCTGGGAGTATTTCTATAAGATTTTTTTTTTTTACCATACTTAAAATTCCAAAGTAGATTTTTCATAACTATTTACACAATGTATAACCAAATTTTATCAATATGAAAATTCAGTTAATCTTAACACCTTCAGAATAGTTAATATTATAGCTAACTGTAAGAACTTGGTCAGATAGAGGACATCTTTTCCTTTAGCTGTTTCTCTTCCAATACAAGGTTGGAGTACAAGTGGCATTGCAGCCAGATCAGAATTTGACTTTGCTGTTGCAGCCCTTCCTGGCTACTTATGGTGCAAGGAGGAGCCCAGCAGAAAGCCATGTTGAGGAGTTGGTCATTATTATCAGTAGAAGGGCTTATTGTTTAAGGGCAAAGACTCTTCTGAAAAAGCATACTTAGCAGGCCAGAGCTGCACTGACGTGATATAATCCATGTGGTGCTGGGAAGGCAAACATTTAGACTGTGTGTTTCCCACAAAAGTATTACAGACTGAAAGTTATGTCTCAGTCTCAGTTAATCTGAGATAGCTTCATATGTGATTTACATGAACTAAATTTATATGCTATATTTTGTGCAGGTTTGAGATTGTTCTGGACACTGACACTAAAATAGTTTCCCCAAAGTTCTTGTATCAGAAGCGTTATCTAGGCTCCTATAAAGCCCATGAGTGGTTTTTATGGTTTTGGTTTTGGTGTTTTTTGTGTTTGTGGGTTTTTTTGTTTGTTTGTTTGTTTGTTTTGTTTTGTTTTGTTTTTTACTCTCGAGTTCTCTGAATATGTCGTCTTGTGTGTTTTGTATGCTCCAATAAATCACAACATACAAGGAACCAAGACCAGTTTCTTCGGATGCCTCCTTAAAGAAGAGCCATCATTTGGACCAAAATTTGCTGTATCCAGCTAATAATCATACACAAAACTCTTGCCTGAAAGTACGAAGCTGAAAAAAACACAACCATGAAAACCAGAAAAATAGCATGCAGTGACTGTTGCCAAAACTGAGACAAAATAATTTGTCTCAACAGCAAACTCATGAAAGCTATATTCTACTGAGAGATGTTTGTGCAGTACATCACATATATTTATACTTTAACAAGGAGACTGTTATTTATATGTATAAGGTCTTTTAAGGACAAAACATATGTACTGACTAAATGAGGTAGATTGACAGGCTAATAGTTCCTTTTTAGGACACATAACAAGATAAATTTGAAAAAGCTACATTCTGCTATTTCCAGATCACTAACTGGAAGAAACTGAAGAGATGTTTCAGTTCAGAGAACATCTATGTTATTTATTTAAAGTCTATAAAGTTATCTGTAACTGAAAAAAAAAAGTCAATATGGAAATATTCAGTACATTAGTAGCATTTCATCATTGACCAGGTAATAGAATATTTTGTCTTCTGGGAAGCGCAAATGTCTCCTACTAAGAAAAAATTCCATTGCATAACAAGTTAATCTGCCTTTAATGAAACACAAACCACATTTTTGAAAATTGGTATATAAAATAAGTGTACAGCTTTGGGGGGGTGGGAGGGGTAGTATGAGAAATGAGGAACCGCTAAAGTCTATTCGTAAACTTTGGTAAGGAACTGGAATTATACTTGAGCAATTTTTAAAGATGAAATGTAGGTTTGGGCCTTTTATATCCAAATATTTCAGCATTTTCCTTTCACATTGATATTACTTTTATTATTTTATTATTAACCAGAAGTCCCTAGAATGATGGAGCTTCGCTGTGCTAGGAATTTTACTGTGTAAGGAGTTAGGTGCAGCTGTGAATTTATGGCCTTTAGTTCCAATCTGGCAAAAGCTGTGCAGAAGTAGTCTGTAACTTCATGATTGCTTGAGTGCAAAGCATAAGTATTTGTAAGACTTAGAACTATATACGCACATGATATGGCAGTTATGGGAATTAAGGGTAAATAGGTACTATAGATAACAAAAAAAATATTTCAGGAAACACAAAGAAGTGCATATACAAAAGAAAAGGAAAAAAAGTCTCTTAAAATTCTGTTAATATTTTTATTAAATTTAGTAGTCTCTGAAAAAAAAATTGAAAAATTTGCCACGTAATAGGCATTGTATTTCTAGTATTTCAGAGAGTATATCACCTTCTGATCATTTCCCTAATGTCTAGGTGAAGTGGAAACTAATCTTGCTTCTGAAGTCAAGGTGCGTTTATGCTGCAGTGGGGAACTTTAATTACATCTTTAATCAAACCAGCAGGGATAGGTAATAGTAGTGTCAGCACAGATTTTGGTGTGGGCTAGAAACAAGAATGCTTTTTTGTCCTTCTGTTGATTTTCCTACAGTGAGGCTGATATTCCAATCCCTGACTGCGGTTCAGTGGTGCCTTGACAGCAGTGTGGCAGCACTAGTTCTAAATCTGATGATGGATGAACAGCCCACAGTGGCTCCTCTGCCATCTATGAATCACAGCAGTCTCTTCATTGACTAAATTAAGTCATGTTGTTGCAAGCCCTGAACCCAGTAACAGGAAAAATAGTTATGTAACTTTTGTCAATAGGATTTACACTTTTAAATGTTTTTATATACTTTTTCTTTGTGTGGTTTAAGAATAAGCAATGTTGAACAACAGTGAAATTCTTCCTAGCCTGTTTAAAATTGTGAGGATATGTCTCAAAGTGCTCCCTTTAATTGAAGCCCAAATAGTTTTTGTTCAGGCTGCGTTTATTTTTCAATTGTGTGGGTGTGCATGGATATATTTTCCTTAAAATTGTACTTGTGAAATCTCATTTCTTCAGTGAATGATTCTGCAGCAATAAAATATTGCAATATTACTACAGCAGTAATGATCTCAGAGTATAATTTATCTTGTTAAATCCTATTATAAGGTTGTTATTCCTGTAGTTCCAGATTCACTATCTTTTGCACAGTGAAATTTTCTGGTTCTTCTTCTGAGTTTCAGGAAAGATATAGTATGTGACAGTTTTCTAATTCATACTGCAGTAACCTAAGAGTAAATATGCTAAGACCAAATTCATTATGTAGGTGTTAAATGAGTACAAGAGAAAAAAAGCATATTAGTGAAGTCTTATAATCCCTTCATGGCAGCTGTAAGCGTATGGAATTCTTGTATTAGTTCAAAACTACCAATAATTAACACACTCAAATATAAAGCTTTTGGCAATATCATTCAAATATTCAGTTATTAAAGGACAAGGATTTTGTAACACTGCAGAGATACTGTACATGTATATGTTTGACCTCCTTAGCATTAATAATTGTTATAACAATAATTCAGTGTGCTCAGATTCTATGTGCAAAATGGTACGATGCGACTTCCTTTTATAAATCACCCTCTGGTTTGAACAACTTATTCCCAGATGGTGATCTTCACATTTGAAACTTGTAGACTGAATCTTGTATCAGAAGATCTGGACTCTTAGTGATCCAGGTCAACCTGCATACCTTCAAATTTGATTTCAAGTTTGTTGTATCTTATGGAAAAACACTGGACAGAAGAGGAATGTTATGCTATAATGTAAAAGATGTCATAGCCATGGAGGCGAAATCTTTGTGTTGTTGATTTGCTTTCTGGTTTCAAATATTTGATTTCAACTGCTATATACTGACAGTTATTTGGGTTTCCATAGTAGATTTTTAACTCCTGAACAAATCTCTGAATACAGACGTTTCTGAGTGTTACTTGTTTCTCTTCTCTTACAAGCCACATCCCCTTTTCTGTGATAAAAGAACTGTAAATGTTCTTGTGTTCAATATCACGTTAAGGAAAAATCAACTCCCTCAGATCTCTTCTGAGCAGGACTTTTCCCCTGGCTTTTCTGTCTCTGAGTGTTGGGTGGTGGTGTGTTTTTTTTTAATCAACCTCTTTTCATGTTTCCTCAGGTGCTCAGTAACACATCTGTGTAAGCAATGTAGTTTCCTTCTTAATGCTTCTTAGATATTTTAGTCTGTAACATTAAGGATAAAAGGTGTTGGATTCTATGACAAGACCATTTCATTTAATCTTCAGGTGTTTTATTTGGAAGGCAATTAGGTATCTGCATTTGGGTGGGTGGTTTGTTTGTTTGTTTAAGTTTCTCGTATTTTGATATTCCTGTATGACCCCTTGCTGGTTTTTGGGGTGTGCTTCCACCCCCCCACACCCCCCCCCCCCCCCCCCCCGCTGTGTTTCATAATGTAAAAATAATACTGAAAAGGCAGTGGTTTCTCACATTCTCCCCTGTGGGTTTGTGATGTTTTACAAAGTACAACTGCTTAATCTAGTGAAGTCTGAGAGCTACTCTAAGCACTTCTCAACTTTTTTTTTTTTTCCATAAAATGTGCGCAGTTACCCTGACCTTTAATACACCTTGTGGGATAGGTGTTTGTAGAATTTCTCAGAATGATTTACCATATTAATCTTTATAAAATAACCATAATTTTGGCAGATCTTTTTCTAAAAGAACTTTGCTGAATTGCATACACTGGAATTCCTTCCACTGTCACAATTGCATGTGCTTTAAACTTCTGCTGAAGTACCATTGCATAATCAGTGGTATATCTGAAAGTAACTCTGTTGAAATAGCAGCGCTGGCATTTGAGATAATACTTCAGTGGGAATTATACATCTAGAATTGTACACCATGATGCTACCTCTCATGTCAGTAGTATCTCAGGAAGGAGGGTTTATATCTAGGAAAGATAACTTCATGTATTAAATACCACACAGTGCCTATCAAACAAGTCAGTTGTCGGATATCTATGTTATAACCATAAGTTATTCCACTTATCAGTAATAACACATCACTTGCAAGCATGTAGTAGCTTCTTATTCAATACAGGTGCACCATCATGGTGGTAAACTTATTGATATCTTTAGAAGACTTACTACAGGAGTCTTATCTGTGCAATTAGACTAAGGCAATTTGCCAATTTGAAACAAATTTTGCATAAATCAGGAGAGTTTCTGGAGGTGATTATTTCTCGTTAATTGCAATTAAATTGCCAATACATCAGAGCAGTGTTTAAAGCTTCACAAGGATTTCAATCAACAGTTTGTGAAAAAAGATGTTTCTATATTGCTGATGTGCTGTAAGCTTTCCTTGTTGTATATCACGTCACATGGTGTTAGTTCACTTTCTATTATTTAAATAGAATGGAAGAAACAAACAAATTTAGCAAATAACACATTAATTTTGAGTAATGTTTTACAACATTAATGGAACTTTTTAATAATAAATTAGTGGTCATCGTTATACTAAGAACTGAGAAATAAGGACAACAGTCTTGTATTTATTAATCTACAGTGATTAATTTGTATGCTTAGAAATAGGAAAAATGCTTCAGAATTTGGACATGTCATCATTCTTTTCTTATGCTACCCACCTCATTCATGTTGCTAGTTTTCTCTATGCCTTCTCTAGAATGTGAGTATTAGCTTGACAAGATACGCATTGTTATATGTTTAAACTGAATCTTCCTGATTAAGATTCCTCCTGAATCTTATTGATTAAGGCTGCTGAATTATTTTGAATTTAAAGTGTATGTCTTGCTGACAGGTTATGGGAATGTCTGCTGGAAAGGAACCATAATGACATTGCATAGATTGATTTCTCTAAATTTCATAGGATGTGCAAGGTTTGTTTACAAATTCTCAGAAGGAAGATACAATGGTTCTGCCATTGCAGACTGATACCAAAAGAACTTTGTGATGCTCCTACTGTGGTGTGGGGTATAATTTGGTTACAATATTGGATCATTTAGTGTGTTTGATGAGAACTGAAAATGGAAAATCATTGACATGCAAATAACATTGTATTTTGAGTGTTTTTGTAGTTCTTGCCTAATTATCACCCTGCTTCTGGGGAAAAAAAAAAAAGGATTTTAATTTAACCTCGATGATATCTAAACAATGGTTATGAGAAAGGAACTGAAAATGAGGAGTACAGTTTTTCCCTAGACATCTATCTTTTCTTACAAATTTCTAAAGAGGCATCTTTATTCAGTTGTTTCTTCATAAGAATTCAAAATATGCCTAAATGCTACATTCTTTAATATCAAGTATATGGCATTCCAAGGATCCCAATACAATCATAAGAGGAGTACTGTCTATTTTAAGAAGTCATGTTTTCATTATTCCCTTTTCTCAAATTTTCCAGTAAACTTCCCCATACAACAATATATTTTTTTCATATTGTAAATTAACCTAAGTCTAGAATTATAGGGACATGAGACATTGAAAATCTGCTTTTCTTCAGGAGTACTTCATTATTAATTTTACATGCATTGCACTTAATTTCAGTAAAAAATAATCTATTTTCAGTAACTCCTCCAGAAAGATATTCGATTTGCAATTACATGTTATATTGATATAAGTCCTAAAGATTTGCTTCTAAGATGACTTTTTGTTCATTGTAAGAGATGCACTAGGAAAGTAGGTTAAAATTACGTTGCTAGGAAACAGAAGTGGATCCTAGCAACTGCTGCTGGATAATGAAAATTGTATGCCTATGTTAAAGATGGAGCTTCCACTCACAGCAATTCAGCTGGTTAATATTGTTTTCTTGCTACACTGTAAGCAAAATGATATTTCTTGTTTAGAATTGTGCTCTTAGAAGGGTGGGCGGGGGGGGGGGTGTTGTTTGTTTTTTATTTGTTTTGGGGTTTTTTCCTGTTCTAGTATCTTGAAATATACTGGTAACACACTCAGTATTCAGCTGGACCAGAACTGTAACCTTTTGAGGTGGACATTCCTCATTTACATGCAGGACTCACCAGTTAGAAAGATACTCATTAACCTATGGTAGTAGGCAATCAATGCCTTAATAGAGTGTATTTTTAATGAATTTTAATGTTATGTTCATGGAATGAACATCTCAGGGATAAACTATGCAGTTGTGATTTCAAAATACTTTTTGGGAAAAGAATAACTAGAAGAAGATCTTTTAAACACATGCTCTTCTTTTGACACGTTTTATTTTGTCCTGGGCTTTTATTCTTCCATCTTCTTTTCTCTCTTTTTATCTTTTTCCACAAAAATTCATCTCATCATACTAGTACTTTTGCTTTTTTGACAACCATTTTTTCTCTGTCTCTTCCACTTTTCACACAGTCATCCTTCCTTCTATTCCACCAGACTTTGCCTATTTTTCACTTCTTTTCTATCTTACTTTTCACTCTTCCCGGAGCCACATAGTTATATATATATATATATATATATATATATATGAAACATATATGTTATATATATGTTTCCTCCAGTGAAACTTTGCTTGGAAAATTTAGATACCAAAAATGGAATAAATAAGTGTCAGCAGGTAAAGAAAAGACAATCAGATGTGGTAGAATTTACTCTCTGTAACAGTTGCAGGTAAACTACCTGTGCATATAGCCAAATGTTGGTAAGGAGGAACCTTGGAGAGATTGTGGTTTATAAAGTAGGGGCTGTTGGGGGGGAAGAACATGAGTGAGTCAGGAAATTATCAAGAATCTTATAGGTGTAGAGTAAATAAAACTGCAGAAATTGAAAATGAACATCCTTATTTCTGCACTGCAGTTTGAAGGATTTGAGTCAATAAATGCACACTCTTTAATCTGTACATACGCTTATAAATCAGCCTACAGGCAATGAACTCATTTTGCTGTTACAAGATTACTTTTATTGCAACTAACAGCTAAAAAGACTATTTGAATGCTTTTGCCTGAACATGTAATTAAATAGAGTTTGGAAGACTCCCATTAATGTCAAATAATATTTTTAATATTTCAGTTTCATCAAATTATGGAGTAAAAGATGAATTTTTGTCAGTATGCATTGTTTCTTCTCTCTATCTTTAATTTGGAAGCAACTTCTGGACCAGTGATTTTATGTCCTGTTTAATATTCTTCTAGAAGCTTTGGTTTCATTGAGATTGAATGTGTTTGTTTGTTTTGTAATGGGAGTGCAATAGTGTCACCACAGCTACCGGTTAAGTATGAGAAAAAAACATGTGTGGGAGGATGTTTAAGTGATGTGGTCGTAAGTAAAATAGCAGAAGAAAGTTATACATAATGTGAAAGGTTCTTCCTGGCAGTGATAACGTTTCAAAATTTTCCTCTGTGAAAACTATCTCAAACTGCATAATGTTGTAAAACCATTCTTAAACATGTCATACTTAAAAAAGAAAAAAACTCCATGTGATATACAACTTCATTTTAATAATAAAGTGTGTGCTGCTCTCATATCCCTCACACCTGTTCTTATGATGAAATAAGATAAAAAGATTGAGTTCCCAGAAAGTAGGCAACCAAATAATGTAGGTTACAAGTTTTTTGGGCAATGAAGCTTTTACTAATCTTTAATCAAGTAAGGTTGTAAATGACCTCTACTGTTTCCAGATTTAGCAACCAGACAGAAAATATGGAGTAAAAATAATACGAATTACTGGGTTGATATTAAGGTGCTCTGTAAAGGCTTACAAAGGTAGATGTGGGAAAGAGTTTTCAGGTCCTGTGTCAGACAATAATGTGAATGTTTGGCTCCAAATTTTTTAGTTATGCCAGTTCTGTAACATTGTAGTCTAAATACTTCAAAATATAATTGTACTTAAAAAGACAGCATGCTACTAAAAAGACACAAGGAGTATTTTCAAAGATGCAAGGAAATACATACTGGGTTCTTCCCATGTTTTATTTGCTAAGAAATTTATAAATACCACTAGGGCTTTAGGCATTGACATATTACAATGGTCTGCAAATTGATGTCCTCTCAACATAACATTCTCAGTCATTTTCAAAACTAGTGAATTGCATGCACATTTGCACTGTAGTGTATGGGATGGCATTGTTTTAGTAAGGTCATGCTTCAGTTATAATATGTGTAAGAAATTGGTGTGTGTGATGAAGCTTAAATAACAAAAATACAAGAACAGGAACTTTTTTTTAGGTGATATGAGGTGGTAGAAATTATGGGAGGGAAGATATCTTTCCCTGAACCAGGCATCATGTCCCTTTTAGAACATGTGACTCTTTCACGCCGGTTGCATGGGTCATAGAAACAACAACCTATCTGTTTTATACCTGCCTTATTTTAACCTTTTTTTTCTTCTTCCCCCCCCCCCCCCCCCCCCCCCCCAGTCTTTCTACAACACCCCCTTCTACTATATCAGAACTGAGGCTGATACACACACTTGGCTTGAGTGCTTGCCAGCTCAGACAACTGCCAACCTTGTGAAGTCTTCCAGTATGGAGATTTTGCATGGACTCCTTTAATAAAGGTAAATTCTAAGTAGAAAAAAATTATGGCTTTAAAGGAATAAAGTTATTTCGAAGTGACTAAGAGCATAGCCCTTGTAAGCACAGCTAAAACCTCAAACAATTAAGAAATACTAAAATGGAATCAGAACCATGTCAAGATTCTTGATCGATTAGTAACTAAATCTCACAACCTCCTGAATGATGTTAAGATTGATGAAATTGGATCTTGGTGGTGTGAATTGGTTTCCTATTTTAAGTCAGATAAAATCCCTGTTGCAAGAATTAGTTTAGTAATCTCATTCAGGTCCTCAGAAAGTTTTGTTTTGCATTGCTAAACTACTTTTGGATTGTTAGATATTGGTAAAAGGGGTGGTTTTCTATATACTAGGATGATCTACAGGTCAGAATGAGGGTGAAACATCTCTGTTGAAAAGTTGCTTACAGAGAGTAAGCTCCAATAATGGTCTGTTTACTTCTGCTTCATTGTAAACATGGATTTGATCACATTTCAGATTTCTCCTTGCATATATTCTCATGTGTCTGAGAGCATGGGGGGAATGTAGTAGAGAAGATTAATAAATTGGGAATGCAGAATCACAGAATGGTAGGAGTGGGAAGAGGTCCGTGGAGATCATTCAGTCCAACCTCTGTGCTAAAGCAAGTTCACCTGCAACAGGTTACCCAGGATCTCATTCAGGATTGCTTTGAATATCTCCAGAGAAGGGTATTCCACAACCTCTCTGGGTAGCCTGTTCCAGTGCTCTGTCACACTCAAAGATTTTCCTCATGTTCAGATGGAGCATCCTGTGTTCCAGTTTGTGTCCCTTACCCCCTGTGCTGTCACTGGCCATTACTGAAGAGATTGTAATTAGAGATGTTTTGTCAAATTTCCACACTTATTCCCTGCAGTACTGTCATTTAGCTAATTTTTACTTAAAAGCAATGCCTTCTATTTCATATATTCAGAAGTTATTGCCCAAGGACATTGAGAGAAAATTGGCAGTCATATGTAATTGCTCTATGAATACTAGTCAGTGTCACCTGAGTTTCAAAGCATGGCTGAACACACAACATATTTAATGAAACTTTAACACATCCAAAAATCTGGCGGACATGAACAAAATTTTATGATTAATTAAGGATTATGTCCAGTTTAAAACCCCAAAGTAAGTATAGTAAAAACAATCCTAATGGCTCCAGCGCACTCAGCAGGATTAAAGAAAATGTGTGCTAAAGCTGACAGTCATCATTGATCAAAACTTCAGTCTTTTTAGCCCTAAGGTAACAGAGTCAGATTTCATCACTGTAATCCTTAAGGTATAAAATAGGAATTGAACTTGCATGGTGATGCAAGCTGGCTATGAAATTAGGAGGCCTTAGCTCACAAAATACAAAAAGTTGGCATACTCAATGGAAATGATGTTCAAAGCAGTTTACGGTAAGTATGAGAAAAGCAGCTTGTGCTGCTCTGGAAGAATAAACAGCTCTCTTTTTTTAGTGCTTATGTTCCACATATTAATAAGTAATAGGAAAAAAAGAAAAAAGGCATTTGAAAGTAGGAATAAAAATAATAATCCTTTGAAGTTTCTAAATGTTAAGAAAATGGCTACTGTGAAATTTCTGTGGGTAAAACATATGAGATTTTTTTGTGAAGAAATAAGCATTTAGAAAGCAAAATCTTCTGTATTTTGGAAAAGACATCAAAAATACCATTACAACAATAATTTCTATAAGGGTATTTTGTAAAACTGCATTCAGTTTTACTGGCCATCTACAGAATTTCCAGTGTACTTTTTAAAAGAATTGTAAGGCTGAGTCTCAGTTGCACTGGGCTTTGGTGCAACAGCAAACTACAGCAGAAACTGAGAGTGCAATATATGATAGTATCACATAAATAAATGAGAAAAAAGTGTTCAATTCTCAAATAAAAGAATCTCTCTCTAGAGAAAGGTGACCAAATATGTGTTTGTTTTTCTTTTTTTTTCCCAGAAATTTGTATTTCATACAACTTTGCTTTCATATTTTGGTAGGATTATGCACTCTTACATTGCTTATCTTTGTTAATATTTTGGTATCCAAATCAAGGAATTATTGGAGAATACACTTATGTTTTAAAAGAATTATTTTTTCTGAGAAACTCAAGGAAACTATTTAAATGTAATCCATACCCAGGATCAGTTTTAAAATGGAGGAGGTACTCAGACTTCAGTACACACACAGAGGTGTGTATATACTCTGATGTGGTTTTTTTCCACAAGCATACTGTAGTGCATTGTTCTAGGTTGTTCTGGTAGAAAATTCATCTTGCCCATAAATCTGTATTTGAAAATAAATAACAAAGGTTGATTCATTGATTTTTTTTTTTTCTTTTAAGAACAGAATCCAGAAAAGTATGTAGACTAGGCTAGATCTGTAAAACACTGCTTTTCTACTTTTCCTGACAAATCATGCATTAACTCTGTCTGCTTTGCTGAATAACTGAAAGAGTTCGATTCTGTATACAGTCTTTACAGTAGTCGTTAATCTTGTACTGAAATCTATGCAAAACCAAAACCAAACCAAACAAAAAACCAAAACCAACCACCCCCCCTCCTCCCCCCCAAAAAACCTACACCCAAGCCAACAACTTTTCTGACAGAAAGCTAATACTCATTGACATTGTCCAGGCTATCCTCAGATGCTTTGTGCTTCCTATTTGTATCCTGAATTTGAATCTAAATTATTCCCCTTTCCAAATTTCCTTAAAATTATAAGATATGGTACAAGTAGGGCTCAGAAATGTGAAGCTTGCTCATGGATGTTCATGATTGGTGATTGGCTTTGGGCAAGATTTTCACTGACAACAACATGACATGTTATTATCAGAACTTTTGCTCTCTTGGACATCACCTTTTATCTCTACACTGTTAATATGAAATTAATTATTGTAGATTTTTCTTTAAAAGTAAGAAAATCATGCAGCTAGCAAAAGGCAATTTAAAAATACTTCAGGATGAATATACAAATGCAAAGGCATATTAACAAAAACATCAGGACTGATAAGGGGCTTTTTAAACACAGTAATTTGGTGTCCTACTAGAGTGTTGCAAAAGTCCATAACTGCTACACTTGCTGCTTTCTTCAGGTCAGCTGGAGATCAAACTGCCACTGGGAATATGGCAGTCCAGATCTCTCTCAGCCATATCTGATTAAAACCCAAACATTTCTGATGTTGGCTGCCTGAATCCCCAATTAAAATTGTTGTTAATTGGCTCTATGATTATGTTTTTATGTCTTTGTTTTCCACGATACACATGGCTCTCAATCTGAACTATCTATTTGGGAATTTTCAATTTTAAAATCAGTATGCTTCTGCAAAAAGGCTGTGTTTTGAGGAATCGGAATTTCTTAATGTTTCACCAAAAATTCCAGACAAGTTCTAACCTTTTTCCAGCCCCTCCCATTTTCTACTGATTATAACTTGCCTAAAATCACATTGCAAATATGAGAAGGATGGCATGCCTGCAGTGTCATGTACAGGCAGGCCTGAGCTCACTTTTATTATGCTAGCCGGAGAAGGGCAGGGAAATAATAGGCAGAGGCTCATGCTGGTTCAGTGAACTTCCAGCTACCTTACTGCCACCCTTCCCACAGCCTAATATGACCAGCTGACAGCACACTTGTTTCAGTGCCTCAGAATCAGTTGTAAAAATGACACAGAATGGGAATGTTTTATGACTAGAGAACATTACTTTGCTCAGATAATTTCTGCTGCCTAAATCACAACATTCTGTAGAACACAGTAATAGTACAGGAGTTCTCCTCCATCCACTGTTTCTGAAAGCTTTTTTTTTTTTTTTTTTTTTTTTTTGCAATAAACATGCATTCAAGTGGCCCCTTTATGCATTTATTCCACATAATCACTAAGCTGGAGGAGAATGATGTTCTCTCTTCTTCCTTAATCTGTAGATGCTTGTTTTCATTACTTGAATTTTTGCTTAAACTAATTACACTCCCCAATCTTAACTGGTAGATCAAGACAGGCACACTGCTGTACGACTTAATGGCACAAAACTCCTACAGTAAACCCACAGCATGACAGGTTGTGTGGATGGAACCTGAGACTGAATTGTGCAGATACTGGCCAGACATCAGGCATTTTGGCTTAAGCTCAGATACCAAAAATCCCAGACAAACACAGCACTTTATTGTGTTAATAAGGGACTCTAGCATTTCTTGCACACTACCCTCCATCCCCCACTTGGCTATAAATCCATATCTGACTCATGAAAAAAAAATATAACAAGCAAGTGGTATGTAGAGCTGCAGCATAAATGAAACCCCATTTTCTGTGAACTGGTGCATTGCAGTTGGTTTGCATTGATGGTTGAGGTACAAAAATCTTGAGGCTTTTCCTACAACTCCATGTTTGTAAGTACTGGCCTGCAGATTCTCAAGTACCATAAAAATTGCAAACTGCTTCTGCAGGCTTTCCCTCAGCCAGAAATGTACATGATATCTATTCTCAGTTTAACCATCTATGGCTGCAGACTGTATGGAAACATAATTAGCTTTGAGGTATGTTTCATTTCAATTTAAAGCATATTTGCAGATTCCAAAGCTATTTAGGAAACACACATGCTTACGTATTGAGTGTAAATGGACAACTTTTGACAGAAGAGCAAACTGGTAGAAACAACATAGGATTTTTCATAACTGCCATTAGTAAAAAAAAGTTAGAATATATATTTCATAAGTCTGGATGTTTGCAGGGGGAAACCATTGTCTTAAAATTTCTGCTTTGACAAATTCAGACTAAATCTTGATTTGTGCCTTAGGAAATAATACCAAATGAACTTGCTGTCTTGGAACTTCCAATTCACAGAAACAGGATGATGGACAATAAGGCAGGAGTTTACAAGACTATATACTTGTAAAATTTAGATTAGTTTTGAAGTTGCTCCGAAGCTGCACTTTGACACTGACCTATTACCCATTTACCTGAGAAAGGCTTTGCAGTTTTCCTAGAGCTAAGAAGTGCCTCTTCCAAAAACATGTGATGCTTATCTCTTAATATTTTATAATTTCTGTGACTTTATACCTTACAAAGTAATCCAGTTACCTTGGCTAGCTTTTAAGAGATCAAAGAAGCAACTTTTTTTTTTTACTGAGAAGTAATCAATAATTCCGATTGTATTCTTTTACACTGATTTATTACCAATCAAAGCAGAAAACCTAGTTTTTCTCTGAGATAATATACTTCTGTGATGAATATAAGATATAGTTGTAATACACAGTTTATCAGAGGCTTTAGCTACACTAAAATATTATTCTTGGCAGACATAATTTTCATTGAAATTTGACCCATAGTTTATGCAAGTTCTCCTAAGAAATTCATGCATTCAACCATGGAAGGCTGGAAATCAGACTAGCAAACACCCATTCAAAAATATGGAAGAATGAGCTCATGGCAGTGCACTTGTTACCTGCAGCTTGCTCTCCATTTACAGAAGCTGGCGTGTAACACAGCTTGCTTTGTCCTTGTCTTTAAAATGCGACAACACCTCAACAACTCTAACTCCCTGCTCGTGACACTACTCATCTGATTTCTTCAGATTACTGGAGAGACCTGCTGAGCCAGACTTCAGTGATGTATTTATTTTACAGTGAAGTTACCCCAATTAGGAACCCATTTCACATTTGCCAGTTCAGTGTGTGCTCCTCCATTGAACTGAGAGCGGTTGCACATGTGCCTGCATTTGCATACAGACAGGAACAGAAGCTTTGAAACTGTTGTTTTGATAGCTGAATTTAGTACCGAGATACTTTCAATAACTTTACCTTATTTCTCAGCTATAGAGAAGAGCAGTGGAGGTGTGTGTAGGAAGTAGAGTATGGGTATTAAGTGCAGAAAGAAGCATTATTTGTGTATATTTGGTGGGAGTTTTTTTGCTGTTGTCTTTTGTTGTTGCATGTATCTTGGTTGGCTAGAAGTTTTGGTGGGGTATTTTTGTGGTTTGGGTTTCTTTGTTGTTTTTGTGGGTTTTTCAGTACGTCCTAGGTCTACTTTAATTTCAGAAACCTATCTCTTTTCATTTTATCTCAATGCTTAGCTGTGTTTCAAGGTTTGCAATCTAATCAGATTAGCATGATGCATCTGTTCTAAATTATAGTTACAAACAATATTTTTTGTGCCTGCTATAAACAGAAAATTACATGGAGGAAACATGCATGTGCAAATGAATTTGCTGTGTCATAGGGTACTTACAATAAGCTGTACAAACATGTGCAGTCTGTGATGCACCCCCAAACTATCAGTAACTTTTTTTTTCCTCATATAGATATGAGATTTTACTAGAATACCTGAAATGAATGTTGCTAGACTTGGATAATCAAAGACACTATGATTTTTCAGTCTATATCAAAGTACACGTCCAGTTAAAAACTACAAGACCTGTAAAATGTCTGAAGATTGCAACCATTTGCCATAATCATGTAGAGTTGTCAAAAGTATAATAAATTTCCTCTGCAAGGTCTTGCTACTTTTATCTAGGCTCAATAATCACTCAATGTGCAAATTGTTGTTTATTCTGAATAACATTTTCAAAAGCACCTCAAAGACATAGATGGTTAAGCCATTTAAATACATTTTTTTTTTAAATATTATCTAAATGCATTCGATTTTCTAAAGATATATGTGAGGGGAAAAAAAAGTATAAACAAAGTTAAAATAAGGGGATAGATGAGCCTGTAACTCTAATGCAATAAAGCCACATTTAGCTTCATGTAAAACATAATTTAATTTGGCAAAAAATAATGTTTCTGGTTTCTATTGCGCATTATTGGGCAGCCTCGCAAAGTCTCAAAATTAGCATATGAAGATGCACTTTATTTAATAGTCATTTAGCCTGACTAATGTACTGAATTAATACCTGAAATTTCATCTACATGAGAACATGGGATGCAGCATTCCTGTATCAGCAATGACTCTGCAATGTGCTTCTGTTTGTAAAGTACCGAGTTGTTACTTTCAATCAGTATTTTCCAAAGTATGTGAACATTCTTTTGTCAATCAATATATATGACTAAATTTTAGCTTGGACATTTGAGAATTTTAGGACTTTGAATTTATTTTTGTTCTCATTGTAATCAGAGTATGCAGAAATACAAAAGCTATGAAGTCCTTGATTTTGAGGCTGGAGGATTAAGATCTGGAGACTGGAAGGATGCTCAGGGGAAGCGTCATGTGTGCTTGCTCTTCCTGTACCTCCACGTTTGATCACTGAGACACAGAATGGTCTTGAAGGAACTTTGGCGTGAGTCTTGTTTTTATTAGTATTTTCTGCCTTTTTTTCTGTCACTAATTGTATTCTGTTACACCAGTGAAAACTTTAAGCTGAGGGACTTTAACATGTATTTTCATATTTTCATCAGTTTTCATGTTTTAATGCCATTATATTTTAAAGCCCAAACCCTTCAATTAGATCATGAGGTGCTGGTGTCCTCTGTTTAATCACATCTTCAGTGAAGCTGGTGAGGTCTTTTGTGTAATTAATTTGAAAAGAAATATTACAAGTAGCTGAAAGTTGACTGGAATATGTGCTTCAGCAATATGATTAAGAATCTGGACTTATGTCTAAAAATGTTTCTGTGATGTTATTCTGTAATGCTACAGAATGTCATATTCCAACTTAGGGAAATGCCTGACAACTTGGAGGGATATGCCAGTGAAGTGTTTCTATGTACTCACACCTCTCTTATGCTTTAGCTAATGGTTTGAGATACAAAACTAGATGGACATCTGCTGTGACTCAGAAAAGCTGTTCTGTTCTTACATTGTTGCATGACACCAATATGTGTGTGTCTACTTTTCCCTCTGGTAAATTGGCAAATTCATCAACAAAATCAAGGTTTCTGATGACATGAACCCTTGAAATATTTGATATATGAATGCATTATTTAAATAAATCAATATTATTAGCATGAGATTAGTTATTTTATGGATCAGTAAAAAAAATTACTTTAATGCTTATCATGGCAAAATAGAAATTAATTGCAAATTCACTTTTTCATCTTCACCACTTGTCTAGAATATACTCTATTGTTTTACTAACTGTTCTGCTTTTAAAATTAATCCTGCTCAAGAAATAGATGTAAGATTTTTTTCTCACCAGGCTGGAAAATAAAGTGAAACAGGCTGCAGTAGGTTTTTTTTTTTTTTTTTTAATTTCAGTCATTTCTTGCTGCCTGTTTTTAGAAGTGACATACTGTCTTATATGGCACATCAGAGCATCTAAATTTCATTCTTTATTAAGGACTCTTGTGGCATGTCTCTACTGCCAATGATGTCCTACATATCTATGATAGCTGATGAGTGGAATTTCTTTTTTAAAGACTTAAAATACTATGTCTATGCTTACACTGTAGATCATATTCCTGTTTAAGTCAAAGTGATCATCTGTGAAAAGGGAGTTTTAATATTTCATATTCCCTTTAAAGTACAGTGGCTGTTTTTCCTTCATGGTTGAAAGGGTCCACTAATAAAATCCACTATGAAAAAGTCCACTAATAATTCTTAGAGATTCCTGATTTATACTGATTTACAGCAAAATTTGGCACATATTTTTATATTTTCTTACAGTAGTATTCATTCTGCAGAACTAAATCTATTTCCCAAAGTTTTAGGGCTTGTGTCTTGGCTCTTAAACATTCTTCTTCTTTTTCTTTTTTTTTTTTTTTTAATTCTATGTTTTCCTTAATATTTTACAGTTCTCCAGGGTAGAATAAAAATTATTCAAAAATAATTCACGTGCTGGTAGACTCTTTCAAACTGCTGTCCTAAATGCAAGAGAAAAAAAATACAAAATTCAGAATGTCCCACAATACTACTTTTACTCTCCTCCTTAAAGCTAGAAGCTTGTGTTTCAGTCTTCCATTTAACTTAAAAAATAAATTAAACAAAAGTACTCTACTTTAGAGAACTGCAGCCAGTGTGCCATTTACCTAAGCAGTAAATGCCAGCTAGCTGCTGGCAGTGAATAAAAGCTCCAAGAGCAGCACTGCTCTTTGAAGCAGAAACATCCCTCAGCACACTAAAAGGAGTGGGGTTTTCCCTCCTGGCATTCCTCCTAGACCTTCACAACTTCTGGAGGGATGGTACATCCTCTGAAGCAAAGCAGTCTTAAACACAGGAGCTGAAAATTCTGCCTCCACTGATATCTGTGGCAAAAATCCCAATGGAGACAGGACTTCACCGTGTTTATCCAGGTTCTTAAGATAGTCCTTGATGTTTGTGGGGTCCCACTATTCAAAAAGAATACTATAAAAACTCATTTGACAGCGATTTTTCTATCTGCTGGCATAGAAGCTGAACCTGGCCTGTCTTGGAAGAAATATTAGCAGCTGGCACAAGCCGGGGTTGCACCCACCAGTCCCAAGACTAGAGAGGCACGAACATGTATAATAGCACCATTATACCACCTCTCCTAGATCTGGCTTTCATAAAATAAATCTCAACTTGTCCAGAGGATCTGGGCAATTTCTTCTAGAAGTCACATTAAGAATTGAGAAATTACTTCTCAAAAATGATACGTGTTAGAGAATTCATGCAAATGTGAGGTGGTATAAAGATTTTATTAGCACTCATTTAGGATAGCCTCACATTACCCACAATTAGCAAAACCACAACTGAGTCTCATGGTCATCCTAAATGCACACCAAGAAAGTCTTCAAGCTACACTGCACCAGTAAGTCCAGAGAGTCATCAGTGGGGCACCTACTGAGCAGTGGCGAAGAATGACTTGCCTCTGCAATGCAACTCTGGCTCATCATAGCTATTAATTTCCATGTTCTGCAAAGGGTTGGCATGTTTCTGAATCATAGTGGCATACTGCAGGAAAAGCGACACTTGGTTTTGTTTCTGTGATATCAAAATGAAAATTTGATTTGCAGCTATTTGAGTCCAATATATGACAGGCAGGGGTTTTGAGCATAGAAAAAATGAGATTAGGATACACATTTCTGTAAACTAGTGGTGTGCTGATGTGTCAGCTGAAAGCTTTAACAAAGCCTCAAGTCACAGAACAACAATTTTAATCAAACAGTTTATTCTAGTCTGTGCAATTTACCAAGACATAGTAGACACATCTAATATGTGAAGTTGTGTCTTACAGTATGGCTGCTTTATATTCAAAACAACCAATTGTTAAATTTACATCCTTATACATTTACAGAGGGGAAGAATGCTTTAACATACTTTTTCCCTTCTACAGTCTTTCTAAATTCCATACACAGCTCTTCTGCTGATATCCTGAGTGTGATGGTGACCTATTTGAGATGGTGCTTTTGAAAAAGAATATCAGGACAGTAGTTTTAGTATGCTTATATTCTTTTTTTTTTTTTAAGTGATTCCCTCTATTGCTGTATACTTAACTTTCCTGCTACGTTGTGATATCCTATTTGGAATTATGAGTGTAGTGTTTCTGAATAATCTCATGTAAAATTACTCAGATTCATTAGGAGACTTCCATGGTTTTGTCCCAAACAGTGTAGCTGCTAATGTGTGGAAGACTGAAAGTTACATTTATTGTCTTACCATATTATTTTGTCAGGGCCATGCAATTAGTCCTGTGATGAAAGGGAATAAATTGAATGCTGTGAATACAACTGTGACTTTATCTTGGCTTATGAGAGCATCCTGTTGCAAAAAAAGCTAATCTATTCACTTTTGTGTGTAATATTACTTGTGGGTTTTTTTTTTTCCTAGTTCTTCCCACATACATGGAAGTCCTTTCTTTTTTCATTTTCTGTTATTTATGATTTTCTAGGTTTTATAAATCCTTTCTATAATAATTTCATGTGAAAAACTTGTTCTGACTGGTAGATTTTGTAAAACAATGACAATATTTTACTTTCTATTGCAGTTTTGTCCAGAATACTTTACAGAAATAAAACAATTTTGAAAAGCAGACACTTCTGGGAACCAGGATAGGAGCCAGTATGATAAAAATGCTACACAGGGGCAAAGAACAAACCATTATTGTCAATAAAGGTGCCACTGAGTCATTAATATTCATGTAAAAATTATAAAGCAGAATTTCTTTATTGTTGCTTTTTTAAAAGAAATCCTTTATGATGCTCTCACTCACAATGGCATTCACAAGAATCTGTTTGTACTCTTTAACTGAAGAGTATTTGGAAAGGCTGAATCAATGAATATATTTGAACCTGTGGTGCCAGACAGTCTGATTAATTAAGATATCCCTTTCCTGATTTCTTTTTCCTTTTTTTTTATGCAATGTCTTTTTTATATTTACTTAGAAATTCCTATTTTTTGTGCCAGGATGCTCAGCAGCTACTCTGGTGCTATTTACTGGTAGAGTGGTTGTATATTTACTTAGTTGTCAATTTGTTACCTTTCTTCTAATTCCAGTCAAATGACTCACTTCCCAGATGTTTTTCCAGTAAGTCACAGAATTAGGATTGGAGTAATGGTTTAGATGTTGTGGTAAAAATTGTTTGCTTAAGTCTGCTGAGGTTGATTTTTTTTTTTTTCCATTTTATTTTTTACTTTTGCCTTTGCCATAAAATGTTTTTGCTCTAAAAATACATGAATCCAGTCAAACTCTGTCACCGTTCTTGAATCATAGCATATGAGATATACTTAAATAGACTGACCAAAGAACTCGCGTTAGGTTGGCCGAAGGAAAATTCACTTATCTTATTGCATCATGAAGCAAACAAAAACTACTGTTGTGAGATGCAATTTTGTTGTATGTTGCAATATTTATAGATAGTAGTTTTCAAAATGTATCACATCAGCACAGCAGAATGTTAATAGTTCTTCAGATGGGCCTAAGCATATTGGGACACAGCTCTTATGATGTTCAGAGTTATCTGTGTAGAAATGTACACTTGAATTTCATTCATCTGTAGTTGTAGCAGAGACACTTTCAAGGTGTACTTTATCTTGCCCATTTTTGATGCTCCAAATCACAGAGCATGATCATGCCACAGTATTTAGCAGCCAGAGCTCTGTTGATGATCAGGAGATTCATGCACATCCAGGTCTAGGCAGATGAATGATTCTTCATGTAGAATGTCAGAGAAAGTGACTATCTAGTTGCTCAAGGGCTGAAAGAGAAAACTTCAGAATGGAGAATGATCTGGTCAGTGTTTTAACACACTTTGTAGCATCTATTGTAGGGGACAAAATAGATATGTTTATTTGAGAAGCATCTCATAGAAAATAGCATTCTAGAGTAAGTAAAATTAAGAATGTGATTTGCAGAAACCAGTAAATTGAATGGATGTAGCCTGGTAGCTAAAACTGGAACTAATATGAGATGTCAGCAAATGGTCAGTCTTCTGCACCTCTGTTATTTTCATGTGTAACTCTGGACTTTTAAAGGAATTATAATCTATTACAGTGCTTTGGAGATATACACTTAGGTGAATGGTTTTCACAAAATTTTAGCAGTGGGAATATTTACTAGAATGAAAGAGATCCAGCTTCAGTTCACTTTCTATGAAGTTTAGAATCAGGGCTTAGAGTTACCTCTTTAGTATTTTAAGAAATGGCAAGGAAATGGGGCAGCGTGGAAGGATTATTTCTCAGTCTCTCAGACTGCAACTGTGTAGTTTCATAGAAATAAATGCTAATTTCAGGAGTGCTTCAAACGTGTCTTTTTCATGGCCATACTGTGTCATGGTCATGAAAATAAATAATCAGTGTCTCACATTTGTGACATGGGTGTGTCACATGTCTCCTGCCCTCACCATTCAATGACCTTTTAGCCTGGGCAGAGGAGGGACAGTGAAGGATGGGTGAGCACTAGAACACTGAAATGTTGCATGAAATAATAAACTGTCTCTCCTAAATCTGTTTTTGTCCCAAGCATTTCTCATGGAGGAACCATTAGTGAGTATGCTTTCAGAGCGTCTTCAGAACACAACAGGACAGAAATCTGTTGGGGTGATTCACCTCAAAAGCATCAGAATTTGGGAAAAAATAGCAAGTGTGTGATGGCATATGGAGTAAATACTATGTTAGACAAGTACACCCATTTTCAATCACAGGGAACCAAAGTGTTTACTCTTCAGAGCACCTGTTCTCCAAATCTTCCATTAACATGAATGCAATTTTCACTAAGTAAGAGGGAATAGCTTTTTCATTGCCATCTTCACAGATGCATTACTATTAGATTACTGATAGCTGTTATAATCACAGTAGCTGGCTAATCTTGGGCTATCTTATGTTGAAATCAACTATTTTGTGTTATTTTTTCCAAATACAACTGCATAAATTGATACTATAAATCAGTGAAATTTTTAAGGGAAAATGTGGTACATATATTGCTGGAAGGAGTACTTGAAATTTTAGTCTTCTGAAAATCAGTGACAAAGTAATATGGATTTTACTGGGAAAAGAATCAAGACAAAGTGAAGAATCATCACCTTTAAGCTGATTGCTGAAGATGGGATCTGGAGGATTAATGTGTGACATTACACAATAGTTATTAATAAAATGGTTCAGGTTTCTAGGAAGAGCAATAAATTCACTTTGGAGAGCCTAGCTGTGATAGTAAGTACTTAACTTAGCAAATTATTGTACGTTGGAAACAATTAGAGCAGATAAAGGACTGGAGACTGACTCTTCACGATTTTTGGGAACTGGATGAAAACTGGCAACACAACAGCCCTGTGGTATTTCACTTCACTATGCATAAGGTTTAGGCACTATACTTATAGGAGTTAAGGTGAAGTTTTCAAAATATGAAAAAAAGTAATTTCTTTACACTCTTTTCTTACCATCAAGGAGATTTTTAAGGGTGGTATCAGATTATGGAAATTCACCAAGATATTTTTTTTTTTTTAAGTAGAGCTTTTACTATTGCAATTAATTTCAGTTCTGTTCTATTGCTATTCATGGAGATAAAATTATCATTATTCAGTATCCAGTATCCAGAACAACCTAATATGCAAACTAATCAGAATAAAAAGTATCCTATAATGAGCATAGGTACATATAGTCAGATGGTGACAGTGATACCTCTCTATGTAATCCAGATTGTCTTTGATTTTATCTTTTAATCTTTGTTTCTATTACTTTTCTGTACTTATGGCACAGATGCAACAAAGTGTGTTTCTTCAAAGAAGCCTCTTTGATTTTTGATGTTCAGTCCACTCAGAAATAGATGATGCATTACTGATTTAAAGGCAAAGTTTCAAAGTTTTTTTTCAAAGTTTTTCTAAATATAAGATCTTTTTGTGTCTTCAGAGAAGCAAAAATCTTCAAGAGAACTTCGATTTTTCTTTTCCTCCTTTTCTGTTGTGGTCATTTTAGAGACACTAAATTATTCTGTTTCGCTTTGGAGGACTTTATAGTGAGAAACAGCCCTGGCTGAGGACAGTGTAACGCTGGCATAACTGCATGCCATATTTTTCCACTTTGCACCAAGACAGAAGTAATAAAATTTATAACATTTATCAGGCACTGGGTAGAGTTCCAAATCCTAGACAAGGTTTTTCTGAATTTTGCACATGCCAGGAAGGTAATGGATAATGGATTGGTAGTAAACTGTCCTGCCAGGGGAAAATACTGTCCTGCCACGAAAGTCCCAAAAGGAAAAAGCAAAGCTGTAGCACAATGAGCCTATTTCCAAAAAAGCAATGAGATCAAGTAAATGGGTGCAGCTGCCAAGCAATAGCTTCAGTGACATTTTCATAGTTCTGAGCCTGTTTTTTTTTTTTTTTTTTTTAAATCTGACTTTCCCAATTGAATAATAATGCAGTAATGCTAATTCCTTCAGTCTGGCATACTGAGGTGCTCTCTCCCAGTGATCACTCAGTAGGAGCTGTAGGCAATGACTAGAAGAGACTTCCCTCAGCAGAGTTACTCTGGGTTAGAAAAACCAGCAAAGCCTGATGCGAAAGGAAAAGTTAATTTTTCTCTCCTTGCATAGCTCTCTCATAGAGAGCTATGTTTCTCTTCATGTTCACTCTTTACATGACACAATCCATACTTCAAACATTGTGTTACTACAGGTATGTTTACTGTGCCACAAAACCAGTGCTGATCTTGCTGATAACATGGAGCAAACTGACTCACTGGATTGCTGTTCTGTGCCTTGAATAACACAGGCTTATGGCTGATCCATTCTATGACACTACATTAAAGAAAACTGGAAAGACACAGCTTCCTAAACACTTAATATGGAAATCATTGTATATATTTTTTTTAATTCTGATTTTGTGCACTGTGTTATGGTAGGGTATAAAGAATGATATTCATCTTAACTGACAAGAGTCAGTATATAACAATGTTTTTTAAACAGAAGACAATTTTATAGGAAATTAAAAGCTGTGAAAGCTGGGAGGAAGATTTTTGTCAAAGATCACTTTTTCCAGGCTTATTTTTGTATATTTCTTATAATAAATTACTAAGGTACTTTATTTTAGAAACACTTTGACTGAAAATTGCTCTTCATACATGCAATTCTACAAATACTGCAAGCGCAGAGGCAGACTTTGGGGGGAAAAAATCTATTAGAAAAAAGAGAGAGATCATTTAAAGGGTTATTTAGCATTTCACCATCCAGAAAAATCAGAGAAGAAAGAGAAAAATCCATGAGTAGGACTTTGTCTAGAATTCAAGACACAAACTAGATTTCCAGTTCTGTCAAATACTTCAAATACATTCTTGAGGATATTGCTTACGTTCTATTGCACTTCAGCTTGGCTCAGCAGCATTTGCATACCTTACAAGACTGTAGTGATAAAAATGCTCAATAAAGCTTTTGAAGGGCTCAGCTCTAAAATTAACAGATACAGTAGATACAGCCTCTATAGAATCATACAGGTCTAATAGTGTGGTAAGGAGAGATCTTGCTTAATAAGCTGATTACAGAAAATAAAGGGTCATAATCACACAGGTAGGGAATAGAATATGTTATTTTTTGAGTTTAGGGACCTCCCTGGACAGTTCCTTTGCAGCTGAAATACATGCCTATGCAGAGGAAGAGAGACTTCCCTCATGTTGCTTGAGCCTGCTACTCATTTCATCCACTGTCTGTCCTTGGCCATTTTCCAAGGTCATAGATCAAGACCCAGTGACCACTCCTGGCTCTTCCTGTGACAGTGCCAAGGTGATTGGAGAGGATTTCAGTAGCTGGTAAGTGAAAGCACTTGCTACAACTTTCCTCCCTGCCTCCTAATGTTTTGGGTTGGACTGTTAAGGTTTTTTTGTTTGGCTGGTTTGTTTTTATTTTTGTTGGCTGGTTAAGTGTTTTTATGCTGCACTGGAATTTGTTGTGGTTGTTTTGTGGCTTTATCAGGGATTTTTTGTTTTCGTGGTGGTTTGTTGGTTTGTTTGGGTTTTTTTGGGTTTTGGGGGAGGTTTTTTTTTTTTGGGGTTTTTTTTTTTTTTGGGGTTTTTTTTATCCCCAAAGCTATTCTTTGGTTTTCTGAGGGAGCTTTCTTATTCAGTCCATTTTGTTCAGTTGAAATCAGACACAACTATTTTGTGCATTTCCCGTATTGAGGTGGTGTGGCTTACAGCCTGCTCACTGAAAACAAAGAATGAGACCCCAGTCATTAATACTGTCAGAGGGGAGAGCATGTTGCAGCCCAGGAATCTGAGATGAAGTTTTAAAGTAGTTTAAGTCTTTATTTGGGTGTGCAAAGTAATCTGAGGGTTCTGTGGTGAGTATATACTGTTCTTGATATTTGCCATGCTGCTTTGGGAGTGAGATTGGTCTCTTGATATTTTTTTTAATTATTTTTTTTTAATTGCTGTTGTTTTAAAGTGCTGGGGGACATTGTTTGTTTGGTTGGGTAGCTGGTTTTTGTTGTGATTCTTCAAAAGATGTCTTGGACTGACCAAACTTTCTAGACTGCCTAGCTGATCTGGGCACATGATGAAAGTTTGGAGAAGTAGGGCTTGTTACCACTTTATGAGGTGTTATATATTGACTATTGAGGCTACAGGAACACAATAACCTGTATCTCATTGCTAAGAACAGTAACAAAATTTTAGACAGCAAGGGAATGTTTTTAGAGGTTGTGTGGGACTAAGACTTAATTACTGGAACTAAGACTTAATTACTGTATGTTATTTACAATAATCATATGGGAAGCACATTGTACTTAAAATAGCTCATCAAGACTTTTTGAGTTGTTTTAATTAGAGAAAAAATTCAGAGGGAAAGTAGTCTGACAAAGTAAAAAAAGAGAAAATGCTAATTATTTGGGGGTTTTGTCTAGTTGAAGTGTATATAACAGTTGGAAAAAACATAGTCTGTGTATGTATATATCTACATATCTAGATCACAGAATCACATATGATAGGGGTTGGAAAGATCTTAAAAGATTATCTAGTCCAACCCTCCTGCCAGAGCAGGATCACCTAGCGCAGGTCACACAGGAACACTTCCAGGTGGGTTTTGATTGTCTCCAGAGGAGACTCCACAGCTTCTCTGAGCAGCGTGTTTCAGTGTTGTTACCCTCCAGCGAAAAAATGTTTCCTTATGTTGATGTGAAACCTCCTATGCTCCAGCTTGCACCTGTTGCCCCTTGTCCTATCATTTGGTCATCGCTGCGAATAGCCTGGCTCTGTCCTCCTGACATTCACCCTTCACACATTTATAAACCTGGACAAGGTGACCCCTCAGTCTCCTCTGAGATTTATATGTTTACCTGTATACGTACACGTGGTAATAATGAGGTTTTGTCAGATTGGCAAGAGTCAGTGCTACTTCTGCCCTTTATCACAAGGACCAATAAAAGAGCAAGGTTATGTGTTGCTACCAAATCTCAACACATCACTGAGCTTATTTAGTAGCTTATAAGAACTTATTGAAAGTACAGCTTTTAAACAGTTTATGCATATGTAGGCTTTGGTACGGAGCAGTCTTACAAACTTTCATGCTATCTAAATTGTTACAATGGCATGTAAGAAGCAACCAGTCACACATTTTTTTCTTAAGCTTTTAAAAGAATTTCAACACCATGAATTGAACTGTTAGAACAATGGTACATGTTCTTATAGGATTGCATTTTGCAATAATTTTCCCCTTGCACTACAACACTGAGCATTGCAAATCTTAGTGAAAATGGAACATCATGAAAAGTAAATTGCAGAGCTGTCAAATCAAGACACAGAAACAGTATAAACTCTTACAATGTAGAAGCATATAAATCTGCTGTATAACACCAAAAATGGCAACAGTTTCATGATTGCTGGATGAAATTCTGTCATGGTTCATGCCCAAAACCCCAAGCTATGAGACAAGTAACCCTTAACAGAAAGAGATGACAGTTTATAGAGATGCACTTATTTTCAGAATTACTAGTTGTTATATTAGTTATGGCTGCAATTTTATTGAAAACAATGCAGAGACCTTGGAAACTGAGCTGAGCTTGACTGATGTACACTGCATCCCTGTGTTTCATAAAGCATTGCATAGCCTGACCAGTTTAAAAAAAAAATAAAATTAAACCATTAGAAAAAATTAAGCTTGCTGCTGGGTACAAAATTCATTCCCCTGAATCCTAGTAACTTCTGTGCAAAACTGAGAACTGATATAATTCTACAGGCCTTCCAAGATTAATTTTTAGGACCAGGCTGGACTTCCAAATAGGTATGTTGGTGTCCCACTTTAACAACAACAAAAAAATTTCCTATTGCCCCTGGAGATAATGTGAGAGACCTCTAGGTTTTTATCAAAATACAAAAGTAAACAGGGTAGAAGAACTATAGGGAAACTATAAGGAAAAATAATATCTTTCAACTGAATATTTATAGAAGATTCAGAATCTTGGCCAGTAAGGCTCTTGACAGTCCTGTTATTCTCTGTCAAGTTTAAATCTGTATTGTTAAAATATATCTTGCAAGTCACTTGCAAATGGATATCTTTTCCAGGCAAGGCTCTTTTAAAGGAAGTGACTTTGTATTTTAGACTTGCAAACCAGTCACCAAATAAGATTGTGGTAGCCATAAAATTTCTCTGAAGTGATAATATGATAGAAAAAGATAGCAAAGCTTTTGATTAAAGTAGCACAATGAAAACTGTCATAGATAGTTTTAAAGGATAAATACAAGCAAAGCTGGTAGGGCAATCGTAAAAGCCTGTGTTTTCCAGTGGACTCTCTACAGGCTATATGAGATGAAAAGCCCATTAAAGGGCTGGCAAAATTCCATTTGCTATGTATTAAAAGACAGGGATCTTTCACTGATAGGTGAGGCATGCCTACCGTCTGGGGAGGATATAATAGGAGGCTAAGCAAAAATTGCTTCAGGGAGACCAGAAATGTGTTGTACTGCTTTAGTCATTGGTTTGTCTTATTTGAACTGCTTTAGTTTCCACAGACCCTATAAATTCTTTTTGAAGGTTCAATAAAATTATGTAGCCCTATAAACGTATGAGCAGCAAATCAGACTGCAGTCAGAAGTTTGGGCCTGTGACAGAAGAAAATAATGAAAATGATTCCTTGAGAAAGAAGAGCTGACTGAGTGCTTTGGCAGAACCTTAGACACTTTCATTACTGGTATTAAGGGATGAAGGTCCTTTTGTAGTTATACCTACCATTCTCCAGCAAAAGTGACAGACAATGAAACTTCCAAGGGTATGAGACTGGGGAAAAAAAAAAAAAAAAAAAAGAAAAAACGGCAGCAGTAGAAAACATTTGGAATGCAAATGAATTCCTGGTGGATATTAAATGACAGTAGTGGAAGTAGGATTCTCATTACATCTGAATCTGTTTGCCTGGGAAGGGATGGCAAGATGCTATCCTGCATGTTCCTTCCAGAGCTCTTTGCCTGCTGTCACCTTGCTGTCCTTACAGAGTCTAGTGGTGTGTTTCTTATAACCTAATCCGGGGGCCTATAAATTCTTTTTGTGAAAAATGTTAAAATTACTTCAGCTGTGCTCTGTGTGGGCTTAGTAGTTTATTCTAAATTTTGGAAAGTAAAGTTGCTACTGTGTGTGTAGGTTTTCTCAAGTGATGTCATAAAATAAAAGACTGGAGCTGTTGTTACATTACTGTTAGAAGTTAGAGTGAAGTGCAAAGTTGTGTAATTAGCCATCAAGATGCTTTCTAGGTGTTTAGGTTAGCAGACCTAAAATGCTTTAAGATAAAAATCCTTGCTATGGGAACTATTCTGCCTGCTCGTTGTACTGAAGAAGCATCCCCTTTTCGGTTGTTCTTAGCTCTTTAGTAAATAAAGTGAGCTCCATCACCCAGTACATTTAAATCGCTTTTTATGAAGTAAACAGTGCCAAAATATACTCTGAAAGGGAAACAGAAGTCACTGGCAGATCCTTTTGTAGAGCTACCAGTACTGAATCCAGTAGCTGTATTTGCTTTGACTCTCTTAGGCCAAGTTGCTCTTGCTGCTCTTCTCCTCACTCTCTGCAAAGCCATGACTCAGTACTGGAAAGAAACTCTTTCAGTGAGCTGTGGGATGGCAGGGACAAATCTATGATTCAATTCAAGTGACTCCAAACACATAGCTAATGCAGAGACCTCAAACCCTGTGTAGAATAACAAAAAAAGCAACTACAGGCTTTAAAACAATGTGATACTTTTGCAGGCATAGCAATCTGAAAACTGCCTTTTTTTTTTTTTTTTTTTTGAGAGTTTTTTTAAAGTCTTGAATATTCCAGGTAGGACAGTGTGTTTTGAATAAGCCATCTCAAGTATAGCATATTCAGGCTTGTGACATCTGGACTGAGTATCAATTGGAAAATGCATATACTTAAAATCAGTGGCCCTTCTACTTCTGATGCAGACAGAAATCTCATTTTTTACAGATGCTCTGTTTTGGTAAATTGTATCACATCCAGGGCCCTGGAGAAGCTGGAGAGAGAGAGATTTGCTTTACATCATGAATTACTTCATTCTTTCCATTGCTAATAAAAATTATCCCAGCTCTCTTTCTGAAGAATCTGTACATCTCTACATTCTCTGCATGTTGGCACTTTAGACTGTGATACAGAGGTGCCTGATGTGGATAATATGGTAGCCTGGTAGTAAGCTCAGCACTGTGTATCATGGTTTTACTCCGAGAGCAGAACCTGCATGCTGACTTTTTTGATTTTTTTTTTTTTTTTTTAAAGACCATGTTTCTGCACCTGTCAGGGTGCAAAACCAAAGAACAGTTTGAGGGAAATATGAATGCATATGAAAACACTTCGATAGGTATGTTGACTTTAGAATAAAGGTTGGAGCATGTTTCCATATCCCAGCAGATCTTCCTCTTCACTTTCTCTTCCTCCTATTTGTTTTCTGAATTTGCTTGAATTCAGAGGATCTGTATTACAATAGCATTCCAGACAAGACGTTTTTGGGCAGGACTCACATCACAGGCTGAGCTCCTTCAGTAAAAGAATGTCTGACGTGTTTGTTGTCTGTGGTAGTCATCTCAACAAAGTATGACAGTGCTTTTGTTTGTTTGTTTGTTTTAATCATAATGTATCAAATATGCTCTCTGTTTTGGTTTTTTATTTTCCATGGATTGCTTTGTCTCAGAGTAGATCTGATCTAGTGTCCCAAATCACACCACTATCCAAGCAACTGAAATGTTTTTAAAAGAACAAATTAGGTTAAGCAGGTTGTGAAAGCATCTCTTGATGTGACTACAGAAAAATCTACATGACCCCTAAACACAAAATTTTGAATTCTGTTTCTGACTGTTTTTTTTCACCATTTTCCTGAAGTCTTTCATATGCTGCATCCCTGGAGACCATTTTGCTCAGAGGAGCAAGTATTCAGTGACTTCCCACAGAGAAAAAAAGGCAATATTTCTTTTTAGAAAAGTTGTACTGGAGTAGATGTGCCTTCTTCCTTCCTTCTCTGCTCTCAGGCTGCCTCCTTGGGTAGTGTATTTATAATTTTTTTATTACTGCTTCCAGAATATTTATACTGCTACTCAGGAAAAGTGATTGCTGCCTAGGACATTCATCACCAAAGGATATTATTAATCAGTAGAATCTATGACCAAAGAAAGTTTGCTTTTCCTCTGTTCATGTCTTATATCAAATATGTGAATCATCTGAGACAAAACTGTTTTCTCCTTGAGGCCATTTAAGTTATTTATCACTAAGCCTTATTTGTGCAAATATTTTATATTTTCTTCATAGAAAAATATTTTTTTATTTAAAAAAAGAAAAAGAGAATGGCACCAGATACCAGCAGCTATGGTCTTTTCAGTAACAGTGGTAAAAGGCAAGGTTGTATATTATGATTTTGTATACAGAAATATACATTGATCTTTGGGCAAATGCTTCTATAAATTCACATTTGGATGTGTCATCATCAGTTTCACCTGGTTCATGCATGTCAGCCAAACCATTTGAATTCTTAGAGACAGATGGTGGGGAAGAAGCATAAGAGCCAGCAGTTTTAGAGACTAGAAGTAATGGGATCATGATGTTTATTGAGAAGCAGTTTTTAGAGGGAGTAGACCTAACGGCTTTCCTTTTGTTTAGGGAATCTCATTCTGTAAGATGTGGAACTCTCTAGCTTGCAAAGCCATGCTGATGAGTTTCCAACACCAATACTTAAGAGTGAAGTAATGTAGACTGGTGTAGTTAGTGAGCATCACATTTAAGTACCAGACTTTTCAGAGGAATCGCTCTCATGCTGCAGCTCTCTGTGAAGTGCACTTTTCTCTGAAATGTGCAGTTGCTACAAACAAAGTCTGAGTTGATTGAGAAGCTGTTCCCGGAGCTGACTGGGGTGTGCGTGTGATGGGTCTGTTGCTGTGGGAACTAATGAAGTTCTGAAGTCAGCAGTTAAGATTTCCTTCTGCTTTGATCCCCGAGGGAGGATGAGCAAGTCCTTTTCAAATGCAAATCTTCAATGTGTAGCCTACACAGAGGGAGTAAAGACAGGAAGGCAAATAAATCTGTTTTAAGCTTCAGGCATTTTCAGATTGATTATGCTACCGGTGCCCTTTTTTAACCTTTCTTTTTTCACTACTGCAAAGCATTACCTTGAGTAAGTCTTGCTATGCTAAAATTGGTCCAACGTTTGGAAGTGATTTTTCTTTTTCTATGTGCGGGAAGTTGGTGGTTTTGGTGGGAGTCCACATTCTTTTCTCCCCAAAGAAGGGGAAGTAAAAAAGCTTCCTGCTCCCCTAGAATGATCATGTGCAGTTTTCTGACCTTTTCCAATAATGCACATTGTGGGTTTTTTGATTGTTTTCACAAGCAACTAGGAGCACAGTATGTGGTACAGGGGGTGGAATTCTGCCAGTGCCAACACAGACTCATTTCTGATTAGACTGAGGGATCTACACTTGTCTATGTTCCTTTCTCTTTCTCTGCTTGTGAGAGCCCCCACCTTATGATTTTATCAACACCTAATACTTGGTTACAGAGAATTAAGTTCTGATTAACTTATTTTTCTTATTTTGCAGAAATATCTTCTGCAGCTTGTCATCTGTGATAAACTACTAAATACAAAGTGCATTCATCCAACATTTCTGAAATAGTTATTTCTGTGTAAAAGGCTGTAAAGCCTTGAGCACCATTCCTGCAAGGAGGTACAACAGTCTAGAATTTGGGAACCAAATTATATTCAGTGTGTGTTTAATATACTAAAACTTGAAACTAATAGCTGACTCTTGTTTCTTGCAAGAAAATATTGCCTGCTTGGTAGTTTGAAAGCCAACTTCTGGCTGAAAGGTTTACAATTTATATGTTTTAGGGAAAACTTTTAATGGCTAGATCAAGATTGCCACGGTTGAAAAGGGATTCTGCTTCAAATGTTATTTCTGTGTTTCCCTAACCTGGGACTGGCTGTTCAGTAAATTCCCAGTAGTAAATCTGCCTTTAGTTCTCCCTATTGCTGCTGCCACTGCCCACCACTTGTTGTATACCCAGAATCCTGGGATAGAGCACTCACATAAAGTGGGAAAGCGAAGCATTGCAGAAGATGTGATACTCTTGAATGCCAAAGGGAAAAGCCTTAGTGTAGTCTTATCTCTTTGGATTGCTCAAAATCTGTGGCTTGGATCTGTTAAGGGAGAGAACAAATATTGTCTGGCTTGCAGGTAGGGCAGTTGTGATGGGTCTGTTCACATGAATGCTCACTGACTCAAAATACACATTTTCCTTATTCAGCTATCCCAATCAAGGCTATGCAACAGTCTTATTTTGGGGTAATGTTAGGATTTTTCTGCTGTAGCTTCACTGACTTCAATGGTGTGACTTCTTCTCAAGGGAACTGAAAAAGGAGCCTGACCCGCTGTTTTCAAAGTTTCCCTTCATTCTAGTTAGTAAGTAGTTCATGACTTTCACTCACCATGTGTTTCCCATAAAAGCCCTGGCTGACTGGAGTGCTATATGATAGGTTGTCTGGAAGCTGGAGACAAAGTGCATGCACTCTGCTAGAAAGACTTTCTGAAATATCTTGTATACAGTAGCTAAAGCTGCCACGTGCTATTTATGCTACAGTGTCTGCATGTGGTCACATTTATAATGTTCACACTGCAGCATTCACAAGAAAACCATGTAATGATGAAAGGGCTTCAGTGCATACAGTATGATATAAAAACAAGCCTATGAAACATCTAAGCAGTGGAAAAATCTGAAAGGCTATACAGGACAATGCAACCTTGTATTTTGTGAACAATGGTGGGGAAAGGAGAACTAAGCACACTGCAAACAGGCAGAGGGATATTAAAATGTTTTTAACTTCCAGGAACCAAGATGGAGAATTAAAAGAAAATTAATGTGTGTTGTATCAGTGTAGAATGTCATGGTCTTCAGCTCGTAGAAAGGAAGGTAAAGAGTGACTATGCCAAGCCAGCACTTCAGTAAGCCATTTTATTAAACTTACTGTTTATGTCACATGTGGCAATAGTAAACTTCCAGGATTTTAAAGATGGGGGGGTGGGATGGGGGCCAGGTGTTGCAGGTTTTATTTTGCTTTGTTTTACAAATTGCCGCATTGGTAACGGTTATAAGCTTTCATCTAGAATCTGATCACTTGCGTGTTAAAATGAAGTTCATAAAAGACAAAAAAGTGTTGACTAATTTTTCTCTTTCCTCAACAAACTGCACAATTCTTTTTCAACTCTTTTAAATTCAGTGCAAAATATTCCAGTTTCAGTTACCATAGGACACTATTTAATATTCAGATCATCTCCCAATCTTTTGCTGTAGATGGTCTTGTAACAGCTATTCTGGTTTCCCTTCATGGGGCATGGAGGGTTCTGCTGCACACAAAAGGCACATCACTGGGGCAGCAGAGCTGTGTTCAGTGGTTTTCCAGAAGAGGCACAGTCAAATGGTTTGGTAATACCTTCAGGAAGGGAGGGAGAAACATTTGCAGTATCTATTGCTGCAGTGGAGAGCTGCAGACCAGACAGATGAGCTGCTGGGTGTCTGATGTGTTCTCCCTCCGATAAGGCTCATTGCCAATATATCTGACAGCACATACTTTATACCCAAGCCCTAATGGATCAGACAGGTGACTGTGCATCAGGACTACCACTTCTGTCCTACAGTTTCCTATGAAGTTCAGTGGTAGACTCAGAAGAATGACAAGCTTTAGGCCCCTGGACTTTGGGCTAAATCCTGCCACTGATCTCTTCTGTAAAGAGGCACCTAAGTAGCCAAGAATTCTGGTCTTGATCCAATGGAAATTATTTAAAAATCAATATTCTTTATATTTAAATAGATTAATAAATACACCAGCAAAGTTCATTTTGTGTATGAGGGTGATATTTTGTTGCACACTTTCATATAATTTTCTAATAAATTGTTCTGTAATTTGGGGGGAGGAGGAGGGAATAATCCTGGAAATGGAATAAAGAATTTTTGAATCAGATGAGCATAAAATCTTCCCATTTTTATTCTAGTTTGACTTCTGCCATCTGACATATAGATATGAGAGATGACGAAACTGTGTAATGTGGTAAGTGTGTTTTGGAATAAGAAGACTTTTCTGGATAGACAGAACCTTGGATGGATGGATCAGAAAAAGCAAAATGTCTTTGTGAAAAATCTGTCCTCCCTCCATCTAAACGAAGATGAGATTTGTAAGGCTTTTATTGGGAAAATCTCATTAGTATGTCTTTTGAGTGTGCCTAAGCACATAATAAATCAAAATCTGAGCTCTGCAATGTGACCAACTGTATAGCAGGGTAGATCTGAAAGGCTATAATTTTGAAAGCTGTGGAAGGATTTTGCAGTCCATTCTCCAATTCTGCACCTTGAATTAATCAGTTGCAATTCATAATTATATTTTGACTATGGACCACTGGATCAACTTAGATTGCAGTGTGGGAGCTAGATTTACAGTGGAGATGAATTAATCCTTCTGAGATACTTACCTAAAATCCTATTTGTGCCTAAATAGAAGAAAAATATGTGGAAAGGTGAGAGGGATCTGGCTGCATATTTAATCTTTAGTAGCTCTAAATCAGAGGCATTCGTACATCAATGGGAACAGTCTTCTTGGAAGAAAAAAGATTCTGACTGGGGTGGTGGTTTAATAGAATAAAATACATTCTGTCATTTGGTAGGGCAAACTTGTGAAGCTGAATTCTTAATGGCTTTGACATACAGAGATTTAGAAATCATCATTCTTGTTATTAAAAAAAAAAAAAGAAAAACCCATGGGAAAAAAATGTGTTCTATTGGACCTGCAA
This sequence comes from Indicator indicator, assembly GCF_027791375.1. Classification (NCBI taxonomy): domain Eukaryota; kingdom Metazoa; phylum Chordata; class Aves; order Piciformes; family Indicatoridae; genus Indicator; species Indicator indicator. The sequence goes on along the minus strand of NC_072017.1, from coordinate 22,588,787 downwards.
ATCAAGATACCTTTCTCTTGATAAGAAACAGTAGCTACTGTAAAAATAGGAGATTTGGAGTATATTGGTTAAAGAATATTAGACCCTTTGAGCCTTAGTTAGGGAAGGCTAGAACTGATAGAGCAATAACAGTCAAATTAACTCAAGTGCACAATCAAAAATTTATTGCACTTTCTTTGATGTAGAAGGTAAAAATGCTGATGCACTTTTGCACTAGTATTTTAAGGTCAGAAAAACCAGTTGCAAACTAGCTTTTGGTATAGTTGCAAAGCAGTTTGGGCTGTTTGAAAAGGTGGGGACACCAGGCCCAGGAGGCATCATTTTGTATGTATTACAGTGGGAAAGTTTTGATAGCCTTGTTTGAGTGTTTAGGTTTGTTGGTTGGTTGGATTTAGTTTTGTGATTGTTTCAGGTTGTTTTTCTTTTTGCCTCTGTGGCACAAGACTTAAGATTCAAAGAATAGTTTGAAAAGTAAAACCCAATTAAAAGAAGAAAGCCTGCAAGGCAGAAGGAATGCAGGATGCAGTATTGTAGATTTTTTCTTTATTTTTATTGTTGTTATTCTGTAACTAGGAGAAGAATACTCATTTTTCTTTCTGATAGGTTTTATGTAGCACTAGTTACTTTTTAAAAATTAATTCCTGTGCCAACAGTATTACTTGTTTTGCTTGGAGCAGCTGGCAAACGGTGACTGTAATATGGTAAAACAAAGCACACACAGAACCTGCTAATGCTTTTCTAGAAGTTATTGCTGCTCATGCTGCAAGTGTCACTGAAGAACTGAGTTGCACTTGGAAGCTCTTTCATTGGTGTTAGGCTCAGCACAAGTTTTCTCCCAGACAAAGATGAAAGGGTTTGTCTTGTTTTTCTTCTTCAAAGAGTTAGCCTCCTGCCATTGCCCACAAGTGAAAAGATATTTGGGTCTTACCTTGCTAAACCAGCCCAAATTCTTTCTTCCAGTGGCATTTTATTTTTAATCTGCAAATTCTTCTGAAACTGTCCTTTTGTGGTGTGCTGGTCAAGATCTAATCAAATCATTAATTTGATCTCTCTTGTGTCTTGAGGCTGTCATGCATCTCATCTGTAGATGTACTTGTGTAAAGTTTGCTTTCTTAAGTGTTGTACAAAGTATCCACTAAGTTGATATTGCAAGATTAATCATAACCTTCCAAGCAGGGCCATACAGATAATGCTTATGTCACTTCTAGCTCTTAGCAGAACTCTGCTAATTGAAATGCTCTGTAGCATGGACACGATCTGTAATAACTGTGGGAAGTGGAGGTGGTAGGGAAAGTGTCCAAGTTGTTAATATTTCTCTCCTAAAGTAAAATTCTTTTTTGTAACAATGTACTTAGGATTTACTCCTAAACTCTGAATTTACTGAGTGAAAATTACTTGGTTGCATAGCATGATAATAGTTGTTGGATTGATATTAGTGTCTTTCTCTTGCTTTTATCATATCATATACATCAATTACTATGCTTCATATGTGGTTCTTAGCGTTGGTAATGCAACCCACGATATACATTCATTGAAACTTTTTGTTGTCAGATATGCAATAAAAATTGTGAACATAATGTGAACAGTTTTCTCCACTTGAAATGTAGGTGGCTTCTGCTGTCTGAGAATATTTTATATTCCATGATCCATGCTTTTATGTAATCATAACTTTTGATCATAATCTTTCCTGCGTGACCAGGTGACCCTTCTAGCAGATGAGGGAAATGCTGTGGATATTGTCTACCTGGACTTTACTTAAGCCATTGACACCATTTCCCACAGCGTTCTCCTCGAGAAACCTGTGGCCCATGACACAGACAGATGGACTCTTTGCTGGATTAAAAACTGGCCAGACAGCTGGGCTCAAATTGTTGTGATAGAGTTAAATCCAGCTGGTGGCCAGCCACAAGCAGTGTTCCCCAGAACCTAGTACTGAGGCCAGTTCTATTTAATATCTTTATCAATGATTTGGATGAGGGGATCTAGTGCACCATCAACAAGCTTGCAGATGACACTAAGTTGAGTTGGGAGTGTTGATCTGTTTGAGGGTGGGAAGGCACTGCAGAGAGATCTGGACAGGTTAAGTCTTTGGCCTGAGGCCAACAGAATGGGGTTTAACAAGATCAAGTTCCAGGTCCTGCACTTTGGTCACACCCCCCAAACACCGCTACTAAAAATTAGATGTAAACTACCTAGCTTAATATCATTTTGATGGAGTGTGCATAGTTTAAATGGTTTTATTACTTTATGAAACAGAATTTGTCAGTGGATTAAAACTGAGTATCTAATAGATTTTTAGAACAAAATTACCTTTATTCCATAGCATTTCATACTAGCTAGTTACCTGAGTAACTTAATTTTCATGCCCAGCACTCGGTGCAAGAAACCTTTTTGCCTTTTTCCAGTGTTTTCCTTTTGATACAAGAGGGCCAGTGGTATCCTGGGGTGCATTAAGAGGAGTGTGTCCATCAGATAGAGGGAGGGTCTCCTCCCCCTCTGCCCTGGTGAGACTTCACCTGGAATATTGCATCCAGTTTTGGGCTCCCCAGTTCAAGAGGGACAGGGATCTACTTGAGAGAGTCCAATGGAGAGCTACCAAGGTGATTAGGGGACTGGAGCACATGCCGTGTCAGGAGAGGATTGTGTCCCTGGTGAAGCCATGGCTGGAATATACTGTGTTCAGCTCTGGGTGCCACAGTATAGGAAAAACATTGAGGTCCTGGACCATGTCCAGAGAAGAGCAGAGAGGCTGGTGAGGGCTTTGAAGCGCATGTGATACAATGAGCAGCTGAGGGAGCTGGGCTTGTTTAGTCTGGAGAGGATTAGGCTAAGGAGAGATCTTATTTCTCTCTCCAGCTACCTGAAAGGAGGTTAGTGAGGCTGGTGTTGGTCTCTTCATCTAAGCCACTAGAGATAGGATGAGAGGAAATGGATTTAATTTGTGCCAGGGGAGGTTTAGATTGGACACTAGGAAAAAACTTCTTTACTGAGAGAGTGGTGAAGCTTTGGAACAGCATGCCCAGGGAGCTGGTGGAGTTGTAATCCCTGGAGGAGTTCAAGAAGCATGTAAATGTGGTCCTTCAGGATATGGTTCAGTGGTCATGGTGGTTGTGTTATGGTTGGACTTGGTGATTCTATGACATTCTAAAACACCATTCAAAAATTTTAGCTGTGTATAGATCCCCAAGTGATTGCTGTCAAGGCTGTGTCTATGTGCAGTTATTTGCATAACAGAAGTTGACCAAGACAGATAAAGAATCTTCAGACTCAGGACTGTGCTTCCTCATGTTTCAGACTTGCAGAAAGAGATCAAGAGCTCAGGAGGTAAGAAGACTGAGTTTTAAAATTTGTTTTCCAGGAGAATAGATAAAAGCAAGCAAGAACATAACTTTTTTTATGTCTTTCTTGACTGGATTCGCATAGGAGTGTTCCCTAAGATGCGTGCTGACTAGGAGGATGGGAAGGGGGAGACAGGTATGTGCTTTATATATGTACATCATTGAGTATTGGAAACTGTTTCTAATCTAATTTTCTCTTTTGATGTTTCATTGCACAGAAACTAACACTGGTTGGTAACTTACTGAGGAGACTGTAAATGTAATAAGTCTGTGTGTACACAGGTGGCAGCCAGTACAGTTGTGTGAACTTACCCTAGCTAAGAACCAGAAGACCACAGCTGGCATATGTGATGTTGCAGTGCAGTCAGTATTATGCATTGATTTCAGTGGAAGACCTTAAGTGTTCTAATGTAACTGTCCTTCTCTCATTCAAATAATTTTCATAGCTCAAGTGAATCATAAAAGACTGACCTCTTACATGATCAGCAGTGTAAATTAGATTGATTTACATGGTTGAGTCATCAATCTGATTTACGGTTACATGAAACTTGATGTATAACAATGAACAGAGAATAATTGAGCTGAAGGCAGTGGAGCTATTGTAAAAATAGATATGGAAGACTAATAAAGTCCAGGAAACCTGAATCGATGCTTTGAAAAATGTGAGGCTGAACAAATTCTGCTGAAAGAGAATTTGGCTAAAACGTTCCTTAAAGAATTTTGTGTGGCACAGACAAAGAAATGGTAATTTTTGCATTGGTCATGAGTTTATAGTGAGGTACTTTTAATGCTAAATATATATATTGCCTATATATGAAAGTAGCTTTCTATAATTTATTGTACTTTTATGTACAGAATGTTTAACCCTGACCAGAACTGGCAAATTCAAAGATTAATTCACATTGGATTTTCTTTTTTCCTCCTCTAAGGGTTTGGATTGAATGTCAAATTTTTCATCAGTAACAACACATTTATTTGATTATTTATAATTTGGAAAATAGAACATATCTGTCAAACTGATTTTAGTGAGGGGATGCAGTATTCTTAGTGTCTGAGATGATTGGGGTTTTTTTTTTTCTTACATGTTTCCTTCTTCATAAGTAAATTTTACTAATCATCAGCATATTTTCAATCTGCAGTTTTATAGGCCTGGTCTGTATTTCAGTAAAGGGATTGGAGGATATGAAAGACTCTCATCTGGAATGTTCCCAAATTTTATCACAAAGTACTTAAACATAATGCTTCCATATTTTTTGTAGCCTTTTGCATCTTAAATAACCTGAGTGATAGTCAGCCATAACCATGAAGTCATTGCTTCATGACTCATTTCGTACAAGTGAAACTGTGACGAGGTGGTAATTTATTTAAAGAAACATACTGTTAACCTTTCAATTCAGTCATGTGCTGAGAATGTATGAAAGTCATTCTTCTTGCATATACCTACATTCCTGCTTAATATAACACATTCTTAAATCATACTTGATTTTTTTCCAGTAGTTTACATTAAAAGTTCACCAAAACTACACACCTTTGAAGACCATAGTATCTTCTAATTAGTGACTTATTTTCATTACTATTTACTGCACTGTATTTATTTATTTATCTGAATGGCCATAAGACCTATTTTAAAGGTAAAAATGAAACTAGTTCTCTTTTCCTTTAAAGGATAAGCCATTGCAACCTTTTGCTCCAATCTTTTACTCCATTTCCAGGAAAACAGCTTCAATAAATGTCAAGCGTTGGAATGCCATGACACATAACATTACTGTAGCATTGCTTGTAGATTAGTCACACTTCACTTAGATCACTGTCACCAAAAGTACCTGAAGAAAAATAAAATCAGTGTGTTTTTCATTCCTCTCTGAGTTCTATTTTTCCCAAAGTGTTATCTTCTGGATATTATGCTTCATTCTTCTCCCTTAATGTATTAGGATAAATGAAGACTGAAATGATGACCAGTGTCACATCCGTGACCAGGGTTGCCCTTGCTGAAGGAGAGACTTTTGCCTGATAATTGTAATACAAAATTGTGTAACTTACTTATTCTGGAAGAGTGTTTGTGGGTTGTTGTGGTTTCGGTTTGGATTTTTGGGAAAGCATTTATTTTGCTTTTTTTATTGAGATGCTTTGGCTGTACTGATGCATCTAGAGGAGGAGTCATCATAACCGATGTGATGACTGATGTTATTCAAACTTAGCTAAAGCAATACTAAGCCATATATTAGTGGTTTCTGTGTGTGCTTAGAATGTCACATTCAATAGTTTCCCAAATGGATATTTTAGGGATATCAGTGATATTACATTTGTGCATAGGATTTTCAGTTCAGGATACTTCAGCCTTTTTGGTTGCACTGAATCTTCCCTCACACATTAGTCACCCTCATTAGTTATCCTCAGGCACTTCGGCAGTACCCCAAGTTGATATTTCATGTATTCCATGATGTCATAGGTTGAGTTGAATCTGCTGATAGGTATTTAACAGCATGATGCTCTCATGCCAGCTTCAAAGTGAAAGTGTTGGCTAGAGCCAAGTGGGGCTGGAAGGTCAGATTGTAACGTGAGAGGCTTCCAGTTCCAGTTTCTGCTTCCGGTTTCTGGGTTTGGGGTGTTGGTCTTTTCCTTTGTGCTGGCTGCAGCATGCTTGGGTGGACAAAACTGTTTTTATTGCTGGCTTCTGCTGCTGTTTCTGCATTTTGCTAAGGTAATTCCATAGCATATGATCTCATTAAACTCTTCATCTCAACCCAGAGATTTTTTTTTTCTATTTTTCTTTTCTTTCCCTTTTATGGTACTTATCTTGGTTGTATATAAGGTCATATGCTAAAGCAAATAACATCCTAAGGAATCTGAAATTTTCTATTATTTTGAAATGTTATGACATTCTGTGGTTGTGTTGTGGATTTTTCAAAATGCTAATATTTTAATGACGAAAATACAGAAAGCTTAAATGGGAATTTATAATTTGTAGGCCATTTCTAACTTTCAAGGGGCAACACTGATCTTTATGGAAAAATGAGATGTTCTAAATGTACTTGGATTCTTCTAGTGAGAATTTGTAACAAGACAGAATCAAGCAAATTTTTTAAATTAGGTCAACCCATGACATAGACTTGGCACATCTTGAAGAAAATAAATATATGATTTCTGGATCAGTAATTTTCTACAGAGAAAAGGTAGATTCCTCATAAAGGAATTTAGGAGATGTTACACATTTGCATAGCTGAAGTCTTAAAGCGAAATTTACTCAGTCCAAACCAGATTGCTGTTGGCTGTTTGAACAGCTCCTATCTTAGTATCCCATGCTTAACTTGTACTAAATTTTGCTTTTCTCATTGGTCCTCAGGATTTTTGCTAGCAACAGTAGCCCAAAGGTTTTGCTTCTGCTAGCTTGCTAGAATTACACATTTATTTGCAAAATGAGCTTCCCATTATTACAGTTTCCCTCTCCTTACTTGTGTGTGTAGCCTATGTGCAAATGGCACTGCAACTCCCTTTCTTCTACTGTGGAAAACCAAGCATAAGGTAAGACTGGCTTTCCTGTTCTTAACTAGAACTTCACATGATTTTTCCCTATAGAGTTGCCATGGTTACACTGGTATTTTAAAAAGATAGTTGCATTTGCCAGTATTTGCTATTTTATGCAGTCATTTGAGCTGTTAGTTGAAACAAGTAAATTCACTAAATAAAACCCTATTTGCACAATCCACATGCTCGATAGAATGCTATTTCCTATATAACTAACATTTCTACACTCTTGTAATTTTCCATTTGACTTATTCTGCTAAGTTTTTAAAAGCTAATTTCTTCAACTTCTTTTACATCTTTGTTTCTGCTAGCAATTCAAATGGCTGTACGAAGCTTCTGTTCTATTTCTGCAACAGAAGACATGATCCATTTCACCTTTTCTTCTATAATTGGATTTGTAAATGACTATAACTTTAAAGGACTTGCTTACAGCGCAGTAAAACCCATGTGCTTACTCAGTAGTAAAATTTTGATAGAGTTTACTATGGGAAAGGAATGTGTTGAGTTCTGTTCCGCAAAGAAAGAGTAAAGTATTCAATTCTAGTCTGCTTACAGGAATGAGTGATACTGGAAAATGATCCAGAACAAGAATGTAAAATGAAGACTTCATATTCTTGTCATCCCCACAAATTAATTCTCGAGTTGTATAATATACCATGGTAGAGGGATTTTTGATTCTTGATATCTATTCAGTGGAGTGTCAGCCTTGCTTAACATAGATGTCTCTTGTCCTTGGACTCTTCACAGAAATGTGTATAAATAGCTGCCTGCAGTGTTTACAGTAACTTTGTATGGCAACTGAGTTCATGTGCAATAAGAGAGGGTTTTCTGCTGCAATTTTGCTACAACTGTCTCAGACTTCTGAATTTCTCCTTTGTTTTCTCTACTTGATTAATTTGTCTGTTTCCCCATTAAAATGAGGTTGTGATGTTTATTTGTTTTAATCAAGTAGTATAAGTGCAATGTCACCAGCTCAGCATGGAATAAAAAGCCAAGTATGTCCTGCTGAGCAAAATAGAGATCTCTACTGCCTTCTCTCAGTGATGGGCAACTATATGCCTCTTGGAATTGCAAATGAGTTTATGGACCTGTTAGTTAAAGTATTTTAAAGGGCATTAAAAACAATCCAATGACCAAGCAACTAAACATCAGTAGAGAGGGCTTTTTTGAGATGTTCACTACAGAAAGACTTTTTATGCTTATTTTCTCATTTACCTGGAAGTTAGAATGAGTTCAGAATGCAGCAGGGATGTAACTGGTTTGAGATTTGTGTTTGCCTGACTCCCATGAGTTTAGGGATGGTGCTATCATCATTCTCATACCCTTATTTCTAGAACCTGGAAGTTTGTCTTAGGGTTTAGGGAAGAAGGTGTGGAAGATGGAATGGTAGAACAGTAACATGCAGATACCATGTCTGTTACATGCAATAAATTTTAATCCACATCAGACTCAGCGTTAAAACAGGAATGCTCAGAAATGCTATTACTGAGATTATCATTAATTCCTGATATTGATTGCTTAGCCTCCTCAAGTCAGGTTTATTCCACAGCCATACTTCATTTGTATTAATACAGAACACATACATGTATATGGAGCTGTATAAAGACGGTAGCACATGTGTAGTGGTAGTATATGTGGGTGTAAATATGACAGTCTGAAATACCATACTGCGTGATTTTGGACCTTCTCTATATTTTATACTGATACTGTAAACTTGTTTTGCCACACCTGAGCCTAGTACACTTAAATGATTATTTGGCTTAACACAGAAATCTAGCATAAGAGAGCAGGTGGGAAAGGGAACACAAAAATATAGTGGTAGATTGGCAGTTAGTATTTATACTTCCCAGATAATAAGATTTTGTTCTTCATTGAACAAAAAGCAAGTGAAGTTACAAACAAATGGAAAGCATTTAAAACTTTTCAGCTCTCGCAACATGACTGCATCCACTGAGGAACAAGATCAAAGGAGGTGCTTGAACTAGCCTCTCTCTGAGGACTACTCAGTCCCAACTTTGCTTGTTGGAACACACAGCTTTGAATCCCAGCTCAGCTTTGGCAGTTGGCAGCAGTTTATATGACCGCATTTTAACCCTCCATCTACCTTCTCAGTGCTGTCTTTGGTCTGCCTTCATGGTATCTCAAGGATTAGCTGTGAGCATACTCCAAGAGCTTTATATGTCTCCTGGCAATATTTAGCTTTAAACTAAATACAATGGGAGATCATTCTTCTCATTGCTAGGCTTCTTATTTGTTTAGATTTCATTTGGTCACTGGGTCTGCTACAAGCTTTAAATTCTTGCATACTTGGTTGGCTGGTGTGTAATTTACTGATAAATGACACGTTTTTGTCATTGTTTCCAGGCTGGTATAGTTTGTTACACTTGCCTTGTGTGTGCTCTTTTGTGTTCAGTGGTAATCTCTTTCAGGTGTTTTATGTTAAGGTATTTTATTAGACTATTACTTCAGACAAAGTACCTGAATAATTTCATTATTCATGTATAAACAAGCATCTATCTTGTTTTAACCCTTATTTTCCTAAGCAGAGGTGACAAGGCACAGCTGAGATGAGAAAGCAGTAAACCAGTTTTCAGGGCTCAGAGTCATATCCACTAGATACATACCTGCCACCTCCATTACACTGGTGCCCAGTGAGGATAATGGTGCAAGACTTGCCAAGTGAAGCAGAGTGTTTCCATTGCCTTAAGAAATTCCATTGCGTAAGGATGTCTGGAAAATGTTTTTTACTTGGCTTAGTACCTACTGTAGGAAAAAACAAAACAAAAAAAACAGTTATTTCTTAAGAGAAATAAAAGGTAATTGTCTTCTGTGATATCCATAGCTAGTAGAAAGAGGCTTATGACATCACCAGGAATTTTGACTCTGATTTGAGAAATAAATGAGACAAATCAAAACTGAAAAGCAATAAATATCCCCTTTCCATTTCACTTGCCAAAAGTCCTAAGAATGTAACACCAAAAATCTGTGCTGACGTGTTCTTGCTTTTTCCCCTCAAAACAGTGCATTTCTTATTACTCTTCAGAAAATATCAAATTATTTTTGGCTAGGCTGTTACTTAAGAAAATCTCTTCTCTGGCTCGTATGGTACTTAAGCAGAAGAAAATATGTGGCAAGAAGCTCCTAACTCTGATTGATGATCAGTTAGCCATTAATATTCCAAAGCATGATGCTTTGCTTTGATACTTGATGATTTATTGAAACTCTGTAACTATTTTACTTTGTTCAAAGCTATTTTAAGCATGACAACGTACGTCTCGAATTTGGAGTTCTTCATCCTATAAGGTAAAAGCTGAATAAATGCATTTCAGCTCTGTAATTTAAGAATAGATGAACTAATCTTCCACGCCTTGGAATAGAAGTTTATGGCTTAATCCAGAACCTGCACAGTCATACTTTGGCAACACTGCTCAGCTGCTGCTAGCTGTTTCCAGAATGAAGCACTGAAATAAACCAAGAAATGTGATTTTGAGTACTCTGAAGCCATTAGCTGTTGCTTTTAAACAATTGTACTTAAATAAAATAAAATGGTATATAATCGTGCAAACCACTATGTACTATTTACACCGTATGTATATTAATTTGAAATTCATGCAGGCTTTCCCATCTTTTGCAGATTCCTATGAAGAACTTCCAGATGATCCCTGGCTATAACACAGGGAGAGGGGCTAGAGGGCCAGGAGGCAGCCTTGCTGTTCGTTTTTGTGGCCACCGGGTGTCATTCAAGGAGCAGACTTTGGCCAGCCGGTGAGCACTACTATGGCAGCAGCAGTACCATAAGTTGCAGTAAGTTGCTTTGCACCAAATCCACCTCTAAAGCAACGACTCTTTACCTTGTGTATCTACTTTTTAAATTACTTTTAAAAATAGTTGTTCTACAGGATAAACCATGTTTTTGCTTTCCATTTCTGCATTCAGAATATGAAACACTGGGATACAGCATGAGGCACTTGTGTGGAAGTGTTCTGTAAGCACTACATATGCATCTAGGGAAATTTCTGCATCTACACATGAAATTTGCATAAGCTTAAATGCAGCTTTACTGAAGATGTCAATAGCTATTTTTAATAATTACTTTATTAGCAATTGTTTTGAATTTATGCATAACTGACGTTTTATTTAAAAGTACAGGAAGACAAAATGACTTCTAGTCAGAAAATAAAGTAATAGATTTCTAGTTGGTTGGGTTTTTTTAACCCAACTCATGTTCAACAAAGAGGAAGACCTAGTAAAGGTCAACAGTACCATATAAAGAACCAACATAGGCTTAGATTGGTGTCACATTGAAGAAAGCCTGCTGAATTAGGTGTTAAACACTATTTGCTGGTCTTGTTTTAAATAATTTTTGGGAGGGGTTTATGTGGGAGAATAAGCTATTTTCTGAACTGGATACCCTCAAGAACAGGAATAGTAGCATTAAAGAAAAAAAAAAGCAGGTGAAGAAATGGAGATGAAAGATATAATGAAGCGAACCAAAGTCCATGGTATATAAGGCAATAAGGACATATTTTGGAAGGGCAGAGATTTATGGAGCCTTAAAAGTGAAGATGTGAAGCCTGAACTTAGAGTGGAAGGGTGTTGGAAGAAAACTGAGATGCAAGCAGGAGTAATGGGATATTAAAGAGCACTTTCATCATGCTGAAGTGAGAGAGAAAGGGGGTTTGTCCAATATATTTATTTTCAGTTTAGCATATTTGCTTCTTTAAATCATATAATAGCACTAAGCTGAAAGCATCCATGTCAACGCAGAGAAATTAATCCAGAGATTTATGTAGAATGGTACTAAGTGGCTGAGAAATTATTCACAAAGAGTGGGAATGGGCTGATTGTGAAGCTTCACAAATTAATCTAAGATAATTCTGGAATTCTTTTACCATGTCATGTTTAAAAAATGTCATGCATGTCATGTTTAAAAAATAATAATAATTGCATACATATTGTTTAGCATTAGTTCTCATTTATTCCAATTGCTATCCAACCCTCAGCAAACATATTTGGTGTTTAATTTTTTTTTTCTTTTAAAAATTTGTATCATTAAATGATTTTATTAGATGGCACCAGAGACGAGTCAGGTCTAGCTGGATGTACAGAACACCCAGATCCTACCAGGGAGCAGATATATTTGGACTTCCTGATAAATTCAGAGCAAGTTTTATAATGTGTTTTTATGATGAGGGTTTTTTGGTGTTGGGTGGAGGGGGTGGACACACTGGTTCTCTCTGTGAAGGCTGATGCTCCCTCCTGCCATTTTAGAGCTGAAATACTTTTCGTGTTTAGAATTTCAAACAAAGAATGTTCTTTAATAGGACAGGTTGCAAAAGCTGTCAGCACAAATACCGAAGAAATCCTTTATAGTTCTTGTTTTCTGCACTTCTGATCAGTCTCAGCCTGACTTGCTCATAACTTGGGAATCTTTCTTTTATTTTCCTTGACTGTGTGGGAATTCTGTTATGAATGTCATGCTCATGACTGGATTGATTTAAAGATTTTTCTGAAGCAGTTGGACAACTTGTGCTTATCAGTTAAGTGAAATACAAACTTTGTTTTGATTGGCTCAGTCACAGGAACACTTAATTTTTTGTTATTTCACTATGGTTCTATTTCTAGTATTTTCAGAATTTGAAAACTTGCCTCGTTTCAAACAAATAGCTGTTTTAAAGGCTATCATGTCTACTGGCAGTAAGTTTTATTGTGAAGGTACTTCCATGAAGAATATAGAAAGAATGGAAAGAAACTGTTTTTATCTGAGCTAGTTTTATATTAGAAAAACTAGTCTAGTTTTAAACCCACATTTCAGACACAGTTGGAGCCCTGGGTTTTTTTGGTGTGTTTTGTACCTGCATTGTCTCTCTCATGTTATCTGAGCACCTGCTAGTATTGGGTTAACCAAGGTGGCTCCTCTCTAACGTGATGCTTTCCTTTCTCTTCCCTCTTTCCCACAAATTTCTCTCCAAGAAGAAAACTGTGAATATTATATTCTACTTGTATGGCTGAAAGGGCTTACACACAAATGCTACTGTGCAGGTGTTAGAGATGGCACAGCCAAAGCATTGTGCAAGTTCACCTCAGAAGAGATGTTCCTTGCAGTAATTGCCAACACCAGGAAATGCTGGGGATATTTCTCAGGCTAGAGTTTGCTTTCTGAGAGCTTTGGCTGCCATCTGTGTCAGGATTTTGATGACTTGAAAGAAAATTCAGGGAACTTGAATCCAGCTGGATTCCTAATGATTGAAAATAGGAAAACTATTGAAAGAACAAATTAAGCAGGAGCTTAATGATATGTGGGAGACTGTAGGCTGAACTGGCCAGGCGTAGCTGTGCAAATGAAAACTCAGTGGTACAGCACGGTGCTACCAACTCATCCAAGCAGTTTCCTGTGCATGATAGCATGTTCCTCTGCTTCAACTAACTGATTTTAATTAAGAGTCAAAGTCATTCAAGTATTGCTTTGGCAAAAATAGTATGATCAAAGATTAGGAATGATCTTACTGTTACTATATTTCAAGTTTTAGTACCCTATTAAAAATCACTTTGTGTCATTTCTAATCACTGCTTTAAAGATTGTCACTTCTCTATTGCCAATAAACTTACTGGAATAATATCATGAGGAAAATACAAGCCATGTCCCTTCTGTGGCTAGGCATAGACATTGGAGGTGGATTTCAGACTAAACTAAGTGGTGTTGCTCCCATTCTTTTTAGCATCCTTAACATTTCAGTGCGTTCTCCTGGATGCTTGCCACCCATTTGGAGTGAAAGTGATAACATTTGTCAGCTTTGTTTTGCCTGAGGTTATAATAATATGCAGTTCACACACAACTGTTGGAATGTCTCTCAACTACCTTTCCTTTGCAGCAGAGTATTTATTGATTTATACCTGCCTGAGGGAGCTTCTTCCCAGAAGCTGTCACTAGTGGTACGAGACCCACCTGGGCCCTTTGCAGGTTGTTCCATGACAGGAAACACTCCTTAGCCCCTGGATACTGTTAAAAACCTCAGTTTTGCTCCAATGCAATCCCCTCATCTTCCTCCTCCTTCCCACCTTAGCTCTACACAGGCTTCACAATGAAACAAAAGGATCTATTTAGCAAGGTAAATATTAGGAAAGAGACTAACTGCAATGAGGAAAAATGACAGTTAGAGGTAGAAATACTGGGTGCTTTACACTGATTTCAATAGGTAGTCTTCATCCTGTATCAGAAATAAAGGTTTTGGTTTTATTTTTTTATATCTTTTATACCAAGTTAGATTAAAAAGTTTTGGGATTTGCATGAGATCTAATTATACAGAATGAGACAGAAAAATGGTATGTTGCATACAGTTAGTAATTACTGGGAGAGTCAGAAGATCTATTTGGAAAAGATCTAGTGGTAACTGCTTAAAATGCTGCAGCTGTTGCAATTTGCTTTTAATGTTAGGTTGGGTATATGTTTGTACACAGTGCGTCTAGTTACCAAGTCTGACTTAACTAGTAGTTGTCTTGTTTATGATGTTGAGCAATCAAAACAGGGGACATAAATACCAATACTTTTTGTTGTTGTTGCTGTTTTGTTTTTTGTTTTGGTTGGTGTTTACATTTTTGTTTGGTTTTTAGTTTCTATCTTGGGTTCTTTTTATAAATGAATAATGTTGGATATACTTTCCTGAGCTGGGTACTACCAAGTTGAGTTTCACCACCCCTCCTTTCCACCCTTTCAATATGGAATGTGTTTAGAAGAGGGTAAAATGAAAAAGAAATAATAGTTTTTGCCAGAAAATTATATTCTCCACAAATGTCTGCATATGTAGAGACAGAGAGAAGCATCTCCTCCTTCCACAGTGCTATCAGCCTCTTCTTGGATGCTTAGCTACCACAAACACTACAGAATAGGGAAGGACACCTAGGCAAGCTCCATTACATCTGAGTTGCCATATTTAGACAGGTTTCCTTCTCAGGAGCACTGGAGGGTCTAGCTTTGAATCGTTTTCTACTGGCCTACATGGTTTAGTAGTGAGTCTCTAGTGCTGGGTCAAAGGTTGGACTGGATGATCTTTGAGGTCTCTTCCAAACAGATATATTCTGTGATTCTGTCTAATTTGTATCTTTGTATAATATGCTCTTGTGATCCAGAAGCAGGCTATATGGCTGCTGAACTTCTAAGTCACTGATAAGGAAACCCCTGAATCAATGTTCTGAGAGAATAAGGGTCAATGAGTAAGCAGAGTTAAAGTATTTTGTTGGAGGACAGGATAGATGAAGGAAGGGAAGAGAATTATTAACCTTTCCACAGAGTGATCAATTTTTCAAACAGCATGTGCATGCTTTAACTTCCTACATATGGGTTCTAGAACTTATTTTTATTTCTTTGGAAGGAATTAAATAGATAATTTTGTTGATGGAACTTCCCTGATTATATTTGGATGCAACCTGGTTTAGTTTAGGTGGGTGTAGAAACATGTATATCCCCTAGTCATTGTGTGCTTGATTTTTTTAATTTTTTTTTTAGAAGTAATGTCATTTCTAAGGCTGGTTAAAGAAACCTATGGCAAACAATTACTTATGAGCCTCATTTTGATGCAGTAAAACATGTGGACCACTGACTTTGTCCATAGCTATTGCAAACATTCAGTTGTTAGAACGGGTAACCTGTTCATATAAACCACAATACCAGCTGATGCCTGCAGAGAATGTCATGGACACTTGTTTAGGGACAGGTAAAAACATTTGTTATATTTTCACTCATACACAAATATGACACTGACCATAAAATTCAAAAAGCTAAAACTCCCCTTGGGTCAAGTCCCACTCTGTTAGTACAGCTGTGTCCTTTTACAAGCCAGGCTTTAGTGCTTTGGTTGGTTGTATTCTTAAAAGGCAAACACTGCTCCCTTTGGAGGCAGTTTCATAATCAATAGACTTCATTACAGGCAGTGTTTTCCCTTACTTTGTTCATTTTATTAACCCTAGATGACTCTTGCAATCTCTTTGGAATCTAATCCCTAACTCTCTTTGGATCACTCCTGTCCCCAGCCCCCACCCTTACCCCACATACTCTGGAGATACTATACAATGCCTCCTAGCAAAAACTTTCAGGAATTAACTTCTCTTTGACTGTTAAGAGTGTAATTAATTATTCATCTGATATACCTGCCAAAATAATTTCTTTCTTGCTAACTTTCTTAGTTTTCTCCCTATTCTCTTTCACCAACTGGTCCGATAAGGAACAAAGAACTAAATGAGAATGGGGCACAGAACTAGGTTTGGAAATGCAATAAACATACAGCTGTAAAGGATGTTAGTCTTCCAATTGCTTTCCTAACCAATACTTTAAGGCTTTTTGACATGAGAGGAATATGAAGGTTAAACTGATGCAATGTAATGGAATGCTAATTCAAGTTTTTCTCTTCTTTATTTGCATGAATTGATGGAATGAATCCTTTTACAAGGACAAGATTAACAGGAGGTTATCTCATATCAGTGTGAATTCAGATATTTTGATTTTTTTTTTTTTTTTTATTCAAGAGCGCAGTAAACAGGGCATGGTAGGCAGGGATTTGCTCAACCTGATATGTCTCCATTTATGAAAGATCCTTCAAAGGAAAATCCTGATGTAGTTTGACACAAAAATGCTGTTCAGGAAGAGGCATATTAAGCAATATACCTTCCAATTAGAATAGATTTATTACTTACATGGGCCAAAATATTTGCAGAAACATGTTGAAATTTTTGTTCTTTTTCTGACTTGCCTTAAAATCATATCTCAGTATAATCTTATACATGGCTTTATTTTTTTTAATAATATTTTCTCAGTTGATTTGAATCAGAATCTATTATCTCTTTTCTGATGATAGGAAAGACTTCTATGGTAGAGTATAGCTAAAACCAGAGACTGAAATGTTCACCAAGATGAAACAAATTATTGGCATCTTTTTCATTTGTAACTAAAATGAAAATATTGAACTCTGTGAGAGTATAATAAGAAAACCCAGATTTATTTCATTCTACCTGCATCTAATCGGGTAAGAAAATGGCATAAGTTAGTTGTTGCCTGGCAGAGTAGGACAAAAAGCAGTGAATGGACCTGAACAATTATTGATGATGTTTGAAACATTGTATAGTTACCACAGACCTATCATGGCATTATTCCAGAAGAGGGCAAGAAGTTGTCTTATTCAG
Organism: Indicator indicator; assembly: GCF_027791375.1. Classification (NCBI taxonomy): domain Eukaryota; kingdom Metazoa; phylum Chordata; class Aves; order Piciformes; family Indicatoridae; genus Indicator; species Indicator indicator. Next base: position 22,571,751 of record NC_072017.1, on the reverse strand, counting down.
CACTGTCAAATAGGGCCAAACCCTGTAAACTCTACCTGTTTAAGCAGATTTTTTTTTTTTTTTAGTCACTTACAACTCTTTATGTTGTCACAAACCCAAAATTTAATGCCACAGAGGAATTAAAATAAACTCTCCATGCTCTCTTTGTATCCTGCAGTACTCATATACCTGAAAGGAAGAGCAGCACAGGATTCTGCCTGTACTGTGCAGTGCCCTCAGGTTATGCATATTTAGAAAGAACCACACCTATTTCATACTTTACTGCTTTCTCAGTGAAGGTAAATTTCTGTGAGCGTAAGTCTTGCAGTGTGGTAAGCAGCAGTACACTGTAGTTATCAAGTTTCTACTGTACGATTAACTCCTAATATTTCTGCTAATTTCTCAGTTTCCCTCTCACTTGGAAATATGCATAAGCTTCATCTTGCTCAGCTATTTGCTGATTGGTTCACTGGGCAGGAAAGTGAAACAAGTGAAATATGCTCTTAATGGAGGATTTTATATTTAGGCCATTATTCCAAAAAATCACTGGTAAATCTTTCTTCAGAGACCAACCCTCCCCTCAGTGACTGAAACCAAACAAAAGTCAGTCAAGATCCTGTAGTAAGCTGTGTGCATTAATCCTGTTTATAAGTTTGATAAAATATGATTCAGTATATATGCTCCCATGAAATGCATGATTAATTGTGTGGAGAGACTTCACCCTGAAATTTGAACACTGCTGTGTGATGGAGCAAAGAGCATTTTATCTCACTGTCAGCTAATGATTTATTTAGAGCTTAGTGAAACATCTGTTTGAGGAGAGTAGATGACCACAGTTCATGCCGCCATAGGATATTAGCATTTCTGAGGAGGTGAAGGCAGTTTTTATTCCAAAGAAGAATCAAATAGTTTTGTGGTTAAATAACTGGTACCATTTTTTGGTAGCCCCATGGACTATAAGTAGGAGAAGACAATAAATGTGGGAGAGGTATTTGTGCCCAGATTGATTCTGCTTATTGATAACTTGAAGACAAAGATTTTAAAATACAGGGCATTAGTTTGAGATTGTAAAACATAGCAGCTTTATAGCTCAGTACCACAATGTCAGAGAAGTCCTTGAGATATGATCCAAAAATCTTAGCATGATTTTTAATAATTATTTTTTTAATACCCTTGGTATACCTGCATTTATAATACATTGTGTATGTTTGGGATTGCTAATGAATACTTTATTCTTTGCCCAAGCCTTTTATACAAGGTCTCTTCAGAGTAAGTGTAGCACATGCAGTTCTGTCCTACTGTATTAGACAAGCAAAAAAAAAAAAAAAAAGTGTAGTTGGATAACTTTATAGAGATCTGAGAAAATGCCTCTTGTTATCCAAAAGAATTTCCTTTGTGAAGCTGAACGTACAGATATGATTGTTCATAAGTATACCCACGTATAAGACTTTTGCAGTGACCAGGAATACTCTTAACATAAAACAAAATAATGATTTTTTTTTTTTTTTGGGGGGGGGGGAGTATGCAGCTGAGCAATGGGAGAATTTTTTTGGTTTTTTGTTTATTAGTATTCAGTTTCTGTTTGATACCAGAGATGAGAAATATTGCTTTAGCCAGGCTATTATTTTTCTAGGCTATTCCTTTACAGCTAATGTATAAGAGAGAGTTCCAGAAGTGACAATTATGATTTATTTCTTCTTGGAACAGGCACTGGACTGTCATGCAAGCATCCTAGAGACTGATAACTTCCTTAAGGTTTATACCAATTCTAGGCTGCCTTTATTAAGGTTCGAAGGGACTTAAGGCACACAACTGCAAGTTACTTCTGCAACATGTACCCCCTTTAGACCACTTTGACAATCTGAATTTCAACTCTGTCTTTGTATCCCACTATTATAATTGGATGCTTTATCTTTCAAAGTGAGATGCTAAATATCCTAGTTTTAGTGTTATAGCATTTCTGGTTGTCCTACTTATCAGTAGCTTGTTCTGTTCCATCTGAGAGAGCAATTTGAAAAAATCCCAGCTTCTACCAGCCATATTTGCAGTCCTTCCGTCATGATAAACTGCTAGGTTGAGTGTTCAAAAAATGTAATATAAAAGAACACAGTGGACCTGCACTTGGAATTTTACTCATCTATATCTCCTCTTAGTTTGCTCTTCCCATGTAACTATCATTGTATATACTCCCCGTTGCACATGGTGTGTGCACTTTGTATATTTTCTCAGGAAAATATCAGAATATAATTCTGCAATTGCAAGCTGAGAATGTGCCATCCACCCTCTGCTATCTCCATCTGTGCATTACATTTCAATTTTCTGATTGCAAATTCTCCCTGTTGTCCCTACTAGCAATGCATTGATTTTTTTTTTTTTTTCCCCTTTAGGTCATTTATAACACTGCTACATTTAAAAGGGGAAGATATGAGTCTGTGCATCCACTAGGAGTGGGAGCTCCAAGATTTTTATCAATATAATACAGAAGAAGGTATGTTTTTGTGAGAGGGCAGAGCAGTGGGAGCTGCGCTAACAGTTAAAAGATGCAAGTTCTGTGTGAGCTGCAAGAGGCAAGCCAATAAAAAAATGAGCCCTGGCTCTGGATGGAGAATACATGCACCTGACACAGGAATTTCTGCCAGCAGCAAAGTTTGGTTTTCCTGTGTAGTGAGGAAGTTCAAGCAGCACACATGCTCTAAGATAGCAGCTACTGTTGGTTCGTTCTTTCAGGCACATCCAAGTAGGAGAAGTCAGTATTTGGGCCTCTGAAGCCAACCTGTAGATTTGCCATGTCTTACTGTACATTCTCTGCTTTGAAGATAAATGCCAAAACCCCGAGCTGGGTACGTACTTTGAAAAATACTTGAACAGTACTCCCTAGTGAATCTGTTGTGGCCCTTGCAGCACAGGAGATATTCGTGATTTTAATATTTTTTTCAGATTGATAGTGGATTGTTTAGTGTTTGCATTTAAGAAATTATCCAGGCTAGTGGCTGCTGCAGCCAACAGCTCACTCTGCCCTGACAGATATGAATGCAGAGCTCTTAAACTGTCTGGATTGAAGCACACTGCAAAAGTTCCCACTACACCCAATTGTGTATGACACAATTTTATAGATTTTTTTTTTTAATTGTAACTTGATCATTCGTTTCTTTGTTATTAATTTTATATGGGTTTATGAATAATTAGCAAAATACAGACCTGATAAGTACTGAATACTGTCTTCTACTGAGTTGTGAAAAATTCCTTCTCAAAAATATACCTTAGAATTTCTCCACAGCCTATAAAGCTTAGATAAAATCATAAGTTTTCTTTGGCAATCTTGTATTTGAACTGAAGGAAAGTAAAATAAAGGTAATTTAAATAAAAGAAAAAAGAGAGAAAATGGCAGTCTGATGGGGTTTAATGGAGAAAGCAGACTATAAAGTTTGCTTTGGATCAGTTAAAATAGATTTCCTGACTGTTCCTGAACAGTTGTCTTTTGGTTGTTCTTTTTTTGAGAGAAATTTTGCGTTGTTCCAGACTAGATATTGCATATTCATAAGACTAGTTTTAAAAATGGAGCTGATTTAGAAATTCTTGCCTTGGAAAAATAGACCTAATTGGTTCCTTTCTCTCTCACTTTTTTCCTTTCTTAACTTTTAGATGGATAAGCTGCCAAGAGTATGCACGTTACACGTTCTGATTCTGTTTTTTTCACAGTTAAATTATACACAACTAACATTCTGGCAAATCTTAGGCTTTGAAAATTATGCCTGTACCACTCTTGCCTAATTTGTGAGTGAATTGCACAAATTAAGAGAAATGGAATACATAGAGTAAAACCGTTTTTTCTTCTCAAAGAACATCTTGTGTAAAACCAGCATGCAACTATGCAGACTTGTGGCCTAGAAACTAAGCCACGTCTTTTATTTCATCTCATTCTAAATTTTTAGTACTTAAGCACATTAGCATTTATGCTAGATTTTAACTTGTATTCATGGTGATCTTGCAATTTTGTTCTTCAAGGCATGCTCTAGGCATCAGTTGCATTTCAGGATAAGAATAATCTTTTCTTGTAAGAATTGCTATTATAATTACACTCTGCAGGGAACCTATTGAAAAGAAAGGGGAAAAAACCCCACCACACACACATACAAAAAACCCAAACCAAAACAACAACAAACCAAAACCAACCCAACACAACAAAACCCAAACACTTGTGCTGAGGTACAGATGAGTGTTAAAAATACTGCATGTGCATCTCTTTGAGATGACCCTAAACTATTCATCAGGTTAGAAAGGTGACTTTAGAACAGTGTCCAACTGTCCTGGTTTTGGCTGAGTAGTTAATTTTCTTCCTAGTGGCTGCTACAATGATGTGTTTTGGATTTAGTGTGAGACTTAAGTTGATAAGACACTGATGTTTTAGTAGTTGCTTATTAGCACTTATCCTAAGTTAAGGAATTTTCAGTTTCCTATGCTTTGCCAGCGAGCAGATGCACAAGAAGCTGGGAGGGAGTGCTGCCAGGAGAGTCTACCTGAACTAGCCAAAAGGCTGTTCCATACCATAAAACATTGTGCTTGGGATGTAAACTCAGGGGGAGTTGGCTAGCAGGGGGTGATTGCTTCTCAGTCTGCAAGTGGTGAGCAATGGCATTGTGCCTCACTTGTTTTGTCTCTATCTTTCCCTTTTTTTTTTTTCCCGTTTTTAAGAATTTATTTATTTATGTATTTATGTATTTATTTATTTAAAGATAAAATTCCTTTTAATTGCTACTACTAGTATATTTTGTTCTTATATTGTATTTCAGTTACTAAATCATTCTTATCTCAACCCACATGTTTTAATTCTTTTGATTCTCCTCCTCATATGCTGAGAGGGAGGAGGACTGAATGAGAGACTGTGGTGAGTGCTTAGTTGCTGGCTAGTATATTCTCTTAAGGCAATTTTTAGTAAACAAAGAAGATTATTTTTGAGAATAACTTCTCTCATTATAACAGCCTCATACTTGCTTTGCAAAAACATCCCAACACTTACCTTGTGCAGGGGAAACTTCCCTGTGGGATAAAGAAGTGGAACGGGCTTAAGTAGTATTTTAGGTCTCATATAACATTATAATGTAAGGTACAAAATGATAGTGAAAACAAAAGCTGGCAAAATCTTTGCTTTGGATCACAGACCACATTCTGCGTTACTAAATGTACTTGCATAGGGCTGCATACATCATCACCCCACCCTGCCAAGATCCATGTTAAGTAACAGCTGCAGTACTAAAAATGAAAGAGTAATTAAGGTTATGAATGGGTGAGACATGCATGTTCCATGCATGCAGCAGCTGCTAATTGTTGCAGTCATATAGGACTGTGGTCTAACTACATGTCTGTGTAGCTGTTTCTGCATTAGGTTACCTTTGAGTGAGGATGTTTTTGATGTTTGATTGTGCTATATCCTGTCTTTAGATATGTGGTATGCCAAGCTCTAAAGGAAATATAGTTGCTATAAAGAACTAATATTTTTTACATATGTTCATAATGTACTGTAAGATTCTGATCTTTAATCAGCAGAGATCACCCTAGTAGTGCTCATGATTCTTAGCAAGGAAAAATAATTTACTAAACGTGTTGAAAACAGGAGAAAATTCTGGTGCTGCTACATATGGCAGCAAGATGCTGCAACACAAGTTCTCAGGGTCCTTTAAAAACCCAAACAGAGCATTTCTTTGGCATCCCTAAGCATAAAAGATTTAAGGTAAGAAAATTGGTAGGTTGCAGTACTACTGCAGTTAGGCCTGAGAATAACCTGAAACTTTTTCAGGCCAGTATACAAACCCAGAGTTTTTAATCTGATACCTTTCGGCCTTGCATCATAACAGGAACTGGCAAATTCAGTTTTTCCAAGTCTGACTCCATGTCTTTGTTTGGAAAGTCTGCCTCATTCATGTTCTGAGTAAGGCATGGTTACATCATATGCTGTCCCAGTGTCTGTTTTTCTCAGTTCAATAGTATACTCTACTGGCATCAATATATGTAGGTGAAGATGAGGATCTGCAAGGTTAGAAGCCGATGAGGTAAGCTTTTTTCCCTGCATATTATTGGATATACCAGACCAATTTCTTACAATATGCACAAATAGATTTTTCTGGAAATGAGATGGTAGAAGAAAGTGTCTAAATTTGTGTTTAAATTTACAATTGCATAAGGTATAGATATCAAAGATTTGCTCAACTTGATAAATGTAAACTTTGCAATTGCTGAAGTATCTTCTTCCCTCTCTGGAGCCTAGCTACTTGCTCAGGACAGGTTTTTCTGTTGGAGCTGCAAATTTAACCACTTCCACTGAGACTGAATCCTGGTGCTTTGAGTTCCATAGACTGCGTTTTGTGTCTGGAGTGGATCAGAAAAACCTGTATTAATTGGTTGCTGGATGTGTAGCCAAAAGAAAAGTAATTTGCTAGTAATAGTGCCTGAAATCTGTTAATTGAATAGAATAGATGGATAATGAAGAATGCAGGAAAATAAGTGATTGTTGAAGCTTCTAAATGTTCAGGAACTAACAAGTGATATAATATAAACATTAGGTACTGAAGGAAAAGCCTTGCAAACAGAGTTCATCTGAGGAGCTTTACACATTTAGCCAGTCACAGAAATGAAAATTAATTTGTGTAGAGTACAAAATCTGCAGTAGACTTCTGCACTTAACACTTAGCAGTTCAGTCACACTTGAAGTCTGCTTAATATAGTTTTGACATGGTGACTTAATAGTATTTTGAAGTCATGAAGCACATTGCAGATATGTAGAGGAGCAGCTGTCTAGCAAAAAGAGAGATAACATAGGTCTAGAAAAGTGTTTATTCCCTTCTCAATGTATTGGTGATCATCAGATAAAAGACTTTTTAATCAGAAATATTAGAGATCCTACTACTTTTACCTATTTAAAATATTAAATCCAATAACAGAGTGATCTGTTGCTATGCAACATCACACAAGTAAGTTAAAATGTGGCAAAAATAATTACTGCAAAAGACGTCACTAAGCTTGCTGCGTGTGAGGCTTATCCTGAGCCACTCTAATAAAACACAAATATAACTGTGGAATTGATTTAGTGCACATTTGGGCAACACAACACAATAATCGGTTAGTTTGATGATGAGTTTTGCATCACTTGACGTATCTGTGTCTGTATTTTAATGTCCCTCATGATTTAGGACATCCTGTGTGTACCAAACCAACACTGACAAATCAAATTATTCAGTTGTTAAGTTCTCATTGTGATCCTTGTGTCTTAGATTCTGTAGCCCAGAGATAAGGAAAATAAGCATGGAATAAAGCAGAAAAGGAAGAACACAACCACTACTGCTAATTGTTTCTATATAAGTAGCAGAAGATGATAAGATGATAAGATGGATGTGGGTTAATGGAAACATCACACAGTGACTGTGAGGACAGCTGCTTGATTGTTGTTAAATGCATTGAAGAATTTAAAGTAAAGAAACTTGAAAATGTTCAGCAGGTGGTGGGGGGAGAAGTTGCCCTATTTGTTTGTTTATTTATCCTTCCAGGTAAAAGGAGAAAGGATACCATCCAAGTGAAAGAAACCCATCAGATCTGTAAAACAGAGAGAAAGGGGAATTTTTATGCTTTCCTATTTTAAAGCAGTATTACAGATGAGACTACCAGATCTCTTGTGCTGACTGCATCAGTTTGATACAAAAGACAGCTAAAAATAACTATCAGAAAGTAATTTCAGTGTGTGCTTTCACATGTAAGTATGCTTGAGTTAATTTTTACTAGTTTTAATAAGTGCTTACAGAATATAGTAGCAGAAACAATGCTAGAAATAAAGAACATTTTCCTAGCATAAGAAGGTTTGTAAAGATTCAGTGCTGAATAAAAGCATTTTCCTCCTGCTTCCTTCCTGCCCCACCCTGTTTTTGACTTGAGGACTTTGCCAAATTGGTCAGGATAGTCACATGAAGTTACAGCAAACTAGCCCAGGAAAACAAAACAAACAAACAAACCCCAAAAACCGAAAACTCAATGATTTCACAGTCAGCTAAGACTATAGTAGACCTTAAGGTCTCTTATCAAGTTCATACTTCTGTGAATATTCTGCCTGGTATTCCTGTACTCTCTCAGCTTACAAGCAAAACCATTGCAGCCAGTAAAAATGACTAAAATCTGTAAAAGAAAAAAGAACAAAAAAAACCCCAAAACAAAACCAAATCAACCCTTTCTGTAAAGCCTGACTATAAATGACTTGCAGTGAAAGTAGTAGATGACCCCACAAAGGGCCAGCACTAGCTGCAATGATGTTTATTCTTCTACAGATAGTTTTTGATTAGGGTGTCAGATGAAAAATTAGGGCTGTTTGAGGGCACAACAAATAAGAGCGTCCCTCTGAACTGAACTTCTTGTTTGAGCATTTCTTTTTTGGGGATGTTTTTGAGTGATAATGAATGTCTACTGAGAAGCAGACTGAAAAAAAAAAAAAAAAACAAAACCCCACAACCGAACAACAAAGCCATCACTGACAGGTACTTTCAAGAAAACAATCGTCTGACATCAGGCTCTCTACCAAGTGTATTAATGTTTTGCGCTTCTTTTGTTATGCAGAGTAAGTCTCTGGGAGATGGACAGTATCAGGAGCTGTGGACTGGAGGAATTCTGCTATGGAGACACCAGTTTTCCCTCCTCTGGAGAGCACTGTGTTCTGACGGTAGGTTCACCAGAGACACTATCCATTTGATCTAAATACAACTGCCCGGTTCCTGTGTGGTAAGGTGGAATGTAGAGGAAGCAGAGTTTACTGACTGAGGGGTTTCTGAGGCTGTGATCACACTATGACCACTTGCAACATTTGAATCTTCACCATCTCATCCATGTGTAACACCAGAAGTAGGCCACTCTTTTGTGGGAAGACACATGTCTATCCAAACTCTTGGCTGGAAAAGCATTCCAGTCAAGGGATGCAGCTGGCAGCAATAGTGCTTTGGCACAGTTACTGAATGGTGGTGTAGATTAACTACCTGTGGGCATCTATGCCCAACCTACATACTCACACATGCCTCATAATTCTGCCATCCTTAGCTTTGAGGAATTTGTTCTCGCAACCTCAAGAATTGTTAAATATTATATTGCCTGGAACTTACATCTTGCTATAACAAACAGGCTGACTCGAGTCAGAGGTGAATTCACCAAATTCTCTGGTAAATGAAAATGTGTCTGTTTTGAGAGTTTATTGACCTGAAGTATCCTTCAGGACTCAGGATGTTCATTTTACATGGGCAGCTGTCTGCAGCAAAGGGGCAGTGTGAGGTAATTCAGTAACATCGGTGTCTTGAAGTTATCACAGCCTAATCTGCCGAAGCTTGTCTGTCTGAGACCTAGGTCTCATAAAATTACTTAGCCTTCCCAGCTGTATTTCTTTATAGCAGTAGAAGTCCTGAGAAAGTCCTTTTATACCTCAGAAGTTTTTTCCTGTGCCTACAGCTAAAAACAACTTAAGTTTTGCATAGCTCATTCTAATAGAATGAGTTTGAAATCTTTCCACTAATTCTATTATTAATGGTTTTGTGTGTATGTTAATATCTTGTAATATGAATGTGTAAAGATGCACATAAGTTGCGGTCTGTACCTGTACAACCTTTCTCTTCCCTCCTGAACAGAGTTCTACATTTGTCTGTAAAGGATGCAGAACTAACTTCTAAATCATCCCACAAAGCATTAAGACTCTATTAAAGAAATGTACTTTTACTAAGGATCTGAAGAAAAAGCTGCTAGTCTAACTTATTCCATATAACCAAGAGGGTGATTAAATGTTCCAAATATGCAGAAGTCAAATGTCCCATTTCTGCTTTAAATCTTTTCCTTTTATAGGCTGTGGGCTATACTCCCTGCTTTGAAAACCTGTGCTGTTTAGGAACAAGAATTTATTTACAGTTTTAAAAACTTGTAACTAATCTTGGATGAATAATCTAAATTAACCTTTGGCAGAGAAGCTGTAATTTCTAAGCCAACACATAACTACATCTTGCATTAGTTCAGAAGTATTGGGTACTTTGAGGGGTTAAGAATGAAATACTTTCCATGATTCATATCTCTTTTAGCTTGAAAAGTCAACAACTCAATTCCAGTGTAGCCAAAAGGGTTTTTCAGTCCAAAATGTCTCATTGCTTGCAATTTATTCATGTTCTTGCAGTTAGGATTTTGTATCACAATGCATTAATGCATGAAAGCAGCTGCACAATGAACGGTGCCACATGTTTGAACTAAAAATACTCTGTATATATCATTGCTGCGCAAACAATTGTACATTTTAGTCACTGGAGATAATCTCTGTGTTAGAACAACAGAGACACATATGGCAAAATCAGATGCACATTGTAGAACTGAGGGGATGCTTGCTTGTGCCTGCTTGTGCCACTTAACTATGCTTCATCCTTTTCTGTCTTGGCAAGGATCCCAAGTCCCATTATTTAAGCCCATGACAAACTGCAACAAAACTTTTTATGATAAATATACTTAGGCAAATGGAAACAACTTCTGTTTTCCCCTGAAATAAGGATTTTGGAACTCAAACAACTGACATGGTGCTTTAGGCAGAGGGGGTAAAAGGTTGGACTAATGTATATAGGAAAGGAAAAAAGAAAACCTAACTGAAAATAGTATGCTTTCCAACATGCTAAGCTCAATACTTCTTTCACTTACAGGTCCGTGTTTCATTGCTCCACTTTCAAGAAACTCCAGAAAATTAATTCTGATCCCCATCCTGCTGAGGTACACAGAGTGGCTTGCCAGCTCCTTCATCCAAAGTCTAACCTTTGGGTCTTGAAAGCACTTGCTTCAACTTCTAGCCTTGCACCTTAATCTCTGCTCACCACTCTAAAGTGAGTGATACACAGGAAGTGGTAAAGATTGTCTAAGTTTTTCTTTTGTTCCTTATGTGAAACCAGTTCTGTGGCCCTCATCTCCTACTAAGGTTTCGGTTGCTGCCACTTACTGCCTTTCAGCTGGGACCAATGTTTCCAGTCAACCAGTTCGGATTATAAATTATCAGTGGAAATAATGAAGCTCCATTCCTGCAAGTAAGTCTTGATCTCATCTGATGGGATGCAGATGCAAGTGTTTTTTGATTACCAAGTGAACCTTGTACAGTATGTGCCCTGGCTGAACATAACAGAATGGGAATGTGGTTTGGAAAACACTAAGTTATGGTACTAGCAGATAATTATCATATACTCTGTTGTAAATTATGGTTTATAAACTAGGTGCTTATAACCACTTGTCATTAGGTAAATGTCTGATGTTTTCAGTAGTTCTCTCATGTCTGTTAAGTTTTATACAGGTTAATGATAATCTATTAGCAAGGTGATGCATTCACTTGACGGTTGCTTTCCAAAATGAGGCAGCAATTGCATGCTGATGGCGGAAAAAGAGAGGCTGGGATCCTGCAGCTGAGCACACGGAAAAGGCAGGAAGAAGTCAGAGAAGCCTTTAGTTCCTCATTAGGAAAAATCTAGGAGAAAGAGTTTTAAAGAGTATTAGCTATAAAGAGACTTTGAATTGTGATTAATTAAACTGTCTCCTGTTGCATCTGTTCTTGAGAGAATGAGAAAGGATACATCCTCTCTAATTAAAATTACATCTAAATCTGCATATTAATTGCTTCTAAAGGTGAAGACCTGTCCACTATTTGAGCCAGAGTGATGATATTTCAGTACTTCTCTTTTATATTTCAAACATGGACTCTGCTTTTAACTGTGTATGACTTTATTCCTTGTTTTCCCTTTTGCACTGTATTGTATTTTGAGAGTGAGACAACAGTAGTATGTTCCCATGGAAGAACTTGCAACATCGAAGGGCTTCGTATTGGCAGACAAGTAGATGCAATTCTGGCATCTCATTTGTGCTCACTAGACCTATGTTGACAGTAAACAAACAAAAAGTTGTGAGCTAGCAAATATTTTATTCGTACTTTTACCAGGATGTACTTGCTTATGCACTCTCTCTGTGCCAGGATTTTCAGCAGCAATGGTGTTTAAATGTGCCCTCTTCTTCTTTTATAACTGGTAAGATCATTTATTTTAAAATTAAATATTTTAGGCATGTTCTCATCATTAAAAAAAATTTTCTTTTCTTGAAAAAATAACATAGGGCTGTGCCTGTAAACCAAAATTTTAGACTGTAAAATGCTGTTGTAATGCAAAGCTAGCGAAAAGATTATGCTAATTTAACATTGTATTAAACATTTCTGCATTTCTCCCCCTCTTTTCCACAGTATTTTGTTTGGAGTAATTGTAATGTATTGTTTTGCACTCAAAATGCCAAGGTTCTGAGTTCTGGATTATTTTTCTTTTAAAGAGGCTTAAAGATTGCCTACAGCCAGCACTAAAAAGGGAACTAAAATAGTAATAAATATGGAAAAAGTATTAGGATTCTCCAAAAACATCTAGGACTGATGTTAAAATAAGTTGTAACTATTAACCTGTGAGAAGATTTTTACTGATTTAAATAGAGAGGGATTTGATGACTAAATTAGATTTTTAAACAGGCACCTATATATGACCAATTGATAACATGTCATTTTTTTAACTTTTTTTTTTTAATAATCCTTCTTTCTTCTTAGGTTTAGGTGCCTCCTTTTCTTCATTCTACCTGTGAGGTATAAAACCAGCCAAACAAACTATTCAGCAAACCCAAGGGAGAGCATCAGAAAGGTATGTAACAATTTTTTCGCCTATTGGTTACCATCTGTCTGGGATGGAGAATAGAATCATACCCCAACTCTGTCAGCATTTCATGTTTGATATTATTTAAGTAATATATTTAGTGGTGAGAGCAGGAGCTTGGGAGAGAAAAGATTAGAAAGCAGTGAATGTAAGGTAAGACTAAAAGGAGTGCATTAAAAAGGCACAGAACTATTTACATGTTTTACATTGAAAAATAAATACAATGGATATTCTGTGTCTGAATCACCTAGAAATGATGCTTAGGAATATGAATTTGAAAAAGAAATAGGAAAACTGGTCTTCAAAAACATGAATCAGTCTGGCCAGGTGAAATAGGGCACTAAAGATCAATCTCTCTTTCACAAGAGCAAATAACAATTTAATGGACAGCATGGAAGGCTGCTAATTCTATATTTTTGTTTGTTCATTCAAGTGAAACAAATCACAGATTTTCAGTAAACAAATTTATTTCAATGCATAAACAAATGAGAAGAGCATTCCTTGCAGCAGATCTTCAGAGGATCATTTTGGAGGCTGTTTTGTTTATTTTCTGGAGGTTTTTTTGCTGGGATTCCCCAAGGAATCTAAATATAGATAGTGTGGATCTTCATAAAAAATGTTTTCTTCTCAGCTTGTTGAATTTGGAAGCTGCAAACAATTTAGAAAACAAAAGGGGGGGGGAGGAGGCATTTTAAAGCTAACTATAAAATGTAAATTAGTCAATCTAGTGAAAACTGGCTCATGGAAGAGGAATGAAAATAAGGATGGGGTTTGATTAGGAAGAGTAATGCATATTTATATGGAGAAGAACAGAATACTGAAGGCTGATTAGAAAAACCAGTAGTAGCAAAGTGCTAATGGGTTGTTTAAAACTTGACAAGGGTAGTGCCTTGTACAAAAGCACTAGTGGCTTTCTCATGAGATACCTACCTTGGTGCATGAATATGGTTTCAGCCTAGATTGTGCAGCCCTGCAAACCTTTGTTGGTAGCATGTGCTACTCTATTTTCCTTCCTCATGTTCTCTACAAATTGCAACTCTGAACTCCAGACTGCTAGGTTCAAATGCTGTTTTGTAAGGGTAGCAGGTTAAAGGATGCATTTGTTCCTTTTTGTATTTGGAAAAGCAAAATGAGGAATATCTTTTTATTAAAAAGGCAAAAATAAATTACCCTTGCTCAGGCAAAGCAAAGTAATGATAGCGAGCTGGAATCAACAACAGGAGCTGGAGAAGAATCTTTTTCCTATTTGGCTAGCATTCTCACCTGTGAGTGGTTTCTGTACAGAAACATTACTGGATTTCTTCTTTTTTCCATTCCAAAAGAACCCATTTTAAAGAGAGGGGTCCTATTCTCTATGCATTATGTGCCAGGACTCTAGTGCACTGTAGTTTAGAGTTCAGCATATTCTAGTGCTGAAAGATATTGATGAAGAAAACCCTAAATAAATTGTCCAAGTATAGGAGAGGATTTATTATAAGCTTCCTTATCAAACCCAGACTCAGCAAGTAGGTCACATACCAATGGTAATCTCTGTTTGTTGTGCAGTGGAAACTAGGCTGAGCCATTCACAATAATGAAACATTCTTTTGAGGCAATCATTACTCAGACTTGCTTGTGATTGAGCAGTAATATGTTAAAGCAGTTATATACTATTTCAGCTTTTCTTTGTTTCTGACAAGAGGAATAAAATAATCTGTTGTCTGCAGAAATTAGCTGGATGTGAGCAGTGGCATATAGCAGACAAACCTGTTTATCATTCAAATATTAGTGAACAGCAGATATTTCTACCTTTTACTGGGGCTCATCTCAGAGCAGAGCAGGAGAGAAGGAAGGGTCTAGGTGCAGTATTTGGACTTCAGCTGTCTAAATTTTAGTAACCTTAGTATTACTAATTAGCATACAGGCTGTTGCAAACACTTGTTAAGTGACTAATGTTAAGTGGTCATGCAGATGCGGCACATTTATAGACAACAATTGGGAACGGAGCAGAACTTGCCCAGGTAAGAACCTAAATATTCCTTCCAGGGAAACATTGTTGTAATATGTTATCATTGTAAGTTTACTAAACAAGCTTATGCCATTTCTGGTCCTTCTCCTACCATCTGCTTTCTTAACAATGATCCTCTTTCTAGTCACAATGGAAATGGCCCTCAACTGACCAATGTTTTAAATGAAAATGAGAGACAGAGCCTGTAGGTGTTTATCTTTCAAACAATTATTGCTCTTCCTCTTTTCTGTTTCAATAGGATGCAATGAAAAAGAAAACAGGAATATAAAATTTAATCACGCTGCTATTAATTACTATCCACCCAATTTCCTGGAAGACCTCACGTAATGCAAAAATATCAGGAAAGTCTATTTTAGGTTTCATATGGCTTCTGTCAATCTTAGAAGATATGTAGCCATATCGGGTAAGAATATTGTACTTAAAATGGTAAGTAAGTTTATCTCAGTTGTGAAGTTCTGTTTCCATTTAATGTAGCTAGGAAAAAATAATTAGGACCATGTTTAATATGGGGAAAAAATAATTACTTAGCTGTCAGAAATAAGGACTTTTGTAGTAGGTCAGCTTACCATTGCTTTGAGCTGTTGGCAGGAACTGGTGTTTTCAGAGATGATGTAAATTAGTCCTTCTCCATGTTTAGAATAGTCAGCAAAACATAGCTCAGGCGCAGATTTCTTCTGCTTGTTTCTCCACCAACCTAGGAAGAGACTCAGTCTGTAAAGGCACTCTTCTGGTGACCAGAACACCTCATATAATACTACACATTCCCCAGGTAAGTGTTCTTGACAAGTCAGTTACTTTTGAATACTAAAGTCAACATGCTTTTCCAAAATATGCAGCTAAGCTATAAATTTTAAAATTTATTTCCATTTTGCTTAGGAAAAGTATATGTCTCAGAAACGCAATTTTTATGTTAAAAAAAAAAAATCTAAGTGAGCAAAGAATAATTTTCTTAATCACAGGTACAGCTTTTCTATGTATTAACCTTATATAAAATATTTGGTAAAAACAAGTGGTAATTAAACATTAATATTCCAAATGCCAGCTAGCTTGCACATTTAGGTCTGGCAAAAATGGATTTGCAAGACAACACACACCTAAAAAATCCTGGGTACTGAACTTAGTAGTAGAAACTGTTGCTTTGCAAGCTTACCAGCAGTCCCCGGTGGCATGGTAGGTGTAGCCATGTAGGTACTCAATGTTGTGATTTGCTGTCCAGAACAGCATACAAAGGAACAGAACTCTAACATTCTATTCTGAAGTGCTCTGGAAAAAAAAAAAAAGGTAGTGAATTAGTTCTTAGTGTTAATGATAGAGACATACTATGAATATATAAATTTCATACTAACAAACAACTCCATTCTCTGAACAACATGGTAAATTTCTGTAATAAAAGGCAAGATGAAGGTAGGCCTCCTGCAGATCTTCCTTCTACAGGAGAATGCTTCAACAGCTGGAGCTATTTTACACAGGATTTGAACAGATTTGAACAGTAAAGACAGACTAGAGATGCTGTTAAAGCCTTACCCACAACAAGAATTCAGTTTACCACAGCTTACTGCTTTCTTTCAGAAGTCCAGAAGGTGCAGGATTTTGAACTGAAAAGATTAATAGCTATAATGCTTGTAGAGTCTGAATATTTCAGTGTGTAGAAAGTATAACCTTTAATCCTTCTAGAAATTCAGTTCCAAAAATCATATGAATTGACTATCAGGTCTCTAACTTTGGTCTCCTCTACTTCTTCCTCCACAGATGCCTGAGCTACCTCCCTCTTGTCAGTTTTGGTCACAGTCTTACATGTAACACCTGCATACAAGTAACTACTGGAGAATTCTGTCTCACAGAACAAAGATATCCACTAGAAACAGAACATGACCTGGATAGACTCAGGCTATTGCTGCCAGATGATTTGGCCTTAGAAAGACACAGGTCTCTGCTGGTGAGTGGTGGAGGACAGTTGAACAGGTTGGTGATGGACAGAGACAGGAATTTGGGCCCTGTGACACTAGGATAGTGTAATTTCGACCCCTGAATCTGTGTATTTGTACATCTAAATCCCTTTGTGTACAAAGCTTCATTCTGCAGCCTGCAGAAAAATTATTGTACATCAACATCCACTTCAAATAATTTCTCAGATTTGTTTGCTTTAGTATGACTAAAACATCAGAATTGCACCAGTATAATATGAAAACCAAATCTAATTTTCAAGTTTAAACATTACAAATCCTCTCATCTTTTTCCTAGTCAGAGAAAACTGTTAAATACATTTCTTGCTTAAGCAATATTTTAGGAAACTGCATTCATTCACATGCTCTAGTTCATTTTATTAGTATCTTAGGACTATGCCTTAGAATCATGAGCAGTAGGAAAAAAAAAAGAGAGAGAGAGAAATTAGAATAAAGACATCTACATTGGTTATTATAACATATTTTGTTAATGGAAAGCTGTTCTATGCAGCTGAGAAGTGTAAAGCATTTTTAATATACAAAACAAAGCAGTGAAACTGCAAAACTAAATAGAAAAATTACTTTTAAAAAGAAAAATTTGCCTTGAATGCTTTGGCTTTACATGAAGACCCTACATCCGTTGACCTTGAGTTCACTAAAATAATCTTTGTTTAGCCACTCTGAAATTGGAGAAATAAAGAAGCTCCAGCCTTACTTGATTCATTGAAAAGATCAAAGAGGAGCAGTTGCAAATGGGTAATTATAACTAAGAGTAGTTGATTTTATAGCTTTAAATGTTCACACTGATACTGAAATACAAAGTCCAGATTATTCAAATGAGGCTAAAGTTAGAGGAAACTGACCTTTTAGTGATAGCCTTTAAAATGAAGTACTAAAACAAATGATTGAAGAGTTAGAAAAGATTATTTTGATTATACCCATTACATGGGCAGGAGAGCATTGGACTAAACAAAAATAACCCATTGGAAACCACTAAATAAAATGTTTCCTTCAAAGGGAAATATATTCTAGTTACTGTTCTCAGCATGATTTCCCCCAGTCAAATCTTTTTCTCTTTTCATCTAGAATTAAAAAAAAAAAAAAAGGAAAAATATTTCTAGGGGATGGTTTCTTCCTCAAACATTGTCAATTTGAGGGAGAACTACTCTGTCATCCTCAACAGATTTTCATTATGTCCTTTGCAGAGAACAAATTCACAGGAAGACCATCTGTTATGGGTGTACTACTACACCTGCTGAGCTATCTTCTGCTGGACTATATAAAAAATTAAATGTCATCATTGGTATTGCAACTGGCACACTGAAAATTAAAGTTTGTAGCAAAGCTTTAACCTACATGTAAAGTACGAAGTTTTCTTCTGGAAACTGATGGAGAATGTTTCCCTCAGACCTTGTTCTAAAGCCTCTAGCCATTTAAGTAACTCTGCTCTGGTGACTCATGGCTTAGTTCTAATGCTGCAGACTGTGGTGATGATTTCATTTTTAAATTATTATATTGTTATAAACTGCATTTATGGGGAAGAAAAAAACAGAACATCTTATGATCATCTGCCAGAGCATGTCACATAAGATAGACATCTTAGGACTGCTAACTTGTAAGACACTCTCATCATCTGTAACTTCTCTCCAACCCGAAATTTATTACAAATGGCTGAAGAAAGTCAATAATATAGCCACGCAATGAGAAAGGGCTGCTCTTTGTCAAGCTAACATCCTCCTACATTGCATTAGTGTGCTAATGACAAGAGAAGACGAATACATAAGGCACCTAGGAAAATAATTAGACTATGGGAAAAGAACAACCTCCCTGAAGGAGCATGCAAATATACTAAAAATCTCTATGTCTCAGAAATAAATAACAAAATTAATTAGGCATATGCTACATTTACAGTTGTTTTTAGTTTACTTTTTAACAATCTGCCACAAAATAATATTAGAATTTGATGTACGAGAACAGAATTTCACCATAGGGATTAGTTTTCTAATATTGAGTTAATATGGTAAATACTTCTGTCATTAGGATGTACATACATGGAACTCTTTCAAAAGCTAGCAGACAGATAAAAAAAAGAAACCAACAAACCACACACCTACTTACTGATGTACTTTTTATAAGCATTACATATTTTTGTCTTGCCTCTCAGCTTCCCAACATGTGAATGTAACAGATATGATTGTAAAAGTGTCATTGTTATTCTCAAATACGTTAGCATTCAAATAAATTAGCTTTTAACAAAAAGAATATACTTTTTTCCTGTTGTTCTTTCCTTGATCACATCTTATATCAATAGTTGGGTTTGCCTACAAACACAAACTGTGAACTTTCACATCATCTAACAGCTGTCAACAGATTTCGGTGACAGAAGCCTGAATGCCCAAACTGAAATTACAAACTGCATTTGGTAACTAGTATGCAACAGTTAAGTCTCCTTTTCAGAGCTGGCTAAAGCTACAACACCAACAATTACCAGGCTAGCTCAGTCTGGAAGCAAATGAAAGCCTGTATTTACAAACAAAACTACAATCTATGATTAAATGCAATGAATAGATACAAATATACAGTCTTAAAATCATCACAGTGGTAGAAAAGAAAGTAAGATTTGCTATAAGCAACCTTAGGGACTTCCTCTCATAAGCAACCACTGGCCAAGCAGGCATGAGCAGACAAGTGACAGTGACTTTCGGGGCTGGAAAAAGGGAGTGAAAGGAGGCACAAAAAAGTGCATTCTGTGCCAGACACATTCAAGCAGGGAAGATGGAAACTCAAAGTTAAGCTTCATACCTCACCCTTACAATCAGCTTTTGCTCAGATCATTATCATTTTGAATTACTAGATTCCTTCTTGGTCTTAGTTCACAGTTAATTTCTGAAATGTTGATCCTAGTTCCATGAGAAACCACACTTTTCTGGGAGATAGATATGTATAGGCTAGAACAGATGAATTCATGGCTCTTGAGGCAGTAATAATGCACTGGTTTAATACTTACCACGTGCATATACTAATCCGAAGATCCATTTCCCTCATCAGGACAAAAAAATACTGAGAAAAAAATATAGTTAAAAAAAAATCTACAAAGAAAAAGATATTGAAAAGCATAAATGTTAAGCTACTTCCCTGAAAGATCTTAGGGGGAAAGTATGTGAAGCTGCATCTACCACATCTTACACAAGACCTTAAACATTGTGCCTCTTGCTGTAAGCAGAGGAGGAAGAACAAGTATCCCATTCAATACAGACAAGACCTACTTATATATGTGTTTTCTAAAATCTAAACCAGGAAGTTCAAAAATCTGTCTAGGTTTTCTTCTGATTCTTTTTCAGCTTTAAGCTGAGCTTCTCCACTCCCTTGTGACTTGAGCCAAAATTAACTTTTTTTTTTTTTTTGCAGAAGTCTCAATTCTGGTACAACTTCTTCCCTATTAAGAAATCAGTCAAACAACAGACAACTAAGCCAGTCTACTGCATGTAGCTCTGAGCCTTGTTAAACTGTCATTTCAGATCACAGTTAAGTAATCCTGATCCAATAAATTGCATTACTGATATACTGATACGGTGTGGGAGTGCTACAGTCCCTTGTTCCACAGCCATGAAGGGCCTTTACATTATGAATGGAAAACAAAGTTGCAGAGCCCTCTGATATCATTCCAATAAAACCTCACCACATTCAAAGCCTCAGATTCTTTAGCAACACAACATACATTGCTTTCAGTATAGGAGGTGCTGGAAAGGGCTTTCCTGTTTCAAAAAAGTTTAGAGGCAGTCATAAAAACAATGGTAAATCTTCTCTTCACATCCATTAAACATCACAATACAAAATACTATAAATTTCATTTCTGTCTGTGCAATGGCATTGCAACAAAGTGGTAGGGATTTTTTTTTAATATATAAAATAAAAAATAAAATAATCACCCTGGTGAACAGCTCTGAATTCATAAGCACGTACAAAGTTTTCATCTCCTAGATTTGCGAAATGAGAAATAAACACTGTTGCATGGATTTGATTCTGACCAAAACAAGGAAGGTATGGTTGTATTTAACATGCTTCTCAAATCTTGTTCCATGTTCCCAGTTGTTGTACACTGTACTAGAGCACTTTTATTATCTATTTATCTGGGAAATTACCACCTACCTGCTGCTACCTGAAAGTCTATTGTTACCTGTGGATAAGAAGTGGTGTATTACAGTTTTGTTTTCCACCATCTCGTATTTTCTGGAAACCTGCTACATCCTGAGGGGGTCTAAGAAAACCCTGTAGAGATGATTCCCCAACTACTGGAAACAACATTTGAAAAACCAGCCAAAACCCCCATGTTTTCAAATATGTGAAAATCAACCAGCCAAAACACTTCACAAACCTAGAAGCATTTATTTACTTAATTTTACTGGTATATCTTTTGAGACAGCCAATGCACAAAGCTACTGCAATGGTACTTATAACAGGATCTGAATATGAATATTGTTATCATTTATTAGACACTTGTTTCTAGCCATCACTTTTAAAGGCTTTTATAGCTGGATGCATGATGTGCACAAAAGCAGTTCAGTAAATAACTTAGCAGCTTTAAATATCAAACATTACTAGATAAATAGATTCCCTTTTTAAACTAGAAAGCAAAAGAAACAGATATAACACAGAACTGATAGCAGAAGAATCTTCAAGAATTCATAAAATGAGATTATTATTTTCCCTGCATCTTTCTCTGCTTTTTTTCTCCCAGACGTGGGGGGCTTGCTGGAATACCACCCCTGTGCTTGAAGCAGAATTAAACTTTTCATTCAAGAAGAAATTAAAGCATGGCAAGACTCATCAGCTTTTGCTAATGAACCCTATCAATCAAGGCTCATTTATATTCAGAAATAAATATCTAACAGACATCATCTCCATGCATTTGTGCTCATACACAGATGCACAACAAAAAGTTTAGCGCTTTTAGCAATTGTTTAGTTTTGGAATAAACACCAAATGATGTTCCCATAATTTATTTTGTAAAACATTTTATAAATTAGTAAATCTGTTTTCAGAAGAAAACAAACTATTCTGAGATGAAACCATACTCAGCATAAATTGGGGTCAGTATTTATCACCTGCAGGAAGTCTGCCTTTATACAGAAATATATATATATCACACCTACACATCTTAAAAGCAACACCTCTGTGATCAGAATTTCTGTTTACAACCTACTACTCACCTAATTTACACCACTGGAAACCTAAAATAAGCCTTTAAAACACATATTTGAAAAAATTAATTTGAAAATGCAAAATTGAAAAAAAGGGAAGTAAGCTTATTCCAGCTTTTCTTGCTGTTTGGGTTAACTTGACCTGTTCACAATATTCATGACTGACACAATAATGGCACAGTATGATGGCAAAGACCCTTTGAGTTTTCTGAGCCTGACCACCATTTGGGGATACAGCTTACCAGAAACAGACACCAAAACTCCACTTCTGACACAGAAATTCACCTGACTAATGGCAGCCTGACTGCTAACTTGATGCTTGTCTGAGGTAAAATCACTTTTCAGGCCTACCCTACTCTTTGGCTTTGCATACCTTACATGTCCCCGTAGAGCACATTTTATACAGTGGGTCTTTATATAGTTTTGCATAAGGTTCCAAGTACACAGTTGTTTTTTTCTTCTTTTCTCTCTAAATTTAGTTCCACAGTTTGTAAGGATGAATGTTGGAAAGCTCTTACATATTTCCTTATTTGCACAAAAAGAAAAAAAAAAAAGGAAGAAGAAAAGCAAAGAAGCTTCTTTTTAATGAGACATTCCCAGCATTGAGAATACTATAAAGAGTTTCACAGGTTGCTGTAATAGTGGTGTAAGTCAAACCGTACACCAAATGTTTCACAGTTTCTACTTTCCTTCACTACGCATAAGGATTATTTTTGAGCATAATTCCTTATTCTGTTTGGAGGTCAAAACACTTTCCTAGTATGTTAAGCCACTTCCCACAAATTTCACTCTCAGGAAGTTTGAATTGGCTGCTTTTCCAAAGAGGTTTCAAGGATGCCAGTGTTCTCAGCTTTATAAACTCAAAATGAACTTGTATTCACATTTCAGATCAAATGCAGTAGCACTTCAGAATCCAAATATCCTTTTTTTTTAAAAAAAAAAAAAAAAAAAAAAAACACAACAACTTTGTGAGCACTCACTCTCATGTTTTTACCTAGTCTGTCAGAACCATTAGGCTTCAAGATTTTTCACAGCAAAAATGCAAACACAAATGTTGCATTTCTAAATCAGAGGCTGGGGGAGAATTCAAGCTCCATGTAAATGTAACAAGTATCAATAATTGGCTGAAATAGATGACAAAGTGATCTCTCCAAACACCTGAAAAGATCCACTGAAGCATGTCCCAAATGTATTTTTCTTTTTACATGATGCTTATTAAATATATAAGCCTTAAACCTTTTGAGTTAACCAATGTAAGAGTGGTAGTAAGAGCAGTAGTGGTAATAAAAAATGTTAATAAATAAATTATTGCTGCTACTGCTCTTTTCTTAGCTTTGGACAAAACCAAACCAAGCAGAGCCAATCCACTCCTTATCCTAAGAACTTCTAGAGCAGTTCAAAGTACATTTTGAAGTACAGCCACTCACAGACGTAACAAAAAAAAAAATTTTTGACAAATGAACTACACAACTAGTGAGCAAAAAGAACCTAATAACACAAAAGAACATATATTTCACAAATAGCTACTCAGTCTGTAGAGAAAGAGCGATCTCAGGACAAATCAAGGACAAACTGTTATCATCAGCACACAGTTTTTTGCTGATGATATTATTGACATTTGCCTCCAAGATTTAACCTGTGCTCATCAATGTCATACTGGGCTACTTCCAGAAAGAGATCTTTTCAGTAGTCATTCAGAAAACCATAGGAGTCCACTGATATCAAACTAGGGTCAGATCCTGCAGATGCATAGGCTTGTCAGCCAAGACAGCCATCATCTACACAACAATACTGTAAAGCAGCCTTAGTTCCTATTTTTAGCTGTGAACTAACTGAAGACAAGGTTGTCTAACCTTACTGAACTGCACTTACTCGATTGCATTACATCAGTTTATTCTTCAACAAGATCAGGGACTTCTGAATTTCCTCTCCTACTTTTGGGTGGTTTCACCTTCTGACACAAAAGTCAATATGATTTAACAGAATACAAGATTTCCATTCAGTTGCTAGATACGATTTTTTAAAATAGGTGGTGGAAAGATGTTCAGATTGAATAAAGCACATAGAGCCAGCTCTGCTGCCTATTGATTGTCAGCTGGTGCACAGAGACCTGTTGGAGACAGCATGATAAACTCAGTGACCAGAAGGATAAGCACCTAAGATGAATACACTGCTTTTACCCTCAAGCCTCACCTGTACCAGACATCACCCTGACACAGCCAAAGACTGAACAATTCTGAAACATATTTCAATTACAAAATTAACTACAGCATATAGCAACAAATATCTACGCCTAGAAATGTCTTGAACTATCTCCCAATTAATACATTTTTGAGAGAACCGCAGAGAATAACATTTTACACATTTTCTCTGTTTATTAATTTGCAGGGTTAGATGGTCAGGTTCTTTAAGAAAACTGCTTCAGAAGAAGTGGAAAGGAAACCTTAGAAGTCTTCAAAGAAACACTGCTACTACCAAATGTAAAACAGCACTATAAAACAGTCACAGTCACATAATTTTCAACATAACTGAATTTCAATACAATAAATATTCTAGATAGTAAATGTCCTAATTGCAATTTAGCAACAGTCTTTGGCTACCCTGACTTAGTTAAATAAAGTGTCAGAGAGTTATTGCATAAAATCTGCCTTATAAGGCAAAGAAAATACTTCAGTTGGAGATTGCAATAAGGAACAAACACATGCTATAATGTTTTGCTTTTGAGATAATATAAACATAATAAACATGTTTCTGCTAAGAGTTCCACTGTTTGGTTTGCTCGTGTTTTGCTTTTTAATCATATTTGTGAAGTTTTTCTTGCCTTAATGATGTGAACAGTCAAAACAGCTCCTGAACTGTGTATTTTGAGTCAGGGAATTATCAATAAAACTTGTGAATTCATCCACAAGACAAAAACAACAATACAGTTACAGACATCAAAGATAACCTCCTGATCAGCATTTGAAATGCAAATCTATTCTACTCCGTAAACAAAAAACCTCAGATAAGCCTTTTTTATGTATAGGCAAAAGTGCTCCAAGAAACTGAGGTCCTATAAATTTAAGGCAATATATATATAAATGGATTCAAATTGCCTCAATGTACATCCAGGCGATCAATCCTAACCTGCAGACTCAAGCAAACAGTGCTTTTATTTACTCTTTTGTAAGGCAGAAAAAGATAAATTGGGAGCAAATGCTACAATTCAGACTCCAAACTATAAACAGATTTAGGTTTTAGAAAACATAAACCAAGGAACTCTGCATTTCTGGATAGCAAACACAAGCACTGTTTTTAGACAAGTGCATGCAGTAGGTCTCAAAATAACTTGTGTTTTACTTTGTGCATTTACATAACCGGCTTTCCAGATATTCTGGAAACATTTAAAATCTGTCTCTCTGTAGAGAATAAATTTCAGTGACAAGAAAAAAAAAAAAACAACAAAAAACACAACTAAACCAAACACCACCACCACAATCAAAATAACTACCAAAGTTTATGCCACCACTACAAAGGTCTTTGCAAACAGCAAGACACAAGCCACAGCACATCCACACTATCAGCTTATCATCTAGAACAATCCAAGGTATCCAAGAGAATATAAGTGGGTTTAAAATGTCATGGAAATAAATAATCACCCAAAGTTTGAGAACTCCTTGCTCCTGGAAAATGCCAGAGATGCCAAAACAACTTGCACAGCTCAGAAGCAAAAATTCAGTGAATTTATTCTTGATACAAGAACACTGTAACAAAGGAGGAGTCAGATTTCTTTTCAAATAGATCCCAGAAATATAGGAAAACAAAGGTAGTTGAATGCAGATCTAATTGATTTTTTAAAAAAAAAATAATTTGATGAACATACATCAACATTAGTACTGGCTTTCAGACAGATTTCTGCATTAAGAAAGTAACAAGAACAAGATGTACCAGGTATTTATCAGAACAGATTCATGTCTAAATCGTTTTCTTCAGCTGCTAATACTTCAGCCTAAAGCTCATACTAAATGTGCAGTAGCCAGCAGATGTTAAATCAAAAGGTTTCTGCCGTACACCACTGAACTATTTGACTACAATCCTCCACACAAATACCCATAAGATTTGTTATCTAAAGCCAAGCATAGTCTTAAAGAGGAATTGCTTACTAAATCTGAGAAAGATCACTAGACTCTTGAGTTTTAATTTAGTCTAAATGAAGCCACACAAGTGGGACATGTTACATTGTCTGTTTTGAACACCTAGAGATTCTGGATGTTAATTCAGAAGACAATCCATTATAAAAGTAAACAAGAGAATGTAGGCAGCAGCTTTTGAACTGCACGTGCTTTGCTTGTCAGTTTATACTCATTATTTCAGGCTGGCAAAACTTATCAGCTGAGATAAACAGATTGAGGGGAACTGGGGGTGGTGGAAAAGGGAAACACACTACTATGCACTTCTCTTACTGTCCCTTCTGGTCATGTCCTTGCAGCTAAACAGTTCTCTCTTTCAGTAAAGTCAAATGACAGATGTTAGCTGTTAACCCAGTTTAAACTATTTTTGTTTCTTATCCAGTGGGTTTTGATCAGCAGCATAAACCACAACTAATGCCCAGCAACTGGCAAGGAGCAGATGCCCAAAAAAAAAATAATCATGGTTTTCAGCTCCTTTCAATGTCCTTGATTCATGCATCCTGTCTGAAGTAAGGTTAGTTTCCTGACTGCATTATGTCTGCACCATTAGACTCTCAACAAGGACCCGAACTACCTCAGAAGGTTTGCTCTTCCTGTCTAGACTTCAGCTTCATTATACTTTCATTGACTCTCTGTCAAACTTACCTTATTATGTCAATTCACCTCTGGAATCTCTAGATTTACACTGGTATAACAGTCCATTGTTTTTCCTCTTCTACTTTTAAAACAACTCTGGACCATCACATAAAATTACCATTCAGTTCAGCTTCTGACTTCCACAAAGAAAACGAGCCAAGCTACCAAGAATTATACTCATCTTATTACTGTTATTATGTTATCACATTCTCCCACTTGAAAGAAGTGCCCCCAAAACAGATCTGAATCAGAACAGACTTATTCCTTGTCTGTGAGGTGTTTGGGTCTATTTCCCTGATGCTCTGAAATTCTCCTCTCCAAATGGCTGTCATGTTCTAGATGCTGTAGCAGTGATTTCAGATGGCTTAAGACCATTTGTATTTCTACAGGTATGAAGATAAAATGCTATGAGGGCTAGTTCAAGATGCTGAACCTTGAAAGTAAAAATATGCCTGTTAGAACAGAAGGGAAGATGGAAGAAAAAAAAAAAAAAAAGTAGATTTCTTTTTATCCCTGATTCAGGAAAATCATCCACGAACAGAGTTGTAGGTAGCATATTTTCATGAGCCAGTACCCTAGCTATGATTAAAATACAAAGGGTTGCAGATCTGTTGCATGCTCATTAATAGAAAATGGGTTTATATCTCCAGTTAATGATTTTCTTACTCCTTTTAAGATACACAGTTAATACAAAACCAAAGCTAAGGTCGTTGCCTTTATTTTTTCATGCCACCACAGCAGCCTAAGTGAAAGAATGTGACAGAGTTGGACTAATGCTTTATTATACTACTGATTTCAAATTTTATTTGTGCTCACCTCGATGTTTAGTTAGGTACCACAGAGACTTTTTTTACTTACCATTAAAATCTCTAATTTCCTTACCGTCAAAAAGATCTCCCCCCTACATCTTATGGCAGGACGATATACTCACATCTATTTTACAGAAGGAACCAAGATACAAGATCCATACAAGAAGTCTTGGTCACAACCAAACCTCCAGGTCTCCTGAGATGCAGTCCCACGCTGACTGCGGTGTCAAGAACTTTCTCTGTTTAGATCTCATCTTTATAATCATGACTGACTAAGCTAGAGGGCATCTGACTGACTAAGCTAGAGGGCATCTGACTGACTAAGCTAGAGGGCACCTTTGTCTAAAGAGCAGGCTTTAAAAACAAATACACAAGATTATTTGGAAAAAACTAATCAAGCTTCTCAAGCAAGACTTGATGGGACAAGGAAGAGAACTGGGAGAAAAAGATAAAAACCTATAGGTTGAGATAATAAGAGTTTAATAGAACAAAGAGAGAAGAAAAAAATACAAAAAAAAAAACCCAGTATCAGCAATAATTCTAATGGAATAATATGTAAAACAAGTGATGTACCCAGAACCTGCTGTCCAGCCTGCCGTGCCACCCACTGGAATCACATTGCTTCCCCTGGTCATATACTGTTGACCTAACACTACCATGGCCATTAAACCATGTCCCACACTGCTATATCTAAATACTTTTTAACACCTTCAGGGACAGTGACTCCACCACCTCCCTGGTATGATGGTTTGAAAGACACCTGGGTAGCTTATTCCAATGCCTGCCCACTTTTTTTTATTTTCACACAGGTAAAAAGTTACTCGGAAGGGGGGGGGGGGGGAGGGGGAGAAAAAAAATTAGTGGGTTTCATTCTGATTTGAAATTGTTCAGAAAAGTCTATACTAGAATTCATGCTGTCCATACAAGCTATTCAAGATGGAGTTTAATTGTGCACTTATTTCATGAAAGGATTGCTCATTGCCTTCTTGACAGCAGAAAGGAAGCTATCAAAGATGTAGCAGAAAATTCTTTATCTTCCTCCTCGTATTTTTAAACTTCGTTATTCTTGAACCAAAGCATAGACTACTCTTGATCATCCCTTCAGACCATTTATAATGAATGTGTGCAGATTGAGCCAATCTCTTTCCCTGCTGTGCAAGGAATGGCCACAATAGCAATCCCAAAGACCCATAATTTTCAGTTTCATTCCCAAAGGTTGCAAAGCTGCATTTAACAGATCTCATAGTTATGCATAGCAGAAGCTGATCCTCTCTCTTCTGAGGTGAACATAGCACTGAAGGAATTTGGGGGTGGGAGGGGGAAGTCTTTCCTAAAATAAACCCTTTTTAAAAAAACATGATTTCTTAACTGAGAAGTAATTTTTATGCTAGGCTTTATGTAAGACTGCCCAACATAGACGTGGCTCTCTGCATATCTTATTATATAGGCTTAATGTGATAAGGTAGCAAGGTTTTTTTTATTGTTGTCTACAGAGACTCCAGCTATCCAATCCCCAAACAGTAATGACAGCCTCCTTTCCTTGACACGTGTACATATCTAAAGTTTCCCAGGTCAAGCCCCAGCTGCTCTTCATAGAGGACTAAACCAAGGTTCATGACTCCAAGGCTTCAATGACATCCACTAAATAGCCCAAAAGCCAGAAGTAACTGCAGTTACTGTGACGAAAAGGCAGAAGATTCAATTCACTTCAGTCTATGCATTTTTCAGGACAGCATGATGAAGTTAGATAGACAACTTGGACCAATTTTCTGTAGGGATGAATGCAGAATTTCCTTAGGAGGAGTAGGTAAAGTCTTAAGGATTGGGAATTAGCTGGTATTAGTCCTGTACCTATTCTTTCAAGGAGAAAAGCATTAGTTCTGTTTTGTAAAGTGGGTAAGCACAAAACCCAAAGCACATTTAGAAGCTTAACCACAATAAACAAAGCAATTCTGAGCACTGCTTGTCGACTGTTTCTGTATGAGAAGAAACAGCACTGTTACACAGAACGGGGAAACTCTGCTTCCCTTAGAAACAGTTCTTAACCAAACACTGAGCATATTTTCACATACATACATGATTACAAAACTTATGTCCTGGCTTGTTATTTGTCACTACTGCAATTATATCATGCTTTTTCCTTTCAGGCCTCAAAGATACTGTCAACACCAAAATGTTTTTATTGCTTAAAGAACTAAACCATTTACTCAATAATGCATTACTATTTTGAAGAAATTGAATTTACATCTGAAGTCAGGCGGGGAAGCTTTTTTCTTTTTCTTCAGTCTAGTGCTGACACAAACTTGTTTCCGTGCTCATCACACCTCCCTGGCTCCTAGCTGTGGACTCAGTAATTTCTTATTTAAAGACTGTTCCTTGTGCTGTGCACTCAGATTCTGTGAGGTAGCAACATTAATAGTTTCTGAGCAAGAACCATCCCTAAATACGTGTCTATTCCCATTCTTAAGTGCAGCGCTGAGCTGGATTATCAGAATCTGTTTAACAATGAAGTGAGTAATATAATTATACCAAAAAACATCTACATCTTCTGTAGAGTTAACCAAATTACAATCCTGGTATGACACATCTGCTCAACTTGCTAAATCTTCTATAAACTATAATGTTTGTGACCTTTGTTTTATTTTGTTGATTGGGGTGTTTGTTTCTTTTTTGTTTTGCAACTCTATGATTTTTATTTGCAGGTGAAACTGAAGTCATTTATGTGTAAAGTGCAGAATGTCAGCAAATAATAGAAAAAAATGCATTACAATGAAGCAATATCCATTAAAAAGGATCCTGCCCCCATCCTCTAGGATGAACCTACATACCATGAATGAACTCAGAGTACAACACAATTTGAAGCAATGGAAATTTTATATACTATCTTCTCTTGCTATGTTGTCAGCTTCAAGTATTCCTTACAATAAATATTATTGCTATGCCATTCTCAGAAACCTTTGTAAGTTTCATTTCCAGCTCTAAGCATTAATGTTTTCATTCATTTTCCTTGCTGTTCTGTTTGCTGCACACAGCAGTGAATCTTAAAAGCTTCAAGCCTTCAGCCATAACACATCATCAAACCTTGCAAGACTGTTGTTGATCCCACACATCTGGAAACCATAGCTTTAGGAGACCAAACAACCAACCCCAAACAAGCAAACAACAACAAAATTAAAACAAAATAAAAAAAAAACTCAGTGGCAAATTTTAACTGGTTATATGTAATGCATGTTTAAAAGTAATTTTAATAGAAGAATTAGAGTTCTAACTTTGCAGTTCATTCTGATTTTTTTATCTACTATGCACATTGCTGACTCAGGCTCTCTTTTTTTAAAGCAATCTGAAAAAAAATTCAGTTTTCCATCAGAAAGTCTGTATTTTCTGCAAGTAACAGATTTTTAATGATAATTTTGGGTTCTAGTGATTCTTTATGAAGTAATTTTTCATATAAATAGATGAAATTTAAAATACTGGAAGATCTTTATTTTCATCTAACTAATAAATGACAGAGAGAAAAGAAATCCAGACAGTTCTAAGATTCTCTTTTGGTACCATTTCCTAGACTGTAAGATCAGAATGGCAAGAACATTTTAATTTCTACCAGTGAATGCTATCACTTGAGGTGGAGGAACACCAATAGTCACATGAAAGACTTACATGTAGTGTTGTAGTACTCTACATCACAGATCAGCACATCCCTGGTTGAATGACTGCAGCAGTGGGGATTTGATCAAGCATATTTCTGTGGACTACTTTGATTGCTCCCTCTCAACACAGCAAAAGGTATACTTGTGATTGGCCTAACAAGTGCCATGCTCATCCATTAAGATACCTGGGTGACTAAAGACCTAAAGACCCTAAA
The DNA here is from genome assembly GCF_027791375.1 of Indicator indicator. Taxonomy (NCBI): domain Eukaryota; kingdom Metazoa; phylum Chordata; class Aves; order Piciformes; family Indicatoridae; genus Indicator; species Indicator indicator. The sequence goes on along the minus strand of NC_072017.1, from coordinate 22,540,437 downwards.
CCTGAGTTCTGATAGGTGCTGCAGCCTGGTGTTTTCAGGAAATACACACAAGCAGTTATTTCTATGTTCTGTGCTAAATAAACTAGCAGTTGATTAGGTTCTGACACCCTGATGTTTGGCAGAAATACATGCAGAATGTCCTCTGCCATCAAAAGCCATATACAAGTCAATGTATCTAAGAAATAATACAACAGATGGAAGCCTATAGATATGTTCTATGTTTACTGCCATTCAGGGTCATTCTTTGGTGCAGAAACCAGCCTCCAGAGCTAGGAAGCTTCTCTTTACTGCATTTGTTCAGTAATAGCAGCCCTCTGTGTGAGCTGGGAGCCTTTACTGTGGAAACTCTGTCATTGCTAAGTAAATCAGGCAAGGTTAATTACTGTGTACTTGTGTAAAAAGAGGCTCTGAGATGAGAAAGGGAACTCAGGAAAGTACAGTGTGATTAAAGACAGGTAAAATACCAGGCTGGTTGTTTAAGCTTTCCATTACTGTAGAAGTAATTTTCTATCTCACTAGCACAGCTATCAGAGCACAGCTTTTACTTTTAGCCAAGAAGCTGATTCACTCAACATTATTTAATCAAAAATTCAGCATCTTTGTAACACATTTTTCTCTTCATAGGCTATGTCAGGCAGTAGCTGGACAGTTCTTGCATGCAGATGTATTACAAACCCATAAAATGTTACCACAATTTACTGAGCCTGGTGAGGATGCATTTGTTACAGCTTTTGTTTTAGATCCAGTACTGTGTCTGTCTCCTAGGGCCGTGAAGTATGTCTCTTTAAAAAGAGCTGCAGATTTATTCCTCCACTCTGAATAAGTGAAAATGTGTTTTGTTAAAAACTCCTGGGAGTAAATGGATTTACTATAGAATCCCATTTTGTTTATGGGTGTGATGAAAGCATTTGGCACTTACTGGTTCCCAGGATATCCCCAGTTGTTTTTTGCTGTTTTTTGGTGTTTTCTTTTGATTTTTTTTCTTTAAAAAAAGAAAAGAAATCAAGTGCCCTGAGTGTTAAAGAGAGGTTTTCCACTAACCTCTAAGTAAATGTAACACAAAGACTTGCCTCTTTAGCATTTGGATTCAGTAGAATATCACATTTTGTTCTTAAAACTGAACTAAGGGGTGAACCTATCCAGATGGCCACCCAAAATCCAAACCTTTTCATCTTAAGTTTTATCATCTACTACTCCTCCTTTCTTCAATTTGTTTACAAAACGATGCAAAAAATATTGATCAAAGGCATATGTTAACTCCTCACACCCAGCCCTATAACAGAGAGATCTGCAGACTGAAATTTATTTTAGAACAATGAACTTCCATTAGACTATTAAACTCTTTATAAGCGATTGTTTTATGTTCCTCTAGCAAAGTAGTTCAATGAACACAAATGCTAACAGAGCTCTACCGACCTTACAAATACATGGAAGACACTGTAAGATGACAGTGCTAAAAGGCTTCATGTAGGGTTGGTTAACAGCAGTGACAGCTTTTGGGAAATAAACATTGTTTACACTGAAGCAGAGAAATATTGAATAAATCCACATAAACTTTTAGGCCAATACTAATGAATTACCAGGAACTAGCAAGCTCTTTAATACATAATACATAACCTACTAATCTCAGAATTATCTATTCCCATTTGGAATAGTTAGGACTTTTCCAGCACAAACATTTGAAATGTAAAACACTTGAGTTCTCTCAGAAACTACCAGCCATGTGCCATCCCAGTCTATGCTTCTCTTTAAAGAATTAAGCCATCTTATCCTATTCTCTGGCCAACATATTTCACCCTTTCAGCACCTGCTCCTTCTTGTCAGCCTCTCAGAGCTCTGTTCTTAATACCAGAAAGTTCATGTTCATTAAATTCAAGCAATTACTTACAGAAATTGCAAGACATTTCCATACCCATGCAGAGTACAATGTCCTAGGTCATGTTAGTTATTGTCAGTCTATAAACCATCTGTGGAGGGGGGAAGTTTATATCTTTTTTTCAAAGGTGGTTCAAAGTGCCTTGAGTTAAGACCCTTCCCCACAAGAATCCTGCTTTATATTTTTCCATTCAGGGAAAAAAATTCATACTGAGGACATCTATGTAATTATTATTTATATGGATCCTTCAGCAGGAAGAAGACAGACATCATATAATGTGACTGCATGCAGACTAAACAAATATTTGCATAGTTCTATGATATCACCACTGTCTTCTTCAGTCACTATATACCTCTGGCATTCAAAACCTACTGAATATGGAAGTAGCATCAGATTTGGCTATTTGAACACTCCTCTTCAGCTTGACAAAAAGTTCTTGAGCTCTAAAAGGAAAAATTGCTATGTTAACTCAAGTAATCATCTTCTGCAACATAAAATTCTTGCAAGCTTGGCCATTTTGCTCTGGTTCCACATAAGAAAAGGAGATTATAGTAAGAAAACTTTGAACTACCCTCAGGATATTTCTTACATGAAATCCATTCATTATTTTGAGAAAACAAATAATTCTAACATTGAACTTGGTTTGGTTCTTATAGAATCATTCAGGGCTGGAAAGAACCATAAGGATCATCTAGTTCCAACCCCCCTGCCTGAGGGCAGGGACACCTCACACTACATCAGGCTGGCCAGAGCCTCATCCAGCCTGGCCTTAAACACCTCCAGGGATGGAGCCTCAACCACCTCCCTGGACAACCCATTCCAGGCTCTCACCACTCTCATGGTGAAGAACTTCTTCCTCACGTTCAGCCTGAATCTCCCCATTTCCAGCTTTATTCCATTCCCTCTAGCCCTGTCTCTATCTGATATCCTAAAAAGTCCCTCCCCTCCCCTTCATTCCATTTATTATTATTGCTCTTTTAAAATGTGGTCATGGCAAATCCATCCTAACTAGCAGACAGCTACCTGACTGAATTGCCTGTCACTGACCAAACAGCTTTGTTCAAAATCATGATTTGGAAGAATGCCACAGGTTTATGATGCCTTAGTTGGGGAAAGTTTTTAAAGTTATCCCATGCCATGTGTATAAAATAACTTTTCCTCTCATGTACTTTGAAACACAGCAATTGAGGTCAGAATAATCTCAAGACCAGAAGAAAAATAAGCATAATTTTTCATCTGTGTAACTGCCTCCATTGATACAGTTTAAACCTGCTATCTACATACCACTGATTGTCCCTGACTTAGGAGTAAGAGACATGCAAAAGGTATGCTGCAGTTTTATGTGCATGGGCTGTTAGACTGGCCCAGTTTACAATCAGGTGGTCTTGTTCTTTTCCTTTGGACAGTTTGGGTTGCCATCAGTTTCCTCCATGAATCACTAAGTCAGATACTGCACAAAATGATTTGTCTATTCCTTTGGCTTAGTTTCCTAAATTTCCTATCATACCAGCAAGTAAAACCAGCTCACAGGAAGGGTCTTGTGCCCTAGTTCTGACACAGACAAGTAGTAAGAGTAGTACTACTTATTTAGTGACAGTGAAAATAACTCATGGTATAATTCTGTATAATGTAGAAGACAAGTGAGTCAGCATCTTAAGGGTACAGTAAATAATCCTAGGAAGACATCAGCTCAGCATAAAAGAAGCACGTGTTTTCATTTTGAAGTGGGAGTACAAGGGAAGTACAACAGTCTAAAGGGAATAGTAGAAATAGTAAGTGATAAAGTGAATGCAACAAGGATTATCAGAACTACAATCTTATCCTTTCCAGGATGAAAATTATGAAGGGTAATGTGACAGAGGTTCATATGAAAAGGTGAGTGGAATTACCATTCACAACCCCTTCTAGAATAGGCAGAACAAACCAAGTGTAAGCTCTTTGTATTAACAAAATGTAGTTAAGCTTGATGCCAACAAACATTTCAACTACTCACATACTTACGTCTGCTTGTTGTTTGGGGTTTTTATAGGGCCTTGTTTGTTTGGGGTTGTGTTGTTTGTTTCGGGTTTGCCCTTTTGTTGGTGTTTGGGGTTTTTTTGGTGGGTGGTGGCCTTTGTTTTGTTGGGTTCATTTTTTTGTTTTAATGCACTCTGTTGGACAAATCTGTGTAAGAAAATGAGGTAGTTCCTGAGCCATGTGTTTTCCAACTATAGGAGAACATTTAGCGAAATATCACCACCACTGTGTTCTGAATCTTTGCCACAGTGACGTTATTAGAGAGAGAATAACAAGCTTAACATATCTTTGATTCACTCTGGAAATGCTGCCCTTCTACAGATCTCCAAATTTGAAAATTAACAAGCTGTAAGCTACAGACTGAAGCAAAGATCTTCAGTAATAAATGGGTTTTAAGATGATAGAAATAATGAATGTTCCTTAAGTTTCCCTTTTCTTTAGTTTCTCTTACCATTTGATCATAACTGCCAAAAAACATGGCTGGCACTACTGGCAATTGCAGGATGGGCAATGACCACCCTTACCTTTCAAAAAAAAACAAAACAAAAAAAAAAAAAAACCAACCCACCAGCAATATTTATCTTTCCTGCATCATCCAAATTACTAAAACAGTTGTGAAATTTAGGCTTATATACATCTTAGCAAATTGCATTCCAGGAAACCTTAATTCACTGGAGATGCCCTGAAGCTTTTCCATGGACTGATGGAATCTACTGAAGCATAAAAGCATCTACAGCACAGACAATATTGTCTTCCACTTAAAAACTGATCTGGAACATAGTTCCATGTAATCAGCTATCCGAAAATAGTAACATTTTCCTGCAAATCACCTGTGTTCACCACTATACCCGAATAAGCACAATCCTTTGCTGGGACTTATTTCAGTTCCAGATCCTGAGCCTCTGTGTGGTTTTCCAGGTTAAAAAAAATGGCTGGTTTTATATTAAGATCATGTTAAATAAGAGAAAAAATTAGTAATGTTCTTCTGGCTTTTTTGGGGGGTTTTTGTTCAGTATATTAGTCACTATCTGGAGCAGGTGGAAAGAGGTCAATATAAAAAAAAATTAAAATGTAGCCACTGGTCAACATTTAAGACATCTCCATGACACGCAGGTAAGGAAAATGTAAGACACCTTATTACACATCACATATTGTGCCTCTTGTAGTTTTCCTAAAAGTCAGGATACAAGGGAAGTGTGATGGTTTTATAGGGCTGTGCCTTTAAAATTTTTCACAGATCTTGAGCAGAAAGTAGTAAGAATGTAAATAAATCACTATTGGGTGTAAAAAGGGAAAATAATGATTATCCTGAACAATTCCATTGGAGGAATAGCACCCTTTAAGATTTAGTTCTTAAAACAAACTTCAGTCTGGTCTGTTCTGCTGCAGCAGTCTAGCTGGGTGTTCTCTTCTTGCTTCCTTTGCTGGGGAGATAGCAAACCTGCAAGCTGACCTTGGCAAGTTCTAACAATAATCTCTGCTTCTCTCTCTCTCTTTCCTTTGGGTGGCAGTGGGGGCAGGGGAGAGAGTCAGTGAGTCAGCTTTCCTGGCTTTGGCCAGGAAGGTTTCTGTGATATTTTTGTTAAATGTACATATCTATAAATACTGTAAATAGTGTACATTTGTATATATTAATTGCATGCCATTGTAGATTGTGGGTTTTGCTTGTAAATACAGCCTCATTTGTTTCTGAACTAAGCTAGTCTGGTATGGTTAATGTTGGAAGGAGATTTCAACTCACCATGGGAAGTCATTGTAGCATTCCCCTTTCTTTTCCTACTATCAAATACAGCCTTCCACAACACACCTGTGTTTTCAGTAATACTCACTGAGTTCAACTCTACAAGTTGGTTTAACTCACTAACCTTGTGGGGGAAAAATGCCATTTCCAGTCACTATATCCCAGATTATAATATGTTTCATTTTATGAGCAGATTCAATCCACCCAAGTTACATAAACAACATAGAAACAGTCTAGTTCAGAACAGCTACTGTTGAGAATCTGACAGCCACATAACGTGTGCCATTTTACTTCACATCTACATTAATGCAGGTCTGGTCCCAGAAAATAATTTTTCACCAACATTTGGACATAAATTAACATGTGCTTCAGGATGACATTTCTCACTTTTAATTACTTGAATAGGAACCTATTTTGTGTGCTTGCAGACCCCTCCATCATACAGTTAAAAGCAAATGGGGACAAACCAGAGATTTGTTTCAAAAGCACATCCCTGACTTGAACTAAAATGATAATGCAAAGGCAGACCAATAGGCCCCATCAGCATCAGGGCCATTACAAACCAGGACTATAAGAAAATAAGGAAATGGATCAGAGGGCATGAAGCTGTAGTTTCTAAATAACATTGAACCCAAGGAACTAGTCATTGCTGTTCTGTTGCCTCGTTCTTACATGTTATGCACAAACAGCTATGAAGCAGAACTAGGAGCAGGCATACCCTGGTATACATGAAAAATCTCAACAAACAAAAGAAGGCATACCAACATTGCCCTCTTAGGAACAGTCTTACCACTAGCAGCAAAAGAGTGTGAGTAGGACACTGGCAGTCACTCACTCATTTGTCCCAATGTCGCATAGGACAAAGATAAGCAAAAACAGAAGGTGAACTTTTTAGTTCATCTATTATATTTTGCATTATGGATAATGTTTTAAAGCAAATCAGATAGGATTTTTTTTCCTGTACTTTAAACCAGTACTGAGTAGTATTTCAGTCTCCATACCTGCTTAACCATATTCTGAAATCATCTGGCAGCACAACTTCAGACAACAGACATTATAATCAGGCTAGTAGACAGCATATTTTTATCTAGCAATGCTTAGAACTGCACGTTTCTGAGGAATGCACAAACTGGGTATTTCAGAATATCACGTTCACAGATGACTTTACCTTGGCCCTATTAATATTTCAGGACTTAAATTATTTCTGTGCCCCTTTGCCAAGTACCCCTGGCATTTTCATATCTGAGTACAAGCTAAAGCAAAGCCACTGGCTACCTTCCAGATTAATAAGTTTTCAGTCTTTAACAAAAAGTCTGGAGAGAAACCTCAAGAGATGCTTACAAGCAGCTCAAGTAATATGTTGCACTAGTGATACATCTGTCTGGGAAGCAGCAGCCACCAGATAACACGTCTGTTTTGACATTCCATCTCTCCTGCTTTTTTTTTTGCCATATAGAAAGATGGCAAAACTTAAAAAATTAATTCCCGTAACATCTTCTTGCCCTTAATGCTGTTCCTATCTCAATTTTCTCCATTGGTTCTGGAGATCAACGCAACAATAACAGCAGCAGCTGCGTACGCTAGCTTTAAATATTTCAGCTGTAACTGGTCTGAGACATCATAACTAAACTAATGTTCTCATTGTTACTTTGTAGGGCTCTCATCAGTGCTTCAGACACAAAAAAGATTTTTGCAATTTTACAGATGAATTCACACCAATCTTGGTGTAACCTTCCAAACAGTTTCTGAGAGGTCAGGCTGCACGTTCACCAAGGTAAATCCTAGCACACAGCATTAGTCTTAAGAACCACTGTCAAAGCAATTACAAGAGTATAGGGAACACAAATATCCCACAGAGCAGGAATTCTCCTTTCCAATCCAGTCACAAAAACTGTAAGATAACCACACAAGATTTCACAGTCCCAAAACATAAATTGCTACTTGCAGTCATCTTCCTGCTCAGTGATATAAGGCTTTCCAAGCAGTACCTAATTTTTAACTGTCTTCCTGAGCCTACTGCAGGTACAAGATCTTTTAAAGCAATTTTATCCCAAAAATCACTCCAGTGGCTTTAGAGTGTTCTCTATTTTGTTACCCTTAGCATTAAGTGCAGCTATGCTCATCCTGTATTGGTAAAATTCCTGAAACGTTATAACCACAAGTCAATTACCAGACTATTTCTGGATTACATAGGTTTTCAGTTGCTATTCACAGCCATGTTGGCAGAGGAAGTTCAAGGTATAATACCAGTAATGAACACACCAGAGTATGTATGAAAAAAAATAAATAATAATCTTGGGGAAGGTGAGACGTTGATCACCAACATGAAAGAGTTATACAGCACCCAGGAACTGTTCTTGGAATAAGTTAGAAGACAGCATAAAATCTTTTACTGTACAATTCCTAACCCTCCTATGCAATTTCCAAAATCCAGCAGTTACTTCCTCACGTACTTCCTAACAGTTCCAGGAAAATGGGTAAGTGTTTTGCTGGCATGACAAGCTAACTCAAGATTTCATGGGTGCAGCAGGGAGAGAGCATTCAGACTCTACCCTTGTCCAACAAGCAGCTGCAATAACAAAAGCTAGGCAAGACTTTCATTTTATGGGTCTGCACTGTCCCACTGAACAAGACTTCCTGCATTCTGTTAGCATATCTAAACACCAGCAAGTTCATAAGCTTGTTTTGAACTGCAAGGTATGGTAGGTGAATTTTTCTGTCTTAAATTGATGCAAAGAAAGAAAAACTCAAACATCTTTGTTGCCTTTTGCTGGTATGTGCCTGTCTGCAAGTCTCAATGGATCCTAGGATGGAATGTGTATGATGTTATCACAAAGAAAGTGTGATGGTATTATTCATATTCACCTCTACCAGGATACAGAGTCCAGCCAACAGGAATGCCTGCAGTTTGGGAAAAACATAGGAAGCAAGTAGGAAAATTTCCCCTCTTGCTCCAGAGTGGCAGCAGAAATTCTGGGTTTGCTATTTCAGTGGACTCCTTTCTCTCCCACTGTCCTTGTGCATCACAATTGTAACTGCAAAGTAAACAGGGACAGTCCATTGGCCAGAAACAACCCTGTTGATGAAGACATTTATTCCAACGATACTGAATCAGTTCCACTGTCAGGGAAAATGGAACAGTTTCTCTCCCAGAAAACCTACACCAGTGCCTAGGCCTCCTTGTCCAGACATGAAAGAGAAGTACCACAGCTGGTTAAATAATTCTGCTCAAAAGATTAAGTACGTAGCACAGGCTGTCATGCTTTCCATTGACCTGATAGCCATGCACTTTATGAAAGATGCCAAGTGCTATTGCAAACACAGTTTGTACTTCCATGACAGTAAGTGCTTCTCTGCTCCTTTTCATTGCCACACACCAGCGCTTTTGATCCATCAGCAGTGCTCGGTGCACATTCCCAAGGGAAATTCTTTGAAATGTACCTTCATCTTGATCACTGACCTCAAGCTGGTCCGTACCATAAGCACTAGGGCAAAGAGCTGCAGTTGCTTTGTGCAGAACTTTATCTGATTACCAGATTTCAAAGCAGCTAAACCCAGGCTAATCCACCACATAAAAGAGTCAAACTATTTTTAATGCAGGTTCTTTCTTTTAAAAACCTAACAAGGGGCCTAAAATTCACACTGAAGTTTAGCATAGCTTTTTTTCTGTCCCAGAGCCAGTTTGCCACACTTCATCATGGAAGATTATATTGTACTAAGAATATTATTCTTGAAATAATAGAGCATTAGAAATGCTTAAGAAAATCAAACATACATAACAGATCCAAAAGAATGTTACGAATAAAACAAAAGCCAAAAAAACCCAACCCCTACAAACACAGGCAGAAGATGAAAATGGAACAGATTAATCTCTTCATGAGAAATTAGCAATTATTACTTCAGTCTGATACTACTAATACATCTTACCAAGACATAAATGTTTTATGTGTTGCTCGAATTAATGACTAACAAAGACTACATATAGAGACTAATTAACTTATCTAGTACATTTGACACAAAAGTCACTTCATAGTAAGCTGTGTCAATTCTTTTATAAACACATTCTTTTCTAAATACTTATATATAAGTTATGCAGATGTTATATGTATGTTTATATATAAATGCTTAGGGATTGGGAGCTCCAGATGCCGTGAGATGAAAGAACCCTCACAACATCAGAAAACAGGAATTATATTTCATTCATCCCTTTTTGCCTTGGTGGGGGAAAAAAAAAAAAAGTCAACATGATCCAGATGTTTGCTCTGGGTATTAAAGAGTGTCTACTTGGTAATTATTGTCCGAGACACAGGCTTTTTCTTTATAGTGCTGAAATAATTGATTTAATCCAGAGGTAAAGAACTCAGAAATACAGAAGCTTTCTTAAAGTACTTTCCAGGGTGGAGGAGGTGTTTAACATTTTTCCGTATTTTGGTACTAAACATGAAGTCACAAACAAATCAGAACATTATAATCCAAAGAGTATGTAAGCATAATAGCAAGCACAATAATAAGTAAATATTAAAGTATTAGAATGGAAAGCTAGGTTTCCTACCAAGTCACATTAAATTCTGCTTTTTGTCATTTATCAATAAAGTTACAATAACTTTTTGGCAATTATTTTCAGTTCTACATGAGCATGATTCTGTTTTTCTTTTTAATGGGTATATAAACTGAGCTTTTGAGTGCAAGGCAAATAGTAACTACCCAAAATTTTTATTTACATTCTTTTTTTCCTTTTAAACCCTGTGTACTACTTGCATCCAAACCACTATTTCTGAGCTCATGAACCTCCAAATTACACTCCAGGAGTGCTTATGAATATAGAGGAGCCAAGCACATGAGGAGAAGAAAGTTATCTCAACACAGGCCCAGAAATCCTCCACCAAGGTGATCAACTGTGAAAAAACCCTACTCCTCTAGACCAGTTCAGGCTTTTGGGAATATGCATCAAGCACAGTCAGAAGTTTAAATCAGTCCTCAGCATAGACATTTGGGCCAATATTACAACAGAGCATTAACACCACTACTCTCAGAAGCATCAAGCGAAATGACAAATATTCCTGCGTACAAGAGAAGAGAGAAGCAAAAAAAAAAAAGCTACAAAAGGTTTCGCCATTAAAAGAGAATGATACAGTTCATATTTGCAGCACATCCCCTTTCTTAATATGTTCTACAATACCAACTGTAAGTAACTGTAACAGCCTCTTAACTGCAAGTTGAGACCTAAAATATACAAAGACTAAGATCAAAGTTGTCGCAAAGCCTCAAATATAGCTTGATTCCTCTGTAAAGAGGTAGTATACCTGGCACAAAACTTAGAAGTCTCTATGGAATAGCTCCTACTGAAACTTCCCTGAGGTAATCAGAAAACTAGAAACTACATTGAAACTGTAATCTTTATCACCAGGTTTGTGAATTAGAAATGAGATGAGCTCTTCTTAGGAAGACAGACATTGACTGACTTCTGTTTTGGTATGGAGTGGCTGTAATGGCACAAAGAATTTTTTAACTGGAGGCCCAAATACTGGCAGCAGGTTTAGAAAGCTGGCTGGAGGTTCACAGCTCAGCTAAAATAAAGATATTCCATGAAAACTAGCTAAAGCAAAGATAAAATTCAAGTCATAACATTCACAAAGATCTTGCAACAAAGATGTTCTCTGTTGAAAAGTTACTTTTTCAAAACAAGCCCTTCAATAAAATTCCAAAAAGAGAAGACAAATAAAACATGTTTAAGTGACATTGTATTAGCTTTTAAAGGTTTCAAGAAAGTATTGTTGACTAATGATTTCTTCAGAGCTCTATAGATTAGGAATACTAAGTTAAATCTTGTTATTGCCATTGGAAAAAAAATAAACAAACCAACCAATCAAATAAAAGAGAGAAAGAAATTCAAAGCTGGCTGTTGCATATGTACAAGATAAAGAATGAAGAAACAAACCAAACAAAAAAACCCCAACAAAACAAAACCAACCAAACAAAAGCCAGCACCAAGAATGATTTGACAAACTACTTCATTGCTTAGATAATTCTATTTCTAATATTTTATGGAGAGTGGGGTGTGGGAACAACAAAAGTACTCCTATTGGTTAGAAGAGGGAAACTTTTAATTAAGCTATTTATATAAGCACCTTACTTCCAGTGCTGGCAGCTAACATACCAAGACAAACTTTATTTTAAACACGATTGGCTGTGTAAAGAATTTGCTATAGTCACATTCCCAGTGTTCCCCAATACCAATGTCAAGAGTACCATGTTTAGAAATTACTTGAAAAGAGAAAGCTCTCTTTTTTCCATAGTACTTCAGTATTTGTAGCTGTATTTGATGACATCTTCAGACAGCGAAACAGTTCAAAGTCAGAAAAGGTTTTGATCTTAGTCTTTGTACATTTTAGGTCTCAACTTGCGGTTAAGAGGCCATTATCATGGAGTTAGTCTGCAAGAGAGGTTTAATAATTTTTTTTTTGGTCTTTTAAATTAAACATTAAAGTGGCAGTGAAGAATCCTGGGTAACTACAGTTATGTCTAGATTTGAGCTTATCTCCCTATATAGACAATAGGAACAAATCTTTATTGATAATAATTTATTTTGCTATGATGAAGGCATCTGAAATAGGTCAGAAGTATGACACCCTAAAGTTTTCTTTCTCCAAAGATTTCATAAGAAACTTAATAATCTGCTAAGGGACAGGCACCTGCATTAGGAAAGTCACATACCCAGTTCCTGTAAAGCCTCTAAGATTTTGTTATATTAGCATTTAGGTACAAGAATTAAACTACTTTTAGTTCAGGACGTATTTTTAAGAATAGGCATAAAACCATTGCAGTCCCACTAAAACCACTTCACATCCTGCTTTTGTTCCTAAAAGTAGAAAAAAAAAAAAAAATGCCTGACAAGTAGAGTACATAGACAAAAAAAATTAGGCAAGTAGAGAGAAGTGTGTTCAGAGCACAATGCTAGAGAATAGAAACTTCACAGAAAATCAAGACTTCTCTGCTTTTTTTTCTTTCCTCTTAAAATACAAGAAGTAAACTCTGGTTCTTTCACAAAAGGTATCTTGGTTGGATAGTTTGGAGGACTGTATGTGCTGCAAAATAGAGATTCTGTTTTGACACACAAATTTCTCTGGAATGAAGAGGTTAAAACACATGCTTATGTTAATGAAATTCCCAAAACGAATATTTACACAAGTGAAGATAAGTCTTCATACATGTTTAGCTTTGCAGCAGCCTGGGGAAAAAGGGAAGCGTATTTTGTGCCAAACTAAAGACATCTCATTGTGTTTTTGTGGAAGTCATCGGCCATATTCCCCTTCCTGGCTCCTAATATAGGGCCTACTTATCTCAGCAGGAAGAATGAACAGTCAAGGAGAATAAGTAACATTTAGGCTCTGTAACAACAAAGTGCAACAAGTTCCCTTTTCACTTCAATAGGACTGAAATTCACCAAGATCGTTATTACTGTGCCACCTATTCTGGAAGTTACCAACAGACTAACCACGTTTTCATTGTTTAGCCTAATTGTTTGGCATCAGCTATAGACAGCAGACAAATGAGCTAGTCAGGGAAACCACATGGTCACACTAAGCTCAGTCCTTGTGAATCCATAACTGTTATTTTGTTTAACATAGTTATGAAGGCCATGTACCACAGCCTCACAGTCCAGAACACAGAAACCATCATCCTAGCCCTTCATTATAAATACCACAGTTATCAAATACAGACAAAGCTGAAGTTCACAATAGACCACAAAATTACACTTGCTGCAAAAGCCAGAGCTGTCCGTTTCCCCTCACATCTGGTTTTGATCAGTGTAGTTGCATGGAGTTTTTGCTGCTTGAGGTCACATACTGAAGATGACACTATACATGGCACACAATACTGGAATAGACAACCACAACAACAGCAGCCTGGTTTGCCAGCACTGTACTCCCTAGCCACTTTCCCACATCAATAGTTTTGTATTGAAATGCATGGAGTTTTTTTCTTTCCCTCGTTCACATAGGTAAAGAGCAGGAATTCCATACTTATAAGAACAAGGAAAGCATGGTCATGGTAACTAGGCAACTGTCAAGGACACTATCATGCACTTTATTATTAAAAAATAATCATCCAATTACCAAAGAAAATAGTGCTTAGTATTTCTTTCCTGCCTACAATTAGAAAGTGAAATAAGCCAGGCACAGATAAGTTAACTCACTCAAATCTAATAATTTTGCTGCAAATACATTTCAACACTCTTTTTGCATATTTATGTCACCATGCATGGATAGATTCTTCGGGGAGTTTCATTCAAAATAGGTCCACCTTGGTTCTGACAGAATGTGGATATAACAAATACGGCAGCAGTAAAAAGAAGCAAGAGGAGGAGGAAGAATGGAAAGAAAGGTCTAAATTGTTTATAAGCAGTCAGGTGAAGACATTACAGTCTCCACTGCCAGTACAACAGGTTCATCACTTCCTGATTTGGGAGAAGACCAAGACAACAGAAATGTTGAGGTTTCCCCAGGTCTGTAAGCATCTTCTCTTGATGATTGTTTGAGGACTTTTAGCTTCTGTCCTGCCAGGGCACAGTTGTGGTTTGTTTTTTTTTTTTTTCCCCACCTAATGTCCCTAGAGCTTTATGGGTTACCTTAGGTCTTGTGGTGACTTGACTGCACACACACACAAAACCCCAACCAAACAAAAAAAACCCACCTCACTTGTATTGTCATACAAGTTCATCCACTGTTTATCTGTTCTTTTGATTTGTGCAGGCTGTTGACACTGTCAAAAGCTTGAATTAGACATATCAGCTGACCCGAAAATGACCCATGTGTTTTGACACTTTCTAATTAAAGCAAATTAAGTACAAAGGTGATGAACTACTTCTGGTGGCTGTCAAACTAAATATTATTCTACAGCTGCAGAAAGCATCCAAAGCTTGACTGTAAAGTAACATACTTCACTGAATGGATACACTGTACTCATGCAACATTTTGTCAAACAAGGCAATACATTTCTCTTCTCCACCCTAATAAAAGCTGTGTCACATGAGACTGCTGACAACTTTTCATACATATTGTTGCAGTATTGATGTTGGCTACAAACAATGCACAGCCAAATCATTATGGCTTAATAGAGCATGGGCATGAAAGGCAAGACACTTTGTCACCCTGCTGTTACAAGGGGTTAAACAGATTTTAATTTTTTTTTTTCCAAACCCCCTTGGTTGGAAAGGTGATAGAAGGCAAAAATAAAAGCATCTATAAAAGAAAATAAAAGCATCTGTGATTGATATACCGGAGGAGAATAAGAATCTTACAAATATCTTATGAATAAGATCGAACAAACATAGTCTTTATATTTTTTTTTTTAGTAAAACAGATGTACGATGCACCTATTTTGCAGCTGATGTTAAAAACTAGGGGGAATTAAAAAAAACCCTATGGTTTTGTACCTAATTTGACCTTATTAAAAGAGAACATCATCCCAGGCAATTACAATCATGCTAATGTACAGGTGGTTTGAAACAATTGTGTGAAGTATTAATTCAGCAAAAGTAATTCCTCTTTCTACTTACTTTGAAATAGGTATTATCTTAATTACCCACCATTGAAAAAAAATACTTTAGCAATTTGATTTTTAGATATGAAGTGCTGTCTTAAAATGTTAAAAATTAACTATTTTTTCCAGATTTTGATATTAGAGAATCATTTTATTCATTAGAAAAAATAATTTTGCTAAGTTTGTTTCATTCAAATACATTAAAGTAAAACTTGGACATAGGTTTTCTTGGCATCCTTGTAATATTGCTATGGTGTCCAAAATGTGCTGACATTTTGCACACTTCAGAGATGGGGTTATATTATACCTAATATAACCCAAGGATCTGTAGATAAATCTGAAGACAGGGATCACAATGACTGAACTTGAACAAGCAGCCATGTGCAGTTTCAGCTGATGATGGATTACTTTCTTCTGAAACGCTCAGACAAATCATTCCAAGTACCTGATGCTGTACACAACATGGCACAGCAGATCTGTGGTGATAGAAGGTCTCTTCTAACCGGATGTATCCTGCAATTCCGTGATTCTTTGTAGGACAGGAGCAGCTTAGAAATAGCCACACATTTGTGGGCGTCTAACCACTATGCTTGTTCATGTGCTTAACAAGTAACTAACATTAGAAATTCCTACTCAGCTATGAAAGGTTCTTGGCAATAGTAAAGGAGTAAACATTTGCTGAAAGTGTTTTACTTATCTGCTCTTAGGTATTTGCCTCATTTTAGAAAACAACAGTTAGTTACACCAAAGGTATTCATGCAACTTGAACACATTGGTCTGAAAGCTTTGTTGTCAGAAATCTCATTTGGCTCCCATCTGTCCTCGGAGGTACCTATCTTACTTGAAGGGGTTAAGCAGGTGGCTGAGACTCTTTCTGCAGGAAGGGAAAGATTTGCTTCCGGGCTTGCCTCTAACTGCCCAAACCTTGGCAGAGTTAAACAAAGAGAATAAATCCAAGCACTGCCAGAATCTGTGAAGGAGATGATCCCCTTCCTTGCCAGTCTTTCTCTTTTTTTCCTTTTATTCTTATTTCAAACCATCACAACAATCTTCAAAAATACCCCATGAAATCAAAAATACCCTCTAAATCCCACTTATCTGGGAAAGAACCAGCACCATTCCTGGAGCACCTGGACAAGGAACCAAAATAAAACTTTGAATCTTCATCTCTGCTAAAGGTGGTAAGACATGAGAAATACAGGTTTACAAGGCTCTGTAGCATCTTTCTTCAGAGAAGTGCTCCACTTATGCAGAAAAAAAAAAAAAAACACAAACCACTTCACAGATCAGAGAGAGTGAGGGAAAAAGAGATCATAAACCGTGTTATGGTCAGTGCTAGACAATTGTGTCCAGAGAGTACATAACCTAAGAGCAGTTATTCAGGATAGGGACAACCAGCCACCCACACTTTTTTGCATTAAACATGCCATCATTTAAGTGGCTCATTGAACAACTCCATCACAGAATAATTTTCAGCTCCATGGCTTGAAGCTTTCAAACCTTGCTGTTAGGAAAGTATCTCAGCATTAATTTTCCAGGACTCGAGCACATACTCTTTTAACTAAATTTTTATTTTCTTTTAAAGAAGTTATTGTTTCAACAACACTTGCTTTCTGAGAGGCTTATGAGGGGTACAATCCACTGAGGAGATGGATATACCACAGCCACATTTTGTACAATTAGTTTATTCTTTTAAAGCAAGCATCTGTGGGAAAAGAACTGAATTTAAACAGGGCTCAGTTTCTCATTAAGTATTTAATTAGCTGTATTTGTCAGATTATCACATTCACAGACATTGGATTTATTAAATTTGATGAAACCAAATGATGATGGGTGGAAAAGGAGTGCCACAAAACAGTACCTGTCTGTGTCTTAGAGTTTTTCCTCCTTAAGCACAACTGGAGGCTGCTGCAGTTTCAAAACTGCCATTTCAAAACTTCCTGGATCTTGGCCATAGAACATTCTTTGCAAAATTGCCATAGACACAGATCACTCAGATATGGGACATATAGAGACAGGAAAAAAAAAAAAAAAACATCAAAAAACCCACAACCCAATACCACAGAATGCTATGTAGCTGTACACAAGCAGTTACTGACTTCCCATATAGGTCAGAAGTAGACTATCCAAAGTTCAGCAATAATATCCTTTGTCCCCCAGTACTCACTAGACATCAAAACTACAAAAACATGAAATAATCACTTCATTTTCTCACAGGCTTTACAAACACTTAAAACCATTTGTAGTCTACTGTGTTATGTTTTCTTTTTCCTGAGTCTTCTACACACTGCAGATTTTTCTACTTTAAAGTATACCCTTACATTTTGTGAAAATGAAGATCACAGTTCAGCATTTTGCTTCTTTAAAGCAAGAATACCTGTCACAAGCCTACAGCCTGAACCAGCCCTGGGCAGCTGGTCATGCTAAGATTCAAAAATTCCCTTGGAGTAAATTAAAGTGAACCAAAAGCAAACAGCTGATGAGTTGGGCTGATTAGAGCAAATGAAAACTCTTGGTAATGGACCAGAGCAGAATTAAAACAGGATGAAAAAGGAGATGGGAAGAGAGAGAGACATTTAAGAAGTAAAAGGAAAAGAAAGCTATTACCAGTTCCTTGGATCCAGCGATGTTTTCACAGGCATAGTCCAAATCCTTCAGTGCAGAGTCTTCTGTGGTAGATGCAACATATGAACCCCAGGAGCTGTGATCCATTTATACCCTTTTGGCAGGGCTGAGGCGCAGTCTTTCATAACACAGAGAGATGCTGAGCAGGCCCATGTAGCACAACGTCTGTCACACAGCACTGTTACACGTGGTTTTCAAGAGGAAATTCCCACCTTTGAAGAAATTACCTCTTTTCATCTGCCAAGCCACCAGCTCTGCTCCAGAGCTGTTCAGACCAGGTATGTGACACAGAGTTTTGAGACAGTAGAGTCCTTGGGCTCTTACAACACCTTTACTGCCACAGGAACACCAAGGAGGAGGAAGATAAGAATTTCTCAGCTCTGCACATGCCACGAAAGCTGTGTTCTAGAACAAGCACCCTTAAAGGCAGGCCAAGGGCTCAGCTGGCAGCAATTGCCAGAACAGAGAGCACAGCCGGTGCCTGTAATTGTTATCAGCTGAAGAGCAGCAGCACAATGTAATGGCACCCACCAGCTGAATAACTGCTCCAGGACTCCACCTGCCTCTGACTGCCTGCCGCACAAAGAGCAGGCCCCGAAAAAATACACTCCTGTGAGGAAGTCGGTGCAGGGACACCACAGGGAGCAAGTACCAATACCTTTTCTTTTTGGATTAATATTAATTGTTATTACATGGGGTGGGCACCAGTTCTGCCACCACCTTTGTTTTAAAAAGATCCTAAACCAACAACAAATGACACACATTTCCCCCTGCATTGCGATGCAAATGATTTCATAAGAAACAAGCCGTGTGAGATTTTGTCAGCCCTGCAGGCACTGCTTGTTTGGGTGCAATGGGTCAGCAGGACACCAGGAGCTGCAGAGCCAATGCCCAGATTCCAGAGAGGCTGAAGAAACTGGCCACTCACATCCCTCAGAGGACAGCCCAGCATGGAATCAGGGCCCTAAGAAACACAGAGGGTGGGGAGGGAGGGCTGCAGCCAGGTGTTGCAAATTCAAGTTTAGGTGGTGAGACACTGAAACAGGTTGCCCAGGGCAGTGGTAGAAGCCCCATCCCTGGAGGCTTTTAAGGCCAGGGGAGCTGGAACTAGATGATTCTTGAGGTCTTTTCCAACCCTAACAATTCTATGATTCAATTCTAAAAAGAGGAATTTTTACTCTTTGATAAATACTTTTGAAATCTTCTAAGGTCTCTTTTGGAGAGGGCTACAGTTAGAAAACTTATTCTGACTTGGTTTATTTTCTAATTAATATGGATAAGGGGAATTATGAACTGCAGAAATTAGATAAACATTCTTACTTATCAGAAGTGTGGTAAGATTTATCTGTGATTTTTTTCTTTTTGTTACACAATGAAAGTATTTACATAATATGCACACTTTTAAATATCTTGCACATCCTGAAAATATGTAACAAGCAGATCCTAAAATAAAAATGGGGAAGGGAGATTTCTTTTTCACAAATAAATTATTGATAGATAAATATTCCATAGAATGCTGTTATCTTATATTTTGTAAAATGTTTTACCATACAATATTACTATATCCTTCTCAATATCAGTTCACTTACAAGCCCCTCACATCTTTGTTCATGGCTGCAAAGCACACCTGGTTTAAGAGTATAATGCAGTCTTGAGCCATTTACATATTAGGAAATCCCAATGCCAACCTGCCAACATTTCATAAAATCAGCTTAATATTCCAGTACTTAAAATAGGGAGTTTCAGATCCTTTAACCCTTATACCATATATTAACCAGTAATTGTAATGCAAACAGGTGGGGTTTTGGCTTTGAAAAGGTGGAATGAATAGCTATTAGTTTTACTGGTGCTAAGAAGTGCAGAGGATTAATATTTTTATGACAAATTTTTGTCAGTGATTGATGGGTCCATTTTCTGTTTGAAAAACATAGTTGCTGAAATACAGTTAAAATGACATTGTTCTGCACCTTCCAACTTTGACAACTTAACCTGCCTTGTTATTCATAGGAAAGCTTTAAGGTCATATGATCTTGCAAACTCAAACACACGATGCAGTGAAATTTCTGCTTCATCAGGATAAAACAGTATAACAAAAAAAATGAATCTAATTTTCACCACAAGAAAATAATTATTTTGTATAAACACTAGTTGTAAAAACTTTTTAAAAAATTGATGCAAGAAACCAAATCTAAAACCAAAGCTCATATTGCATACTGCAACTGTGTTTTACGTTGCTACTGTATGTTACTAGAAAGGACAAGGAGATCACTTGGTTTTGTGGGGTTTATTTGTTTGGTTGGGTTGTTTGTTTTTTGTTTTTTTTTTTTTCTTTTACAACAATTGCTATGATTTTAAGAACACAGGAATCTTTTACTTGGAGTTTTCAGTTATTTTTAAAATCTTACTCTAGCAGTGAAGTTCTGCTTAACACAAATAAGCAACAGGATTTAATTTTGATGACAGCATCCTGACCTTGATGCTTCATCAGTAAACCGAACTGGATGTAACAGAGAACCATGCACAGTGTACATTTATGTATTTCTGAAATCCTTCTCCTATAATCAAGTGGAATAAACCTATCTAGCAAAATACTTCTTTTCAAAGACAACGAGGGGGAAAATGGGGGTTTGTCATCATGCTTTTCTGTCAACCATTGAACTAAAAATGAATCTTACTAGTTGGAGTGAGTCTGAAATACGTGTCATCTTTGAATAGGAAGCAGATAAACAAGTAACATAAGATCACAGGTAGCTTTTTATTGCATTGTCTGCTACAAGAACAAGATATTAGTACTATTTTGAGTCTGTATGCCTCAACAACCATTATCCTTAGTAAAAAGAACACAGATTTATTCTAAAAGAGGTCTTAAAATTATACTACCTGCCTCTTAGATGAATAATCATTTGCTGAAAAACAGTATAAACAAATGAGGTCTATTGTTAGCTCTGCAATTTTTCATTTTTAAGTTTGTGTGATGCTCCTTTTTCATTTCAATCATTCAAACATTAGGAAGTCAAGTGAAATGTTTCAATGCAGTTGCTTTGCTGATACAATGTTTCTGTGAGGGTTTTTTTAATTGCATTTTATTTGTTCTGCAAGAGAAAACTTACATTTCCAAACCATACACAGAAAGCTATGCGTCATCCTTGGAAGTCATATGCAAGGCCTCTGAAAGTGCTTAAATGGTTTTCTGAAGAACTAAAAATGTTATTTATTGAAATAGTAGTTCACCACATTTCTTGCAGAAGCTGGGGGGGGGGGGAGCGGGGGATAGCATGAATCAGTAGAAAAATATAAACTATAATTTATGTGTTGGTTCAAGAAAAAATGAAAAAGTTAAAAATAAAAACCATTCACATGTAAGAGAGTGGCAGTATCTTATTCCTGGGGACCGTGAGTGACAGCAGATGGTACTTTTCCACCGGGTAAAACTGCTGGTGAAGCAAATAAAGATTTTTTTGACTGATAGGCAGAGAAATAAATCCTGCAGGTTAGGGTAGCAGAGGTAGAAATGTAACCTGCCATGGTGGCAAGGGACGCAGTGTGCCACATGGATATTTGCACGTTTACTCTCATCTTTTTTCCAGCTCCCTGATGCTGTCAGTGAAGGTTGTGAAAGGACCTGTAGACTCTTACTGGCTCCTGTTTCAGCACACACACAACAGTGCTTGTGCACAACATGGCTGGTTTTGCAATGGCAGAGGTAAGGAGTGAGGAGAGACCTCTGCAGGGATCACATTACAGCATAAAACATGAAGTTCAGTTTACCCAGCCAGATATTTTTTTCTGCAAGATGCTTTGTATTAATGAGACAAAGAATTAAACAGTGAAATAATGCTCTGTGCTTCCATGAAAAATCTGAACAAGCTCTCCTGACAGGAAATGTGTTACCTGACATATATTGTACATCATGTGATTAAAAGTCAAACAATTTGAGGGCAGATTCTTAGCTGTGAAATGGCTGCTTTTTGCCACCCTGCATTGCTACACTTCTGGCCAATGACTGCAGTCACAGCAAACTTTAAATAAAGCCTGAATTAGGGCAGTCCTCAAGTTGTTTTATGGCTTGTGGAAGGCAGCCCAGTCTGCAGGGGACCACACAGCTGTACAGGAAGTGAAAAAATAGGCCACTGTTAAAACTTGGGGATTCTGAGCATGCATGGGAGTAACTGCAAACTGGCTTAACCTGGAACCATCTATCTTCACTTATCCATTTGAAAAGTCAAGGAATTTAAAATGCCTTTCTTTACTCTCTACTCCCAGGAGCTTCATAATAAGTAGTTCTGATGATGACACTAATATTATTTCAAACTTACAGTAGTGCAAGTAAGAAAGCAATGGAAGCTGGCTTCCTGCCCCTTGTTATTTGCATTCCAGAAACTGCTTCTGCACCATCTGTGATCCTGATGCAAATACTTATGTGGGAATAAATATTGCCTTCAGACGTTATCACAGATAAGACCACACATGGCAGAAGGCATGAAGAACAAACTCCCCGTTGCCCTATTCCCAGATTCGCCTGAGTCTCCTCCTCTCATTAGTAACCATCTGATAGCTGCTGTAAGGGCAGCTCCCCCAGTTTCTACTTCCACATAAGTGGGGTCAGCAGGGATCCAGCCATTCTCCCCAGTGAGAGAAGAGCAGAAAAATAAATTTTAACAGTTAGCCTTCTGCAATACGTGAATATCCTTCCACGCTCCCAGAAGAGGGATAAACTGGCTGCACAACTACTTTGCACCAGACCAGAACAACACAATAAATCAACAATGCTTTGTCAGGTCTGGGAATGTGAGCTGTGGTGCCTGGTTCAGGTGTTTCTCAGCAACTATTGATATAACATGTAAAGAAAATTTCTGCCTGAAGATGCACCTACAAAGCCAGTCAGTTTGTTGCCCATGGGAAGCAGGCACCTCTCATACCACCATTCCTCTCCTCACAGTGCTTAAGTAGTATCCCAAAACATCACACCTATCTATACTCAGGTATAGCTTTGGCATGGAAATTCCTTTATCATGAGCAGTTTTCTGGCTTGTTTTTCATCACAAATCTTACAGGAGAAGAGCAGCAGTTTCAAAGATTTTTACAAGGAAGCCTCAGGGCTTGTTTGCCAGACTTCAATGGATATGTTTGGAGCATGGTAGATGGAGGCTGGACTGCCTGGCTCTCATTAACATCAGCAGAGTCAGAGGCTAAACGCTTCTACACTGATCTGAGGATGCATTCCACAGTGCCTGGCAAGCAGCTTGCTGCAATTTATAAGTCTTTTAGGATATCATGCTTCCCTCATCTGTATCAAAGTGGCAAAAGGAAAAAACAAACAAACCAACCAACCAACCAAAGAGGGACAGCCTAGTTTCCTTCAGCTAAGGCATTCTGCAAGATGCAATAACTGTGGGGGGGTTGCCTCAATTTTAACAAAGAACCTTCCACTTGCATCTAAAATTCTTTATGTGCAAGGTATCTAACAACATTACAAAAATTAATTTAAAAGAAAAGCAAGCACAGATAACAAAGAGCTAGCAAACTATTGGTTTAATACGAAAGACTAGGCTAGCAGTTACACAGGGTTCACAGTCCCAACAAAATTCTAGAGTATTTGGATTACATGTGGTTCTTGAAAATTATAGATAAAGGAGATACTTTTCTAGGACTAAACATGAGGCTGTTGCACAGCTGAAGCAAGTAGGTAATTTAAAATTGAACCTGCATAAAAAAAAAAAAATCCTTCATCCTCTGTTCACGAACACCTGCAGTTTATATCACACACATTTTCATTGGAAACAATTTGTTAAATCTGTAAAATTATTATAGTGTAGTCCCATAGTATGTCACACTGTGGCAATACCTTTGATCTCAGCCCCTGGGAAACAGTTTTTCATGTGGGCAGCAGCAGCAGCAGCTGTAAATACAATGTTAATACTATTTGGGTATTAAATTTCCCTTTTATTTTGCTGGCTGAAATCTGAGGTCTTATGCAGTACTATGCTTCCCATATATACAAAGCTTTCAAGTTTCTGAAGTTTCAAGATAATCTAGTAAATGGGCTGTCTTAGGTATTTTTACAGTGGTGTTACAAGTGAAAAAAACCCACCACTCTTTCTTTCAAATCTGGAAACATATACTGGTGATAAATCTTAATCTCTGAACATCTCGATCCTCCCCTCAGTTGCCTCACAATTCACAGGTTTTCTGCTTTAACCTGATCAGAAGCAATTTGTTGGCTATATCATTCTATTATAACCTGCAGATACCTTGTATGTTTGAGTTTTTCATGTGTAGTCCTACTTTAATGGAAAAGTCTCTTTTTAAAATGCTATTTCTGTCCCTAATGGTTTTCTCAGCATAACACTACAACTCTAGATCATGTACTCATTTGCCTTGCAGAAGCAGCACAAAAATTTGCCTTTATCTTGCCACCAAGCTAGGTAGCCTATCAATCACCACACCCCCATCCCAGCTACACCTGAAGTCAGTGGTATAAAGATTAGATAATTCTCTGAGCAATGTAAAGAATAACTTGAGCTAACCCTCACATTTAGGGAGCTAGATTAATGCTACTCCAACTATTACAATTTTATTGTGATGTAGTTGCTTAGCAATATCTTACTTGTTCAAGGATTGGGAAATTTGTAAGGATTAGACACTTCTTTTATCTTCCACATACTGAGTGTATGCTTTGAGTAAGCATACTTATTAAACAACATTTTTAAAAGGAACAAAGAGCACACAGGTTCTAAGCAAAAATTTACATTCATACATATATCATTAAGTGCTTCTGAAGAACGCTCATGTTAAAGTCTCTAGAAAAGTGATTCTACAAATGGCATGCAAACACACTGAAGCGTCCAGATTATCTTGATTTAGCCTCTCCTATTCAAAGCTTTACATTCTGAAAGAGACATACAAGCCACAGGACCTATTCTTTACAAGCTCTGTACACATTGCTGTCAAATGTGCATAATGACATCCATTTTCAAATACCACTATAATAGCCAGTTGTATGCACCCAAAGCTTTTCAAATGCATTTTCTTAGTTTTGTGCCTCAGGCCAAGTCTCATCTTAGGCTTTTTATCATCAATATATTTTGGGAATGCAAGGACTGAATCCTGAATTCAGGGTCTAAATTCAGGAAAAGACATGAAAGACCTGTTGGAGGACATGAAAGAAGAGCTAACAGGTAAGTACACTTACTACCAGAGCAGGTACATCCCTTTCCTCTTCAACTTGTGAGTAGCATCATGCACCCAGTTGAGATTTACAACAGCCAGGAGGCTAATGTTCATGGATTTTTTTGTTAATCAGTCATCAGGTAAAGCTTTTAAGTAACCACTAGCAAGGACTACAAGTCAGCTCTTTCAATTTCCCAGGCAAAAGCACTAACTGCCCCAGGACAGCAAAATCACAGCACTGTTCTGGCACATATTCTGTATATGTTCCTTCCTACCTCCTCTAATTTGTTTATGGGAATAAGTATGTATTGCTTTAAAATGAATTACTGCTTCACAGAGAAAAGTCATAAAAGCTATTCTAATAAGTGGAAGATTAGAGAAACATTGAACCCAGCCTGCCCACACCACCTACTCATACTTCTGTTGGAAGAATGAATGAGGACTCTCATCACCTCCTGCTGCCGTGCTTCACGCATAGCCTGCACCATTAGTCATGGTAAAAGCTTGCCAGCTGGATAGTGCCCCTCAGGTGAAACAGACTGAGGAATGCCTTACTTATGACTCCAAATTAAGCTTGAGTATAAATTATGGTTGGGCCACTCCACACTAAGTTAATTCTGGGATGTGCAGGAAAAAAGACTTTAAAGCCCTCAGGAAACACTGGGAGGGGGGAGGGGGGTTAAACACGGATGGGTGGCTGACGACAGCTGCAGGTCCAGGCTACTCTCCAATCCAGCTCCACCTAAACCTGTTCCACTTGAGAAGATGGACAGCCATGCCAGTGTGGCAACACACTGAAGGCTCAGAAAAACAAATATAACTGAATTCAGGAGGCTCCAAAGTTATGTGGTAGCTTAAAGGTTGCAGTCTGGGACACAGAGACTTAAAAGCAAGTATTAGGCACCTTTGTTCTTTCAAATTTGTCTTCGCTTCACTTTCTTCAGATTATTTATATGCAGAAAAATCCTCTTAGATGAAATTAAATATTTTAGGGAGGAAAACTTCACAGCTTCAAATGACTGAGAACAATTACACAGAAGCACTACAAAAGATGGTGGTGTGGAATAGAACAATCTATCAGAAGTGAGTAAAGAATGTAAAAGAAAGAGAAATACATGCTTCTGCAATGAAGAGACCTGCTGAAAGCTAAAGAAACTCTGTCTAGTAATTTACAGGAGAAGGCCTGAAACAGTAAAAAGGCTCAGTGAAAGTATTTATATGGAGTTCACTGTGAAAACTGAGAGTATCAACATTTAGAAAGCTTTTTAAAAAAATCAAATATAAGATTGGTAACGGTGATAAGGAAGAATAATGAAGTGCTTCTCTATATTTTAAAAATCCCAAAACACACAAATACATGAATGGGAAATTAAGATTTTTCTTTTGATACAATTCCTAATCTGCCAGTGAAAGGTTTTGTTTAGGCTTTTTCATATAAAGAATTTTTAACCTCAAACTGGGCAATTTTTAAATAGATACCCATTAGATTTCTCATGTACTTTTGTATTCTTTCATTTTGACATGATTTGTGTGACGTTTTATATGCTATGCTCCTCCAACTGAACTAAGAAAAGAAAAGCCATTTCAGGTAGCAACATATTTCATGTGAAAAGAAACAAAAGCTTCAAGTGACAAATATAGAAAATGCTTCTGGAAAAAGGAGAATAAGAGATACATTAAAGAAAACATGGTCCATGTTAAGAAATCCCTCTCCTGAGGATTGCATGGTGGCTGGTTGCAGCCAAACGTTTGAGCTAATTGAAATCTGAGACTGGTGATTTTTGACCATCGATGGATGGGTAGCAGCACTTCTTGTGCCTCTCGTTTGAAGGATGCTGTTAAACCTACATGACTCACCTATGCAAGTACCAGCTCTTCTTTTAGGGGGAGGGTGGGGAAGAGAGGATATTTTCCATGTTTCCAGTTGCTTGTTCTAAAACAAGCACATTGAATGAGGGTCTTAGTATGGACATATGATATAGTCCAGAGTCCCAGATCTATTTGTCTGCACTGAGAAAGCTGACTCTTGGGCAACTCATTGCAGCCTGGGTCTGGGTCACAACTGTATTGTACAATAAATTATATAAGGATGGAGATGTTTCTTGAAATCTGACAGGAACACATTTCTGTGCATCCTTTACACCAGATCTGTTAGGGATGCCACCCATCAAGAAGACAAGGAGGAGAGACACCTCTTTATAGCATGGAAAACCCATTCTGCCTCTCATATTACATGCTATAGGGCTCCCACCTCAAAAACTGCTCAGGTTATCTCCCAGTCCATAACTCCTGTTCCCTAACCCCTTCTGTTTTGCACACTTACACATACTTATAGATTTTAATAGAAATATTTTTCAAAGCAATCATGATCAATGACAGGATGATGCATTTATTATGGTAGTCCTAAACTATGATAAATACATGGGTTTTGAATACAGTTCTTCTTCACTTTTGTTGCTATCCTAGGTAGAAAGAGAAGACGCACTATGTTATTTACTCTATAGAAATCAACAAACTCTATTATATACAACTCACCAAAAAAAGGGAATTACTTTTGACAGAGTAAATAGATAAGTAAATAGATCCATAACTTTAAAATACTGCAGTATCATTTCAGTAAAGAGTGTTTTCAGTAGTTCAAAAATACAGATTCTGTTTAAAAAAAAAATATCTAGAAGTGCTCTTTCCTTTCCCACAGCATCCTGGTATCCAAGTTGGAACGTTATTAGTGGTGGGTCTGGATGGGTGGTCTACTAGATGGGTGAAAACCTGTCTGGGCCCTGAGGCCCAAATGGTGGGTGGTTAATGGTATATGCTCTACCTGGAGACCAGTTCTGTTTTTTTTTTTTTTCAGAGGTTTACCCTAGGACCTCCCTTGTCTAATATCTTTTCCAGTGACCAGGAGGAGAAGTTAGAGTTCCTCTTCACTGAACTTTCAGATGACACAATGCTGACATAGCCAATCTGCTTGAAGGCATGGGCACCATCCAGAAGCATCTAGGCAGGTTGGAGGAATGGGCTGACAGGAACCATAAGAAACAAAGCAAGGACAAACGCAAAGTTGTTCACCTTGAATGGATGAAACCCTTGGACTAGTACAGCCTGGGGGCTGACTGACTGTGGAGCAGCTCTGTAGAGAAGACCCTAGTGGACCATAAGCTAGAGATGAACATGTTCTGGAAATAAGAGTAGAAGTGTTTGAGGCTGTGTCATCACATGGTGGTGAGAGAGTTGTCTACTCCATTTACTTAGGCATTTATTAGACCATAGATACGATACTCTGTCTTATTTTGGGGCCTCTTGAACAGCAAGAGAAAACACTGATAAACTGAAGCAAGTTCAGTGGAGGGTTATGAGCATGGTTAGAATCTGGAGCAGGTGTGCAGGTATCCTGTGATAAGAGGCTGAGTCTTTTTCAGCTGGAAGAAGGGATAGCTTCAGGGGGAGTAAATGGCAGTTTCTTAGTGCCAAGGGTGAGTTTAGAAAGAAGACGTAACCACAACACACCATGGTAGAAGTGTGAGATGGCAGACGCAAACTGAAACAGAGGAGATCCCACTGGAAATAGGAAACAACTCTTTTACTGTGATGGCAGTCAAGCAGTGGAACCGGCTGCCCAAAGAGGTTGTGAAGTCTTAAGCCAGAGGCCTCCAAGACTAAACTGGATCAAGCCCTGAGCAGCCTGGAGTGACTGCTTTGAGCAGGAGGTTTCTAGAGACTTCCTGAGGCTATGTCCAATATGAAGTAATCGTTGATCATTACATGTTTTAAAAACTTTAGCGGAGTTTTCTAATCACTGCTGTCTTTAATTTTCTTTAACTTTAGCATGAAAATCTTTTAAATTATTTCTAAAAGTAAATCCCTCAAAATATCTGTTCTATTCCAGGTAAGTACTTTCAATGTGTGTGTGTGTATCTATCTATATCTATATCTATATCTATATCATCTATATCTATATCTATATCTATATCTGTAGTTACATTCTGAATATTGCAGCTTATTTTAAAGGCCTCTTCATAATAATGAAAGTAAAAGCAAGCCTTTTAAAACAAAATCTGTATGAGCTATGAAGGAATGAATTAATGCCTAAGGATATTCTGTCATGTTTAAACGTAGGAAAGTATAATTACAAGTGCTACATGTAGAAAACAGAGCTTCTTAGATAGAGAAATTAAGACTTCTTTAAGAAAAATAAAAGGAAATGGAAATGTCTGTGTGATTTGTTTCCTTCTTTTGTTACTATGGCTACAATAAAGAATTACCAAAGGAGATAATTGGATTGGTAAGGTATTAAAGGTTTGGCATGCTAATTAATATTCTCCTTTTATTACTCTGATAACCACCTAACTCAGAGCCACTTCTTCTAAATCACTTCACTTGGAATACTTTTTACCATTGTTTTGCAAGCAGCTATGAACTCTATTTCTTATACTTTTTTCTATATTGAAAAAAAATTTAAAAATCCTGTTTCAATTAACATATTTTTGAAGTCTAGACCTCTTCCACTTTTTAAACACTCCAGACAGCCATTTATTATCAGCTTTCTAGTGACAGTATTTTCTTTTTCACAAGTGTATTATGTAGCATGTTTCCTTTCATACATAGCCATTTATGTGCTGCCTCTACACCTCCGATATATTTGGACATAACCTCTCTCTAAACAAAAGTAGTCCTTTTAATCTGAATCTCATCCTTTTTTTTTTACCATTTTAATAACATATTTTTATCATATTTTTTCTAACATTATAAAAAAACTGTAAAGCAAATCTGTCTATTGTGTGCTTGAAGAATGACACACTACATTTTTCATCTGAACACTTATGTTTATGTCTTATTTTGTAATATAAATTTGCAAATATAGAAAAATAAAAATGAAAGCATACAAATGTAAGAAAGAAAGAACTAAGGTGCTTTTCTTGGGCACAGTTATATATTCATATTTCAAATCAGTTAGTGAAAAATGTCAAATCAGTTAGTGAAAAATGTCAAACCAGTTAGCAAAAAAGAGCACTAAAAGGAAAGATCAAGATGTGAGTTATTTCTATGCGTTAGGCAGTGAGCTTGGACTCAGATTCTGATTCATTCTTGGCTCTGTTGCAGACCTGATAAAGAGCACATTATCTAATCTCCTTTCTGCCTGAGGTGGTAGCTCCTAAAGCTGATCTGCCTGCTGGCTGCCTCAATCCTGCCATCCTCCATGTCTCAGCTCTGACCCTGACTTCCCCTTTTCAGTCTGAAAAGCTATATGAAAAGGTCTTGTCGTACCCTTCCAGCTTTTTCTATAGTTTTAAGGCACTGAAAAAGCCCACAGCAAGGCTGGACAGACCTTAGACCTAATGTGAAAAGAGGGTTGCTGGTTTGTCAGCAGGCGCAAACACGAATGGCAATAGCCTCAAGTGAGACTCGGTTACACTGCATGGAACACTGCCTTAGTTTTGGTTCTTCTTTATGTCCTCCTTACTTATCCTAATTTGTTGCCTGTAGCTTCTATTTTTCTTAGCAGTGAGCTATTTTAGGTTAGGCCTGAAAATATTTGTGGACATTTATTAGCTATACATAAAAACCAGGTACATAAAAGAGCTAAAGGAGTGACACTAGGGGCAGCAAAAGGAGGGACAAATGGGCTTCTGCCAGTAATGTGTTACAACTACAGGCTTCTGGGAATGCATTTCAGCAGATGTGTAAGAAATAAATATTTCAAGGCTCTGGAGGACAGTTATGCTCTCACTATTTGTCATTACTATTAATAGGTACTTTTTATAGAAACATTATCAACACAATCTACATTGATAATATCAAGTGAACTATAGGGGCTTCCTTGAAAACCTTACTGACCCAAAGAGGAATTAATCATCAATGCTTGGACACGTATTCATTACAAAGTGATTTGCTTGCTGTTATGTCTGGTCTGGAAAGAATATTCTACTCCAGAAATGGTAAATTTGACAAATTTATCTAATCCATTCTGCTTAGTGTTTGAGCAGACAATAATTGGACAATATTTGGCCATGTTGAGGTGACGTTACCATTTTTTCCCAAAGTAAAAGCAATAACTGAAGATTTGAATGGAAAAAAAGGGTCAAACTATGTTTGAATATAAGACTTACAGAACTTTTGTAGAGGAAAGTATTTGGAAAAGATTAAAATCTGAACAACCGCCACTGGTTCCCAAGAAATAGTGGGACAGTGGCTCATATTTCTCCTTTTGCCAACAGTCTAGGGACACCAGGCTTGAGGTAGGACACATTACGTGTGGTAGCAGAATGCTGGCTTTTAACATGAAGTGTACAGATGTGTGGGCATGGAGGTCCATAGTATATGCGACCTGAGAATAGCTCCTGACAATGCTCATCCACCTTGAAGAGCTCACTGAAATATTTGAACAGCAAGGAGACACACCTCAATTACCTATATGTGTGAACAAGAGCAGATATATTACACAGAAATCTGGGTGTCTCAGTAAGCAACATGAGCCACATAAACTCCCTCACACTGGTCCCTAAAAGACAAATAATTTGTACAGAAATGTGTATATTCAGATAATTTTAAAAGTAACCATCTTTGAAAGCTTATACGAGCACCACACACACACGAGGTCTCATTGACTATAGTAAGTCTACTCATGTCTGTTCAACCAAGCACGTCTGTAAGCTTTTGCTACAAGAAATGTAGCAAATGTGCCAGTGACAACGAACTGTCAAGAGTGAAGTTCTTTAAAAAAATCAGAACTAAGCATTAGAAGAAATTCTCTGGGGAAAGGAATGGTGATCAATGCTATCCTTCCCAGCTGCTACAGAGGAGTAGCAGTCCTGGCACACCAAGCAGCTTTTAAAATGCCACAGTAAGAAGCAGGGGCAAAAAAGGGGACACAGGTAGCAAAAATACAGAAGCAAAGTAGTAAAGGATGTTGTCATGAAGTTTTGCACAAACAGCAAAGACCTCACGTGAAAAGTTTTTTTTTCATTCCTTCACAATTTGCTAGTAACTAGCAAACACGGACAAAGGTGACACCTGGTACAAAAAGCAGGTATTTGGCAGCTACTGCTGTAACATCCTTCTCTTGGCATGCAGATAGAAATATCAAAAAGAAACAGAGTAGACAATCTTGTAAACATATTCTTCCACTAATAATAGCTTCATAAAGCTAATAGAGCTGCAAGAATACTGCAGTATAAAGAGGTTCACTGAAGCCCATACATAATCCTTAGAAAGAACTTAAAACTGGTCTGGGAAGTCTGGTATTGGTGGCTACTTTGAACATCCTCCACCTCAGGACAAGCAGTTACAGGCCTTTTAAAGAAAACCAATAAATATATTAGGAATTACCAAGACTACCAAAATTATTTTAATGTCCACACAAGACTTCCTTATTAATTTACTGTGCAAGGTGCTCAGGTGTTACAGGGATCAGCTACAAGAAATAAACCTCACCAAAATATTCCAGTCACTTACCAAATAACAGTACCACCACCCCCTGCTACAAATAATTCTAAGTAACTTCAATGTAGAAAATAGATATAAAAACACCAGGATTTTATGACTCACCCAGTGACACATCACATCTTAACATGAATAATTGTTACCTCAGCAAACACTCAGTCTTAATTTGATGCTGTTATTGGGCAGGGAATACAAATGTGAACATGATAATTGTTATGTGGCACTAATTTCTTATATCACATATTGACATTTTGTAGAACAGAAATTAAAGAAACTGCAGTACAGACCCTGTGCTTTCCATCCAATTTCCTCAAACCCATGTAAATCTATAAATAGAACTGTGGGGGAAGTATTCGCATCTAATTCCTGCTGTTCGTGGTTATGCATGAGTCAGATATTCTATTAAGCCCTTGGTGTAGGTGGTATATTCAATGCCTGGATTGCATATTGAAATACTGCAGTCAGAAGAAA
This sequence comes from Indicator indicator, assembly GCF_027791375.1. Classification (NCBI taxonomy): domain Eukaryota; kingdom Metazoa; phylum Chordata; class Aves; order Piciformes; family Indicatoridae; genus Indicator; species Indicator indicator. The sequence continues at coordinate 22,507,555 of NC_072017.1, read as the reverse complement.
TTAATTGTGTCTGGTATAATCACTTTGATAGGAAAAAGGCACTGGTATGGCACTTATGCATCATGTAGGCACAGCAGAATCTAATCATAACTCAGAATAGATAAAGATGGAAGGATTTTTAGCTCTTATATCCAGGCTTTTCTCTGAATGTAATTTCTTGAAGGAGTGATAAAAATAAATGTGAGAAGAAAGAAAAAAATCCATCATAAATTCTTATCAAATTCCTGAGTTCTCAGATAAAATTCTATAATAAGTCCAATCTCATCATAACATAATTGAATATTGACCCATTTGAAAAAAAATCCTCCATTTCTCTTGGCCTGTACCATTTCTTATTTCTCAGTAACTTTTCTATTTTGAAAAGGGAAAAATATATAATGTATATCAATAGGTAAATAAATGTTAAATGCAAATAAATCAAATACAAATACCCTTTATTTCATGGTTACAACTGCAACATAAATTATGCTCCTGTAATGCCAAGTAAAATACATGTTAATTAATGTCATTTTTTATTTTCTGCAACTGCTTTCAGACAAGATAAGAAACACTTCCTTCTAGCAAGTGACTAATTCAAATCACAAGCAGTTAAAGCTGAGCACAGGGCTAGTATATTGGAGTTGCTTTTAAATACAGTGAAACTCCTTTGAGGTGAAAATGTGTATAATCCCTTCAAGAAAGTGGTACACCATGATCTATACAAGAAAGAGGGCTCACAGATTGCACCCATTAGAATAATAATGATTAAAAAAAATTAAAAATGTAGTTCAGGTCTCACATTTGTGAAATAGATCAAAATTATTATTCAGATAAGGCTTTTGTATTTTTTTTTTGGGGTTCTCCCCAAAAGTACTATAGGATTCTATAACTTAACATTTTTTTTCCTTTTATTTTAAAGCAAAGATATCTTCAAACAAATCCCACCCTTAATTTGAAGTCAATGGATTTTGCCTAAGGTGTCAAAGCTTCCAGAGACTTACAAGACAAATATCTGCAGAACCACAAAGATTTACTAGCTGAGGTTTGGATGCAATATAACCAAGGTCACAACATCTTGTTTCTGAACTAACCAGTTGAGAGAAGGCACTCACTACCTCTCACACAGCACTATGTTTATGGGTTCAAAATACATTTCCCATCAATTACGGTGTCTTCCTTAGCACGTTCAGTTCCAGGTTTAAAATGGCTTGATGGGATCAACTTAAAACTTTCTGCCCCTGGTGACTCAGGCACATCCTTAGACTTCAAAATGCTGAAGACTCAGGTGTGCAAAAGCATTTGGGTTCCTAAGTGCATGGACTAGGCAAAATTTCAGGACCTAATTATAAAAGAATGCAATTCACATGAAAGAAACTTGACTCTTACTGGGGCAGTGGAGAGCCTACATGGCAGTCTGTGGGTCAGGTACAGTAGTAGTTTCAGGTGCCCCTCTCACACAGACCTCACCAGATTAACAAACAAGGGCTCTGGCTCCTCTGCTTCTCAGGAGGCTCAGCCTAGCAAGGCTGTGAGGTGCACAGCGTGCTTTGAGGTGAGAGTGATTTCACAAAAGTCAAACGTCCAAAACCAGGACTTCCTAGTTAAATGTCACCAGCATTGCTCTTCTCTTTAATTTTACCCTAGAGCCCATGAGATTTTTCTTTAACTGAATGAGAACAGGGACTCAGCTGAAATAGCAGAATCTAACTTCACTCTGCTTCTGCCATTAGCCTGGGGATTTAAGGCAGCTTCAGAGAAGCAGATAGGCAAGAATGCTGAAACTATCCATGTTTGGGAAACTGTGTGATCTAGGCTCTTATGATTTGGTCGAATGACCTGCCTTTAGTCAAAAATAATATAGCCATATCCGCATGACCTCTGACCATTAATGCAGTTACACCATTTTGAGACCCATAGCAGTGACTGCACCCACATTATATAGCCAGTTAGGTACTAAATCAGACCTAAGGAGTCTTTTCCCACCACAAGTCATCACAAAATGGATGGATAATGTCAAGCTGAGGACCTGATGCTGAATCTGTTCCTGGATGTAGCTTTATCTGACTTCTGAAAATGGTTTTGCTTGCTTCAGTCTTTGGAATTCACCTTTCATCAGTTTCTTAGCACAAATGTGAACCTCATCAGTCAAATAAGTGACTGGGGAAAAAAAAAGACTGGTATGATTTTAACTTAGCAGACTCATCTGATTGTTCTTGAAAATTTTCTCATGAAATCACCTAGAGAACTTTTACTTCATTTGCTTTCCAGAGACTGCCTAGTCTATAAAAGGACTGGAAATTCCTATAACGAATAATATAACGGATTTTTTATGCCAGTAGAATTAAACTTCTGTCAACACTTTCATTATAAAAACATGGGTTTAGGAGTCCATAACTTGTCTCCATAAATACTACATGCCCCACTTAATTTCTGAATAAGTCAAAATATTGTCCCCCAGTGTAGCGTTGTTGCAGGGATACTACTGATTTAAATGAACAAAGATCTTTATTAACAAATACGAAAGAGGGGAAAATGACCTTACTGCTTTATCACTGAACTGTTCATTTTTGAAACAGTGCATCTGAATTCTAAATCACTGGTTTGGAGGGGGTTTTGTGGTTGCTTTCTTTAATCTTATCATTTAATGCATCGTCACTGAGATTCTCTCTGTGAAGATTAGGTTGGGTTTTTTCTATTGTTTGGAGTTTTATTTTCCCCAAATGAATATGTTTTGGTCCTAATTTGAAAAATAAGACTCTACAATTTGTGTGGGGGAAGAATGAGAAAACCAGCCTCATACATCTGCAGAAGCAGATTAAATGACCTAAATGCTACAAGAGCGGATGTACCATCCTTATGTGCCTTCTATTCATTGTGACGAGAAAATCTGATGTTGCACAGGAACAAAGCAATGTTCAAAGCTTTTGAGTTAATAGTTGCTGGATTTATGGATTTACTTCAGAAATCCTAACTTTGAAAGGAGAGAAGAAACCAGGTGTTGTACGAGCTATAAAGCCCATGGTAATTAAACTGGGGGAAGGGAGCACCTTTCCAGTTGTTGCTGAGTGTAGGTGTAAAATATACGGCACTGAAGGCTTCCACGTTCAAGACATTACTTTGCACTCTTTACCACTCATTCTTTTGTTAATATTTATATGTTTTTTGGTTTTATGAAACTGCCAATATGACATGAGTGACAGTATAGAAAATGAGTAGAAATAAGTATATGACACAATAGGATGTATGGTACGAAGACAAAGCTGATTTCATATAAAAGGTAACACTTGAAACAGACACACATGCAGCCAGGGAAGCGAACAAAGTTTAGCCTGTGAATGAACAAATAAGGAAGACTCCAGAGATTTTCAATATCTCATTGCCAATCTGGAGCCACATTACTAATTTCATGTTATATTTGTATTTTTCATCCTTTTTAAAATTATGCCAATTTACATAATCAGCATAACATTTCCTATTCTTACAAGTAAGTTTTTATATATCTAGCTGCCAAATGGAGTATAAATTTGGATTTATTGCAATATGAGGAGTGAGGAAAAAAAAGAAAAAATATATTCAGAAAAGCATTTGAACACTATAAGATGGTTTAGTTGAGAAAGAAGCATTGTCATGTCTACAAAAACTAAGAAAGATAAAATTCTCCCAGTTCCTTCAGAAATAGGCCTTAAAAACCAGAAATAAACCTGAATATTCCACACTTAATTAAAAAGTAACTGTAAAGATCTGTTCTAAAGTGAATACATCACATTATTTTCCTGTTCTTCTTACATGAAGCAATTTATTTCACCCATGGAATGTTCAGGAAAATGTACTTCACAGTATGTACCTCTGGTAAACAACTTTGCTGGAGCTCCAGTAAAGAGTCTAAAACAGTTGAAAATGAAAGATAATGCCTTAAATTACTGAAAACAGTACACCCACTCTAAAAATGAAATCAATCACAACACGCTGAGGGAACACCAAGGAATTTAACACAGCAAATGGATGACTACACTATCCAAGTAAAGGTAATCTCGATTGTACAGTGGGAGAAGATTGCTAAGACATCTACCAAAGCTGTTTTTTAAAAATTAATTTCCTGCTTGCTAGAGTCTTAAGTACTTGAGTACTCATGTCACGTAAATGGCAGTTGCAGCAGCTCACTCCAGCTGCAGAATTACAGGATTTGCTGAATAAATAGTAAGAGACTGGAGCTGACGAAGACAGGTACAAGAATTAGCAAATAGCCAATATACTGAAATATGTTTTTGTTTAAAGATACATATTAGCCAGTTGCTCAAGTCACAGTAAACTTGTATCACAGGCTTGATCCTAAGTTTTTTTGCATATTGCATGGTTTAAGATACATACAGCATATCCTCTGCTAGGACTCCTGAGAGCGTACACTTGCAAATCCAGTCACAAGTGCTCGTGTTAGTGGCCTTTATGAAGACTTTTACATTGGCACAGGTAAGCCTTCTTCAGTCTGCCAGAGTCAAGGCAGGTCTTGTTTTTAGCATGTTACACTACGAGGCAGACTCAAAGCACTGTAAAGTCAACTCATCTGCCTGCAGTTGAGAGACACACCCTAGCCCTTCTGAGCTCCTCAAACAATGAATGCCATCTGTTCCCAAACACAGCTATCTTCCTTTGCAAACACCACCCTTAGCCTTGCTCTTAGTTTCCTCAGTCTTCCCACACCCACGCCGCTTCTCAAATGTATGTTCTAGCCCTCATTTTCCTTTTGCTCAGAGGGGACACTTTCAAAAGCAGTAATAAAATGAGACCCTCCAGCCCACTGTCTCCCAAGAGCTGCTAGTTGCTTACCTTAAATTTGTGCCCATAAAAAGAGTTCCTCAGACTCTTTCATTTTTCATCTGTAGAGATTTTTTTATTTGCACTGACTAACTGCTCTTCTCTGCTTGCTAATTCTGTTGCTTAACTACACTGACACTGATCTGAAACATCCAAAAAGACTTGAGTGTTTCTGCTTTCTGAGGCCCATTAACACAGCTTGAAGGCAGGAAGAAAATGTATAGTCTCAGGCAGCCTGGATTCACTGCTTGTATTGCAGAAGGACATGTACAAAAAGAATATATGAAAGTGAATAAAGCTAAATATTAGATAATAGAATCCTTATTTTAATCTTACATTTTCCTATGAGAGCGCAGAAAATTTAAGTTTTAAATAACCCTAGCTGAAGAATGTGAGTCTGCTTTCTGCCAGTTGGGAATGATTTCTCTAGCTGTTTTCCTGAAACTTAAATGTGTGGCTGGCCCCCTCTCTTACACTTGAATAGAAGGACTTTCATGTCCTCACTGCTTAAAACTGCCCAACAGGTCACAGAGAAGAAATTTTTCAACTGAGAATGACCTTCAAGAAGACTACAAGGGCAGCTGAAATTCTAAAATACATTAACACTGCTTAAAATAATTTTACCTCGTGACATGAAGTGACTGACACAATCAAGTGTGATTAGTGTAGCACTGATATGTTAATACAGGTACTTTATAGAATAAATTATATATATAAAGGACCTTGTTCAGTGCTTTCAGAATGGAAAGAATGCTGCTCTTACTAACTTAAATACCACCCTGCAGTATGGGTAAGGAGAACTGCAGCACTGCTTAAGGAAATGCTCTATTTGTTGTTTCACATTCCCATGAGGCAAAAAGAATTCTTAAGCATCAGGGTAGTTTAACTAGCTCTTCAGTCAAATTTTCCAGGAAGATACCAGGATGATGTCATTTGCCTTTACATATTCTCTCAAACAGAACAACAAGGACAAGTCAGTCTTTGAAGAAGTGGATCCTTTCCACAGTTGATTCCCAAGGGTACTGGTCCCCAACCCTGCATCCTGTGGGTATTTACACAGTGGCATATCTGTGAGCTGGTGATTATCGTTGTCCTGTGTGGCACCATTCCTGGCATTGCTATCCCTGGACAATGGCATAAAATTGCTCTGATGTTGTTCCCTAAAAGACTCATTACTCCTGATCTTTGTTTGCACTTACGAGATTTACTTTATCAGGGTAAATTACCACTTTGAGAAGAAAATAGCTATGTTCTTATGTGCTATGTAAAATAAAACTAAGACACAGAAATACTGTTAGGTAAGCAATTTGGTAAGAGTTCAAAGGCTATCACTTGCACAAGAAACTTGATCTTACTTGAAAAATAAAGGTGTGATTTCACACAGGATATTGGCCTAGATATAGGCCTTTTCCTATCACATAACATATGATTACTTCACATCCTTATCTTTAGTTTTTAACTTGAAAGTAATGATTAACAACGGAGATACGAATCCTTAGCAGCTTATTCTGGGAGAAACTGAAGTAAAAGAATTTGTCAGCTATCAGACCAAAAACATTACAAGGCAATTTGACACCTAGGTATATCCTTTATGTCATGAGGAAATATTTGACTCTGTGCTTATACTTAGTTCTATTATGATTTTAATATCTCAGTGTTATTTAGCATTGGTGGAAACTGTATGTGTCCTAAAAAAAGAACAGCTGAGGTTGAAAGGGACCCATTGAGCCAGCTGCTCAGGGCCATGTCCAGACAGGTTTTGAATACCTACAAGGATGGAGACTTCACAAACTATCTGGGCAAAACTCTACCAGTAGTCAGTCACCTTCACTACTGTCTTACATAAGGCTACTGTCTTACATAAGAACGGTTTCCTGATGTTCAGATGGAATCTCCTTCTTTTCAGTTTGTGCCCACCATCACTGGGCCACACTGGAAAGAGTCTGGCTCCATCCTCTTTGCACTTTCCCTTCAAATATTTATACACATTGATATCTCTCCTGATTCTCCAAGTTGATCCACCCTAGCTCTCGGCCTGTTCTCATATGAAAGATTCTCCTGTCTTTGATCAATTCAGTGGACTTTTGCTGCTCTTTCTCCAGTCTCACCCTTGTTAAATTTTCAGGATTCTGTACAGTGAATGAGAAGCAAGTTTACTAAGAGACATGGTTGGAACAGGAGAGATATCAGAACCAACCTGGTTTGGATCTGGTTTGAGCACTGTAGAACCTGAGGAAGGCAGCACAAGCTTGAGTTGAATTGGCACTTTTGTCTTTATTTCACTAAAGAAAACAAAAGCTTGCCAAATCATCTCTATGGAAAACCATTCCAGGCTGCAGGATTTGATGAGACTTTTCTTCTAAGAAAGACATTTTGTTCAGAAAACAGGCCTGTGAATGGGGAATTCCCATTGATTAACCTCTTGTGTCTTACAGAACTGCCTTGATTGGGAAGTCTATACTTTGACTCTATACTGATGAAGCAAGATCAATGAAGACTGACAACGAGCACGATTCAAAGCAGGAATCTAGCTTATGTGCTCTGAATCATACTGTGCTGGTTTTGAGGCCAGACAGATCCTCTCTTGCCCTGAGAGGGACAAAAAAATGGCACTCACACAAAGGGATTGAAGAGTGATGGAAAGTTTAAATGGAAAAGCAATTGGTGAAACTACAAAGCTACAAGCATAGCGGCAAAGATATCCCAAAGCATAGAGAGTCCCTTATGCTACACCCAAAGACCTCCCAACTCTTCCCTTCTCCCCACCAAAACCCCCAGGGCTCTTTCTCCCCCCCTACTGCTAGGCTAGTCTCAGGCTGGCCAGGTCTGAGACTGCCCCTCCTCCCCTTTCTCCTCCTGGCATTGGGCCTAGACAGGACTAAGAGGCCTTGAGATACTCCCCCACCCTTACCCGATAAGAGAGCATCTCCCACAGGAGCAGAGAGGGAAGAAAGAGGAAGAGAATGACTTTGCAGATGGATTTACAGGGCGCAGGATTTATGGGTAGAAATACGCAATTTCCTGTGTCCACCTTATTGGGTTGGACACTCGGGACACCAGAGGTGTAACTTATGTGGCAGTAAGAGGAGGTACCCAGCCTAAATTGCCACACATACTTTCAATAAAATTGTCATCTTTCTCCCATGACTGAACCACAAATTTATTTTTCTTTCAACAATCTAGGAGAATTCAAGTGAGGCAGCAGGCAAACTGTCTTCTCTGGAAGCTTTGTCCAATTTATGCTGAAAAGTAGCCATATTTTCCATCTGTTGGTTTGGCAGACAAACTAAACCACTGTCCCTGTGTTTAAAAGGTGCATGAAAGGACTTTGAAAGGCAAGTTTTCTCATAAAGCACTCCATGCAAGAAACAATATGAAGAGCAAATTTAATCAAACTAATTTCAGTATTACATCATATCAAAGACAGCATCAGAAAAGTAATTGGTCTACTTAGCTTCAGAGCTTAATTTGAATGACAATCTTGCAGTCATTATTCTTTTGGGTTTTGACAGCAGTACAAGCACTGTATCTTCAGAAGTCAAAGAGAAAGTGAAGGTTTCTAATTTTGATTTCCAGAGTCGGGTGAAATCAGAATGAGAGTACTTAAGCAGCTAGTGTCTGAATTGAAAATTTTTAAGTTTCAACACAGCTCTCCATTAGAAAGGAAACTGGGTAATAGCTTACACTAGCTGACGCAGCAACTACTAAGTAACATAGCTTTATGCTTTTCTCTGGTTTTCCCCTACATACATCCTGTTGTTATCATCCACAATGTTTTTTTTCCTCCTTTTCTACTGAAAAGGAGATGAGATGTGAGCCTATGCAACGAGCCAAAGAGTAAGGAAATTTAAGAGATTTTAAGAGCTAATAGATCCACGGTAAACGCCCTTCATGACTAAAGTTTTGGTGTTGCTCCACATCACTCCCATGCTGGACATAGATGACAGGAGAGTTCCAGGAATGTGAAAATCTACAGATACATAAAAACAAGGCTCACTGTCAGTGGTCCTCCACCTATTCCTCTCAAGGGAATAATTGCTTTTATCCATATTCCCCTCAGGGGACTAATTACTTTTATCCAAAGCCATTTACTGGGATATGATAAAACCTATAAAATGTGGCCTATGCTATTTTCATTTTGTCTGTTTGCAGACTTTATTCCACTCAGCTGTTTCCGCTGCTTGGGCCCACTGAAAAAGGTCATTTGCCTCTTTATTCCCAAACACTGATGCTTCATTAATACAGTTCAGCAACTCACAGCTTAAAGTAGCCAGCAACAATAAAAAACAGGGATGTAAGATCAAAGCTCGCAGCTTCTTTTCCATGTTGAAAATCATAGGTTTTCTACTGACTTCTGTCAATGTTTTTCTACATGTATGGCATCCTTGGCATACAGCTGTCATGACTTCTAACTTTGAAAGGCACCATTTTTTGATGGTTAGAAGTCATGATTAGTATCTTCAGTTACTTTGTACTACTCTCTTTTGGTTAGAACAACAGAATATAATAATAATTAAACAAAATTCTCAGAGAAGCATTTCCTGAATGCTGCCTGTAACGTAGGTTTAACAAGCCTTGGTTCACCTCAAGGCCTGATTGAAAAATTTCATCTGTGGGTAAGAAAATCTTCAGAGGGAGAAATTAAAAACTCTCATTGGGGGGATTTAAAAAAATTAGGAGAGGCAGAGTTAGGCAATTATTTCTGCATGTATAGTGTGTGAAATAATCAGTTTTCACTAAAACTTACCTACCACAATTACTGCATTTATTAAATGTAATTCTGAAGTTTTATGCCAGGTGCATTTTTCGAACCTGAAGACCAAATACTGTCAATGTTCAAGGCATCCCATTTAAACCCAGACCCATGCAGACATCTCCCTTTTTCATCCCTTCCACTGACTGAAGCCATCCCTGCACCACCTCCTCAGGACAAAGCCTCCCATGGGAGGAAGGTGTCCTGGTGTAAGACAGTCTGTACTCACAAGCAAGCCCCACACACACGGACAGGAGGAAGAGTAACACAAAAAGCCCTGGGCTGATGTAACAGAGTGTACAATTACCTTAGCCTATTTTTTGCAGAAAGTACCGCAAAAGCAGAAGCAGCAGCAGAAGCCAGTGATAAAAAAACATCCCCACCACACACCACCAAAGCCCACTGCCAGCCCAGCAGAAAAGACCAACACCCCACACCTGGAAACTGGAACCAAACAGAAGAGGAAGCCTTTCACATTGCAATCCAAACTACAAGCCCCATTATACTTTACTCAGGCCTGTACTGGTCGCTGGCACAGTTTCTCTCATGTGTGGCCTAGCTCAGCCTAAGAGCAAACCCCAACTGTTCTCTGTCTCATCCCAGTTGTTTTACCTCACCTCATTCTTTCCTGCCAACTGGAGGTCACCAACATGATTTATTGTTGTGACAGCAGCAGCCCTACACTGTCAGAAGGACATCTTTAAAACATTTTTTAAGACTCTTCTGGATGCAAAGACCACAGAAAACTCAGTAGGATCTCTAGACCAAGCCTACAGTGCTCAGGCAGGATATGGCATGGATGCAGCCCACCAAGTAGCAGCAGAAGCTACCCACCACTTGCAGCAGCCACAGCACAGAGCCGTCAGCAGAACTGCACTCGCCAGTCATTGCTTTGCTTGGTTGGTTTCCTTCCCAAATCTTGTCCTTTAAAACAATTGAGGCTGTCCATAATCTTTAAGCTAGGGAAGAGATGGGGTGCTAAAGCCCCCAAATATCTGAGGGGAGGTGGAAAAGAAAAGCCTGGGCAGTGGTAGTGCGAAGACACAGCTTCAGCATGGAGCCAAGGACAGAAAGAGTTTAATGATGCTTGGCATAAGGATGGCAAACAGGAGGCATGGTGATTTTGGATGAGAGAGACAGTGCTGTGAAGGGAGATGTGCAAAGAGACAAGGAGTTCAGATAAAGGTCAACAGCAAGCACCTGGGAAAGAAACTTGTGCAAGAAACTGGCAAGGAAGAAAGTGAGTCACGGTCAGAGGAGGTTAATAGAAGAAACACTTTTGACTTCTGGTAGACATTACCCCCCACACTCTGTATGGTTCCAGAAACTCTGCATTCCTCTGCTGCCTCTGAATACCTACCCCAAAATGAATGTCATACCTTCTTCCACTGGCACGCTTACCAAGGGGAGGAAATCCCCTGCACTTTCAGCAGCACCTTCTGTAATAGAACTACATTTTTCAATTCTTCTGCTGAATTATGATGCTAGAGGCATCTTGACATCCTTTTCAAAAGCTGTTTAATCACAAAAGGCACAATATTAATTTTTTCAAAGATCCCAAACAGCTCCACAAAACACTCTTTATTCCAGCAAACCAAGTCTCTTGCATGACCATAACTTCTGCATTCTGATACAAGGTTAATACTCTAACTGGATAATTGTGTGCAATGTTTACACCAGACAATTATCGTGTTCAGTAGGAGGTTGAGAGAAGGGCAAAACAAACCAGCTAAGACAGAATGAGAAGCCATCTCAGAATTTACCAGAACTGATATCAGGACGTCATAGCAACTTGTAAAAACCTGTGTATTTTCATCAGAACTCATTTTCACCTGGAAACAATAACAGAAGATGTTATCTTAATTTAACGGCTTCATGTCTACTTAATTGTGAATATTTATACAAACAGCATCACAATTATTCTTTCCTCTTTCTGTTCTTGTGGATTTATAGTAGAGCAGAATTAACAAAGCAACTGCAAGTCTTGGTAACAGAAGACTTGTTTTCATAACTAACTTTCAAAGTGATAAGTAGAAAATAATACTCTTAACTTTTCCTGTTATTGTCTATTGAACAGATACAAATATGCAACCACACAGAAACATTTATTCTTCCAAAATTAGCATTATTACTTTATTTGGTGATTCATTACAATCTCAAATCCAATAGTCAAAAAAATAAACTAGGCAAAATGTTAAAGCATTTTACAAGCAAAATACTTTACTATTTCCTTTCCAATTTGCATAGAGTGGGATAAGTGTACTGGTTAAAGAATATAACGTACAGAAGAACAAAGCCATAGTTCATCAAACTGTACTGAAGAGTGTTACGGTCCTGTGAGTGAACAGTATATAAACAGCTATGTCAAAGGTAAACCATACACTTCAACATTAGCAAGGCTGCCTTCACATGGCCATGATGCATCACAAAGGCTGCAAGCCACTGGGCTTCTTGTGTTGTAGATCATCCTACTTCAAAGAAATTAGAGTTAAACAAGCCAGAATGAATCTATCCATGCTCATTTCTTTTCTACCTGAATAAAGAGGAAATTTTAAAGTCAGTTTCTGAAACTGCTGTGTCTCATATTTTCAGTTTTATGGAGCTGACAAGCTTAGATCTTCATCCACACACCTCTGCTTATCATTACTGCACATTCAGGTAACAAAATGTATTTTTTCACTGTGTAGCAACAAACTGCAGAGATCATGCTCCTTCCACATTGTAACCACATCTCAGTCCCTGCATCTGTGTAGATCTGGCTTTAAAGTCTCATAAACTAAAAAATAATTGATCTAGACTGTAATAAAAAAAGAATATTAAATACCTTTGGTAAAAATAGATATATTTAACAAGTTTAGAAAAGCAAATAGTTATATTGTCAAAAGAAGAGTATAAAAATGTACACGATACAAAAATAACAACCAACCAACCAAAGATCATCAGCCATAGTAGTAAGAAAAAAGGCACTGTTCTTTTCAGTATGTTTCCTTAGCTCACATTATTGTCCAGTCTTCTTTCTAAAAGGCAGGAACTTTACCAGAGCATATGGAAAAATCCAGTCCTTCCTATCAGCATCAGACAAATTAAGTTTAATTCAGAATAAGGCAGTCTGTTTTAACCCAACTTTATACATCACTGAATGCTTCAATTTAGAGTACAGAGAAGTAGTGAAACACAGAAAGATTTCAGATGTTTTCGACCCAAGGCCAGATGTACTGGAGCTGTAGGAATGAGACAGCCAGCAGGATCAAGTCTCCATGATGTGAGCCGTCTAACTTTGTTCTTACTCCTAAATTATAAATCCATGTATTGCCAAGGAAATCGTGGGGGAGAAAACAATACATATATTTTAAATCCCTCATTGATGACTTTCTCCTGTCCTTTCATTGGGCCTCCAAACAGAGCTGTCACACAACATATAATCCCAGTTTGGCTTCTTCTCTTTTTAGAGCTCTCTCTAAATCTTGAAGACAGAAGATTCCCAAAGCAAACAACTGAGATTACAGAAGGAGATAATGCACAAGCCCCATAATAGAATCAGCCATTGATTGAATGTGCTTTGAAAGAAAACAGCACAATTAAATCATGTTTATCCTTCAGTATTGCCTTTGCACACACAGTCACACTCCTCATGGTGTTCCAAGGGTACATCTGTCAAAGATTTATGCAATCCCCGGACACCAATCCTTGGCTTCAGCTGAAGAACCTGAAGGAGAAGAAGCCAAGTATCAAGAAAACAGCAAGTGTTTCATCACACATCCAGACTATGAGCTAGACTGCACTGGAAACACAGTGGGTGATGGAAGCATATTAAAAGAAAAAAAAAAGCTTTTCCCAGCTAAATTTCTTCATGTATTACAGCCCTAATTATTACCTGTTTTTACCTCAAGCCCTTTAAAAAAATAATTGAAATATGTTGAACAGATACTTACTTCTATCCAAAAAAGTCTTGAAGTTTCATATATCTATTTGATTTTATTTAATACCAGTACAGCTAACCCAAAGGAATTATTTGATAATTCTATAATAAATTTAGCCATAGATTTATAACAATGGAAATGGACACATATCTGTTCCTTCATAATGTTCACATCTACCAAGAGAGAAAGATGAACAAGTAGTGATGTGTCTGAACTGCACCAATAAACAAATGCCTCAGGAATGACTTAATAGTTCCACAAAAACATCTTTCACCAAGGAAGATAGTATGTTTTCATGTAACACCTCATTAAAATTGTGCAAAAAAAAATTACTACAAGAGCAATACATAAGTTTTAAAAATATGAATACTGGTGCATTTCTATAGCAACAATAAATTCCCTAATTTGCTTTGAGTATTTCCAAACATGCAAATCTGAAAAACCCCATATACCTCGTGGTATTTTTTGGTGACTTTTGTTGGTACACATTGGCACTCATTGCAGCTCTGATGACAACAGGCACAGTTTCCACCACAACGCTTAACCAGAAGACACAATGGCCAGAAGATGGTGTCGGTTCGCTTCAGCTCCTCCCTTAGTGACACTGAGAAGTTGCGAGGAGTACAACTATACAGCCGCACTTCTTCCTTTAGGAGGTTGAGATCCACCACTGCAAAGAGACAAACTGGTGACTTTCTCATTCATAATCCCACTTCATTGGTGGTAAACCAACTTCAGCAGTGCAGAAGCCATGAGGAAAGATCACTTTTTTGTAGGTGGTAGAGGTTCAGCACACAAGTATAACAGAGCAGTTATACGAATACCATGAAACCTAAAAGGAATGATCGTTGTATAGAAATAGTCAGCAATTATTTTGTGTCTGGCACAGCTGGTTCAAATCAACAGAGCAAGTTTTGGCTGATATGTATCAATGTTTTATCACATCCTACTGGGGTTCCCTTTGTTCCCCCTCATACTCTTGAGCACTGCTAGAGCATTAATATAGCATTCTATATGCTAAATTTTGATTGGATAAATACAGACAGCAACTAAGAATCCTGAAAACATCCAAACATATTTTTAATTCATTTGGATAAAGCATTCAAACTTCTTCCCTGCTAGAATTTCAATTATTTCTTCTCTGTAAGGGTGATGCAAGTATAAGAAAAAAATCAAACTATTTACATCTATGAGGAACTGACTTCCATGTGTTAAGAACTTCAAGAAGTTATGTTATCATCTGTGAATACTGCACAGACAAACAGGTACACGTCGCTATATAACTATTAGCGTACTCCATTTTTCACTTTCTACATTACAGCAGCATATGTATCATGTTCTGTGGCTCTTCAAGTTTCATTTTCACTTGATAGTCTATTTCATATATTCTTCCTGCACCTAACTTGTAGTGCAATTTAAAGATATTAAGATATTTAAAGATATTAATATTTGACATCGGTTTCCCTATAAACTGGTTCCATTGTGTCATACTGAAGTTTCACTATACCATTGGTTCAACAAGCTCATGCAAAGAGCTAAAAGAGGGCAACCTTCTTTAGGTTCACCTTAGCTGCCTGGACAAGAAGTAACAGACATAGAGAGAGACTCCATAACCCCTCTGGGCAGCCTGTTTCAGTGTTTTGTCATCCTCACAGTGAAAGCTTTTCCTCATCTTTCCATGGAACTTCCTATGCCTCAACTTCCAACCACTGCCTCTTGTCCTGTCATTGGGCATCACCAAGAAGAGCCTGACTCCATCCTCTTGGCGCTACGTATTTATAAACATTAATGAGTTTCCTCTTCTCCAAACTAAAGAGACCTAGCTCCCTTCTTGTAAGGAAGATGTTCCACTCCCTTAATCATTTTTGTGACTCTGTGCTGGACTCTTTCAAACAGTTCTCTGTCCTTCTTGAAATGAAGGGCCCAGAACTAGACACAATATTCCAGATGTGGCCTCATCAGGGCAGAGCAGAGGGGCAGGAGAACCTCTCTCGACCTACTAACCACACCCCCTCTAACATACCCCAGAATACCGTTTGCCTTCTTGGCCACAAGATCATATTGTGGCACATTGTCACTCTTCCATCCACTAGGTCCTTTTCCCCTTCACTGCTCTCCAACAGGTCAGTCCCCAACCTATACTGATACATAGCGTTATTCCTTTCCAGGTGCAAGACTCTATACTTGCCCTTGTTGAATTTTATCAAATTTCTCCCTGCCCAACTCTCCAGCCTAAGTCCCATTGAATGGTAGCACAATCCTGCAGTGTGTCAGTCACTCTACCCAGTTTGGTGTCATCAGCAAACTTGCTGACATTGCACTCCTTGCCCTCATTCAGGTTGTTAAGGAATATATTGAATAGTACTGGTGCCAGTACCAGCCACTGAGGCCTCCAACTAGACTCCATCACACTGACCACAACTCTCTGACTTCTTTGCTTCAACCAGTTCACAATCCACCTCACTACCTAATCATGCAGAGCACACTTTCTCAGTTTAGCTGAAAAGATGCTGTGGGAGACAGTGTCAAATGCTTTACTGAAATAAAAAAAACCCACACACATCCACTGCTCTACCATTATCTATCCACCTGGTTATGTCCTCATAAAAAGCTATCAGGTTGGTCAAACGTCACTTCCCCTTGGTAAAACCATGTTGATCATGATCTGGGATCTTTTGTCTGAATTATTTCTCTCCAAACCTACTACCATTAAGGAATGTCTAACTAGAGGCAGCCCATCTGGTAAAAAACAAACCACAACACAAAACCACCACCACAAAAACAACTAAAAAAGCAAACCCTATGATAATATGACTACTGAGATGACTGAACAAAGCAGCAAAGAGCTTTAAACCAATGGGTTTCTCAAGAAGAAAATGGGAAAAATAACCCTATTCATATTATTTGGAAAATACTGTATAACTTTTCTGGCAGTTTGTAAATAAAAAGATATAAAATAAAGTTAAAATATGTTCCTGATCTGAACCACACTCTTTTCCCCCCCTCTTCTAACTATGTAAAGAGTCTCTAAAGGTCACCAAGAACTTCAGCCTATCAAGGCAAAATAATACCTCTCAATTCTATTAAATATGTGAGAAATAAAGATAAAATGAAATAAGCTGGAGACATTCAAGAGAAGACTGGATGAGGCACTTAGTGCCATGGTCTAGTTGATTGGATAGGGCTGGGTGATAGGTTGGACTGGATGATCTTGGAGGTCTCTTCCAACCAGGTTGATTCTATGATTACAAGATAAATAAAACAATAGGATAATAAAGAGAATTTAAATATTATATTATAATATTCTATAAATAATATAGATAATATAATAATAAAATAAAGAGAATTTAGAACCTGCATTTCTCTAGTACTGTACCAGGAGCAGATCTTTGGGCAGCAATTTCATTTCATTTCATGTGCTTTCAAACACTTCTTTTGCAGATCATATCCATATACTGGCGTTCATAATTAAGGGTTTATTGTGAAAGGTCAGCTAAACACACTGAAGCCTTTGCTCTGCTTGCACTTACAGTGAGTGCCAAGCTGGGGCACTTCATTCCATCACTATCAGGTTAACATAGGCTCCTAAATAAACAATCTGATCTTTAAAAGCATGGAGTGTGTAACAACTCCAATAAAGTTACTGATAGGATGCCTGCCTGCCTCCCACACTCCAAGAGCATTCCTTGGAGAAAGCTGAGAAGGTAGCAGAAGAAAAGAAAGACACAACTTCCAGGGGAGAGATTCACTGTGAGAAATTAGAAATGATTTAGGCTCTTCTGATCAGCTAATAGCTGTAGGCTGAGTCATTTAGAAGGTGGACATATCTACCTCCATTAATCAAGGACTGTGGATAGGAATGGAGTATTTCTTTCTTCTGTTATGTTTTTAAACATAAGATAACTGCCTGAAAGAGGATAAAATGCCTAAAGCATGAGAGAATTGCTAGTTCTACTAATACTTTCTACTGGTAGGTTTCTACAGAGGCTGACATGTTTGGTACAACAACAGTTTGAGAAGCTAAATCCGTGCACAATTCAGAACACAATTGCTGCTCAGTCCTTCACCATGAGAAACGGAAAACAGAGGCTAGGCACTGATGATGCTTCCAGCAAGCCCATCAACTAGTGGGAGAGAGATGCCTATGTAGCATTGTGCTTCTCTGCTACTTCCTGCCTACTGGCAGCAATAGATGAATGCATCTATTTCCCAGCCTAGCTGTAGTTATATCATAGAGGAAAGGGCAACGAGCTGCAAGTGTATCTTATCAGAAGACTGGAAAAAAATTGAACTGAAACCCTTAGACCTACAGGCTTAAATTTTAAAAAGTGCTGTGGAAGAACATGCAGTTTGTTTGTAGCAGATAGCTTTTAGTATGCCTTGCTGTTACAACAGTCTTTGAGATGAAAAATGTCCTTTTTGGTTTCTATGCTTTACCCTGTACTAAGGTATATGGCTGCTATACCTCACAATGAACTCTTGCCCTACCTTATGTAATTCAATTTCATTAAAAAGTCCATGGTAAATTTATCTAGTGCTTATTTAATCACTTCTTTGAAGTGTGTGAATGAAGCTGTTATTTTTTCAAAGAGTATCTGTCTGTCCAAAATTTATTTTAACACACTGTGGGCATGAAGCTAGATGAGAGAATGTATATATTCCCTTAAAATTGTTTACTTAACCACAATAAAAGGTTATGTGGATTTCCCAAGTGCACTGAGTTGCAGTACCTGTTATAATGTGAACATTTAAACACTCCTTCAACTTGACTTCCACTCATGTATCATGTTTGACACAACAGTCAAAGTTCTTTTGTCTAGCACTAGCTCATGAGGAATTAAAGGCTCTGCAATAACCCATGAATGTGAAACACTAAAATAAAAATAAGAGGAGAAGGATACAAAAGGAGAAAGAAATGTAGATCCAAGTAGGTCTATAGTAAAGTCTATTTCAGTAGTGTTCCTTCACTGGCACATTCAACTGAAGTAATACATGTTCACACCAGCCTGGAAGTAAGTGTTCTGCAACAGGCAATCCAACTGCCTGGAAACTTCTGGGATATGTATGGAATACCATGGGGAATCCTCTTTCCAAAACATTTTTCCAGCTGGATGCTGCTTTCAAAGTCAACGAAACAAATTCTGGTTGTGGCACTTGTGTGTCAGCACAGATAGCAGCACTCATTTTCATTCCTAAGCACATTAGAGATGTTTATGGGAATACAAATTTCTTAATGGCTCCTGTAACAGGACAGGGCTGTTAAAAAAAGCACAAAGGAATTGAAATATATATAATAAAACAAAAAAAGCCACATAACTATACGGAAAAGGGTCTACTAAGGCCTATGATTGGATTGTGACTCTCTTCTTAAGCAGACTTCAGAATATCATGTAATGATTATGTGAGAAGTGATGGAGTAATTTTTTTTGGACAGGAAAATATATTTTATATTTAAGTATGCTTAATATTATAAAAGAATTTAGGACTATATTTAGACATCAAAGCCGCTGAACGTAGTGTTTCTCCTTTCCTGGCTAGAAGTTTTTGAAAGCATTTTATCCAGAGAAACCATCAGACACTGAAGTTCTCTGGAATTTACATTGTCTAAATATAATCTTTTTCATATGAATTATTAAGTAGGAGTAAAGGACAATAGTCTTCTCTATATAAAGTAATGTACACTTTTAATTACATTTGCAGTTAATCTAGATGTAAACTGATGTTTGCCTATGAAAGCAGGACAGTAATTTAGCTTTTACACTGAAATACTACAAAAAGAAGACTGATCTAATTATAGAATCAAAGAGTCTGAAAAACCCAAATGTTTTAGGGCATGCACTTCTCCCAAACATTTCTTTAAAAAGTTGTTAAATACAGCAAACATGCTACTAGAAGGAATTAAAAAAAAAAAAGTAAAAAACAAACAAACAAAAAACCCCAACCCCCCAACCAAAACATTTTGCTTTCCCTATCTATTGAATAGACCTACCAGTTAATACTATGTCATCTCAAACAGATATATTTTCCACCTCAGGCTATTACATTACACACTCAGTAATGCAGTCTGAGGGTGGTCTCTTAAAGATAAATGTGGCAATACTGTAATATATTTATTCAGTGGGGAAAAAAAATAATCTCTTTCAGACTCTAATTAGAAGTCTCTAAAAGATTTACTTTGTTTCTTTCTAAAATACATCTTTCAGGGCGTTGTTTTTGTCTATACAGATGTTACCCAACACCTGCATTTTAGTTTAAGTAGGGTTTCACAAATTAAATTTTATTTTCTCCCACTTACTCCATGCTTATGGAATACGTTTGGCAAATAATGGATCTCTTTAATTATCAATGTGTTAAATGAGTATATGAAAGGCACAGTACATCCCTGAAAGCTTTTAAAGAGATTTCCTCCTCTCTAACTCCTGATTTAATTGCTGTGTGCATAGCTGTAACAATACAGGTAGGGTAAAAGGGTTGATTTTTAGGCTCTGATCCAAAAACTAGCTGTCAAAAAGCTTTGAACTATGAAAGCTTTTACTTCCTCCCTTTTCTTGCTGATCAGATGATAAACTATTTGGTGTTTGTCAGAGGGGTTTATTCATTTATGCTCATATATTTTCATTTTCATGCTGCATAATAAAGGAGGCATTGCCTGCATACCATCCATCCACAAGGAATCCATAAGCATGAAAGAGCGAGCAGCATTTGGATGATATGTGGTAGAAAACTCATAAATGTCAAATGTATTTAGAAAATGACTTGCTGAACAAGAAATAGCCCCACAAGTCTTGAAATACATAATCTGCTTTACATCTGATTAAGTTGACAACTGTATGATAAAACTGGACATGGACACATGGATTTTTGTGAAGTAACATGGAAGAAAAACATTTAGCCAATTGCTCTCAGTTCATATGGTGCAGAGACTGGAAGAGTTCTAGAGAACTTGCATGATAAAATAAGTCTAAGAAATTAGCCAACCCAAACAAAAAATGGTTTTGCCTTCCTTAATATAAGAAACACAGAAAGTTAGATTATTTCATTCAGCCAAGATGCCCTTCTACTTTTTGGGAATAAAGATCTCCCAGGTTCAGAAAACCACCCTGTCTGCTTCTGGTTTGTTTTTATGTTCTTTGGGTTTTTTTCCCTTTGTTATTTTATCCTTCTAAATTCCTTTAACTTTTAAGTTTAGTTATTGTCCTTCACAGATAATATCCTAGTGAGGACCCATCTAGAATACTGCATCAAGTTCTGGGCTCCCCAGTTCAAGAAGGACAGGCATCTACTTGAGAGAGTACAATGGAGAGCTACAAGGATGATTAAGGGACTGGAGCACATGCTTTATGAGGAAAAGGTGAGAGACCTGGAGCATTTTAGTCTGGAGAAGAGAAGACTGAGAGGGGATCTAATAAATCATATGAATATATGAAGGCTAGGTGTCAGGAAGGAAGGGATAGCCTCTTCTCACTTGCTCTCTGTGATAGGACAAAGGGCAAGGGATATAAACTACAGCACAGGAAGCTCTGCCTCACCATGAGGAAGAACTTCATTGTGAGGGTCACAGAGCACTGGAACAGGCTCCCCAGAGGTTGTGGAGTCTCCTTCACTGGAGACCTTTAAGACCTAGATGCATTCCTGTGCAACCTACACTAGGTTACATGGTCCTGCTCTGGCAGGGGGGGTTGGACTCGAAGATCTCCAGAGGTCCCTTCCAACCCCTAACATTCTATGATCCTGTGAGTATGGCTAACAACAATGATCTCTGCTGTATTTCTAACATTCCTTTCTTCAAACAAAAATTCAAAGTGAAGAATGCTCTTAGTTACTGTTTCTTTGATAAGAAAACATACCCATAGAAAGCTGCAAGGCCAGACAGAAGAGTAATTTACCTCTTGATTTCCTCCCATGAATGTACGCTTTTCCAAGAAGCTGCCATGTCGGCCTGTACAAATCTTCCAAATCCAGTTGCCACCGATCTGGTTCAAGGTACCGGATAAGTTCTTCCACAGTGCTGAACCCAGCAACAGCATTGTTTAATACATCTAATGGCAAAGATGATGGGGGTAGCAATGATGGGCTAGGTGCTTCTGTGTGGTGCTGCAATCAAAGCCAAGAGAAGAGTACTGGTCAGAGGGTTAATGGATCTGCTTTGATGAAGCACTTTTATGAAGTTACATAGCTGGAAAAGTTTGTAAGTGGCCAGCTTGCTTCCAACATACAAGTTTAACTAATAACACTAATGACAAGAGTCAAAAAATACCTAATTATTCTTCAGCAACAATTGTAAATGAACTTCTACTATACAGCTTTCTCTCTTACATTCCTAGTCTTGGAAACAGCATGCCATTATACCTGTCCTTCAAAGCAGCTCACTGGGTGACAATCTTCTATAAATAGAACAAGGAGTGATTTGAAAATATGGTCCCATTACAGGTAATTTCTGCAACACTCTAGAAACCTGCAGAAACACACATTTCATATCCTGCCTTTCCTCTGAAACTTAGCCGCAATCTTTGTCTTATTGTTTTTCAATGTAAAATATGAACATACCCTCATACAGAGATAGCTCTTATCTACAGACAGAAAAAAGCACCAGTTGTGTTTCATACAGCACTAAGAATTCTCTTTCTGATTAAACAATAGTGAACGGAGTAACAATAACATTTAGCATTACTGTAAGTATTTCCCTATTAAGAAGAAAAAAACCCACACACCAGTTTTCTGAAGGTATCAGTAGTACTTCAACGATGCAATTGCGTACTGCAAAAGTCTGTGTACTTTCCTGCAGCACGCATCTCACCGACTAACTCACTGAGTCACAGATTTTCAGTCACAGGAAATTCAAACAAAGAGGGACTTCTGCTTTTGCTCGCTCTAAAATTTGATTTTAAATGATGCATTGATTTGTATTTTCAAAATAACAAAAAACGCAGGAAGGGCAATCTAGCAGGAAGCTGATGCTGCATCACCATAAGTGATTTTAGGCTTTTATATAGAATGACAATTCTAAAGAAGTTATGTCCACAGTACTACACTAGAGCATGGACCTTTTAAGGAAGATGAAGAAAGATTTGAAAATAATGACACCTTAGTGTAATAGAAAGGACAAGAAATCTTGACCTTACATGAGTAGTGGTACATGCATCATTGCTCTCAAGTGTAGTCTCTGTAAGACTTACGGAAAATTTATTCACTGTAAGTACAGTTGGGTTTTGTGAATGGTTGCCCAGAGAGGCTGCACAGTATCCGTCACTGGAGGAATTCAGTACCTGACTGGATAAAGCCTGAGCAATGGTCTGACCTCAGAACTGACCTTACCTGAGCAGAAGGTTAAACTAGACCAGGCCTGAGGTCCTTTGCTCAATTTTCCTGTAACAAACCTACAATTCAATATTAAGAATGAAGAACCGAATGTTCCTCCAATAAGTAAACTAACATGCTTCTTGTTCCTTCCCTGTTAAGTGTCTGTTCATATTTTTATATTTTTATATATATATATAAAAATATTCATTAACATGCATATTTATATTTAAAAATCCTTATGCCTCATGTCAAAATTGCACTCTCGGTACTCTATACTCAGCACGCTGTACATTGTAATATTTTCATCTAAAATGTCAGATGAATTGTATTCATTTCCCTTTTAAAAAGAATCAAATTGTTGAGAAATGTAACAACTACGCAAGCAAAAAAAACATAATAAAATAATCCATACAACGCTATGTGCTAGACATAATTTTTCCAAAATACATATGCCTCTAACAGCTGCATTTCATACCAGTAATTACATTTTCCTTTCTGTGCTCTCAATTCTATTAAATAACCATTTTTGGTTTCAGCTAAATGTGTGGTTGAAGGGGTAGCAAATGAAAGTAACCACCAAACCCTCCCTTTTTTTTTTGCTTCGAAGGTTTTTCTCTCTCCACCACCAAGAAATGCAGTCACTAGAATGGTTGTGCTGATTTTAACTGTGAATCTCGCAAAGATAATACAAAACATCTAGTGTGCTATTAACTTCACCAGATTTTCAATCTTGCTAATCTAGCACAGTTTCCAATAGAGGGAGTGAAGTAGTTGTTTTCCATTTTGGATAACTCTGAATTTCAAAATGTTGAAATATTTCTTTCCTTCTCTCCATTGCCCACACTAAAAATAAGAACATGTTGACCCACCTATTCAGTTATGATAATAAATCAACAGATTCTGGTCTATAATTTAAATATTTCCTCTTAACAAAACATACTGCTCAGCAAGTTTCAAAATAGTGCTGTGACACTGCAATTCAGATGGTAAAAAAAAAAAAAAGTGATGGAATTTTTCTTCTGGATTTTCTCCATAATGATGTATTTGTAACAGCCATGTTTTCTGGTTTGAAGATATAGGGTTTTGCTAAGGTAAAAAACAAAATAAGGATCAAATGGTAGAACTAGTACTTGAAGGAAAAAAAATATCTATCCTGCCTCCAGATGAAGAATTTGTTTTGGTGTCTCACTTCTACTGGGAATTTTTGGTGCCAACAAATAGATGGATTCCAGATGAAAATCCATTGGTCTAGAATCTATTTCCACATTTACAACTTAGAACGTGCACGCTTACCAGTACACACATCGGAACTAACCCACTGATTTATGTACTTTTGGATTCAGTAAGCATTTGCCTGAATTAAAATGCTATGAGAATACGGTGAATCACTGAGCTTAACAGTGATACAATTAAAGTTGTCATCACTTTCTAATCATTCTTACAGCAAACCAAAACAAAGTAATTGAAACAGAAAATTGCACAACTTTGAAGACGAATGTTTCAGAATAGAGTTGTTAAAATCTCAAGATTAAGAAAGTTTTTCCCTATAATTGCTTAATTTAGTAAATTTAAGTGTACCAAAGATTAAATATAATTGATATAAAAACCCTATAAATGCTATAACTTATTTATAAAACGTTAACATTTATGAAATCTCGATTCAATAAATTGCTTAATATAAATGTTAATTTAAACTATACTTTGCTTTTACTTGCTAAAAACTACTAATTTTCTAATTTAAACTTTTTAGACAGAATGTCTAGGACAGCATAAATGGTAGTCCTTTAACTAAAATTGTATCTTGGAATTTTATATAATTTACAGTTTCACACAGCTGTCTTGATTCTTTTTGGTGTTCTGTAGACAATGTTTACACCTACAGTAACAGAAGAAATTACTTAAATGGGCTTTTCATCACTTTAGAGCAAGTTCATGACTTCTATTACAATTCTTCCCAATTAAATAATCTCAGATAAAAATTCATGTGTCCAGAATTTAATCTACATATCTCTTGTTATTCCGATCCTTGCATGCAAGCTACTCTCTATGTAGTGCTACCTTCTCAGTAAGTCTCAATTCAATGCAGAACAGTGTGGTGTAAAAGACTCAAAAGGAGTAAGCTCTACCTGGTTTACTGCACAATAATATTGATGGAGACAATTAAAACAATCTTACAATGAAGTAGCTGTCTGTCATCACCTAACTGACTCCACAGAATGATACATGATACAATACAATGCATCCCCTATCAGGTCAGCTATCAATCACTTTAATATAACAGATATATCTTTATGATAAGAGAGACAACCCAAGACAGCAGAGAGTTGTTTAGGTATAGCAGCTATCCACAATAACTTTCCTGATGGAGAACACATATGGGGAAGTGATGTTCTCCAAGCTTTTCTACAATAGATATTAACTGCCAGTAAATGCTTCTGTCATAGTGGCACATTCACGATTAAGACCACTTTTAGACTAGAGACTGTTTTTTTTTCCTGAGCATGCACAATTGCTGTCAAGACAGATCTGAAAAACATATCAACAAGTTCTGTATGTTAATGTGATTCCTCTAGTAAATAAAACACTATAGTTTTTGGGTTTGTGCCCAGGAAACAATTTCAATTGACTTTTTAAAAGCATAAACATGATTAAAACCAAGATAGACCTAAACAGTTGAATCTTTACTGATAGTAAAAATGATTTAGGACAAAGACCAGAGCAGAAAACATAGGGCTTCTGCTGCCCTGTAGAACAGCCAAGAATGACAATTAGTGTTGGATCAAATAGAATTCTCACTAGGTCTGTTTATATTGTATTTCTTTATGTGTACTTCACTCTTTACAAAACAAATGCCTTCTAGAAATCCCCTAAGGTGTTTTTACAAGCATAAAAGGCAAATAGACCAAATTTAGTCAACAGATCAAGTTATGGGCTTGGAAAAAAGGAAACAATAAAAAGACTAACTTCACAAAACTATCCAGCCCTGGAAATTATACATAGCAACACTACCACAGAAGAAATTTAGTAAGTAATATGCATTTTAGACTGTTCACAATGTTATTTGTACAAGGAATCAAAGCTATTCCATCTAGCCTCTTTCTTAAAGAAAAAAAAGGAAGACACACCTTACACCTAAGTGACCATCAGTGAAGCAGTAAACCTCAACAAAAACTGCAATAAGTGATTTTGAAATTAGCTAGATGAAGCTCAAAGATAAAGCATGGCTTAGTATGTAGCCTAATTTAAAGAGCTATGATTAATTTGTTTTTCTGACACATTTCCTGTGTGATCCTGGGCATTGTATTTTGGCCACAGCCTCATGGCATAAAATATCTGGCAGTAGCATCTCCTTGCTACACCAGTATGACTATATTTGTGGCTGTATCATAAACAAGAAGAAATCTTTCTGAAAAAGAGTATATATCTTTTCCTTTCTTTTTTCTTAAACTGCAGTCTTACTCACAGTGCAGAGCTCCAACAGCTAAGCCATCACAACAGAAAGCAGAGAGGCTGCTAACAAAATATTTTTAGATTTACTCTGGTGCCAGTAGATTCCTAGCATGCAGGTTTCTAACACAGCCTTATGAAATCTGTAAAATGAACATAAAGGCAAATCCCTGATCTTATAAGTTCTGTGAGAGAATGAATACATTAAACACTTATTAAATGTTCATTATTGGTTTACCTGAAGAATCGAGAAGCATTTTAGACAGATGAAGGTAAAATTCCTGAGACTGGATGTTATAATCTTTCCCATTCTGCCACTATCTATCTGTTCCTTGCAATGAACCTGCTCCAACGTTGAACCATTCAGAATAAAGCAGCACTGATCTACAACCTACACAAGACCAGATCTTAAGCACTGTCACTAAGTAAAGCCTTCTTTTTGTTCCTGTCTCACTGAATAGGATTGTCAAGGTACTGACATTACTTTCTTCAAATTAAAGGAGAGGCTAGAAGTAATTTTGTCAGCTTGCTGCAGCCACAAGTGAGGAACTTCATGTTTAATGCAATCACTGAGTTAAGACTGGAATAATAAAAAAAATGAATCAATTGCTTGGCACAACAGGACACTCAGAAGTAGTGAGTAACATGTCTAAGATTCCATCCCCACAAAAGAAATCCCTGTTTTTTCATTTACTGTCTTCAAGAAAATATTATCTTCAGTTTAGAGATAACACTCTTGAAATTCACATTACCTGCACATTCTTGTAACACAATAAAGCAAGCCTGTTTTCTTCCCTTATAATCACAAATAACCCTCTTATTAGCATCATTAGAAGCTATGAGGGACGGCAGATATCCAACTCTTTCCAAGTTTGTCTTAAGGACATAGATAGTTCTTGGCATAGTAATAGCACTTTCTTTACTCCCATAAGTATATGCAGTAGTAACTGTGAAAAGCCTCTAGAAATCCTGACCTACCTTGAAAAAGCACAAACTTTGACTTGCTCATGTGTATGCATCATAAAAAAAAGTTAATCCATTTGTGAAAGTCTGTCACTTGTAAAGACATCTTTGTGCGACATTAACCTGCACCACAACTATGGAAAATGCTAGTCCTGTTCAAGCAGCAGTGTAAAAGCATGTGGAGATGATCTGTAGCTGGGCCTGTATGCAATCACCTAAGAAGAGAAACCAAGTTGCAGGATTCTCTTCTTGTGCCTCTAGTGAAGGCATGGGAAAAAGGAGCAAAAGCAGGTAATGAATTTAGATTGCCAAAGCTGGGGAATAACACAGGGATGCTTACTCACATGTGACAGAGATGCCAGTCAGAAAGGCCGGTGCCATTCCCATCCACTGTGCAACTTATTTAGCTGAAGTGACTGGTCACAGCAGCAAGGATGGTTGCGTGAGACAGAGCAGCTCCAGGGCTGCTAAGTAGGAAGGTCTGACAAATTAAGCTCTAGTGGTGCTGAAGTAAACATGCATCTCTCATTCAGCTATCCTCGCTTCAGGGACGTAACTTCTGCAGAACAAATGACATACTGATAGGGGTACCAACCCTCCTCAATTTAATCAGCATGAGGTCCACAATGGGGGAAGCACCCCCCCCCCTTCCCCTGTTGGGCCTTCAGTTCTCTACCTTTCAAAGGCTCCCTATATTTTTTGTTCTTATATTGTGCTCCAGCCCTTTACCAAAGGCTTGTCCAGCCTCTCCTCATATGCATGCATGACTTTCCTTTTATTTCATGAGGGCCTTATTTTCTGAGTATCAAGGCACTTGAACTAAATTGCATTTTTAAGCCAAAGTTGGTTTTCTAAACTCTATGTCTGTATTTTTTGCTATGACACTTTGAGGATTGCTTTCCAAATTGTGCATCATTCCTATTTGCCTTTCCATAACTGCCAAGAGGAGAAAGGTTGTAAGAGAACAGTGCCTTTCTGTCTTTGCCTGCCTGAATAAAGATGTGTAAAAGTAGTGTTAGGAGGAGTCTAACATTTCTTCAGTTAAAGTTCTGAGATTTAAAGTTGTAACTATTCCCTCAGAGTTTCTGCACAGTTCATAGAGAAGGCCTGGAATTACAATTGTGCTAAAAACAACTGGGAGATGCTCTAAAAATCAGCAACATGTAAATTGCACAGGATGCTACTAATCATCACCATTCTTCTGACAAACTGCAGCTTTTTGCCTAAAGCCTGAGCACCATGCTTTGAAAGAAGCAGCATAAGTGTGAGAGCCACGCTTGTGAAGACAAAGATGACACATATCTAGAGCAAGTTCATAAAATCTCAGAGGATGGCGTCAACAGCAAAAATCTCTGGAAGCCATAAAAATAGTTCTGTGATTGCATAATTTTTATACCTACAATCATGTATGTGTACATTTGTACGTGCGTGTTTGTCTATGTCTAAAAATACCTTTTTTTTTTTTCCTATGATCTTATCAGTAATGATCCACAAGAATTCACTTGTGGAAAAGAGAAGAAAACGCTCGCAGTACTATGTGGTATGGAAAACCATACTGACAATACACTTCATCATGATAGCTGTAGTGTTTTCTGTTTCTAGGAAATACATACACACAGAGAATTATCTTTCTTGGATGTAGTTGCATTCCCTTTCTTGTCCCTATTCTACTGAAAGTATTTGTGAAAACAGTGATGCTTGTAATACTTTGGGCAAGAGATTTTCATTCACTGATTTTTCTTTCAGTTAATTAATGAGAGAAGAAGTACAAGCAATTCTGCTTGAAAGCTGTGTTGCCAGCATCTCTGGCAGCAGAAACCATGAAGCATACTGTCTTTGCAATGCCTATTATCCATAAAAGCTTGTAGATTCAGCCTGACAGTTGCAGGAGAAGTCAAGTTGTGATGCCTGCCTTTCTTTGCCATGGGTTTTTACAATATTTGCTTACATTAGGAATTTGCGGCAGTAGTACTGGATGCTAAGATTCTACACAAAATACTTCAAGAAATGCAAGACCTCTCATGACTTGGACATGTCTCAACTAAGTAGTCAAACAGCCTCAATCTGAAAGCATGACCTGATGTGCTGTGTTGAACAGGGAGCATTTAAAAGCAAGCAGAACAAGCTATGGTACAGACTGTCTCCCTGACAAGAAGTTTAAAAGTGAAATCAGTATGCCAGTGTCATTTAGGGCCCCCTTCCTCAAATAATTTGTCTTTTTTGTTATTTAAAGATCACTGTAGATATGCAAACTAATTTTAGGTACATAACCCCTGAGTTTTGGTTTCCACCATAAAGTTTACTCGTGGCAGAGTAATAGCTAAACCATAACTAATTCCAAATGCCTAATTTTTAGTGAGCACTGTCTTCTTGTTTATACACCTCTCTTCATAATGAGACTTTAAACAAAATTTACAGTGAGCTCTCCCCACTCCATACAAGTGTATACATATATATCTCATTAAAAAAAGTATGTCTACCTTTTGTATCCTAGTAACAACTACAAAATACTTTGATTTCTGAACTGCAGAGTAACTTGCCTTATAACATTCTCAAACCAAACATATGCAATACATTTATATACTGTGCAAAGATGTGTAGGCTCAATAATAGATATATATTTATTACATACCCTATCCAACACATAACTCCATTGAATGAATCTGATTACTTGTTCTTTATATATAGTACAGTAGTATTGCAATTAATATATTTTTGTCCCCTAAATGACAGGGAGGTTGAAGGGAGGTTGTAGCCAGGTGGGGGTTGGTCTCTTCTCCTAGGCAACCAGCAGCAGAATGAGGGGACACAGTCTCAAGTTGTGCCAGGGGAGGTGTGGTGGTTTGAAACTGTCTTTTTAATTTTTCCTTGCAAAGTTCAGAACAGAGAAAGTGAAAGAATGTAAATAAGTCACTATTGGGTGTAAGAAAGCAAAATAACGATTGTTCTAAACACTTCCATTGGATAGATAGAAATGTTTAAGAACTATTACCCAAAACAAAGTAGGCACTCTGCACATTCTGCGTTCGGCAGTGGGGGCAGTTGCTGGGCTGTCTGGCTGCTGTTTCTTCTTCTCTTCTGGCTGAAGATAACACACTGACCTTGGCAGCTAAGTTAACAACTTTCTGCTCTAACTAAACTCTGCTTCTCTGTCCAGGGGGGTTTGGGGGGGAAGCTCCTGGGAGAGGGAGGCCCCTTTGGGAGGGTCCCCTTGGGGGGAAGCAAAGGGAGATCGGTTGTGCTTTTCTGTTGATTGTATATATTTGTGAATGTCGTGAATTTTGTGTATTTGTACATATTCATTGCATTTCATTGTAGATTTTAGACTTTGCTTGTAAATACAGCATTTCATTTGCTTCCAGACTGGGCTAGCCTGGTTATTGTTGGTGGGGGGGGAATTTCAGCTCTCACCGACACAGGAGGTATAGGCTGGATATTAGGAGGAAGTTCTTCACAGAGAGAGTGATTGCCCATTGGAATGGACTGCCCAGGGAGGTGGTTGGAGATATTCAAGAGAAGACTGGATGAGGCACTTAGTGCCATGGTCTAGTTGATTGGATAGGGCTGGTTGATAGGTTGGACTGAGTGATCTTGGAGGTCTCTTCCAACCTCGCTGATTCTATGATTCTAGAACCTCTTATTTTGATCAATGTGTGTTACATTTGCAATTACTTTCCAGAAGATAAATTTTATAATGAATTACATATCGAACTCTGAGAGCAGGAAAGAGAATCTCTTCTCAGCATTTTTAATGAGATCCTAATACATGTTTTTTACAGTTCAGATCAAAGTTGTATTTAGCATACAGACCCCTGGCTCCAAGATTTAACTGAAAATTAGCAGAAGGAGAGGAAAAAAAGAAACCCACAACCATAGATTAACATCATTCACTGAAACTTTGACACCATGCAAGTCCTGTAAAGACAACTCTGTTGTAGGCTAAAATACAGAACAGCTCTAAAAGGAGAATTATGATTGTAATTCACCAAGCAATAACGTCAGAGCCTCAGTGCTCAGTGACGAGTCAATGCAAAAGAGATTGCCACAGCCAAACTGCAGTGAGTACACAGATATCGTCCAAGGAATGGTTGCTCAGATCTAATTGCGCATGAGGTGATTGTGGTTGTTAGTCACTGCACTTGCATCTGTTACAGTTATGACTTACAGAAGGATTTTTATTTTGTTCTGTACACACAGCTCCAGTTCTTACTAGAGTGACAGTAGTTTAAAAGGAATAAACAATCAACCTAAGTGCAGCTGTTCTAAACAGCAAGTAGTTTTTGTACATTCTTCTAGGACAAGGGATGCAGTCAGCCATAATTAAAGAACATCATGTTTGCAGACTTTTTGTTTGTTTAATTACTCATTTTACTCAAAATCCACAAATATTTATAAAAAGCTCAACCAAATTAAACAGCAGCACGTGTTTGGAATCAGGGAATGGACTGCTCTAGGTTCCCTTTAGGTATCAGAAATGGGTAGCTGTTAGCAAAATATTTATCCTAGGAGGTTCACCAAACAATAAACACTGGGAATGACTGTTTATTAAACTAAAAAAGTGTATTTGGCAAGGATGATGAAAATTACTTCTTCAGTACATGCTATTTTAATTTGATCATTCAGTATACATGTTAAATTGCATTCCACAACAGGTTTCTGTTCATTTCCTATCACAATAAAAGGAACACACCCAACGTTCCTGTACAGCAGACACTGCAAATCAGAGCTTGTCCTGCCTTGAAGGTATAAAGTCCTTGAACAAAACATCAATTTACAGGGAAGAAACCTCAGCTTTATCCTTATGTATCTGTTCTAATGTCACCAAAGTTATCAGAGATTTATCACATTTTAGACTTTCTAGAAAAAAACCTGTTATTTACTTGCAATGTTTAAATTTGCTTTATTTGTAGCATACACGTCACAACCCAAAAAGCGTGGTAAAGACTATGGCTACATTGCCCACATAAAGATCCTCACACCATTTGAGCTAGTCAGATTTATAATTTGAGCGAGTTTTTACAGCCATATACTGCTAACAATGATGGTGTCCTGACACTCTTAACATTCAGTTGTACCACTTCCACCTATGTATTTTCTGCTATCTGCATCTCAGTTCTTATCTTGCCTCATTATTTGTTTCATCTATAGTATGCACACAAGTAGAGTCTATGTGATAAAGCAACAACTAAAAGACAAAATTAATTGGGAAAGTATGCTTAGCAAGAGAAACTTCAGAAAAACAAATAAAACCTTGTCAGTTGACGAGGAGCAAAACATTAAAAGTATACAAGCAAAATCGTAAGTATAGAAGTGTATTCAGAACAAGTATACTCAGAACTATATTCGGAAGCATAAACAGTGTTACAGGAGACTGAAACCAGAATAGGAGACAAGGCAAATCTCATTCAGTTATATTCAGAACTCAACGATAAAGCCAGACTACTGAGCTGTCAAGAGAAGTCTCAGCTGAAATACAGATTTATCTCCAGCAAATGTAAGGTATAGGCAGAGAGAAAAGGAACACTCAGGGGAAAGAGTAATAAGAAAAAGAAAACATGAACTATGATAAAAGATTGAGTGATACTAGTTTCTTTAATCTTGACAAGACTAGGCCGACAGGAGATGCAATAACAAAAATGTAAGTGAGCATCAGATGATAAGCATTTCCCTAGCCCATCTATCATAGGAGAGATCTATGTTATATATCAGAGTAAGATTTCATATTATGTCAAGCAGTGCAACAGATGATCAGGGAAATCTCTGAAATCTTCATCCCTGAATATCAGGAACATTACAAATATCTTGCAAGAATGAGCTTGCATTTCTCTGATTGCATGCACAGCTTCTATCTGGTAACCTTCTTGTTTCTTCAAATAATAAAATTGAAATGCTTAATTCTAGAAAACTATTAAGTCCAAATCATTTTAAAACCTATGCCATTGATTAGCTATGCCAAATCCTTATATATACATTATCAGATTCTAATAAACCTTTTCCCTCAGTGAATACTTCTTAATTTCTACATTTTAACCCTTTATATTTATTTTATTAATGCTGTAATAAAAATCAGTAACTGTATACCTGTATACTTAAATATATTTTGCAGATAAATGCTTTTTTGTCTTTTTGTTGCATGCCAATGCACAAGCCCTTAACTCACATGAGAATTCATGAAATTACTCCAATTCTGGACTTCAATTTAGCTGCTTCTTTTTGAAGAAAAGTAGGGAGTCACAAGTTTTTAATAAAAGCTAGTTCTTTGATAGTATCATCTACATTTTCTTTGAAGTATTTCTGCCATGCTCTGTTTTCTGTCCCTATGACCACTATTTAAAAAGCATTCTTCAAAAACAGTTTGAAAGCAGACTACTTTCTATTTCCAGTAGACTCCCATGAAATTCTGTACTACTTAAAGCATGAACAAAGCTATTAAAATAAATCAGACTGAATTTTAAGGCATCGCTACAAGTAATTACCTCAGCACGATTCTTGCTGTTACTAGGAAAAAAAATCTTTGAAAAAATCCATTTACTTTTATTATAACGAATAAATATGTTTTTGTACAAGCAATTTCTTCTCAGTCCCTTCCTTGACACAGCTAAAATGAATAAAAAAAAAGAAGGAAAGATGAAGTCTGCCAAGTAATAAACCCACAGTATTAACAAATCCAGTAGGCCATTTCTAACCACATGAAAGAAAAGAGGATTATCAAGAGTCTCAGCATGGATTCACTAAGGGGAAATCTTGCTTGACTAATCTATAGCTGCCTATGAAGGCATGACCAAATGGATAGATGAAGGGAGAGCAGTGGATATCGTCTATGCTGACTTCAGCAAGGCTTTTGATACTGTCCCAAATAACATCCTCGTAAACTCAAGATAAACAGGTTAGATGACTGGACCATAGGGTGGGTTGGTAACGGGCTCAACAACAGAGTTCAGAGAGTTGTAATCAGCAGCACAGTATCCAGTTGGAAGCCTGTGGCCAGTAGTGCTCCCCAGGAATCAGTACTGGGTCCGGTTTTGTTCAATATCTTCATTGATGACATGGATGAGAGGATTGAGTGTACCCTCAGCAAGTTCACTGATGATACGAAAACAGGGGTGTGGCTGACACACTGGAAGGCTGTGCTGCCATCCAATGAGATCTGGACAGGCTGGAGAGCTGGGCGAAGGCAAACCTCATGAAGTTCAGTAAGGGCAAGTGCAGAGTCCTGCATCTGGGGAGGAATAACACCACGCAGCAGTACAGACTAGGGCTCATCCAGCTGGTAAGCAGCTCCATGGAGAAAGACCGTGGACAGCAAGTTATCCCTTGGACAGCAATGAGCCCTTGAGGCCAAGAAGGCCAATGGTATCCTCGGGGGCATCAAGAAAAGTGTGTCCAGCAGGTCTAGGGAAGTTCTGCTCTCCTTCTACTCTGCCCTGGTGAGACTACATCTGTAATACTGTGTCCAATTTTGGGCTCCCCAATTCAAGAGAGATAGGCATCTGCCAGACAGAGTCTAATGGAGAGCTATGAGGATTATTGCAGGACTTGAACATCTCTGCTGTGAAGAAAGACTGAGAGAAATGGGGCTGTTTAGTCTTGAGAAGAGAAGGCTGAAAGGGGATCTTGTCAACATTTGTAAATATCTGAGGGATGGGGGTCAAGATGATAGCATCAGTCTCTTTTCAGTGGTACCCAGTGATAGGACAAGGAATAACAGGTACAAGCTAGAACGCAGGAGGTTCCACCTCAACATGAGGAGACACTTCCTTACAGTGAGGGTGACAGAGCACTGGAACAGGCTGTCCAGAGAGGTTGTGGAATCTCTTTCTCCGGAGGCTTTCAAAACCCACCTGGATATATTGCTGTCCAGTCTGCACTAGGTGATCCTGCTTTGGACTCAATGATCTCTGCAGGTCCCTTCCAACCCCTAATATTCTGCAATTCTGTGATGCAGAACAAATCTCCCAAAAACTGCTAGTAATCAACTGGATTCCACTAAGCCTGACAGAGTTTCAGTTACAGCACTACTACTGTCCACAGATGTGGCCAAATTATCTTTAACTAATCTGGTCAAATAGATCAGGTATTTTAAGATCAATTTCTCTCTCTGAACATATATATATATATATGGGTTTGCTAACATAATTAACTGCAACAAATTCATGGTGACTTATGTTCTCAACCAGGACATTAATCTTCCTTGAATCTTTTAAACAAGTCCAATCAGGCATTGATTATGACCTCAGTCCTGCAATGAGAACTGCTCACACCTTGTCTCTACTTAAAGGGATCTCCCTCTGTGTGCAGCCGCTGTCTCTCACATTAGTTCTCTGTTCTTGCTTACTCACCATGCTGTGTACATGCTACAAAGCTGTAACATTCACCTGCACAAGAAAGGAAGTGCCACACACTAATGCTGCACTGATCTGAACCATTTACAATCTACTGTTCTGCCTTACAATTGCATTTAAAGAAAGTGAGATGGTTTGTTTTTTATCTCAAAAGCATAATTTTAAGAGTTGCAAATCCTTCCACAAAAGGCATTGCTCTTTCTGTTTCTCACACGTACCCTTTTTATGAAAGCTTTTTTTAGCAACCATTTGAAAAGGAGCATTTACACACTGAAACATCCTTTTCTGCCTTTATTTAAGTATTTTCTCCCTCAGTCTCTTATTTTCCTGTTTATTGATTCAGGAGTACTTGGTATTTCTGTTGATTTCATGTAGAATATATGGACAGACAACAAAAACTGTGGTTTTCTAAGCTTTAATTAATTGCTTTTTCAGAGGCTGAAATTCATTGCAATATGTGGCTAGATGTGGGGCTCACTAGGTTAAAAAAAGAGCTAAAGTGTGAGGTATTCATTTCACCTGACTTTTAGCAATCCATAAAAAAATACAATTTTCTGTGAAATGCAGATATTGTTTTCATTCTGTTGAATCCAACATTAAACAAAGTTATTTGCTGCATTAGCCTACTAGACTGAAAGGTACTGGCTAATCACAAGTTCATTTTTTGATCCACATGGAAAGTGCTTCAAAATCATCTGATTGAAAATGCTCAATTCAATGCTTGACAAAGCACTGTTTTTTTGAGATAAATACTGACCATGATCTCAGAATGTTAACATCAATACTGTTTTTAACCCAACTACCATAAAAGTTAAATTCTTCAAGGCAGTCTTTACTTCATTGCTGAAACTGGTCCATGGTGTGTAATTCACTCAATTAGGAAATTAGAGGAATAGGTATTAAGTGTGAAGTAAGATCTCATGGGGTAGAACATTATTCTCAGCACTATAAATATAGAGAAACAATTATTTGCCAATTAATTTATATTTTAAAAAATCTGTTATCTATTTAAACTCAATAATGTGGTCATTATTTTGACAATTTAGTCAACGTTTGTCAGACTCCAATACCGGTTATTTCCTGTTGAAATGACTTGTTTAAAAATCTGCCTGTCATAATTCACACTATCTGTATGACAGAGAGGAGCTAGAATCAAAACATCTAAAGATTTCAAAAGCCTATACATTGGAACATATAATGTTATCTATTATGGCAAATTCAATAGTGTGTTTGACAATATATGAATGGAAATAATGAACATTAAAATTGCATGCAATAATAAATACAGGTTGATTCTTAGAATAACTTTAAAATACAGTTATTCTCCTGACAAAAACCCCAGAGGAACATAATTTGTAAACAGAGTGATCCAAACATGAGTTTGGCACTACAACTATTGCCAGTTATCCTCCCTTAGGTAACCTGACTATTATTTTCTTTTCTCCTCTAAGCCTCAATATACAGAAAACAACAACAAAACCAAGGAAACCCCACCAAAACAGAAAAGGCATCCTTTTCTTGCAGCAGAAAATGTCACTGGAAGGTACAAATGCTTTACTGCAAGGAAGCCATGCTCTGTGACAAACTGTTACTGGAGACAAGAGACTGTATGTGACAGTCAGAGCAGGGCATAAAATATCCATACTGAAAAGCACACGTGCTGTGCTCTGTGCAAGATTTGCAAGATGTGTTTCTTCCTGGTTCTCTTTGGGGATTCTCTAATTGTCTGATTAGAAGAGTACTTTTTCTAAATATTTAATTCATAATCCACAAATCCTCTTCACTATTTGCTAGCACTTTTACATGCAAATGTTACATGTTAATTTCTCTTCTGTTTAGTCTTAATTTAAAGAAAACATATAAATGAATCCTTAACTATGAAGAGACATGTGATAGTAGCTTGCAAAAGTAACTGTTGATGTCACTTAGCTCTTCTTCCATCATGACATCACCTCAAAGGTGTTAGGCTTTAAATTGACCAGCAATATAGTACTGCTCTACAGTACATAACCAGAACAGTTTGGTTTACTATGTCAGAGCAGCAGGCTCCTGTGGGGTTGACGGCTGCCCAAAGACCTGCACTTGCCTTTCACATCCTTACAGGGAGCTTTGTACAAAGTACCCTCTCTCTCACATTTGCAAGATAATGGGCATTCAATCCAATTACCAGTATGACATCAATGATATGCAGCTTGGTCCTTTAAGTTCCAATACTTTTAGATAAGCTTTGTTAGCAAAGTAGCAATTCAATTCCAAATTTTATATTGCCTTTAATACGTATTAGCTGTAAAGCTAACTCATTTTTTTTTATTCTTAATGGTGACTGGGAAGTTAATAAAGAAATCCTGTGACAATTTTCCATTTTTATTTTGTACTGTTGGCTTGACTAACTGGCTTTGATTTTTAGTGAAAATCTGGGCTGTACTTGGAGGTGTTTTACACCAGTAGTTTCAAAACAGTCTTATGAAATTAATTCACATTGTATCAAAAGACATGCTGCTTTTATAGGCACCTAATTGCAAGATTTTTTTCTACATGAAAGGTGTCTATGGCTTTTTTAGGCAAAAATAATTAAAAATAAATTAATAAGGTATTTAAAGTTACGCATATTGATAGAGTGCAATGACAAGCAGAGATCAAGGACAGAATTTATTTTGAGTAGAAGACAAGAATTCCAAGCCAAATAAGCCTTACAGAGATGACTCAATAATAGGAAGTATTTTATTATTAACTTTTGATTAGCCAGAACACCTCACATCAAAAAGCCTGAAGACAAATAAGCATCTACAAGTCAGAAAAGCTAAGAAGATCAGAGTGATTTTCAGAAGATAAGCAAAGGCAACCCTATTAACAGCTTACATATTAAAAGCCTACATACATGGGGGCTAACTATCTTGAGAGTTAGCAAGTTAAAACTGATTTGGCATTTGGCCCTTTCCCCCAAGAAATACAGATGATGTCCAAGGGATAATTTTGCTCAGCTCAGTTATTTTACTGTTCTTTGGCTGACTATCCATTTTGGTCACATCAGCCAGTTGATAAGTTTGGGGTCAGTTTCAAAATTTGTCTACAAATAAATTTTAGATGTTTTGAAGTTTCAAAACCAGTGATCTTTTTACATTTACATGCAGGTACAATTGAAAGAATATTACTAAAATTAAAACATTTAAGATTTAAGAAATTGTATTTACTATGCCAACTATTCATGAAACCATGTCAATTTGGATTTCTATCAAAATTACCATAGCACAGTGTCTTTCTTGTTAAAGACAGTCATGCTTTAAGGAGTATTTGCCATGCTCCTAGATCATCTAGAGTAAGGTATGTCTACTGAGAAACTCTTAAGTTAACTAAGTGCTAACAAAAGACACCAGACAATAAAACGTTAGACCGATTTATTTACACCATACACTGAAATTCCCCTAACCACCTAAGAGATTTACTCAGATGAGACCTGAGAACTGTTGTATGTGGTATCAGGGTAGAATTATTATGGAGTTCCCCAAAGGAATCCTTTTGCACTGAAAGGGAAGGGCTCTTAAGAACCACCAACTTCACAATGTCTATAGGATTACATGCAAAATTTCTTCCAAAGGCTATGCCACCTGCTTTCACACCTCCACTTTTCAA
Organism: Indicator indicator; assembly: GCF_027791375.1. NCBI lineage: Eukaryota > Metazoa > Chordata > Aves > Piciformes > Indicatoridae > Indicator > Indicator indicator. Next base: position 22,468,409 of record NC_072017.1, on the reverse strand, counting down.
GTGCCTTTGAACACAGTCTTTCATGCACTAAATCACTCCCTTCAATTTAAAGCTTAGCATTTTATTTCTCCTTATGAGTTATATTACTTTCCTTCCTACGATTTATTGCCTAGCTCAAAAGCAGAGTGAAATTAATACTCAAGCAGCCTGAGCATTCTTTCTCTGAAAAAGTCTTTTGCCAAACAAATTGCTCTCCATTTTCACATGCAGGGTTTTGTTTATTTTTTTTTTCATTATTATAATTCTTCAACAACATACAACAGGTATCAGGGCTGAACATGGCAGCAACCCTACTGAACTCCTTCTCCACCATCCCAGCCAGAGATAATTAAAAGTACAGATGCAAAAGGATTTAAGTACAGATGCAAAAGGATTTGACCATCTAGATTTTCCCATGAAAGAAAAACAAACAAACAAAAATCAAAACCCAAAACAACAACAGAAACAATAAAATCTTCTCAACAAAAAACCCTGGTGTCTTCAATCATTACTTTCATCATCATTAAAAAAAGTTTTGAGTACTTATGAGAAGCTAACAAATGACAGCTCATAATCCCCATCTGTAACACCAGAGGCCACAAATACAAGACAGGTGCAAATTTCAGCATTCCCATAGTGCTTATTATCTACCCCTTTTTTTAGAAATAGGAGGATTTAATCTTAACACCACTACCAATACCGCACATTAATCTTTCTGCAAGTAAACTCTTGCCCTCAGGCTACTATGCAGTTTTATTACTCTGACAAAAATTTTTCTCCTGAATTTAAAGAGGTGTTTCTACCAGTCTGTGGAGCTAGACTGTGCAGTCATCTACAGAAGTTGCTCTACATCTGATTTGATCTCAAATGTCTAGAGCTGAACTTATTATTCCATTTTTCCATGCAATTCTGCTATTCCTTAGAATCTTTCATATCTGAACTATACTTAAAAAAAAAAAAAGAGAGAGAGAGAACTTGCACTGAATTACTGTTCTGTCACAAATTCTTTCCTTTAATTCCTGCTTTCATTTTTTCCTACCAGAACTATGGTAAGAAAAGTTATCACAGTAGACACCACTTCAAGTAGTTACCACCTGTTTTGTTGGGGTGAGGCAATGGATAGACAGTGGCACGGCTAATATATTGATACTGCATAGGGACACAATAGGAATGCAGATGAAAGAGTACAACTGAAAATATGGTGCTGCCTGAAGCCTAGTATCAAAGGTACATTTGCTTACCTTTTTTTCCACTAGCAAGCATGTCAGACACAACGTTTCAGTATTTGAAAGCACAAAAAATCTAGGACTGTGCCAGCTACACAGGGGATTACTTTGAGAATAGGACAGAGTCACTTTGCTTTGGAATGTGTAAAGAAGCCATCAGCATGCTTTCTCAAAAAGCTGTGAATAACATGTTGATCCTGGAAATTGGAAAAGGGATAGTCAACTAGACAATTATGCAATACTTAAAACATAAAAAATTAAAGATAGTAAAAAAACCCCAACAAACCCAGCAGAGCTAAAGGGAGCTTGGGAGAAGAAGAACGTGTTGGTTTTTTTTTTTTATTCTGGTTTTTGTTTGTTTGGGTTTTGGGTCTGGGTGGGTGGTTTTTGGCTTTTTTAACTGAATATATCAAGTGAAAAGTAACTTACATAACATTTAGTAAAGTATTAATAAAAACCCCACACAAATAACTGAGACACTGCGTTTTTTAGAAAAAAATATGCTCAATAAGATTGAACAAATAACTTTGAACCATGACTATAGAATTTTTTTTTTTAAATAAAGGAACATTTAGACACCATTGTGGAATATTTATGTTAAGGTAGCATTCATCAGCTCCACTTACATGAGATCAGTGAGTTTACAGTTTAAGAGTGACACCGTTGTATATAGATACGGTTCTTCTCAAGTACAGGAGTTGTTTGAAGTTTCTTTTCTATGAGGTGCTTATACAATCTGATTTTAGCAGAGTATGTTCTGAAGACAGGAAGTTCACCTGGGTTGAAGGGGTGCAAGGAACATCTGTTACAGATTACTAAATGGACAAAGCACACAGGCTCAAGGAATTTCCCTCTTCTGCAGAAAATAGCTACTGAGTCGGGGAGTACAAGAAGGGTGAAGAATCACATCATCTTGACCTCCTCCAATGCTCCCTACCATCCATTTATGACCACTATGGGTTGCAGAATCCTAGGCTAGACAAACTTTAGGTTGATTCAAGGTGCCCTAACACTTGGGAAGCTAGAAAGGCAACTGGAAGGCTTAGAAATTTGCCATTACTGCTAACGCTGATAAAGACTAAATTTTCCAAATTCGCATGCCAACGTACACAATACATGTTACATGCTTTAATGTATTACCAGCTTGATCTGATCCTCATTCATTTGTAAAGAACTGTTTTAGGAATGAGATTGAGAAGGAGGAGAGAATCTCTGAAGATCTGGAAAGTTTATAATAGTAGTGAATAGTATTTCTTAGGCTAATATCTTTAGTTGCTACAAAAAGGCAGTATTATTCTTTTGTTAATTTCTTCTGTAATTGCTCTGACTAGACCCAATTCAGTCCTTCTTGAGTGACCTTAATGAAATAAAAAAAAAAACAACATCAAAAACCACACAAAACCCCCAATGCAAACCTCAAATACTCTTGAAGAAAGGTTTACCAGCTACTAGAAAATGCTATCCATCTCATTAAGAAAAAGACTCAAAATCTGAAATGTCCTCCAAACTCTGCTGTTAAAATGCAATTGGCTTATTTTTAGATCTTTAGTCTTGATATTTAACTGTGTTTTACTATAAGGATACACTCTCATAACAAGAACTCCAAGAATATACTCAGGAGTACAATACTAAAACGTAAATGTTAGAAGTTATTTTCATTAGTGATGTGTTCCCTCATTATTAGCAAGTATAAACATTAAGTCAAGTTGAATGACAAAAGCAGCATCAAATGTTGTTGTGGTTATGCCCAAGGCTGGTAATTCACCCCAGTTCACCTTTCCCATGTACCCTGTATTGTCTTCTTCTTATCATTAATGCAGATTAGAATTTCCACATTACTGTATTTCCTGGATTTTTACACCTTCCCCCCCACCCCCAGTTTTCTTATCAATTCACAAAATAGAGTTCTTTCAGATAGTTTTCAAACAGAAATAAAGTTACCTAAGATCTCACCCACACCAGCCAGACCACTCCCAGAGTCATGACATTCCAGGAAACTTTCGAAATTGTTCCAGACAAGACCAAACCAATCCTTTTTCTGTCTTTAACTTCTCTTGCAGACTTTTTGAGAACAGAGTACACAAAATTCAAGCTTATATATGTTTTTTCCAGGTCATCTTTAATGTCTCACTTAAGAAATTTAAAAGAAGTTTGTCTTTAGCGCTCATCACAAATTTAATGCAAAATGAAATCTCAAAAGAAAAAATTATTCCACACACCTCTCTCAATGAATTTTTGACATACAAAAAAATTTGAATGATTGCATTTGCATGCTGGAGTATCTTTAGGAGTCTGCTGATTTATACAGGCTTAGGTTTCACTACACCTAACCAGTGGAAACTCTGACCACACGTTTTAAGAGCCCTTCCCATTGTATGAAGGATTTCCACAGCATATTTTCACTTCATGTAGCATTGCAAAGCTCTAAAGAACACTCTCCTGCTGCTTTGTACCACCTTGGCTCAAACAACCGTGAAATCATGTTATTTCCAAAATCTTTTGACTACTTCTTAAGAAAGTGTAGAAAAACTTTTGTTTAAGAGTTCAGTAATGTCCTCTATGATGTTTCTGGATAGATTTTCAATTATTGCAGACAAAGTCAGCCTTCTCTTGGGCTTTGGTACTGACATGTGAAACACACACTTGGTATCTGGGAAATCTCTCTACTTTTGAAAGGAAGTGAATGCAAAGTAAGTGCTTCATTTCTGTGTTCTGTTAGCATGCACTTTTTGTGTTAGCAGTTAAATTTTATTTGCCTTTTTATTAAGCAAGCTCAGTTAAAATGTTCCACAAACAAAATCAACACGGTCAACTCAGAGCAAGGCTGAGCCAATTTGGATGAAACAAAGAAACAACTACTAATTAGCTCTAAACAGATTATCTGCGCAATATTAAATTTAATTTTTGTTATTGTTTATAGCAGAGGACTACTGACTGCATCTCTGTATCAAAAGAGGGAAAAAACAAATCTCATGTATTGAAATCCAGGTAGCCATACAGTACTGCACCAAAAGCACATAACACCTGTTGAGTCACTTTTACAAGAAGTCAGTCTTGAAGCAGCTTCTTGGATTTTCCTCTTATTCTGCACTTGCATAGTTAAGTCTGTTCTTTGCAAAAATCTTTGGCATGATCTTTGATGACAAATGACATGCTACCATATGCCAAAAAAAAGGGGGAATACAGTCACCACTAGCTTCAACTTTAACTGGAGCTGCTTTGTTCTGAGTGCCCTGAATAATTAATAACTACTTTGGCAATCAGTCATGCATTCTTTAATGGCACCTCAGGCATCAAGTATCCTATTCATCCACTCCCCCAAGCAACAATGAACTTTATTACATCAAGTTTTCTCTGCCAAAGTTATAACTGATATAATTTAAACTACACAAGTCACTAGAAAGACTGAAGTCCAAACATATGAATTTATAAGGTTTCCCTCAATTGCATGTGGCTAGTATATGAATTAAAACTGCAAATGGGGGCAAGTGAGAAGAGAAAAAGAAATTAAATATGAATTGTTTTTTGATATAAAGTTCTAGGAGAGTTTATGGTGGTATAGTGGTGCCAGAATCATGACTTTTAATAAATGCGTAGCTGAACAGTCAAAATGCAGAACAACCACTAAGAAGCCCTTATTGAATAAAGCAGCTCACCAGTAAGCATAGACTAAGTGACAAGGCAGAGCATGAAAAGAGTGACTAAAAATAACAGCTGTGCTGAAAGGAGCATAATAATTTTGAAATAACACAAACTACATCTTCTTAGTAAGAATAAACCTTTTCAGTTCTTCCTTCCACTTTATGGTACTCCAGGAAAAATTAACTTACAGCTATATAAGAGAGAAAAGGAAAGTGGAGATGGACCAGAATTACAGAAAGCTCTACATGTACCCAGGGTACACAATTTAAAATGGAAGAAATTCAAACTATTAAACTGTAACTAGCTATAACCTGAACAACCACCAAAAAAAAGTCATGTTTTTCTTGGAGAGCATACTGCTTGTACACAGTACACACACTGCTTTTCTGCAGTGCCTTACAACCCCATGGTAAACCTTTCTAGAAAACGATGTTGCATCTATTAACATTGGAACTGCTGCAAGCCCTTTTTAGTGACTAAATCTTAGAACCAATCAGATCAATAGCCATTCTTCTCATACTTATTCATCATGTGAAAAGTCAGTTTGAAAGATAATATACTAAGTAAAAAAAAAAAAAAAAAAAGACAAAACCAACACCAAAAAATCCCAATAAATTACAGCAGATTTAAACAAAGTCATTTCTCTTGTTCTTTAAAGGACCTGAAAATGTGTCCGGTGCCCCTCTCTGTGTGTGGCCTTCAAATACAGAAACAAGCTTGCACTGTTTTATTTCACTTTTGCTTCATTTCTCCCCAAACAATCTCTCATTGCTAGTCTACAAGGCATCTACCCATCCCCCTCCTGTCAAAAAATGAGGGGAAGAAAAAAATATTTAACTGTTGAGGACCAATTCATTCAAGTGAATCAGTTACAAGAAATATTTAAAATTTGCACTCATTCCTACAGCTGGCATATTTTATGCAGGAATGTGGGAGAAAAGCAAGGGCTGTCTATTTTAATTTTGCTTGCAGTGCTGAATGAGATGACATTTTAAAGTTTTCAACTGCTTTAGGTACAAAAAGCAATTCTAATCCTGAAACTCAGTAATGGAGATTTCACTTACAACCTGCAGTCTGAAATGTGTAATTGTATTTTGTATTGCTTAAGATGTAATTTCTGAAGAAAAAGCTCATGACTCTCTCTTTCAAAGACAGATTTGTCAATTCATCCTCACAAACTGATGAATACTTTTCATACTGCACATTTTTGGGGCAATTTCTGAATTCCTATAACATGAAGGGGGCTGCTCTTGCCTGTCATATATCTGAGAGGGAGCACGCTCAGTTGCTAAAACAGTATGTACACTTCTTATGCTGTAAGAGCTTTGTTAATGGAGAAAAAACAGGTAACTAAAAATTCATTCTGTGATGTCCGCTGGTTTTCTCTGTTAAGTGACACAAATATTTTGAAGATTCAATAATTGTTCTGTAAGTGTTCATAACTTACATGTTATAAACAGTTTTCCCATCAAATGTCACAGAATAAACTCAGTTCATCTGTATAGCATGGAATAAAGATCATTATACACATACTCTGGTATTTTTAGGTGGCTTTCATCTACTCCATAGAAATTGGATCAGACATAAGTTGGATATCTGTGTAGCAGAGAGGATGCAATAACAGAGCTGCAACAACAAAATTTGGCACTAGCCCACAAATGTATCTATTTATGGATTCTTATACCATTTTCTAAAAGTAAACATGCTTATTACAGTTTGCCCTTGGGTGTACAGAAGTTCAAACCTTAACATGTTTCAAACTGGTTTGGAGACTGATTGGCATTTTATTTAATTTCAAAATTCATGATTATCAAGTCAGACTATTCTCCTAAAGAAGGATCTGACTCACAGTAGAATCAAATACGCAGATCAAACATTCAATCACCTTAAGAGTACTTCTTAGTTAAGCCTAAATATTTAAAAACGCTTCCAAGAAAACAATTGAAAATAATGGATGTATACATATACACGTATACACACCTATTCACACACACTACTGCACCACTGACATCATCATCACCATGATGCTGAACATGTTACATAGATGATCATGCATTGTTGAAAAGACACATGGAATTATCCTTTGCTGCTTCTCAGTAATTGAAGTTTTGCAAATGGGGAGAACTGGCAACAACACCAAAAGCAGTAAGCAAGCCAAAGGCACTGTGTGAAATACATGTCAGTGGAGTTACAGCACGGATGCTTTTGATCACTATTTTATTGAGCTTGCAGATATTTTCCACCAACAAAATACCACAGACCACAAGACTACTCAGGAGACTCACAAAGTGAATTATGAGGGATTTAAGAAAAATACGGCTTACTCTCTTCAAATATGGAATACCTATTCTAGAAGAAGTCAACCCCTGTTCTGTTCTATTTTAATGTTTCAGAAGATTGTCTCATCCTTAAAAATCTATAAACATTGGTTTGCTATCACAGACCTTTGATTTGGTGAAAAAGGTAAAAGAAATGTGTTGACAGTGAAAATAGTCATATTGAAGACAACTACTATTGTTTAATACTTGTGATTACAAGAATTAAGCAACTTTCAAAAAAAAGTATAAAGTACAGTTTCCTGGGAAAATAAAGTGAAAATTAATATTATGCATTTTCTCCTTTGTCACTAGAATTAAAAAAACCCAGAAGCCTAAGAATTTTTCTGGTTTTGAACTAGGTATAGTATTTTTTCCATGTATGTCTAAAAGTAGCTGACTAATAAAAACATTAATTTCTTCAATTTTCTTTGTAGCTTCTCAATACTCTTTCAATATCACACAGCTGATTCTTAGGCTGATTTTATTACTTCTCAAAGCTTGCTCTTTTTTTTTTTTTTTCTGCATTACTGTATTAGGAATGCAAACATCTTGCTAAGTTTCCATGCAAACAACCAAGCCTACAACTTCCCAATTCAAAGCCATCCAAGAAGAACCACAAGAACACTGAGTTAGTTAAAAAACAGAATCAAAATGTACAATTCTGGAAGACAAATTACCCGTTGTTATTATCATTAGGAAATAAACAGTAATTAATTTTAAGATGTTAAAAGATTCTTTTCAGGTACCACTTCAAAGATTTTGTTCTCCTGAAATGTTCCAATCTGAAACATATTACTTACTGGCATAAGAATTGTATAATGAATGCAGAATCCAGGTTCAGAAGGAAAATACTCATCAGACACAAATCTTATTCTGATCTGGTTTCCCTTGGAGATTTGTCTGCTTGGCACACTACTGGAACCACACCAGCGCCCTAAAACAGTGCCATCACTAGGCTCTTCAACTTCTACAAAGTCATACCTGAACAGAAAAGAAAACCAAATGTTAATTTATTGATAAAATTTATATAAACTTCCTGCTTTCATCAATAAACTGATTCTGCTAAAAGTATGGTACCAAAACCATCTATCTTAAACTTAGCTTCCAAGTTGCTACCGGCTTTGAATACATAATAAAATCATGCAGTAAGGTTGTACAAATAAAAGCAGAGTTAGCATTTTGAAAAGACCTGCATGTATTTGCTCCTTTTATGGTGAGTGATTACAACATGTAGGATTGGGCAGAAAAAAGTCAGAGAAAACAAAAGAGTGAAATTGCCTAAGTGTGGCACAGTGATTTGTGCTGCAGTATGGCTAGCAGTGCACTGCATGTCACCAGTGAAAAGTTCAAGGACACTTTGGTATGGAAAGCTTGGCCTCTTGTAATACCAGTGATGAATAAGCTCCTGAAGGTTAAGGTGACTTAGGGAAACCTGGAAGCACATTTTGAGTGTATGCATATCCCAATGAGAGATTTGTTGAGCAAAGATACCAACATACTGTTCCATCAGAAAAATATCTGATATTTTGGCATTATTGACAAGAGAGATATAGCCTGGGAGCTTTGAGGGAATGAAACATATTAAGTTTTATTTAGTTTCATTGGTTTTTAATGAGTGGTCTGGGGATCTCTGGGGATCTGCGAACTTCAAATATATCCATGAAAGGTAATTAAGAAACGTCAGTCAATTGTCATCAATAAGATTCAATATGCTGCACAAAGGTCCTCGCTTTCCCTGGAAATGTTTAGGGGGTTCCCAAGTCATAAAAACATTGAAAGCCACTGGCTCTAGAAGTTAGGTCTGGTTTCAGTGCTTTAACCTGTTTCATGTCAGTTCCCCAGCTGCCTACTGACAGAATAAACACTAAGCATTTCAGCTGGACTTCCCCCGCTGAAGCCTGAAACCCTCTGAGCCCCAGCAGCAGCACAGCCTGGCTGTTCAGGAAGGTGAGAGAGTGTTGTGTAAGCACAGCAAGCACTGGAAGTTCACAGCTGCAGCTTCCCAAGTCATCATTTTACTTTTTAAACCACAAGCAAAACAGACTTCTGAGAAAGTTTCAAGGTTGCTGATGTCTTTATATTCTCTTACATATGCAGTCATATACTAAATACATCTCACGTAAATCTAAAATGGCATTGAGTCCTTTTTAAGGATAGAAACAGTTCTTCCTCTGATGACAGAAAATACTCCTATTTTAAAAACACACACACACTCTACCAAATATGCCTAGCAATATTTCATGTGAAAATTATTACCTCATAAACATTTTCTACTAAAGCTTTTTCTGGATTTTTTTTTCAGCAAAGCTAATCTTTATAATGATTCCCAGTTCCCTAGTTCAACAGCAGGCAATAAATTCTTGTGTTGCCTGTTTGTGCAAGACTGACTTGCATATTCATTATCTGCATTTAAAGAACCAGTATTTTTTTCCCACTTAATTAAAAATGAATGCAATGAATATGCTCATTAACTGTGTTCAAAATCCCTTACTGCCAGCTACCACAGTTTTAAATCTTTGTTGAACTTATGATACTAATTACTTTATTACCATCACTTTTTTCCCCCAAACACTTTAACTGTTTTTAGTTTATGATCAAGTATATAAACTTATTACAAAGGAAACGTATACATTGATTTTACTGAGATATCAGGCCTCAACACATTGATGAAAATGATTTTGAGCACTGATTTGTTTCATTTTTTAAAGATCAGCTCATGATCTCAGTTAAGAATATGAAATTATTATCTATTAGCTTTTCTGACTTGTAAAGAGTGAACAAGTTAACCATTACGTTTACTGACAAGCTTAAGATGTCATGGAAGTCAACAACAGAGGCATTCAGTGTCTCTACAAAGCCTGCAGGGTGATTTCTATTGCACCTTTGGTCTCCTGATACCTTTGAAGTAAAGGAGAAACTCAAATTTCATGGTTTAAATACTAGACTCTTAAAATAAATGCTAATCATTTCCACTGTGGGTACGAGCTGCTACTGCAGATATTTGGACAGGATGCCAGAAAAAAATTTCACCATTAAAACTATTAGACATTGGAATAAACTCCTAAGGGAGGTGGTGGATTCTCCTGTATCAGTTAGTTTCAAGGCCCAGCTTGACACAGTGCTGGGCCATCCAATTTAAACTACATTCTTACCCAGAAAGGTTGCACTAGATGATCCCTTAGGTCACTTCCAAACTGGTGTTCTATGAATCTATCAATTTATGAATCCATTAGTTAAAAGCTAAAATACAGGGAAATAACTATATAAATACAATTCGGCTTTCTGACACACAGATCCAGTTAATTCTGTTTGATGGGATGCTTCTTCTATATTCATTCCTGTTCTCCTAGATCTTCGCATGTGGTATTTGTAAACAACCTGTCATTTGTAATCAAATAGTCTTCCTGTGTGTTATCAATGTTACCTTGATTGAGAGGTTTCTCAGTCACTCTTGCCCCACCCTAATTTCATTCTGGTCATCAGAAATCCACTTGCTTCCAAGTAAGCAATCTGGAAACACTCCGGTCATTATATAGCACTCACTAGTACTGCGTGCACAGTTACCAACATCACTGCTTAAGGGATTTACTAAAACCTATTTTATAAGCTAATCGAAAGCAGCTTTCTCATTGCAACATGGTACACTACACACGGCATGGGATATAAAGATTACTCCCTTTCTGCAGTATCTCCCTCAGGACCCATAGAGGACTTCTGTTCTTCTGTGTTCAACAAACAAGTCTGGTGCTGTAGACAAAAAAATCCCCATTTTCATAAGAAAATATATGAATATTGGTTTCTTACTGCTAAACACAGATATAGGGGGAGCTCCCTGCACAATCAGCAAGGGGAATCTGGAAATTCTGCCTACATGATCAGAAAAACGTCCCTCCTCTTTTACAGAATCACAGAATGATAGGACATAATTTGCTGGCCATGACACTTTTAGCCAGTAGCCTGTCAGTTATCGACAGTGCATGTGCTGCAAGTTCCTGACAAAAAAAGTCTTCTGTGCAACTAAAACCACATTGCACGTCTCAACTGAAGTCAGAAATTGTCGTGAAAATTAACAAAACCAAATGCTTTAACATTTACAAGATTGCACTACATAATTGTGTGGCTCCACATCCCAGGGCTGAAGAGTGGCAGGGACAGTAGAAAACTCATCCAAAATTATTTCCGCATCAAGAGAAGCTTGTACTTAAAATGAAAGAGAAAGAAAACTAGGATAAATAATCAAGAATGAAGAAGTTATTTCCCATCTGCAATGGAGTAAAAAGCATTAAAATGCATGTTGAACCAAACAAAGAATCCTTTTTTCCTATTCTGTGTACAAAGGTGAAAACACAACCTTCTGCCAATGTCTAAAGAAACGCTGTGCTACTACTACCTATGTTCAGTATCATTACAATTTGAAGGGAGAACTTTACCCTTAGTCCCTAACTGCAAAGACTGAAAATAAATTACCATTGAATGGAAGAGGAAAATAATGATAAGGTCTATATAATTCATTGTATTGCTAATGGGATACAGAGCTGAGGCATATTATATTCTGTACATGTACATTGCATTTCATATTTCTAGATTGTAGTTTGCTTGTAAACATAGCTTCCTTCACTTCCATCCCAAACTGAGCTAGTCTGGCAATTTTATTCTGGGGGATAGCTTCTCCAAATTAGTTGGGGGGCAATTTCAACCCACCACAAATACATTATTAAAATGTTACTAAGTAAATGTATGACAAAGGTAGTGCAATCTCCTTTCTTGGGCTGAAAGATGCCTTTTCCTTTAGTTATGATACCTGCAATGCCTTTTATTACACCTGTTGCAGAATTCCTCTTCCACATGGCCTTTGTGCCTAAGACGGGAATGAATTAATAACCTTAATAAAGACAATTTATTGGGCAAGAGCAAGGAAGCAACAAAAGCCTTTCTAACCAGAAAACATATTTTCTCTATGGTTTACGCTGTCATTTGCTAAACATAGTCTGACAGATTGTTTACCTTGGCTTACAGTTTTGTGACCCTTTTGTGGCTTCCCTCTGCCTTCAGAATTCCACAAATGTATCAATGAATGTAAGAAGCAGAAATTCACAGGGAAAAACACTTTGTAGTATGAGTGATTTTGGACCTTTCCATGGATGCATGGTCGACAAAAATGTAGCACATTCATTAAAACAGGCTGCAAAACTTCAAATGTATTTTTCCTCCTCCCTTTGATAAGAACCCATTTTGATTTTTTTACTTTTTAGAAATAACAGAATAGGAATTTGGTAACAATCCCTGTCTTTTTTTTTTTTTTTTTTTTGGACAGCTTCATGTTTTAAAGTACATGGAATTTCACAGTTTTCCTGGTATCACTAGGGCACACCGAAATACCTACCTCAGCTACAGACCAAAAACATTCCAGATCTGTTGGCAATTCACCAAATTGTTGTTGAATAGAACTTAAGACAGTTTGTATTTGGAAACATTGGAAATTACTAAAAATTGTCAGCATGGAAAAAACTTTTCTATGCAAAATTTTAGCACCATCATCATTCCAAAGAAAAATTCTCTCCCTCTTCCACCTCCATTTGAAACAACTTCCTATTTAGCTACTGAAGTATATATAAATCTTACTATTTTTTGTTTCCATAATTTGATTCAATTGCATATTTGTATAGCTAAAACAGTAAGGATACTGGTGACACCTTACATAGTCTTCACCTCTTAGCTCAGTTTTAAATCACATCTGTAAGTAATGATTCTGCTCTTTGTGAAATAAACACTATCTTTATATATAGAGGAAAGGAAGGCCAAATGTTTAACTAAAAGAAATTTTTTTCAAAGCTTGTCAGCCTCCCTTCCAACAGATTCAGGAGGCCTTTTCCAGTCAACCCAGCTCTGCCCAGTAATGCTCTAAAGGGCAGATTCATATTTATCTGAGTGGAAAAGTGAGCACTGGAGCACGACGAAGGCACTTGAGTCCATGATAACTAATGGCAGATCCAATCTGTTTAACCACCCTTGTTATTCTCCACAGGTCAACAGTCTCCAACATAACTGCATGACAAACCAAGGGGAAGGCAAAGCTACTGACACAGGGCAGAGGGAAAATGGACCAACGTCAAGAAGGAAGAAGGCAGAAGAGGAGACAGTGGCATGCTAGATTAGAGAAGCAAGTAGATTTCAAGCAAACCCACAGGTGGGGCAATACGTTTGCTAAAAGAGTCTATTGCATCATTCATTCAATGGGGGAGAACTTTCTCCTTTTCTATTATGAATACTGCCCTTCTCATTGAGACTCCAAGTTTTCCTCCAAGATCAAGACACAGAGGCCAAAGGCACATCATGTGAGATGGAAATCAAAATTACACAAAAATTAAATAATTGGTAATAATGAAACTGCAGGTAATTGTGCACTATTTTTCAATTAAGAGGAAATCTCACTTCTGGTATTATTTTTTTTTCCCTCTCCACTAAGTCTAGGTAGTAGAAACACCTATCACCTGAGTTTGCAAGTTTCAGAATTGCTGTTTACCTAATTCCTCTCTCTTTAAAATGCATTAGTTTACATCATACTGTTTTGTATTGGTATGGTCAGACTGGGAAAGACTGGCCTATTCAATACAGTCCTCCATTCAACCCAGTAGATACAGGGTTCATCACAAACCACTAGCAGTGCACATCAGGAAAATTTAGCTATTAACAAAGCAACCTTCCAGCCAGGTAGCAAATTAAAAAACTCACATGATACATAAAGCAAATATCCTAGAGGAAGGGAAGGGAGAGGGTACTTTGTCTGAAATGGTGACTGTGGCAGCTCTAGCAAATTCTCCACACAGGGCAGAAATTTAGACAACACTATCACAAATATTTGACTCAGGCTACTTTGTTCCAATATCCTGACTTCACTGTGACTCAATGCTGTTTTTTGAAAACTACCCGACATAAAATTTTCAGTATTTAAAATATGTCCTCTGGATTTTGCCTTTGCATATAAAGTTACTCAGTCATCTGCCTTTAGTTCCTGAGACTCAGAGGATGGGCAATTATACCCTAGCATTCCTCTCCTTTAGGAGGGTTTGGCATTGCCTTCCATTACAAGAAAGAAATCCTCTGGATATCATTATAGATTATCCACAATAAAGAAAGAGTCATATTCTAAGTTTTCCATCATCCTTAATGTTTTAGCATACAGAGAATATATGATGGAACAGCAAAGATTTGACATGAAATAAATTTCCGTAACAGTACCTGTGATCCTACACATACTATGTTTTAACAGTCACTAGAAAGAAACAGCATACCCAGATATAATCCAAATAAATAACTGATGAGGTCAGTTTTTGTACTCAAAAAATGATGTTTTATTATACACAAACTTCATTTCCAGCAACAGACATCACTGCCAGTCTGTACAGAAAATGAGCACACACCCCCCAGGTATCCTGCTGTGTCTACATTTTCCATGAAATAAAGATACTCAAGGTATAAACAGCACATTTCTAACTGCCATTCACCAAATATGGACTGTAGTTTCTGTGCCAACCTACTTTAAATACATGTATTTTAGAATATGCAGTGCTGTGTATTAGGAATTGCCTTATGGAAACACAGATTCATTCACAAATGTTAGATGGTTGCCATGGTTCTCTCTACTTAATCTTTCTTTATACTGACTAGTAACAGCATGAGGCTTCTAACATGACCACACAATTCTCCATATTTCTACCTTGCTATTGAGTGCACACACACACAAAATATCTTTTCATTTCAGTTTTCTTCCCTTTCATTCACTGCAAGCAACTTTGATCATAAATATACAACTTCAAGTGAAAGGGAAAATGAAGACCGAGTTCGAATCCCCAAATTCTACTCTTCAAACAAACACTTTTCATGAAAAGAAAAGGATGTACTGGTTGTATGGTGTAGAAATTAACTGTTGAATTACTGCTCTACAGTCTACCATTTCCTGTGGATCTGCATCACGTGCAGCTGAAACATAGATGTTTTGTGCAGTAGCTTTCCTTACATGCTGAACTAGAGTCAAAGCAATACATGTAAAACTAAGAAAGATAAAGAAATGCATTTCTTCACCCTTTTCCCACCAAACTCTCCTTTGTATCAAAGCTCACTTAGGTGCCAAGCTGATAAACTGAGATATCCTTTGCCTGATGACTAGTAAATTAGCACACACAAACATTTAGGAAAAAAATTATCATGACTGGTGTCGAGACACAGTGGTAAACACTAATTATCTCCATCTTAAGCACATGAACATCCTGTAGTCTTCAAAAGTAACTTCTGCCTTGTAGGGAGGGAGGGGCACTAACTTTTCCAGAAGAATTGTAAATCAAATGCATTGATAAATGTACTTCAGGCTCTAAAAAAAACCCCAATTCTATATTCTGACAACAACTCTAATTATTTAAGCATACATTAAACTACTGATACGGATAAAGCATGTAAGTGTTGTCAGTAATACTGCAATCACAGAACTCAGTCCCACCTTGTAGCCTCTGCTATGAACTAATTTGTACTGGTGTAAGTTCAATTGATACACTATTCCAAGCACTTGCATAAGAATGTTATAGAAAGAAACACTATACTCCTGCAGATCAAAAGCAGAGGTAAGAAGGGAAGAAGATGATTTCCCCAAATCCTGCTTTTAAAAGACCAACTGCCAAATTTCTTAGAAGGCAGTCTGAGTTATCTTTGTAACAAAGAACAGCAGGTATTGCCAGTGCCAATCAGGAAGGATAAGTTTGATATAGAAACAGCATGTTATGAGTAGAACAGGGATACAAGGCTAAAAAATGCATGAAAATTTCATACCAATATTACTTTTACTGTATATCAAAGACAGATTAATTTTGGAAAACCTGGAGAGCTTGGAAAAACATACTAAAACATGTGAACCAGCTTGAAAATTATTAGCAAGTCAACTTACTTACCTTAGCCTTCATCCTAAAATGCAAAGTTTCATGGGGAGTAAGTCTCCACGAATTTCCATCACTCAGGTTTACGATGCTGTGCTTACCTTTTAACTACTGGACTACAGGCTCTCTTGTAGCCACATAAAATGCAGTGAGTAAAATGGATTTTCCACAAACTAACATTTGTGGAAACATTATTTATCAAGAACTAGAAAACTGGTAACATCTACATGAAACATTTTCTTAATCTGTTTCACCTCCAATCTGCCTGCTTTCTGTTACTGTGTGTGGCCCATGATTTCTTTACTATCCTGCACAAGTTCTGAATTGAAATAATAATGCATGTTAACAAAAATGGTAACAAAAAAGGGTATTCTTATTGTGCTGCACACTGGTAGCCCTATTCTTCATAGCTATCTTTCCCATTCTATCTGCCCCCAGCTCTCACTTCCCCCCTCCCTACCAAAGGAGAACCCATAAAATTTATTATTATGTATTTTCAGTACAATACCACATGGAAATGGCTATCAGAATACAGTGTCCTGCTGCACTAGACACTAGTTTCCAAAGCAGACTTCCCTTCATAAAAAGACAACCTATTGCTCCCAGACAGCACACCAGCTCAGTAAGTATCCTGCATCATACAGTTCACTGCAGATTTTGGAGAATGAAATGCCTTACCAAATTTTTCCCAGTACTTCTCTGTCAAGTCTGGTATACTTTACCTTGGGAATTACAGCGATCATAACAAGTCATACATTTTCCTACTGTACAGATCAATATTTTTGTACAAAACTAAAAATAGTGGAGCTTAGAGTTTGCATCAACAGCCAAGGTTGTAAAGTACTCTTTCTAATCCACTACAGAATTTCTATGTCTGTTCACACTGTTCACAGTGGTCAATATATCTGTTTCTGGTTAATCCATAACCACATTTCTACAAGCAGCATTTTAAAATTTGTTCTAGTATCCCAAATCATGATTTTTTCTTTACATACATTCCTTATATACTGAAATGTAGTGATGGCTCCAGTCAACTACATGAAAACTACTGGCTGAGCAATTTCCTAACAATATTCAAAAGCATGTTTTGGAAAAGAAGCAAACAAACTCCTAAGGGGTGTTTTCAGCATGCAAAGATCCACCCAGGGCAGTGGAAGCACCATCTCTTCCCCTCAAGCACCCTCTGATGATGTGGCAGCATTGCGCACACGATCGAGTTTCCTCACTTCCTTTTCCCTCATTCCTGCCTACCTCAGTGGAGACTTGGGCTCTATAATTATTTAAATGAAAACACCTTTATTTCTTTAGACCAGTGATAAATAACTTATAGTCTCTTGGCTGTTGCACTACCACACAGAATTTACCAACTCAAGACAGACCATTTGTCATGAAGTCCAATATCCTGCTTCAGGTCAGATAGTAATTGCTTCTTGAACATCAAGTGAAAAATCCCTATAATGTAACTGAGCCCTTGCATAACATCACATGAGGCAGAAAACATATGTTCCCAACCCTAGCAGGAGATCAATTTTCACTTCAACAGTGTAAAGAGCCTCCTCTCACTTCAGTTTACCTAGTTACAAGCTAATGGTCATAAAATTATGGAAACCTATTTTTAATCCAGCCACAGCATATGAATCAAAGGCTAGTCTGAAGCAACACTTTGTAACAATTGCTCCTGGTTTTACTGGTCTCTCTCTTTCTCATGTTACTGCCAGAAAAGGAAAAGATCTATTTATTTTACCTTATAAAACCCATAGGACACTCCCACATGACCATCTAACCTCTTTTATAATAAGTAATCTTCCTTTTTGTGGTTTCTCATGCACATACATTTCCTCAGATATCCTGATAATCAGATACAAATGAATTAATATAAACTGCATTATATTTCACTTCTACTTTATCCTAATGAAGCACCATCAAGTGGAAGACAGGACTGCTACTGATTTGTTTGACCAATAATGTTTGCTGGTAATGCTGTCTAGCTACAATATCATGTGAGCAACATAACTTGTGAGTGGTAGAGAGGAAAGGAAGAGGACAAGGGGAAGAAGAAAAAAAAGCTGTGTAATTGGTGAAGAAACAGTGGTCTGTCCAAGAATAAAACAGTTGGTATGTCTGCTGTTCCTGCTGATGAAGCAGGAGAAATTTGCTTATAAAGCTGATGGTGAGCCTACGGGCTCAACTATCCTTGGATTTTCAGAAAACACCAGGGAAGAAGTATGTGCTGTGCATAAACTTGAATAGTTAGGGTAACTTTAGATTATGTTGCTGGGCCTTTAAAGTTTAGTTTGCTCTTGCTGTCAGGATTTAAGAGAGCTATATCAAAACCAGCAGATGGTTACAGGCTCTGTCTACATCCCTGAGCTCAGGTGGTGATGGGTCACAGCATGTTTTTATGCCCCCATATAGCAGACATTTACTTCTAACTCGGTAACTGGGAGCTCCCAGAGTATCCTAGACAGAAGCAAGACCCAAGCAGTGCCACACTCATTTTCAAAGAACATAACTTCAGTCTACACCATTAGAAACACAGCCAACTACACTAACATAAAACAATTTTAGAAGTAATAAATTAGGATTAAGACCATTTACAAAAATATTTTGATACTGTAGACAGTTTACATTATTCAAACAGCTTGCTTGAGAGGACCAGGAAGGAATTTTAAGACGACTAAAATGTTTTCTAAGTCAATGAGTGTACTCTCTGGTGTGAAACAGGAGTAAGGGATTATGTCACCTGCCCACTCGTCAGCCATC
This sequence comes from Indicator indicator, assembly GCF_027791375.1. Lineage (NCBI taxonomy): Eukaryota > Metazoa > Chordata > Aves > Piciformes > Indicatoridae > Indicator > Indicator indicator. The sequence goes on along the minus strand of NC_072017.1, from coordinate 22,449,557 downwards.
ACTCTCTTAAAACTCATCTGGGCTGTGAAAATAGATTTTAAATTACTTGTGAAATAATGTCCATTATATTGTTCTCTGGCAACAGCAGACATCAGTGTATGTAGCTCTCTATCATTCTAAGAACCCTCAGAGGAAGAATATTCCTGATATTAAGAGTAAAGTGTTTAACTTAATGTGAAGAAGGAAAAAAAAAGTCATAGTACTACTCACAGATTTTATCCCATGTTAGTACTGACAGCTGCCTTCATCTTAACTCATTTGTTTCAGTCAGAAGTTCTACACATTGCACATTAACTACATAAGCTTTGGGAGTTATTTCAAAATAAATACTCCACTTATACAGCTACATGAACAGCTCATAATTGAAATTATCAGAGGACTGAAGAGTGCTGAAATGAGTATAGCTATCCTAAGATGAAGATGATGGTCAAAAGGCATCTATTATTCAACTATAAGTTGGTTCCACATTCTTTTACTCACAGATTTTATCATCAGCAATTGCACTCTGGATTTGTGACACATTTTTTTGTGTTTTATTATATACAATAAAAGCCAAACTGTAATTACCTGATGATTAGAAAGAACAGCTACAATCACCATGAAGATGAGCAACTAGAGCCATTTTTTTCCTATTGCAGCTTTGTGCTGTAATGTTCCAGCGTCCAACTTACTCAGAGCACCAAGCTGCCTTTTAAAGGAATCTGCAGAATTCATGTTCTTCCTGGAAGAAAGATAAATCTGTGTCCTCCCAGCACAGAGGAGTTGATCACAAAACTGTTAACCATTGCGTGTTCTCAGGAGATGGAGAACAACAAATTCGGACAAGCAACAACTGAGCAAAAATCAGTCCCTCCTGGTCAAGAAGAATTGCAGCATCTCCCTGATGATAGGAACTGTTAGGCACAAAACTCTAATAGCCCCATGATTAAAACAGCATTGAGGAGGTAGCATCATGAAAACAATGACCTGTGAATATCAGATCAGCAGAAATAAAACTGTCTCTTTTCTTTGTCAGAAAGAATGGGCATATATAAAGTAAATCCACTATGTCCCTGTTAGTTAGAAATTCCCTTACATAAGGAAAATTCAATGCCAGATCTATCATCTGGAACAGTACTGCAAAAAGCATCCAGGAGGCTGCCTCGTTTTTTTTTTTGTTGTTGTTGGTTTGCTGGCAGAATTTTTTATTTATATCCTTTTGTTTTTGCAAGTCACAACAGAATTCAAAGTGTACAAGATGGAAATTACTGCAATATTGCAGGGATTTATGTATCTCTATTTCCAACCAAATAACCTAAATCTCTTCCGGGATACGTGCATGGGTTTAATTCCCATGTAAAATGGAGTTTGTGTTCACTTGGAAAAGACACACAGTGGTAATTTTAACAACTTACCCACAGAAAGCATGTAGCACAAAGCAGAAATATTTTAAAATATCATTAGCCGTATTTTAAGCAACGCTGAGATGAACTGCACAAAGTTCAATCGCATCACAATTGCATAAACAGGACAAAAATAATCTCAAGAAATACAGGCAAAATAACAGAAGTTTATTCTAGAAGTTCTATAAGTTAAACTTTGTATCCAAAATACACAGAACATACGCTTAAGACTGGTAAGAATCAGCACAATTAGGACTACCCACATGAATGCTGGATCAGGATGGCTGTCCATAAATATATAATTAGCTGCAATACAAATACTCTACCTTAGTAAATACTGTAAGTTGAATTGAAAGTAGAAACAGAGCACAAAAAAAGCCATGCAAGATCACTGATTCAGGTTCAGGAAAATACTTGGAGACTAGACTGGTACCCTCAATTTATCTCTAAAATGTGATATTCATTCTAGATTAAAAGACCTCACAGAATAGCTTGAAATGTCAGAACTGGCTTTGAAGGAACCCAGGTGTTGAGCTCAGCTTAGTCAGATACAGACAAAAACCTGCCATAGCTTCAAGATGTATCCACTCACCACTATCATTGTTTTCCTATTACAGAACTATGTTAAGCAAAAAAGTCTTATATAGCTGGATATGCTTTTGGTTTTGTTTCTTTTCCAATGTGTGGGCAATATTTGAATTACTACGAGATTTAAAATCGGTTAATTATCTTAAATTAATGTACTGCAGTATATTCTCTTATCAGCCCAGTGAGCTGGCACTACAGGGTGTTACAGCCAACAGCAACGATGGAGAAAGCTCTGACACTGCCCAAAAATGCAGGAGTAGGTAGAGGAACTGAAAATTGTGACAGTGACAACCGTAGGTAGCTCATGACAGCCACTCACACACTAGAGCAAGGAGAGAAAGAGATACTGCTACAAACTGTTGCATCAAGTCTGAAGTTACGTGGCTGCAGTTTTCACCTAGTTTCAGTCGTAGGTCAGAACTAAAGGAACAAGTCACTGTAAGGTATAGAGCTATAATATATTACATTTCATGCCACATTTTATTGTGTCCTTTGTCATATAAACCTGCTTTGGGAGAAACCATCATGTACTCTACATCAGTAACACTGATTTGTGCATTTCAAGATGGAGGAAACAGTGAAGCAGTAAGTAGTATGATATGCCAACAATAAAACCCCTTAGCTTTTTTTACTGAAGGTACTGGAGAAAAATATTAAATAATTTTATTAGTAATTATAAGAAACATGAGACATTACTTATAAAGAGACATTACTGTGATAACTGGTAACTTACTTGACCTGTACAGAATTGTTTTACATAGTTAAGTGCTCTGTGTTTTAGTTACTTCCTCAATTTGTCAATTATTTATAGGTTCTTCACAAACCAGATACATTTCCTCTTCCTTTACAGAGTTTGTTACTGAATTTATATTTCATAGGAACCCTAGTTATGCTTTTTTCTTTTGGTTAAGAATGACAATAAAACAACTCTTTTAGAGAGGGTCATATCTTCCAAGCCTCAAAAGTCCTCAGAAGTGCACGTATCAGGAGTTGCATTCATAAAACTTCCTCTTATCCCTGTGCAAACACGAATGCGATAAGATTACGACTGAATGAAGATTATGAGCAACTAATTACTGTTTCTTAATTTGACCAGTACCTTTTTATTCAGCACATTGTTTGCTTAAAATAAATGTACTCCCATTAAAATATTATTCTAGTTACATTATTAAAAAATATTTTAACTTATCTTACTTTTTTCTTTGCAACTGGATGAATGAGTCACCCTACCTGGATTGTCTTTCACTTGTCACTTCATTCTGCCATATGCAAAGAAAACAAAAAAGCAAGCTAAGTTTTCATTTAAAGAAAATAATCATTGTGCAATGGGAGCGCACTCATCTGAGCAAACATATGTTTAGATTACTTAGTATTTTGATCATATTTAACATGGCCTTGACAATTACTGCCTTCAGAACTATGAAAGATATCTGCCCATCTGTTGTAAGCCTGAGCTCCTAAATCAAGAATAAGTGCAAAAGTAACCTCTAAGAAAATCAAATTTATATTGAAATTTGATACAAGATATAAAAGCAATCAAGTGTCACTTAATTAGAAAAACTGAAAGCAAGAATTGAAAGTGTATAAAATTACAAATAGGAAAACACGTTGTGTTGTGACCTGAATGCCACTTCAGGTAACTTTCTTACCCAAATTTTCTCTGTAAATATTAGACATTCATTCCTCTAACATTCTGTCACCAATATTTTCCCAGATGTCAGAAGTTTTATTTGAGAGAAATTAAGTATTTCGTAATTTTGTATCATAATGTATCCTGTGATCCAGGTACTAAATACAGAAGGAAAAATCAGAGGACCTCAAATCTTTCAAGCATGAAATCTTTCTCTAGTACTGCAGAAGAAAATCATAAACTAATACTTTTAAAGATGCCTTTTATTAATATTGACATGCAGGTGCCACACTTTTGCAAAACACAGGTAAGTTTTGTTCCATCCCTCACATCTCCCTTCTGATTTTCTAAGTTAAAGGAAAAGTAACTTACTTGCAAATGTCATCTTCTGGGTCCTCAAGCCCAAATCTTTCATCAAAAGTAAGCTGTATCCATACATTCTCGTCTACTGCTACTAATCTCCACACTAGTACAATATTGCGTGGGTATGTGTGTGGAAACTTGGGGCTGTGAATACTTCCATTAGTAGTCACAGTAATTATCTTCTCATGCTGAGGGTCCTGCACGCCTATAGTAGAGACAGAAAATAGATGTGTCAATATTAATTTATTTTCCTTTTCCTAAAGTGTTTGTATATTATGCACTGATCAAGACACTTTTGCTTTATTTGCTTATATTCCTCTTGCAAGAAATTTCTGCTTGGAGAATCTATACATTAACAAAAATCCAAAAGTGTTAAATATCTCTTTACTAGCTAGGCTAGCAAGCTTCAACTGCTGTACAGAAAACAGAACAGAAGTTTAAGTGGAGATAAGAAATGCAACTGCAAACACCTGAATGCAAGGCTGGACTCCACAGAGGCTCAGCAGTCCAAGGGACTAGATCATACAGTCTTGTGATGGCTTCAGTTCTTTGTTACTGAAGATTGATGAGAGATCATAGGGTAAAGGGAGAGGTCTGCTTACACCTAATACAAAAAGAGTGGCTTAAATTTTTCTCTTGTTAATGGAGATTGCCCTACATTTATTGAGTCCAGTGATAAGGATTTTGATGGCTGCCTCCTTCATCAAGGCTTTATCAGAACAAAGTTATCTCAATACAGGAATGAAACTAGGACATGCTTGGGAAAGTCACCAAATATAAGAAGTTAGGCATTTACTGGCAGTTAATGCCTTAGTCAAGGGCATTCCTCAAAATTCTTCACAGCATTGTTGATACTAAACACATGTAAAATTAAATTATTGTTTTACAATGCAGCAGAAAATTAATTCAAAAAGAAACAAGCCAAATACACTTGATTTTTAAAGCACACAGTAACACTGAAACTACTGAAGACCTCTTCAGGTTATGAATTCATAACCACGAGGAGTTACCAAAATAAAAGGACTCCACTGGTGAGAAGCAGCCCCAACAACTGTCCTCACAGTAACTCAAGAATTCTCATTCTCAACTGCCCCATGTGCACAGGAATTCACATTCAGCTGACAGAATCAGATCACAATGGGTATTCAGATGCCCAAAAAAAAAAAAAAAAAGGCACTAATCTGATCTGGATACATTCTAGCATTGTCACATGCAATGAAGAGACCTCTAAACTATAAAATCTAATTCCATAAGCACATCAAATGAAAAAAACCTCCCATATGCTATAGCATATGGCTTTCACTATATTTAGCTTTTTCTAAAAACCTGTATGCAGTCACATTTGACTAAAAATTGGTCAGTAAATCATAGTAATTACCAGAGTTAATTATTGGTATCTTTAATAACAAAATAAGCTTGAAGTTTTGTACTGGTGAGTTATTATTTTGGTTTTCAACAATTCACTCCCTACTTCAGTCAGATCCTTTATTTCACTTTTCTGATTGTTTTATAACCAACATTGTGATGAACATTTATTTGAAGCTATGTAAGACGTTTATGTTGCAGTCTGAAATGAAAACATACACTGCAAATGTACTTGAGTGATATTTTAAAAGAATCAACTTATATTTAAATATAACTTAAATCTGACAGACTTTCACTTTCTATTCTGATAGACTTGTGCCTTTTACTCATGGTATGAAAATGGCTAAATTTTCTTTTAGGTAGAGCTGCTGTTCCTATAAAACTGATGGGAGCATGGTCTTTCTTTCCTGTACCCATTCACAGTTGCAGAGGACTAACTGTCTTGTGTACAAGAGAGAACAGCATGCAATAATAAGGAAAACAAAGCACACACAAAAAGGCACCAAAAATGGATTCCTAATTTGGACACTTCACTGGGTTTTTGTTAGCTGAATCAGAAGCATTTTTCTGTATTGCATAGTACATCAGCAAAGAGCTGCTCATTAAGCACAGGAACCAAAAATAATAAAAATAATTACTGATCTCTCGGAAAGTCAGAGTGCTATTTCCAAAGTATGCAAAGGACTACCATTTCAGACAAACATATCAAAATGTGTGGTCTGATGACACTATATTCAGTGTTTTGTTTTGCCTTTAAAAACATACACAGAATTACAGAGTATATTCCACCACACATTAAGAAAGGGGTTTCTTTCGTATTATCAGGACAATAACAACAGCACTGCAAGTAAGGATTGTAAACTGTCCAGGCACATCAAATGAGAAGTCAATAAAATGGGGTAAAGCAAAGAAAAAGAAGGTGGCAATTCAGTGAACAGAAGCTGCAACATATCCAGTACCTTCAACTACTCCATTTGTAAAGGAAAAACATCTATTTACTACAGCACACAATAGTGTTCAATGAACATATCAAATTCCCACACACATCACTTGATCCATTTCAAATATTTGCTCTAGCACAGTGGAACTTTTTCTCTTACAAAAGAATTGTTTTGTATGACTACAAAGGCAAGTAGTTGCTTGTCACTGGAGAGTGAAATGGCTGTCATCAGATAAGCCACAATATTCCTTTTCATCTGTTCTACATAAACTCTACCTCAAAAGGTAGCCTTTTCCTACTGAGCTCATGCACATTCTGACATTCTCTTCTAAGTATCTGCAGGAGGAACACTTCTACTTGAACGTGAACTTGAATAGTCTACAATCTCCATTCTTTGTGGAATGATTTTGCAATTCCTGACTTTATTTTAGGATAAAAGTCCAAATTACACTTAAAAGTCAAGGTCAGCTGTGTAACTCCAAAAGTATACAAATTGCTGCTTGTTATCTGTCTGCCTTTCTATTCACAACCATTCTCCTCACCCTCCTTCTCCCCAGAAAAAGCAAAAACAGTATTATTACTGGAGACAGCATTGTACAACCATGACATTTATGTAAGGACTCATGCTGGCAAGGCAATTTCTCAGCCAGAGGGCAACAATAAAATGGAAGGGGAATGGGGACAAGTAAGGACCAAAGCAATGCATTGGCATGTTCAGCAAAAAATGTTCTTCAGAAGATGGGCAACTGAGATCATCTGCAGGAAAAGTCTGGGAAATGGGGTACAGGAAATGGAAAAAAAAAATCTCTACGCTGAACCGAGATATGACAAGGTTACACTTATTAGGTAAAGACAGCACACATTTCATGTACCCTGAAGTTGAAGGATGAATTGCCACAGTTGTCTTTGATGTGCAAAAGATGCCATCACCAGATTTATAAATCTATCAATAGGGAAAGTCTGCCCTTGAACATTACAAAATTCCAGGCATTCTGAAGCACAGCAGTGCCTAACCCCTCCACCTATGCAGTAACGCACATGAAAAACCAGGGTATCACCAAAGAGATTCAGCAGATGCCACTGTAAACTGAAATTAAAACCCCTGACTTGACAAGATCATTCTGGCCTACTTCAAAGTCGGTGTCTTTCCCCATAGGCACAACACATTTCACAAAGATCAGCACTGACATTTCTTAAATATAGCAAATACGTCTTTCTTAGTACATCATAATTATTGCATTTTAGTGAGGGTCATGGGTAAAACTCCAACAAATCACATACATTTCAGGAGACAGGCAAGGAACTGCAGAAGAAGAGAGGAGCACCAGAGGTACAATAACTGCCTCAGCACCAATTCACTTTCATTTGCTCAAGAGGTCACCAGTATTGTCAAAATAGATCTTTAAAGCTTTTTGCTCAACCTACACTACTTTCACAACAGGATGAGAGTATTACTAATCAGGTACTTTATTATTTGGTTAATTTCATTCAACAGCCCTTAATTACAAAAATCAACTTCAAAAACATCATATGTGGCTTTTAAAAAACAAAAAAACCCAAACCAAACAAAATTCAAACATAAGAAAACTTTTAACTCTTAATATTTAGCAATTAACATTAAAGCTTCTTTAAAATATACAGTAATGTTGCAGTATGTGAGAGTCCTCTGCTTTAAAACTGCATATGTAGAGCAACTGAGACGTAACACAACTTAGCATTTCTACCTCTTTCACCAGACTTTTTGAAAGTCTACTTTCTAAAGTAGTCTCTCAAGGCATACAGGGGAACCTGTTTCTTATGCCTCCCGGCAGTTCTTAGCTATCATCTGAATGTAATAATCAAAATGAAAATGACCTCTTTTTAAAGGGTACAAAGGAAGAGCTGGAAAAATCATCTGTTAGCGGCAGAAAATTGAAGACCAGTAACTATGTTCAGTATTGTTAGGACAGAAAATGGGTATCAGCCCAAAGTCACTCCAAATCATACAAATGATGCTTTGAAGGAACTTCTGGAGAACTCCAGTCCCAGTTCTTGCTTGGACTACACACCACAGTCAGTCACCCATATGATTGTTGGCATTTTCTAAGAAATACTCAAACCCACTCATGGATACGGCATCAGGATAACCTGTGCCAGCGCCAAAACATCTCTCTAAATAAGATGTTTTGACTAACGTCCAGCCTAAACTTCTCAGGCTGCAATTCAAAGCCACAGGGTTTTCAATGTTTATTTTTTTATAGTCTGTGACCCTACCAGGATGAACTTAACTTGGTGACCCTTGCAACAGCTCTTCAGACAATTGCAGGCCTGCTACTAGACTGCTCCACAGACCTTTCTTCTTCAGACTAAGCAATCCTTGACTGCCTGCCACCTAGTTGCTGAGACTTCAAACCTGGCAGTCCTGCCAATTTTCAACCTACCTAACAAGCAGTCTATTCTTTCCAACCATTGTGCCTCAAGCACCGCAAGAAATGCTTTTAAAGCACAATGGTTTGGTTTCATCGTTAACTTTTCAAGTAGTGAGAAAAGAAAACTTCATACAGGCTTGCAGTATCTCCTAAGATAGCTTTACAAAGAGCTATGGTTTCTGGCTTGGGGGGGCTAAACATCTGAGATACATTTGCCTTCTGTGGATTTTTCACTTGGAGTTGCTTCTATGCACTGAAATAGCTACCTACTTGACATACTGACATGATCCTTCAGGTATTAGTAATAAATAATAGAGAAGTGCACATACCCATAGTACGCACACACAATATCAACGTATGACCTGTCAACTAGCACAGAATGAGAAATTCAGCTTCTGACAAGGAATCTACTAATTTATACAGGCACTTGTTACTTAAATTAGTAAATGTAACAAATACAACATATGAAGTCTTATACAGCTGTAAAGTAAAATAATAACCTGGGAGAAATACTGCATCATGTTTGGTTTACTCCTCCCTCTGTCACACACTAAAGGAGACATGTAAAGAAATTCCAATTCACAAAACTCATGATTAATGTATGGAGGCTTATATTTGTTTGTTGGGTTTTCCTTCAAATCCCACAGTTTAAACTGTTCCTTTTCTATTCAGTTACTATTTTGAGTTCAGAATTGTATTGTTACAGTAGGCACTTAATACTATGCGTTCTTTAACTGATGGCTAAAATCTTCCTGCTGAAGCTGGGTAAGGCACATTGTGTGAAGAACTGCACACAGATGAAATGAGAAGAAAAGCAAAAGCTGATTCAGGAACCCTCAGTTTTGGCAGCTGGCCCAGTAAGGAAGGACAAAAAGAGTTTAAAAAAAAAATTAAGAAAGAAAGAAAAAAAAGAAGACATCATTGCAGTACAGAGCATGGAACTGTAGTAACAGATTTAATACAGTTTCCAAACAGCTGCATGACTTAACATCTTGCTGAAGATAATCACACCTAATCATACACTAACAAGCCTTTGATTCCAAATTGCAACAAGAAACAAAAATGAGTTTATAAAGTATTAAATGCGTAAAGCAAAAGTATAACTTTCAAGTATTCTGCCAGCACTTTGCCTAGTACTCTGGCCTCTGCACAAAGAAGAGGATGGCAATTAAACAGGGGGTTTTGTGCATGGTAAATCTTTTTGTAATAAAAGTAACCTCTATTGAGACCTGTTTTCAGAACAAAGTCTTTCGGAAAGCAGTCCTGGTCCCAACTTCTCAATATCTTTTAAAAGTAGATAAATAACACATTTTAGCCAAGAAAAAGAATTCCTTTTGCTAAATGTTAGTTGAGGTCATTTTTTTTTTGTAATCACATACTCTAAGATCTAATTATACTGGATTGTTTCAATATTTATTTATTTCAACATTCACAGGTAATGTCTTGGTTGCACTGGAATGAATATTAAAAGCTCCTGCTGACTTGAATATGAAAGGAATTTTATCTATGTTAAAATACATATAGCTGTTGGAATGAGTGATTTATAATGGACTTGTAAGATGATCATCTGCTTTTTTCAGTCAAGGGCCAATAATTACGTTTATTAAATAAGCAGGATTATTACAATGTTGCATATCCATAAAATAAATATACATTCCAGTATTATAATTAAACAATTAACACAAAGCTCTGCAATACAATAATTAGCAGTTCAATGTATTACAGCAATATCCTTCTTTTTTCTTATGGATAAAACAAACATCAAGCTTTGCCTTTTGATAATTTTTTTTTCACATTTGTTCTTGCCACAGTTTTTTCCCAATAACCGTATTACACAGTAAGTAATCATGAAATAGTGATCATCGCATTGTCTCAAGTTGTGCCAGGGGAGCTATAGGCTGGATATTAGGAGGAAGCTCTTCACAGAGAGAGTGATTGCCCATTGGAATGGGCTGCCCAGCAAGGTGGTGGAGTCGCCGCCCTTGGAGATGTTCAAGAGAAGACTGGATGAGGCACTTAGTGCCATGGTCTAGTTGATTGGATAGGGCTGGGTGATAGGTTGGACTAGATGGATCTTGGAGGTCTCTTCCAACCTGGTTGATTCTATGATTCCATAACATACAGGCTCTAGCCAAGGACTGCTCTTTGTCCTCTTCCAATCCAATTGCAAGCTTGAGTGACCTGGGTTATCTCAGACAGAAAAGGCAAGAAAATTCGGGCCTCTTCACTCAATCAAAACAACACAGATACTTAAGGAATTAATCCAGAATCATGAGTTTTTCTGGAGATGCAAATGACATCTATAACAAGGGCTGTGGAAGTTTTACATGCACTGTTACAGTTAATTCCAGTAAGAACTGAATTATCTGTAGATAGACTGTGATAGTTATCAATACTTCGGCATTTCTGTAAGAGAACACATATCTAGAAGATCACAGACTGCATATGAAAGAATTTCCTTGTCACATACAGACAGAAAAGAAAAAAAAAAAAACACTGAGAAGCTAATCTGATTCCACATATGTACTTTGTAAGCAAAAAAACCAAACACATCAGGCTATCACCGATGCAAAAAACTTTTAATTTTTAATGCTTCTGTCTGAAGAAATATTCTTCAAGAGACAAAGAATTCTTATTCTCTATTTTTCATTATTCACATATGGTTTGAATAACAGCTAGGCATTTGACTCATCTCTATGTCATTACTATAATAGATACAGTTCAATAGAACTAAAAGTACCTGTTGTATGCACGGCAAAAGAATAGCTGTTCATACACCTGTTTGTCTTCAGTTCAAATGATTCATAATACATATCGTTGACAGTATAGGCTCTAATTCCTAAAGTAGTCTCTAGAACTGTGATGACAAAAAAGGCATCATAACGTAATCTGCAACTAATTGAATTATTTTTTTAATTCCTAATGGGGGGAGTTGGAGGGAGACAGCAGAAAGGAAAGAGAGATGAGAGGGAAAAGGGATGAAAAGGAAAATAACATCATTTTGAGTAAATCACTCCCCCTGTCTTTTCAAGGATTGGCAGATAGCAGATAGCTCCATTATCACTAGATACCTGACCTTCACCCATCAGCTGTATGAGATCATCACAACTTCCTCATCTTCCTACAAGATTTCTCAGTATTTTTCTCTTCTACTGTATTCCAGAGCATCAGTCCGCTACATAATATTTTTGATGTTTCCTGTATCCTATTTTCTTCTCCCCTATAGGAGGTAGAAGTTTTCTCATCTACACTCAAGTCCTTCTATACAAAATGATGTGAATAGATATTGAAAACTATCAAAGCTGAAACAAAAACCTAACAGTATACAGCAATGCATCAGTTTTCCAGGTGTATCTTGTGAAAGACCAGAACAGCAGGAGGTTCAACCTTATTTAGAAGTCAACAGGTAAAATGAGTAGTCCTTGATAGTAATGAAGCTCAGAAAGGGATGGGCTTTTGAAAGTTACTTATCCAGGTTTAAGAAATACATGATAGGATAGAGACAGGAGGAACTGTAAATATCCTTGGAAAAATACAACTTACTGTAGATTAAAAATGTTGTCAATAGAAAAGACAAGCTATAAGATTTAATGTTGAGACATACTAGGACACAAAACCAAGAAACCAGGAAAAGAGTTGCCCAGCTATAGATATTTATACCTATGAAGAGATAAATGTTTTTGTTTTGTTTTGTTGTTTGGGGTTTTTTTTAAGAATATTACATGTCTGGGAAGTCTGTGTGGAAAAAAGTAAGCAAATATTTTCAAGGTTTAATTTTATTATGCCCCTTTTCTTTATGGTTCCTTCAGTTTATGTTGTGCAGCACTTACCAAGAGCAGATACTAGTAAACATTTGAGAAAAACACTATCCATGGTCCCTGTGGAATTCAGTCTATAATAGACTCCATGGATATCGCATGTGCTGAAGAGTTAGATCTCATTCAAGGTGTTATTCGCAATGAAAAATAGAATCCTGTCCTGATTATGTTTCAAGAGGTAAACATTAAAAAGAGAAAAATCTAAATGCACTACCATAATCTTTAGAAATGCCAGTCTTGAAATACTTCAGTTTGCTTTTCCCATTGTTTTTGCTGTTTGTGTGGATTCTGTTTGGCTTTTTTCATTCTTCACACAGTAGAGCACATAATGACAGCACTTCAAACATTTATGAAGATATCAATCACGTTTCAAGTTCTGAAAATAAAATGTGTTCAAGACAAATTTCAAAAGTGTTACTGCTTAGTTATATGAAAACACAACTCTGGTAAATGTTTTTAGTCAGAAAATTACAGTGATGAAGTTATGTAAGAGGAGACATACAAGGAAAAGCAAATTTTTAAGGATTTATACATCATAATTGAAAGAACGACAGCAGCGCATGTATGGCTTGTTATAACTATAGAGCCAGGGTAACAACAACAATGAATCCAACATGGCATTCACTGTGTTCACTGTTAAAAACACAGAAGGTCCTAGGTAAACTACAAAGTTTGTGCCAAACTCTTGTTAAAGAAATAACATTGCTACTGGAGACTCCAAAAGCTAGTTTTGAAGCTGCCTCAGGCTGCATTACTTACACAGAAAATGTACCTCCTGCATATCCTTATGTTAAAAAGGCAAGAGAAACAAAGCATGTACTGCAAGGAAATTATTTGGTGTCTGCTTATGTATTTTCTGAACTTGACTATGCTATACAAACTCAGAGAAAAAATAACAAGCAAACAACAACAGAAAAAAAACCCACCAAAACACACCACCACAAAAGAAAACATTAGATCTTCAACATCCATTAAAGCAAAAATGTTTTACCTGCTATAACAAAGCTATGGGAAGAATATAATGCCTTCACCTCATTGAAACTTAATTGTTAGAGTATGATTTGTCAGAAAGTGGTCATGCTGTATTTATACTGATCTCTAGAGATGAATGCAATGCAACTGCTAATGAACTAGAAGAACTTCAAGTAGATAGAACAAAAATCAAACTCAAAACACTCATTTCTATTATCTTTGCATGAAAGATTAGTTCATGCAACATGAGAACAGCACTCTTCCAGAAGAGGATTTGCATGCCTGGAAGCAATTCAGAAAAGAAGCGCAAGTCCACCTGCAATAGACAGTGTGTCTTTCTGCAAAGACAAAATAGGGGTTTGTACAGTGTAAAATCATCGTATTAAGAAACACTTTCTACAACTGCCTTTGTTAACAAGCAGGATCAGAGATGTGTGTTACTGAACTCACACGTACATAAACACCAAAATATCTTTTACAGACAGATTCCAGTGACAAGTGATCAATATTTACAATAACTAATGAGAATTCTCTTAGGATATGACAAAATTTCTAGCTTCAATGGAAGTTCTCTCTAACGTCAGATAACTAAAATCCATGCCGTTTTCAGTCAAATGCAAATGGCATGAGCATCCCTCATCCTTCAGCCATTCTTCACACTAAGGACTTCATGGAAAACAGATGAAAAATCTCACAACTTGTATAATTTATTCTTACTTTACTCTACCTTTTCTGTATTTCCAAAGACAGATCATACAGACATACTAGAATGACCACAAGAGACCTACACCCATGTACAAAACAGTAGCCTGTTTTAAGTATAACTGCTTCCAAAAATTCCTTTTGCTAATCCAGTATATCAAGTGTCCTTGAGAACTATTATCAGGGTCTTGAGGACCATTGCAGTCACAGCTTATACCACCTAAAAGATTACATGCAGTGTTCCAACCTTCAGAAACCTTTGGTATACAAATTTAGGCTTTATTCCCCGCTAGTGCCGTTGTTCATCTTAATTCACATATAATTTATTACTTATTTCAGACATGAAGCTCAAGCTTTGCTCACTAGATCTTCTAACATTTTTATCTGCCTGCCTTTAATACCAAAATCTTCTAGAAATTACACTTAACCCAAGATAAAAAAAATCTTACATTGAATGATCCGAAAAAAACTCCAGCCTTTTAAAATGAAAGTGACATTAGTAAATCACTCCAGTTTCCTTAGTTTCAGGTAAGCTTACCATTTGTCTACTTTCTTTCCCTACAAAGGGAAACTGTCTATGGTATTCCCAAAGGTTGTTACAGAGATGTATTCCATCCACAACATTCTTCAGCATTCTTCAAATTCTTTGGAAAACACTTACAAGCATATGGGCAGGTTGAGGGAAATCAATGGTTAAAATGCATTGTACACTTCTAGAGAACAAGCAAATAGTCTAAAACTAAGTCAAGCCTTTAGTCTTCGTAGCACACACTGGTAACTGCCTTGAGAGGACTGGCTTCAGTTTAGACAATATGGCTTTGAATTATGATTCAATGGTAAAACAAATCATTGACACACTTCAGCAGTGCTCTCTAGCCCAACGTAGATCTTGAAAGGCCATCTGTCCACCGATATGTAAGAGTTGCTTCACTGGTAATTTGTGCTATGGTTATAAATAAGGACAGGATATTTGATGAAAATCACTTTTCAGTCTCTTCACTCTTTCTGGAAGGTGTTTTGAGTGCCTGTTATGGCTGAATCTATGTAGTCACTTGAAGATCTTGTGGTAGAAGATAGAACCATTAATTTCATATGCATAGAACTTCATTTGTTAACTTTAGCTTTGAATAAGTTGAATTCAAAGTTCACACCACATCACATAAGTCTCAATGTAACAAAGAAATTGAATCCCAGAACTCTTTTTATCAAATGCAAGTTTAAAAAAAAAACCAAAACAATTTTGCCCTAATTACACTTGGATTTATTACAGAATGGCTTGAGTGTTAATCTTCATGCTGTAACTGTAAAAAAAGAATGACATATTTTAAAATAGAAGAAAACTGTAGTAATTTCAGTGAATGAATTTGTACCTTATATGAGGCACTACATTTTTGCAGGGCACAACAGCAGGTTGCTATACAGAAAATAACACATCTTGATGCACATTTCACTTAGAATTTTGGCCTACCAATGTGTTCCTAACACAATGGATTTATGAGTGGTTTCAACACT
The DNA here is from genome assembly GCF_027791375.1 of Indicator indicator. Lineage (NCBI taxonomy): Eukaryota > Metazoa > Chordata > Aves > Piciformes > Indicatoridae > Indicator > Indicator indicator. Next base: position 22,433,877 of record NC_072017.1, on the reverse strand, counting down.
ACTAGGTGAAGCCAGTAATTCAATTACAAAGCAAACAAGACAGGAAAATCACCCCTCAAGCGTATGGTCTCATATAAATCAGAACGAACAACAAAACTACTGTATGCATAATCTAATCCAGCACCACAATTAATGGGGCCTTTGAATCACTTGGTAACAAATGGTCTACAATAACTAAATAGGTATATCTCAAACACATGATGGCTGAAGAAGTATATATTTTTCGTATCTAATCAGTTCCCCTCTACAGAATTTCAGTAAAAATTTCAGTGTCTACAAACTTTGATGGTCCATTATTTTGTTAACTTAGCCCACCATAGCACTGCATAAAAATGAGTTCTATACACATAGTATGTTTAAGATGAATCTGACATGTGTTAATTCAGTGCTTATTGAAATTTCCAGCCAAATTAACCTTATCCTCTTATTTCTAGGAACCTTAGCTGAAGTCTATTTAAGGAATAACTTGCACAACTGGAAAAAAACAAAAAAGCAAAAAAAAACCAAAACAAAACAAAAAAAAAAAGAACAGAAAAAGGTCCAAAGTGCTACTGCAGCTGTTTGAAACTGAAGCCTTAAAGTCAAGATTATAATATGCCACAGGTAAAGCATTATCTGCACATCAAAGCACCACTGCTGTAAAGAAGTATGAAGTGCTGGATGCCAAATGGTGACTGCCTCCACTCTGAAACTGAGTAAAAGAGCAAAGATTCCTGAGTGAAAATCAACTGAGAACAGGTTTTGAGGTGTTTTGTTGTTTGATTGGTTTGGCTTTTATGGTTGTGTTTGGGGGGGTTGTGTTGGGTTGGGGTTTTTTGTTTTGCTTTGGAGGGGTCTTGCTTGGGTTTTGTTTTGTTTGTTTGGGGTTTGTTTTTTTTGGTGTTGGTTGTGGTTTGTTTTTCATTTGGGGTGTTGTCTGTTTTGGGGTTGTTTGGCTTGTTTGGTTTTGTTTTTTCTTTAATACAGCATATTAACATTTTAAAAATACTTCAGGAACTCACTGCAGAGTCTTGGTCTTCCGTAAAGTAGACAAGTTTAACAATGTCCTTGATAAACATATCTCTGACCAGATCTTAGAGAAGTAATTGATTTTCCCTTTACTGGTTGCAATTTACATGAACACAATTTGCTTGCATTGTGACAGAATAAAGTTAGCTTCTGAGTCTCAGAAGATTTTAAAACATGGGCATTACATGAAATTTCCCAGAGGAAGCTCAAACAAATAAAAATAATCAAGCAAGGTTTTAATTAATTTTTTGATGCAGATGTGTCTTAAATTCACTTCACTTCGGTGTAGGTCTTCAGCAAGCCTTAGGGCATGAAAGTGTGAAGAGCAGGAAGAGAAGGAGGATTGGTATTACCTATTTACATAGAAGTAAATATTACTGAAACAGTTGATTTGATTGCAAGTGAAATAGTTATTCTGCAGGGAGAACAGTTTTCAAAGCTACTTTTAAGTTGAGGTCACTGTTAAAAAAAGAAAGGCTGGACCACATGGGACGGAAACAAAATTATTTATTTCACCTTAAACCAGGACTTCTTTTTTAAAGTTGGTACAGATTTGCCAATGGAAATATTTCCTTTCATATTGTACTAACTTTATTTTCATATCCCATTTTCATCAAAACATTATTTTAGAGAGAATTGGAGTTTGCTGTCTATTAAAAGAAATCGAACTCTTTATGGACTATGCTGCAATGGGATATACATGCTGATCCACAAAGAACTGTTTTTGTTAATTATTAGACTCTACAAAGTGGAAAAAAATAATCCTTGAGCACAAAACTTTTACCTGGGCTATTTAAAACTTTATTGGATGACAAACAGGAGGCATTAGAAGTTTCACTGATGCAGACATTCACCGGTGCATATGCATCCATACACAGGCATTTATTGAAGAACTTGTTTAAAAAAAATTTTAAGCACTTCCACCAATGAAGAATATTTGTTAGTTCATAGTTCAGTAGAAGTAGCTCTGCATTCTGCAAATCCTTTTCAGATCTTACTCTGTGGTTTACAAAAAAAAAAAAAAGTTTTCTTGGAATAGGATCTTACCCTAATCTTTTCAATTTTTATGGCATGTCTAATTGCTCTTCTGCAAGTAACATCAAATCCACTTGTAAGATCCAGGGAGTTCACAGAACAAGTCAAAGTGAGAAAATAATTAAAAAGAACAACAAAATAAGTCATCATCTAATTTTGAAATTGGCCAGATCTGATGAAGGCTACAGTGATCACACACTCTCAGCTCGTGGGAATGCAGATTTGCTTTTGGAAGATTCTTGTTTTTCCAATTTGGAAGAGGAGAGCAAAAACTGCTTCTGATATCTTTGAAGATCAGCTGCAGGCCTAAAACTAATAAAGTCTTTGTACCCACCTCAGAAGAGATGGATGTAAAATATATCAAATGTCAGAGGCATACATGAAATCACCAATGCTAACAGCACTGTCAAAGTGAGTCCATACCATTAGAATCATTAACAGCAGAAAAAAACAATTAAGGATAGAAATTAAAAACATGGCCAGATTCAGACAGGCACATTCCTCAGCATTTTTCAGTCCAAGGATGCATTACAATCCAAGGATGTCCTCAGATCGTTAACCAGTGTAATCATTTCACTGTCTTGGCATGAAGACACAAAAAATATGCTCCAGTTTAGCACGGACTTAGAGACGGACTGGCAAGAAGAATAGGTAAATATCTCACTGCCAGGAGCCCAAAGCAATTCCATCAATCAGGAGCACAGAAAATATTGTTCTTGCCTATCACAAGTTTAATTTCTCATTCGCTTCATCATTCTACCAGAATTCACTGCAGCTCTAAGAATCCCAATGGTGGAGCCTGTCCCCAGGATGAGGGACATAATTCTGCCCTAGCACAGTGCTGGTGATACTACTTTCTGATGTCACTGTTATTAGGACCAACCCTGGCCTCAGTTGTTTTAGGGGACTTCTGGGTTTAAAGTAGTTCCTCTTTCTTTGAAATACCATATATGCACACCATCAGAAAGCTACTAATATTGTAGTCAAGATCTTCTTTCTCACAGGCTAGCAAAAAAGCAATTTGTTTAAGTTTGCTGGTAGAAGTGGAATAAACAGAACAAGATGTTTACACAGGTATTCATTCTCTCTCAGAGCAAATCAGCTATTATGGGAGCAGTTTTTTTCAACCACACCATAACCATTTAATATATGAAAACAACAGTGCTTACCTGTAGAATAACAGACAGAAGAAAGTATATTAAAGGCATTTCAGACATTTGGTGTACTGATAGGATTTCTTTAGGGAGACTTCCCAGAAGTTTCCACAAGGGACTGCATTTGCACTTTGTCCAGTGTTACTTATTACCCCTATTACTTCTAGAGACTGGTCTAGGAAAATGTTAGGCAAAAGCCCAATTGAAACAAAGTAACCTTTGTAAAATAAAAATAGTACATATTAACAAAGGGGATGGAAGCAAAGTTTCTTTATTTAATTTGGCATTTTGTCACATACAACTCCCTCCAACCCCCAACGGTAGGAAAATTTGGTTTCATTCCATTTACTGGTACATCCTGCAGCTGACAGTAAACCTGCTTTATCCATTTGCAAAATCACTTAATTTCCCTACAATTGCTGTGAAAATTCAGGCCGGTAACAAAACCACTCTCTTACTCACAGACATACTCACAGTTCCCACAACACATACCCTCAAGCTCTAATGTCCACTGCAGGACGAGATCACTAGGGTTAACTTGGCAAAACTTAACATCTACTCACAGCTCAGCCCTAAGTCATTCAGTCAGACAGTATTCTCAGACTCACCAGAGGCATTTAATGTCACTCATTCCAGTTTCCTATTCTAATACTTCCCTCCACAGCACAACTTTGTTTCCTTTTAGTGCTACTAGAAAATAATGTTACATAAATATGTGCACCCAGGTGGCCAAGAGAGCCAATGGCATCCTGGCCTGCATCAGGCATAGTGTGGCCAGCAGGAGCAGGGAGGTCATTGTACCCCTGTACACAGCACTGGTTAGGCCACACCTTGAGTACTGTGTCCAGTTCTGGGCCCCTCAGTTTAGGAAAGATGTTGAATTGCTGGAGCATGTCCAGAGAAGGGCAACGAGGCTGGTGAGAGGCCCTGAGCACAAGCCCTATGAGGAGAGGCTGAGGGAGCTGGGACTGTTTAGCCTGGAGAAGAGGAAGCTCAGGGGTGACCTCATTGCTGTCTACAACTACCTGAAGGGAGGTTGTAGCCAGGAGGGGGTTGGTCTCTTCTCCCAGGTAACCAGCACCAGAACAAGAGGACACAGTCTCAAGCTGCACCAGGGGAGGTTTAGGCTGGAGGTGAGGAGAAAGTTCTTCACAGAGAGAGTGGTTGGCCATTGGAATGGGCTGCCCAGGGAGGTGGTGGAGTCACCATCCCTGGAGGTGTTCAAGGCGGGATTGGACGTGGCACTTGGTGCCATGGTTTAGATCGTCATGAGGTTTAGGGTGACAGGTTGGACTCGATCTTTGAGGTCTCTTCCAATCTTCTTGATTCCATGATTCTATTCTATGATAAATATTGAGCAACATCAATTCTATCAGCAACTCTCAATTAAATAGTCCAGGAGCCTGTTTAATTCATCTTCTGAAGTTTTAACTTCTACCGTTACTGTGAGGAGAGAAAAAGCCAGTTCCTTGTGTGACAAACTTCATTTTAGTAATATTTATGCAAAAGCTGATAGCAAGTCAAAATAATTGAGTCTTGATGTGAAAAGGCATAAGTTAATACGTTTAAGTGCATTTTGTGTAAATATAAATAATTTTTTTAAAAGGCAACTTATATTATTGTGCCTATCTACTCATAGAAATAAAATCGTGGAAGATGATGAGAACCACCCCATTTCAACAGAGTATGTAATTATCTTCTCACTAGGTTCATATTACCAACCAGTCTGAGCTAGAAGACTGGTTTTAGATCGCTAACATAACAAAATCTTATACCCTTAGTACAATGGAATTTATCTTGTCAAAGTGAAAAAAATCAACCCAAAACATGCTATGACCTCCAAAGCTAGAGAAAACACATTGAACAGCCTTTTTTAAAAGTGCCCTAAACAGCTCACCTTTAAAGTCTAGATTTTCCTATTACCTCAACATTAGAACACCAGAAATTCTTTAAATTTTCCTTTATTACTAGTGTGTGGGAACAGATAACTGATTGGTTTTATTTGTCTTGCGGCTTGTTTTGACTTTGTGTTGTTTGCTGGGTTTTTGTTTGTGTTTTTGTTTGGGGTTTTTTAGAGTTCTGGAGTTCTGTACTATTAACACCTGAATGTTTAAACTAGCCATAGTCACTTGATGACAATTTACTGGAATCCTTCTCATCTGTTCTTTACCTCTTTTATTCCACGTACGTTGCAGCTGCTAACATGGACGAAACCCAGATGTTATGTAAAACAGCTGCAAATATGTGCTTTATCTAAAACTCCGTAGCTTTTACTCATACCTAGAAAATGCTTTTACTATCATTGTCTGTGCAATCAGTTCACTGGGAGGAAAAAAAATAAGTCAACTGCTATGCCTCATTAACTGCATTTGAAAAGACTCCCCACCCAAATTCAGTTCTTGACTTGAATTTGGGCACCAGTTGGTTATCAATTACTCATTCAAGATAACATGTACTATTTTGTATATCAGTTTGTAGCTTTCTTTTTTCACTTATAACTTCATTATTCTTTGCATCTTACTTCTGTTTTTTGATCCAGATACATAATAGCACTATATAATAGCTATTTATCTATTCTCTTCCAATGTTTGTCTAAGTCTTATCTAAATCTGCAGTCCTATTCCATTAGTGAAAATAAAAGTCCTAATATTTCTCCCATTCTGTTGCTTTAACACAGAATCACGTTACTCCTATTTACACCACATTTTTTTAAGTCACCTAAGTGGAAATATTGATTGTAGACAAAAATAAATAAAGTTTTTAAAAAGAAAATAAAATAGCCAAGTACTAATACGTACCTAGAATACCACCACGTTAAGCACAAGTTATAGAAAAGAAACAAACAAAAATCATGGATAGGTTTTATTTTAGTTTCGCGCAAACGAGACTAAGGAAAATGAGTGTAGAGAAGACAGACCTGTGGGTCCTGGTGGAGAGAAGGATGACCATGAGCCAGCAAGTGTAAGGAGGACAGAGCCAGGCTCTTCTCAGTGATGCCCAATGATAAGACAAAGGGCAACAGGTGTAAACTGGAGCAATTCCTCATTTTCACAAGTTGTAACATTTCTGATTTTCAAGATGAGTGCTTTAAAATTTAGACATAACTCCCATTACATTTGTTGTTTCCCACTTGCATAGACAAATAAAAAGTTTTCTGCAGAAAGAATGGAAAAAATCACAGATATTCTCACTTAAGAGCAAAGGTTAAAGGCCTGTTATCTTTAAAGAAACTTATGCAAAGGGAGATTTCTACTAATCTACGTTCTTCAGATAAATCCTATTTTACAAAATAAAACCCCATCATTCTTCTAGCAGATTTCCATTCTTTCCATTCTTCTAGGAGATTAGTTGCAGCTACTTTCAACTCTAGAATAATAGAAATCTAGTCAACAGCAGAAAAAAGATCAGAAAGCTTTTCCCTGTCATAAACAAATTTGAACTATGTCTCAAAGAACAACACCCAAAAGTCTATTCACTGTGCCTACAGTTCAGAAAGATGGTTTTAGACAGTTCACCTTCTTTCCTGCACCTGTAACTCCCACTATTACTGACAGGTCTATAAATGTAGAGAAACAAAACAATTTCTAAGAATTAAGAAATATTAGCATGGATGTCTTGCAGTCTACATTACAGAATGGGGGATTACTATGCACTTGTGTACAAGTGTTTAATATTTCTTAATTTAATAGTATCTGGTTGCTTCTGCAGCCACCAAGAAAGTTCTGTGAGTGCTTTTTGGAGATAGAAAGATGAAACGTTTTGGTACCAGGTACCTCCTTCCAGAAGAGTAAGCTATCATACGTGTGTTGTTAGGGAACAGGCAAGCTAAAAAACCTATTTGTAATGCTTATTCTTGAAGCTGTCTTCATGCTCTTAGTACAGCTGTGCAAGCCATGAAAAGTCTATATCGTAAGAAACTATATCGTTTTCACTTTTCATCTCCTCTACAAAAAACACATCATCACTCACTTTTATCCCAAAGGTTGTAATATACAGATGTATAATTACTACCATAGTAATTAAACCAAAGTTAACAAGTGTTATTTAGCCAAAACCATAGCAGCACTTACAGCGTTAACTTATGTCTGTTGCTATTGACAAATTGCTCTCAGTAGATAACTCATACAAGCAAATGTCATTTCTCTTGTGGCTGGATTACTACAGAATAAAAACAATCACTTGTATTTCTTTTTTCTTCTGAAAAATTGTTCCCAGCAGAAACAAAACCCTTAAGTCCCAAGTTTTCAGGATTAATTATAGGATACTCATGTCTTGCGCTACATTGATACTGTTCCTATGCTCTAAAAGGGGTAACCTAGTAAGATCCTAACATCCTGCTGGTACCTCCTTTTTTCTGTCAGACTACATGTAAAGATTCATAATTTCTGATAGATGTATTATGTAAATACATTTTTTAAAATGATACAATATAAAATGTCTGATAGCTTTTCCGGTCTAAATACTGCCCCAGTATTTATTCTCACTGCTATTTGTGAGGTCTCTGATTTCTGTAATCACTCTTGCAACTTACAATTCTCACAAAGATCTAAATGATGCATGAGGAGACAGCTTCTGCCATCTCCCTGGGGACTCCTCTCAGAATAATACATTGTTGATAACTATTAAGTCTAGTGGGATGCACTCCTCAGGAATATGAGACAGGCTGAACTAGCAGCATCTTCAAGAGGAAAGTCTGCCAAAAGCCCAGAGTAATCCTAACAAAGCAAAATAATTCTGCATTTGCACGGCTGGCAAATGGTAAGAGTCAACTTTTGTCTCACAGAATCCAAGTTACAGTGAGGAATGTTATTATGAGCACACTTGCCATCTGTACTCAAACGCTAATGGTGCAACTGGATTGACTGTATATGGACAGAAACGGTCTCAGAAAGATTTGGATTACAAAACAGATAAAATATAACAGATGTGCCCATCAGCAGACAGGCTGGCATTCGCTCCACAGCAGCTGAAGCTTCCAAGAGTAAGCATGCTGGAGTAATTCATCTGGTTTGAGCTTCCAAGTCACAAAAAAAGCACAAGTTCAGAAGAGAAGAAGGGGGAGAAAGATCAAAATAAAAATAAATTTAAAAGATTTCTTTCCTCAATGACAGATGAGAAACAAGCTCTAGCTCTAAACCCTGTACTATTGTTCTACTTTGGATCCAGCCTCAGTCAACTCATTCAGCAATTCCTGTGTGTGCCTCGGCTCCATAGCGAGCTGGGCTCATTGCCCACAAGGACTCCAGACATATCAGACATGGGGTAAGACAACAGCAAACACCATGAGACAAACCTGCCATGAGCAATCTCACATTATCCACTTGATTCATGCAAGTTTACACATTGCAATGCCCAAAGGCCCCAGTACCCTGACGCTAAGCACAAGACCATGGAGAAAAGCAGACTGCTTTGAAGAGTGGTCCTGCCCCACAGAGGAGGGCACCTCCTAAACCTCACTAACAGGGGCACTGAGGATACCGTTGCGCAGCCAAACTTAAGCTCTAGTCCTAGCAGGAGCCCAAGGAATAAAGAACTTCTATCAGCATCAAAGGGCTACCACCTTCCTCATGGGAGCATGAGACGTTTGAACATCATGGGAAAATCTCCTTGGGCTAGAGACTGATCAGTTTCCTAAATCCCATCAAGTCTGTTAAGGCAAAGGGAAGGGAACTACCACCTCCTCCTGTAATCTTGTTTCTAAATATACTAAACCAGTTACAGATTTCCACTGCAGTTTTTTTTTTTTCCACAGTATGTTTAGATGTTCTACTTGCAAAGACCATACTTCATTGTGCAAGTGGTCATGTTCAAGGGGGGGGGGGAGGGGGCAGGGAACATGTTTAGAATTTTAGAATTAAAATCCATTTTTAAATATTTGCCAAGCTTCCACTGTAGTGGGAGGCACCAGTTTTCTTCCACTTTACTGATCTAAGAATGACATAATGATCTGATAAAGTCAACTGACAAATACTTCTGAGGCAGACTTCAGGAGTACCAGATGGCATATTCAGAAGTTCTTGTAGTTGTGGTCATACCAGCTGGCTCATTGGCATTAAGAATTTGTTATTTTTCATATGAAATCCTACTTCTGACCAAAGTAGTATTTCCACTACAAAAAGGTTACCTACTTTGAGGTGACACAAGGCAGATCGTGTTTGTCTACTATGTCTCCAGCCTTCAAATGAAATTAGCATGTAGTTAGACAGCATAGTAAATTAAAATCAATAGCATGTCTACAGTAAAATTCTAAATAAATACACAATTGAAAATTAGGTCTTGCATCCCAACCTTGTCTTAACATTTCCAACCGTGAAAAATTCAAGTTCTAGGATGATTAAGTTAAATACCATGAGAGCTTCTAGTTTTACACAAGAACGCTTTATTCTATCTACGTTTTTGTAAGCATAGTTTTAAGGAAAATCATCCCATTTTCAATAAAAAAAATTCTCCAAAGGTTATCAGAAATACCATCTACAGAGGGCCTGAACATCAAGTTCTAAAGCCAGAATTTAAGCACATGAGGAGTTTGCATTGCAGGCAACACAGATCTAAGTTTTTTCAACACATCAGGGCATAACTGAATGGATGTTAGTATCTTATTTAAAGGAAGCACTTTCAAGTTCTTTTTTCTTTTCAATACCAAAGGAAATAGTATCATACCCCACTTCATTGGGACTGGCTGGTGTAAGAGTAAGAGGTGCAGAACTTGATCTTAACTTGTTTTCTTGGGAGGTCTGTTGAATTGCATAATAATAATAGTAATAATAATAATAAATAAATAATAAATACTAAGGCTACTGGCTTACCATAGTACTAGCCTACTACTACCTCATCCTAAGGATTGATATAACGCTGAATATTATCTTTGAGAATCACTACATAAGCACACAAAAGAATTCAAGTGCACCTGATTCACAAACATCATTAATAAGCAATTATTTTTTAATGAGCCTTTTATACCAACAGAGGACAACAAAAAGAAAGGTAAATGACAACGCTCTGGTTATGAAGGATTTCACTTCCCATTTCTCCTCCGCTTTCCCCTTCAACTTAAGTGAAAAGATTTGTTTCACCTTTCAGCAATTACGCTCTCATTGCTGATCCTATTTCAACATTTCTCACTTTACTTTGCTCAGATTTCTGGTGGACGTGTACAGAAGAGCACAGATCAACAGTTGAGATCAGAATTAGCAAGCCAGATGAACAATGAGAAAACATCTTCTAATATCTGGGCTCCAGAAGGCTGAAGGTGAGCACACCCACCACTTCCCCACACAGACACTGGTACACAAGACCAACTGTGCTGCCACCAGCAGGCCTCTGTAGAGGCAAATCAGCAATGCAACATCTCCAGTACCAGGTAACAACTAAGAAGAGACCAAAACACAGACAGACAACAGTTAAACAAAAAATGTTACACATTACTGGAAATGTTTCACTTATTTATATAAAATAACCAGTAACATTTTAGAAAGTTAATGAAATAAATTGAGGCATGTGGCAGCTGGGGAGGTCTGGTATTTAGTAAGGGATTCCCATTGGCAGGTCTTATTTCTCTATAGTCAGCACCAGCAAAAGGCAGTGCAGATTTTTGTTCTTTGAAGACTATTCTGCACTATTAATTTTGATCACTGAAGTAAGAAAACACTGTTGCAATGCCTTGGTATGTTAATGGCAACTCTAGTAAGTTATTTATGTGAGCTGTAAATTTACAAAATTCCTCAAAACAAAAAAAACCACATCAATGAGACATTTCTCCCTGAGAAACAGCTATTTTTTACAACATCAATACTGAAAACACTTACTCATGTGTTTAATGTTAAAGACTGCAGTGAGTACCACAAAAGTCAATTAAATCATACAAGTAAATTTATATCTACATAAAAAGAATGCACATAAATGAGCGAAGTGTTTTTAATGAAATTTTTGTTTTAATTGGATTTAGGCAGAAACCTTTATTTTTTATTATTTTTAGATTACATTTATAAGAGTGCCTAAAGTCAGAAGTGGTTTCCCCAAAGCTTAGTAACTGGTAAAATAAAGAAAATAAAGGACACATATGTATTTTAGAACTATTTTGTTTTCTTTGAGTTTTGGGAGATTTTTTTTCATGTTTTTTAATTAAGAGAAAATTAATGTAGCCTTTCAATAAACAGGACTACAGTTGATGGGATATTAGTGATTTTAGAAAGCAGTAGAAAGTGAAGCAACAAAAAAATAACATGGTTATCTCAGAAAAAAAAAAACACAAAACACATACACAAAAAACTCATGAAAAACTGACAGAAGAGTTCACAGTAACAACTGACAAAACTACACCTGCTGCAAGCACCAAGACACACTGAGGATCAAAGCATTGCTTTCACTACTGAGACCCTTTGAAAATACAAGGTCAAACTTCAGCCATGATCAGAAACAGAACTTGAAAATTGTTACGCTGAAAAAAATAGGTAATGAGGAAGATCCAGGGAACGGCAGTCAGTCTTAATTCAATTCTCACGCAGCTAATGAAGTCCTAACAGAAACACTACTGCACAAAAAGAGCCAAGAGGTGACATACAGAAGCTGCCACTTATTGGCTCTTGAGCAATCAATCTTCTACAACGAGATGACTGGCTCTGTGGATAAGCAAACAGTAGCCCATCTAATTTTAGCAAGGTTTTCAACACTCCACATCAAATACCTCATCACTTCTCATAGCCAAGCTAAGAAGATATGGATTTGATGGGTGGACTTTACAAGGTGGGTGGGTGAAAAACTGGATGGCCCATCAGGTTCAAAAGGTAGTGGTCAATAGTTTAAAAGAGTTCCTACTGGGGCTGATGCTGTCTGTTTCTACCTATAACCTAGGCAAAGGAAAGAAGTGCAAACAGTATGTTTGAAAGTGAGAAGGAAAAGGGGGCATGATAGGCAGGCTGGAGGGCAAAGAGGGACCTCCACAGAGTACCTCAGTGGCCTCACAGGAGCCTGCAGAGAGTCAGCCCAAGGAAATACAGTGACCTGCAGGGATCAGGGCAGGTGGGGCAGCTCTGCAGGTAAAGTCTTGGGGGTCCTGGTGAAAAGCAAAATGGATGAATCGGCGGTGCACAACTTGCGGCAATGAGGGCTAAACTCATCTCCATCTATAAAAGCCACCAACTGATGGAACTGGTCACCCCTAAGGCAGCATCAAGAGACCCAGCCCCAGCATGAGAGATGTGGGCAAATTGGAGACAGAGCAGTGGAGGGCCATCCAAAGTATTCAGGTGTCTGCAGCAAATGATGCAGGAGGAAAGACTGAAAAACCTGGAGAAGAGATGGTTAAGGATGCATGCCATAGCACTTTCAACACCTAAACTGGGTCACAGAGCAGATAGTCTAACTTGGGGCAAAATAACAGGACAAATACCAGTGGTTGCAAGGTGCAGTCAAGAAAAGATCTGACTGAACACTGAAACAGCAAGTGTTCACTCGGGAGTGTGTACCCCTTAAGTCCCTTTTAAAAACAAAACGGCACATTTTTTTTTCCATAATTTAGGACCAGCTTCTTTTAAAAATTGGAACCAAACTCTGTCTCTATTTTCTAACTCTACACAACAACAAATTTGATTCAGCTTTTGGAAGTAAACTAAGGATAAGCAAGCTGCTGTCACTCAAACAGTAAATATATTTTTACTATTATTTAATATTGTATATTAGCAAATACAACTGATCCTCTTGAGAAAAAAAGCAGGTGTTGTTTATGCTATGTGACTGACAGTGGAATGGGATTTTCCTGTATTAACAGCAATCTGATCAGTGTTGGTGTCCTTAATTCTGCACAAACAGGACTTAAAATAGGACCAAATACTGAGAGAGTTAGAAAAAGATGCTAAAGAGAGACAACTCTTAAAATGGCAAGTACAGGAAAGTCATTCCCATTTAAGATACCATCTCATACTACAATATGTATGGATGTGCTGCAAAATATTCCACAAAGTTTCCCAATGCAGTAAGGAAACTGCTAAAAAATTACTGAAGTGCAACACTTTTGAAATCTGCTTCACAAATTCTAGAATGGAGAAGAGAATTTATGTGAAGAGAAGAAAAGGGATAATAAAATGTGCACCCACATTTCTCCTTTATAAATTCAAGAATGTATTTCTAGAACTTCATAGACAGGTTTTAACAGTGAACAGAAGCCTCATGATTAAAACCCACAGAATTTAAGTAAACACCACACTTTGATTCAGAGTTCTGACCAATTCTGCCAACCTACACTCATCACGGTTACAAAGTTATTCTGAAAGTATTCTGAAAGACATCCTTTAAGAACATAAGTCTTTCTCTGAAAATGATACTTTCAGTAAGTTGCAAGAAATAAGTGTTCCTTACACCAGCAACATCCCAGAGAATGTGGCATTAAACTGCCAGAGACACATTCATCAAGTTTGCAGCTAGGACCAAGGTAACTTGCACATCATAAGGAATTCATGACTGTATGTGTTACAGAAATGTTTTAATGAAACAAAAGGGTGATTGTATCAATGCCACAAGACAAAAAACTTCTACCTACACAGCAATACTAAAACATTCCCTAAAGGCTGATTATATAAATGGATATTCAGTAGGACTGCAGAAGAAATGCATGCGCCTAACCTGCCCTTTCCTCTCACCGCTCCAACTCCACCCAAAAGAACAAATATATTAAGGAAATGTATATTTTTGTGATCTAATTATGCTTTAAGTTATGTTTTTCTGCTCTACATACTTTTTCTGTTTAATCAGACCTGAGCACAAAAAGAGACCATTTGGTTGCATCCGAAAGCATATAAGGGGCTATTTAGTCTGAAGAAGAGAATATTGAGAAGGGATCTCATCAATATGCATAAATATCTGAGGGGTGAGTGTCAAGTGGAGGGGGCCAGGCTCTTTTCGGTGGTTCACAGTGATAAGACAAGGAACAATGGGTTCAAACTTGAACATAGAAGATTTCACCTTAACATGAGGAGAAACTTCTTTACAGTGAGAGTGATGGAGCACTGGAACAGTCTCCCTAGGGGGGTTGTGGAGTCTCCTTCTCTGGAGACTTTCAAAACCCACCTGGATGCATTCCTGTGCAGACTACCCTAAGTGATCCTGCTCTGGCAGGGGGTTGGACCCAATGATGTCTGGAGGTCCCTTGCAACCTCTGATATACTGTGATACAAGGAGACAAAATAGTTCTATTTCTATTCTATTACCTCATTAGGCACGCAGCTTCCTGAGCTGAAATGAGGAGAAAATAAGTAGTTATTTAAAAAAAAGAATTAAATAACAATCTTGTTTCTATGCTCTAATTTTTGCTGTGAATTTGGGAAGTATCATTCACTTCCCAATAACAGATATTAACTTACTATTTCATATAGCCTCTAGCAGTGACCAAAGCAATCTATGCAAATCCAGCAGATTCTAAGTGAATCATCTACAAAATTCAGTGGCTCAAACATCTTGAATATACCTTCTCTATCTCATTATTTCCTCCCATTGCTTATATCTAGTTTAACGCCTACCACCACAAACACTTACTGCCAGCAATTATTGCAACACTATTCTCACAGGTTAATTTCTACAGGAAGAAGTCCTTAGATAACAATGATAAATTGTACAGTAATTGTACAGTGCCATAAACTTTATGATTCTCTAGACAATGTTAGAAATAACCAATAAAATAGTAACCATGCAACTTATCAAAGGCATGGAAAATACAGAAAACAGGGTTGAAGAAAAATGAAAATAGCAATAAAAATATCAAGTAACAGAGACTCTTTGCCAGTACAGAAGACTCGGTGGCGATAGTGGCCAGGGAAGTCCTCTAGACTGCCCATGCCAAATTAACTCCTGTGTACTGCCAAAGAGAAATAGCATCGCTCTTTGCATCTCTTTTCCTACACTATGCCCTAGCCAGCTAGCTGGTAGTAAAGCAGATTTATGGAATAAAAACAAATCAGTATTACTTCTTCCTGAATCTTGTTTTCTTCCAATTATCTTCTGAAAGCTTTGTAATAGAGCCAAAGGTAATTTATAGCCAAAGATAAATGAAATGAGTAACAAGAAATTGCAAAGTGTTAGATTTCTTTACAGGGTTGCACTCCAAAAGGTAGACAAAACAAACTGGCTTAGGGAAGCACCTATAGTAAACTACACTTCATTAAACACATAAAGAGTTTAATGCTGTTCAATAAACTTTTGTGAAATTTCTTCTTTCTTGAAATCAAATTGGCCATAAAAAAGAAAAAGTGAGGTAACATTAAAGGATTATAACAGGAAGGCATCTGTTGTCCCACAGCCATTCAATGCACTCACACTGCACTACTGAAAAGGCTGAGAAAAGTGATGGAAACTCCAATTTCACAGCACTACAAAGCATAGAGCTCTTCAGGCTGTCCTTCAGTGGGGATGGCCAAATGAGATTAGTGACTCTAACTTTGATGCCTCCCCAAAACCCATGCTGTGATCATGGCTTCATGGCTCCTGGGACCAGCACTACAACCAAAGCATTTCCACCAAATTTTTTCATATGAATGGCTGAGGAAACAGACCAGCCTACAAAACCATTAATGAACTCCACCTTTAAACACAGGTGTACTGCAAACCCAAGAACAACTCTCTGCAAAATTACCACTATAGAGCTTCAATCGTTCTCACTCAAGGTAAGCCGGAAGCTTTCAAGGATATTCATTCTTACGTTTACTCTTCATCATGCCTCCTTTTGCTGTTTCACAAACCCAACTTCTTAAATTAACATATACTTTCACTATCTTCACATTTCTTCCCAGGGAGCCTTCACAAAAAGCATTCACTCACAGCTGCACATCCAACCAGACTGACAAGTAAGTCTGCATAAAAAAAAAAAAAATCCAGGAGGTGCTGGGAAGGCTCTTTTTTTTCATCCCTGTCAATGGCCACAGTAGGTCAATCACTTTTAAGCTAAGCTGCAAGCCACCAAAATACCGCAGAGAAGGGCCAGATACAAAAACACATTGGCAGCTAAGAAAATGGCAAGATTTGTGTCCTACAGGTATTCCCATTTCTACAGCCACAGCTGTGTTGGGTTTAAATGGCAAAAGTTTAGTAGCAGGGAAATACAGAGACGGCTTCTTTGAGAAGCTGCTAG
This sequence comes from Indicator indicator, assembly GCF_027791375.1. Taxonomy (NCBI): domain Eukaryota; kingdom Metazoa; phylum Chordata; class Aves; order Piciformes; family Indicatoridae; genus Indicator; species Indicator indicator. The sequence continues at coordinate 22,417,566 of NC_072017.1, read as the reverse complement.
AAGCTTCTCATGCATTTCACAGAGCCAATGCCAGTTGACTCCAAGTCATGTGCTGTTGGCCAAGACTGAATCCATCAGCATCTCTGTGATAACATATTTAAGAAGGGAAAAAACTGCTGCACAACAGCAACCAAGAGACAAACAACTCTGCAGACAACAAAGGTTGATGAAGGAGAAGGAGGTGTTTCAGGCACCAGAGATGAGATTCCCCTACAGCCAGCCTTTGGTGAAGACCATTAGGAGACACACTGTCCCCTTGCAGCATGTGGAGGTTAACAGTGGATCAAATATACACTTGCAGCCTGTGAAGGACCCTACACTGGAACACATGGATGCACCCGAAGGAGACCATTACTCCATGGAGAATACGCACTGGAGAAAGCTTCTGGCAGGGTTTGTATCCCCATGGAGGACCCACACTAGAGCATGCTGTTCCTGAAAGACTGCAGCCTGTGGAAGGGACCCATGCTTGAAGTTTGCAAAGAACTACAGCCCATGGGAAGGACTCGTGGGAACAGTTCATGGAGGACCATCTCCTGTGGGAGGGACCCCATTTTGGAGCAGGTGGAGAGAGTGAGAAGGAAGGAGCAGCAAAGACAGCATGATGAACTGACTGCAACCACGATTCCTCATCCCCCTGCACAACTCAGGAGGAGGGGATAGAGAAAATGTAACTTGAGCCTAGGAAGCAGGGAGGAGAAGGAGAAGATGTTTTAAGATTTGGTTTTAGGGAGGGGAAGGGGAAAGTGTTTCAAGATTTGGTTTTATTTCTGATTACCCTACTCTGACTTTGATTAGCAAAACTTAATTGCCCCAAGTCAAGTCTGTTTTGCCTTTCATTGTAACTGGAGAGTGATCTCCCCCTGTCCTTATCTTGACACAGGAGCCTCTCATATTTTTCTACCCATCTGGCTGAGAAGGGGGAGTGACAGAGCAGCTTGGTTGGCACCTTTCATCCTGCCAGGGTCAACCCACCACATGAGTACTTTCAGACTATACAAGGAGCATACTTGGTGGCTTGTGCCAAGGCTCTAGATCCCCAGCTGGGAGCCAGAGTCCATTACGGCTACTATCTCACGAGTGTGCCTCAACATCACAACGAGGTTTACAAAAGGCAAGAATAATGTAAAAGCTAGGGAATAGCTTCTACAGAAGCAGTAAGTAAAAAGCTACAGTTATTCAGCCTGGAAACAGCATGGTAAAACGTTAGTTTCACACACCTCTGTCATAGCAGAGGGTTCAGAAAAATGGGTGAAGAGAGGTCCAACCACAAGTGCAGCCAACAGATAGTGGGCTCAAAACAAAAGAAAGTCATTATTCACAAAAGTATTTGGCTAACCTCTAAACACTAAACAACACGGGACTGTGAGTACTAAAAATACATACAGATTGAAGTGGAAGCTGGACAAGCTACCAGAATAGAAATCCACAGTGAACAGAAACTGCCTCTGATTCATTAAATCTTAGAATAACAGACAACTGCAACCTGATGGAGAGAATTCATGGATAGTACATGCTTATTCTCTTACACATTTATAAATTTACTTATCTTTGGCCAATGCTCAGACAAGGAAGATGCTTTTATAGACCCAGGAACACAGCTATGCCCACATTTTACAGAAAAGTTGGGTGTGTTTTTAAAGGTTTTTCTTTTTATTTATTCCAACACTCCACATTTCCATCATCAAAAACATTACCCTAAATGACAGACTAACACAATGAGCACGAATTGTAGGGATTTTTACATTAGTAATGGTTTCAGATCCAGTTGTAATTAAAGAGCACCTTGTGCACAATAACATGGGAAAATTCAGTATAACGATAAACATTAGGTTAATAAATAATGTCTTCTGTACTGCATCACAGTTAAAGATTTAATATCTAGTCATGTTGCAGTTCCTCCAAAGCACACAAATCCATCTAGTCTTGAATTATCAAAAATACCTGATTTGCCCAATGCACACACTACAAATTTAAAGCAAACAAATAACCCTCCCACAATAAACGCAGTGAAGTAATTTAAATATTTTAAACAAAACAAAGTACTACACTGCTCACAATAATAAATGAAAAATTTGCATTCTGATACTCTGACAGAACCTACAGCTTAGTCTACCCAAGCTGTATGATGAGACACTCTCCAAGCCTCCAAAAGAGTATTTTGAGAGAAGTATTTTCCAGTCTAAGGTTTCTGACATGAACCCAGGATGTTCAAACGTAAAAGTTAGCCTACTAAGTTTAATACAAATTCCCTTAACACTCCCTTCAAAGTGTGTTTATTTACCCCTTCCTCTGGGTAACGTTCCATACACGCCCACAGCAGAACTCCTTCTCTGTTCTCTCTTCAGGTGCTGCAATGTTGCATTTGTTATTCCCTTTATCACATTCTGAGGAACAGAAATGAAGACTGCTCCTATTCCTATTTGTACATAGACTGGTATCTTCTTGGACGCAAAAACATCTGAGGAGAGCTCAAAACTACTTCACTCCTTCTCAGATGAACACTTTGAATAGTAGACCACCACGGCAAAAAATCAGATACAGGACTACCACTTCTTCCAGTCTTCTCCCTTTCAGGACAAAATGCAGTAACTTACATATGAGAACGTCTCACATGCCAAAACAGGCATACAGGCATTGCTAAGTTCTACACAGGATATCGTTCTTGGAAGATCAAAGCACTAAGTTTTTATATCTGCAAAGAAAGGAGATCAGAAACCATAAAGAAATAATTGATTGGTCCTATTTTTACCCAGGCAGGGCAGACACTGTGCCTGTTCCTTTTCAGTTTGATACAGAAAACTAACTACATATTTCCTGCTGCCTATGATAAAAAAAATCCACATTACTTAACCACAAAAATACATCCAGTGTTGACAATAAACTGAGATACAATTTGCAATACACAGGACTTTGGCTTCCTTCATGGACTTTTGCTGCCAGTACATGAAAAGGTCCTAAAAGCTACCTGGAGAGACTGCAGCCTAGAAAACAGCTGTTAAAAAAACATTTTATTCAAAGCTTATTAATTTTAGGCAGATGGCTCCAGATCAATATTTTTAAAAACAGTTGCTTAAAATAAATTATTTCATTCAAAACCTATCAAAAATAAATCCCACAGGCCTGCAACCTGTGACATTTTACTACTGTAGCACCAAGTGATTGGTAGCAATCTGAGGAATTCAGGTGTTGAAGAACAGTGCAGATGGAAATACAGCCCTTCAGAGAGTTTGCCTCAAATCTATTCCAAGCTTTGAAGATAAGGGTATTTCAAACCTCCTCCGAATGGGGGAAGGGTGACAACAAACAATCTTAACTCTTCTCTTTCAAGAAGTGTTTGACTAATAGGGGTGGTGGTCTCTTGTGCAAACTTAGTATTTGAGCCTGGGTTCAAAGTATTCTCACAAATTACATGGGCTCCTTTTATACAGACTAGGTCTGCTCTGGTAGTTGAGCATACAGAGCCCTGTATTAACTTCTCAGAAGAGCAAATTAGTCCATGTGGGAAATCCTGGTTGCCAGATTCCTTCATAGCACTGCACTGGGTGGAAATAAAGCCCTTATAACCCTCCTGAAGCACTCCATAGATTCACATTGCTTTGGAACAAAACAAAAAGCGCCAAACACTCCAAAACCAATTCTGACATCCAGCTACACTGAAAACTTTGCCAATACGCATGGGAAATACCGCTTTCACATTTTTTGTTGTCTCCCTAAAAGGAGATTTTTCTTCTTAAAGAACATGATATACATGTTCTCAAGAATTCACAAAAAACAGTTTGAAGAAAGCAAAAGTGTTATTTTTGATGTCAATGTATTATTTTACTTTCTGATTTAAAGTTACATGAAGCACCAAGTTCAGATTTGGAATAAACACATCCAATGCTGTTCAATATAAATGTCCTCCTTGAAGCTCATAAGGATCAGCATGCCATTTCCAAATGTATCAAAAACCTGTGCATTCTGACCACAAACATCCATTCTTAGCCTATACTACTGAAGTCCTCCTTCCCACCATAAGCAATGACTATATTACCATATGCTCTTCAAACAGTAAACTCATCCATCTCAGATACTTCTAATTACAGAACAAAACTAGGCTCCTGTCTAAATTTAACTAGGAAGACTGGAGTTGGAGATTGTAATTCTGACCTCAAGGGCATTCCAGCAATGTCCACCACCTCCAGACAGAGCCCACAACTCTTGCATCCTCCAGCCAAGTCAATAACTTAAGTTTAAAAAGCTCTATCTCCTCTGTTTGCAAGGCATGACACTATATAAAAACTGATCTCATTAGTTCATTGAAAGACACACAACAGAATGCCAAGTCACTAAACCAAGTATTTGCAATTTTCCTCATCATCCCCAAATATCTGTAAATTCTTAAAAGAATCCCCACAGAAAGAAGTCTCAAGAAGTGTGCCTTGTTGTAGCCACCAAGTACCTTACCAAAACGTGAACATCTGGTAAAAGTATTTTAAAAGCCTTTCCAATCAAAAGTGTTCTGTCAAAATAGTCACCATACCCTGCCAGTCCTATTCTCAAGAAATGTGTCTTGTTCTGCCACAACATACATATCATACATATACATAATTCAGAAAACATCAAGTGTTGAGTACTTGTTTTCCCCTCTCCTTTACTTGAGAAAGAAAAAAAAAACAAAAACAAACAAAACCAAACTAATAAATAAAGAGTGTATCTGCTAAACTTTTAAGTGCAAAAGGAAAACAAATACCCTGGAAAACATACTGGACTGACTATGTCACAGTAGTCAAAACATGGTTGTTACAGACCAAAAAACAGAAATACAGTATTATTACAAGTTTTAGAGCTGGATTATCAACTTTGAACCACATACCAATACAACATCTTTTTAACTGCTTGTTTCCACATTTGAATTCTTCACTGATTTGCTTATAGCCCAGACTCACTCTGTTATCAGCCATATTGTTTATTCATTTTATTTCATCTACATTTGAAGAAATGCTTCCCTTTAAGGATACAATTTCTCAAGGGAGAGGTGTGTTTCACACACCTTCATCCTGACAACAAGTTCACCGAGGGCCCTGATCTTTCAGTCCTACTCACTGGTCAAAATGATGTAACTTCCAGCGTTAGCTGAAGCACAGTATCTTGCCGTATCTGAAGTCTGTTACCCTCATATGTTTATCTTAGCATCTATAAAGATATTCAGGAATTAGTTGTAAACCCCCATCAAAATTTTGAAGCCTCAAAATTTACAGGAAACATTTTATAAGCAGGATAGTCTTTTGAGAAGCTGAAAACACTCACTCCTTGTGCCACCAACTTGAGATATAGTCTAAAAATCACTGCCAGTCTCATGCACAGAAAGAAAAATACAATTGTTCTGCAGAATTATCAGTTCCGAGGATTACAGCATTACCAAGAGAATTAACTATCAGGAAGACAGAATGTTTCACAGAGAATATCAGCTCATCCCTCTAACATTTTTGTATTGAAAAAAAAAAAAATGTGCACAACTACCATTTTTTTCCTTAGGATCAGAAATATGAGAGAGAGAGGCACGAAGATTTTTGTATTTTTAAGTGTTACATTACTGTTTTCAAGCATTTTGTCAAATTCTTTAGTTCTTGAAACAGAAGCAGCCTCACACAACAATCCAGATTTTATCCAAACTGCACACACTCATCCCACATTTCTAAATGGAAAACGTAAGAAGCAGGGTAAATTTCTTAAACTCAGCTGAATAATTAAACATGGTGAGAATCTTCTTAAGTCTCAGAGAGATTCAGAATAAGAAAGTAACCAGACCCAACCTGAAACCAGGAAAAAAAAAAAATGATGTGAATAGATCTACTTAAAGTTAGTATAAAACACAGAAAAACTTAAGTCTTGAAAATGAAACAGTATGGTTTCTACATGTGAATTTGATTTGTGATTTAAATACCTATTTCACAAAACAGTCTCTTGCAATAACATCTTTAAATCTATTAATTAGTAGAATGTAAACATCTACAACAAGCATTAAAAAGGCTTTCTGATTGAAAACCTTCTGAATACGTTTGCTGACTACAATGTCAATAGTCACCCTCCTAGTTTTAGCCACAAACTACCCAGTTCAGAAAACTTCATGTCTCAGAAATAGAGAGCCAATAATTTGTAGATTTGAATCTAAATATGCACTTGCATATGTAGCATAAGCAATCACCTAAACTACATATAGCTTTAAAGGCAGAATAAAATGCATTTTCTCCACTAGTTAACAGCTTATAAGAATTCAAAGCACAAAACTGAAATAATCCAACACATATATTTTACTACTTAATAATATTACTTGACAGCACAATTAAAGTAGGAAAACTCTTCCTGCAATGTTATTGAAGACATAATTAAAGGCAACATTGCTCAGAAGAGGAAGATAAAATTCTCCTATGCATATTTGAGTGCTGGAATAATAAAACAACCATATCAGAATTATTTATTCAAAATGACCATAAACTCAACTACTATAGAAAAGGAGGGGAGGGGAAGAAGTAGTGAAGAGGTAATCTAAATATTGATGGTTGCTATTATAGGTATAGGCTTTGCAATAAAGTTTCCTACACAGGGAATCTTCACTAGGATACTGACACAAATTTCTTTATTGAAAGCTTCAGCTTACTTAGCAGACAGTAAGGGAATAACATTATATTACAGTCTAAACTCTTAATTAATGCAGTCTAAATTATAATACACACCTAACTTACACTTTATGCTAAATACATTTGTTAATTCACCTTTATTTTAGGACTGTGCTTTTAATAGCTGTATTGTAGGCTTTATATATAATAATGCATATATTTAAAATTTTAAATTATTTTTGCAGTAGGAAAAGAGACTAAGTCCTTCTGAACCAGATTTTAAATCTGCCGCAATTTCACCTATTACTTTTGAAAAACGTTTGTACACATCAATTCAGCTACTCTTGAGGTTTCATAAAGTACTTGACTTGAAATTTCAAATTGACGATTCCTGAAATCATCTTACAGGTTACAAAATGGGACTGTCAGTAGCCAGTTTCTCTAAGGCAAGATTTCTTGTGATGTGAATTTGAGCATAAATATATTCAACAAGTGGTTCAAATTCACCTTGTTATAGTGCACATGACTGAACATTGCTAAGTTCTCTCTGCTACTGTTTTCCATCAAAAATACAATGCCTTGCTTGCTTGGATCGTGAGTAGTCCCAACCTTATCAGCTGATGACTACTGAAATTGCAGCACTCACTGTAAAAGCTCTGGAGACTTTCAAGATCCATCTGGACGTGTTCCTGTGTGACCTGCACCAGATTATGTGGTTATATGGTCCTGCTCTGGCAGGAGGGTTGGACTCGATCTCCAGAAGACCCCTCCAATCCCTAACATCCTGTGATCCTGCAAAAATCTGATGACTTATCATGAAACAAGGATGAATACCAAAAGCAACAGCACAGTACTTTACATTTTTCTAATTAACTGTATTTTAACATTATGAGTGACATAAGCTTAAAGTAAGCAGAAAGTTGTCATTCTTTCATAGTGCTCTAGGGACCAAGGCCTCAATGAACACGACTTTCACCGCAAGGAAAGCTGTTGGCTCTTCAGATACTGTGTCTTGTTGCTACTGGTTTGTTTGGGGGGTTTTTTGTTTGGTGGGTTTTGGTTTGGGTTTTTTTTTTAATATTATTGGGCTTTCTTACAGTCTACAGCACCTTCTACCAAATCTCCAGATGGGATAGGTTAGCAGATGCTCAGCTGCCTGTACAGCCTACAGTGTAGGTGCAGGTACCGTTCTGTATTCTGTTTAATAAACATGATATATAGTTTCCACACTCTAGAAGGATCATGGCTAAAATATCCCTGTTAGACCAGACACTGTAATATAGCATTCAAAGGACTCACCATAATTGTGTATGGGCTTTCTTTCTTGAAGACTCTCACACTCTATGCTTCTAAAATTTATATTAACGTAGAAAGCTAGGTTATTCTGATTATTAACAGGAATCTCAAGGGGAGAACATAAACCAGTAACCTCTCAGATGACATACCCCAATGCTACTATGAGATCCTTAAATTCATGATCAGCAGCTTCACTGAAAGCAACAGCTGATAAAAAGGGAAAGGTGATGTATATTCCACTACTTTACAAGAGGAGTAAATTCTCTGTAAGGTCAAGTTACAGTCTTCATTTTAAATCACTCTTGGGAAAAAAACAAAACAAAAAAACCCACCAAACCAACCAAAAAAAATGCAGTGACAATTTTCACTACCTGCTTAATGTTCTCTACAATTATTTAAAAAAATAATAATGCAGGACTTCTTTAAACTCTGAATAAGATGTATTTTCCCCATTTTAAAAGATGTCTGTGTAAGCTTTTGTGTTTGCAACTCTCTTAAACAAGCCTTGCAATGCTAATCAAGTGCAGTTTTGATTCCAGTATAAATTTTAATTTTTGTGGTCTTCATAATTTGCAGCACACATTTTTCTGATAAAGATCAATATGAAGAAACCATAACACAGTAGTGTCTTTCAGCCTTAACCTTTGCAGCTTCAAGCGAAGTCAGGACTTCTGAATCTGAATTGCCTCCTAATTCGAATACTGCATAAAGAGACCTCAGCAGCAAACTTTTACTGTGCTTTACTTATGCACCTAACCACCTCTTCCCTACACTTTCCATGTCCCTCTAGTCCTCCAATATGAATTACAAACAAAGACCCCCAAACAAGTGGAAAAAAAAAAACAAAACCAACACAATCTGATGCCTTTAAAGAGCCTGCCCAGCGATGTGGTTGAGGCCCCATCCCTGGGGATGTTCAATACCAGACTTGATGTGGCCCTGGACAGGCTGGTCTAGTTGGAGGTGTTCCTGATCACTGCAGGGGAATTGGACAGGATGACCCTTGAGGATCCCTTCCAGCCCAATGCAATTTGTGAATCTGTGAACATAGCTCAATCAATTTATGAAACATGTTTTGTTTTGTTTTTTATTTTTCTCTCTAAATTGCACAATGAGGGCATCAGTTTCCTTGCTTCAATATAAATAAGTACTGTTTAAACACTAAAATTTACAACGGTAAAGCATTCAGTATTGAGACAGAAAATGTCCAACCACAGAAACAATGAGTAGCTGTATGACTAGAAATAGTTTTTTTACTGCTCTATGCCATAATGAAAGGCATCATCGAGAATCCCTGCCCAAAGAAGCTATAATTTAGAGCAGAGGCCCTAAGAATACATGTGGAGACTGCATATTAAAACCCCAAGAATCCAAATACAAGGAAAACAAATAACCTCTTCTGCCTTTTGCCCTACTAGTACTCATCCCATTCTAGTCAACTTACCTAAAATTAGTTAAACTTTTAAGTGTTAGGGATTTGTGGGGCTGAGTTATCCTTCTGTTACAAGGATGGAATTGTGTATACTTGACTAGCGTCAGTTTGGAGCGTTTTATTCACAGGAGAGAGAGTACAGGCACCATTACAATGTAGGACATAGAAATTATCATGCCTGTTACTTCCAGAAGTCAAATCATTATGTTAAAAAAAAAAAAACAAACCTAACCAAAGAGAAAAAAAACGAAACAACCAAAAATCCAAAACATTACAACTTTATCCTTGTAATAGGACTATAATTATTTTGAAACACCAGTTAACCCCTAAAGTGACAAAAACAAACCCAAAGCATCAAAGCAAGATACAAATTCCATGCTTGGTTCTTCAGAAGTGATCAGAATGTTGAATTTTCACTAAGTTACTGAGACAGCAAAATGATCTTGGCTCTGCCTCTGTCCTTTCCCATTTAAATCCTTCAGAGCAGGGGTGCTTAGGAACTGGAGTAGGGCACAATAGTACCAGCTCTAAAAAGGTAAATACAGATTGTGTCAGTGTGCTTCACAGATTTTACTTTACAGACACTAATTATGACATCAGTATTATTCAGGGAACCTGCTTTGTAGACAGAACTATTTTAAATAAAGCAGCAGATAAGGAAAAAATTCTACTCTCTCATTCCCTGGGAAAGTGTTCTCTCTACATTTTCCACATGAAATCAGTATTGTATCTAAATCCCAAGTAATGGAGTATATAATGCGACAACAGCACTTTAATGAAAGCTGAGATTAAGGAAGACATAAAAACCTAAAACCACTTAAAAATATTCTTAACAAATCTTTCACTATTTGCTGGATTTTGTGCTTTGTTTTTTGGGTTTGGGGTTTTTTGGGGTTGCTGTTGTTTTTCCTTTTAACAAAAAAAAGGAAAAGGAAAAAAAAAAAGTCAGTCAGTCTTCTTATACTAGCTTTTGGAAAAATGCATTTATGGGATCCAGTGTTTCCAATCCAGTGTGAAGTTTTGAACAGAGTTATGTTAAATTGATAAATGTGTGACTAATTGATGGATTATTTAAATAGCATGCACAATATTACACGGACACTGCTCAGATTTCTAGTGCAAAAGATTTGTCCATGTACTTTGGGTAAATTCCTACTTTTACAGGGATAGAGATCCGTATTTTGTGACCAATCTGGAATGGAATGGCTTACAATGTTTCAATTTCAAAAGTATTGGTAATTTTGTGTGTGTTTACATATTTACAGGAATAAAGATTCAACTAAATGAATAAATATAAGTTTATGTGTCTCCAAATTTGTAGTACACCACACATCACCTGTGATTTCACCACATCTGTTATTTCTGAGAACTTTGCCTGGTTGAAAATTATGTTCAAAGGTTTTCTTTCAAAAACATCGGCTAAGCCCCAAGGTTTAACTGTTGCAGCATTTTCTATGCAGATATTGTATATACATAGGTGTATGTTGTTGGTTTGGGGTTTTTTAAATATGCATAATATACATAATATTAATATATACAATATACATGCACCTACTCCTCACTACAAGAAGAAAAGTCCAGACCTTGTTTTATTACCTTTTTGTCCAAAACAAAAAAATTGCTTCCTCCAAACAAACTAAAAATGGATTTTAGTTTTGTTTTGTTTTGAGGTCAGTTATGCTGCAGAACGTTTCTTGCTTTATATTCTGTTGGGTGTCAGCTATGGAACTAATCTTCATCTCTCAATCTCCACCACAGTCAGGTAACTGCAACAGTGCCTCCTGATGTACCTACAATCAAGTTGAGATGCTGCACATAAAAGCAAAGTAATGAGCTCTGTTACCAGTTTCATGGACTTTCCATATCTGCAGACCACTGGTCTTCCATTTTTCACTTGTCTGAGCTATTCTGCATTGCAAGACCACCCCAACAGCACAGTTTCTTAATTTCCCATTATTTTCAGCATTTATGAAGAACAGTTTTCAGAATGTACCAAATAGTTTCTTCCACACTGAGCCAATTTTTTTAATGTAAATTTCATTGACAGTAAAAATTTAGGAACACGAAAATAGATTTTTAACACAAGCTCATGGGCCACAGAATATACATGCAATAATTTAAGCCTGTCTTTAATTAAAGCAACAGTTTAAAGTGAAGTTGTGGAACAGAAATTTCTATCTCCACAAGATTCAAATTTTCCTTTTAGGCCAGGAAAGGCTGGAAATGGAACTACATGATCCACTGGTTACTTGATCCTGGAATCATTCAACAAGCTTTACCCAAAGAAATAATATGTAAAGTAAACTATCAACCATTATTGAAGGGTAAACAGCAAAGATGGATGAAGCAATTTGCCAGATACCTTAGAAACGTACCCCTCATGGGAAAATCCGTGCTGCCAACTGATCTTGTATCCCATGCGTATCCCAGAATTTTTTACAAGTTACATATAATTTATTACTCTCTTGCATACATCCTATCTGAGGATTTCTAAGCAAGATCAGCTCTAAATGTAAAAACCAGCATTATTCAGGCAGTCTCCTCATGTTGCTCAAGTAAGCACTTTTATAGCCTGACAGGACCACCTGTGTGAGCTTAACTTTTAGTAATAAAACTAGCACTAAAAAAAATACAGGGAAAGAAAGATAGGAAACATGGGGGGGACAGGATGGGCAAAGGACAGAAGAAGAAAGTCCTACAACTAGTTCTGTAGATGCAAAAAGAAAGTCCAATTTGTCATCAGCTCTAATTATTCAATGTTTTGTCACAAGCAAAGGATAAGGTTTCAAGACTCCAATCATACTGTAAAGCCTACTGACTTAGAAAAAGTAATAATAATGTCAAGAAGCACTTCAGGGTATTCACCTTCCTGCAGAAGAAGAAATTCATTTCACACCGAACATCAGATCTTTTAAGACCTGCAAGAATTGTGAACTACTTCTTCACTTACAGCCTAATCTTGCAAGGTACAAACGATCTTACAGAGCATGAGACACATGAGGTGCCTTCTAGATACACAGATACAGAACATGACCACAATTTACCAGTTCAGCAATTAAACGTTAAGACTGATCCTATAAACTCATTGCTAGATATTTCATTGGGATCAACTCCATAGGCTGTGAACGGTCCCACTACTTGTATAAAGCTGTATGCAAAAGAGCAGAGGTTGGTTCTGCCTAAATATGCATGTCCAACAGGATCTCATTTCCATTTTATTATGAAGGAGAACAAAGGTTGAATGGAACAGTGCTTCTCGTGCAGGGGAGAATATTCACCCTTCTCTGATGTCAACACAATATTTTAGCACTGACAGCACATCTTTCATGATAAACTAAAAGACTTTTCAATTTTACATCTCTTATCTCTCTGATTTAAAATCATAGAATGTTTTGGGCTGGAAGAGACCATTAAAGGTCATCTAGTCCAACTCCACTGTAATGAGCTGGAACAATTTAACAATCTCATTTTAAAGCAAGAGAACTCTCCTTATATGGTATGATACAATGGGTTTATGTAATAGATGGTTTTCGTGCGAACTTGGCTGTAATGGCCTTCAAGTTGCTTACATGAAAATCCAATTTTTTTATATACTTGTCATGCAATTAGAGCTTTGTGGTCAGTGAAGATCTACAAGTTTATCCACACTTCAGTTGTCATTAGGACCATCATACTAACAGTCAACTTTTCTACTTAAAAGACTAAACAAGACAACACTAGTAGTACAATGGAAAAAACGAAAAAGAAAAAAATATATAGAATTATCCTAGAAGTCTATGATGCTTGTATCAAGGCAAACTGGACAATTTGAGAGGAACAAATGGAAAGTTGAGTTACACATCACCTTTACCAGAAGTTGCAACTCCCTTATTTGAATATACACTGGGCTTTAAAAGCTTCTGAGTATTAATTTCAACTTGAAAATTAGATAATACTATGACAGTCAACCTCAATTCTGAGTTCAACTGAACTGACCGCATTTTCTGACTTCTCATTGACTACAAAAATCAAAATCTTGAAAGCCCCAATCAGAACTGCCTCAGTTTACTTAAGGCCAAAAAAATGTGTTTTTACAGAATGAAAACAGAAAAAGAAAAGCTATGAAGTCACAGCTTCCAGAACATCCTTTTTATAGGTCTGTCCTCCAGCTGGTATGCATGTCAATAAGCACAATGCTGTTTACCCACATTTATTTTTGTGAGTTTACAAGACTCACACATGGTATTACAGTATGTTCATACAACAGAAAAACAAGACTACATTTGCTGCTTTATCTCCACTAAATGTCTAAACAAAGGCAAACTTAAAATTCTTCTACATTCAAATTTATAATACCTCCTTAAAAGCTATATGCATCCTAATATTAAGCATGATTAATTCATACTCTGATAGTAGTATTTGAACTGTTATAAATACCCTTACTGTACTTCATAGATTTATTTTGCTTTTGTGTTTCTAGAAACCAAAGCTGTGTTAAATTCTCTTGCAAACTCTTGAGACAAACACTGAGTCTCTGAAGACAGTAGAAATCTTTAAGTAATGTTTACATTACCTGTTGCACAGGCAAAACGCTCTTAAGTTTTGTGCTTCAGCTTTTTTTTTTTTAATAAAGCATGAAGGATCAGCTGTAAAACAGATTTCTGGAACTCTCCCAGTCAGTGGGCCTCAGGTTACAGTTAACTGTAGGCTTTATTCAAACAAGAGGGAAAAGAAAAAATAAAATAAAACAAAATAAAGGGTGCTGGTGGGAAGAGAAATAATGGCTAAAGAAGGCATTCAAGAAGCTGTATTAACTAACTCCAGCTAGAGCACACATTTTCCAAAGTTTGTATTTATCAGATGGAACAAAATTATCAAAAATGCAGCACATCAACAGCAATGCTTACTTCCTATCTATTGATACTGAAATAATAATTATCAAAGTCCAAAATTTTAAATACAATAAGCCCTACTGTGTATTTGCACAAGCTCCTTGAAAACCAAGATCTGCACTTTTTCTTTCCTCAGCACAGTCTGTTCTTCCAATACAGAGTAATATAAATGAAATGTGCAAATTTTCATTTTAGCTGAAATAATGCCAGACAAGTGTGCATGTTTTGGGGTTGTTTGTTATTGTTTGATTGAGTTGTGGGTTTGTTGTTTTTTTTTTTTTTTAAAGAAACAACTGCCAATTTTTCAGAAGAACCATACAAAAATGAGAAATTCACAGTAGGAAAATATAAAAGGAAAGTTAAAAAAAAATTAAAAAAAAAAATATCCCACAGGTGCTGCCGTGCCTAAATGTTGGGTGTATTGTTTCCAAGCAAATCTGGAAACCTGTATTAGAAAAAATGGGATTTAAACAGCAACAACAACAAAAGAACCCCCACACCTACCAGTTCAAATCAGTACAAATGAAAATCTTAAAGCAGACATTTAATGTTGGGGGGGGTTAGGGATTTTTTTTTTTTAATTTGTTGTTACTGGTTAATTATTTTTTTAAGAAGTCCCTCTTCCATTAAAGGCCTCAGTTCTCCACTCAAGGCTGATCTATTCAGTCAAGTGTTTGCTTCTGAAGGTCCTGAGGAGTTCATTGCTTTTAAAAATAAACAGACAAAAAAGAAACAGGCAACTCTGCTACTCTGCTTCTTAAGCAACAACTTCATCACTAAACAAACACTATGGATGCTCTCCCCCAGAGGTGTTCAAGACCAGAATGAGGCCTTCAGCAACCTGATCTAGCGAATGGTGACTCTGCCCATAGCGCAGGGGCTGGAACTTGATAATCTTTAAGGTCCCTTCCAACCCAAACCATTCTGTGAATTACATAAGCCTTGGTTCAATTCCATTCAATCAGAGACGTGTTCAAATTCATCTAATGACATACTCCTGGAGGGACCCTCCTTAAATGACACACTACAACTGTTCTTCAGGATTGTTAGAAACAACATTTGAAATCCCTCATAAAAAGGAAAAATCCTGTATCTTTCCCATCATGAGCTAAACACAAGGAAAGAACAGCAGATTTCTTCATGACAAGCAAGAGGCACTGCTGCTGAGTTTTGTGTGGTGTATATTTATGTAAATGCGCACAAAGTAGAGCCTGATTCCCAAATAAAGCCCAGCTGGGAAGTTCCACAGAAGAACGTCAGTCTGCGTTTGGGGACAGATCATGTGAAGACAAAGCATCAACACAGCTTGCCAGAAGGGAGGTACTTCTGGATATACACAACAGACGAGCTTTTTAGATAGTCAGCAGCTATAAATAGAAGAGTAACAAGAGATGCTAGCTCTTTCTAGTGTGAGATTATCTCAGGAAACAAAGACAGTAATTTTACGGACTGAAGGTAACATTAAAAAATAACAATAAGTATAGGAAGAAAACCCTGAGAAACCTAGAGACTGAACTAGACTCCCAAACCAATGTCAAATGCCTTAAATAAAACCAAACCCCACCTTTCCTCATGTCCATTCTGTGTACTGCATGCACTTTAACAAAAGAAAAAGAAAATTACTTCAACTTGAATTACGTCAATTCAAACACATTCATTTCATTACAATTTGAATAAATTAATAACCTCAGTCCTGAATTTATGCAGCACCTGAGGACACTATCACAAATTCTAGTACTATTATGCTTAGTATCACATTCCCTGCCTCATCAGTTTGGAAGCAGTACTTCAATCTTCCTGTCCATAACCTTCTATTTTCATACCATTTTTCTATACCCTATTAAAAAAAAAAAAAAAAAAACAAACAAAGACACACACACAAAAAAGCCAACCCACACCAGAAGAACCAAAATCAATCACTATCTGCTGGGAATGCAAGAGGTTGACTCTAATCTGAAAGGACTTGATAACTAACCACAATGACAATACAAAGACTGGTAAGACTATCCTGAAGCTGTAACAAAAAGCAGATCACATTGCTGTTGGAAAGAACAATAAAATTGCACATCTGGCCAACAAAAAAATTAAATTAGACATTTTTTGAAGGTGCAAACTATTTCAGGGTTCTCTAACAGGTAAGAATTTTCCCTCTCCTAATTTCAGGTTAAAAAAAAAAGAAAAAAAAAAAAACAGCCATGGAACATAAAAACTAGTGACCTGCTGCTTTAAAGGTAAAGAGATCTGAAAATAAAGACTGAACTTTAACCCTTTGGTGCCACCACAACTGCAGCTCCCACAAATACAGCTTACAAATATAGCCTTCCTATCAGCTTAAGCTATAAAGAACCACTGGAATTTTTAACAAGGCTTTGAATCACAGAAGTTTTTGTCTTTGGAGCTTTTCATTGATGATTCCACAACTGCAGAGTTTTGTTCTTTTATTCTCTATACACCATGTTTTCAGCTTCAGTGGTAATAGAGGATGCCATCTGCCTCATTATCATTCAAAGCAAGAGGTGGTCTTTAAGTTACCAAACACTTTTGTGTGGTTCAGAGCAACAGCTGAAGTTGCATGCAGAAAACTCATAAATAAGCAGAGATAAGATGCAAAAACAGCATGGCTCTCCAGGTTAATGAGTAGTCTGATACTTTGCACAGCTGGTCAGGTTCAAATCACTCTTTTGTAGCCTCAAATTGCGATTTCTTTGACTATGTGAGTATAATAAACACATTTATTTCAAAACACCTTATTTTAATAAACCTTTAGATTTTAAAGACCTGAACCTACTCAACACTTTGACCCTGATCTAGCAAAGCACCCAAGCATCAGATGAACTCCTGTAACAGAGTCCCACTGAAGAACTTCCTGGTCAGGATCAAAGTGCTCACTACATCTAGCATAAAAGAATCACCTCCTATTTAGTAAGTCATGGATGTGATTGTCACCTAAAACATTGGTTCCATGATACTGTGTATGCCTAACTAAGGAGAAAGTTTAATATGCAATCACAGGAAAGACAGATCAGTAAGACTTCACAGAAGTCACTCAGGTCATCCTCCTGCCCTCAGTAATGACATCATTAACCAACATCAACTACAAAATCACACATAAAATAACTCAGAAAGGGCTACCAATAACAATTGTAAAAGGTTAGAAAAAGATGAGTACTACAAAAGGTAATTAATCCAATATGAGGAAGTAAGAAAAAAAACTAAAGAAAAAGTAAAATAGCAAAATGGTGCCCTAGTTTGTGGAGTGAAATTTCACAGAAGACATATTTTAATCTAAAATTAATAAAAGGGCAGCTTTAACTAAAAAAAAAAAAGTGTAGATTAGTTATTTATAAATCCAGATAATTGCACAAGAATCAAGAAACAATTAGACATATTAAGTGACAACAATTGAGTTCTAAGAATACACTTGATCCCCTTGAGGCCAAATCTTCTCTGTTTTAATCCTGTTCACTTATTTTACTTAAGTAATAGCTCTGCTTGCCCCTGGCTGAACAAAGGTCAGGATTACACCACTAATTAACTAGTGGCATTGGAATATGTCTTGCCCTACACAAAATACTGAAAAGCTAAGCTGAGAAAGTGCCAAAAGTCTATTATGCCATTGATTTTTATTTGGAACAGAAATTATTTTCTTGGCTTACCTTAAGGCAATAGATGACCACTTAACTGTTTACTTGCTCATTAGACTTCCCTGACTTCCAAACATAAGAATATGCATTACCAGCTCCTTTATCAACAAGATATGACAAGTGGCAGGTTAAACTTCACCTGAAAACAAAGTATCAGTAGTATAGATTTGGCAAATTCGTTATTCTTGTTTGTCAGATCATCACTTCTCTGCCTCTCCTGACTTCTCCCTCCTTATTCAATAAAACCCTAGTAGTATATTACCCAAGAAAGGTAATTTCGCAGCCAATTCTTTATTCCTTTAGTAAGGAAAAAAAAAAAACAAAAAACAAAAAACAAAAAAATACACTACCACAAAACTTAAGATTTTTGCCTATGCAAGAATTAATAAATACAAGTACTACCTAAATCTTGAAAACTGTTTTACTACATATTTTCAAAGATTACATAAATACCGGTTAATGAAATAATCTGATCCTGGGGAGAAAGCTCCATATATGAAGAAAGCATCTGCAAAGTATCTTAATTCTTCTTTGAATTCCTACTTGTACAGCTTGATTCAGAGGATTTACACACATCCCTCCCATAAAATTTTAATCCAAATCCTTTATGGACATCTCCACTGACTGCAAATTAAGACTTCTGTGATCCAAGTCGAAG
This sequence comes from Indicator indicator, assembly GCF_027791375.1. NCBI lineage: Eukaryota > Metazoa > Chordata > Aves > Piciformes > Indicatoridae > Indicator > Indicator indicator. The sequence goes on along the minus strand of NC_072017.1, from coordinate 22,399,063 downwards.
AAAGTACCAATTCTGTCCTTGTAGACCCAAGGCCGTCTTTAAATGAAAGGGAACCAGCTAACACAAAATGAATCCTTTCTGAGTACAAAAAACAACCTTCCCAAACACTTCAAGCTTATCTCAAATTGCAACCAAATAGTAAAATGAATAAAAACATTACCATTCAAAATATAGTCCTGTAACCTGTAAGGATCCATACTGCTATTATAACGTTCAGCTTGATAGGATTTTATTTTGACTTAATTAAACAGTCTAAAAACTGAAAAAAAAAAATCAGTAGCTCAGATCTTTCAGTGTAATGCATCTTTGAGAAACTAAGTGAAATTTGGGAAACTTACCCTTCTTCTTAATGAACAAGTAATTATTCTTTTTCCTGTAAGAAAAGTCCTTTTTCAGCAAGTATTAAAGTTTCTTCTGATTAATCTGAAGATAGTAAACAACTGGTTTAAAGAAAAGCTTTTTAAAACCTTCTAATACAACAGCCAGGGTAGAATAATGTGTGCATCATGGCATAAGTACAAAAAACGTTTTCATAGCTAAAAAAAAAAAAAACTATAGCTCTTGCAGTGTATTTCAAATGTTTCAAACTGTCCAACTTCAGATTATTTGCAGTCTTCAAGGCTTTGATGATCAAGAAGTGATACAGTCAGTAGAAAACTAAATCCCACCTGAATATATATTTTGTACTGCTCATTGTTGTTTTCCTAAAACACTTCACCACTTCACATAAAAGAAAGAAGAAATTTATTATGCTAAATGGCTTCATAAGTAAACTATTGCATTTATGCTTTATGCATTACTCAATACCCAAGTAGTTTTTAATAGTAGTGACGTGCAAGTGTTCTGCATCCATCTTGTGGGTTGGAGATCAATTAAACTGCATTGGAAATCTGATAAGCTAAATAATAGATCTGAAAGTAGCTACTGTTTTTGAAGCATTTTCAAATGTCACCTAGGTGGGGTTTTGTTTGTTTGCTTAAAAAAAAAAAACAAATACAAAATGAATTATTCTAAGAATATTGATTTAAGAGAATGTTGATCCTTTATGATCAACTGACAACATGCAGAAAGTTCTGCATAAGTTCTTTATATCCTAATAAGTCATCATCAGCTGAATCTCTCTTAATAAAGAGACATTTTGAAATGAAGAAACACAGTCATGAGAGCTTGATCTAAGTGTTATTTTTAGAAGTAAAGCTGAATGAGGCAATTCAGCTTAGCAAGAACGTGAACTTCAAAACCTGTTTATCCTAAAGTACATTTCTACTACGAAAAAGAGCAAAATTACTCTTTTTTGCATTAAATGCCCCTGACTTCTTTAAATAAACTCAAGTTTACAAAGCTGTAAGTTTCTGAACTGCATACTTGTAAATGTGTATTTCTGTGGGTAACTCACAGAGGGAAACACCCCTTCCTGACCATAAAAGGCCCGAGTACATGTTCTCAAGCGGAAAATGTGTGGGATCTTATTTACAAATGTATAAATACATGCCATTCCTTTGCGCTCACAGGCACAGTTGAAAGCAAGCCAGAAAAGGAAATACTAGCAACTTGATCCGAGATTTCTACTATGTTTCACCTAGCATGGTATCACTTCAGTCTGTATTTTCATGAAAGTCTAATTATTTTAGTGAATAAAGCCACATAAAATTATCTGAATACAGAAAAATACAAACTGTATTTACAAGCATTTTTTAGTTCATGCACCAAACATCCATTTCTCCTCTTTCCTCACCCAGTACCTTCAGCCCTTCCTACGGCAGAGAGAGGAAACACACGACAAAGGCCCAGGTGATGAGCGCTGGATCCAGCAGCAACCAGAAACACATCTCACAGCAAGTACGTTTTCCCTCTAAAAGGGTTTCTGCAGACAAGAACCACTGGCAAGCTGCATGCCACTGGCACCATCCTCATGGGCACTGGTCTCTGCTGCTAACACTGCTCAAGAAGCACCAGGCTTGGATCACTACAGGATTTACTAAACAGGGTCATCCAGTACTGCTGAAGACAAAAAACAGTTTCAGCAGAACATACATTAGGCTGTTCAGGGCTCCAGAATTCATTCCTCCTCTTGGATTTCATTGAATAAAAAACAAACAAACAAAAAAACCCTACCAAGACAATCAATAGTTCCATTGCTATAAACATCAAAGGCAGTCTTGAAAATTTCTTATAAATCCTCTCAAAATACAAAAATGCTTACCGAATAATTTTCCAGGGTAAATTTAAATCTGACTTTTGATTCTACAATTCAAACAAAACAGTGCCAAGTCATCAACTCTAGAAATGCAGAATTTAAAACTATTACCAGAAAACAAGTAGTTGCTGATACTACTCAGTTCTTACACTGTCACCTCTACCTCATGAGGTAAAATGAGGATTATCAACTAAGTAGGTGTTATTTATTATGTGCATAATAAGTAGAACTTCAGAGCATAGAAGCATTTGGAGGTACACAAGTTCTCTCTTCCACATATTTTTCTAAGAAGAAATATTTTTTATTTTGGTTGTAGTCAAAAACACCTTAATACATGCAGAGTGGCATCCAAATGCTGACTCAAGAGAAAGTAGAAAGGAAGTCAGCTGAAGCATCTGGGATTTTGAAGGATATTTTTCTTTATCTAAAAATAACTAATAAATCCTGGAAAATAGTTTAAAAAGGAGACAGAAGGGGAAATCAATCACTACCATATACAAGGTAGACAAAGATAAAGAGGCTACCTGTGAAACTCACTAGTAAACTTCATTACAAATAAGGTTGAAGTCAGAAATCAGGCAAGGAAAAGGATGTGAGACAGCAACTGCTTTGCAAGATCTAAATATTACTGGCTATGCCAAAGAACCTGCTTACTTCCACAGCAGGTTCCCCTTCAACTAAAGGGCTAAAATAATTGGGAAAGAATTTGCTCAGACAAACATCTTTAGATCTAACACAAAACAAACTTTCCTACATGTACATGTCCTTCTCTCACATAAATTGCGAATGGACCACTGCTTCACAGCCTCCAAGCTGCCCTCAGAAAGGTGGAGTTTGCCGATGATGGCAGTGAAAAATGCTCTTCATATAAGTGTAGTAACTAGACCTGTACCTTTTGCAGCGCAGTAAGGAAAAAAAAGTCTTCCCTCATCTTAGACAGAGGCCTAAGTAGATTCTGGTCCTGAAGATTTACAAACCAAAAAAAGCGTCTATGGGAAGAAAATCAAGACCAAAACAAACCAAACACCACTTGACACCACAACCTAATGCTCAGGAAAGGACACTTAAAGTTTACTTGTCATTTTTACAGTCACCACTTGTAAGATAACATCTTTACCTTTATTAACAATGATATACTTGAAGTGGAACATGGAAACTACTTGCTCCTGTGAAATTTACGACTTCATCTCACTGGAGTTCCAATTACTCCTAGATCTCAGCACAACACACAAAATCTTGCCAGCATTTTCCCAGACAGCTGCTGTCTGTCCTACTGGGACAGGATTAATCTGTTAAGAAGAAAACCTGAATATTAAGAACCTGCAGCAAGAACACTGAGGACCAGAAAAAACACTACCACTGTGAAAATCCATGGTGTATTCACAACTCGAATACTGCTGTCAATACTTTTTGATACCTGGAATACCAGAAGATACATTTGTATGCATTTTTATTCATATCTTCTGTCCCTACACACATACATTTGTGCATATGCACTACAGGCATACACAATAATACTATACAGAATGTGGCAATTCAAAGCCTGCAGTAGCTCTCAGGTGAGGCCCTACAACAGCAGGTCAAATCCAAATACCAGAAGCAAACCCAAAGATTTAGATTATATTGTGTACAATGATCTAATAGTGCATGTGAAGAACCAAAAGAAGATATTTAGGTGTTGTGTGGGTAAATCTCACTTCTAGGAACTGCAGATAGCAAAAGTTTGTAAGATTTCAAAAAAAAACTCAAAGTTCTGCCTGTGCCTAAAAATAAATAAATAAATAAATATGGCTACTAGAATGACAGAAGGCAGAACAACAGATCAGGGAACCATCATTCTGTTCCTTAATCAGTACTGTCAGACAACACAGAGTTAAATAGTCCTTTCATTTGGACTGGAATGGCTGCTATTACCTTCTAGATATTTCCCAGGGAGGTGCCCTGGCACACAGGCTACATTACTACTGCTTTCTTTTAATCTACAGTAGTGTAGATCACAGCATTACGCTTCACCTTATCTCTTCCTTTTGGCCTCATTACCATTGATTATATTCAAAATGCACATATTATTCCATATCTTTAATTACCTCTCCTTGCCTACCTTCAAAAAAATTGTTTCATCTCAAACACAAAGCACTTTTTGAGTACAATCAAAAATATCTTTCTTGAATTCTCGTCAACCTAATATTTATCAACCTAATTAGTCTTAAATTTTATATCTTTAAGTTTCCAAATTTAGACGGTAATTTGCTAATTCTTAATGGATTTTTTCTTGGTAAACAAAAGTCATGTCTTGTAGTTGTTCTGCCCGTAAGAGTTCTGTTTCCATTCTCTTTCTTAAAGGTTTCAGCTGGGCTTTCAAGCCCCAGTGCCACAACTGCTACACATTTTCTTGTTACAGCTTCCACAAGTAAAAAATTAAGTATACAGACATGTAGTCACATCTTTCATGTAAAGATCCAAACAGTACTAAAATATAACCAATGTTACATAAGACTAGGCAACAGGAAGGCAATTACCTTCTTACATATCCAAATGGGAGGTAAACAACTCAAAAAGTAGCTAATTAGTGGCTACTCTAAAACAACGTAATGAAGTAGTCTCCAAGGGAAGGACTACTTTGGATTTGGTTGGGGTTTCTTTTTTGGTTGGGTAGAGGATTTTTTTGGTCATTGGTTCACGGGATTTTTGGTTGGTTGGTTTTTTTGTTTTTTGGGGGGGTGGGGGGGAAATTGTTGTTGAGTCTTCAAGAGCTAATTCACAGACCACTCCCACTACACACAAGATTTCTGCAACAGAAAGTGGATGCTAGCTGAGCACCCAAAGCCTCATGTTCACCATTGTAACTTTTATTTCTGGAAAAGGTGATTCCAGGGATCCAGGACTGTTCACAGACAGAGAAATTTCCAAAGGTCCTCTATCTCCCGTTTTCCCTATCCATATGTAAATACACATGTAACCATTTCTGACCAAAATCTTGTTGGTAGACCTTTCTACTCAAAGACTAACACTGCAGCCACTGTCTGGATCACACCCTTTTCCAAAAAAAAAAAAAAAAAAAAAAAAAGCAGAATTCATTAAGGCTAAAACTACTCTTTTCCCAACAGCCACAAAATGGTTCCCCTTGCACTACTTCTACTTCATTTTCCTCCTCCCATCATCTCACCACAGGAATGCACTTGTTTTCCACTGTTCCCTTTTTAACCAAACCACTCACTGACTTTTATAGTTGTTTGTTACATCACAACCAAGAGACAGCTTCCAATCACAAAGACTCAAATTTGCCCTTCCTTCAAGACATCCTAATTTAAAACCTTCTATTAGATATTCCTGATACTTTTGGAAAAGAAATTCAAAATGAACCACAAAAAAAAAAAAAACCCACACCAAAAAAACCCCACATTCCTTTCATGATACAATATAAAGAATTGGACCAACTAGCTGCCTATGTATCTAGAAGTTCTAGCGTAAAGTGCTAAAGATGGGACAAAGAAGAAAGAGGGGACAAAGCATACCACTGGTCTGGGCAGCAAACTTGTTTCTCTTCAGAAACATGTAAGGCATTATGAAATGATTCTTTCCAAAAGTGCCAGGAATAACAACAACAAAAAATGGTTGCACTGAATCTTTCTTGGCACCAAGGTGCCACTGTGCAGTTTGTTACATTTTCTCTTCCTGCTTTAAGGATCAGGTTCCCAGTGGCAACAAAAGCCTGTGCCAGAAAAGAAAGCACATTGAGAATTTTCAAAGAGACATGGGATTTTTCCATTGCCATTAGGTTACTTTTTTTTAATGCTTTGATCTTGATTTTTAGAAGTACTACTACTCACTCTCATTTAAAGTAACAGACATTACTGGTACAAAGCAGTCTCTTAAAACCATATTCGCTATCCACACAAAAGGCCATGTCTGATTTTGATTTCGGTGCACAAGACAAAAACAGAGAAAAATAGAGATTGCTTTAAATTGAGAATACAATATTGATAAAAAAAATCTAAGAATCTGCTACTTTTATCGGTCCTTCGTCAGACATATAAATGTTTACATGCCACTGAAGAATGTCTTAGCATGAAAAACTATCACAGCTGAAAGTATCGGTTTCTTTCTCCACTCCCTGGGTATGAACTCTGATTAATGTAAAGCAAGAGAGAAAATAGCTCAGTATTCATTCTGGTTCTCTGGAAAAGTGAACCTCCACTTACACTGATCATTATCGGCTAATAACAAAAATTAAAAGCCAACATGTCTTACCAATATTGCTTGGTAACAAGACAGCCTCAAGATGCAGTTAAAGAATTAGAAGCTTGTCTATCAGAAGTTTAGCTGAATGACAATAAAGACCCACCTGTTCCAACAACTACTACCAACACCAAACACATCCAGTATTTTGAGGAGCACCTCAGAAAGAGCTCTCAGTCATGCTGTAGAAGGTCAAACCAAGCCAGTATATTGCAAAGTTAATGAAAACTAGATTGTCTTTGCTGTTTACGGCTCAATGTCCCAATAGTTGCAGTGGCAAATCTTCTAAATCCCCTTTTCCAGTAACTCTACATGACATAAAAATCAGTTGATAACTATCTGGCAAACTTATAAACTCATGCACAACAACATGGAAAGAAAAAAATCACCACATCCAGTAATCAAAGAGAGTTACTGTGCTGGAGCCCTTTTTTTTTTTTCCTTTCTGTAGTAGAAGGTTGAATAAAAAACAGAAACAAAGTTTCTGTGCTAACTACATTTTCCCTACAGATAGCTTTCAGGACTGATTCCCTTTTCACATTTCTGCCTTTACCTCTCAATTCATACCATGTCTCTGCTACCTATTCTGTCAACTGTGGAAAAGACCATTTCTCCCTCAGCATAAAAATAGAAGCACTTTTTTTGCTGTACTTTTTATCAAATTAATTTACAATTCTTACCAACAGCACAGATTACCCTATCTGTCCATTGACATTTTACTGTAAATAAGGTAGAAGTCCTGATGCTCTACATGCAACTTGGATTCTTTAGCTTAGGAAAGGCACTGAACAAAAAAGAACTAGGAAAGAAAATTATGCTCAAAATCACAGAATGGCAGGGGCTGGAAGGGACCTCTGAAGATCATCTAGTCCAATCCCACTGCTAATACAAGTATACCTAAACCAGGTTGCACAGGAAGGTGTCCTGGCAGGTTTTGAAAGCCTCCACAGAAGGAGACTCTACAACCTCTCTAGGCAGCCCGTTCCAGTGCTCTGTCACCCTCAAAGTAAAGAAATTGTTGTCTGGCGTTTTTTTTGTTTAGGTGGAACAACTTCTATTCTGGTTTGTGCCCAGTGCCCCTTGCCCTATCACTGGGCAGCACTGAAAAAAAGTCTAGCCCCATCCTCTTGACATTTGTGTTTTAAGTACTGATAATCCTTAATAAGATCTCCTCTCAATCTTCTCTAGTCTCTCAGCCTTTCCTCCTAAGAGAGATGCTCCAATTCTCTCATTATCTTTGTAGCCCTCTGTCAGACTCTCCCCAGCAGAGGGGGCCTAAAACAAAGATGAGAACAATTCTTTTTGCAGGGCCTGTTGCAATAGCACAAGGGATAATGGTCTTAAACTATAAGAAAGTAGACTTAGATTAGATAAGGAAGAATCTTCCTATAATGAGGGCAGTGAAGCACTGGAACCGGTTGCCCAGAAAGACAGAAGATGCTCTATCCTTAGAAGCATTCAAGGTCAGGCTGGAAAAAGCTCTGAGCACTACAGAGCAGGTTCAGTAGATGGCCTTTACAAGTCCCTTCCAAGCAACAACATTCTCTGATTCTATATCATCCTGAAAAATGATGATTGAAAGGAGTAAATATAACTGGTAAAACTGCTACTTGTGACTAAAAGCCAACATCATTATATTGTAGCTGTCCCTGAAGTCACCCAAGGGAAAGCAGCAGAGGCAATAATAACAATTTTAAAACATAATAATAATAAAGGTGTTGTGACTCATTTATAAAAAAATACTCGGAAAAAAAAAGGGTATTACAGAGGTTTTTTTCTAAGATCCTGAAGAAAGGCTGAGGTAACAGGACTTGGAAATCAATGGCTACTCAACGCTGTATTCAGTAGCAGCATCTGGGTGCGCATGCACATTCCAAAAATCAGACGGCATCAACCAGCTGCAAACACACGGATGAGACACTATCCCTATGAGGAACCTATCAGCCACATCCAAGCTGCATGTTGGGCTGTGATCCACTTGTTCAACAGCCCCTACTGCCTGGAATTAAATGAATGCAATAGCTGACATGTAGAAGAGCAGGTAAAACTCCTTTCTTCCCAAATCCAGAAAAAAGAAACGTAAGCATTATTTGTCATGTTAGCTGGCATTAGTTGTTCTTCATACAAGATTGCTAGTTAATTTATTGAACACTGGGGAACCTGTTTAACATAATCCTAATCCATCTTTATTTCTGTCAGACTAGATCTAGTTCCAGTATTTATTACTGCTTGCCCAAGTCAACTTGAAACAAACGATTCTTGCATTTTAAAAAAAACACAGAGAATACACCGTTATCTGAAATACAAATACTGAACATAAAGTTTACCAAGTACTTCCTGAAAGCAAAAAAAAACGTGAGCAAGGAACAAGCCAATCTAACACAAAAGCATACCTCAATAAACAGAATATAAATTAAGCATCCACATACATAAAAATGTCAGAATAAACCACACACAAGTGCATGTAACTACAAATGAGACTAATTAAAGGCCATCACCCTCAAAGAAAGTTTTCCCTATTTTTAAATTGAACTTCTTGTGTTCTAGTGAAAGGAGTCTAGCCCCAACCTCTTGACACACACCCTCTAAATATTTGTAAGCATTGACAACATCTTCTCTCAGTCTTCTCCAGGCTAAAGAGCCGCAGGTTACATTAAAAGCCATAACAATACAGAAACACATCACAACTATTTCATTCAGCATTATCAGGGGTTAAACTGACAGCCCGATTCAAGTGCACCTATACCAATGCACACAGCATGGGCAACAAACAGAAGGAACTACATGCTATTGTGCAGCACTACAGCTATGACATAGTTGCCATCACAGAAACATGGTGAGATGACTGTTATGACTGGAATACTGCACTGAATGGCTATAAGCTCTTCGGAAGTGATACGCAGAGAAAAAGAGGTGGTGGAATGGCACTGTGTTTTAGGGAGTGTTTTGACCACGTAGAACTGGACAACTGTGATGGTAAGGTTGACTGCTTATGGATAAGGATTAGGGAAAAGGCCAACAAGGCAGATATCCTGTTGGGAGTCTGTTACAGACCACCCAACCAGTATGAGGAGGCTGATAAGGCATTCTACAGGCGATTGGCAAAAGTCTCCAAATCGCCAGCCCTTGTTCTCACAGAGGGACTTTACTTGAAATACAGTAAAGAAGAAACAATCTAAGAGGTTCCTGGAGTGTATGGAAGAGAGCTTCCTGACAGCTGGTAAATGAGCCTACCAGAGGAGATGCATCACTAGACCTACTGTTTACAAACAGGGAAGGACTGGTGGATGATGTGGTGGTCAAAGGCCATCTTGGGCGTAGTGATCATGAAATGATAGAATTCTCAATTCTTGCTGAAGTAAGGCTGGACATTCCTCAAGAAGAAAGTCTTAGAGGTGCAAGGAGCTGTCCCCATGTGCCATAAAACAAACTGTTGGGGAAGATGATGAGCCTGGCTAAACAGGGAGCTCTTGCAGAGAATCAGAAAAAAAAAAAAAAAAAAAAAAAAGAGAGAATTCACCACATTTGGGAAGGGGGGCAGGCAACTCAAGAAGAGTACACGGACCTAGTTAGGTCATGCAGAGACAATACTAACAACAAAAAGAAAACCAAGGAAAATATCCACTCTTTATTGGATGCAGGGGGGGAACACTGCTATCAAGGATGAGGAAAAGGCTGAGGCACTTACTGCCTTCTTTGCCTCAGTCTTTCATAGTCAGACCCACTATCCTCAGGGTATTCAGCCTACTGATAGGGATGGAGAGCAGCAGCAACTCCTCATAATCCAGGAGGAAAGAGTTTTTACCTGTTATGCCACTTGACACTCACACGTCTGTGGGGCCAGATGGGATTCACCCAAGAGTGCTGAGGAAGCTGGCAGACGAGCTTGCCAAGTTGCTCTCCATCATCTATCAGCAGTCCTAGTTAACAGGGAAGGTGCCAGATGACCAGAGACTTGCCAACATGACACCCATCTACAAACAGAGACAAAAGGAAGATCCAGGACCTCTAGTGAAGAAGACACAGCTTATTGCTCTCTACAACTACCTGAAACGAGTAGTGAGGCTGGTGTTGGTCTCTTCTCTCAAGTAACTAGTAATAGGATGAGAGAAATGGGTTTAAGGTGTGCCAGAGAAGCTCTGGATTGGACATTAGGAAAAACTGCTTTACTGAGAGAGTGGTGAGGCATTGGAACAGGTTTCCCAGGAAGATGGTGAAGTTACCATCCCTGGAGGTGTTCAAGAAGCGTGTGGATGTGGTGCTTCAGGATATAGCTTAGTGGTCATAGTAGTTGGGTTATGGTTGGACTCTATGATCTTAAAGGTCTTTTCCAACCTTAATGATTCTATGAATAATATAAATACAAACCTTTTACAATCAACACTACAATGCAGATATGTATTTGTATTCCTTTCTGAAGGTCTTCAAATATTGTCTATCACACATATACACTTCCCAATTAACAACGACTGTTTTCACAGCACAGTATCATGTCTGCAAGATGAGTTGATAGCTCATTATTTAGGGCTATAAGTACAAATCAGTATCTTCACTAATGTATAATTAATTACAAATAACTTCAAACTTGTGCTTAGTAAAGTTATTTTCATCCTGAAAGGTAGTTGAAATTGCCTTCATAAGAACAGATCTGGGCAACCGCATCTCATGAGAAGGAAAGCACCCCATAGTAGCTAACACAAATGCCCCCTCTCCAAACTTGAGAAAAATGTTCCATACATTTACATCAGAACATATAAATAACCCTGCTGAATGTATCTTAACATGCAAAAGTATGTTTTATCCTCTTTTTCAGTACTCTGACAAATGATGATATAAGTCACGAGGGTCTTGTGGTTTGACACACCAGATTTAATGTTCAATGCTTTAACTAGATCCAACATAAGTTTCTATGGCTAGCACCTTTAACTTGGATCAGTTGCTGCTGTTCTGTGCAAATCTATTTATACAAATGGAGCAGACAGCCAAAACAGTTGCTTTGTAATTAGCTCAGGCATGTTTGATTTCAGAAGGGAAACTCTTAGTTTATTTTCCCGGGGGAACACTACAAAGTTCCACTACAGCTTTACAGGGTGACTCAAGAAAGGCCCCTCACTCCCCTAGAAAAAAAAAGATCAAATTATACTACTGATTTCTTCTTCTGTTTCTCACCTTTGCTCTGAAATGTTTGAAAACACAGTTTCTGAGAATTTGTTATCTGTGGTGTCAAAGGCATTCCTGGCAAAAAAAGAAAGTCTTGTTGAGGGCAAAATTCAGTCAAGATGACTGTAAAACCTAATCCACACCTTCGAATTTGGACCGAATATCCATCACTTAAAAATCTTGTAAATGACTCAATTTGTTTACACAGTCCTGTAGGTTTTTATGACTTTCCATAAAGAAATTATTACATCCATTCCTTTTATTTTGTTTTTGAGCATTTGAATGAGCCCCAGAACCACAAGCAAGTGAAACAGATTCTCTGCAGATGGAAGCGGCCTCATATAACTCACCACTACCGGTGAAACAGTCAGAACAACACTTTCAGTTTGGAAATGCCATACCTTCACACACAGCAAAAGAATTTCCCGTGCCATATGTTTTTTTTTAATGTTTAACTATTGTATAAAATAAGTGCTGGTTTCCTGTCAGTCCAAAGAGGAGTATGGTACCCCTAGGACTTGTGCCTCTTTATCAAAGGAGGGTGAAGGCAGTCAGGTGGTTACACAGTGAAGTACATTGAGGGGAAAAATAATAATAAAAATCAAACTTCTTAGATATTCTAGTTGCTACCATGCAATGGGCCATCCAACAAGGCTTTGGGAACAATAGTTTAATAAAATACCAGACAACAGAATTCTTTAGAAAAGAATATAGCTATCACTTGAAGCAAGGTATTGCACATTATTGCACAAATCAGTACCTCTTCCAGCAAACTCATATTCCCACTTCATGAGCTTTTACACAAATGATGATTTAAAAGTTGCACAGACACATTAACACCTATAGATTGACATGGAAGGTGTTTGAAGAGTGTCTCTAAAGCCACTCTTCAAACATGACACTCCCAAGTATTTTAGACTACAACTCTCCCTTCACAGAAATTACAACTTTGCCAATGTGCCAAACAGAGTAATGGTTTAATGATGCAGAGTACTGAAACTGCAAGAAGGGCATCACACTCTTACTTTTTACTGCCTGAATCTAGTTCAAAGCCCATTCTATCAGATTACAGGACCCATTCTCTAATTAACCTTCCTAACCTCATGCTCCTCACATTCTTACATTATTTATTGCCCATTCATAAGAATATTGCAGCAGAAACAATGCAAAAAAGGAATTAAATGTACAGGAAACACAAGCAGCACAGTCTCCTTTTCCCAAGACGTACTTTGCTTTTTCTGAAACGGATAGAGAACATTTCAAGGGAAGCCACATAAGGGTGATAAAGGAGTTTAACTTCAGCACTCAAAGTTATCACTAGCTGCACAGGAGACCACCCTCATTTTCTTTTAATAGAACTGTAGTATTATAAGGAACGTAAGAAGATAGCTACCCAACTAGCACCACTGCTCATCTGGAAAACAGAGTACTAAAACATTCAAAACAAAAATTTCTATTTCCAGTCACCTTGCAGCTAGCAAGGTGCATGACAAAAGGAGAGTCTTGGCCTCCCTACTGCCACCGGGTCCTTTATCTGGCTTTATTCATAACAAGCGCATGCCTTGCACTTCATGTAAAGAAATCAGTACACGAGTGATCTATGTGAGCCATGACTGCACGCTATTTTAATGCGGTTAGTAATTAGTTTTAACAAACCTAAGGGGAAACTTCAGTGTTTAGGGCTTTCAGGAAGTAGAGGAACTGCAGTGGTCTTCACCCTCAAAGAATCACCTTATAATCTCTGTGTTTATAATGATACCTTGAATGAATTTACCATAAAGCATAAGATTAATGAATAATTTATGAGGATTAGTTCACAAAAAGGTACATTGCCACTGAAAAAAAAGGATGCCCTGACATGGTAAATAACTTTTGAACATTTTCTTATTTCATGTGCAAACGCTGTTCCTGTACATGGGAGGTTAATTTCATGTTCTTTTTTCTCAGACACAAACACCTGCATTAAAAACAAAAAAGGCAGCAAAATAATGGGGGGGGGGGGGGGGGGGGAGGGGAGAAGCAGAGACTAGCACTGTGAACTGCAGAGTTTACCTGCAGAGTCTCAAATTAGCCCATCTTGAATGGCAACAGCCACACAGAAAAGTAATAATCCAACAGCTCAAAGATACTTACCTAAGCAGATGATTAATTCTTTTAACTTGAGTTCCAGCTAGCTCACCTGATGGTCTAGCTGGTGAAGGTTAAAAATACATTGACAGAGGTCAAGGGGTACACACACTCAGAGGACTTCATAGGAAAGAGAGACAAGAAGCTAAGCAGCCTACAAGCCCAGTGTAAATGTACAGTCATGCCCGTGCAAGTTGAATGTCAAAGTCCAAAACTGTGAGCATCCTTAACAAAGACACGGTAGTTGGAATAGAACTAACTAAACTCAGAAGAAACACAGAGCTTGCTAACCCTAATGCAAAAGGCCTGAAGGAGACCAAGAAATTAGTTGGGCTCTCTCCTTACATTAATTTTTTTAATAGTTCTTATAGTCTTTGTGTAATAGACTTCCTTCATGAAAGTCTAGAGTCCTGCCTTGTATCACCCAGCCAACCAATTTCTATAGAAACTGAACAGGTTATGAAAACATGTACAAGCTCTATAAGACGAGGTATCTTCACACAAAAGAAAACTGCTTTACTGCACAGTTGTAGCATCATGAAATTAAGCACAAATAACCCAGCTTAACACTGGGGATATGTTTCTAAAATCTCAGCAGAAGGTTATTGAGAAGATCAGAAGACAGGTAAACCCTAAGGCTTGGATGCCTACATCCATGAACAAATTTCTCTGGCATTGCCATCTTAAAATAATATCCTACAATCTAATGAAGCCTCTAGAAAATCCAAATTCATATTTTTGCTTCACAATAGCACATGAATTTTCATTTGCCTACCTGAATAAAAGCATTTTACATTCAGATACAAGCTGCAAAAGGGAATTGCGGGGCTGAGTAAGCTTTAATGTACAATTAATTTCTCAGAAACTCAAACTCCAAAACCAGTACACACTCATACATATAGCCAAGTGTTAGTAAATAACTGCATTTCTAGATGTTAGATTATTCATTTACTGTAATGTAATTTTTTTCTAAGTCCCACAGGTTTCTGCTAAAAGACTGCTTATGTACAGGCCAATTCCTAAGGCCCTTATACACCAGGAAGCACATTTTTCTGTGGCATTCAGTTTGTGAATAAAAAGAAAAGGCATGGCTCTTGGGTAAAGCCAAGAGCTATCTATAAAGCATTGAAGAGGCTCATTTCCAGCTAAGGGAAGTAGGCTTGCACAGTGTGTCCTCTTTCTAGTAATCAGGAACTGCCAGATACAGCAAAAATGGAAACCAGCAACTACTCAATAGCAACAAAGACCCCCAAACCCACTCTGATATAGAGCACAACTGTTGCAGGACACAAACCAGTACTTTTCTAGTACAAGTACACTATGTACTAATTAGATTCAAAGGGTTTGAATAAAGTTACAGGAATCTTAAAGACATTATGTTTAAGTGAAGACAAAGCTCAACATAAGCCCTTTGCTAATAGGGTTGTCAGTTTCTCAAGATATGTCCTCATCAAGGGTTGGGGCTGGACCAGCCACTAAATAAGGGACAGATGCTCTCTCTTAACCCCTCTTCCTTCCCAAAGGGGTAAAGAAAGGGAATAAGGAAGAGAGTCTTATGAATTGGAAAACTGAAACTACTTCAACTAAAATAGTAATAAAATGAAATATATACAAATACATATAAAACCAGAATCAAACCAAATTGCCCTGCATGGCAGTTAGTCACCATCACCACTGATGCTGTGGCAGAAGTCCCAGCCTGGACTCAGCAGCAGGCAGGAAAAAGATTCAAGAACTCATGGATTAGGATCAAAGGCAGAACAGATAGGGTCCTCCTCATATGCTGGCCACTGAGGAAGAAAAGAACTTGACCTTCATGATCTCTAAGCTTTATACCAAATACAACGTATATAGAATGGGATAACTTATTAGTCAGTTTGGGGTAACCTGAACTGTCCACTCCTCCTCCCTGCAGGTGCAGCCTTTTACTCTGCACCCCCAACAGAGTACATAAGATTTAGCAGTGACCTTGATCTGCTTACCAATCCTTGGCACTAACTATAAACTTTGAGGGTTATCACTGTTGGAAGCAGACACTGCAAAAACATGCTCTTAATTTCAGAAACTGCCCTTACTTAGAAGAGACTGAGCTGAAAACTAAAATCTCTGAACAGAATTTATTCTGTTCTAACTCAAACTAGGACAGCCCTGTGTTTCTTCTCCACTATAAAACTCTGTTTCTGACTGAAAGACAAACTACCCCCAAACAACATGACAAACCCTTCAAGGTCTAATCTGCAAACCTGGTAAGAACTAGTTAGAGCAAACACAAGACTTTACCTTAAATTTCTCCCTTAAATTCCATTCAAAATATTTAACAAAGTATTGGAAAACTAGAACACCTCCATATCAGAGACAGGTAGCAAATCTTTGCTTTTAAAACCCTCACTTTTTTCCTAACAGAAGAAATTGAGAGAAATAGCAGGAATAAGAAGTCCCAAGCAGCACTCCGATGAATGGCAGACAAAACAACATAACCCTAAAGACAAAAACAGTTTTTAAAACTTTCTTCCACTGCAATGTACTGCAGTGTTGAAGAACTTCTCTAATTTGCCACAGTCTTTTGTTTAAAGTTGAAAGAGGATGTGGTACAATTCTTCACTCTCCAGGAAAAACACTTTAAAACATATCAAAACTATTCTTGGACTACACAACAGTAGTTTAAACCTGAGAAAAATTGCACTGCTATGAAGTTTCCCTTTAGATGACGCATGTTCGTGTTGTATACTTCCTTATCTTCTCAAAACAATATTTCTGCTACCAAGTACTAGTCAACAGACTATACTGGCGCTCATCAATTCCACAAGGCAGTGAAAGTGGTGCAGATTCCCACTGCTTTAAAGCCTCTTGGCTAACAAGAGAGTATTTTGCAGTCAAATGACAGCATTCAAGCAAAAGCACTGAGAAGTCCCATCTGCAAGAGTTTGATGCACTTGGATGAGCACACCTTATTTCAGGTGTTCAGCCCAAGTTAAACAGACTTAATTAGAAATTCTACTTCATATTCCTGCTTCCCGTCCCTGAATAAGCTGGAAGCTCCCTTTGGAGTGACACAAAAAGAGGAATAGGTGGTTGAGAGACGGTGTGTGATGAAAGAAGCTCCCTCTGTCTATTCACTCACACACTTCCAGCTGCATCCATTAACTTTTCCCAAGGACAGTCTGAAATAACCAAGTCTTGAACTCCAGCTTGAGGGCCTGTTTCAGAAGATTTCAGAAATGCATTATGATATGATCAGTTTGTGAAACTTATTCTTTATAGAGGATTTTTGAAAGTTATTATTTACAGTTTCTATTTGGGGAGCAGGAGAAACAACAACTACCACCAGTCTTAAAGGAAATTAAGACTGATCAAAAGATACATCACCACCAGTAAATTACCTGTGCTGCAGGATGGAAGAAAATAAAATTAAGTACTTCGTTTTTCTAAGATTTACTTCTACAACTCTACTTAGTACTGTTCATTTACACTTGAAACTGACTGCAGGAAAATCAGTATTTCTAACTAGTTGGCCCTGGTGAGTTAATTGACCTTAGTTTCTTGGCCTTTTTAAGTCATTCATTAATATATTTTAAACGCACAAGCTATATAAGCTACCTATTTCCTTGCTTGTGGCACCTAATCATAGCTTTTACATTATTTTCTAGTAAGACATCCTTGTATTTCTCACAAAAATCTTAACAGCTGACAGCTTAGCAAAATTACTTTAAATATTTATCACATGTTGTCCTAAGACATCCAAGAAAACAATACTTAGATTCTCATTCCATGTCATGTTGCAATTAAATCTAGATTAAACTAATAATATCACATAAGCAAGTGCGCTCAGACCACCTGAGTTACATCACTGTAAGTCATTCATATTACTCAATCCACCAATAGCTCTCTCAGACATTGCTGAAGCTACAGAAACAGGGTGTAGACAGTAGCAAGAACTATAACAGAAACAAGAAATAAGTAAAACATCCCACTCAACGAATTCAATACGCAAGAAATTCAGTTTTGTTCCTCGGAAGAAACTGAGTAATCAATTTTTCTTGACTCTTTACTTCAGTATGGAAAAATGGTAATAAATACAGCAGACAACCATAAGAGAACTGATAAAGCCACCTAAGTAAGAGAAATCCTTCAAAGAATAATCTGTTTTTCAACATGACAATTGTGGAAATAAAGTCCATCCAGATAAACGGGAATCAACACTACACACAAGCTTCTTTGATCTTCCAGATAAGCATTCACTTAATTTAATAAAATAGAAACATTAAGGATAAATATGAATTTTTCAAGGAAATCACATAAAACCCCTTACTGCTAAGCAGAATCAGAAATAAAACCTGTTCTTAAAGAAAATCTGACTATAACAGAGAGCCAATAAAAACAAAGAGGTAGTTTAAGTGTTTTCAAATGGAGCTACAATGGCCCCACAAGAACTACCACACTGAATTCTTTGGAGGTAGCAGCAAAATCCTGTGTTTGAAAAACATTTAATTCACAATTTCAAAGAAATATTTACACTAGGAAATTGCCACCTAAAATGACACTCACTATGCAGCAGACACAAGAGAACTTCCTATGTCTCTATTTAGTAAATAGAGTTAAATCGTAATTCTGAAGTTAATAACATAGCTAATAAATAAATGCCAAGTATGAAAAAATAAATCCTTAAGCACATTCTTACCCTTTCTAATACAAGCAGTCCCACTGATTTAGTAACTGATAGACATCTTCATTATCACCTTTAAGCAATAGCTACCTCACCCATGTGTGTAGCTGAATCACTGTAATCCACTATACTGCAAAACTTTTTGGCCATTTAGCAGTCTTACAAGTAGAGGACAGAATTTTTATTTGTAGACTGGGAGTGAAAAATCTCCCTCTCTCCTGACCAAAGATTATTTGGCATGCAAACAGCAATATCTCATTCTCATACTCCAAGGAGTTTTAACCTGCCTCTAGCTAAAAGCTATACAATCTTTAGATTGCAGCAGAGTGTAAAAATCACTCTAATTAAATCAAGTAAGAACTGGTCTGACCAGTGTTACTGATCCCCCAAATAATTAAAATCAGTTAAGAAAAGTCAGGAGCTGGTATTTAGCTGCACCTAAACTTGCATTAATTTTAAAAATTACTTTTGCAGTTAACACAAGAAAAAAAAAAAATCAGGTAAGCTACAAGAAATATCCATATTGTTTTTAAGTACAAACTACCACAGAACACAGTTGCAGGGCACTTTAAATCTCCTGGGTTTCAATTTGTTCTAAGATGCAGTGACTGTATCTTAGAGCATGCCAAACTGTATTGCAAACCAGTTGAAGCCTGACCTAAGGCAGCTGCATTTCTGGTATATGTGCAGAGAACCTAGTTTCTTTTGTCACGTATACTTACACCTATTTACATCAATTTTGCTTCTACACTGTATGATCTACCTTTTACACTGTTCTCCCGTTATGGGAGAACTCTGGTGGTCCTTCAAGGCCCAGATGCATTATCCTGTAACAAGCCTCTTAGAGCAGAGTGAGCAGGTTTCTTTCCAATCCTGACAAAGCTGAAGCAAAGCAATGGTAATTTTTCTGTGTGTCAATATGCTTCGTGTGCATGCCATGCAAATGTAACAGAAGGCTGCGTAACTGCATGCCTTTAGTATATTAGTGACAAGTCTACATCATCACAAATTGGTGCCCTAAAGCCTCTAAACCACCAGGTAAACTGGGATGGGATAGAGAATGATTTCTCACACAGGGAAGATAATTCCTGCACTGTGCACAAAGTCTGATTGGTTTTCTGTCAGAACAGCCAGGTCTCTCAGTCTTTTGATCATTTCACTCTGGCCCTTTACAGTTGCTTTGGTTAGAGACTGATCCTCATGCTTATCAGTAGCTCTGGCAGTCCACAGGTGCCACATTTCATCACAGGCCACAGGTAGTATTAATCTCCCTTGTTAAATTCAATAGTACACTGCATATTCTGCCCATTCACAGAACACTTGCAGAGGTCTCTTAAACTTTGCTTTCTATTTGAAGATATGACATAGAATACTTTATTCTGGGGAGTCCCAAGTTCAAAGTTGAGAAACTTCAATTAGCCTCACCTCTGCATTTCTGTCTTCATTACAGTTCAGATAAATTTGAAAACTTAGCCTTTTGTGTTTTTTTGTGCCCAAGGAGAAAGCTTGTTCTAGCTGACGTGCAAAGTACTAAATTCTTCAAAAACCTGATAGATTAAGCACCAGGGTTTCCATGACTGTATGCTAACTGCTTTAGAGATTCTACACCAAGTCTGGTTTCATGCAGTCTATAATGTTTCATTT
Organism: Indicator indicator; assembly: GCF_027791375.1. NCBI lineage: Eukaryota > Metazoa > Chordata > Aves > Piciformes > Indicatoridae > Indicator > Indicator indicator. The sequence goes on along the minus strand of NC_072017.1, from coordinate 22,379,033 downwards.
TGCAAAATATTCTTTAAAATTATTTCATAATAACACATCAAAAAGAAAGGCACTTAAAAATCTGAATAATGTAAATCATATGTAGTTCAGAGGCTAAGCAAATTACACACCCCGAAGCTGCCCTTGCTGTATGAAAGGAGTCTTTCTCCAGCTCTGCACAGCCCCAGCCCAAGGGAACTTGCATTTGAGAGTTTTCCAAACATTTCAGGTACACTTGAAAGTTGAAAGTAATTCCCATTTCCTATGCGAGATTAGGTCGTTTCCAGTCCATACAAAATACCACTCATTCACGCAAAAACACAAAAACTCACCCCCAACCCCCTAAGAGTCAAGCATTAAGGGTACAAAGGTGCGTGAGTCATTGCCTGTGGGTTTGTGGGGTTTGTTTGGGTTTGTTTGGTGTTTTTTGTTGTTGTTGTTGGTTTGTTTTTTTTTTTTTTTTGGGGGGGGGGGGGGGAGTGAGGCGCAAGGGAGGGTATACAGTTTGCACCTCGGACCGCAGAAGAGAGAGCCTGCGAGCCAGCGTTGGATTCCTTGCTAGCCCAGTAGCTGCCTTTCACCCACAGAGTTCCTCTGCACGCGGCCGGCAAACACCCATCCAGCAGTCGATCCCCATTCACCCCGGCCGAACCACAGAGCTTCCCCCCACACCTCCGCGGCCGCCACCCCGCGCAGGGCCGCTCTCCCTCCGCGGCGCCGGGCAGCCCCGCCGCACTCCGCGCCGGTCCGGCGCCCGCCCTGCCTCTGCCCCGGGCTGCGCGGCGGCTTGAGCTGCTGCTCCTTCTTACCGTTCTGCTCCTTGGCGCCGGAGAAGACGAACTTGCTGCTGAGGTCAGACTCGGCGGCGGCCCCTTGCCTCCGGCCGGCCAGAGCAGATGTCAGTAGGAGCAGCCCGAGGAGGAGCATTGGGCCGGCGGGGCGAGGGGCTGCGGCACAGCAGGCACTGGCGGCGCGGCACCGAGGCCCGGGCGTCTCTCAGCAGCGCCCGGCGCGGGCTGCGCCGCTGGGGAGAAGGCTGCACTGAGTCTGCTCTGGCAGCGGAGAATTGCAGGGTAGTTTCCACATAATCCCATCCAAAACTTTTTTCTAGAGCCCTTTTCTGCGTCTCCAGGTTTTGTTTTCTTTAGGCTTTTTTTCCCTTCTCTCTTAAAAAAAAAAAAAAATCAAAGCAAAATCTGGACCCAGACCAGCTTCTCAAGGACTAAACAATCCGGGGCCGTGCCGAGCGGGGGCTGCAGGAACTGGGACTGGTGATGGCGCGGGACATGCAGAGGGCCAGGAGAGGCGGGGGCGAGCGGGCTACCGCGGAGGAGCGCGCACCTGTCAGCCGACAACCAGCGGCAAGGCGGAGGCGGGCGGAGGGAAGGAGGGCTGGGCAGAGGGCAGGCGGGCAAGGCCGTCCGCGCTCCTACAGAAATACTTTCCCTCGCGCTCAGTGGACACGCTGCCAGCCCGGGCTGCGTCTACTCCGCTCCCGCCCGCCGTCCCCTCAAGGCGAGGGCGGCACCTGGTGCGGCTGTTTACGCCCCGGGAAGTTGTCGGTGGAGGAGAAAGAGGCGAACGGAGCAGCCTGCGCCGCTGCCCCACTCTCACGGCCAAATGGCGGCGCAACAGGTGCGGGGGCGGTGGCGGCGCCCTTGGCCCCAACGGGGAGCGTGCCCTGCAGCTCACTGCGCACGGCGCACCGACACCACTACCCCGGTTGCTTCAGGAAGGGCGCTGCCTCCCCCACTTTGAGGAACCAAGGTCATCGTGGTCCGAGGCCCATTTCTGGCTTTGGTAATGAGGGTGCAACATTGTGCTGACTTACCGGTATTTGTTTACTGAGTTGTTATTATGGTAATTGGCTTCGTGTTTGAAAATCTGCTGCATAGTTAAACATTTCATTTAAAGCATGCTGTTAAGTACTGGGAACTAAAACACGGAAAGGAAACTTTAAAAGGGCTCTGGATGCAGATTATTTTTCTTGTGACAGCCCTTGCTGATTCGGCTACCCTGAAATGAGACCTCAAGCATTTACATAGATGGAAACATAGACTCAACTTTCTATAACTGTCTTTGTCCTGCTGAAATAATATGCAGTACTCAGTGAGGTGATATCCATACAGCAGAGTTGGGTTTCTTTTTGCCTTTTCACCAGAAATCAGAACTGAGTTTGTGGTGCTGAGTATCCCCTCCACCCTAACCCTGATGAGGATTGAAAGCATTGATGATACTCAGCACCCATTAATATGATGCTTTGTTCAAGCTTCTCATCTAGAGCTGGCATTTTTAGCTCACTTGGAAGAGTGTTTGAACCATGACTATGTGACTGGTCTGGTAACAAAACTGAGTGCCAAGTAGATGTAGGAGGGCCAAATCTTCGGCTCTTGACTGAAGTTTTGGGAGAGTTTTTCAATGATCACTTCAGCCCATGTAACTCAGAGGTGTTTTGGGGGACAGATGGGAAGACCTGTGGAGTCATGATCTCACTCACTGTCTGTGCAAGATAGGCAAGAGAGAAACTAACTCTGCACTGCTGGAGACTTGAGCACACACTATATAAATGTCTTATTCTTTGACCCAGCTCTTTTTATTATATAACTGAGCTGTTTCTTTGCCTCAGCCAAAGTAACCCTTGAGACAGTGATAAATATCTTCTCTGTTTTTAATAAGTGACATATTTCCAGTAGCAACTGAAAACTTTCCAGCCAAGATGGGCTGTCTTCTGAAAGGCAGACTCTGAGCATACCATAAATAGCAAACCTTCCCTTACAGAGCATGAAGAAAGAAATGTACTGCACAAAGCAGATTATGTAGTTACTTTTATTACTGTTACCATTATTAATTCTTATTTTTTTGTTTCAATGTTGTTATTTTTTTGTTTCAATGTTGTTATTTTTAAACGGAAACAAAGTTAACATATGCTGTTTTCCAGGTCTTCTTCAATGATGTTTGAAAGTAGTGAGGAGTTTTAATCAAATAAGTATCACACTGTAATGTAAACTTCATTGCCTGAGGATTTTTTTGAATCAGTTCCCTAAAATGCAAGTTCCCTCTGAGAAACGTGGACCTAATATCTCACACCATGTATGTGAAAAGTAACGTGTCCAACATCTCCCATAGCTTTGAAAATCCAGGCTGCATGAGACCAGTGTTTCATTTGTCATCCTGGCTCTGACTTTTTAAACGAAAATGCAAGAACCCACATAGTGGACGAATACGGAATAACACTGCCCGGGGAGGAGACTGTAATTTAGGATTAGGGTATATTTTTTATCATTAAGGCTCTACTTACTTTTTTAAAAATGCTTTTGTTGCTTATCCCATCCAAAATAGTGTGTGTGGTAATCCCTATCCTTATAAATGCCTGATCTTGTTAAGACTCATCTGTATTTTGCTACCACAATTTTCACTTTCTTGTCTATATCCATAATAAATATTTTAAGCCATACAAAGCTTTATATTCTTTTTTTCCATGCTGAAGTTTGTACTTCAGTTTGTCTTTTGTTTCAGTCATCTCATAACTACTTAGTTTACACTATGTAGTCTTTTTGAAAGTGTATCAGACTTTATAGTTTACAAAATTGTGTATCAAGTATTTTTGAATTTAAATATCGCAACAAGTGCATCTCCATTGGGATACAGACTTTGCTCTGTAGAATAACCACACTAATTTGACATATTTTCATACTGTTTTTTTACATGTTTTGTTTTGTTTTTTTTCCCCATCATCCTCATTTCAAACTTTCTGAAGCAGTTTTTCTTGCACTTGAATAAAATATGAATTTCTGGATTATCTCACATGAAATTATTCTTATCGAGACCCAGCCACCAGAGAAGGCAATAGAAATTTGGCCTGTTACGACTACAGAGACTTACTGTGGTGGTGTACAGCTTTTACACTCCTGAACTGTAAATACCCTTGAAATGAAAAGACTTCTCTGTGATTATTACTAACTTTAAGAGTTATCATTAAAATACACATTTGTCTCACAAGCTTCTCTCTATCAACAGAAAGAATTCCATTTAGCAAAGTCAAAATAACACCACAGCAGCGACAGAGGTGGGCAGTTCACCCACACTCCACCCCTTGCCCCTTCAGCACTTTACAACAACAACAAAGATTCCCCACGGTTACTTGTGGAAATGGTCTGGAATTGGCAAGATGCATAGCTCTTCACAGACTGCCCTTTATGATTTGAACTGATCCCAGGAGATCCTGACTGACTTCAGCAGGCACTAGATATCCCAAGCAAGTTCTGCAAGGAAGCATGCTATTTACTTTTCCTGTATGCCATCTTCAAAGACTTTTCCCCGTTCTCAAAAGGGATGCAATGCAAGAAGCATTTCTGTCCTGAGGAGGAATAGGGTGAGGAATACAATATTTTGGAGCAAATGGAAGAGGTTGAGATGTAAACCATTTTCAGGCATGATGTAGAAACAAAAGGGAAATGCACCAGGAGATGTGTAGCTCCACAAACAATTACTTCTATGAAATTCACATCTCGCAATAGTTAGAGCTAGGCATTTACCTGTCATTGTGAGGTTAGGACCTGCTGTTAGGAAAAGAATATTGATTCCCTTTTCTCCCCACAACTTCCTTCATTTCCAATTATGAGTGGGGGAAAAAAGAAGACTTAATACTTAATATGTACTTATGTAGTCCCATATATTCTGAAAATACCTGTATAATCTTTGTGAGACCACGCTGAATGGGGGAAAAAAGGTATTTTGCAAAACTTAGCAGGTAATTTAAAACCTAATAAAGATCTGTTTGTCTAAGCATCAGGCAAATGTGTGCTTTGGTCCAAGGTGCTCACGATTTCAGTGTAGTTGCATACGAATTTATTGCTAGTATACCAGGATTTAGGTTTAAATGTTTATACCCACATTATGGAGTAACTTTTAATTCTGCAAAGAAGTCTTAAATAGTTATTAAATATTATGTTTGTACAAAATCTTTCATGGCTGAATGATAAATATGAAAACAAATTGCACCAGAGACACTAATTGTCTGTTAGAAAAACAACAATACAGTGTTCTGCTATCATGATCAATGAGCAATAGGAAAAGAGGCATTTGTACAAATAAACGTGGCCTTTGTAATCTTACAACTGTGAGGTAAAGAGGTGGGAAATGAACAGAAAATCATTCCTGCATTAGAGAGTATTCCTGTAAACAAGGTAGGACTAAATTTTAGTATTTCTGCTTTATTGTCCATTCCTAATTAATTTGTAAACAAGTTGTAGTCCTGTTTCTATGTTACATTCAAAAATATAATGAATAAAAAGAGTGAAGGCCAAAGAGGCTTCAATTATGTTGATGCTCCCACAGTGTGGACTGCTCAGACACAACTAGACAAGAAGAAGCTCCAAATGTACTTTCGTTACTTCAATCACAACTCTAAATTAAGTGTGACTTCTATTTTGTAACTCCTAAAATGAGACTTGAGACTTATAAATACACCTTTGAACAAATACAGCATTTGAACATTTCTAAGCATATCCATTTATTCTGCTCAATGTTGCATAAAACAATGCATTAAACAACCATTTTTCAAATTGCCTCAAACATTAGAGAACCAAAATTCTCATTGTACATTTCAGTGATTTCCACTTAGGAACATTGTTTTAAAGCAGTCACATTTAATATTTCCAATTATTTTATCAACTGCATACAGGTACATACTCCAAGCTATATCATGTTTTTTGCTTTAGGGTAGACTGTGGGAGCTACTGTAAGAGACAAAGAAGGAGGCCCACTAGAGGTCTCCCAAACTATTTCGAAGAATGCTACCCAGTTTTGGCACCTAGTAGCTCATTTGGGTCTTGATGGGCTTCCAAAGTCAACATGTCAAGTGCGGAACATAACTATGTCATTCAGGCCTTGTTGTATGTTTGCTGAACTTAAGTGTGGACTACACTGAGGTTTGAAAGAGTGGCAGTAGCCAGTCTTGAATTCAGCGTTTTCTTACGGGTTGCGTAAGCATTCTGGGTATGAGGGTACTCTCTCAAGATGTATAGTAATATGCTTTCAGAGGAGAATGCTCCTATGATCTCCAGCATTTACACCCCGCTTCAGATGCCCCTCAGCATTCAAATGCCACATGCTCTTAAGGGATTATAGCCAAATGACAGGTTTGTTCAGGTACACATGAATGTTTGTGTACTTATGACTGTGTGCAGTGACTTTGCTTATGTCAGAACCCAGATGAGCTTTCTGGCAGCTTTTAAGTCAGATTTTCATAGATATAAAACTTACTTATTTTGGGTTTCACCATTTTCATACTGAAATATTTCTAGGATATTTGTGTATTAATATTCTGTGGCTTTGAAACTGCTCTTCAGAGAAATGAAGCACAGCTGAAGGTGCTTGTGGGATACTTATGGCAGCATAATTTTGCTATTTGTATTTGCAGTGGTACCTAGCAGTTAACATCCTAAATGCATATTGTCTATCAAACAGAGATGCTAAGATCAGTCACATAATCGTTCAAGAGGAATATTTACATTTCTTGAGTTTGGAGTACAAAAGTATTTTATATTTGCTGAAGAGTATTACTGATACTAAGAACTTTCTCTCATGAGGATGTCTAATTGAAACAGATTTTTTAATGTATCCATAGCACTTCAGTTTCAGTGTTCTGGTATTCCAGTCCACACAGAGCAGGAGTAATGCTGAGTCAATTATATAGCTATAAGCCTTTGTTTAAATTCAAATTCAGCAGAAGAGAACAGAAATCATATTGACAACATCAGCCTCCAAAAAAGCATTGTCTTAAGGCTAAACTGAGATTAAAGTTTAACTAGTGAATGAAATCCATCTAAGAAGATATTTCAAGAAAGTTAATAGGTAAGAGGAACGTCATATCTAACAGAAGTAATTTAGAACAGATGAACAGATACAGCCACCCAGGAATGAGGTGGCACTGGAGCAAATGTACTTCTACTCTGTATGGAGTAGCTGTCCTCCCTAACTCTAACTCACCACCTTATGTTTAATCTCATTTATCCTTGTCCTATCTCTTTCCTAGTATTCCTGTCTTCCACAGGTTCTCTTTCACCCTTCTCAGTGAATTATTTACCACTTCTACTGTGCTAATTATTTAATTAAAGTCTTGGCCTCTTAATCTTCTCTCTCCACATGAAGTACTAGCTTTCCTAATCCACCTCCTTGTCATCATAACTGGTCCCCAATACTCTCTTGCACTCAGATCAGTCTCCTCTTTGTACTTTGTTCTGCCTTATTTCCTCTCAGTCACCAGTCCAGGTTTGCTTACCATGGCAAACCTTGTTCCCCATTATCATCTCATAAAATGAGTCTTTTCCACAATTTAACTCAGAGTATCACTTTACTGATTTGTTTGACATAGGACAGAAGAGTGAATTAGTTGGTACTACAGATGCAGCATCCACACTATAGATGTGTTAGGGGAGATTGTTCAGTGTATGTCTAAAGTTCAAATTCTGCAAGACGACTAGGAGGTGATAATCAATGGTAAGAGATGTGCTTCAAAAGATGTCTTTCTTATCCATACTAAAGCCCTAAGATAAACATAACCACTCTCTTGTCTGCCCCATCAGTTATGATGTCTTTCCCAGATTTCTTATTTTAATCTATGGTATGTATACCCTCTCATTAACAGAATCTCCTTGCCTCTGAATGAAGCAGCTTCCCTGTTCTACATTGCATGGACTTACCTGAATCTGACAATTCAGCTGAATCTTGGCTTGAAACACACCAAAGTTTTATTCAAGCCATCTGGAGCTTTCCCAGAGAAGAGATAAAGAGCTTCCAAGGAAATGATCCATAAAATTTAAGACTTTACTGATCACATGTAAACTGTAATTTTCCAATTTTCTTAAATTTGAGTAATTTCTGTAAAAAACAAAAAAACAGACAGGCACATTTTCGACAAAAATGTTAATATAACTTTTTGAAACCTGGGCTCATTAGAATTTTGAAAAAAGCTTTAACATAAGGGGCATAGAAGGTCGTAAACACTTGAGTTTCTCATCAGTTACCTAATTCTCAGAACTATACGAATTATTTTGGAATAAATAAGGTTCAGGATGGAATACGGAGGCTTTCATCCCGTGCATTTTTCCGAACTCAGAAATGGGAAGAATCATGTAAAATATCAGGTCACTTTAGTAGATGGCAACAGTTCTAATATTTTTAGAATTCTTGACCAGATCTCATTTAATCCCTTCATTCATTTGTATGTTTTAAAAGCAGATATAAATTCTACAAGAGTTTTTGTCATGAAAAAAAAAAAGTTGTTGCCAAGGGTTTAGGAGCTTAATTCTGCAAATTTCTTTCTATCCCTTCCCTACATAAATATAGGTAGAATTTCTGCAGACTATAAATATTTCAGAGTAATCTGAGATACTGAGGAGCATTTAATTTTTTACGTAGATACACAGTAGAAGAACATAGATAAAAGCCTAGTTTAATATTAATATCTAATATTTAATTATTTAGTATTAATATTTAATATTATTATACCTGGAAATTCAGGTAATGCTGCAGCAAACTTAAAGGAACCAGGGCCTGCCAGTTGGACATAAGTATAAAGAACATACGAATGATACATTGTTCATACCAGTAAATTCTCATTGTGATTTCTTGCCAATCCACTGAATGGAAATATACTACAAAGGAAAGTATTTTTAAAGTTTTTTCCAGTAATTTTTCAAAGCTATTCCACTATTAATCACTGGAGTTCACGTCATCCAGTTGAGAATGCACAATATTCCAAAGTATTGCCAACATTTTTCTTTATTGATCAAACACTGGCATTGAATCACAGTATCTCATTCCCACAGCACTGCAAAAAAATAAGAACTTTAATTTTGCTACCATCTGGATCACAGATCATCCCATAAAATATGTTCAGGTTGACAGTAAGTCTTTGAAGTACTTATTTCATATTGTTTCTGATACTGTTATATGTTGTGCCCTGTCACAATCCATTTTGAAAAAATACCACTCCATTAATGCTCAAATTTATAAAAAATACTATTTTCTCTTTAGACAAAAATCTTTGTCTAGTTACATATTTAGAGTGGATTTGTAGACATAAACAGTGATATTGTAATTTCCTGGTGCTCCCCAGCATGCTGGTTACTCTTAATAGCATGCAATTTAACCAGGAGCTGAAGGTGCTGAAGATACTGAAAGTTGTCAGCACCTTTTTGGGTGGAACTCAGGACCTCACAGGATTAGGCTGCCATTCAGAAAGCACATCAGCAATACCCAGAATTAACTCAGAGTGGACTTGAAGAAGCCCTTAATCAATAAAAAATATGAATGTTATTACAGGGACATTTTGAAAGTGTAAATCAGTTTTGAGATGATAGTGCTTAATCCACACAAAGGGTGCTAATCTAAATGGATTTGTAGGATCAGATTCCTAATCCTGCCCACTACACTACTGGATGAGAGCCTAAAAACTCTTCTGCACAATGACTCCTATCACACACATCAAATGAGTAAGCCTGTTCATGCTTAAATAAAGCAAATATGACTTGATCCTCTGTAGCTCAGCACATTTCTGCTCAATCCTGTGAACCACTGAACTGAGTAATGTTAATTCCATTATATTCATTAAAAAATCAAAAACAAAGCTAAGAAAGGGTGCTCAGTCCCTCATGTAATTAGAAATTAATGGGAAAGTTCAATAGTGGGTTGTCTGCATTCAATTCAGCTGTCCTTTTTACAGCCTGATGAATGGATTTTGATCTTTTTTGGTGAAGGACATAATGAGAGCTCTATTTTCAGTGCCATACCTGGCCATGAGCAACTAAGTCTTACTATAGGAGTATGTTCATTCTAAGAACTGTGTAAAGTTACAGAAGCTGAGTTATTGCCTTTATTGTTGTCCAGTCTCTATCTCTTTCTTCAGTCTTCAGGACTCATACATTTCTATTATTTTTCACTCATCTTCTTCTTAACTGCATGCTCATATACTTTTCACTACCTACAAAAATATTTTGCCATATGAACTTATTTGTCATGTTTTGTATATTTTGAAAAGAACAGTTTTGTGTGCAGTAAATTCTAGCAAGTGGTTATAGAAGAAGCTTTTTCACAAGCATCATATCTTACAAAAGCAGTAGGAATTTTGCTTTGGTAAAGACAGCAGAAGACAGACAGTAAACAATCTTTTTTATCCCAGTGTAAATACTGTAGTGCAGCAGAATTCTGCTATGGAAGGAGAAATCAATGCTGCTTTTTTAGTGGCAACTATTACTTTAAGGTCATTCTCTGTCTCTTCTACCAGTTTTATAGGCATGGATCATATTTGTTCTTTCAGCACTATTAGATCCTCATATTTATGGGAGAGCTGTTTGTGAGGGCAGTTCAGTCAAATTAGGACTACTCTAGCCACTGAAAAAAGATCATGCAGTCACTGTGCTGTTTCTGGAAACAAACAAGCAAACAAACAAACAAACGAACAAACCCCAAAACAAACCTGGGAAATTCCAGTCTTTTGTAAGTGCAGTTTCATCGCACTGTTCTCTATTGGAAACTGCGTTTGTGGTATTAAAAAACACCATGCAAGGTGAGCCAGCTGCATTCCCTCTATTTTTTCTTCCCTGACTGCACTGCTTTCAGAGCAGTTTCTCACAGGCAAAGGTGACAGAGTCTCTTTCTCCTCTTCTCATTTTCACAAGCAGCAAAGAGGTTGAACCTTAATGCAGAGCTACTTTTGATTGCTGCAGATTAGAGCCGAAGATGAAGCTAGCATGAGTTTTCAATGTCACCTGGTTGCATCGGTGAGACAAAGCTTTTTGATTCCCATTTTGAACCTATTAACAGTTGTGGTCAGGTTTTACTGCTCTGCAGTGCTTAAACACAGCCTGGCCAAGTCTGCTTCAGACCCCTGAGCTGTGGAAATCCAAGCCACCTCTGAAAACATCAGGGATACTTATTGCTATTGCAAATCTGCCTGCCTGGCATGCCGTGTAAGAACTCGATTAGCTCTACCTACTTGATTAAAGTTCAGTAAAGTGTGTATAGTTTCAAGAAGGAATTAGGAAAACTGCTTTGTTTTGGTGAGAAAATATCAGTCCACCTGATTAAGTTAAGTACCTAAATCATATCTGTGCTTCTTTTCAAAATACTGGATAAAAGAGAACTTTGCTCTCACAGAAGCATTCCCGTGGCATCTTTCAGTTTTCCTTAAAACACCTTTTCAGTAGCATAAGCAGGGAGTTAATAGCTAGGCACATGAGTTCATTATTGGCTTGGGTTTTTAATAATGACTGTATCATGGGGTATTTATGACACTACTTTTCCAGACTTTAATCTAACCCAGTTTTGCTTCTTATTAAATTGTGAGGACTTTACAACCAGCATTTTTTTCTTCTTCTGTTTTTATAGTTAATTTTTTTTAACATAGTAATCATCATCATCATCATCATCATATGATATATACTATTGTGTTTGGTTAGGGTTTTATTGTTTTGATTTGTTTTGATTTTTTCAGTCTCCCAAACAAGAAGCGTCCAAATATGTCTTCCCAAATAACAGTATGGAGCTAATAGAATATTAATTGTCTAGCTAATTCCAAGATTCCAAGATATGGTTGCAACGCTCCTGATTAAATCCATGCCACAAGTGGAACAAGCTGGTGAGTAGCAAGAGGTTAAAAAGATAATTATTTATCCTACATTGTCTTAAATTTCAGATTTTTAATTAGTACTTCTCTTAAGTGATTTCTATTTCCGTAATGACTTTGTCTATGTGTTAGCAAAATTTCCTGATGGTGGAGTTGGGAAAAATTACCAAGAAAGGAGAGTATAACTTATTATACAGGAAGAATGATTGTGAGGCTTAGAAAAATAACAGTAAAATGGAAAATAGTATGAAACTTAAACTCAGAGAAAATTATATTAACAGGAATTTTTACTATGACCCTATTAGGATTAGGCCTATTAGAATTTTCAACACAGAAGAGATATGAATACATTAGTGACATTGAGGACTAGCAATTTATAAGGTTTCTAACTAGATTTAGTTTTTCAAGCAGTTATAAAGAAGTATTAAACAAATGAAAATATCATCTGGAATTCTATGGGCAATTTTCCAGAAAAGTAGTTCTAAATACAACCTTCAGGTAACAAGGTCTTGATGATGCATGAAGTCTCCTCCAGGTACGCATTTCTATGCTTCTTGGCAAACTTCAGTGTATAATTGCATTTAATCTTCAATGAAAGCCTGCCCAAAAAAAGCAGGGAAAAATGCATTTGACCCTCTGACTTGAGCTAGGGATCAGGGAACATTGATATTAAAGTAACTCATTATTTTCTTTATGCATCAGTTTCCCAAGCTGAGAAACAGCATAGTTTCTCAATTTTGTAAATGTAATTAAGCCAATTCAATACTCATCAGCCTGAATGATGAATTGAATGCACTTTGCTCTGCCTCTGTCCAATATTATGACTGATGTCTCTGCCTGATATTACAATGGAAAAAACCAAAAACATCTAGCTTTAATCTAGGCACTGGCAGAACCTAAACTTAATGTTGTCTCCTTTTATGAACCTTTGAAATGTTTCAGATTCCCAGAGCACTGTTTCTGTCCAGAACCACTCTGGACTGGGCAGATTGCTGGGCTCCCAGGAGAACAATCAAGAGACCAAGTACTTCTCCAACAAAACTGGAAGGAACTCAATACGTAGAATTGCTTCAGGGAATTCCCAGTCTATGCCTACAATGTGAGTACTCTCCAATACAAAACTACAAAAACGTTGAAATATCCGAAGTCTTTCCTGTGGAGTTTGTGTTAGTGTGCAAAGGATGCGAGATTATACAAGAGAATAAAACCAGGAAAACATTTCTACTCTCTGTTTGTTAGGGCACTCAAGAGACAAAGAGTTGGGAAATCCTAGTTTATTGTTCACGTTTTCCACTAAACTCTAGCAAGAAATATGCAAGTAGATGCTTAATTTCTTATTTCCTTGCCCAACCTAATCAATGTTAACTAGACTGAGGTAGCCAAAGCTTTCCTCCTCTCATCCAGTGAAACTGGGATCTGCTGCTAAACACTAATACCACTTCCACAGGTCATATAGAGAATGTTTCTTCCTCACAGCCTTTCACAGGAGGAGATGTGATTAGGCCACCATCAGCTTGAGAAGATAATTAAACCCTAATTTTTTGTTTATGAAGTACTGGAATGACTAAATCAGCAGTGACGGGGGCTCCATATCGACAGGCAGGCTTTATGGGTAATCCACATGGTAGGATGACACCTTCTGATGTACTAGGGGCGGATTTAATATATAGAGACAAAGAGTCTGAAAGTTGAATGAAACAGTGGCTGTTTCCATCAGCCCTTAGCTAAAAACTATGATAGGATAATCTCCTGAATGAATGGCCAATTCACGAATCATATATATGACCTATTCTGCAGTATTGTAGACATCCTTTTGGAAATTTTCCAGGCATTGGAGAGACTTTTTATCCCCAAATACCACAAAAGATTAAGGTGATTGAAAAATCCTCTGTGCAAAGGGTGAGCTTATTTTTATCAAAGCCTTCAGATGTCAGCTTTAATAAGCACGTGATGCCTGATCTCCATGGTCACATTGTGATATAACTTAAAATGACCTCCTAATCAGAGAAAGCATTGTTTTTAGGAAAAGATTCCTAATAGAATTGAATATTACAGAACCTTATTTAAATGTTCTGTCATCTAGTGGTCTTTACAGCTCTCAGTTAGGTTTGAAGGCTCCCCTGCATGATGCATATGAATTGCTGCACAAAATTTGAATTCTTAACTGTGTATGTTCTGAGAAATGAATTGCAACAGATAGCTAGAAAGTAAATCCATAGAGTCACATTTGATCTCCTCTCTGTCTGGATATAGCATGTAAGATAGGTGTCTTTACATATGAAAATAAAAAGAAAGTTTTCTTTGGGCCTCGAATCTCTTTGTTTGACTGCACATTCGTTTAAACGATAGATCAGAGTGCAGTTGTTTCTACTTTCTACTCGGTAACTCAGTGGTTACTGTCACTATACACTACATGGAGACCCAGACTCACCATGTTTCTCAGCCTTACTGAGTTTTGATCTATGCCTCCTAGTACAGAGCTTTAAATAGTAGGCAACGGGGTTTTTTGCAAAGGAGTATTTTTTCTTATGAAGGTGCTCTTGAAAGGCAGGTTCAAATTTGTATTCTGAACTAAAGGGCTTCTAGGTATTGTGAGAAAGCAGGCATCAGACATGAATTTTTTTAATTGTTGAACTCTTTGAGTCCAAACCATCACATTCACAGCACTATGAGCATTCATACAGCCAAAGTCAAGTCTGAAGGACTTCACAAAGGGTGTACAATAATAGAGGTGTTTCATCATAATATACCTTCTATTTGCTGGTGAGGCAGCTTTCTCTTAGGGCACTGTCTTGATGAGTAGACCTTTAGTAGGAAGTCTTGTGCACCTGATTTGCAGAGAAGCAATGCACGTTAATATTATCCTAATTTAGAGAGTTAATGTGATTCCAATTAATTAAAGTTCGCCAGCTGGTTGGATATGAGCCATCCTCACTGCATGTTCCTATTATATTCTATTTGTAAATGTGCTCTGAGACATATCCTATCATCATTTCACAGCTGTAAATAAATCGGTTGTAGCTTTTTAGTTGCATCAGTGAAAGCAGTGTTCTTTTCCTAGTCCTTCAGTGGCCAGATTTTAAATGGCATCATGTAGTATTACTCCTCTGAGTTCTTACATGTCTGCTGAATCACAAAGTATTAATTCTAAGATAGTGTTCTTCTGTCCTTATGGCTCCAAACAGCTTTACCTTCCGTTCCTTGTTGATTTTACATTCCAGTCTTTTAATCAATATGTTATGTTGTACCATGTCATACACCCATTTCTTTGAGGCATTTTACATCAACACTATTACTTTTAGCAACTGTGTAGTCTCATTTTTAAAAAAGTCAAATTCCATCTGCCATAAACACTGATGAATGATTTCAATTAACGGATAGAAGTATAATAACGTTTAGTTCTGTGTTAATTTATCAAAGTCACACTAACACATCTCTTCTGACTTGGATCGTTCTAATCCTCCTTTTTCAGTAACTGTGGATTTACTGATAAGAACTTCAAATTTAATTTGCTTCAGGACATGATGTGCCAACAACTATGTTATATCCCACTCCCATTAAGGTGGAGCTATAATTACTTGCTTTTCCCAGTTTTACAAAACTCCTCTATTAGTCCAAGTTTTACCAAAAATTAGCAGAAATTCCCTTGAGGTAAGTTTCTTGGGTTGAGTGTGAGGCAATAAGACCTACATCCTCAGATGGTTATTCTTTCTGCATGCTGCTTACCAGTCACCTCCATTACTTTTGAATAGACAATATATACTCTTCACAGGAGATGCTGTATTAACACAGGCTTTTCCATAACCACAGAAACGTTTATTTTTCAGCTGATGTGAGTATCAGGAGAATTTGGTAGGCTGGAATATATTTAAGGTCCATTCCAACCCAAACCATTCTATGATTCTGTGTTTCTATGATAATTTAAATGACCATAAATTAAAACTACATAAAATAGACAAAACGTGTGATTCTAAAATCCCGTTAACAAAGGACCATGTGAGAAAGCCTAAACTAGAGCCAAACAGGTCAACTACCCAGACTAGCAGGTACAGCCCTAAGAACACAATGCTCTTCTCTGATGAACTATCTCCACTGCAACAAAGATCCAGAGGAGCCTGTTGTAGGGAAGCACATGAATAGGTTGAGCTGGGGCAGATGAAAAATCTCTAGCTATTTGAGAAGACTGATACCTCCTGAAGGCAGAATGCAGCACTGCAGAGATATACAAGCTGATATCCTGAAAGTAGCATAGCCATGCTAGCACAACTTTGCACACCAATCATTTACTACTTGGTTAATCTCCACAGTGATTTCCGTGGAGCGAAATTTTCCTTTCTGTGTTCATTTTTGCAGCTGTTTCAGCAGTTCTTAGTGACTACGTGTCTGATGTCGCTTAGTGGTTCTTACACTTCACTCCAGTTTCTGTTCCTGATATACCAGGAATGAGTGATGAGTGACTACAGAAAAGGGAACGTGTTGCTGGAAAGTTTTTTGCTGCCATTGTTGTGTTGATTTTTCTTTTTTTTTTTTCTTTCTGGATGTTGCATTGTGCTATATATTAAAATGAAAGAGTTCATATCTGCAAAGTAATGTTTGAATGTTTATGTACTGAATACTTGACAGATTCTCAAGCTTATTAATTTTCAAAATATTATATGGTTGATTATACTGCTTATTTTCTTTGTATAGTGTCATTACAATTTAAAACCTGATTTAATAACCTTGAAGATCAACATGGTATTACTTAGCAAATGTAACCATTGTTCTGTGAGCAGATTTACCTAAAATAACTCATAATACTGCCCTAAGCTATTAAAGCACTTTGTACTGAAAAAAAAATTCACTATTAGTTAAAAAACTACAAATCTAAGCTAATAACCTTGCAAAATGAAATGGAACAGATTTTCTTAAAGCATTTAGAATTTTCCAGTGTTTCACCGTGGGGCAGCTATTGTAAATACCATAATATTCACATAATAATTAACTGATACAACAAATCTGACTTCAGCCTGCACTAGCAGTTTTGAATTTGTTTAGTGAATAACATACTTCTCACCTATCCAGTTAGCATTATTCTAAGTTACTTAAAGCCATATATTATTCTCAGCTAAAATTGCGGATATTAAAAGTACATTGATAGTAACTGCGTACAATGTAATTTGCAGTGAGAAAGAAATCTCTTTTGCAGTGCTTGTTATTAAAGACTACTTCCCCTCCAAGAATTCCAACAAATAAAAATGCTACCCAAAACCTGGAGCTAAAAGATTAATGAGTTAAGGCCTCACATTAGCATCTATATGGTGTCTTGACAGCCAGGCAGTCCTGGCTCTCTTATTCTCAAGTTCTGTAGTCATATAATATCAGTCCAGCTGACATTTTCTCACACCTTTGTTCTTTTTGAGATGTTCAATTTAATAACATCAATCATCAAATTCAGTCAACCTTATATAAGATGAATTCCTTCTTTCCTAGACACTCCTCAATGTTTCTTATTTCTCTAAACCAAAAGTGTACTTTTCCCACTGTTAAGATAATGTGGAAAAAAACCCTCCTAACATGACAGAATGTGTAATTTAATATTCATATTTAGAAATAATACAAAAGTAGTTTGTCACACGTGTGAGGTAACCTGTTAAAGGATATTGCAATGTTATGTGAGTGCCAGCTCAAACACCATTCTAAACAGGGAGAATGGGTTACTATCCACATGTCAGGATTCATCCCTAAGCCTCCTGGGGCCATAGAAGTGGACAACTCTTGGATGCATTTATACAGGATTTTATTTTTGGCTAATTTCCCTTCATATGGGCCAAAATTATAGGCAGGAGCTCAAGATTTTGTCTATTGCGTAGTATGATTCAAACATAAACCAGGATAGCTTTTTCTGTATTTTTTTATTTTTATGTTAAACAACTTTATAGCATTTTCTGGTGCTTTTCTAATACTTCTCAATCCTGTGAGAATCCTCAAGATTCAAATTTATGGAATTTTCTACTTTGCACAAAATGCATCCTGCAATGGACCTCTCTAGTGAGGAAGACTGGTTATGGGAACAGTGGTGCTAGGGACTACTGCAAATAACCTTATTATGCCTATAAGTCATCAAGAGTCTTCTGACAGAGTAGCTTTTGCTTAAAAGGCAGGGTTCTCTAGAAAGAGCTGTTTTGTGCAAATACTAAAAATGTACTCTTTCTGACACAGTACAGGCTCCTTTGCCTAGTTAATATCTATCATGTGTCTGCATCTATTTGTCTGCATCTAGCTTGTGCTGGGGCTAAAATATAGCAGTTGCTCTATCACCTGATGACCCTTCCCCCACTGTGAAGGGGGACTGGGAAAAGAAGAGACCCATGATGCCCATATTGAAATAAGAACAGATTTAATGGAACAGCAAAATTAATAGCAATGCCAATATAAGGCTTACAAAGTTATATGTGCAGCAGTCACAATAAGCAGTAAGGGAACCCCTCCAGGGCTGAGAGGAGCAGAAGAATATACCCTTCCATTCTCCACAAACTTCCCTCTTTGTAATGAGCATGACATTTATGGTCTGGGATACATGTGTGAGCGAACTCAGGTCAGCTGCCCTGGCTGACTTGGAACTGTTAAGGGCCTGCAGGCCCATATCTGGTCCCTGATTCTGTTCCAGTGAAACCAAGACACTATAATTGTTCCACCATCCATGTAAGTAATGTTAGCCATACAAATGAGCAGAAGATGACCTGTTTGACTTGTCCTTCTTTCCCTGTCTGGTTTTATTTGTCCCTGTTTCGCAAATCTGCAAGTACTAAACCTGCTGTTTCTGGAGACTGCTTTTTGAATTGTCAGATTTTCCAGGAATTCATAACTGGACATTTCCTTGTGATCTCAGAGACATAGGTACAGGTCTTCTGATGCAGCTGAATTTATGTGCTTTCCTTCCCAGTTGAGTGACATGGACTTGGAGTTTCCCATGGATGTGCAAACATGCACATTCTCTTCTGAGATTTCCTTCACCGTAAATCTTGCTGAAACTTGTGCTCTCCTGATAAAGTTTGATGACAAACTATATTAAACTGGTTCTACCTGTGATCAGTGATTTGAGATAGAGCTGTGATGACCGCTACTACTTGGGAGAGGAAGCATTGATGCTGCCACTATTTCATTTTGAAAAATGAGCACGAGTCATTTAGGAAGTCTCTATTTTGAAATTCAATGCCACTGATCAGAAAAGTAATAAGAAAATGCCTGAGTGATAAGTTCTTCTTTAATCATCAAAACACAGATTATGACAGCACTGAACAGTGGATCATGTGTGCCAGCTAGTTGTACACAGACATAAATTGTCTAACCACTAAAGCCATGGCTATGGGTAGCTTATGTGAACTACTAACTTGCATACTTGAATTTGATTTATATTGCATCTCCTCACCACAAAGTCTAAGTCCATAAATCATGAATTATTTTCCCCAGCACAGAATGTTTTACTAAAGCACCTTCAGATGTTTAACAAACATCAGTAAGAGATGTATTCTTATGCAATGAATTTTCCTTAATTTGTTCTTTCTGCATTTTCTGTGCATAGCATATTTCTGTGAGTTTATTAGTCTAGTGACCTTTTCTCCAGGTGGTGTATGAAATGGCTCTTGCAAATACTGTGTTTAAAGTGCACCTATTTGTTATGACTGAAAAAGCTACTCAATCCTGATATTTTTCCCTGCTGTGACTTGAAACTGGCCTTCCATACCCATTTTAAAAACCTGCATTTCTACACTTGTTCTTACCACACACTCTGATTCTTGTTTTAGAAAGAATAAAAACAAAAGAGAGATAAGTATGGCCAAAACTAATTTTGTGAAAAAATGCTTATCTCTCCCTTTATTTACAGAGATTTTTGTTTGGGTAGGGTTTGTTTATTTGTTTGGTTTTTGGTAAACATAACTGTTTCCACTGCAGTTTGAACTGAGATGCAAGTCTGTCCCTGAGCTGCAAATAGAATGCAGAAATACTATATATGATTTCTTCAGTGTTACAGCCAACCCCCCCCCCCAAACCCAGTAATTGACTAAAGAATCGTAACATCTAGTGCACTTATTTTGGCGATCATATCAATTAAACTCTAAATATTAAGGATACAAGCATCAACTTTAAATAAGAAACTTTGAAGATACATTTTCTGTATGTTTCTCATTGAGACCTTTTCCTAAGTCCTTAAAACATTTCAGACAGAAGACAGTAATTGGATTTCCAGACTTGTCTTTATTACTTGGGCTAGAAAGAGATATCCAGAGTGAAATGGCTTAACTTCTTGCCAGAATAGGTTCAAAACTAATATTAACTGGCTCTGCTTTTTGCTTTCCTAGTTAAAAGGGCCCTCTCATATTTATGTACTTAAAAGGAATCTGACATGCTTTAGAGATGTGACAAGTAGTCCCATTGATTGCATCCTGATCTGCAATAATTTTGGACAGACCTTTTCAGAATTTTAAAAGAGAAGTAAGACTAAGTAAAATGAGTGTTAGTGGCTTTTAAAAAGGTGTTGATGTTGTTGTTTTTAATATGACCTCTTTCTAAACTACAAAAGCACCCTCAGTCTTGACATTCTGGTACCTTGTTTTTTAGCAAACCTACTGCTATCTCACATAGAAGAAATTGTCTTTTTTTTCTATCAGAAGTTTTTTAATTAACGTATAAGCGTTGCGATTTTTTCTGTGTATACAAAATAAGTTACTTTAGACTTTGTAGACTGGACTGACATATATATATATGAGATATAAAAGTGCTTCTTTATGATGCACTGCTGCTAAGTTCCTTCCTATATTGAGAACAAAACATTGTTTCAAACTGAGCTGAGGAAGTTCCCACTATGTCCACTATAGGACAACTGCCTCAAGGGGAATGGCTCTGACATTTTGGGGATTCTGTAGAACCTGAATGGAGTCCAAATTACAATAATGAATTGCTATGTCAGTGGCTTCATGTTCAAACTGTTTGCTAATACAGGAATTTCCCCATTCAACCTCTCACAAAGCCCTTCAAAGACTGAAGGTAAGTGGTATTTTTAGCTCAGACATCATAACGAAATAGAAGTATCTCCATGTTTAAAGTGTGAGTAAGTATGGTTGTACTGTTAAACTGATTCTATGGGTGGAATAAATATCAGAGGGAAATCTAGTTTACTCCCTCAAATTGATGTGCTGTACTGACTAGATTAACATGCAGACAGAAAAGTAAATGTATGTTTTAATTCTGATTACACCTGGGAATACACCTTTATGGTGCAAATTTTATATGTCTGTAAATACCCTTTGCATTATGGATGGGCATAATTTGGGATTTAAATCTTTTTGTTTAAAATGAGTTCTTTTACCTTGTTTCATTTCCATCCTTAAATTATATTTTCTTACCCTGAAAAACCATAAGAAAGACACATTCTAATTGTGGCAGAGAAATGTGGCATAAATGCTGAGGAGGTAATGAAGGACTGCTCCCACATTTTCCTAGCCCACAACAGTTTGCATGACCTTTGACTAATTCATGTAAGCTTCAAATATACCCACTCCTTAAAATTAAATGCAAGTTTGAACTTCCTTAGAGCTGCCTAGAAAAAAATATCCTGGAAACTAATACTGCATGATTCTCTCTTTGAGGGTATTGATTGCACGGATCAATATCCAGTGAAAAGACTTTTAATCTGCTCTGATCCAAGTCAAACAGTAGTACAGTGAGAGTTCTGCACTCACAAAAACTTCAATTTGGCATGGTATGTTAAAAATATCTTCATACTTCCTTCCTCTCCACCTGCAGCTATAGAGTTGATTATAGCATCCTTAAATCCTGTCTGAATCTGCTAATTTCACCAAAAGAAGTGATTGTGAAGCAATATTGAGTTACCCTGTGTATCGAGGGAAGCTGTAAAACATAATTACAATTATGTGCTAACCCTCAGTGAAAGAATGAGGTCATACATAACATGTAAATGGTAACAAATCTTAAAAACAAAAGCACTAACAGAGGTGGCAGTCAGAGTTTTTATTCCTTATTTTCCCCTTCTTGGATCAAGATACCCAGGTTACTAGAAAATGCATTTACTTTTCTTTGGTACGTGCCTGAACTGTGCCTGAAAACCAGTTGTGCTGGGAAAGAGAAACTTTACTGAGATGTGACAATTCCAGGATAGATTTACATAATGTGAGTGAAAATTTGTAAACAATCTCCATGATGGCTGCCATGCTGTTTAAATCTAGTTGTGTTTGTAATCTGTTTCTTGTTTTCTAGCTTTGCACAGTAAAAATTTACTTTGCATTATAGGATAATTTAACCTACACAGAATGAATGCTTTTGGGGACAGTTGCAGCCAAGTGCCACACACTGAGGGAGACAAGCTGACTGTTGACCCTAAGGGGTTTGGTATCAGATCTCAGTTTCAGTGGCCTGTTTCTAGTTGCTCAATAGGAGTTTCCATTCCAAAAGGCAAGTAAAGAAAAACCAACCTTGACTCATCAAATAATAGTGTATGTTGTAGGAATTCCTGGCTGATAAATTAAATCCGTTCAGTCTTTGTGTTGCCCTAGAGTGGAAGAAAAAAGGGTAAGGGTGTGTATAAGTATGAAGCCTTGCATTTCTAAAACTGGACTTAGTGGATGACATTCTCTCAGCAGGTTATGATGCCTCAGATTACGTACTAGCATTTGCTCTTCCATATTCAAAGAGATATAATTCTAGTTGCAATGTTTTATTATACTCTGCCAGATTTTGTAATTCAAATCCTCAAAGGTTCTTGCGTCTGCAATGGGGAATTGTAAGACTACAGAAAATTAATTGCCTGGCTAATTAAAAGTTTTGTAGGGAATGTTTTACTTAGCTGCAGTGCAACATTTGCCATTCAGTTCATCACTGTTGAAAGAAAGTTCTGGTTTATCAAGGTTTGCTATTCAACGCAGAACTGCTCTTTTTGGGATTGAGTGAGCTTTTTGTCCCTTTTTGCTTCTCGTGTATTTAGAAATCATCCTTGAACAAATCTCCCTGAGGAAGAGGCCTGTGTGATAGCAACTTGAAACTGAGCCCTGGAATGAAACTACATTTAAAATTAAATTGCATATTTGTTTACAGAAATGTTGATTGATTAAATGCCTTAGGACTGCCAAGGTTCCCCTGTGTTGCTAAAATAATTTTAGAAAAATTGTGATTATGTAACATTTGCTTACTCCCATTCATTCATGTCCAGTCTGATGTGCCAGGAGGGTCCTCTCTGACCTCCTGGAGTGAGTACTGTCTCTCTGATTTCATCTGTTCATTTAGTTGTTGAGGAGCCTCTCTGTTACAAGTAAAAGCTCAAGGCGGTTAGTGTGGTATAGGAAGGAGTGTGGCCGTTAGTGACAGATGTGGCACCAGAGAAGTCTGTGCTGTTCTTGGCTGCAGCCACTTCCAGGCAGGAAAACAATAGCTTGTTTTCTTCCTTCATCTTAAAACCCCCGGATTTCAGGGCAGGAATTCCATTATACTTTGGATGGGTAGAAAAGCTATAATCAAATGCCTGTGGCAGGTAGACAGGAAGTTTGCAATAGTCTATCAAAGCAGAAGCAGCAAGAAAAAGAACTTAAAGATTCAAGAAAAACAAAACTATTTTGAAGTGTGTTTTAAGGAGCAGCACCTATTGTAGCTCAATCAATACTCTCAGTGTTGATAGCTCTGCAGCCATCCCTGCTGTTGGGAGAGGAATGAGAAGTCAGAAAAGAGAGATTAGCTATGCTGTCATGTGAAATAGCAGGAAAAAATTGCTTTGTGTTCTCAAACCACAATGTCAAATATTTTCTTAAATGAAAATCTTCGAAAAAGTGAGTACAGGACTTAACTCTCTGAAGTTATCTACTTTAAGGTTTTCTAAGCTCACTGAACTGAGTCAGAATAGGACATGCACTTGTAAGAGAAATGCACAGATTTAACATGTTCTATTTGACATTTATTTCAAGTTCTATTTGAAAGCTGCTGGTAGGGTCTTGACTTATGTTTATTTTAATGACTATTTCCTTTGCTTAGAAACATCCTAAACTTTCACTTAAGTAAAATAAGAGAGAGTGAACTCTAGTACAGAAACAAAAAAATAAAGAAAAAAAAAAAGCAGTTGGGAGAACTTGGTTGAAAATCAGTGTTTCTGAATGTATTTATATCCAACTTTCAGCAGGGAGTCAAGGCCTGGCCAGATGCTCACAGATAATTTTGTGGAGGAGAAGGAAGTTTTGCATCATCTGCTCTCACAGCTCTTCATGAAACACACTACTGAACTACTGATTCTTTTGCAATCCCTCCAAAAGTCTACTAAAATAGGAAAAGATAAAGAAAGAAACTTCATCATTGTTAGACTTGAAGCATGGTATGGTGGTGCATTTTCTATGCAGCATGGTGAAGACTTCTTCCATGACTGAAGGTCTGTAAACCTCTGCTGAAAGAAAATAATGCTCTTGAATATATCTTGGGTAACAAGCATTTCTAATGGAAAGTTTTATGTGGTAAATGTTTTTGTTTGTTTGTGGGGTTTATTTGTTTTGTTTTGTTTCATTTTAAAGTCAAATTTCAGTTGAACTTATAGTTTTGAAGCCTAGAAAGAAGAACCTGTGAGTTATTTTAATTTGAGGTGCTGGTTTTCATTAAAGAATGAGAAAGCTTTTAAAAATGACTTTAGTATTTCAAACAGAAGGTAACTCCTGTGTCTTGTTCCATGTAGACCTGTTCATTGCACCTCATGATGCTAATCTTCTAAGACCTAGATCTGAAATTATGGATATTATTTGTATAATGTGCCTCAAAGCCCTAAAGTAGGTTGCAGCCGGGCCAGCTGTCCAAGCTTCTATGTAAACAGAAATATAACAGCATTCTTACTTGGAGGGAAGCCCAACTTTCCCATCTAATTCTTTATAATCCTCTGGACACTTCTTTGTTAATTTCTGTCTCTCTTTGAAATACTAATCACCTACTATAACAGTGAGTGAGATGGGGTTCAGTTTGTTACAGACATATAGTCTGGTAGTGCTAATATTGACTTGTGTGTCTGAACTCATTCATGTAAATAATCCCAGCAAGGTCATCACTGAGGACAGGAATATCCTAACAGCAGTGAATGCAGAGTCAATGTATTCTCACAAAATATCTGTCCTTCCTGATTTGAATATACTTTTTAAAAATGCATTTTGTGCATTTACATTGAGAATCACTTTCACAAGTTTAAATATTCACAATTGTAAATATAGTACTTGATTAGAAAAGGAATAACCATGACCCAAACTTTCAATAAGAATTAATCCTTTCAGCCTGAAAATTTTCACTTATTTTATATTGGTATCTCTGAAATATTTACTTGGGGAAAAAAAAAAAGAAAAAGAAAAAAAGTGTTGTAATACCTTTTTTTCCGATACACAAAAACCAGATATTCAGTAGATATCTGAATGTTCCTTCAAATTGGTAGTCTAAAGAGGTTGTTTCCAACTAACTTTCCTGTCTGCTTATTTGCCTTTATTGCTCAACAGGGATAAATAGGTTTACTTTTAGTTCACTTTTACAATTATTTAGTCTGAGTTCTTGTAAAGTGATGCATTCTTAAGGAAACTGGTTAAAACCAGTGCGGTTTTTTGTTGTTTTGTTGGTTTTTTTACAAAGCTTCTGAAAAGTCTTGTTGACCAGGAAATTTCTGAAGGGTTGCATAAGATTATGAAGTCATCAGCCTAAAGAGGAAACTGCTGCTGGAAATTCTGGGTATATTGAGCAACTGCATTTTCAAGTAATCCTTGTTTGTTTTTAGCTTTTATGGTAACCTTTCATGAGGCTTCATGTAGCCAGTGTTACTCGTGTTGGGAGAAAACTTGACTGCGAGATTTATTTTCATTTTGTATATCCTTTTGTCTTTTCAGACCAGCAAGTAAATAATAATTATTTGTGTAAGGACAACAGTGCAGAAGTTCAGTACCAAAAGTAGGGAAGAGCAGAGTACTTGTCTGCATGGATATCAGGAATATATGCAGTTTTAGTTGGTAGTAACAGGAATTTGGCAAACAGTTTTCATTTTTCTCACATCCTTTTCCTTTCATGATGTTCCTTTGGGACTTGCTCATAAAGAACTCCAGGAAGAAATTCCCTGAAGTCCCTCAGAAAATTTCAATTTGGATTAAAGGTTATGCTTGGCATCAAGTCCAGGACCAATAATGGATACAAGAATGGACTGCTCAGTGCACACTGCTATTATTCAAGCTTACAAAGACAGCCAGGCTCCAGTATAACAGGAATCTGAGATTATACTTTCATCTATCAGCTTCAAAAAATTTAAATTCAAACATTTATGCAAATGAGGATATAAAAAATACATACATGATAAAAGTGACCCTGTGGGGTTTTTTTAATTTGTTGTGGGTTTGGGTTTTTTGGGGGGTTTTGGTTGGTTGGTTGGTTTTGGTTTTGGTTTGTTAGTTTAAAAAGAACTAATTCTAACAGATTTTAAGTACTGAATCATTATTTTATCATTTATGGATATGATCTCAACTAAAGATAATCATGAAGATATAGAGAAAAAGATACTTTAAGTTCCCATATCAGTAGACATTGTAAGGTTTTGAATAAAGAAAATCAACTTGTGTTCAATGAAGCATTAGACTTCACAAGGGATATTTCTATTACTGTGATCTTTCAAAAAGTCTTTTAGGTTATAAAACACAGAAAATGTGTGAATAAATTCTCTGCATGGCTTTGAAAATATTATCTTGTAGCTTAGAAGGCACTGGAATGGGGTAGCATTTCCATATGGAAAATTCTGTCACTGGTGGGGCCTTGCATCTTTCATCACTTCTTTTTGGTGGAAAACCAGAAGAGGTAAGGGGGGTTGACTGGTCTGGATAGGAGGAAAGGTAAGTGTAATCTTTTCAGTGATGCTCAGCAACAGGACAAGGGGCAAAAGGCACAAACTAGAATGCAGGAAATTCCATCTGAACATGAGGAAAAACTTCTTTATTTTGAGGCTGGTGGAGCACTGTAACAAGCTGCCTGGAGAGGTTGTGGAGTCTCTTCTTCTGGAATCGCTAAAAATCTGCCTGGATTTGTTCATGTGCAGGTGAACTTGCTTTAGCGTTAGGGTTGGACTAGATGGACTAGATCCCCAGAGGGCAGTTCCAAGCTCTACCATTCTGTGATTGATTCTATCGTTCTGTAATCCCCCAGATAAGAAAGAGGTGGGACATATACTGATAGAATCTGTACTATTTAATACGTATTGCCTATTAAATATGTGCAGCCAAAGTCAGTCCTAGCAGCAAGAAAAATGTTTTAATTTAAGCAAAAGAAATAGGTTAGAAATCAAGGACAACCAGTTAGTGAGTTAAAAGAAGATTTAACACTTTCCAGTGAATTATAACTGCAAGAATTAAACTAGCTGATGAAAGTGAGACTAGCTCTTGCAAGTGAGAAAACACATCAGCTAGGATGACAGCTCCAACAATAATGCTTTCTGACTGAGTAGGACTTACCTCTAATTGGAGTCTAGTTTCTTTGGAATTCCATTCAAGACAGAAGTCAGAAAATTTGGTAACCTGAACTGGTAAACTTCCATTTCAATGATCAGTGACATATCACCATCATCACAGCTGCCTGAAAATGTCTTTCTCTGCCTTCAGTCCTGTAGGCAGACATTTTGTAAAGCACTGGAAATGCTCATCATGTTTTCAAGCACAGTTTTTTTTCTGTCATTTTTATGTGTGAGGTATTGTCTAGAAAACTGGCATTATTTGAGATCTAAGCAGATTGTCATTCTTGCTTTTAAAACTATCCACTGTGTAAGCTATTCTCATCATCCACCTGCATGTCAAATTCAGGGATTGCATTATAATATCCTTAGACACATGGAGATGCCAGGGATTGTGCAAAAATCTCTTTACTTTGCCAGAGCAAATAAATGAAGGGAAATCCCTGAGGGTAAGAGGTGAATGGAACAGGTGTGATAACTTTATTTCACATTCACTCTGTGATAACTTAACTTCATGTTCACTCTGCCTCATACACACGTACTACATAAGAGGTATAGTTTCAGTGTTTTTATACTTAATCAATAGTCTGCTACAGAGAAGTATATTTTCATATGTGAGCAGCTGAATTTAAGTCATATAAATCCCAAGGCTCCTGCAAATTATACAAGATGACAAACAGGATAATTTACTTTTTTTTTTCAGTTGAGGCATACTCATAAGTTTAACATCACTTGAAAACAGAATTGCAGTTTCATACTTGTAGTCTTTCATCTAGTAAAGTGAGATTCTTTTTTTCTCCACTGAAAAACACAAGAGAAAGACAGAAAGAGAGAAAGAGAGAGAGAAAGAAAGAAAGGTGATGTGTGTGATACGTGTGATGTGTGTGTGACGAGTGTGATGTGTGTGACAGGAAGAAAGGGAGGGAGGAAGGGAAAGAGGGAGGAAAGAACAAAGGGAGGAGGGAAGGAAGGAGGGAAGGAAGGGAGGGATGGAGGGAAGAAGAAGTTGCAAACTGGCTGATTTCCAGTTTACATGGGTATAACTAATTACAGAGTCAGCTCAGATTTGTCTTTATTTAGAAACACAGGCCCTCATTCAGATACCATTAAGACTAATGAAAAGTGCACTTCATTGATTTCACTGACAGTGGATCGGGCCCATTAAGAAAAATGAGTTTATCATCAGACTACTGACAGTTTCTATGTAGACTGGAAATGATGTAATCCTTTGTAGACCAAAAGAACACGTTTTCAGAACTTCAATATGAATTCTGAACAACAAAAGGAATTGTTGAGAAGTAATTCACAATTAAGCTAGTGCCTGTGCATTGTCATGTTTGTCTTACTGAGCAATACTGCTGGCAGAGTATAATGTATCTCTTGGTTACCCACCAAAAGGTAAAGAAAAGTATGTGAAAAGGCTGCGATTGTATTCCCAACCAATCAGTCACCGTGACTGCACTAACTTTAAAGAGAAAATTATAACCTGTGGTATGCTTCCAACAGATTATTCCTCTTCCACAGTCTAGGGAGAAACAGATAAAAACCTGGTATTATCTTTTCCTGACACTAAATGGCTAATATGAAGTTAACTCAAAATGACTGTTTAGCTCTGGGGAAAGAATAGCTGCACATTTTTTATTTAGAGAACTAGAGGGGTTGAATTTGATTTGCACTTAGAATTGGAATATTGCAGGATGTGCCAGTGTGAGTACTGTGGTGGGAAATGATTTCTCTCCTGGTGGAATTAAGGTTGAAGACACACATCGGAGTGTCCCTGATTTACCTCACTTGCAACATTGCCTCTTCTTGCATGTATGGAGCAAGTCAAGTATTTGCTTATGTATAATTTTTTGGCAGACACCATGTGCATATATAGTCCTAGGACCATACAGAATTGAAACACATCAAATGTCTGTTCTTTCTGTTTTGCATTGCACCACATAGCAATGTCAATGCAAACCTAGTGCTCCTTAAAATAGGATCACCTCTTCAGACACCAGAAAGGTACAACGCATCTAAAAAGTGTCACCAATTTGCATAAGACTAACTAGTAAAGCCCAAATCTCAGCCTAGTCCATGCCCATGAATGGATATCTATGCTTTTTTTCAGATTTAAGGAAATGCCTCTGCTCCTTAAAGAGAGCAAGAGGTGTATTACAGGAAAGGTAAGATTTTAATTTTTTTTTTCTCCAGCAATACAATGCTTTTATGACACACTGTGTTTACTGGCTTTTGAAAAATTTATGCTTACTGAGGAAGTGAAAGCAAGGTGAGTCTCCTGGAAATTTTGGGGAGATTTTAGCAGAGAAAATGCTAAGTGTAACTTCACTGCTAGTTCATCTCAGGAAAAGAATGCACAAACAGGCCAATTCATTCAGGAGATGACAAAACCTGACCTCACATCTGAGTTGAATTCACTTCTGGGATGCATGAGCATTGCAATTCTGTCCCAAGGCAAAATCAAACAGCTTAGCTTTGTGTGGTTTTCCCTGGGACTCAAGAAGGAAGCACTGCTTTCAGAGCTGACCTCTTGTTAAAAATCAATGGCCAGCAGCACTGTCTCCCAGAAGATCTGAATGGGAGATGCCAGGGTGGAAAGAACTGGAGCTGCTTTGGATGGCTGGATTGGATCTCCTTCCACACAATTGTTACGTGGTCAGCACAGGCCATGGCATTGCCTAGGTTCGGGTGTTTTGTCAACTGAAATTCAAATGCAGCTCATATTTGATGTTGCCTATTTTATGGTTATTCTAATAAAAGCTTTTGGCTACACTTTTTTACACTCCTGTGTTTACATTTGTTTATTTTTTACCACTTTAAAAACAACACTGCTGCTTTGAATTTGTGTTGTAAATAGCTAACTAGCAACAAAGTTGTTTTGAAAGACAAGAAAAACAGCAATTAAAAAAATCCTTTAATCTACACTGACAATGATATTCCATAACTAGACCTTGAAATTCTGGTTCACATGAACTTTTATTTTTTATTTTTTCCACATGAACTGTGGCTGAGCAAGGACTGTCCATGCTTTTGAACTAGTCAACAGGTCTCTTTTTTTGTTCGGTTTGTTAAGAAAGTTCACTGGAGCATTTCGGGGATAATGGTAACGTTGCATAAAGAAACACGGCTTTTTCATTCTTGGTAAATCACAATGAACATCTCAATATTTCTGTGTTTTCCTGTGATCTATATCTCTATAAAGCTCCAAGACAAGGTACTTATTAAAGGGAATTGTTTGGTTGATTTTTAATGTCTTTAATAAAACAAAGAGCAGAGTTACACAGTTCTTAAATCCATCTTATGCAAAAGACTCAGTACCTGAAGAGGATTTAAGATGACCATGAAGAGAAAGTTACTTCATTTTTGAAGTGACTTCATATTTGAAGTGACTAATCTTGTTACTGATCTGAAAATTCAGAGAATTCCCTGATTATTAGTATTTGCAAAATTTAAACAAAAATTTAGAGACAGGAGTGAAGTGGGCTAGTTACAACATTGGAACTGTGAACCTGATGCCTATTCAATTTTATGAAGCTATCATGAAAAGAAAGGAGGCATGTGAAATTTTAGAAAGGGAGAGAGCATAACATGTTTGTTTCATCAAATTGTATACACCTAAAGATGAGGTGCTAAGAAAACATGCAATATGGGCTTGTCAAAACACACCAAGCCAACCCTTCTTTGACAGTGCAGCTAGCCTACTCTATAAGTGAATAAAGTAGTTGTGAAATAATTTGTCATTAGTAAGGCTAGGCTTTATTATCTATCTCAGCATAAGCAAACATGGAAATGTGGTCTACTTTGAACCTTATTGGTGCTAATTTAACTTCCTTATCGTCAGGTTTTAGCTCAACATAACACCACAATTTATTCCCTCTCCCTTAAGCAGCATTCCTGGTGTCCGGTGCACTTGAGTCACAATTCAGCTGGGAAGGTCTTTAGCTTATGACTGCCAGCCTAAACATCTAACCTAAGCGGTGTTACTCAACTCCTTTATGCCAGTTGTCTAAAACTATTTTATCTAGAGGCCCTTAATTCCAACTGAAGCTTTAGTGATGAGCCCACCCAGGCAGTTTGGAACAGAGTCCTACATGCTGACAATGAGTGAGAGAGTCCTGACATCTCCCACATGCTGTGTGTTAGTGGCCAGGCCCTTGTACAAGAATCAGAGAGTGGTATTGGGCTAGCTGACAGCAGTTGTTAAGGTTAGATTAGAGCAGGTGCTGAGAGACTGGACTGGGAAACTCCATAACAGGAATTGAGTGAGGAATATAGTGAGGCCATAGTGAATGACATAGTAAAGTAAGGACAGTTTGTGTAGTAGATAAGGTCCAGGCAATATGGGGTCAGACAGACCAGGGTCTAGCTAGGGATGTATGTGTGAGATGTGGAGATGTAGAGGCTGGAAACAGCTCTGGACAATAGACTGCTGTGTTTGTGTCACACCTTGCTGCAGCATGCCACCATTGAAGAACCACAGCAAAACACTCGAAAGGAGTAGCAAAATGGCAGCAAATGGCAGCAAAATGTCTCCTATGATTTGTCTTCCTGGACTGAAACCAGATGATGTTTAAGGTCCCTTCCAACCCAAACTATTCTATGATTCTATGATCCTATGTCTTAGAGGAGAGAAAACTATACTAAGGATGCAGTAAAAGGTCAGTATGTTCTTAAATACCAAATGACCACAAATGCTAAACCCTCTGGTATCTCTGTTTGCAGTTAGACATAAAAGAAAAAATTATCAGCACAAAACTTTAACCACAGCTTCTTGAACTTTCAGTGCTGGATTTATCTTTAATGTTGATGTAAGGTACTTAATTTACACTGTACATTTTGGGCATAATGTGTAAAATACTAATTTTCATAACAAGCTGTCACTGTAGGATGAATGGGATTTCTACAGGGATTTCTGGCTAACATGTTTTTGGAAGTTTCTATTCTGGAAATTATTAGTTGCTATTATAATTTCCGAGAACCCATGTGGTGTAATAACTAGGCACCAAGTATATAATTATGATTACTGTGAAGTGTGTTTTTCAAGCTAGGAGGACATGGCCTTTCTTGTATGCCTAATCATATTCAAACCACTCAGAAGTATGTTCCATCAAGAGGGTTCATGTTGCAGTGATGGATCTAACCCCTAATTTTCTCCAATATTCCCTTTTAAAAATCTCTCCTTAAACAGTTTGTCACATACCTGCATTTGTGCCTCAGGCACCTATTCTTGCTGAATACATTCATTCTCCAGGACTTCCACTGCTGTACAGATAATAGCTCTTCCACATTTAACAGTCTTCATTTCACTCCTTACCCAAAGAATCAGCAGTCAGGCATCACCAGTTCATTGGGTTTTCTGAAAGAAAAGTAGCAAGACTTTTATTTCAGGGTGAATTTAATAGTGCCTTGTAGGATCTTCTAAAGCAGGATCTTTAACCTGCATGGATCTCTCACGGTGGTGTTAAGTGTGAAAATCCACACATTCTCCTTGACAATGCATTTATTATGATGGTGTCCCTTCTCTGAATTGCTAAATCTGGATAAGGAAATAGGTCCTGAGGTTATGACTTACTATAGCACAAATGTAAAGAATATCAGATTTTTAGACTAAGAACCAAACTAAGAGCTAATCTTGAGAATCTGCTGAAATAGCTGCCTGAAAGGCAAAAAGGATAGGTTTTTCTTTAGATATCAGGCAAATGATTAATTAGGGGATTCAAGCCCAGTTTGGAGTCGGAAGCTGGGATAGGCACAATTCCTTACAACACCATTACAGTGTGCTAGAAATGTTCCAAATACTGCAACTGAGCATCTTGTGGATTGTAAGAAATTTGCCCTGTGGGCCTATGGCACCGTATGTCTAGCAGGTAGCTGACAGCTGTTCAGAATGAGTGTAAATCAAGAAGAATTTAAGTAAAATGCAGATATTACAGTAAAGCACATCAGCAGTGTGACTGAGGCAGAATGCATGCACTATGGTGAGCTGTTCACTTTTATCCTGAGGAATTTCCAGCATAGTCAGCCAGGAAGAATCTCAAATCACACTAAAAACTCTTATTAGCTGGAATTGCCTTGACTTGCACAGCAAGGCATCTGTCTCCTCTTTTTATAATATAAGAAGAAATAAAGAAAGGTACTTAATCCTCTGTGGTACTTTGCATGCAGTAAGTGCCTTTAGAAAATGTTTATGAGTCTATATTGCAGCAGGTACAGCTATATGCTTTATTGATTTCTATAGATAGAGCTGTAGTACAGTAATTTCATGAGGCATTCAGATCATGCCTGTAGCATACTGATAACAATTACTAATCATGTATTAACTCTTCACAAGTCATTTACATCTGCCATTTATGCATGAACAAACACTGCCTCTAAGAACTTTGAAACTGACAGGCTAATCCTTTTAACTGCTGACTTCTATCTCAATTCTTAAATGACAGTATAATCCACAAAAGAAATTATGCTGGCACTAAAGTTGTTCAGCCAATTAATTACACAGCCATACAGTTTTGTTGAAACATAGGGGTTAAATATGAGCATATGGGTTAAATGTGTATGCATACAAATAGTCATCTTTTGATTTAATTTTTTTTCCCCAGAACACTTCAGGGACAACCTTCCTGAATTACCTAAGGTTGATTATCTTACATGTAGAAAATGAGCCTGGATAATTTTAAAGACAGATTTAGCTGGTCTTCTAACACTACTATAAATATAAGATTTTGTGCAAAACTTTTTTTTTTTAAAGTATTACACTGACTCTGGGTGTTATAAGTTTCAATACGTTCTTTCACTGTCACTAGCAAAAGTGTTTCAGATTAAACCCCACCTTTTTTTTTTTTTTTTTTTTTGGCAGTTAATACAGTTCTCATAATGATTAAATTGTCTTTTAGGAACATGCAGAACTTCACATAGCCATACTATTAATCCTATGTTCTGAGTCCTGTTGTATAACAACAGGAACTATGAATTTAATCACTTTAGAGACTGGGTTTTATGTTGAAACCTCTATAAAAGTTTTTCACCCACTGATATCAGCAATGCAAATCTTACTGACTTGGGTGACCTGATCTTAAACTTTAATCTCCTCAGGAATTATATCTGAGAACTGTAGAATCAACTACATGTGTATTCACATACACCTTCCTGTTTGGTCTTTCCATACAACTTATGTATATCTGTATTCTAAGACAGATTCCTCTGCTTTCCAAATTGGTCAATCCTTTCAAGAACTACAGGACACACACTCTGTACTGTGGAGTTTTTTTTGTCAGCTTTGGGGTCATTGCCATAGTACTTTAATTTTAGCAATAACAAAACAGGGAAATAAAATCTAGATGTCATACACACAGCTTGACAGTATTTTGCATGTGGAGATCTGTCAGCAAAGGCATAACTACATGCAAAATACAAGTAATAAAATGCATATGCCTGCAAGGGACATACACTTTGAGCAGCTTATACAATCCAAATTTTCTGTATATCCATGACAGTTATAAGACATGTCTGCTTCCTGTGAAATGCTGGTATTATTAATGTGATTATGACTATTATAATCAGTATATGCCATTGCTATGTTGATAAGATATTTATCTATAAGATACATAAGGCCTGTGTGACCTGTGACAGATTCTACAGTCCTGCTCTATTTTTCAGTCATAATTCCTCCTGTAGTAAAGCAGATACTTTATGAATTATATATATTTGTGTTTAAACAATCTGTGACAGTTTCTCCCAGGTGGATTTTCTGATGTCTAGTAATCACTCATGCCAGCCTGCATTCTTTCCCACTTTTTTGCCTTCTGCAGGAACGTTAGCTGAATCTATCGTCCCAGCCAGCTCACTTGGCAAAATATAAACAGGACTTCACCTCTCTGGGCTCTCTGATTTTTTTTTTTTTTTTAATGTGGTATCAATCAGTTGAAATAATTTTCCACCAGTCCTGGCTCACTGGAGAGGTCCCAGATGACTGGAAGCTGGAGGCCAATGTGATGCCCATCCACAAGAAGGGCCGGAGATATGAACCTGGAAACTACAGGCCTGTCAGCCTGATCTCAGTGCCAGGGAAAATTATGGAGCAGATAATCTTGGGGGCAATCACTGCGTACCTGAAGGATGGCCAAGCGAACCGGTGCAGCCAACATGGATTTATGAAGGGCGGGTCCTGCCTCACCAACCTGATCTCCTTCTATGATCAGGTTACCCACCTGGTGGATGTGTGGCAGGCTGTGGATGTAGTCTACCTGGACTTCAGCAAGGCCTTTGACACTGTCCCCCACAGCAAACTCCTGGCCAAGCTGGCAGCCTGTGGCTTGGACAGCAGCACTCTGCGCTGGGTTAGGAACTGGCTGGAGGGCCGAGCCCAGAGAGTGGTGGTGAATGGTGCCACATCCAGCTGGCAGCCTGTCACTAGTGGTGTCCCCCAGGGATCAGTGCTGGGCCCCATCCTGTTCAATATCTTTATTGATGATCTGGATGAGGAGATTGAGTCAGTTATCAGTAAATTTCTGGATGACACCAAGTTGGGAGCAGGTGTTGATTGGTTAGAAGGTAGAAGGGCTCTGCAGAGGGACCTTGACCATCTAGACAGATGGGCAGAGTCCAACAGGATGGCATTCAACAAGTACAAGTGCCAGGTGCTGCACTTTGGCCACAACAACCCCATGCAGAGCTACAGGCTGGGGTCGGAGTGGCTGGAGAGCAGCCAGGTGGAAAGGGACCTGGGGGTACTGGTCGACAGCCGCCTGAACATGAGCCAGCAGTGTGCCCAGGTGGCCAAGAAGGCCAATGGCATCCTGGCCTGCATCAGAAATAGTGTGGCCAGCAGGAGCAGGGAGGTCATTGTGCCCCTGTACACAGCACTGGTTAGGCCACACCTGGGCCCCTCAGTTTAAGAAAGACACTGAGATACTTGAACGCGTCCAGAGAAGGGCAACGAGGCTGGGGAGAGGCCTCAAACACAAACCCTCCGAGGAGAGGCTGAAGGAGCTGGGGTTGCTTAGCCTGGAGAAGAGGAGGCTCAGGGGAGACCTCATTGCTGTCTACAACTACCTGAAGGGAGGTTGTAGCCAGGAGGGGGTTGGTCTCTTCTCCCAGGCAATCAGCACCAGAACAAGAGGACACAGTCTCAAGCTGCGCCAGGGGAAGTTTAGGCCCGAGGTGAGGAGAAAGTTCCTCACGGAGAGAGTTGTTAGACATTGGAATGTGCTGCCCAGGGAGGTGGTGGAGTCACCATCCCTGGAGGTGTTCAAGAGGGGATTGGACGTGGCACTTGGTGACATGGTTTAGTGGTCATGAGGTCTTGGGTGACAGGTTGGACTTGATGATCCTTGAGGTCTTTTCCAACCTTACTGATTTTGTGATTCTGTGAAATAAATTATAAGTTTTCAACAAGCCCTTTGAAACACACACACATACAGAATGTTATTACACAAAACTCATTACCTTAAGAAAATAGACTAAAAGAAGTGACAAAGCAGAATAAATTCTATCTTATATAGCTACAATATCTTTCATGTAATTGAACAGCAGAGATGGACTGCTGGATCTTCAGATCTCCATGTTCCATTACTGCACACTAAAGAAAGGACTAATGTCCCTGGGCTGATTGTTAGGAAACACCTTGTATTTTGCATATGGTTTACACAACTATTTTATAGTGATCGGGATGTTGTCTAAGATCAGGAATTCCTGGGAATTGTTCCTGAAACAGAGAAATTAATGTTGTTAGATATTCCCAACACGGGACATAGCAGCAATTGCAAGAAGAGGAAAAAAAGTTAAATCCACCCTTGCACTCTGAAATACAATGGACACTGAGACAGAATTGGATCTGACCTTATACACTAATTTACTCGTAAAACTTCTATTTTACTTACTTCTTCTTCTTCAATAGGATCTCTGAAATAACAAAACACTACCAAAACCAATCAGCAGAACCTGTCCCATTACTTGTGATCACCCAGCTTGCTAGTACAAGGCTGTTGTAGGTGGTATTATTCCCCTGTCCTTGCCATTTGGATGTTGCTAGGTTGGCTGGCACTGCAATTGGATATCTGAACAGTGTGTGGGCTGTCCTTCAAAGTCCCGCACGCATGACAGCTCTCATTTCTTCTGGCAAGTGCTGAGCAAGAGGGTGGCATGAGCAGTGTGATTATTCTGTCCCTGCCAGACAGCCAGGAAGGTGCTGCCAGGTAAGAAAGCAGCTGTCTGTGACCTTGGTTAGCTTTTATATGGTGAGAGGCAGGAGAACAAGCCTTTTCCCACAGACCCTTCCCTGCCAGCACTTCCTTGAGAGCTGACATCTATTTCATTTACATGCACAAAACATGACTTATTGAAGTATTTCTTGCAATATTTTATATTAGTTGTGAAGCATAAAACCCACACTACTTAGATATCTTACCACAGCATGTCCCTTTTCTTGTTTTTGCCACATATATCTCACTTCTATTATAGAAAGGTACTAGCGGTATGATCTTATTTAATGTGAACCTGAAGGGCTGGATAGTATTCATTTCCATTTCATGCCTTGTGATGATGAGTTACTATGAAAATTCATCTATCCTTAGGTGTTTACAACCATAGCTGCATCAGGAAGCACTTGAAAATGCCAGTGGATTTGCAGAGAGCCCAAAGGAGGTCATTAGGTGCTTTGTGTACAAAAGGAGGTAGCAAGCAGCCAGGATCAGTGGCTGCAGGACGCAGCAGGTGGAAAGTGGAGCCTGCTGTGGCTGCAGTGGCTCAGGCTACTGCTGCTGACAGTAATTTGTTCCTCTGCTGCCACTAGTGCAGGCACTATAGATGCTTGCTCTGCTCTTGTTAAAGCCTTCTTAACACAAACAGGAGACACATCTGTCCTCATATCTTAAGTATACTTGTCATCTTATTTTTCATGTCCCTATCCCCAGTATCACAACAAAAGTGCAGAAAATTTGAAATGGCAATGGATACGTGGTCTCAAACACATCTATACCAGTCCTTCTAGAACAGGTACAGCATCCTGGTTTCTGTTCCTGAGGTAAAGTCCAGAATAGTTTTTAAAAAATAAAGCTACACAAATTTTTTTTTGGTGACAGTGTTATGGGAAGGCTCTGGGCTTTGATTTCTGTTTCAGGAAACAACTAAGAATCATAAAATCATAGGATTGTTTCAGTTGGAAAAGACCTCCATGATCATTGAGTTCAGCCATTTAACAACTTCACGTTGTTTAATTTGCAAATTCCTGGATTTAAGTTGGAAAACTGTGTCTTTAGACATCTCTGGCAGCAGATTTTTGCAACTGCATGCATGTATGTGTACACACACATATACATATGTATCTATGGTAGTATATGTATACTGTACGGTAGAAAATTCTGAAGCACATGAAATTATTTTTAGAATGTGTCTGTAATTCAGTTAGGGCAGGAACGTTACTCAGAAGCTAGAGCTGAGGTACCCCACATTTGGATATTAAAGAATCTGTGCTCTGCTTGCTGCCTTCTATGTAATATGCACCAGCTCATGTGACCACTTATTTCTCATTTGCCAAAGAAGTGACTTTCTTCACATGTTGTCTGCCGTTATATTGCTGTCTAAACCCTATCAGAGCTTCACAAGGAACCATGATGAAGAGTGCAGGATGTTGCAAAAAAGTGTCCACTGATGCATTGCACTTCATCTACTTGGAACCATTCTGAAGAATAAAAATATTCTCCAGGTGATGCTACTCTTCTGTGGATGGAAGGTCTGACACTGTACACCAAAAGTGATAAGAAATAAGTCTGAAAGATAGAGAAGATTTGGAAATGTTCATAATTTTCAGTGAATTGGTTGCTAAAAAGAATGTGAGACAGTGGGGACACAATGCCTTTGAACCATAATGGGAGGCTGGGCATTTGCTTAACTAAGACTGTATAATCTGTATAATGATGTTTGTCCATTTACAAACTTTAGGCCATATAGCTAATGTAAGTAAGAAGTTCAACATGTATTTGCATAAGAGCTGCAGAACTAATTTTATACACAAAATTTCCATTCTGTTAGGTCTCCATTTATAACACATTTGACGTCTATAGCAACTGGAAAACCAGCATTCTTTGTACCACCGATGCACGTTTATCCCCAAAACAAGACTTCCTGCTTCTTCACAGAGTCTTAAGTTTAAATGAAGCAAAGGTAACTAGTGATAAAATAAGTTTTTATACATATATGGATATATAAAACTAATGCAATACTGCACCCCGTCTTCCTCCCATCCTCGTCAACCCCTCTCTGCTGATACGCCCTTGTTCCTGCCAACTCCATCATCTTTCGACACCGCCATTGCGTCTTTCTCCCGCCGTGCACCGGAGGATGCTTCCCCAACTCTTCCGCACCTCCCACTGGCCTGTCGTTGTTCCGTCTCTGGCGGCGGGAGGGCGCGGGGAAGGCGATGGGTGCCGCCCGCCCAGCATCCCCTCCGCTCCTCCTGGCCCTCCTGCTGCCGGAGACGCCGCTCATCCAGTGCCCATGTGCGGGCGACCGGCCGGGACATGCTCACTGGCAGAGCGCCGCGCCGCCGCGCCCGCACATGCTCACTGGCCGCGGAGGGCACCGTCGGAGGTAGGGGCTGGTTCCGCCGGTGGGGGAGCACCGCTTTCGCTCCAACCGGCCGCGACATGGCCCACCGCCGGTTCCCCGGTCGCAGTCGGCCCTGATAGCGAAGGTCGGGGAGGCAGCAGCGGACCGTGTGGCGGTGAGCGCTGGGCACCGGCGGTGAGGGCCGTGGCGGTGGCGGGGCTGTGTGTGCGTGTGGGGCCAGTGCCCCACGGTTGGGCGGATGGGGGCCCTGCCCAGGAGCCCCGTTCTCGCCGGGCGGAGCCTCGGAGGCCCCGTCAGCACCTCGGCCAGCGCCAGTGGCGGTGGGGCCGGGCCGCAGTGGTGGGGTCGGAGTGAGCGGCGGCAGGACTCGGGAGTGCGGCCCCGAGGGCAGCGCCGGACACATCCCACAGCTGCGGTGGGAAGCGGTCCCTGCGGAGAGCCTTGTCCGTTTCATCCTCCCGTTCTCCTCACTGTGCGGCCGTAGCGCTCGGCAGCACGGAAGCGGCTCCCTCCGCGGTGCTCGGGCCGGTGGGAGGCCTCTAGCGGGGCCGGGCAGGCGGGAGAGCGGCAGAGGCAGCTTCGCCACCGTTACCGCCGGGGAGCACTCAGGCTGCGGCTCCCGGAGGGGACCAAAGCATCCCAGTGCCGGCGGACGGGAGAGAGAGGCAGCCACTGCTCCTTAGAAACAATTTTTTACAAATTAAATAAAAGTAAAAGGTGCCGCTGGTGCTGAGGCAACTGCGAGGTTTCTTTTGGCCTAAAGAAATGCTTGAGAATGATCTGTGGGATGGGAAACAAATGGAAAACGCTCGGGGCTTGGTGGGGCTGTGACGAGGGGCAGGTTTGGCCGTCTCTGGCCAAACACAAACCCCAGCTCCTGGCCTTCGAGGTATGTGCTTCCACTCGGGAGAAGTTACATTAAACCGAACACAACATAATAAAGCCCAGTGTTGGTGGTTGTGTTTAGTCATCTTTGCAAGGCCTTTTCAGTGCTGGCTCCGCAGCAAAATAAGCCATTTGTATTTAAATTCTGTCCATAAAGTTAAATCTGCAAGCCTTTCTCATAACATTGATATGATTGCTATTTCATCTGTGCAAGGTCACAGAGGAACAGCAAGTTGTCTGTCTTGCTAGATGACTGGTTGGTCACATATAACAGTATTGAATATAATTGATATATGACACAAAAATTTCATCAAAAAAGGAATAACTGTTTACAAGTTTCAGAGGTTTTTGCATTAAGCAGCCTTGGAAGGACATCATGTTTATTTCTTAGACAGACTGCAGCAAACTTAAATCTGTTCTTCACTGTCAGTCTCTTTGGAAAGCTACCTGACTCTCAGCAAATTGCCAAAGTAGTTTCCGTATCAGAGGTATACCTCAACAGATTTTTTTTCACAAGACAACTAAGATCAAGCTTTTTATTTTTTTCTTTTCAGCAAAAAACAACCAAACACATTTGTTTACTTATTGTAGATTGCGTTTTTATTTGCTATATCTTACCTAACATAAATCTCTTTCTTTTGTTTTGCCACAGACTGAAGGTTTCTCTGAAGATTAATATTCAAGATGAAGTTTTTACTAGCAGTTTTCTTTTTTGTCTCATTCTCCTTGTGGGTTGAAGAAGTCTATTCCAAAGAGAAGTCTTCAAAGAAAGGAAAGGGGAAAAAGAAGCAATATCTATGTCCATCGTATGTTCCTTGTTTCTTTTATGCTTTTGTATGATGGTGAATTTGCCATATTTTTAACAGTGGAAATTACATGGCAGTTGAAGTAGAAGGTGATGATTTCTGCTGAAATAATGGGGTTTGGGGGTTAGAGTGGAGGGATGAGGATTTGACCAGCATCATAACTAAGTTCTGTCAATGAATGCATTTCTTCTGCAGCAGGTCCTCTGTTTTAATGAAAGGAA
Source organism: Indicator indicator (assembly GCF_027791375.1). Taxonomy (NCBI): domain Eukaryota; kingdom Metazoa; phylum Chordata; class Aves; order Piciformes; family Indicatoridae; genus Indicator; species Indicator indicator. Next base: position 22,337,465 of record NC_072017.1, on the reverse strand, counting down.
AAAATCTAAGCCATAGTAAAAATAATTTATCTTTGTGGGGGGTGGGTAGAATTCCAACCTGGTGTCTCGCTATTTATGTGGGGACAGAGTAATGTAGTGCCATGGTGCTATGCTGTTTAGCATTGTGTTGCATGTGTATGGAGAAAAGCTAGGAGAATTTTAAACTGTCATACTGAAATTCGATTTCTGGTTAGCTTTGTTCTGTAGGAGAAGGATTGTTCTACATAGAGTTTTATTGCATGTTGAATAGAGCTAAGGTCTTCACTATCTTCCATCAATTATTTACATTACAATAACTTCTATGGAGGCGGATTGCCATAAAGCATGCACTATGGAATAATCTCTCTGCAAAAATACAGAAATGGAATTGCTTGGCTGAATAGAGAATATATTCTGGACAGCTATGGTTACCTGATGTTAAAAGTGCTCCCTCTTTCTAATGCCTACCACATTTTAGGTTGTGATCCATGGGACAATGCAAAGGTTTTATTTGTGAATGCCTTTTTTGGTAATTTTTTTGGCCAGCCTTGCTCATCTTTTTAGTGTACAGTGTAAATAGCTGAGGGAAAAAATGATGGAATATAATAAGTTGCCAAGAAATGTATAAAAGCACTATCCCTGAAATGATAAAATTGTTTAGGTAAATTTAAACCACATTTTTCTTTGCCCATAAAAGAAGACTAGGAGATGAGAATGACTATCTAATGTTCATAGACTTTTTCCAAAGAAAAAAAAATATAAGTAAGAATAACAAGATGGAAGCAACATGGAAGAATTACATTTCTTACATTTTTCACTCTTTTTAAGTATTGACAGTGATGTTTATTTGTAGCCCAATTTTTTTTAGAAAGTTTCTACTTATGGTGAGTGGGTTTTTTTTTAAATTATTTTTCATATCAAATCTGAAAAATGAGATAGATTTTAGGATTAGAATACATTAAGATACAAGTCTCAGATGTGATCATGATTCATCTGAAATGACCCCCATCCATTCTATCCCCTTTGTATAGTTAGGCTGAGCTCTGAATGGAGCTTTTGGTCTGAGTGACTGTGAGGATTTGTAGCAAGGAAACAAATGTCATCATTCTCAGGACAAGTATCAGAATGGAAGTCCTCAGAAAGTGAGTTACACAGTTTGGAACTTAATCCAGATATTCCACAGTCTAATTGAAGCAGCCAGCATTTCCCTCCTGTTCTTGACTTGGTCTTAATGAGAATTCAGAATATTGATGTAGTTTTATACTGGCAACTGGGTGGATTTTTTGGTCTGTTTTCCTTTTAACCACAGTGCTTCTTGGTTTGCTGTTCTTTTTGATACCAGTTATCTTGCAACCATTAAACATGATTTAATTTGTCACCAATATACTTGAAAAACACTGAATAGATGCTATAAGTTTTGAAGTGATACTTTTATACTCTAGCTAGTTGAAACTTGATGCAAAAATGCCATCAGAATCCAGTATTTGTCTGATGTATTGCATGTGCAGTGTTGCTAGCCAGAATTAATTGCCATAGAACTAAGCCCTGCTGGATTTTCTGAATACTGAACAAGTTGTCTGTATCTTACTTGGCTGAAGTTCACAGTTTGAGAGACAACCACTTGTAACAGTGGGGTTGCAGGACTGCTGTTTATGTGGCTGGCACCTAAAAGATCTCTCATGTGAATAAGCAATGAAAGTCAATTCTGTCTTGCAGAAAAATTATCTAATGCTGTCTTAGCTCAGTCTACTACTGATGGCAAACTTGCAATCATCAGCATTTTTTATAATCTCTCACTTCTTGATTTGGTGACACTCTGCATTATAAAAAAAATACTGCCTATGCAACAATTTTTTTTCCTGTGAAATAAAAAAGTAAAGAATATTTCCTCAGAGGCAAACCAATATACAGGACAGTGGAGTGGGAATTAAGTGACGCTATAAGAGTTTACCAAAAATAATCTCAAAGATAGTGGCTGAATGAAAAATTTATAGTAAATCATGAAAGAAATCTTTTGGAAGAGTGCCTTGTATCTTTTTAGAAGACAAGGAATAGAATTTTGCTTCATTTATGAGATGGAATGATACAAAATCCTTGTGAAAACATACATTTATAAGTTAGAATCTTAGTATACTTTTAATTTACATTTGTTGCTGGTACACTAAAATGTAAAGCTTAATTGTAAAAAATTATTGCTTTTTGTTTCCTTACAACATGTGAAAAGCTAAGTCTTACTGCCTCAAGAGAAGAAAACCCCACATCAGTAATCATATAAATAACAGTCTTCACAAACTTTGTAATGAAATTGAAATGCATGCAAATAATTTATACTGATTTATACTGAATCTGATCTTACTGCCTGAGTTCCTTAGTTTGATGTTAAGCAATGGATGGTTATAAGACTGGCTTGGGACTCGGGCATTAACTTATATATATGAAAACTGAGCATACCTGAACTTTTCTTATTATGGCTTTCCAGAATACAAGCCTTTCACCAAATGTGCCCCTCTGGCATTAAATAACTGCTATTAGAATAAGGTGAAAACAAGCTGATTAGAAACCCCATAAAAAGTTCATTATTGTCTAATAAACAGGTATTTACTTCCTTCAATTACAAAAGTTCTATTTTGTGTTGTAGAGCAAAACCCCTTCCTGGTAATTATTCATAATGCTGTACTTCTCAGAGCTTTATGTGATAGAGACTTGATTGGATATTTTATTTTCATTTATTTCTGAAATTGTTTTTCCTGTTTTTCTTAATCAAGGGATCTCATGAAACTGATGTTTGATCACTTGGTTCTTAGTTTGATTTAATGCTTGCTCAGAACAGATGTAAGATTTCACGTCTTACATTTACATAATTTTTTTTTCTGACCCCAGGCTATCCAAATGAGACAGACTGATTATACTTGTGTCTGATTCCTGAATGTTCATTGATTAACAAAGAAATTGATATAGTAGGCCTAAAATCCTCTAATAGGGCATGTTGCAGCATAAATACGAGAGGCTGGCTTCCACAGATGTGTAGTGCAATAAAATAAAAAGCAAGCTACTTCTCTATGGAAAATATTCATAAAAAAAAAAGAAAGAAAGAAAAAAAAAGAGACAAGTCCACTTCTTCAGGAAGAAAATTACGAATTTTGTGGATTACAGTCATCTGTTTGCAAAGCTTATTTTGAAATTCACTATACTGAATACAGATGATTTTGATATAGCAACAGGTGGATTTAGTGATTTCATCTCTTTCTTGATTGAAGGCTGCCTACCAGCTGCATTACCTCTGTTACTTCTTATTAGCTACTTCATAATTACTCATAATAACCTACTTCTCATAAACATGCTGGACACTTAGCTATATTTCATATTTCATATGAAATACTTATGTTTGAGCTGCTGTTGTTATCCTCCTTAGCCCAGAAAGTTTCCACTCAAAACTACTTGCAAGATCTCTAGACAAATACAGGAAGTTTGCTTATGACAGTGCTATAGAAGTCATGAAGATGAAATAATGTCAGGTAACAATTAACAAAATTAGTTACGACTGTGCTCATAATCCCAATTATCCCTATTAATTAGGGTTTTAGAATGATTGAGCTATTCACTTGCACGGTGTTCATTTCTGACGATCTCACAGTGTCTTTAATGCTATCACAGTGCTAAGAGTATGATCTCAATCACTAAATCTCATTCTTTTATCTGGATATGTGTTTTTAAAGCAGCATCCCTCCTCATCTTTATGCAGTTTTCCATGTGAAGATCTACATCCATGTAGATGATTAATTAAATACTGTGTAGTATCTGCAGAGCATTTTTAACCCACAAAGCAGGAGTACAAATCATACTTTCGCTTTTATTCAGTAAAGCATATCAGCTACTTCAGGAAACTGTGAAATGGTCCTCTAAGCCCTCCAGAAAACATGGCTTGTGCCATCTGCCAGGGGAGAAGCTTAGAAAGGTCACAGATGCCAAGGTTCAATAAACAGCTTCTTTGAAAAAATAACAACAAAAGACGGTATAGCTAGGGAAAAAAGCCTTTGATCTCTGATTAAAACAGTTTTTTGAAAGCTTATCCTGATCTTTCTTTTGGTTAACTGCCAGCTTCTGACACACTCTTCCCATAAAGACTAAAGTAGAAATTCAAAGTGTATCTTGTATCTTGGATCCTTTCCACCTTCCCGTGGACAAGGACTTTGTAAATTTATGTCCATCTTTTGGGTGTGCATGCCTTCGCTAGGTGTTGAATGTGTAAATGTAAATCTAATTGTAAATGTAAATATAAATGGTGGGAGAATGGAATCACTTCTGTCTTCATTCCAGTCTTGTAGAAGACATGGTTGATAGTTTTGAACATTTTTAAAGTATGATGGGCAGAATGATACAGTTTGTGGGAGAAGATGGAACGAGGTTGAAAGACAAGCCTGGCTTGCTTTGTGGAAGCAGTTACATCTCACAGTCATTCTGAAGATAAGTACTTTGCAGACTCCAGGTCTGGTTCCTATAAAATTTTTTTCACCCCACAGTAACAGCAGCTGGTCAGTGGTTTCATCGTTCTGTAGATTGAAACTTTCATGGAAAGCTGTGAGCTCAGACAGATAGGGCCACATTCCAGGAGGTTTTGGGAATTTGTTTTCAGAATGGATAAAGCTTTTGGAGACTAAAAGATAAAGCTATATAACTGAAACCTAAGTTTTCCTGTAAAACAATAATTAAATGTAGTAGGCTGGCTCTTGATCAATAATTCTCCCTCTCAGTGGGCAGTGTTTGCTCCATTCTGAATACTCTAGTGACAAGACACTCAAGTTGGGGGATAAAGTTACAGACTTCATTTCATGTACGGTCTCTGGACTGAGAAAATACTTGGATTGGCAGTTTAAATTACACCCCCTAAACCTAAGCACGAGGGAAGGACTAAATTCTGTTCTCAGCTCCACCAGATGGATCTTTGTATGAGAATTCATATAGAATGTATCTCCACTTAGACTTTCCACTTACATCTCCACTTATACCAGCATAAAGTTCGTTAGAGTTTTCCAGGATTCATGTATTATCTCAATACTTACTACAACTGGAAGAAAGACTTGGACAAGGAGCATGCAGATGCTGATCATGTTTTATGTCTGCATACAATATCAGGACACAACAGGACACCCATTATTCAAAAAGGTAATTTAGTTCAGTAGGATGCAGAGATCCTTAAGACAGGACCAAACAAGCTTATTTTAAGAAGTGGAAGCACTATTAGCTTGCTGTGAACAGTACTTGTCAGGCTGGGTAAAGTACCATACTAACCTGGTTCTACAAGTTTGGGCGTTGTCATCTCTGTAGCAGGCAGGTGAATCAGTTTGCTTTTGTCAAGCTAAGGGAATAATAAGAGGGTGCTTCAGATTACCATGTAAACTGTCCTTAAAGTTTTCAACCCTGCCTGTTTTGATTGTGAAACCAAAGCTGGATTGGAGGCTTCTGATGGACAAATTCTGAAACATTGACATTAACTGAGCTATTCATACCAGCCAATTTCTGCAAGATTGTTTACATGCTCACATTAGGAGAATGTGCTCTCTGGTCTATCTAGAACAGGAAATGAAAGACAAGTTATTTCACCCCCACAAGTCAAGGTTGACAATACAGAATGCCGAATCTGAGTTTCTTTTTCAGCTTCCACTATGAAGGGAACTTTCTTTTTGTCCACCATACTGCATCATCTCCAAATTTAGGTACTGAAGTTACATATCTATTTTCAGGTGTTTAGCCGTCAGCTGCATTTGTGAGGACACATAAACAGTTATTCAGAGTTCAATTATTTTGATGTAATTTTAGTGATATCACTGTGCATTGGAAGCATTGTAATTCTTCCTAGTGATAAAGATGTCACTTGGTACAATTTGAAAATGTAGTTTTTAAGCATACTAGGCATGACTGAGATCACTCAGAAAAATTACATAGTATCTTGCTGTTTTGCATTAACCTGGTTTTATACTTAGAGTTATTGCACTCAGAAAATCAAATGCCTGCAGATCAGTTTATATCAGTTTTTACAATACATGGTGAGATGGCAGATACTGTGTTTCCAAAACTCATTTTTACCATTCTCAGATATACGCTGTCATGTTACGTGACTAAAATGTCAGTTTCCATCACATAGATTAAATAAACTGTACTAAAATCTGTTGTTTCAGCATTACATAGGATTTTTTTTCTGCGGATAACTGAACAATGTGAGCTGGAATATATATTTTTATCTGTCAGGTTATCCAAGCTGTGCTCTCTAACACACAGCAGCAATAGAAGAAGCATGCTTCCTGACCAGACTGCAGTACAGTATGAGACGGTGTGTGAATATGTCCCTGTGACATGTCTTTTTTTTTTTTTCCCGGCTTGTCATGCCATAAATAAAAAGTATATTTGTGTTCTTTTCTAAAGCTGGAGATTCTTCAGCATAATGGGATCTTAAGACTAGGAATGAAGGCAGTAGGTGAGTTAATACAACATCAAAGATTTTAATCCCACTTGTAGAATATTGAGTAGAATATTATTTATATTCTTTTCTCCATTTCATCCTGTGTCACTGCATGTGACAAGGCCTCCTTGTAACTTCAGTGAGCTCTGAGAGAGTAAAACCATAGAGATAAAATGTCTTCTGACACATTTTCTGAACACAAATGTAATGAAGCTATATAAATTTTAAACCAACTGCAGTGTTGCTTCCTTTGCCATGCATATCTGGCAGTTCAATGACAGCATGCTGTAAAAGACCACAGCAAAAATATAACTGATACTCAGGAGAACTTTTTTTCCCCAGTAGCTATTCCAATCACTTCATCTAAAGTCACCTTTAAAAAAATACCAGTTACTGACTCTGTGCTTCTTCTCCCAACTCAGACTAGTGACTGCTGTTGAATTTCATTTGGTTCTTATAGAAATGAGCATAAATGTGTGCATTACACTTGTATAAGATCAAAACACTACCCAACACCCTGTGGATTATGTGGTCAAGATGTTCTTTGCCAGAAAGCAGTGCTGCCACCTGTTCTTCCCATCACAGTATGTCTTCTTTGCCTAATTCATAGGTGACGACCTTTGAACAAACAGCCTGAGCAGATACTTTTAGTAATATAATCTCACAGAACTACCACCTTGTTCCTCTTAAAGGGACAAATAAACCTGTCTGCTGTATTTGGGCTTCTTTTGCTGTTTAAAGCTCATTCATTCAATTTCTTAGACTTTTTTCTTACTTTCCTCATTGCATATTATTAACATTGGTAATTTATATGCTATCCTGTGTGACTCAGGTTACCATCATCACTATTTAATAAACTTCTATGTAGAATCCATAGCAGAAATTAGAAACAAAAAGAAAAGAAAATAAGTTTGTTCATTAGTTATCGTTTGGTTTTGTTTTGATTTTCCACTAATACTGGGCATATGTGATTTAGAATAAATCCTATTGCCTGTGTTAAGGAGACCCTCCTTTTATAAATGCAATTTCTGTGGATATCTAGTGTAGATGTTTTAGATGTTAAGATGTGTAACTTGCAGGGAAGCAATGCTGTGAACCTTTTTGCATCAGATATAACACAGTATACAGAGTCTTTGCCTGCCCTTTTAGTAGTTAAATGAACATTCACATCTGTCTTGTTCCTGCTACAAAATGGAAAATAATCTTAAAATTTAACTTTATGTTTTCCTACTGTACAGTTAGTGATAACTGAAAAAAAAAATCCTACAAAACTGGTTTGTGATATCTCTCCAGCAACCTATTCATTGGTAAAGGTCATGCAAATCACTGAAAACTGAACACAAATCTCAAAATTACGGGAATAGAATGGAATGGAATAGAATGGAATGGAATGGAATAGAAATTGAATTGAAAATCTTTCAGTTAGAAGAGACCTATAATGATCACCTACTCCAACTAACTGATCAATTCAGAGACTAAATTAGTCCTTTTGCATAATGAGCCAAATCAAATACAAAAAGTCCTGAGGGAAATATTAGAAAGTGAATTTATCAGTTATTTGAAGGGGTTAGAACACTTATTGCTACTTAATTGCTCTGATATTAACAAAGATTTATTGTACACAGAATAAGGGCATATTAGTGTAAGTTATAAGATATGTTACTAAAAGTAAAAAATTCCTTATTTTATTAGTAGTCTCATTGTAGAGGCATAGTAGGTGCTACTCAGCAGATCTTGTTCATTTGCTTCTGCTGTTTCCCTTACAATTTTAGTTACATTTGATTTTAAAGGTGGGGTTATTCATAAAAGCTTTGCAAGGGCTGACATCTGGTCTTCAGTTTTTAATCAAATAGTGATATCATGCAGTGGTGATAGTTATTAATTAATTAATTTCCCAGTAATCAATAAGGAAGATGCTGAACAGGAGCTGCTATGATTGGACATTCTAAAATCAGCTCTGATACATTCACACGACATTAAAAAAAAACAAAGTGGTCAAAATCCTTTTTGAGAGTTAAGTTAATCCTTTTTGAGAGTTAAGTTAATCCTTTTTGAGAGAGTTATTTTCTTCAGCAAATGTTTGGATAATGCAGAAGTCCCAGAGGACGTGAAGGAAACTGAAGGATGAGAACAAAGCTAGCAGTGAAGTGAGACCTTATAAAGAGTAGCTTGCAGGTCTGTCAAACTGACATTGATATGGGAAAGAATAATAAAAAAAAGAAATTGAGCAGGGTAAAGGACTCAATGGCAGCTGATAACGATTATGGAAAACATTTATCAGTAATAGTGTTTATGTATATAACTTATACTTCTGTAGAGTGTCCTATTTTTACATGGTGTCTTGGTTACTAAATTATGACAGAAAGTCAACTGAATAAGCATCATAAAATAGATGAAGAAGCAATTACAAGAGAGGATTCAAAACTGGGGAACATCACTGAACAAGTTCTACAGACAACAGACAAATTCATTATCAACCTGCTAGGTGCTTAAAGCACATGGGGTGGGAACTAATGCTTATTGCTTTTTATTACACACAATTTCATTTTACTCTTGTAGCTACATTTATCTGTCACAGGTTCTTTTTAATTTAAGTGATGGTTTTAATTTAACATCCAGCACAATAACAGCAAGGTAAATGGAGATGTTTAAATTCCCTCTGCAAAACCAGAGGAGAGTCCAAAGCCTTGTTTTCCATAACAAAGCTTTTATTAGCACTTAACAGAGAGATTATGCAATGGCTCCAGCTCTCTGTGGAATAGCTGATGCTGGCATCCAGGAGCAGGAGTCTGCCAAAAGCCTTTGCATGGTTTGGCACCTATGAAGTGGCTGTCAGTTTACTTATGTTCCTAATCTGACAGTCACTAAAAAATAGTTCAGATGGCTGCTTTCTACTGATGAAGAAACCATGTTCCTCTGGATATTTACGTTAGGAGGGAAGGGAACAATTAGTACGCTGCAATTTATTTACTTCCGAGTTTACAGTTAAGAGCACGGTGTGGAACTGAACATATTTATGTGTGAAATGACATTTATGGCATGACTTTAAAAAGATTTAAGATTAAGCATACAGTGGTTTCTGTCTTAATAGTAACTAATGCACTTTTTTTTACAGCCAGCAATCAGCTGAAGACCTTGCAAGAGTACCTGCTAATTCTACCAGCAATATCTTGAATAGGCTATTGCTTAGCTATGATCCTAGGATAAGGCCTAATTTCAAAGGTTTGTCAGATATTTCAGCCTTTTTTTTTAATCTTTGGAATATAACTTTTGTGCCTTTCACACATAGAGAATTTATGTGGAGAAAAATATTCACAATCTAAGTTTTTGTGTTTCTTTGGTTGGTTGCTTTTTTAAACTGAAATATCCCTAGTTAGTGTGAAGCTGCAGAAGATATTTATCCCTTTGAGCTTAAAGGTAATATGTTAGGATTTCATGATCATAATAGTGTGTGATGCTTTATTGTTATTACTACTACTACTACTGTTAATTTTAAATTAATTTTTTAGTAGAAGTGGATTTTGTATTTTTTTAAATGTCTTTTTTTATCCTCACATTTTAGACTTTAGTAGTATCTCTTTACAAGATTTTAAGCCATCAAAAATTTCTGCAGATATCCTTGAATTATCACTATTTGGAAACATGCAGTTATTAAATCCTTTAAATATATGTTAGTAATACAGCTTACACACTTAGGGCTTTCAAATAAGTAATGAATTTAAACATGCTCTCTGACTTTAAAACATCTCCTTGGTAGTCATATGTTGCAGAAATCTACCATGTAGGCAAATGTGATTGCCTTACATATGCAGAGAAGGTTGGAATACATATTCTCTGCAAAACCTCTAATAAATCATACAGCTCTAAGTTACACTTTCCAGGAACTAGATTATTTCCTTGCTGGAAAAAGACATAGACAATTTTATTACATCATGGACACTGCAGTTTACATAAATCTTATGTTTAAATATATGAAACTTGTGTTTAAATATATGTACATTAAGAGATATTTCAACATAGATGTCAATAGTATTAGAAATCTTGAAATCTGTAGTCTTTACTGTGCTTTTGAAGAGACCATTTTCAGATCTTTTGTAAATATATATAATTTCTATATAGATATAAAATGTACAATTTTTATTAAATATGGTGTATTTAATAATTTATATATAATTTTATAAATGTATTTAACCCAGTTCTCAGTGCCCTGCTTCTTTCTTATTCCCTGTAGAATCATAATTCTATATTTTCAGCACTGAGCCTTGTCAGAAACAGTAAGCATTTAGCCTCTGTCCTACCTGTTCTTCAGCATGATCAGCTTGTAATCACAAAGCATGTTGTAGATTTCTTTATGTTTTTGATAGCCCTGCTGGCAGTCTGGTAAGAATCAGGATGGAAGGAAAAGGGAGGACATGCAGTGTTAACTCACATGGGGGTGGAAGGAAAAGAATATTTTTTGACAAGTGGTTTGCCTGTGTTAAAACGTTCCTCACACATGAGTGATTTTCTCGGATGGCACTTCCTATTTAAATCAGGATGAGATAGTACACTCTTGGCTGCTAGTGATGTGGTGGGTGCTCTGTCACATTCATCAGACATTAAACAAAGTATTATGCTTATTGCATAACCAAAGGCATCATACTTAACAGGTCTGATAAAAAAAAAAAACAACAACAAAACCAAAACAAAAAAAACATCCCATACCACAAACCGATGTAACTGGAAAAAGTGAAATTTTATCTTGGTGATTTTCTGGTGAACCACGAGAACAAGTTTGAATTTATGCATTAGATGCACACTGAAATATTTTTTACAGACAAGCAAACTAGTAGGTGAAGCATATACTGCTTTGCACTGCATTTGCTTACTCTGTCGAAATAGTCTTCATATATTCTTGTATTCTCTTTTGCTGCTGAAAATGGGAAGAAACCCTCTGAATTAAGTATTGGTAACAGTGCAAATGAGATCAGATACATGCATCTAGTGTACATATTGACACTCTCAACATAAAGGTGCTAAATAAAACTAGTGGACTATGATTAGTTGTCCCAACCATAAGGCCACTTCTGTGTGCTTTGTGATAACTCACTGTTAACACCCTATTAAATGACTGCCAATCAGTTCCCACAGGGTGGCAGAGGGCAAATGTAGCAGCTGTCACACCATTCCTCTTTAACTATAGGAATCCTGGCTGTGGAAAAGAGGAAAAAGTCCAGGTCATCCTAATATCTTCACAGTTGCTGGCTTCTAGAAAGCTTTCTTGGCAAATTGGTAATTATTGTAAAATGGAGCAGCTTTCCAACTCTCTTGCACCAAGGCTTAATAGCTGTGAAAGCTGCATGCAACAGTTTTCATACTTTACAGTTACGTACTTGACTTGCACAAAAAGGTGTCCTCTTATGATATAAGTAAATGTCTCATCATAAATCATAAGCAGGTAATTTGGGATGATAGAATATCATTATGACCTTGACAGTTAAAAAATGTCCACCGCTCGAAATGTGAATTGCCTCTATCCATTACACTGTATGCAGAAGTAATACTGGATTGTGCATTCTCTGATAACAGAAAATCACGGAATTCAAAAATTATTCAAATTTATGATCTGTGAAATGCTTTAAGCTTAGCACTCTGGCCTAAGGTTTCTTTTTTTCTGTTTTCTTATCACTAGGTTGAAAAGACTTTCTGTGATTTCTGTTGACTTTCAATGGAAATAAATTCAACCATAGCTTTTGAAAGCTGTGCATATACTAACTTGAAAAGATGAAGTTGTATGACCCCTTAAAAAGACATTTCACATTGTGATACCAGTATAAAGGTGCTTTAAAAGAAATATTGTGCACTGATGCTGGACCATGCAGCTCACTAGAATGTTTTTTAATTTTTTTTTAATTTTTTTAAAGGAATTCCAGTCGATGTTGCAGTCAATATCTTCATTAACAGCTTTGGGTCAATTCAAGAGACAACTATGGTAAGGCTGAAATGAAATTAATATAGCACAGATTTTCTTATTAAATTAAATTTCAGTAAAAATTATTGTTATGATTGCAGACTCTGGGAACTGAGATAATGGCATAAGTCATAGACTATGCTTTATGCCATAAATCTATTAACCTGTTTAACTCTATATTTCTCTACAGGTTGTTATGGCTTTTGGAATCTAATGTTTATGAAAAGAAATCCATGGTTTATAGGATGCAAGAAATACACTTATTTCCATAAATAACTCAGTTTAGGGGAAAAGCACATTTCTTAGCATGAATTAAGTAATCTTTCTGAGAGTTAATATTTAGGTTACTTGGTGTATTACTAAAGAAAATACTAGGACTCTTTATGAGAGAAAAAGAAGATACATGCATGAGGCTGAAGCATACAGGTTCTCTCTTTTATGTAGATCTGAGGATAGGAATAAATTGTGCAGGAATAGAAGGAGTAAAGGCAGTAGACTACCAATGACTGTACTCTTACTTATTTACTGTGCAAGAGATAAAGTGTGGAGTGAAGTTTCCAAAAATGCATTTTCAGTTCAGTCAGAAAATTTCACCATGTCAATAACAGCACCAAATAATACTTGTTACAGTTTTGACTGTCTTTGTTTCTGTAGGAAATAAAATTTGACTGTAGGAAATAAAAATTATTCCAAAATAAGGAGTAGTTTCAGCAAAGCTGTTTCCAGTATTCTCAGAGTTGAAGATCTTTTTTTGCAATGGTGTTTTCAGTAAGTACTGTCAAAAATGTTGCCAAAATAATCATATTTAATTGTTGAAAGTGTTCTGATCTGATAAGGCACATGGCTTGCCAGTACGTGGGAAGCCATGCACCCAGAGTGGGATGTCTGAGCTGCTCCCTGAGCATCCCATTTAGAAATAACTTTGGTGATCTGCTGCATGGAACACACTGAGGCAGTTCCCAAAATCAGGCTGCTTTTTTAGATGCTGTGACTAAGACAACATTGCTACTCATAATGGCACAGAAGCAATGAACCATAATAATAGAGCACCTTTTGTTGTTGGTAGATCTAAATACCCACTTAATATTCAGAAGCAGCTTACATGATAATCTAATGATATTTCAGTAGGACTGTAGAGCCACTCAGAATTAAACACATGTGATAGATAAATCAACTTTTGAACAGGTTGGCCAGAAATTTCTGTTTCTTTAACTGGAAGTGAATAAAAGATTAAGATATAATTGCAAATGATAGTAGGTCAACTAATGGCATTAATGAGAAGTGGTATTAAAACAAAGCATGTAAGTATGCTGAAGATACCCCAAGTTTTATTTCCTGAAAACAAAAAGGAGAGTGAAATTTAAAGAGGGGCAGGGAGGAAGAGCAGGAAAGTAGGAGTTAGAGAAGTGTCTAAGATGGAAGGTATATTTGGCCAGATAGCCCTTTCAAGTTTCTGAAATTTATTTCATGCTTTAAAAATTTGCTTTCACAGAGGCTTTTTTTAGAATTCACCCAGATCCAAATAGTAACAAGACATGTCTGTAAGGAGTGTGTATCCACCCACTAAAATTAAGTATGCTGTCTATAGCAATGCATCTGTGCCTGTCTGGGAATTCCTGATATGATCACTCACAAATTTACTAGGATGTTCTGCAGGATTAGCCATGCTTTCCTCCATATTTCAGATACCTTATTTTAATATCCTTATTTTAATTCATGCTTTTATTTAATTTTCTATGTCCAGATCATCACCATGTTTATGTGAAGTTTGGATTACTTCTTTGTTGCCTTAATGTATCACAGGAAGCACTGATGAAAGGAATGGTCAATCTGTTCTTCCATATATCCCTTGGGAAACTCTTCCTGCTGCAATGGACCCTGGGTCCTGTGAACATTTAGGAACCACAGCTCACTAGAGGATAGGCTGGTACTTACCTTCAAAATGATCAGACGGTAGAAGTGGGTTGCTTATAGTGGGATAAAGCCTCTACTCCAGAATCACAGGAAAAGTGTGTCCTGGAGCTGAAGCACCACATCTATGAAGGTCCAGAGGGGCCTCTTGCATTCAGAAAGGAGTGGCATTTGCAGGCAGTAACAGAACTGTCTGTGTGGAAGAAGAGGGTCTGCATCTCTACTGTTTTAGACATTGGTGTGAATCATGAGGAATATTGATGTCTTAACTGTCTCTAAAGTTACCAGAAGCTACTAAGCTGGTTGGAGGAATATAATTACTGATACCAAGATCTGTGAAATTATTTCTAGGTGTTTCAGTCAGTGAAGTAACATGATGATTCTTGGCTCTGTAGATATTCCTGGACGTAGTGGATGAATTCATAGGTTTTCACAAGATCTGTGTGATCTGTGAAACAGATCTGTTCTGACATAGCCATGCTAAAGGGTCAATGCCTTCTTTTAGGTGATAGAAGGGTGGGGAAACATAACCACAGGTACTAGGTGATTTGAAGCAAGGTGGTGGTAGATGGCCCAATAAACAAATGTGCAAAGCTACAAGGAGAAAAGGCCACATGGCATGCTGATCTCCTTCTGTTCAGAAGGATGTTAAGAGATGTAGAAGAAAATGGCTTCAACAAGATGTACTGTATCCCACTCTCTGAAATAGGCAACTCTGGGCTTAATATCTGGAACTTCTTACTAGTCAACAGACTCCCACGGTGTCCTCCTCTTTGACATTATTGTGACTGATTCTGATAGTTCTTGATGTTTTGGGAATCCCACAAAATAATTTTCAATTTATTTTTTCCCTTGCAGTCCTTTTGGTCCCATGATGATTGCATTCTTAGCTATGAAGTTGACTCATTCTCAGAAAAAAAGATTGCCTCCCACTGAGACAGAGTTTACTTACTTTTAACAGAGAAGATAATTTCCTTATAGAAAAGCAGGTTTCAACAGATTTGACTTAATACTGGTTTGAAGCAAGATAGGACCCATCGTGTTTATCTTGTGCTCAAGAGCCCTTTAGAAGGAACTGAAGGTCAGATGTTTGCTGTGTCTTGTTCATGGTATGTTGGTGAATACACAAAAGAATTGCAATGTTATCACAAACATCAAACAAGTTAGCTGGAGAAACTAAGCAAAAAGTCAGTTAACTACAGAAAGAATAAGAATTTATACATCTTAAACAGAGCAGACCTTATATGTTATCTTCCAGTAAGCTCCCTTTATCTTGAATCCTGTAGTTTGTTTCCTTCAAGCTCATTAGACTACTTGTCTAGTATCCTTATGCTAACTCTGCCTCTGATTTTACATGCATTTTCTTAGACTGCAGATTTGCGGGATAATAAGGTAATTATGTCATAATTAGAAACTGCTATAGACTGGATAACCAGTCAAAGATTCCTAGGCATAAATCCTTTCTGGTATAAATACTCCTAGGGCTATAATATTTTGGCTGTGCTGATGTTCTGACCCTCCATCTACAGAATTTATATTCAGTTTGTACTTACAGCATAACTGTCTTTCACTAAGACAAAACACTACTTCCTCCTTCTCCTTGACTTTAAAACCTTGCAGAAAGGTATTTTTTTAATATTTATGTATATAAAGGAAAATTTTCTTTCTGTTTTTAATCTCAAAAATTACATTTTCTATGTTATTGAAAGACAGTGTTATTATGTTTCCTTTCTTTGTATGAGTGCAGTTCGCGTAGAAAAATTTTTCAAGTTAGCAGAGAGAAATGTATTGTCTGTGCCTAGTTTCTGGCCTGAGGAGTTTTTCTGGCCACATGCCCACTATTTAGTAGGTTGCATTTGAAGTTTTTCCTAAAATGCCTCCACTTTTAAACTCCTGACATCCATTGGAGTTTCATGGTAAAACAAAGACCTGTAACATACTTCTGTGATTCTATTTATCTGCCAGGTTCTCCTACCTCTAACGCTCTTTTTCACTTCCCACGTCTAGTTTCAGGGTTTTTTTTACTGCCGTTTGACTCTCCTCTTTTATAAAACACTGATCATTCTGAAATCTTTAAAGAATGTTTGCAAAATGTATAGGAAGTAGACCATATGCTCTTTGAAGACCCCTTTTTCAGCTCCTGTCAAGCCTAACTGTAGTGCACATACTAAATCTTAAAATTCATTGCCCAAATTTGAGAGGACTGGTTGCATACTTCCTTCAAAGTAAATTTATATGAGAGCAGTCTATACTGCTTCTGGATGCTGTAATAGTTCATATTCTTCTGAGAAGACGACCTTCCACACATCATTGCCTGGCTAGCTACACTTTTGTATCCTGACATCTCTTTGTTTCATTCTACATGTTCTATATTGCTTCAAGTATGCAGTGATCTTCCTCTCCAAGTACCCCCTGCCATGAGTTTGTAATCATTTAGGTAGGTCTGGGCAACAGGCACAGACTAGAACACAGGAAGTTTCACCTAAATATAAGGAAACGTAAGGAAATGTAAGGAAGCTTAAGGAAAAAATTCTTTATTCTGACAGGTACAGAGACATTGTAGAGTCTGCTTCTATGGTGACTTTCAAAACTCACCTGTATGTGTTCCTGTGCAACCTGATCTAGGTGAACCTGCTTTGGCAGGGGTGTTGGACTAAATGATCTTCAGAGGTCCCTTCCAACTCCTAGTATTTTATGATTCTGTGAACCTACCTGTTTTGGGTTAAAGAGATTTTATCTTCCATTGACTTACATGGGAACAGAATCAAGTTCTTAACATGTCATAACATCCTATTGCTTGGTATACATAAGTTCATTTGTAATAGTGCAAGGTAGGAAATAAAACTGCATCCACCTGATCTTACTTCCAATTCTTATTTTGCCCATGCATTCTGCTTTTCAGTGGTGTAAGCATCTCCTTCTTCTGAACGGGTAAGCTGAAGGGAAGCATTGGACACTGCTTATCATTTGCCTATGGCTTTGAGAAGGCATCTTATTTTTGTTAAAATCAGGGTAATGGACTTGTGGGGAAATTAATTTTGGTGTAATTAATAGTTTAATGCTTGTGAGCATGAGTAGTATGCAGTATTTATCTCATATGGTTTAAAGTAATTGCTTTCACTGCAATAAGAAGTGTATATGGAATGGGAACTTCAGCAAGAAGCAAGCAAAGTATGTTTTCAATTATGTACATGTAATTGGAAAGATGCTTTCTGAGATACTGACCTGAACTCCCTTCTCCTCTGAAGCTTTGTTTCCAGTACAAAGTCACTTCATATTGACTATTATTTTATACTTCTTTACTTTGACAAAGAAATAAAGGTGTTTATATAAATAAGAGTCAAACTACATTTTTTTTTCCAAAAATGGGTTGGCAACAAGTAACATATCTCTCAGAACTATGCATATTAACAGATACTGTGCCATTTCTTTCTACTTAGTTTGGATGCTTTGCTTTTCCTTACAAAGCAGTAAGGAAAAATATTACACAGTACAGTGTAATAAAAAAATACCTGGGCTGATCTGACTGGTGCATTAGACATGGAAAAGTGGGCACTGTATTCCAATTAACAGGATAAATCAACAGGATAATTATTCTGCTTGAAGTCTTAGCCCACTAAACTCTGGAGTTAGCATGACTGTCTCAACACAGCACTTGCTTTGGACAGTAAATGTACATTCATTGTAGTAAGTACAACAGAAAAGAAGTTACATTATATCAACAGTAAAATGTGAGAGAGGGCATTAAATTTTATAAATCAGTTTGTTTTGCAGAATACATTGACAAAACAAAAATATGTTGAGAGCCTTCACTCTCAGATTTCTAGCACTTTGCTAAGTGTAAACCAGTATCAGTGTTTTCACTGCACTAAATGACACAACCCTTATCTCAGACAATTACTGAAAAAATCAAAACACACCATTGAAGACACTAAGAAGACTGGAGACAGAAATTATCGTACATATAGAATTTTGACTTTTTTGTTTTGTTAGTATTTTTACTTTATATCAAAAATCTCTTGATTCTTTTTTCCTGTATGTGATCTGTCTGGTTTGTGCAGTTACATAAAAGAGAGGCCTTAGCTTAAATGTAAAAAGCAAAAAGACTTCAAGGTAAGTCTGAAAAATCATAACTGACATACCGGGTCAGATATTTTTTCCTTTGGCTGCACACAGCTTTCACTAAGGACAGAACGTGTGGGGGTACTGTTTTGCAGTAAGACACATGCTACTCCAATACCCAAAAGCAAAATTAGGTTCTCATTGAGCATAGCTCTACTACTGACCATCCTTGAACAAGACTCCTACTGTATCCAGAAGGAAGTTTCATCTGTATAAAGCCTTAATTTTCTCTGAGACCTACTCTGTTCCTGCTTTTCTACATGCTACAAGAGCTGGAATCTGGTTTTCCTCAGTTGCCAAGATAGTCCCAAGTCACTGTTACAAGGTCTGAGGCTGTGTTCTGGTTGTGTAGTGCAAAAATCTATTTTCTGGTCTGATTTCTGCCACTGTAGTGAGATATTTTTCCTTTGGTGTGCCACTTAACCAAATGGAGATTAAGCTGGGAGTTACACTCACAGGATATCCTCATAGAAGTGATATTGTGCCTGCTGCCTGCAGCAATTTAGCATAGTCAAGCTATGGCCTCCCTCTGCCCTGCTGCATGCTTTCTTTTTGCCTAAGTAAAGGGGACTACTATCGAGGGGATGCAAAAATGAATGGTGGGAGACGATTGGGTCCTTTAGAGAGACTTACTGTACTCAAAACATGAGTGAGACAAAATATACTTATTAATAGTAGAGTCTATTAAATTAACACTAATGTTATTTGAATAGTGATTAGTATCTTTGTGATAGAGAAATCAGGGCATAAATTGCTTTTCACTTCAGAATCTGAAGGAATGGGTTTCTTTCTCTGTGGATTTCTGGCTAAACTTTTGGCTAGTCTAATATTTATGTATTTTTCCCATCAGGATTATAGAGTCAACATCTTTCTAAGACAGAAGTGGAATGACCCCAGACTCAAACTGCCCAATGATTGGAGAGGTTCAGATACACTGACAGTGGACCCAACTATGTTTAAATGTCTTTGGAAGCCAGATTTATTCTTTGCAAATGAAAAAAATGCTAACTTCCATGATGTCACACAAGAAAATATCCTTCTTTTTATATTCCGGGATGGAGATGTCCTAGTCAGCATGAGGTACTTCATTGATGTATTTCTACTCTTTTTGTAAATGAGCTGATTTGAGATATGTATGCTGTGTTACACTTAGTAAGTTCATACACTTTGTGACTAATATTTAAATTTATCTGACAGTTTGTAAACAATGCTACTATAAGTTAAATGTATGTAGAGAAATCAGGTGAAGATGTTTTGAAATATGTCAGTTGATAACACAGCAGGTACTAGACATTTGAAGTGTATGTATGCTTGTGCCATGTTAACATTACTTAAAGCATAAACTTAACATAATAAGTAAACTATTGTTACTGGAAACAAAATTTAAACCCATTTGATAATTGCTTATATTCCTGGAAACATAATGAAATGGATAAAATATCTGAAGGAAAGCCTTCAGCAAACCAATGCAATTCACACACTACTTGAATGTCAGCTAAAGAAAATTATGATTACTTATTAATGATAGAGGGAAAGGCAGAAATTACAAATTTATGAATACAAATGTTTTGCAAAATTTCTGGGACATAAACCTGATTAACTTATATGCCTTGCCAGATACGGACTTTTTCAGAAGACCTGAAAGTGTGGTTTCATTTTGTTGCAATTAATGTAAAATTTCTTGCGGTTTTATTTGGTTTAGCAGATGTATGCACCATGACATAAAAATTGTCATCTATAGAAAACAGCAAATTGATTGATTAAAGATCTGAATTACAGATCTGGAGAGTTTATACACCAATGTTTTGTAGAGATAAGGCTCCGTCTCCTAAATTTTCTTCTGATGTGGACTGGAACATACTGCCCTGGTAGAGGAAAACAGGATTATTCAAATATATTGCAACTTTACCGTAAAGAGGGAGCCACTTCTGAAATTATGGACACATGAGCTATTTCTTCCTAGAGCAGAACTGGCTAGAAAAAAAAAAAAAGAAGATGGGAAAATCCAGATTATTTCTTTCCAATTCTAAATCAGGATGAGAAAACTCAATCTCAAGTCTTTTGCCAATGGTGATCAGAAAAGAAAATATATTGGGAAATCAAAACATTTCATTTGGCACACTCTGAAGTTCCTGGTTTTGATTTCAGTTGTTTCAGCAGGTTTTTATGTCTGTAGAAAGTACTATTTTAAAAATATCATGATTTTTCTTTTTCTTAATGCCATGTAAGGTAACAGGGTAGCTCAAACTGGTTTTAAATTTTGTTTCTGTATTTTCAGATTGTCTATTACTCTGTCATGCCCTTTGGATTTGACCTTGTTTCCTATGGATACACAACGCTGCAAGATGCAACTGGAAAGCTGTATGTAAATCAGTCAGTGCATAAAAACACTTGATTTCTAAGCATGCATGAGAATCTAACAAAAAAGTATAAATTCTGTATTGTTCATGTCAACATTTTTAAGAAATATTGAAATTAATATTCACTTATTCCTACCAACATACATTTCCTTGTCAAAATGTTTTTTACATTTATGGCACCATGCACTCTGGGTTTAGCTTTTGCTATCAAATGTAATTACAACTGATTAGTTTTATAAAAACATTACAATAGACTTAGTAAAATGGAAAAAAAGAATCGTGGAAAAAAAGAATCCATGGTTTCCCCAGGTAGTTTTAAATTCCACAACCTATGCTGCTTTATAGGTTGTTGGGGTCTGATTTGTTGTTTGAAACTGTTTTCATACAGGGGGCATACTTGATGCCAATGCATTGAGAGCATTTAGTAGGAAACCTTTTAAAGTTGTTTCAAGATATGTTGTGCATGTTTTCAGGCATCTCGTTTATTGGTCCTGGTCTCTAGATAATTTGATTTTTATGAAGCAGCAGCCAAATCTCTTCATTGAGGGGCTTCATGCCATACTGGAAGTTGCAGCCAGAATGTTTTTGAAACCCGCTGTCTTCCTTTGCAAGGGTACCTACACATGTACAGGCTTTTCCCAATACTCCAATTGATGCTGATTCCACTTTCACAATAATTCTGTTTTCATGAGTAAGGACAAGTATGAAGCAGAGAGAAGGAAGTGGATTGCTCCAACCTGTTCCCGTCATAGTACAAAAATTTTGTTCCATTGTTACTCCACCAGATTGGATGGGGAAGGTGAGGGAAAGGAATGTCAAGAGCAAAGAATGAGCAAAGTGAATCAAGGAAAGCAGGACATACCACTGGGAACAAATTATATCAGAGCTTTTCCATTCTTTTGATTGTCAGCATTCACCTGTAGTGTTGCAGTATGTCCATAGTCATTTTGGCATCACTAATACATATACACATTAGCTGAAGTAAACCCTTATGGTAAACTCAAATCAGTTTGGGATTAAATTGGAATTAGTTATCTTAATGGAAGTTTGCTCAACCTTTCTCAGTCTGGATGACTTTACAAGTATTGCAATGGTTCTTCAAGACAGAACTGCTCTTTTGTTGTTTTACAGAAAGAACCAGATTCATCACAGCAATTGAGTTGATAAGTTCTTTTGAAGTTACTAGGAATTGAGAGCTCTTAGCACTCTAAAAAACACCTTTTATTCAGTGTAGTAATAATGCTGATATGATATAGTGTAATAATAATATAATGCTGATAATGGACTGTTCTACTCACCAAGTTCTAATTTAGGCCAACATAAAAATTCAGTTGTTGATTATTTAATTTTTGTGTTTAATTCTTTTAACAGGAACTAGAAAGAAAAAGAGTAAAAGAAATAGGATAGATACATGCTAGATTTTCTTGCAGAGTTTATTCTGATTAAGATGGTTCTTGAAACAGTTATTATCTTGTTCTTGCAGTTGGTTACACAACTGATGACTTACGGTTTATCTGGCAATCTGGAGATCCTGTACAGCTAGAGAAAATTGCTCTGCCTCAGTTTGATATTAAAAAGGAAGATATTGAATATGGTAATTGTACCAAGTATTATAAAGGCACAGGTAGGTAATATAAGTGAACTCTTTGGTAAAAGACTTTTAAGCTTCTTTCAATTACTGTTTATAATTAATGGCTAATATTCCACTTCATGTCTTATATTTTATGAGATAAAATGCATTACTTTTAACTAAGAAGTAGTTCATATAGTAGTAAATATCCTATATGATTACTGCAAACTAATTCACATGTAGAAATATCTAGGTTGCAAATGCGATTCAGTGTTTTTCTTGGTTTTGCTTGCATGTCTTGTGATCTTACTATTGCCATTTTGTTTCTATAGTCCTAACTCCCTCTTATGCTTGAAAGTGTCTCAATTTTCTGAAAAGTTGTTCGTGTAGAATTATGCCAGTCACAGCAAAGTGGAATAGTTTTGGTTTGCTGTTTCAACTTCTATTTCAGAAGTGGACAATATTTGAGTGTAACTTCAGATGCCTTGCTCTGCAGATTCTTTCTTTCTCTAAGTGCTCTGGAAAGTCTGTCATAGAAAGCTGCTTACAGTCCTCAGGCCTGTAGGATTATTTTCTCTGTGTGGGCACTAATTTATCTAATGGCTTCTGTACTCTGGCTTCTAATGTTTTATCTTTTCTACCTTGATCGATTCATGTATATACTTATATCCAAACTACTTACTTACTTGGACAATTGCAAGAATTTCTACAGCAACAGAATTCAGCAGGGCGCATTTTAATCAGTGCTCTTGAATCATATGAATGCATCTCCCATTCAAACTCAACAGGTGCAGTTGTGGTGCTGTAGCTTCTGAGGATCCTTTGCAAGTTTCTCATTGATGATGCAGCTGAAGTTGAGGGTCTGTTACTTGCAGTTGCTCCTGAGCTTGATCCCAAGTCTGAAGAGATCTCAAGTAACTTTAGTGTATCTCAGAGTGAAGGAATTTAACATGAAAATTAGAATGGGGTTTGTTTTTTAACCTCAAAATAATTAATTCTTAGCCTAACTACATAATTCAACATTTCAGGTGATTTACCTTTTCTAAATAATACGAAATCAGCTCTCTTTGGGAAAATTCTGCCTTTGTGAAAGCATAACCAACAACTGTCAGTGACTCCTATGAAATCTAAGTCAGGATATGGTACAAGCTTACTTAGCAGTGAGAAAAATGTTTTGTTCCTAATTAAACAGTGAATTTACTACAAATAATAAGCTAGGAACTAGTGAAAAGTTTGAAAAGTTAAAGGAATGAATATTTCAGTTCCCAGATCAAATTCATAGAAATGGGAAAATTGTAAAACTTACATTCTCTTGGAGAGAAAAAGGAAATACTTACTCAAGATTGCTGTCTTGTTATGGATGTTATGACATTTTGAATTGTGTCCTAAATCAAAAATGAAACATCAAAAAAATCTTTAGATATTGTAGGTACTTTTAGGAACCTTAAAGAAAAATCTAAGAATTGTACACTTTACCAGTGAACAGGAAAGAAAATCAGTGGTGTTATCTCAAGTTTCAGCGCCTTGTGACCACAAGTTGAAATCACACTCTGCAAAATGCTCAGTAAAATGGTCACATTTTGTGTGTATGTATGTGAGTTGAACATCAAAGAAAGAACATGAGAGAACCATCAGTGAGTGGAGTGGCAGCATGAAATTTTTTAAAGTTTTCTTCATTCTTTTATTGCAAGTAATTTTTTGTATAAAATAAAGAATATGTTTGTTAATCCCATAATTAAGACTGGAATGAAAGCTTCATGAATGTCAGTGGAATATTTTAGTACTCCAACATAATTTTAAAGGATGTTTTCAGTAATCAGTAGTTGTTCATTTTACTTTCAGTTCTTATATTTAAGGCATTAAAAAAAAGAAAAAAGTAGCTTTGCACACAGTTAAAAGAATTCAGTAAAGGATTTTTTCAGTTAATCAAGAAGCAGTGCTGCACGTGGAAGCAGATTTTCAAAATTATGGCTTATGTAAGAGATTTTTGCCAATCATGAAGAACTTACTCTTACTGCCTATTTATGTTGGCCAACTTTTTATCATACCTACCTGAGTAAAAAAGAAAAAGAGACAACAAATGTGGGGCGATTTTTTGTGGCAATAAGGCAGCTATTTAAATTTGTAAATTGCCTGTTCTTTATTTGTCAGTATTTATGAGAGATCCAAAGAGATCCTCAAGAGTGGAAGAGTGAGGGCAATAGATAATATTCTCTGCCTGATGAAAGATAATACAAAAGCATGCAGAATACATTTCTGGCATGAAGCAAACAAATAAAGTCCCTCATTTGAGAATAAAACCTGAAAGTATCTGAAAACTATTTAGAAATTATAGAGGGGAAATTTTTCAGGCAACAGATCATAGAAGAGGATATAATGAACCATAAAATACCATAGATTTCTATTTCCTTAATGCCTGTATTTCCTTAATCTTTATTGCTTTGGTTATTTTTGTTATTGTATGCCCAAACAGAACATTTAAGATGACTTAGCATTCTACAGCACTTAGCTGATAAACTGTAGAAGATAAATAGATACATTTTTGACAGATCTATCTTCTCAGTCAGCTTTGTACCAACTCGGTTGAAGTTGTAATATCACAAAGGAATGCCTTTTCCTTCTGATAGAATAGTTTATGATGTTGTTTTCACAATGCTAACATAAAAATGCCAGTTCTGCTAACTGAGTGAAAATATGAACAGAATTTGTGTTCTGGTTATCAGACTCCTGATCCATCTGTTATCTCCAGCAAAGACTGTAGTTATCTGCAGCTTTTTTCTGTATTGAATTAATCTTAACATGTATCGTCTGAAATATTTATGTTCTTTAGATCCTCATCTTAAAAGATTTGAGGTGGTATTCCTGGTTTTCAAAATTTACAGTGTTTTTACAGTCTTTTTTAAAAGTCTGCACTAATTTTAGCAGACACCTGTATCAGCTTTCAGTACTGGGTAAATCTCAGAATTGCATTCAGATCACCTCTACACTAATATTTCTTAATGCCACTTTTTGTACAAATTAATGCTAAGTACTGTTTTCAGGTAAGCTTAAGCTAGTATGACTACTAGACCCTTCAAGATGGACTGCATCTTGAAGCCAGCATGAAGATGTGAGTCACTTTAACTGCCTGATGCCCTGTGAGATAACGGAGAGTGCCTTATAGAGCACAGAACCTGACCATGCCTGACCACATGCCTGACCACACCTGGTGTTTTATAGATCTGTATTTTGAACACTTTTTTTTCAGATTGAATCCTTCTCCTTTCTAAAGAAAATCAAATAAACCAATTTTTGCTCTTAAATGGAAAAAGGCCTGGAAGATACGGATTGGAAGAGGTTGACTTGCAAAGCACATTAAACAATCCATTTATTTCTTTAAAGGTTATTACACTTGTGTAGAAGTAATCTTCACTTTAAGAAGACAAGTTGGATTTTACATGATGGGTGTTTATGCTCCTACACTGCTAATTGTTGTTCTGTCCTGGCTGTCATTTTGGATCAATCCTGATGCAAGTGCTGCAAGAGTCCCACTGGGTAACCTGCGTTTACACATACCATTACTTTAATGCCATCAAGCCGTTCTTGGTTGCTTGACAACATGACATTGGACACTGAAAGCAACTTCACTTCCATTATCTGCTCATCATTTTCATGGAAACCTCCTCATTCATGTCCTGTAAAATCCACCTCCACGTTATGACTTTGCTTGATAATGGTTCCAGCATTTGTGTGATAAGCACATTGTCTCTGCTTCTCTCAACCTGGACAACTCTGATCTTTTGCATGTGTGGATGATGCTACAGACACTGTGGCAATATGCAGTTTATAGGAATTGCAACATTTGAACAACCAGTAAGAAAACAGGATGTTGAAGATGACTCTAAATAACTGCTTATTGGAGCAGTTTTTCTGAAGATTAATAGAAACCAAATGACGACTGGAAAAGAATTAGCATCCTTTATTTCATTAGAGACTCAGTTCATGAGAGTGCTTCGGGCTTGTGCATTCACACTGCTCAGCACAACATGGTAGGCAGGCCCTTCATTTATTATTAAATAGTGGGACAGGGGTGCCACACTAGGGGCAAAAATTCAGAGGTGTTTCTTAGGAAAGCCATCTTTCTTTTTGCAGGTGTGGACCAAGGAGGTCTGTGAATTCTCTTTAGTGTTTCTTGAGAAGAAAAGAGACGTTTTTTCTTTTCTTTCTTTCTTAAATAAATAACCCTGAGCTTTGAATTAAATCAGGTAGATACATAGTGCAGATGCTGCCAGAGATGCAACTTACAACTCTGCTACTGAAGTCTCTGAGGCCATGCTGATCTGGCAGCAAATGGTTGCTTGATAGAATATTTCCATGCGTCCATATCACTCTATTGTTACCTTGAAAACCTGCACATTTCTCAGGTTCTGAGGATGAACTTTTCATCCTAGGTATCCAGACAAGTAGAAAGTAACAGCAGGTTACTATAACCTAAACTGCTCTACTGAACAAATTGATGAGAGCTCCACCAAAGTCCTTTCATCTAGTAGAATTTGTAAGATAGTTTTGCAGAATTAAGTACAAGATTGTAAGGTCTAGTAATTTAAGCTCTACAAAGTGTTTGTACTAATGTTTACAGCACTGGGCATAGTAATACTCACATATTAAGACAGTAAACATTTTTAAACCTACTTTTAAAGTTGGTAGGAAAACAATTATCATATTCAAATTGCTGAGCCAGTCCCTATCATTGGATAATGTGGTTATTCAGGGTAAGGGTAGAGGCTGCCTTTCATAAGTCTAGCATAGACGTGCAAGGTAGTTATTACAGTACACTGCCAGAAAACAAACAGCAAGCTGGCACTTTATGGCAGAAGGGTTCTATATATGTCAAGAGGCAGTACAGCCTTCGTTGTACATGTTATTGCAAGTAGGAATCTTTGGGGTCAATAATTAGTGTTCATCCCCAGACAGCTGGTGTTGGTTAGTGATTTTTTTTTTTTAAAGGCTTCTCTTCAATGCTCACTTTCTATCCGTATGGGAATATTTGTACCTGAATGCTTCCTATATAGTAGATGGAAAATAAGCCAGAGTGGACACCGAGTATTGTCTGTTCAGTATTTACCGTGTCATTCTGATCTGACATAGCACATCTGGCCATTCTATATGATTCCAATAGACATAAAAAATCTAGCTTTGCATTGATATTATGCATTTCTGAATAAAGCATCATATAATTTTGTATTTTAAAATTCTATTCCTGTAATAATTTCTTCATACTTCAGTGTTATAGCAGCTAGTAAATTGCCCATTTGAGATTAATACCAAATAAAATGTCATATCTATCTCATTAAAATCTAAACGGGAACAATAGCAAAATAGTGTTATTTATGATCAGCTAGAATTGAATACTTCCATAGACCAATACAGATACTTTCAGTTTCATTAACATTTTCACATCCTCAGTTCCTTAAACTAGATCTGAAGAAAATGACCTGTCTATGAATTACAAAATTGTGGTGCTTTGGATAACACAAGTGATCAATATAAGAAATGTGGTTGAGACTATCTCCCTTTGGCCAGCGTTGTCTATAGGCTTCAGTTACATTTCTTGAAGCTGTCCACTCATAACTAAACATCTTTTTCATTAGTGTTCACAAAACCAAAATAGGACATTCTGAAATGGAGGTTGAACTGTTTCCCCTCGTGACAGCCATTTCTAAAGTTAGCTTTTTCCAAATGTAGCTGTCCATGCTACTATTTCCATTTCACAGGAGCCTGTTGGAAATCTTTCTTTGGGATCAGGCTTGAATTTTGTCTCTTGTGGTGTGAGCTCTATGTTGATGGTGACATTTGGAAAGGAGAAATGCTTGTTGAAACCCATTTTGATGATGAGTTTAACCTTTTCATCAGCCTTTTTAGATATGGGGCATTTTTTCATGATAAGGGTTTCGTGAATCACCCTTTGGAAAGATTCCTCTACATCCTGGAAGCCTGAATAAAGGAATGTTTGTAGATCCTCAGTCACCTCAGTGTTTTCATCTTCACAGTGAATCAGGAACACAAACTTTTTTGTGCTGGCACAGTTTTACTCTTCAGCAAAAACTTCCCTTTCAGCTAAGGTTTGCACATCGCACTTGTGGACAGATCAGTCAGAGAATTGCTTCTGCTGTAGGCCAGTCCAGATTGCTGGGACAATAGTAGCCTAATGTAAAGGACTTGGGGTCTTTTGTTTTAAGTATCATATACTTATCTTCCCTCTTCCCAGACTTACATTGTAAAATAAGTCTTTGGAAAGCTGATTTCCCAACTGCGTGATGGGGTGGGAAAATCACCAGTTTAGCCTTAACTATTTGGTTCTCTGTGTATAAAATCAAAGTACTCAATAATTCAGTGTTAGCTGCAGTATCCTATCTATGTATCCTGTTTAACTTGTTCATAAGCTAAATCATGTACACTTTGTATACCTGCTGCACCAACCACATTGTGAAGTCCCATTCATTGTTACAAGTCATTCAGCATTGTCTGTTTCAGAGAAAGAGCACAGCCAGTGTTCATAAGGATAAGTTTTCTTTAGTCATTGTATTGTTTTTCTTTCCATAGGTATTTTCTCAGTGCTCAGCTTGGCATCTGAATGTACCACTCTTGCTGCTGAACTTCCCAAAGTGTCTTACGTGAAGGCCTTAGATGTCTGGCTGATTGTTTGCCTTCTCTTTGGGTTTGCATCCCTGGTAGAGTATGCGGTGGTCCAGGTAATGCTAAACAATCCAAAGAGAATTGAAGCTGAAAAAGCAAAGATTGCCAAGGCAGAGCAAGTGGAAGGGAAGGGTGGAAATGCTGCCAAGAAGAACACCGTGAATGGCACAGGGACCCCGGTCCACATCAGCACTTTACAGGTAGGAGCTGTGAATCTGTGTGTTCAAAATCAGCATTATCCTCTATTGATGCAATTCCAGGAATGTACTGCTGGAATAGTTCCGGAAAATGCTTAATCTTAGAAGTGGCCAAGGCATTAAAAATATGATGGTAATTAATGACCAGCAGTCTGACCAATCGGTCCCTAGTGATCTAAGGTCAGATGTAGTAAATGAAAAATCTGTCTTTTAATATCTAGTGCCATGGTTGCTGCTGAGCTTCAGGTAAATAAAGCAGCAAGCAGCTTTACGGTTGCTGTTTTTCTTGTGATAAATAGCAGCTGTCGGACTGTAACTATTCAGAGGACAGGACTCCCAGTCAGCATTTGCTGAGAGCATACTCAAATACTCATCTCATTGCTTCCCCTGGGGATGGCCACAGCTGTCCCACATTGTATGTCAAGCATCTCTGAAGACAGGGATCCAGAAGTCTTGGTATTTGTAAACAAAAGACAGGTCTATTTGTCTGTCAGACAGTTCCTGCACTTCATGTGTTGCCAGATAGGCTTTATGGGTAATTGGGTCAGTTTTCACTATATGGATAAAGATGAGATGTACATCTTCACTCAGGCCAAAGTTTTCCATTGTGTTTCTAAATTCTTGGTGTTGTAAAACACCCCATTTGTGCTCCAAGACTTACCACGTCTCAGACCAACTGTCATCAGTCCTGAATGCTATGTAATTGACATTTATTCTGCAGAAGAAAATACATTATGCTACAATATGTGGAATATGTATTTGGCCAATAGCTTTCAATGACTCTGCAATTTTGATGTATGAAATAAAGCTATTGGGCCAGATCCAAGTGCTAATATTGGTAGCATACAGTGTGACCTGAGCTTTTCTTTAAAGAAGGAGTAGTTTATGCCACAATGGCAGAAAACCTGTCTTAGTATCATGCTGGTATTGCCCCATAACTAATTACCTCCAGGCCAGAGTAGCCTCAGGTAATGCAGAGCTGGTGCAATTAAGTACTACCAATAATTCCCATCTCCTAGAAGACTCTCCTGGGAACTGTTTTGTCAGGCAACCAGGCTCCCCTTAGAACCTCACGAGTGCTTTAACTTGTCTCACAAGTACTTCCCTAAGTTCAGGCAACCTAGGAACTGAGTAGAAAGAAAGATAACTGCTACCCCTGCACTGAATTAGATGTTTTTGTATTCAGCAATTTGCAAGTCCCAAATTCAGCTCGCTCTTGTGACAAAGTAGTTGCAACAGTCCAGCAGAGCGGCATTAAATCTATCTACTTCTATTTTAAAT
This sequence comes from Indicator indicator, assembly GCF_027791375.1. Classification (NCBI taxonomy): domain Eukaryota; kingdom Metazoa; phylum Chordata; class Aves; order Piciformes; family Indicatoridae; genus Indicator; species Indicator indicator. The sequence continues at coordinate 22,306,963 of NC_072017.1, read as the reverse complement.
TCTTAACAAATGTAAGTGTTCAATTTGATCGATGACGAGATTAGCAAACAGTTTTTCAGTGTTGTGAATAAAATCAAGTTGCTAAATTACTAAACCTTCTCAGTGTGTGCACCCTTTAAATTGCTTACCGTTGTCATAGCTGTAGGGAGAATAAAATTATAACTTCGATCCTCTCATGACCCAATTTCCTGAGCCAACCCTAGGCAGTAAGAAGGTCATACTAGATTCAGAAATTCTCTTGGAGTAAATTAAGGTGAGCTAACACCAAACAACTGATGAGTTCTGTTTATTTGATCCAAGGAGCATTATCACTGTTTGAGACAATAGAAAGTCAGGGTCTCACATATCCTTTAATCTTTTAATATTTTTTTCAAGAAGGCGAGTTTGAATGTATATTGTGTTTTAAGACTTAGTTCGTTGTCCACAAAAATTAAGCAACATTCCCCATGAATGGTGTCTAGAAGTAGGCTGAATGGTTTTATGATTCCGACCTCACTCTACTCTCCATGATCTTGCAAAGTAAGCTCCATCATCTCATGTTTGACCTGCACTTTCCAGGACCTTTCCAATTTGTTGTCAGACACCTTTACCATTCTAATATCTATAAGCTGCGTGGGATTTATTTGGAGTCCTGGGCACACATAGGTTCTGATGATCTTTATACAGATCTTTACACAAAACATTTGTTTACTGAAACATATTGGAAATAGATGTCCATCACTGTAAAAATTGATCATGTGGCTGAGAGGTCTCCTCCTCTAAAGACGGTTTGAAATATAGCCTATCTGAGGAAGGATAATTTCTGGGAAGGTCACCAGGCTGAGATAGAAAAAGGTCCCAGCCTGATGAATCATTTGACATCAGGATATGGTAGGACAATGATGCTAGGTTTCATATATTTGAATGCTATAAAACTGCTTAAGCTGAAAAGTCTGAACCAGCTACTGCGTAGGAGTACTTTGAAAGTTCTCAGCCCTGCATAAGCCTGTACTAAACTCCTAAATCAAAACAGGTCTAAATCTTTCAGTAGTTCTGACTCTTATTCCAAAACTAGATCTGCCTCACAAATTTGGATTGCTTCTATACAGCCCTAGTAATGATCAAGTAAAAAGTGCATTTTTCATACAGCAAATATGCAAGGGAGGGAAACATTAAAGAAACAGGTAACGGAAAAAAACCTGTGTGTTGAAAGGCATAAAGAATAGGAAACAGAAAGAGTCCAGAGTGCTGCCCCAGATCTTCAGGTGCTGTTTCTCATCAGAATTAAGTAGGATTGTGTGTGAGAAGAGAGGAAATGATGTGATACATACTTGTAAAGACTTAGGTGAAGCAATGCATAGCTTTAGGACAGAAGGACAACTTAGAACTGCATCCTAGAAATGAGTGTGCATCCCATAGAAATGTTCAAGGATGTTCTCTTTCCCCCTAGGAGGTAAGGCAAAAATGATGGAGTGTGTAGCTGGAAATCTCACCATAGTTAGGCTTGAAATAGGGAATAGACCAGATGGGGCTCAAAGGTAAACCCAATAGGAAAGTCTTGGAATCAGAAAACTCCAAGTGAGGAAAACAAGAAAGCATTAATAATTACATTTATGTGTTTCTCCAGCTTAAATTAAGCACTTAATTTTTATAAGACTTTAACTGAATGTTGCTCATGGATATCTCTAAGTTATTAGAGGGGCATCGAGCTTAATTCACTTTAAATTGTCCCTGATCCTGATGCCAGGCCAACTCACCACAATTCTCCAAGCAGCAAATTGTTTCCTTGCTGCCTCTTGCAGCCATGCAATGTTGCAGCAGTGAAGTCTCAGCAGGAGATTTGGGGAAGGGGCCAGTATGTAAGATACAGGGGGGTTGCTGGAGTGAGAAGGTGCCAGGTGTGAGAAGGATCAGAGGGAGTGCAGGGAAGTAAGTGAGGTGGTCAGGCATCTCTGGTTGCAGCCTTTCTGGAACAACTTGTTTTCATGTGCTTTCTCCATTTGTGAAAGATAAGCATGGCATCTGATCTGGAGATTTGGCATGTTTGTTATTAGTGAAAAACAAGCCATAACAAAAGCACATGATCATTTTTTTATGACAAGGAATTGGGTAAAGGGATAAATTTCATAGTATATCCTAAACACTAAAAGCTTGGTGCCGTTCATAATTGAAGGTGAGGAGAAGATATCCCCTGTAACAGAACCTGTAGGAGTACAGCTGGAAGTTTTCAGCAGAACCCATTTTGGGCACGGTCAGTAGAGTCAGTGATCATAACTGATAGTCACCAAGAGTGACAGTGAAGGTGACAGGATGAAAGCAATTCTCATAATTTGACAGTCACCCAATGATGGAGAAAGGCTTCCATGGATGCATAGCTAGTTCTCCTCTCCACTAAATCTTGGGTACTGGCTGACGTAAAACCTGAATTTTGTCAGCATAGGCCAAACCCCTGAGTCTGTGCTTTATGACTCATGCTCCCTCCAACAAAAACCCTTGAAATGTCAGTGCCATTTTAAGCCCAGAGATTTATCAATATGTCTGCCTGATTAATGTCAAGTGGTCCATCTGGCAAGATCACCCTGAATCTGTAGGAAAAAAAGAGAAAATTCAACATAAGCACTTCTGATGTGTTTTTCTAGGGGCAGCAATTGGCTATGCATTTACAGGCAAGAAGCCATGACAAAGTACAATTTGGTTACTTTAGTTCATAGTGGCTGCAAGTAGATGCTGTTCTAAGCAAAGGAGAAAATTAGGCAACCTGGTGGTAACTGCTGGCACTGGCTTTTTACTGGGAATCCTTAGTAGGAGTTTGTGCATGTTTCCTAGCAATGCAACATCATACAGTGAGAAAAACAAGCAAAAAGGGAAGTGTTTTGAAGATGAATCAGGGTTTTTTTGCTTTCGCTGGTGGCGTAATTACAGGGAGAGATTGCACTGTTGACTCTTAACACCCCTCTATTTGAAAAGTCACATTTTCGTCAAGCCCTTTTATAGAAGCTGTCCCCCACAAATAATGTGCTGCTGACTGGAGAGAACATTTGCAGAAAGGGTGGCTCTGGTGGGTGATGAATACTGCTATGCAAGTGATGCTAATAGCTCTAAACCCAGTTACCAAAAAAAAAAAAAAAAAAAAGAAAAGTAGTGCTATTGCTTGTCTCACCTTTTCAGAGCTACATCCAGGCTCAGAAACATGATAGGGGTTATGTTCATCTCTATAATGTAACTGATTACTGGTAGAGGTCTATTGTGACCTCATCTTCCCATATTGTCTTTGCCTCTTGAGTGGCACCCCAGATTCATATTTTTCTTGTAGAATCACCAGAAACCCAGTTTATATTTTCCCTTGTACACAAAACCACAGGCTGCAGTCTATTTTAATAGTTCCTGACAGCATTTCAGGTACAGAGCAGGTACTTTCTGCTCTAGTGACTCATGTATCCATCCTTGGAGAGAAGTCAGAACATAACTGTAAAAAAGGCCTCAAGCAATCTGCTTTGAGCAGAAGGTTGGTCTAGATAATCTCCAGAGGTCCCTGCCAAACTCAGGCTATGCTGTGATTCTGTGGTATGTTATGTATAAGTATTTTTTTTATGCTGTACTTTGCAAGGAATATTTGGACTGTGATAGCAAATTCCTGCTGAGCTGCACAAGAAAATATACTCAGTCTGAATACACACTAATGCTAAACCGTACTTTAATGGTGTTTTACATCTATCATTATGGCAAGAGGAAAGGAAGAACACAAAACAAGCACAAAAAAGATTAATGACAGTTTCCTAGAAAACTCCTCCTTCAGTTTGTATAGAAGACTTTTAGGCAACTGGCAGCACTAGCGGCAGATCTGCACGCCAATAAAAGAGGTTAGGTGCAACAGGAAGATGATTTTGTGGCAGAGAAGACATGCTGTGCAGGGCAGAGAATGCTGCATTACAATAGGGAAGGCTTCAGCCTGGGACACACAGGCTGGGCTTGAGAGGCTGCCAGTGCTATAGCATGTTTGAAGCTTTGCTAAAAATTATGGACAATTACATTTCTGCTTTTGAAAATTCTTGAATGCAGCATGATGGCATTTTATATCACACTTCATCCTGATGGATGAAGAGGACTTGATCACAGGATGAAGACTCCTCTAGGAAGGGTCTTTATTCTATTTGCACAAAACAAATTTAGAAGAGTCCTGGCATTTTTGGTGCTGTGAAAAGACAGATTTCACACGTGAAAACTATTGTTTCTTTACTGGGTGGAAGAATTTAAACAAAAAATATGAGTTATGCTGGTGAGCTATCTAACAATGTTCAAAACAGCTACAGACCAGAAGGGAAGTCACACTAATTAAAAAAAAAAACCCAAAACAAACACACCAAAAAACCCAAACCAAACTAAAAAGAACAAAAAAAAAAAAAAACCCAACCAGCACAATTGAAAACAAATTCTGTAACAACTTTTTAAGCGTTTCTCTTTCCTGTTCACTAACAAATGGAGAAGTTGATGGCAATTAATATAAATGGAAATCCAGAAAATTGATGTGGATAATAGGTGTAGGTAACAGGATATATAGTTAGCATCATTGAGGGCAATAGGAAATTACTTTGCATGCATACCAAGAAAACTAAAACTAAGAGTAGTGCTCCAATACTAGACAGAGGTGCTGTAAGTATCAAGGATTAGCAGAAAAGGGAAAAGTGTTGAATAAACATTCTGCTCTGTCTTTGGGGAATAGCCAGATATATTCAATCAGCTGATGAAATATCTTTCATTGACAGTAGCTAATGAGGATGTTAAAAGTTGCTATTAAAGTTAGACATTTCACGATCAAGATTTCAGCATAAGTTGTGTTTGAGATTTTTTTAAAGTGCTGGTCCATGGGCGCTGTGGAACATTAATGTTGGTCTTTTAATAAATGCTTTAAAACTGGGAGAGTTCCAAAAGACAGCAAGAATCTAACTTTGTGCCAGCACTTTTAAAGGCTAAATGGCGCAACATGAATAATTATAAGCCTGACATCAATCAGTGGAAAATATTGCATAGCTAACAGGTGTCTGACAAGTAATTATTAGTAGTATGTATTAATTATCATTACTATTATTCATAATTCAGCCCCACGTTAACTAATAAATTTAAATGGGTCAGTAAAATTAAAGCTGATCTGTGTGTTTATTCATTTAGTCAAATTGGACATTTTTTTTTAAAGATTGTCAATTATGTTGACAGAAGTAACAATGTGGAGGCAAGAAACTCTTAAGAATATTTGACTTGGCTTCATATGTCGACCCAGTTACGTCAGCTGGATTATGCAAAATCAAGGTTAGATTTGTTGCCATCTGTAAGTACCAGCAGTTAATCAGGCTAGCTATAGTCATGCCACGTGATTGAATATTGAAGCCAAATAAATTCAGGTTAGAAATAAAGTACATATGTTTGTGGGGAATAGGGACATAGCTTCTAGGTGTAATTTTTCGGTATTTCTGAGCTGTTCATCAAAAGGCAGGTCTACTGTCCAACATACCAAAACTAGACAAGGTGACCCAGTCCTATGAGAAACAGGAACTAGGTCTGTGTTTTGGGCCAACACCCAAGAGCCACATCACCTTCCAGTGCCTTCCTCAGCACCGCTACCTCCATGCTAGAGGAATGAGAAGCAGCTGCCCAGTTCCACTGGGGATGTGGGGAGGTCCTGCACTGTTCCAGCAGCCTTTCCTTCCCAAACAGCTGCTCCCTACCCTTTGCAGGGGACAAGTCATACGTCTGATAGAAGCATCCTGCAAGCTGTGTCTGGCCCACAGGTCATGCTGCTGGAGCAGGATAAGGCAAATGGTGTGTCAGATATTTTCCAGGGCCAAGTTCTCAGTCAGGAAGAAGTCAAAAGGATATAACATTTAACAATGCTTTACTTTTTTTACAAGTCTTCCATGTAGTACTCTATAATCAAGTCTTGTGATACCATTTTCCACAGAAACGATTCCTGTAGCCTTTGGTAAGTGTCAGAAATATTGGTATACTTCTAGTGCAAACCAAGACAGGGTGAATAAAAGGCAGATAAATTACTTTTAATATAATAGCAGAGAGACAGATGAAGTATATTTAGATTAAAATAGCAGAAATATTAGAGAGTTGGAGATGTATGAGAAGAAATTTAAAACTATGCCTAGACAGGGACTTGATATAGAAAATAGAAGCACATTAGATTTGCAAACCAAGAGAAACAAAATTAATTATTTTTAAAAGTAACATGTGTGTATTAAAGAAAATTTTGGTCCAGGTTGCTCTTTCAAGGGAAATTGTGTCACCCTGATAAATCAGTACTCCATCTGACACTAAATTAAGCGGAGCTCTGTGTGAACATGCTGTGAACAGTCTTCTGCTTATAAGGCAGAGGTGACCTAGAAGCCATTCCCTCAATTCTCTGTCCTACAAGTGAATGAGAACAGACTTGAACAGCCTTTAGGGAAGCATTCTCTAGATACTGCAGATAGAACAGGAATATTCTGTATTGTAAATGAGAGTGCTTAGGCTACAATTAGTGTCACTGGGATTTACAATATATTGCTGGTAGTATGAGGAATGGACTACACATTTGCAAATCTAAAAGCAGCCCTATAATTTCACACATGATTCTGTTTCTTGTAATGGTCTTATTAAATCTTACTAGTTTTGACCATGGTAAAAATGTAGTATTCCTGTGACTCTTCAGTCCTGCAAGTTACCCTTTCATTGCACAAGAATATGATCCAACTGGAAGGAACCTCTCAGATGACTGACTGACAAGTCCCCATGTCACCCAGGGTCACATAATCATGTTGATATATGTCTCAGTCATCATCTTACTAGACAGTTTGCCCTGATACTCCAATATTGAACACTGTCCCAGGCTGTTAAGAATTTTTTCCTCCAGAATACTTTGGTCTGAAGGACAACAAATACTTTTTAAAATTTAAATGTTCACTGCCTGTGCAAAATGGTTGTCTGGTCTGTAAAAGAGAATGGTTTGCCTGGAGTTACCCCATAACGCAGTAGTACTTGATACCCAAGAGCTGCTGGATTTCAACTTCCCAGCTCCAGTGTAAGAATGGGAAGTGCTGAGAATGGTGTCACAACTTTGTTACCATTAGAGAGGCACCAAGGACTGCAAAGAAAATGCCTTCTCACCATGCAAAGGGATGAGATACAGGATCTTGAGCTGGCTACTGTGTAGAACAAGAACAGACTTTAACTGTTGCATCAAACACAGAATTTTAGGGTTAATTCCAGGCCTCGATAAAAATGTAGGTATTGAGTAGTATCTGTCCTGCAGGTTCATCAGCGCAGACCCAATTTCCAGAAATACTCTCTACAGAAATATTCTCTCCCCTTCTATCTTAAAATTAAGGAGTCTAACTATAGCAGGTTGCACAGCATGAGGCACCTTGTGCATGAAAAATTAAACAATTATGAATGTTTGGATTAGCTTATATGATTGAATGATCATCCTTAAGTACTTTATAATGCAACAATTCAGCAAATTAGGCTGATGTAACATATCCCTATCAGCAAGTAATTTCCTGTATGTTTGTTTGCTGTGTTCTCTAGCAGCTGCATTAAGTTTGTTAATGAAATACTGTGAGTAGATTGTGATTCCCATCACTCTTTATTTCATAGGTTGGTGAGACCAGATGCAAAAAAGTTTGCACTTCGAAATCTGATCTAAGATCCAATGATTTCAGCATTGTTGGAAGCTTGCCAAGGGATTTTGAATTGTCGAATTATGACTGTTATGGGAAGCCCATTGAAGTCAACAATGGGCTTGGGAAATCTCAAGCCAAGAACAATAAGAAGCCTCCTCCTCCCAAGCCTGTTATTCCATCAGCAGCAAAGAGAATTGACCTTTATGCAAGAGCACTGTTCCCTTTTTGCTTCTTGTTCTTCAACGTCATATACTGGTCCATATATTTATGATAAATCTTTTCTTTTTTTTTCATATGTGTAAAATATATCCCATTTCATTACCCCTTCCCAGTCATGAAGGCCACTGTGTGAAATTATTTGCATTTGCAAAGCAATATGTTGCATTTTGATGCCATGCGATTGTACTGAACATATGGCATCTGAAATTTGAATGAAAGCATGACACTGCAATGTCTGTGCTCCAGCCAACGTTGTATATAAGTGTACAGCATACATCCTGCTTTAGGAATATATATGAAGGACAGTGCATACTACATTATAAAGATGATTAACGCTCTTCAGTTATTAGTAACATACAGAGATTTAAACTGTTTCTGACAATGAAACTGATGTGCACGTTGAGTATTATTAAAATCAGTATTCTAGTATATGTAGCATTTACCAGCTTCTCTGCTGACTTCCAGAGGGGAAAAAATAAAAAAGGAAACAACAGCAGGACGAACATCTCGTTCTTGTATAATTTTAGATGGCACTGTTGAAGAAAAAAGCTAAGATGCAATTTGTATTAATTAGACTTTGTAAGTGAAGGCAGTGTTGAATAAGCTGATCTTGTCTATATGGAAAAATAAAGATCAGAACTACTAATTTTGTAAAATCAGCTCATTTAGGAAAAAAAAAGACAAGCAAACAACACTTGTATCCATTGAGCAGGCACACTTAAGTGTGTGACAACATGCTGACAATAAAACATTGGGCTGAATTTTGACTGCTGTGTCCTTAGGCCCAAACTGGATGCAATATGTCAAAACCAAACAGGCCACTTTCTAGACTAAAGGTGTCAGAAGTTTTGGAGAAACATCACAAGATGAAGTTTGGAATCAGGCTATCTTACACTTTTTTATATTACTCCATTCACTGGCTCATCTTCTGTGGCACCTGGGAAACCCTCAATATATGTCATAATTTTGTTGTTGTATTGGATACATCTGACTCTATTTGCCTTGTTTACCCCCTTGTAAGCTTTCAGTTTATACAAACCAGTTGTTGTCTAGATGAAATCCCATTTTTACCACTAGCTATGCTTCTTTTATTGTTTGCCTGTTGTAGCACAGATGACCAAAACTACACCTAGCCACCAAGAGAAGACGTGTCCATCTTCAGGTCTAAGGTCCAAGAAGCTGAGACTCCTCAGTATATCATGAGCCCTTGTGCCTATGCGTTAATGGCTGCCTTCACCAACTCATTGATTTGGCTGCTGCTTTTTGGAGAATAACATAGAATCATAGAATGGTCTGGGTTGGAAGGGACCCCTGAAGGTCATCTAGTCCATTCTATGTATGAAACGGTTCTGATAGGAGACTGCTCTCTATTTGCCCTATGATACGGGGACTACTTAAACATGATCTCCATGAGTGCGTGGGGCAGGGCCTGTGGTCTCCTCTGGGTGTCATGGTAAATTCCTTCATAACAGCAAGTCATGAGATGAAATACAGCCAGAAGAAAGCTGCTTGTCTGAGCAGCACGTCTGCTCCAGAAATGCATAGGGACTGAGGCTCAGGCATTGGAGAAACATGTCTCTGCTTGTAAAGCTGGGGCATCACAGTCAGTTAAAATATGAAAAGAAGACAGATCTCACAAACTCAGCAATTCACAAAAGGAAATATGAATTATTGACTCCTCATAGTCTAGGAAGAGACTGAATTAAATACATGAAATCTTCCATCATAAGGAAACAGACACATTAACATCTGTGCTACATTTCTAGTTCATCCAGGATGTGTTGAGCCTATGCAGGCCACAAGTGAACTGTTGGATCACTTGAGTATTACCCACCACATGAATGTTGGCCACATATAGCAAGGCTGCACAACCAGAAGGTCAAAAATATAAAAGAGTGAAGCATGCTGCTCTGGCTTAATTGGGCATTTGGTAGATCTGCTCGTGCCCAAGGTTGTTCCTAACTACTGCCACTTTGCGATCAACAGCCTGATTGCAGTGACTCATGTTGGGGTTGAAGAGCTCTGCTCTTCAGAATATGGTCATGTGTTTTCAACCAGCTTCCTCGCCACTTTCTTGTGGAGATTTCAGGGAACTACTTTACCAGATGGTCACGGTTTGCCCTTTGGATTTCTTTCTAATCTGAGGAAATGGAAGGGAAATCTCAGATGTTACTGACCCATATTAAACCAGTAGGGGTATGGGGAAATAATATCCTTAAGGTCTAGTTCAAAGTTTAAGTATTTCTATCTATTGAAGTTATTTACAAAATTGTCAGAGGCTCTAAGAAACAGTAAGGTTAAGTCAAAGAGATGAAGGAAGGGGTAATTTTTATACATGCAATCAGAGAGCTATATTTATAGATATTATTCTCATACTTGTATTTTTTCTTACAGTACTGGAAGGCAAGAAAATAATTACAATGTGTTGCAAATTGTATGAATTTTGGAAAATAATTTTCTTGTTAGAACTCTTATTAAAAGATTTATCTGTAATTAATGTCCAAATTCTATCTGTATAATATCAATTATAGATTCTATTGTTAAATTAATCTTTGTTCCTTCTTGCTTTCCTGCTTACTTGACAGCTTTTGTGTTTTATCATAAAACATTTAATCAATAATACACTGTAATTGCTTTCCAACTCACACAAAAGAAAGAAAAAGGAATGTGTATTGTTAAGATAAAGGCTTTTCATTTATTTCAGCACAACAATGAAGGACAGTAGCAGAGTTTAGCAGCAAATTGGAAACAAAATTTAAAATAAACCAGTATGAATTATAAAGTATTAATTGTCATTTTCCTTACACTAGATAATATTGCAGTATTTGTATTAATTTGGAATATAAGAGCCTTTCCTACTGAGCAGTAATAATTGATTTATTTTCTTTTTCTTCATTTCACTAAAGGTCATTGAGAGTTTTGCATATCGTATCACATTATGGTCCTCCAGCTCCCTCTAGTTGTAAAATTCTGCCTGTTGACTGATTTCCAGGACAAGGTTGAAATATAAAACTGTACAGGGAGTATAAGAAGTTAATTGATAGTGATAATATGAAGGAGACGAATATTAAAAAAATAAAAACAAATGTACATAAAATCAGTATACTGCTATAGAAACTTGCTGTGAAGTATGAATTTAAAACTGCAGAAATTAAAGCATTCAGCTAGTCGCAAAGGTGAAGTTCATGAAGTACACATTAGTAACAAGATTAATCAGTCATGATGTCTGAGCAAACTGCCTGACAGCAAAATCTGACAGATGACATTTTAAGTTCTCCTGCTTGTTGTTAGGAGAGTTACAAATCATTGTTCTACTCTTAACATAAACTTCAATATTTTCTTGGCTTTTAAGCATTGAGGGGTAGTATCCAAATAGTTCATTCATTTCTTTCATAGTTATGTTAAGGCCCTTTAGATATCTTTCTATTTCACGATTTTGGAACATGTTCAAACACTGCATCAGGAGCTTTTATGGAGATAAATGAATTCATTTCTTAACTGCACCCAAAAAATAAGCAATGACATAAGAAAGGATGTTACTTGAAAAGTGTATCAGCTATTATGCATTAATTCCCCTGTTGGAAGGTGTGAAATGTGCTGTGTGGAGTAACCTACGCCTTACTTTCTCATGCTGATTCAGCTCACGTTTGACATGGTTTTAGGAGCAGCTCTGTACTGGGTTTTGGCACCTCTTCTTTTCTTCAGTCTCATGTTAATTCTAACTGAGATGGTGTATGTGAGCAGCCTGTCTTTTGAGTGAGGAAGAGGTTTTATTTCTGTAAGCATACAGAAGATTGACCATTTGGAAACATAGCTAAGCAGCTTTCATTCTTCAAAGTCTTCAGATTAATTTGTCCTTGGTAACAGGAACTGTGTGGGTAAAGGGAGCATCTTCAGTGCCCTACTGCCCATTAAGGCAAAAGTAGTAACTGCCTTTTGGGGTAGTTTCAATGAACGTGACCACACAGAATGATCTGTCTGTATAATAATTTTGAAGGAAATGCACTTATAAGTAATCTTTATATGAAAATATTTCACTCTGAAGAGAGACAATAGCTTCTTTAAGCAGTCTGTTGCAGCTGTTAAGGCAATCTGTTAAGAGACATTATAGTTCAGTTGAGACCATTGGTCTCTAATTAAAACAATTTACCAGTGTGGTCATTGGATGTCTTGTGCTGAGGGTATTTATAGAACAGGTACCAATAAATCTTTTCTTTCCAAGGGAGTGCAGCCTGAATATATGTACTGTCAAGTGATTTTTCAGCTTAGTGGTGAAATGAGCACAAATGCTGTGTAACAGATAAGGGAATGATAAGGCACTGTTACCTGATGCTTTGGTATATTAATTCTGGGATTAGAGACGATCATGTGGAAAGAAAAGGAAATTCAGGTACAGAGAGATTGAATAATAGTTTGTTTGTGTCTACAATTTAATTGCTCTATACAGTAATAATATAGCAGTTAACTTTTTTATATAAATATAATTAATTTTTAAAAGGAAAATTAAGCTCTTCTGTGATGCCAGAAAGATGCAGAAACTAGTTCTTCTCATACAAAGCTCTACAGCTAAATTAAAAATGAAATATGCATAAAGCACAGTTTTAAAGACATAAAATTATCATTGTTGTGGGTTTGTATCAAATCAATCACAAACAATCTGGGCTCTTTGTAGCACTCTGTTGCGTTTTGATTTACTCAGGAGAGTTGCCCTCCCATCTACTTCCAGCACCTGTCCTCATTCCATCAGTGGTAACAGTGTCAGCAGACATCTTTAAAAAGGTTACATGGTTATTTTGAAATCCTTCTGAAAACCTTTTGTTGCACTGAATATGTCTACGCTACAGTCACTAAAATGTCTACTGCTAATGCAGCCTTATCCAAATTAGCTTTAAACTAGCTGACTTGGGGACAGCTGGCAATGTAGCCGTGGTAACAGTGAGCTCCGTCTGGGAAGCCTACCTGCTGGCGTAGGAAATGTAAAAATATCCTTTGGTGTTAACCCAAAGGATTATATATGATGGCTTTATAGATGCCTTGGCTACTGCACTCAAGCAGTTCGTTTAAAGTTAGCTCGTGTGGGTGTTTATCAGCCCGTGCCTGTGAAATGTAGCTGTATGCTGTATGACGCACTCTGTGCTAGAACTGCATTTCTTCCCACTGGTGATGTGGAAAAGGATTTCTGCCGTATTTAATTTCATGTACTGACAAGAGTGTTCACTGGTAGTGCCAAAAATGAAACTAGATTTCCCAAAATAATGTGTGTGTAAAAGAATGAGTTGAATTCACCCACCTGAGCGTGCGTGAGTCTAGGTCATAAAACTATCCCTTTTGCACTTGAAAAAAGATTAAAGTCCCTAACTGTAACAATAGGTAGGTAGGTAGGTAGGTAGGTAGGTAGGTAGGTAGGTATGTAGATAGATAGATAGATAGATAGATAGATAGATAGATAGATAGATAGATAGATAGATAGATAGATAGCCAGGAAGACTAGGGCAGCGATCATCCCCCTGAACTCAGAACTTATGAGACCACATCTCAAATACTGTGTTCGGTTTTGGGCTCCTCACTACAAGAAACAGATTGAGGTGCTGGAGTTTGTCCAAAGAAGACTCAAGGGAAACCTTATTCCTCTCCACAGCTGCCTGAAAGGAGGTTGTAATGAGGTGGATGTCAGTTTTTTCAAGAAAATTAATGGTCTTTCCCTTTTCACCTGAAATTGTGGTTCACAGTGACTGAAACCAACCAGTAAGGCAACATGGGTTACTAAGAGTTTCTATTCCACCAGGAAGGTACTTAAGACACATAATGTACTCTGAAAGGAAGAAGTATGGGGGCTGTGGAGTAGAAAGGATAAGGTTTTGTAAAAGTATCTTCCACGTGATTAATTCTTAAGGCTGTGGAAGTGGATAGTGTGGGTTTTTTTTCATATATACCTGTGTACGTGTGCTGCTTTCTAAGAATATCCGCAATAGGAGTAATTTTTCACTTAGGGAGGCAAACTCGAGAGTCTTTTGACCCCAAGAAACCCTCCTGAGTTTAGTAGGTCAAGTGTTTGTACCATTACCCCCTGCAAAAACCTTTCAACTCAGAGGAATCCTTATCCAGCACCATAAACTGCATGAAAAATCTCAGCTGAAACTGCCAAGTACTGCTGAAAGGAAAAGCCCATGTGCTTCTACCTTCTTTTGCTATAGCATACATACAGATAATCAATAGCACTGTTCAGCTTTTCTGTTCTGCAAAGGAGTCCTTTCATTGAGACTAAGTTATTTCCTTGGCAATATACTTCATCTATTCTACCGTTCATCTCCATACAGCCAGAGCAAAGATTATCTGTATCACTCTGTTCATGAAGAGTCCATGAAGGCGGAGTTCATGAAGGCAAGCCAGTGCTGTTTTTCAAGAACAGATGAACACTAATATAAAAGAACACACAGGACTCCTTTCTTAAATTTTAACATATTACCCCCTTTGTTTATCTACCTATAATTCAGAGTATTGTGTTTTTTGGATACTATCTCACTACATGCATTATATTTTTGAGTTAAGTGTATTGAATCAAAAGCAGAATACCAAAAAAAAAAAAAAGTAGTCCATGTGACTTTTTTTTTTTAATGTTGATTTCCTCTGTTAACCTTAAAACTTATAGTTGACCCAGAGGCTAGGGAAATGCATTTCTCAATGTTTAGTAAGCCTTACATTGTCATAACAGATTTATCAGTGTCTCAGGCAGGCTTGTTCTTTCAGATTAATTTGTTTGTTTCTTTGACTCCCAAAGGCCAGCTCATTGAAAAATATTAATTTGAAGACTGGCTGTTTCAAAGGCATAATACTGACACGAACTGACTGTAAAGACTAATGGTTTTGACCAATACCACTCAGGCATCAGTTTCTGCTTTTGACAAAGGCTGTCTTGCTACCTGCTCCTGCTTCTGACAAATCCTGTTTAGCCTCAGACTACTGAAGGGTGTAAAATCTTTGTAGGTTTTTAAAAATATCTGCCTGATTGTGTCAGATTCTCAGGCAGCTCTGCTTCCACTCCCCATCTGGATGCGCTTCAGGATCAGACTATTACAACCACAACCTTTTTTTTTTTTTTCAAGCAAATACAAATCTACAGCATGTACTGTAGGCTATAATCTACCTCATGGAATTAAACTTGAGTCTTTATTAATTCTTCATATTTTCTATTTGGTTGTTTCTTTGAGGTGAAAACTTCTTAAATAAATGAATTTTTTAAATGAACAAGCAAATGTGGGTAACAGACGAGACCACTTTGTCTGGACTTGTTTTGTCTGGACTTAAAGCACTTCCTTTGCTGTGGCCAAGAAGGCTATGGAGGATCTACTGCTGCTTAAGTCATTATGGTTGCTCTGCAGAAACACGGACAAAGACAAAACCCCCTCCCTGCATAGGCCTGCCCTGTACATCTGCATTCAATGCAAAGGAATGCACAGCCACAAAAAACCACAGCTAGGTTTCCCAAATCCTGTGTCTTTGCAGTAACATGTTCATCACATTCTCCATTTGATGAGGTTTCTTGCAAGAGAAAGACACTTCATTTAGAAAAATAACAACATTGCCAAAATAATATTCCCAGACAGTGAAGTTGCATGGGAGTATTTTACACTACTACTGTAGAATACTGAATATTATGAATTTCACCATGGAAAATTTTAAACAGAAAATGCAGATCCGACTTGGCAGCACTTTATTATCTGTTACTCATAAGCATGTTTTTATTGCTTTATCATGTGCTTCCATATTGTTCCCATTTCAGGAATAACATTTTAAAATGAGATTTTTTCCTAAGTATATGAATTATTAAAGCAGGTTGCGGTTTACCCTTTTTTCTTTCCACAGGAATATAATAAAGAGATAGTGTATTTTACATTACAGTGATCTTGTAGCAAGTTTACTAGTCTCTGTGAAGAAAGACTTCATGAAATTAAATAGGTGGAAAAAAAGTCTCATGGAGTGTGCAAATGAAACAGCCAGGAATAAATCCATTTATGTAAGACTCACGCTGAGAGTCTGATGAGCTTTGACAATTGGAATAAATTATTTTGGCAGAAAGGAGATTCCAGCCTTTAAAAGGCAGGACAAGACTGAATCTTTCAACAGTTTTCATTTCTTAGATGAAACAAAACCTACAGCTTTATAGAAATTACCATACTTATCCATACTGACCTCACATCTGCACCTGACTAGCATGCTGTCTTCTAATATGGCCTTTCTTCCAGTTCATCTTGCAAGAATTCAGTCAATGAAATAATTTCTTCTCTGACCAAGCAGTAAAAAAGGACAGCTGTTAGCTGATTGGTGCACCGTGCATGAATGAGGACGTGGCTCTCTATCCCAGCTGGGTTTGAACATCAAACATAAGTCATGGTCTGTAGCTAAACACAGCATCGAGTAAACAAAGAGAGACAGGTGTCCCTTCCCCATACCTCTTGCGCAAGTTTGGCAAACTATTTCCTTTATTTTCTTAACATTCCTCTTCATCAAATGGTAGATGATAATAAGGCTGCTTTGTGTTGTGCTAAGGGCCATTGTTTACACTGGATATGGCTGGGGTGAAACATATCATTTGCTAGATGTTGTGCACTGCCTTAAGGCACTACTATAATGCACACAAATAATAAAAATTATTTGAGTAATTATTAATAATAGATTCAGTATTACACAGAAGCGATATCTATATTTGTCTTCTCCATGTCAGCATTTCTGGAGGTAGTCTGTCTCTGATTTCAAGCACCTGATATTCCCCCTCATTTGCATTGACTTTACACTGCAGCTCTTTCTGAGGAGGATCAACCCTCTGCATGTATACATTCTTCCCTTTAATATCCCTTTAATATCCCTTTCTGATGTCTAAGAAGCATTCTTAAAATAACCTTCTAGTTTCTTTCTTGGATCTAAATTCTGCATAATAATCTGCAGAATAACAAAAGAAGAAGTAATATCTTTTGAAATGGTACACTTACTAATTTCTAATGTAATGTACCTATGTATAGATATTTTAAGTTAATGACTAATAAGTAATAAATTTGATACTGAAATATATGGTTATGTTTCCTAGATATATTTTGGATATGGATATGATTCATAAATCCTTGAAGTGGGAAGCTCACATTAGGTGATACAGTCTCTTGTTTGTAGGACAACAATCCAACAGCAGTGTAGCTATAATGACCTGGGGACTGGTTTATATATAGGAAGTTGAAAGTCAATGCTATATATCTGTCTGACTCATAGGTTACTTGCTGTCTTCTTCAGGATGGAGTGGAAGCCCAGAAATGCTCCTGTCAGAAAGCAGGGTTTTCTTTCATGGTTGGCATTCCAAAACCAAAGACTGTGGAAGCCCATGAAGGCTGATATTTTCAATCCATTTAACATCAGTGTCATTTCATGGGCTATTACTGCAATTGATTATCAATATGTATCACACAAGTGTCTGTCAATAGCACCAAATTGACTGTTCTTTGAATGAGACACTGCATTGAGATGACTAATAATTAATACAATTATAAAATAATCAGATGATGAATGGAGAAAATGCCATTCCAAAGCATAACATTTTTACTACAGACATTTTTGTGTATACAGCACTGCAATATCTGTGAAGAAGTGATATTGCTCATTCTTGTTCAGCAGTGATGCTGAGTGCTGGAGAGGTTTGTGGTTTTCGCTGCCTGCCTCAAATGACTGAACTCGTTGTAAGGAAACGATGTACTATTGCTGCTATTCTGGTATGAAAACATCAGTAAGAACTAAATGATTCTGAATACATCTGAGGTTAGAAGTTTCTGATCTCTTTATATTTCCCCTGATTTTCCTAAAGGAGGCCTTATGTGTACTGAGTAAGCTCATTTCATTGCCTTTGACATTTATTTGCTATCACTGGCCAACCTCTAAAATCAAGGTCCTATTTTGTTAATACCACTAAAACTATAGGGAACCCAGCAGAAGACAGGCAAATGTTGGTGAGGGTTCTCCTTCAGAAAATGCCTTTCAGTACTCGTTTATTTTGGATACCATCAGCAAAGACTTTTTACAGTTTTAGTTATAGAAAGTGAGTACATTAGGTCATATTAGCAGATCTGTCTGATTTAACAGAAAGGCATAAATGCTGTATTCACAGTAAATACAGCTAGTACTGAACAGCACCTGGTTGGGTACAACCAAGATTTGGGAGAGAGGCTGAATCCCAGTGGGAGCGTGCCTGTCGTTGGTCTGCGTATTCTTAGGTGTGGCGTAAATCCTTCCTCAGTCCCTATGTTTTTGTAGCTGATTTTGACTCAGCATAGTGACGTTTCTAGGTTCAAGATCAGGCTGTTGTTGTGTATCTTAACTACCATCTTTCAAGTGACCTTGAAATCCCATCAGCTTGTCTCTTTCTTTTTAAGCCCTTGGTGCATTCATCGTACTGTGTACGTTGACTTGTAGTGAAAGAAAAATTTAATATTGTTCAGGACCCAGCTAACTGTGCATATCATCTCTGTGCATACATCTTATTAGGGCAATGGAGAAGGCAATTAGGAAATTAACACTGGATAAACTAAGTCTCAGGTTAAATAGCAACTACAGAGACTAATGATGGTGAGCAGTTAATCTGCATAGGATAACTTTCCATTGTAACACAAATGAAGTTTCAGTAAAGACAAGCAGCATTACTTAGGTTGTCTTTAATGCTATAAATATTTTAAGTGGAATGTTTTCTACTATAAGCTATGCTGCTAAACCATATATTTAAAGCAATTATGCAATTAGGAGGAAGTTATTTTCTGTGCATTTACTATAATGTAGATGTATTTATCTTTCAAAGTATATAATTAAGAGCCCAATAAGAATTGTTTGTGTTTTCTTACATTTCTGGTTTGTTTTTATTTTTCCTTTTGTAAAAGCTTGCCATTAACATCATGCTATCACAGTTAGTCTCTGGGAAGGTATGCCTATGCAGAGGTGAAAGTAAAAATATCTCATATCTGTGCTATGAACTAGTTCTGGGACTGAACCACTGGAGTGTTTTTTTCAGAACTAAAAATAAGCTCCTGTTGAGCAGAACTCTGTACATTTCCATGATAACTCGAATGAGCTCTTTCTTGACAAGATGATTTTCTCAAAATAAGAATTACTGATGGCAAACAAGTAAATGGTGACCACAGAGGATATATATCTATTGCTGATGGATTGTAATGATAATGATAAGAGAGCTGATGTTTCAAATCACAACAGTCCTTTTAACCTCTATTTTTAATGAGATTTTTCAAAGAACAGTGCAAAATGCTTACAGTGGGTAATCGAACAAAATAAAAACTTTCTATCTTTTGGATATTTCCTAAAGAAAAGATTTATTATCTTGTCTCATGCAATTCTGTCTATTCCTCCGATCTAATAAAACAACTGAAACAAAAACATTTATTTCTCTTGTTGCTAAGTGCTTCAGCTCCATAGCATTTTTTCTGCAACAGCACAGCATGTCTCATTTATTTGTGTTGGACAATACATTATTTTAGCATTTATTTAAGTGGTTTTGTATGATTTATATAATTTTTCAAAAATTTTGTTTTATTTTTGGTGAAAAACATAACAAGAATATTTGACTGCTTGATATTTAATCTCTTACTTGCTTAATTTTCCTTTTAGATAAAGATTAGATAAAATTATAAAATTGAAGTAATCTGAATAAAATACACTGTATTAACATAATCTTTTTTTTTAAACTAAAACCATAGCATGAACATCTCTCTTTTTAAAAGAAGGATTAGGGATTTTTTTTTTAATTGAAAAATGCAGCTTTACACAAATTTGCTTATAAACTAACCCATGACCTGATCCTCAGTTACCTATGGACACATGAAACCATACTATGCTGCCAGCTCAGTATAAAGTGGTTATGATGGTGTCCAGTGGTGTTGGCATAAGTGGAAGTTGATGCTGGTGTACTTGTGGATACTTGTAGAAGGTTCAAAAGATTAATGGAGGTTTCATTTACTCCTTTGGTGACTGCAGTGGATTTTGTTGTTCTTTACTGTGGAGGGAGCAGTCTTTTACCACCACATATCTCACTATGCTGACAGCTAGTCAAATTGTCTGTGCTTTACTGAGCAGCCTGGGCATCCTAGTCTTCAGAGACAGTGGAGATGACACACTACCCTTTCCCCCTCCCCTGGATTGGCTTCTGACCAGATTGGTCTCCAGGCCAAAAGCAGGATTAACACGAGTTCTGTCATTGCAGCTTCATGGTTTTTCAAACAGCTTTTGGCTCAAAGCCTTGTGCAAAGTATGTGAATGAGATTGCACAGATACTGTTTCAGGCAAGAACTGAAGGAAGAGAGATTCACTTCTATACTCCTGGATTATGAGAAGCTGTTTTACTTAAGGAGTTCAGCGTGAAAGTTAGGGATTCATTAGTTCTGCTGTGGTGGAAAATATCTTTGCAAGGCTATGTGAATGCTATCTTTAATCCTGTGTAAGGTGATAAAATGAATTACAACTTTGACTAGCAGTGCAGTACTACTATCAGAATGTTCATGAACTAGTTTTACCTTGTCTGGATTCAAAAAGAAGTGAAGACTCTGACACTCTTTGACCTTTTCAAGATGTCAGATTTGCAGCAGGCTCAAATTCAGAAAAGAGCAGCTGATTTCTCCAGATTTGTAAGGTAGGTGGAGCAGGCATGTATTTTATGGACAGATTTTATGAATGAATCATTAAACTGAGAATGCACTTTCTCCATGAGGAGAATGATCATTACATGGTCTGCTTCCTACAGGCTGCTATTTGTCCAGTATCTTTGTTCAAATGACAGAAAAAAAACTTCCTATTCATAAAGTTAAGTGCAGCCATAAGGAATGTTTGAGCAAGCATATACAAAGGTTTTATTCCCACTGGCACATATTAGCCCTGGGTTTCAGTCTGTCTGTAATTTGCAGATAGGGAGCTGCTCCTTAGTGGTGGTGATGCTTGGGAAATTGATTCTTTTGTACAGAAAGAAGGCCCAACTCACAAGTGAGTAGAAATCAGAGAATGAGTAATAACAAAAATGTACCCTAGATATGTCAATAGAGAGTGAGCTACAACATTCTTATCAGTTTGTATTTGCCTTTTTACATTTTAGCTGTTTACGAATGCAGGGAACTGAAGTGGAGAGGCAATTAGACAAGTACCATATTCAGCAGAGTACGGTATATGAAATCTGATGTCTTAATCATCTCCAAAGGGCTTTTTCTTATGAATAATGAGTAATACATTTCTCACAGGTGACAAAAAAGATGCTGGGATAAAAAGAAATTTCAGTGACCTGAAAAATGGGTGGAGGATTCATATTTCAAACATAGACATTGGCATGGAAAAAGGACTGAAAAACAACACTGGAGCCAAGGATGGCATTGCACGTGGACCAGAAGGGAGGGGTGGTAGATGGAAAGGCTTGCTGTTACAGTGTCAAGCAAAAAAAAAAACAAAACCAAAAACACTAAAAAACCAACACATTTGAATCCCATGCTTGGCAAGGGGGATAGGGATAGTAAATTCAGTACAACAGGAGAGAAAAAGAAGATACTAATGACAATACTTAGAAAACCAGATGGAAATCAGGCAAGAAAGGAGACAGCACAGAAGAAGAGAGGTAGCAAGTAGACAGGAAAAAAATAGGAGAGGGATAAGAAATGTATTCCTTGGACTGAGACAAAGCAATGGAATTTTTTTATACTCTTGGAAGAAATTGAAAGATGTTTCCAGATAAGAATCACAGGTTTAGCATGCATAGTCTAATCTGAAAATGTTCCATTATTTTTTCCAGAGCCTTAATAACATTACTTACTATAATCTCAGTAGAAATAAAATATTTAAGTAATCTATAGCAGATTTTCCACAGCCAGATATATCAGCACATACTGAAGTGATTCTATCACAACATAAGTATAACATTTTTTTTCAAATGACAAGAATGCTCAGATAAATATAGTAAATGCCAAGGCATGACAGATTTCTCACAATGGTTAGCTACACTAGTAACAAACTGCACCTTCACAGCTACTATACAGCAAAAGGAACTAATGTTGTATGATTATCAAATTATTTTACATTACTTATACCATGGGGTAATGATATTGCTTTTTTTCACCCTCAGAATCACATAATAGACATAATAGAAGGTAGCACCATCTATTCCTTAGAGCATGCCATCCCTGGGTATATGTAGTGTTAGTGGGAACAATACGTGTTTGCTAATCAGAAGAGGAAGCAGAATGATCTTGGGGGATCAGAATGTACGTTTTATTTTTAAAGAGACTCCAGAATGAACATATGGGACTAAACAATTTAAGAAAGATTTGAAACTTGAAACTTTCATTTGTATTTCTTCTTTATTTACTGGCATTTGCAGATTTCAAAAAATTCAAAGATAACAATATTTTTTGAAGGGAAAAAAATTCTTGATTGGCCTTAGAATCAAAGGATTCACAAACTGGTTCAGTGTATTTGCATTCTTCAAAATCTGCATATTTTAAGATTTTTTTTCTGATGAAAATAATTCTGAATACAAAAGCCAAAAATGGATGGCATATAAGGCCAGAAGGAACCACTATAACCATTTATTCTGAGCTCTTGCCAAGGGCCTTCTCAGAATTTAATATTTCAACAGGATTTTTAGAAAAGAATCTGATTTTAATTCAGCATTTTTCAAGTCCAAGGAATTCAGTATGTGATTGCCATAGTCAATAACATATTACTAAAGCAGCAAAACAAAAGGCAAACTTTATTTCTAATCTGATTTATATCAACATTCAAACACTGCAGTTTTAACTGCAGCCATCTCTTCAAATGCTTTATATTAGCAAAGCTGCTTTCCAAAAATATGCACTCCATGTTATCAAGTAATTCCCGAACTATGTCTTTCATAAGTATATGGAGTGATTGCTAAATGTTTCTGAACACAAGGCAAAATTTTCCATTCTTCAGTCATTCCCAGTTTTTCTTCCATGTTTTCTGTGCATCTGCTGAAATGTATGAACATTTAGTTGAATTTCAGACACTGTCTCAACCTGCATTGTGCCAGAATGAATACCTGGGGAAATGTCTTGCTGATAAACTCATATTTATTTCTGATTAGTACATATATTGGCACTTTTTAACTTCCTCACCAACTTCTACCTTATATTCAGAGTATTGCCCGTTAAAGAACCCACCGAGTCAATATAGCCTTCCTGCATTCTTTGCAATAAGCAGCAAATCTCTCATGGATTTCAATGAAGTCAGGATTAAGCACTTAGCCTTTTTAGGGGTTTGACATCTTATTATTTGATATCTGGCCTTCTGTTATCTGTCATTGTTTTCACCATTATTGCACTGTTATGTTCCCTTCAACAAGTGATTGATGCTTATTATTAACAGTCTCCCTCTTGATGCTTTGTTCAGATTCTGAACTAATGCATTTTTGTATGAGCTTTCATCATGGTGAAGAATGCATATAAGAATATAACCTTCTGTTTTTAAGATTATGATCCTTACTTGCCTCTTGCTAGATTCTTTTCCTTTTCTTGTGCAAAAAGTATTGAATTTGATTCCCAGTAATGTAGTCTGATTTTTTTTATGCACAGTGTTAATGAGTATGTCTATTCTTAGTAGACGGTCATAAATTACTATCACCTATAATTTTTTTTTCTCTCCTTTGTCTGCTTGCATCTTTTTGATTAACATGGGATTGTTATAAAAAATAGAGAGTTGGAGAAGGTCTGATTTTTATTATCAGCATTGTTCCTTCTTATTAAATTCTGATTAAACTGTTTTCTTGCTGATTCATTAGCCCATGCTGTCCCTACTTACTCATCTCAGTTGAAATCTTTTTTTTTCCTCTGGTACACAAACCACAGAATATGCCCACATAATTTGACATTTTTTTCTACATGTTCTGACATGATGATACAAATCTGTATCACTTGCACATACACACACACACACATTTATATGACGTATACACACACATAATTCTGTAATGGAAAAACATGCGTTAGAAAATTCAGTCATGCTGCTATTAGTTGTTACTGTCATGGTGGTTGTTACTAAGTTACCACAAACAGTCTGTACAAACCCCCCAGTTGTAACTAGTAATTAACTGCTTATTCATATCACTTGTATTTCACCTACCTGCTATGCTATAGTCTGTTGGTCTTTAAATTGGAAGGTGTAGCAAGACATTGTCATGACAGAAAGTGGGTTCAGAACCTTCATCTATAAACAGTTTTTACTCAGCTAATGTTGCTTGTTGTGTAGTGCTCACTACAGTAGGATCATAGAATCATGGAATACTTTAGGTTGGAAGAGACCTTTAAAGGTCATCTAGTCCAAGCCTCTCTGCCCCTGTAGTGGGCAAGGAAACCTTCAGGTTTTTCAGAGCCCCATCCAACCTGAACTCAAACGTTTCCAAGAATGGGGCTTTTACCACCTATGTGGGCCACCTTTTCCAGTCTTTCACCACCCTAAATGTAAAAAATTTCTTCCTTGTATCTAGTCTAAATCTACTCTCTTTTAGTTTAAAAACATCACTCCTTTGACCCAGCACTGAAGGGTCAATACTAAACCATGTCCCTAAGTACCAGGTCCACACGCTGCTTAAACACCTCCAGGGACAGTGACTCCATCACTGCCCTGGGCAGACCATTCCAATGTTTGATAACCCGCTTTGTGAAGTATTTCCTAGCATTCAGCCTGAACTTCCCCTGGTGCAGTTTGAAACATTTTATCTAGTCCTGTCACTTGCCGCTAAGGAGAAGAGGCTGCCCCCTCCTTGCTCCAAAGTCCCTTCAGGTAGTTGTAGAGAGTGGTGAGGTCTCCCCTCAGCCTCCTCTTCTCCAGCCTGAACAACACTAACTCTCAACCTGTCCTTAGAGGAAAAGTGCTCCAGCCCTTGGATCATTTTTCTGGCCTTTCTCTGGACCTGCTCCAATAGGTTAATGTTCTTGTGTTAAGGACCCCAGAGCTGGACACAGTACTCCACGTGAGGTTTCACCAGAGCACAGTGGCAGAATCACCTCCCTTGACCTGCTGGCCATGCTTCTTTTGACGCAGCCCAGGATACAATTTGCCTTCTGGGCTATGAGTGCACATTGCTGGCTCACATCCAGCTTTTCATCCACCAGTGCCCCAAAGTCCTTCTCCACAGGGCTCAATCACATCCTCTGCCAACTTGTATTCATATCTAGACTTGCCCTGACCAAGGTGTAGGGCCTTCTACTTGGTCGTGTTGAACCTCATGGGATTCACACAAGCCTACTTCTTGAGCTTGCCCAGGTCTCTCTGGATGACATTGTGTCCCTCTGGCATGCCAACTGTACCACTCACCTTGGTGTCATCTGCAGACCATCACTACCCTCTGGATGTGACCATCCCACCAATTCATTATACAGCAAATGGTTCACTCATAAAATCATTTATTTCTCCATTTGGAGAAAAGGATGTTGTAGGGAGCCATGTCAATGGCTTTACAGAGAGGTGACATCCATAGCTCTTCCTTTGTCCACTGGTGTAGTCACCACTGCATTGGTCAAGCAGTCACTAGGTTGGTCAAGCAGCCACTAGGTTGGTCAAGCAAACTTGTGGTGAGAGACAATGAGACATGTACAGATGGAAGCTAGTACAGAATTCCCTGGTGAAATGACTCAAATGAAACTAAACTTGTCAAGAATTAGCAATGGGTAAAGGACCTCAAACTGTCTAATTCCAGTGTTCAGGATATGTACTTATATCGACATATGAAGACTTGAATCATTGAGACACTTATTTGTATCTGTAAAGGAAAATTAAGACAATTTAATAATTACCAAAAAAAAAAAAAAAAAAGGAAGTAAAACGCAACATGAGTATTCTTTCCTACATGGATATCCCTCATCTTTATTAACAACAACATGAAATTAAAAAAGCATACATCAGTAAATGACTATTTAATAGCAAGTTCATTGTCACAGTCACAGTCACAGTGCCACCACGCTGTCTGTTAATCTGTCAGATACTTGCCTCTGTGTGCCCATGCGTGTGGTGCATAGCAACAGACTTTGTGCCAAACTGAAAAATGTTAAATTTAGCTTGCAGTAAATAATATGTCTAGTTAATACAGCTGGAACTCATGTTAGGAGAAAAAAAATAAACAATAACACATTAGACATTAAAATGAATTATATGAATTGCTTTAAACCTCCCTGCAGATGAACTTTTCTGAGTGCAGTACAGCAGTTAAAAACATGCCTTTCAGATATACCTGGACAGTGGCTACATCCAAATGTCTGCCTGGTGAAGACTAGTGAAATAAATATTGGGGAAAAAAATGACCCAACACAAAAACCTCAACAAATTGGAGGGTTTGCGGAGTTTTCATGTGCATTTCAGTTTTCAATACGACCCACTGTCACAGAGAGAAATCGGCATGTGGTTGATCCCTGTCTCCGCTTTCTGTCCGTTTAACCTGTTCCGGACCCGAGGGTCTCTGCGGGCCGCGCAGCGCTGGCCGGCTCCCCCAGCACAGGGGAGCCGTGTGGGCTCAGGTGCCCGACTTCAGACACTCTCTCTCGGAGGGTCAGGTGGGGAAACCCCCGAGGCGGCGGCGTCGGGACACAGGGATGGGCCCGGGGGCTGCTCCGGAGCCACCCGTCTTTCTTCCGCGCCTCGGGGAGCCAGCACCAGTGCCGGGGCGGGGCAGCCCCCCGGAGCCCTGATGCCCGCGGTCAACGCAGAGCCTCTGGCCGCGGTGCTGAACGTTGGCGGCGGCCCGCAGCGTGGCCGCGCGCGCGAAGAGGCGGGGCGCGAAGAGGCGGGGCGCGGCGGCGACGGGGGTGGAAGGGGCGCGCTCCCGCTGGCTTCGCTGCTCGCGCAGGCGCGCCGCCGCCTCGCCGGGTTCGCCGCCCGCCCGCTGAGTGAGAGAGAGCTCGGGTGAGCGCGTGTTAGGGCAGGACCGGGCGGCGGGCGCGCTCAAGCAGCGGGAGCACAGCGGCGCCGCCGCCAACGGCACGCGGCCGCCTCCCCCCCTCTCCACCCTCCTCCCGCTTATTTCCGGAGCCGGGACGAGAACCGGAGCGGCGGCAGCTGGCGGAGGCCCCCTGGGCAACAGCTTCTCCTGCGCCTGCCGCGGGGTTCTCTTTCGTTCCTCTCCCCCCTGGGTTGGCTTGCTCCCGCCAGCTGCTCGCCCGGCGCGCAGGGGATCTAATTTGCTGACGAGCGCGCTCGGCGGAGGACGAGGACGACGACGAGGAAGAAGAAAGGGCTGTTTCCGTGGCTTTGTGGATGCTCTACTTTTCCTGGAAATGCAAAAGATTATGCATATTTCTGTCTTCCTGGGTCCCGTGTTGTGGGGACTGATCTGGGGGGTCAATTCTAACAGCATACAGATCGGTAGGTGCCCGCATGCCGGAGGACCTCTCTCCTCCCGACGGATCACCCGCGTCCCCGCCGGTGTTGCTCGGGCATCCCTGCCTTACCGCCGCGCTCCCAGCCCTGTCGCGGTACCCGCCCGGTGCCTGTCAACCCCCAGCGGCCGTGGCCAACGCCTTCCCCCGTTACCTCGCCTTCCCTGAGCCATACCGCCGCGCCCCCCGCGCCGCCCCGGGCATGGGACAGACCTGCAGCCCGGACCGCTCCGGCAGCGGTGCCCGAGCCGGCGGAGCCTACCGGCACCCTCGTCCAGCCCAGCCCCGGCGGCGGGAAGGGATACTGCTCTGCTTGTGCCCTCGCCCGCCTGACGTGTGTGTCTATTTCCCTGCAGGGGGGCTGTTCCCGAGGGGCGCCGATCAGGAGTACAGCGCCTTTCGGGTAGGGATGGTTCAGTTTTCCACCTCAGAGTTCAGGCTGACTCCCCACATCGACAACCTGGAGGTGGCAAACAGCTTCGCCGTCACCAACGCCTGTAAGTAGCGGGCGCTGCCAGCCGCTGCGCACTGCGCGTTGCCCGCCAGCCTGCTGTGGCGGCGAGAGCGGAGCGCCTGCGCACGGCGCGGTGCGGGGGTGCTGAGGGGTGGGTGTGGAGGTGCCGTGCCGCGCCGCTGCCCCCCGGCAGGAGCCGCGGCGCGCGGGGTGCCTGTGCTGCTGCCCCGCCCTCGCGGTAATTTAAAATGGTTCCTGCCGCCCTCCGCCGGTGGCTCTCCCTAGTGTTACGTAAGGCTGCGCGGGCGCGGAGCGTCCTGCAGCGCTACCCCGCCGCCCGAGGGCTGTCGGCGGGCTCCGCCGCGGAGCCTTCCCGTTAACCGACGCGGACGCCCTCTTGGCAGCGGTCGAGAGGGAACGAAGCGGGTGGTTGCGGGTTCGATCAGTAATTTTACACCGCGCGGAGCCCCGGGAGCCCCCGCTTTCGTGGTCTGCCTGCTTGCCTCCCCTCAGCTTCATCTGGAGCCCCGCGGCTTTCGCAGCGTGCCGTTGACCAGCGGGGCTGTGCCCGGGCTCCGCCTTTGGCGAGGCAGGATCCGGCAGGACGCGTGCAGCGGGGCGCGGAGCACATGTGTTGGTCCGTGACACGGTGAGGGAGGCAGGGTGATGCAGCGCGGCCGTCTTAGCGCTGAGTGTAGCCCGTGGGCGTGGGGCCCTACAGCGATGTTTGTTTCTGCCTGCAGTTCACTGTCTGTCCCCGGCAGCAGCCCGATGTTTGACCCGGCAGGGTGCAGTTTGATGAGGGGGCCACTGAGGACAGCTGCAGCAAGGGGCTGTGGGCGCTGCCTGTGTTAGTGGTGAGAGCTGCGAGTGTGAGGAATGTGTTCGCAGAGCAATGAGAAGTGTCCGCCTTTTCTGCTGTCTTGAATGGCGTGCCCGCTGCAAGCAAACCCGGGGTTCGTGCCACAGACGGCAAAAAGGGAGCTTGTCTTTTGCCGTGCTGCCTGCTCCTGCCAAGCTACAACTCTTCAGATGCTCAATGCCACGCTGCCCCAAGGCATTTCTCTGGCTCTCCTGGGCCCAAGGCATAAGGAATAGTGAATCGGGAGGTTTGCTGTCAGCAGAGCAATTTCTCTTCATTGGAGGCCTTTGTTTTTGCCCTTCCCTGATCCAGCTACGTTATGGTAGGTGGTGATGAAGGAAGACATCTCAGTGCAGATGCTGGGACAGGTGGTACAAGAGCTCAACCCAAGGGTCTTTCAATGGCATGTATGAGGATAGAAGCATGTCACACACAGCTGAAGTGAGAAAAGGTCAGAGCACATAAGGCTATTTTGATAATATTTGCAAATTGTTTGTGGAGTTCTTGCTTTCTTAGGTAATGAGAGTTTGCATCACTGGAGCTGCTTTTGGTTAATGTTTGCTATGTATGTTCTACTAGGAGCTGTTGGTGAGGTAAGGGATTGTGTAGCAGTCTAGATGGCATTTGGCGAAAATGTGATGGGCATTATTGTCTTTCTCAGTTCTCGGAAGTCAATGGAATGAGAGTTTGTATCACCAGAACTGCTTTTGGTTAATGTTTGCTATATATGTTCTACTGGAGCTGTTGGTAAGGTAAGGGATTATGTAGCAGTCTAGATGGCATTTGGCAAAGATGTGATTGGCATTTTTGTCTTTCTCAATTCTCGGAAGTCAATGGAATCCTGAAAACAATTTGTGTAAAATGCCCAAATTATTTGTTTTCTCCTAGCACAAGAGAGAAATAATAGCCACCTCATATATAAGAAAGTAAGCAATTCATATTTTTCTGCAGTCCTATGAACGTTTTTTAGCTGTGTTCATGTGCTAGCATCAGCCTTGTTCTTGAGCTCCTTGGAGAACTCTTACCATACTGAGATGACATGTATAGGCTGTAGACCACAGTGATGGACTTCAAGACTTTCAGCAAAAGGAGAATGATATCCATGTTTCAAGATTCTCCTTGTCCAAGGCTTCCATTTCCAAATCATTTGAAGAGCACCAAATTAAGACATGAACATGTACTTGCTTTTTTTGTCACCTCATTCACCACTGATGATTTAGTGAGGTTATCTTGTCAATTGAATTTAATTGACTAGTGAACATATGCTAAAAATAAGTAGTCTCTCCTTGATTACTCTCCAAGGAAGGTTTGACTGGGGAGCAAGGAGTTCTGAAGACAAATATTTGCCATATAAGAAGCAGAGTTTAGCAGTTCATTGCAGAACACTCTAGGCACAAAGGGATAAGAAGGATCCATTTTTTTGAAGTCCCCTTTATTTCAAATGAGAATGAGTGTATTGAAAAATGTGCAAAGTTTTTCGTGTTTGGGTTTTGGGTGTTTTTCAGAATACTGTACAAAGAACCTATGCCTGGAACCAGCACTATCAACAGTTTAAAAATGAAAATGCAAAAGAACATCACAGAACTGTAGGATAACACAAAGCTGAAAATGCTTTACTAGTTGTCCAGGTATTTCACTCCAGCAAGGTGATTTTTCTTCAGAGAGATGTCATGACAGGCTTATGCCATAGTAGAAGTAATGCCATTCTTCTGCCCTAACAATAACACATTTTCTAAAATGGACAACTGCAATATTTCATCTTCTGATGTACAAACCCCAGACCAGCCAGGTGTTAGGCAGCAGAAGTCCTGGTTGGTGGTGCCCCCAGTCAGTGGTGCGGGCTGAGCGATGTGCTGCCCTGCACCCCTGGCTCCTGCCCCGGCAGGTGGCAGCCTGCAGCCGCCCCGGGCCCTGCAAGCACAGCCCCACGGGGCTTTATCTGCCTCCCTCCTTTGGCCTGCACTTCCACACGCTTCGAATCCAAGGAAAACTCCCCTGTAAAACTGTTTGTACCAGCCTTCAAACTTATAGTCATCCCTTGCTCAGAGTTCGTTAATAGAGCAAATGGGTTTTAGATGAATGAGTTGTACTGCTTCTCTGGCTTTTAAATTAGATTCCTAAAATTCCAGAAAAGAGGAGACAGTGATTATGTACTCTTGAGGGTTGTTTGAAACACCAAGACTACTCAGTCACTTGAAGGTGACCAGAAGATATTAGTAGCAGAGGAGAAATGGACACTCTGTGGGTAGGTAACCTTAACAGATAATCAATAACAAATAGTCACTTTAGGTTGTTGGACTGTTGGTAGTCTTGTTCAAAGCTGTGTTGACAAATCATCAGGAGTAGCTGCTGGAATCTAATTGCAGTTTGACATCTCACGAGTCAGTGTCAATAGAAGGCTTAGTGGTTTTGGTTGAGGGATGGTGCAGTCTTTTTTTCAAACTGATGGCACAATTAAGGGACATGTTCACTGACACAACTACTGTCACATCCTTGAAGAGAAATAAGCTAAGCTTAGCCCTTTTTGAGAATTCCTGATGGTGGAGAGGATTAGTCTAGGTGGTAAAGGCAAATGTTAACAAAGGGGTTCACGCCAGCAGAACTTCTTTGGCTTCTAAGAACTGGTGGTTCAGCACTGCAGGTAATTGCTTGATGAACCTGAACTTAACCTCCTACTTGATGAACCTGATCTCATTATACGACAAGATGATGGACTTAGTGGACAAGGAAAAGGCAGTTGTGTATAACTGGACTGTAGTAAAGCACATGACACTGTCTCCTACAGCATTGTCCTGGAGAAACTGGGTGCTTATGGCTTGGATGAGTGGATGCTTTGTGGGGTAAAAAGCTGGCTGGGCCCAAAGAATCCTGGTGAATGGAGTTAAATTCAGTTGGTGGCCAGTCACAAGTGGTGTTCCCCAGGGTTCAGTATTTGGGCCAGTTCTCTTTAGTGTCTTTATCAATGATCTGGATAAGGGGATTCAGTGCGTTCCTAGTAAGTTTGCAGATGACACTGGGTAAGAAGGCTTTACAGGTGGACCTGGACAGACTAGATCAGTGGGCTGAAGCCAATTGCATGAGATGCAACCAGGCCGTGTGCTGGGTCCTGCATTTTGGTCACTATAGCACTTACCCAGTAGGGAAAGATCTGGGGATTGATAACCAGCTGAACATGAGCCAGCGATGTGCTCAGATCGTCAAGAAGGCCAACAGCACCTGGCCTGTATCAGGAAATAATGTGATGAGCAGGAACAGGGAAGAGATTGTCCTCCTGCACACAGCACTGGTGAGGCTGAACTGTGAATACTGTGCTTGGTTTTGTGCCCCTCACTAGAAGAAAGGCATTGAGCGTGTCTAAAGAAGAGCCATAAAGCTGGTAAAGCATCTGTAGAACAGGTCTCATGAAGAGTAGCTGAGGGAACTGGTGGTGTTTAGTTTGCAGAAGAGGCTGAGATGAGACTTTGTTGCGTTCTACAATGCCTTGAAAGGAGGCTGTAACGAGATAGGTATTGGTCTCTTCTCCCTAGTAACAAGGGATAGGAGGAGAGGAAATGGCCTCAGTTTCCGTCAGGGGAGGTTTAGATTAGAAGAATCTTCTTGACTGAAGTGTTTTTTTCAAGACTTCAATAGGCTTCCCAGAGAGGTGGTTGAATCACCATCCCTGGAGGTGTTTAAAAGATAGATATGGTGCTGAGGGACATAGTTTATTACCAGACTTGGTGGAATTAGATAATTGTTGGACTTGATGGTCTTAAAGGTCTTTTCCAACTGAAATAGTTCTATGACTATTCTAATTCATGGAGTAGAATTTGAAAGTATCCAAACCATTGGATTTTATTGTCTTTCAGCACAGTGTGATTGAGTCTAGCCTAGCTGGAGAATTGCTGACCATTGGAGACATCAACAAAAAATAAATTCTGTCAAAACAAGAAAAGAGGAAAGAGGTGCAGGTGAAATCCTTTGCTTTTAGATCTACCAATCCAAACAGAGATACTTGTGTTATGTACTTGGATGTTTCTGTACTGGAAAGATATTTGAGTAACTGAAGAGACATTTCCAACAGAATACTATAAAACCTCCATAACTGTAACAAGTTTTTAATTTAGTAGTTTCAGCAAGAAGTAATATATGCATGATCTTGGATGTTTAATCCTGCTGGCTCAAGAGTTAGTGTTGAGCTTTTCTGTTTTAAATCAAGCCTTACAGCTCTGCAGGGATCACTGCACCATGACATTGTGACAAGGGGATGCTGATTCATGCATAAACCTTAGATCCTTTCATTATATCTTCAAGCAGCAGCTTCGAAAACCTATGAATATCTTAGCATGTTGCAACCTGGGAGTCATGGCAAAGGTTTCCCCAGCCATTTTGGAGCGTGATGCTATAAATTACATGTTTAAAGAAATAGCATTAATCATACTGCTGGCAAAATAATTGAAGAATAAGCAAAAAGAAATATATCCTGTAGTGGTAAAGATGGAAGAAATTTAGATATGTTTATTTGAATTAAAATTACTGTACACCAAGCCTAAATATATTTCACCAAAAAAACCTTAGAATTGATTTTAAAGGAAAGAAGGAATTTATTAAATGCTTATGTTTCAGTTCATTTGTATTCCTGGTCTTCCTCACTCCTATTTCACTATAAAACATTTTTCAGGCTTAGTGAGCAGATGTGAAATAGGTTCTGTACCCTCTTGTAATTAAAATAATATAATCATTTAGGTTGGAAAAGACCTTTAAGATCATTGAGTCCAACCATTAACCCAGGATCAGATGGGTTTTGGTAGTAAAATTATACGGTGGCACCAGTATATAACCAATAGGATGTCTTGTGCTTCTGCTGCTCTCAGAATCATGCTCTGTAGCAAACTTCAAACATTCTTCTACTTCTGAGAGTTTTTCGTAAAGAAACCTGGGGTATTTATTGTGTGCCAGTGCTGTCCCTGCTGTGCATCTTCCCTCCCGGCTCACAGAGCGTTTTCACACAGCCGTGGTCCAGAGTGTGGGCAGATAAAAATGTGACACTTTTTGCTTGGCTACTTGACTTTTCACATGTTTCTTATGTGATTATTACATTAATTTTGTCTCTGTATCAAATAAAAATTTACTGTTAAGTTTTGTATATAGTATGAATGTATGTTTTAGTCTTATAAACCTTAGAGTGAGTTATATTTAATATCAGTTTGTAAAGGAGCATATCAATCAAGCCTTAAATATACCAATCAAGCTCTTAAATCAGCCAGTATTAGCAATCTCTTCAATATATTAATGTTTGTGTATGTTTTTATTTATATTTAATATATGAAAATATAGTAACTTTTCTCTAGTTAATGGAATGAAAGCTTTAATTTACACTGACTTTGACAGGACTGTAGACTGCACATAGCTGGGGATGTATTTAACTCCTTGTGTACATAGGACTTATTGTACTATCCACTGTGTTACACACCCTAAACCAAGAGCCACTGCATTAGGTGATACTGTTACTGTCAATTTTAATTTTTGAGAATTAAGGTGTATTTAACAGAAAAATAATTATTTTTGAACAATTGATAATTACTAGGAAACTGGAAACGTTATTACTTTGAAAATGCATTAAATAGGTAAAGACTTATGTATATGTAAAAAAAATTTAAGATAATCAGAATTAATGTATTGGACATCTTCTGTGAAAACATGATTAAATTGCAAAAAAACCACAGGGAAAATATCATGGAAAATTATTAATTCTCTAATATGTGCTGGGAGTACTAGTTTTTAGGAAACTAAAAAGATTAAATGACCCACAATAAACATAAATGTGTATATATATGTGTGTGTGTGTATATACATATACATATGAATACATACACTTGTAGTTATATAGTGACCAATAGTTCATGTTGAATGCCACAATAAAAAGAAAAACAGTAGGACTTTGGTTAAACCCTACAAGCCATTTTCTGAAGAGAATTAGAGCTATTACTAGGAAGTTAATTTATCACTTTGTAAGTCAGTGTTCTCACCTCTATGAATTTGCTGCATGGATTACTAATTTTGTATTTTGAAGGTTCACACCCATATTCTGGAATCAACGTCACTGCAGCTGAAGCCAAGGAATGTCAGGTCAGACTGAAAATAACACTGAAAAGATACTTGAATAGGCAAAAAAATTTAGTTGTATGTATATCAAACTCCTTCTATATGTATATGTGAATTGGCTTTTCATATGACAATTAGCCAGAACTGTCATTACAGAAGGTCTTTCCTTTATTTTCTAACTGATCATTGCATCTATTATACATATAGAGGAGCATCTGTGTTTAGCAGACTGTGGACAAGGGATTAATTCTTTTTGCCATATAGGTTACTGTAGAGGCACAGGGCAAAAGCCTGCATGGTTTTATACAAAATATGTAGATTTTTGAGGCGTCGTTATTATTTTGTCTTAGAATCTTAACGTTTTCCTTTTAACAAGTTCGTTAAAAAAAAAAATCTACATTGATATACGTACAAGCACATGTTAGATATAATCTTACTAGAACTGAAAAAGGGCTAAGGTTTGAATAATAAGAATTTCTGTATGGATAATAAATATGAAATAAAAAAAAAACAAACAAATATGATGAATGCATATTGTAAACCAGATCAACAATGAGGAATAAAAGGAGGTTTTGAATAACAATTAAACATTTAAAATGGAAATATCAATTATTCCATAACAGATCTTTATTTATTTCTCTCTCTCTCTTTTTTTTTCTTTTTCTTTTAAGAAAGGCTCTCACATCAAGCAGTTTATTGGGAGATTACTTTTCCCCTTGAGGTTCCTAATTGGGATTTTAATATAGAGTTGACATTTCTGTCCTGAATCTGATTTACTGCACAGATACTTGCTGCAGGTACTCGTGGCTAGTTTCTTTATGGGAGTGTAAAAAAAAAAAGTTTTACAAGAAAAAGATACTCATGCTTCTGTAGTGAGATGTGGTTCAGTTACAGCTGCTACTGTTTCCCACCACCTGCTTCCAAACCTGACAAAGAGAAATCAATGGGATTTTTTCAAGGCCTGAAATATTGCATACAATTGAGCTGAAGGTGGTGGAATCAAGCACAAGAAATGTCTTATTTCAGCTATAATGTACTAGTTTATTTGATATCAGAGGAAGGATATTCAGATCTGTATTCATTATTTTAAATTAGTGTGTGATTGCTTTCTATGCTTGAGGTGCTGTGTCAGTAACTGGATTGCCAATCACTTCAGCTAGCCCATGAATGACTTGGCTTTGTTGTTAACTACAGAAGCTAAATGTGCTTGTGTTTCATTGTTAGAGTGATTTGCCATTTGTGTTTTGAAATGGACATGTTTTTCCCAAATGATTCTTTCAATGAACAAGAGTAGGACAGAATCCTGTTAAATGTTTATATTGGCCCTGACTCATGAATCCATACTCATACAATTGGTAGAAGAGTTTCAAAGGTCAGTAAGGGACTGTGGCTAATTATATGAAGTGTTCAAAATAGGTATATTAACTCATGCTTGCTATGCGATCTCATCTATTCATTTTATTCTCAAATTTGGGTACTTGATTCAGGTAGTTGCATTGATTTGATGCTGCAGTGTTTGGGGTTGCTGTGGCTAAATTCTCAGTACAAATGTTTACAAGTTTAAAAATGTGACTTGGGGAAAAGATGTCTCTGCTTAGTGCATATTTTTGTGAACTGATTTTCTTTCACATGCTTTGAAAATTAAAACAATTTTTTCCTGAGCACTCGGTATGACAGTTCTTCTATACAGTGAAGACTGTTTTTAGAGCTCGTGTCAGGAACAGGGCTACAGAGCTCAACAGAGCAGTCTTGCAACTGCTTTGCAGCCTGGAGGAAGGATTTGTTTTCTTTTCTTTGATTTTCTGCCTTAAATATATGAATGCATTTTGTAGTTGTAGTGCTCTGGTCTATATCCATAAAATGAAAAGGCTAAAGTGGTTTAGTATCCCAGGTAAAGTGGATCTAAAATATTTGAGCATGGTGCATTCCCTTGTATATGTGTAAACTATCTCAGAATGTCTGCAAGTATATAGCATTGAAATAAGACTATATATATCTGAGCAAGTCAGAATAATTTGTTCAATAATCTCCTAAGTCTTTGAAACCAAGGACGCTGAGGGTTAGCTTGCACAAAATGTTCCTCTCTGATACTAAGTATGAGTTATTATTGACAAAATGTCTTTCAAGCCAAAAAGGATGAATTTATTTTTTTGCCTTTTTTTTTCCTTATATGAATGTAGCAAATTTCATAACACTACTAGTACAGGATCAGAGGGGATTTTTCATACAAATCCTGCTAGCAGCAAAACTTTTCTGTGTGATTATACCTTGTGCAGATGTACTGATAGCAAGGAGTGTTTCAGGTGTAACATTTGAAAAATAAGGTAAATAACTTACGTGGCTAGTGCACGTGAAGTTCATACTTACATAAGCTACAGCAATGTTACTTATGGCAAAAGCAAGTTTGATCCACACTGAAAATACAGTGAGCAGTTAAGAGATTCTTCCAGGATTTAACCCAGTTATTTCGTATGTTGTCCATGTCAGGCAGAGAACCTGAATTTAACCCTTTGTCTTTCACTTTGTAGTTGAATGGCCCTAGCTGGGCCATTTTTCTTTTGTCATTAGTCTTCCTCTCTGTCACTCTTCTTCATTTTTCCTGCCTTGATTAAGTTTTGGAGAAAAAAAAATTCAGTAATTGTATTTTCGTCCTGATACAGGAAGGGGGAGAAGTAACCTTTAGGCTTTGGGAGCAAAGAGACAATTTCTTGCCCTTTGTTGTTATTATAAAGCATAGAGAAGAAGAAGAAAAAAAGACAATATTAGGAAAATTCAATTATATTAATTTACATAATTGCTCAATCAACAAATACTAATTGACCAGATTTCTACACAGCTTTAAACTTTTGAAGCCTTTTAAAACACCTGGAAACTAATCATATAATTTTATTATAAAGACTAGATGGATTTGAGGGATCAGGAAATAGATGAGAATACGAGTCACTATACATTACAAATTCCAGTGTGAGTGTGGTTTTAATTTCACTCACAGCCTTACATCTGTCCCATTTTAAGGTGTTTTCATTTGGTGAGAGTGGATCATGTTGAAATTCTGAAAAGTCATTCAGTCCTTTTAGTGACTTATCGGATTAGTTCATGTATTCCTCATAGTTTGGGACTCTAAAGTAATAAGGCCAGGCAAATTTTGCCCAGTCAAATGATCAAGTTTCCGCTGATGGTGGTAGGAATAAAAACAGATCCAAACTTGGGATTGTTTGGTTTTATGTATGAGTGTAGAAGACAGAATTAATTTTTTTATGTGGAAAGAGGCAGGAATTAAACAATCCTAAAAAGTGCTAAAATGTTTGAACATCAATTGGACCTACAGGATATTATTTCCAAATATTACAGTACATGCTGATATATGACCCTGCCTCTTTTTTTTTTTAATATTGTACACATTTCTTAAATACTAGAAAAATGATTAGACCATTTTAATTCAGTATAAACATGTTAGCTTATAAAAAGGGAATAGCTTGGTCTGTGCTTGTGTAGGTGAGGAGGGAAAACATAGTGCTTGCTTCCCTTCTTAGCATTTGATCATGAGTGTTATTCCTTGGTAGAATCTTTGCATAAATTTCAATTTTTTATTTTTTCCTGAACTGCTTTTTCACTTGTAGGAAAATTATTTTTGTTTTATTTTATAGGATGCAGTTGTATACTTTCACTATAGAAGTAAGCAAGTGTCTGTGATCAGAAAATACTGAATATTTTCTAAGTGCAGTACTTCCTGTTTCCTTGAGGTTATCTCTTCTATTTTCATATGACAGAAATATAATATTTTCAATGTCTCCATTTGTGGAGGTGCTTTAATTTACTCATAATTAATCTAACTGAAGATCTAGTTTGTGATACGGGGGCTATCCTGTGTGACCTCAGGGTGCAGCTCCAGAAAAAGTGAGTGTTCTGTAAGCCCTGTAGCACATCAGGCAGCCTATGGAGATGCCTCGTGCACTTCACTATCTAAAATAGTGTTTGCTACATGTACTTAGTAACCTGAATAATTTCCTGAGTTTTATGAGGAAAGATTATATCTGTAAACACACATTTTTAGGAAGTCTTTAAGATTCTTTTGTAGGCTGTTGAGTACTGTTGCAATTAGTTAGTTATAGTGGTCAGCATAGGTCATATTAAGTCATTACTTAGTCATTCCAAATAATTACATATTTTCAAGGATGCTATATGCCTATTTCAACTTGTTGAAGAGCCTCCAGCATTGCTACATTTATCTATGTCCTTCTGGAGATGCAAAAAATGTCACTTCACTTTAAGGTTTTTCTTTTTTCAGTATGGAACTGTTTCTGACTTCCTTTTGGAACCATGAATACAGTGGTTCAGTGTTGCGACTCTTGGCATTACTTTCCATTTCTGTATGCAGAATGACAATTTTCTTGCCTGTGTTTTTGGCTTTATATTGCACTCCAGCAACTTGCAGTGTTTGATTTTTGCAGTGTTTTGTTGTTACCTGACATCTTGAGATGTGTATGTTGCAGCATGTAGAAGCCATTTTCAAACTAAGTATTAACTGCCTTAGAAATCAGATGTATTAGGGAAAAAGTTCACTTACTGTGTTCTTTTCTTCATACAGGTGATATATTTTACTAAGGTAGATTTAAATAAAAGATTTTATGTAGCTCACATCTGTCCTACTTATCCATCCAGACTTTTAAGCCAGGGGCAGATGTGGACATTGCAATTTAGGTTATTTCTGATATTTCTGGGAATTCCTCATTATATACAGCTTTATCTACTTGCTCTAAGTCCTTCCTAGGTGTGGTGACATCTTCCATAATGTAGGCCAACACAGGCCGGTCTCCAAACTGATTTGGAAACTGGTGTGTAACACTGTCATGTGCAGGAACAGGGAACTTAACAAGAGTTCAGCAAAGGAACAAGGCTGGAGGCATCTGTTACCCACATTCAGTGGTGAGAATTAGATACATAACAATGAAATTTGCAACAGTTAGCACCTAGTGGAAAATACATAATGACAGGAGGCTGCTACTTAGAAGCTTCTAACTGAAATTGTCAACTGAAACTGTTTCTCTTTCTTCTTGGGTGACTGAGGACAGCTCTGAGGCAAAGGAAGAGGATTAATGGCCAGAAGCTACTATCTCAGTTGTAATGTATTTAAATGCTCTGGTTATGTGTTGCTCTTGATGCTTTGCTAGTCTTCTGCCTTGCAGTTGGAGTAGCCCAGTGGTGTAGAGAGAAGTGAGATTCTGGAAGGTCATAGGATAGCAGAAAAGAGGAGCTGACCTTTTGCCTTATCTTTATTGAACACAATTGATACCAGAGTGAGAAGAATATTTTTTTTTTAATGTGAAAAGAGAAGCAGTTATTAGATCAGGACTCCTTTTCTATGGGATGTACTAACCTCAGGGTTTCTCATTAGACTGAAGTTCTTCACTATAATTTCTACTAGTAGAACTGTATTCTTGTATCTGATATTGCAACTGAAAATATGGGGGTTTTTGCCTCCCTTAGGAGGGATTGAGGTGTAGTTTTTAGAATGAGTTTGTTACTATGTTGGATTTACAGTTTATATTCTATGCTATGTATTTTAGGTGGTAAATATTAATACTGAATGCATTTTAGACTGCACTGGCCATGAACAATGAGATACTTGCTCATTCCATGGGTCTAGTTGCTTCACTTTCTAAATTAAATTCAGGGTAGGGTGTTTAATCTGAGTTCTATATGTGTTTAGTTCTGGCTGTATGGGTAGATATTTCTTCTTGTTTAGCTATTATAGGAGCTACATTCGTGAACACTTAAACTAGTAGACATTAGATTGAAAGATTTGGATGCTGCTGACAGGAGACTTTCTATGAAGGATGGTCAATTTTCTATGTGCTTATCATGATCTGTCAGATAATCTGTATCATCTGAAGTATTTGCTGAAGGACCTGGTTGGAAAATGAGAAGATGAATTATTTTTAGAAATTATATTTTCCTTGTGGTCATCAGATAAAATAAGATTTGCTTGTGTATTTCTGTATCATGTTCATGCAAGGAATGAATTCATACAATGGTCCATTTCTATGAAGGGGAATTAGGATATAAAAATAAAGCACTCAGGTGTTTTTTTTTTTTTTGTTGTTGTTATTTGGTTTTGGTTTGGTGTTTTGTTTTGGTTGTTTTTCTGCATTACTGAGCACAAAGGAAGCTACATTTAGAATAAAGTGCATAAGAAAAATATGTTCTTATCACCCTTTAGAGCACATAATATGTGCTCTATACTATGATCATTTCTAATTTCCTGCATAGAAACAGGAAGCAAAATATCAAGGAAAAACAGATACAAACAAATAAAGTAGTCTCATCAAAATATAGATTGCATGAAAAATGAACATTTTAAACCTTTAAGTCCACATAATAGCATGAATAACTGTAGTGATATGTTGTTGAATGGCAAACTAGGGCATCAAGAGAAAAATGAACAGAATAGCCATGTTCTGGTGTGTCTGTACCTTTTCACAGGCAGTGAACTAACGATCACAAATTCATATGCAGTCCTCCAGAATAGGTTTACTAGATTTTCCTCCAAAACTGATGTAATTCACTTTGACAGCTACTATAGGTCTGAATCCTGAGAGGCCCAGGGTATTTAGCATACCAGCAACAGCTATCTAGAATCGCAAAATCTCAGTGGGGCTGTGATTCACAGGATTTGTGCTAGCCTTCCCTATGCAGTTTACTACAGTTTATCCCATTTTAGCTCACCCACATAATTATGAAAACCAAAATATACAGAAAATGTTTGGAGTTAAAAATGAACCATAGCAGAGTTGGTGCAAGGCTGAATCAAATGGTGAGTTTTCTATTACTAAATTACTACAGCTGAGGCTGTAATTCTAATCCTGTGATGATAAAAGGTGGGTACCAGCACACACTACTATTCTTTCTTTTTTTTGTGTGTTTAGATTTCCTTTCCACACAGAAGGATGCTTTTGAAGGGACAGTCAGTGCTCTGTCACCCCCTTGAATGCCAGCAAGAAGTATGGCCCCATAGAGCTCCTGGGTCTATTCACCACATGTAGTCACAATGAGTGGAATACAGTCCTTATAAATAACATGCCATTTGCTTAGGTAGCAAT
The DNA here is from genome assembly GCF_027791375.1 of Indicator indicator. NCBI lineage: Eukaryota > Metazoa > Chordata > Aves > Piciformes > Indicatoridae > Indicator > Indicator indicator. The sequence continues at coordinate 22,265,204 of NC_072017.1, read as the reverse complement.
ACTTCCAGCTCTTGAGGATTGTTTTTGATTATGCCAACTGATTTGGCTAAATAACCTTCAACTAGTTAAAAAATACAGGAATTCTGTCAGTTCTCAAGATGGAAATGTCTTTGAACCATTGCTTGTTCTTCAATGCAAATACTGTTCTGGAGATTATTTGATAATATGATTTCAGATTTTTTTTTTTTTTTTAGTAGCATCACCTAGAGTGAAGGTCTGCATATGCACCTCTCTTTAAAATTGTTCCTCTTTGTATCTTTAGCCATAAATCTCCCCTCATAATGGATGGCATGGAAATTAGGTGTTTTTTTGGTAAATGATTAATTTTAATCACATCTGGTTGTATTTCATTGTAAGCTGTAGTTATATTTTTTAAAGGAAGATTTTCAACTAAATTATGTGGCTCAGCATTGTGGCTGAGTTTGATAAAATGTCAGGGAGCAGTTACTGTTTCCTCTAAAAATGTAACATTTCGTTAGTGTTTCTTTCAGTACTGTAAATTCTTTTCACAAACTCTCTGACAACAAGTGAAACAAACCAATATACCTCTCTTTAGAAAGCATGAATGTGTACCACCTTGTAAAGATAATTTAAATTCTGGCAACACATAAAGCATAGAATGCACATGGTTCACCCTTTTGTGCATAATCCAGAAAATACACACGAGAAGGATTTTTCTCCTTTTTCCAAGGACAATTGAAGCTTGTGATGTAGTGGTTTGTTTTTTCTTTAATTTCAAATTTGATGTTCTGAAATTTAGAATATCTGCTTCTTTAGGAGGAGCTTAACCTACTGTCTGTTTTGTTAACCAAAAGGCTAAAAACTAGGTTGTGACATCGGAGAACAAAGTGCTTCCCCTCCCTAGTATGGCTTGAGACTTGCGGCTAGTAGGTAGAGATTGTGAGTGGTGGGGTCTTAAAAGTCGGGACATGAGTCAGTTTAAAAAAATATAATAAGTGTGCATGCATAGTGTAAAGAGATTGAGGAGATGTATTAAAACTCTTAACTTTGTATGTTTGGAGTCCTCCAAACGAGAAATTATTTAAAAAAAAAAAAAACAATACAGTGAAACTTGAAAATATTTAAGTAATTTTTTTTAATAGCATATATAAAATAAGTGTGTTATAAAAGAATGTGTAGTGGTGATTAAACAGTTCTTAGTGACTGTATGTGATAAAAAGTTTTCATGAGTAATCATTTAAAATTATCTGATTAGCCTGAGTGATTTCACCTTTAAACAAAATTTCTAACTCCCTACTTTTCAGCTTGCAAGTAATCTATTCCTACTTGATAATGCCTTATAATGTGCTATCATTTAGTGGGCTTTGATCCTTAGTTACTCTAGCTGTACCTGCACTCCAGGTTTTGACCTATGCCAGTCAGTCCCAGTTAATGTCCAGGCATAGTTTAGGGAAAGTGTAGGCCAGGACCTGTTTGCAGTAGGCAGTCTGGAATTGGTCGCCTTATTTTTAAGGAAACAGTGGTTGGTTGTTTGGATACAAATTGACCAGTGGAGATGGGGAATGTTTCTTGTTTTCTGTATCACTACTTTATTTGCTGTTTTGGGACGTCAGAGATTTGCCTGGCCTCTCTTAAGTGACTTCATATCCTCCCTCCCTGCTTTCTCTCTCTTACGGAATAGATGATCTGTCACAAGTACATCATAGGCAAGAGTGAATGGAGAGTGTCATGAGTGCCTGGCTTTGGAACTCTTTGCTAGCAGAAGCAAAGGGACAAGCCTTGTCAGCATAACGTAGTTAGGGACAGACATGAGTTCATACAAGCGTACCAGCTGTCTTGCCATCCACTTCAGGCATTACGAATACAGAGAGGTGTTAGAAGTGTATCACTTGTATGGCTTTGCTTTTGCTCTGGAATGTGATTACAGGAATCAATATGCTCCTCTGTGTGTGTTTTCAGTAATGAAAAAGATGACTCTTCTTGTGCAAAAGAAGATACTTAGAAAACACAAAGCAAATTTAATTGGCTTTTTGTTACATTTAGCTTAACAGAAAGAAATCTCCAAGAGAAGCATAACTTCGCTTTCCTAGTAACATGCTAAAATACCTTTTTTTCCTGATTGCTAATCTGTGATTTCATGTTGTATCAGCTCTGAGTTTTGCTAGTCTATAAGTAAATTCAAAAGAGAAAAGAAAAAAGTTTCTGTGCTTTCAAGAAAGTGCCATACACTTTTCTCACAAAAGATTCTGAATGTACTGTGATGTGTGCTTTAGGCAAATTGAGTACGATTTTTCCTATGCTTTTCTGGAATTTGATAATACTAACTTCTGGCAGTGCACTATGGTGGCATTAAAAAGCCCAGAGCCTGTTTCAGATGCTCATGCTGCCAAGTTCAATCTGAGTTCAATGAGTTGTAGACCTGATACTTATTCTGGGAGAAAAATACGTCGCTATTTTAAGAGCAGTCCTCTGTTGTTTGCTTTGCTGTGTTTTACCTTGTGTAGCATTAACAGAAGTGAAATGTTTGATATAAGAAACTAATTGTTTTACTGGATCTAATTTAGTCCTGAATGTGAACAGCAATGTTTGCATTATTCTGGAGTTCTGTTTTAACTGTCACAGTCTGGGATTTGGTATTTCCCCTCAGAAGAAATTTAAATTGGACTGAAGAGTGGCTTTTTGATACCGAGCTGCATTTTGAGAGCTTTCTGGTGTCAGCCAGTCCTTTGTTTACAATAATGTTTAGTAGATTTCAAGGCCTTGCAATTCTCTGAATATAGACCCTTTTTACAAACTGTAGACTAATCTTCCGTAAGGCTTTAAAAATGAACTCGTATTTGAAGCTGATTTTTCTTCAAGCCTCAGCAGTTCAGGGGTGGGGGCCAGTTAGGGGAGTGGATTTTTTTAGATTTTTTCTTTTGCATGTGTTTTTGGGTTTGTTTTTTGTGAATTTTTTTCTTTTAATTATTGAAATAATTAGTTCACCATATGCTCAAGTTGAATGAAGTATATATGCTCTGGAATAGAATGTATGGCATAAACATTAATACTAAGGGAAGAGCAACGGAAAGGGACATGCTTCTGCAAGTCAGTTTGCAGCACAGCATGAAACCGTTGCTTACAAAGGTGAAGATCCTGATTTTGAATGCACACTATTATCAATCACATATGAATCTTATGCATAGTCATCTCATAAATCACACAATTACAACTCACAGCATTGTAAGTCAGAGAACATAAGAGTTGTTGAATCAGTGCTTCTTCTGAAGTCCTGTTATTCATTTCAGGTTATTTGTATTTGTTTAAGGATATCACACAGTATTAACAGGGGAAGAGCTAAAGATGGTGAAGGGCAGTTAAGAGCACGTGGGATATTATGTTTAGGTCATTCTGTAAGTGTCAGTAGTTTTGAGGGGCTTGAACTACATAAACTTTTTTATCAATTACTTTTTGCATCAGACCGATACATTGTATGAGATTGCTAATTTGAGAGTACTTTCTTTAGTGTTCCAAAGGCCTGTAAGTAGTTCTGAATTTCTAAGCAGGTTTTAAGAGTGATTGCTGTATGTTTGGTAACTGTGCAAACCATTTCATGGTAAAACCCTTCAGCAACTCTAAATAACAACTAGTTTGTACTACAGAGCGTTGTCTGCATTTGTTTGATTTACATTTGTGTCTGTATGTCCCTGAAGATACTGCAGGCTTATTGTATTTGATGCTGCACAGCTGTATAGTAAATGACAATCTTTGGCCCAAGAAGTACAAAACTGAAGTATACAAGGAAGACAGAAGAACTTCCTTCCTCTTTTTGTGTGCAATGCAAAAGAGACGTGAAGAAAGATTAAATTATTTACTCAAGGTCATAATGAATGTCTACAGCAGAGCCAGAAATGTGTCTAAATTTTCTAAGGGCTAGTGAGAAAAGAAGAAAACAAGGAAAAAATTCCTTGTTTTGACATTAGTTTTCTTTCTAATCAGTGATGGAGAACATCAGAAATTTCCTATGGGTAAGGAAAAAAGACAAAGTTGAAGAAGGGGAGGAGCAAGACATAAGAGGAACAAATAAGTAGGCAGAAGGGAGGGAGAGAGCTAGAAGGGAGAGAGATATGTCAGAGCATTTGCATCAAAGGGAAAAATCGAAAGTCAGTTTCCTCCTCTGCATCATTCAGGTACTTCAATGGATGTATTTCAAATAAGTGCCAATTAGAGAACACGTTTCCCTTTTACTTGTCCTTTTTGCTTCTTTGTGACCCAAAACTCTATTTTGTAATTTTAGACTTTCTCTTTTGGGCTGAAAGGGAAGAAGGAAAAGGGGAAAAGACTGATTTCAATTAGAAGTTTCAGTTGTCAGAAGATAGATGTCTTCCCAAAATGTTTCTGACCAACCCTATTCTTAAATCCCACGCCATAATCTTAGGTTTTGTTATTTCTGTTACCACATTACACTGCTTTCAGTCAAGAATCATTCTGTTTTGCAAGGTGAGTAGGCGCAGCATAACAGGTTAACTCTTACATGTTCTCTTATTTGGAGAAGAGACACTGAAACACACAAAAAATTGAACAACCTGTTTTTTTTTCTGGCATATGTGTTTTAGAGCAGGTTTGAGTTGCAATGTTTTTTGCAAAGGATATTTATAATTTCTATTTAATAGAGAGATTCCATGTGGTAACATAAAAAGGACTTTACATTGTTTCCTGGTAACCGCCACAAACTCATAGTAGTAATTAAGACAAAAATAAAATCAAGGATATCGTAGAAATAGATCTTAAATATAGACCATTTCTTGTCTCCCAAGGTGTGAGTTACAGCGTAAGATCTATGTTGTATTGTGTTGGGTTTGCATCTGGTGGGGTTCTGGAGGCACACTGCAGCAGCCATTCTCTTTTGGCCCATGGTGAGATGGCAGGTCCCACCCTGCAGCTCCTAGAGATCTACAGTGGAGCAGAATTTTGTCTGCACCCATGGACGACCCCATGCTGGAACAGTGGACTGCTCACAAAGAAGTCATGACTCCAAAAGAAGTTCTTGCTGAAGCAGTCCGTCTCTGGGAAGATTGAGGTCTGTGGAAGAAACCCATGCTAGCTGGAGAAGTTCAGAGGACTGCCTCATGGGAGGAATGTCATATTGCCACAGGGAAGGAGTCCTGAGGGATTTTTCCCTCTGAGGAGGAAAAACATAAGGAACAACAATGGAATAGACTGGAACTGGCTGCAATCCCCATTCCTTCCCAAGCCCCCTGTGCTGGGGGAAGGAGGTAGCAGAGATGGGCCCAGGAAGAAGGGAGGCATGTTGTATTTATCATTGTCCTACTCTGATTCAGTTGTTAAACTGATGGTGGTTTTGTTGTTTAAACTGATTCTGTTTCCTCAAGTCAGTCCTTTTCACATGACCATAGTTGTTGAGTGAGTCTTCCTTGTCCTTTGTCATGACCCTTGAGCCTTTTGCTGTCCTCCTTGTCCTTTGTAATGACCTTTGAGACCTTGGCTGTGTTTTTTCCTACCCATCCCACCAAAGACTAGGAGTGAGCGAATGGCTGTATGAGTGCTGTGTTGATGGCTGGCTGGGCTTCAACCACAGCATATATAATCTGAAATGCTTAATTTTTACTTCCTAATTGAAATGTTAGACTTCATTTTACAGTTGTAAAATTTCAAATGGATTTTGTGGGTTTATTCTATTGTTGTTAGCAGGTATCTCTAACAGCAAAGAACAAACTGGTCAAATGTATTTGAAGTGGGGAGATTCAGGCTGGAAGTGAGGAAGAAGTTCTTCACCATGAGAGTGGTGAGAGCCTGGAATGGGTTGTCCAGGGAGGTGGTTGGGGCCCCATCCCTGGAGGTGTTTAAGGTCAGGCTGGATGAGACTCTGGCCAGCCTGATCCAGTGTGAGGTGTCTCTGCCCATGGCAGGGGGGTTGGAACTAGATGATCCTTGTGGTCCCTTCCAACCCTGACTGATTCTATGATTAACAATGTCATTCTTGGGGACTTGTGCAGACTCTTGTTTTGTAGTGGGCAGGATTTCTTAAACTAATGGTTGTGTTTTGGTACCACTGCACATGGTGATAGGACTTTTAACTGAGGGCTTCCTGTCAGGTTTTGCATTATCTAGATATTTTGTTTCTTCAAGACTGCTCATTATTCTTTCTGAAAATACAGGATTAAGATCTTTATTTTCATGCAGTCTTTTAAGAAAAGCAGCATTGAATTAGAAAGACAGTTATGAAATCCTGCTTGCCTCTAGCCTAGAGGTGTTATTTCTGGTTTATACTAGCTGTAAATATAAAACACTTTTGTACAGAGATGGTAGATGAGCCCCACCAGGATAATGGAGTACCTTCTAACAAGCAATAAATGTCATAATTGAATAATCTAAGAATTTCTTAAATGTCAGAATTATAAAACCTATTGATCTGCATAGACTTGGGTTGAAAGGGACCAAAGATCATGAATGAAATGAAAGAAGACCTTCTAGTTTTAGGAGCTCAAAACTGTTTTCTTCTGCTAACCAATATTGCTTTTGTTTTGAATGAGTTCTGTTTCAATCACTTGTTGTTTGTGTGTAACTGGATGGTGAGTCATTTTTGTAATGACTGGTGTTTTGATGATAGAACTACTGCCTGCTTTGTGATAAATGTGAATAGTACTTCACCAGCCTTCTCTTGTTGACATCAATGGTTTTCATGTTTTCCTGGTTGTACTGGTGGCTGTATGTCAGTTATGAATATGAAGGAATCATTCTTGGAGGGGGGATGTTGCAGGTAACCAGATTAGGGACAAACCCCAAAACATGCCCTAACCCAGACAATGGGTTAAGCACCTGTGTGAATGTATGAACCTGGACATTTCCTGGAGTCCAGGCAAATGTGTAGCATGTGTAATTAACCTTGTAACACACGTACAAACTTGTGTGCCCCTGGCCATGTTTGGATATGCCCCGTCCTATAGGTAGGTTCAGGTCAGGTTTCTGTGTTACCAAAGGGCATTAATTGTGTTGGGACAGTATTTAAATCAGCCCAGGATTTAAATCAGCCTTGTTCTTACCGAGAAAGCAACAAGAGCCAAATGCTGCTGGAGCTGCAGCTGAAGACTCTGCCCTAGCAGGCAAACCACACCTGGGCCTTGCACTTGGACCAAGGCAACCAACATTCCAAGAGCCCTGTGCCAGAGGCAGAAAAGGGAAAAGCCCTGAGATAACTGAATCCCAGAAAAGACATGGAAAGCCTACAGCCCAGCAACGGCGTGCACGAGCAGAGAGAGGCACCTTAACCCTCCCCAAGCCAAGGAAAGGCTACAGCACACAAAATGACAGAGTTTAGCTGATTCCTGTGTCATCACCTTCTCAGTAGTATAAGAAAGCTTATGTTCTCAAGTTTATTTCAGTTGCCAGATTATGCTCATTTCAAAAGAGAGTGAGGAGGTTACTTGACTAAATGGCACTAAATGACTCTTCCTGCTATTTATTGCTATTTTGTATTACCAGTGTTTATTACAGAAAGTTTGATTGAATTATATACATCTAGTCTTAGGAGAAACAGACTATTCCTTGGTCAGAAACATGGAGGCTTTTATCAAAGTGAGATGGTCTTAAATGACTAGAAACATAAAGATACAGTAACTGTTAGTTTTATTTCTGCTTACTATATAAAATGTGCCTTTACAAATGAGGCACTGGTGTAAATCCAGTGTTATACAACAATGCATAATGAAAATGGTGTTACAGGGTGCTTTGCTTCTCATTTTTAATTGTTATTAGTGGGTGGGGACTACTATTCCCTTTTCTCCTTGAGTGACTGACCTAGATATTCTTGTTTGTTTCCATGTCCCTGAAGGTCAGGAATGAACTAGCTTATCTGAGATATCTGGCAGAAGAAATTACGTAGTAAGTCACCAGTTCTAATTATATTAATGGTTACTTAATGAAAAAAAAGAATTCTTAAAAATAAAAATCATGAAGTAATGTCTAAATATAGCTGAATTTATGACATTGAAATTTCAAATATTTTTACCCTTGAAATAATTTGTAAATGAAGAGCATTGTTTGAAACCGACAAAATAATTGATTAGAGGGGTCTCTTAATCTTACCCAATTGTCCCACTTGTCCTTGGTTTAGTATCTGAACAAAATTCTCAGAAAGCAGGAATTCTAATTTTGGCTGCCATTGAAGAAATGTAATTGTTTAAAGGCACTAAGTTTTGCAGCACTCTGGTGGTCTAAGTCAATTTAAGACTGTTAGAAGTTCTACTATAGTCTCTCTAATGGCAAGGAGCATCTAGTGATTTATTCAGATGCAATGGTGATATGAAGAATAGTAGGCTACTGTGTGTAGGAAGACAGAGAAAAAGAAATACTTCACAGTATATAAAGAAATGATGGGCTAAGATGGGAGAATACAAATTCAAGCTGTCTTTTCCTACTAATTCAAGTTCTATTTTTAGATTCAACAAATGCAATATTAAACTTCTGCCAATATTTTTCTTTAGAGAAATAAACTTTTACTTCTGCCTTTCTAAGAAGAAGCTAATGCAAAGTTTCATAAAGATTGCTAAAGACAGAGCAGACTGTAAAGTAAACATGAGATAAAAAGGTCCAAACCTATACTCTTAGTATTACTACTTGTAGCTAAGCTTGAATTAACTGTAGCAAATGTATGTTCTTGGATATAACATCAGTAACAGGTGCTTTAATTGCTAAACTAAAGCTAAGATTATACTCCAAATAATCTTGACCCAGTGGTCAGAATTCACCCTGTGATGGTGACATGTGAAAGGTGCAGCTATTAAGTTAATCAGCTACCTAAATAAACAGTCACTAATTTCTTCTAGATTTAAACAGATCAATTGCCCATATCTTCAAGAATATTTGGGCAGATTCTCTTAATCTTCTCCCTTTTAGTTCAGTCTCTGCAGTCAATCTGTTTATTACAGTTGAAGTACCTAGTTAGCTTGGAAGTGTTGTTTTTATTTATCACTTCATTATTCTCTTCAATGGGTTGTGTGCCTCAAGTCTCTTTTATTCTGGATTTTTTGCCTTCTTTATTTTATTTTTTTTCCCCCCGAGATTCCACAGCTTTCTCTTTTTATTTGGTCTGTCTAGAAAAGGGAGTGACTGAAATCCCAGACAGGAATTTTGGTGTAGAATATATTTCATGTTAAGGTCATTCATTTGTATCTCTAAGATCATGTACTAAATTTAGTTTTGGCACTGAAGATGCTAGTGGGTTGCCAAGAAGATGATCAGTAGAAATGTTGCAGTACTGCCATATGCATACTAATGGAATGCTGGACAATGGATATTTCTATTTTTGAGCTGAGTATAATGTTGCTGCATTGGTGTTAGTTTTCTCAGTGGAGTTTCTATCTGTAGGTATGCTACTGCATTCTTATGAGGTAGCATTTGATACTATTTTCCCTAGTTTGTAGTTTTTATAGACTCATTGCAGTTTTCTGTTAATTTAAATACAAATCCTGACAGGGAGTTCAGTGTTTCTTAAGCTACTTAACAGGGTTGATGGTCTTAGCTGCTTTCCTCTTTCAGACTGTTTGCATATGACCCAATGGCCTCTTTTTGTCATTAGCTTGCTCCAAATTGATCTAAATTTTGCTGTGATTTGGTACCAGCTGACAGACACTTCCAGCTCACAATTTACGAACTGATATTTAAAGGGCTTTGATGGGTTTCTTTCTGAGACTGCCATGCACTAGATCATCATTCACAATGACTCCTCTTCTGTAGATAATTTAAGCACTTTATGTTTTGGGGGCTTTTTTTGAGTGTAGGCAGTAAAATCAAGTGTAGGCAAGAAAGCACTAAATTGATTGCAAGCCCTGTCTTAAAGGATCCATTAGAAAAGTTTGCTTTTCTCCTCTGACTAACCTGCCAGTATTTGGATTGTGCATTTAGTACCTTAGTGAACCTGTTACAGAGGGGCTTGATCACGGGTAGATTGGCTTTCTTGACATACTGTCATTATATTTGCAAATAAATTTAATTTTCCAGTGATTCCAGGGCTATGAACACAGAGATGTCTTTCTTTTATTTCTTCTGTTGCAAGGGAACCCCTAGAAGACCTATTAATTTTAATAACTTGTAAGGTGTTAGTCCCACTGTTGGTTTTACAGCTACTGAAAAATCTTAAAAAAACATTTCACTCTTCTTATACTCTTATTGCCCCACTCTGATGTGAGCGCCCTACTTAATCTGCTAGTGTGATTCACCTAGATGATGATTGCATTATGGTGAGGACTAGTCTTTTCCTGTATTGGTAAGGATGTTGCTTCCTTGTGCTTGGTGTCATTATCAAATAGTACAAGTTCTGTAGTTCTGGATAATTGCAAATTCCAATTGTCAAGGAGTTTAACCATTCAAAGGGCAAAAAATTGTAGGGCTTGTCAACTTTTGGTGCCGAAATGGAAAGTGATTAATGTCATGCCGTATTAAAGAAAGACAGAAAAGCAGTGTATGTAGGACTTTCAGTTGAACACCTCTGAGAACAGCAGCTTGTCAGCAATGACAAAGCATTTTTTGTAGCTATAGTACAGAAAAAGAAAAGGGACATCTTCAATGGTTAAACTCTCTGGCATGAGAAAAGAGCAAGGAATGTGTAAGGAAATCCTTTAGTTGGATAAATTACACTTTTTTGATGATGATCTTGAAGTTGTTTTTTCTTGGCTTTGCCTTTACCTTTCACAGAATTTTTCCCCCCTTTTGTTGTTTCATTTGCTTCCCTCTTTTTATTTGCCATCAATGGGTTTGCCTTTATTTTCTTGCTTCTTCTTTACCTATAGAAAGTGGTATTAGCTCAGTCGCTCTTGTCATAAACATCCTCATACTGTGGAATGAGATGTCAGGTACATCTAATGGTACTGAAAAACTTTGTACAGTCTGCTGATGGAACATTAGGGCACAAGTCTTCTTTGATCTATAGTGATAGAACTTTTAGTTTGCTAATTAATATTACTGTTTGGCCTTTATTACAAAGGCCTTATTACAAAAGCAATATTAGCCTTTGAAAACAGGTCTAATATTTTGGATATTTTTTTTTTTTTACTTGTAATGAAGGCATTATTTCTTAAAGGGTATTCCAGAATAAGAGTTTCCACAGGAAATTTACACTTGCATAATGAAAAGAATGTCATTAGTTCTGGTACAATTTATGCTGGAATAACTCTATAAATATGAATGCTTAGTTTGTGGTGTGTTGTTTTTTTTTTTTTCTTTGAAAGGTACCCATTGTTTTAAGGCATTGGAAAGGGGATTTTTTTAAATTATTTTTTATCACAAATGCCTTTCTATGAATTGTCACTGAAGTCTTAAAAATAAGCACTGACCCTGTAAAAGGTATTGCTGATACTGTGTGGTAATTGCAACATAGCATCCACTAACGATAATGTGTAGGTTAAAAGAAATTCCTTTTTCAGTGATTGAAACTCAGAAATTGTCTTGGCACAGTTTTCTACATACATGACTTTCAAGATACTGTAAGGTAGTCACTTTGAGGCTCAGGATCACAGAATGTTAGTGTTAGAAGGGACCTTGAAAGATCATCTAGTCCAACCCCTCTGCCAGAGCAGGATCACCTAGAGTAGGTCACTCAGGAATGCATCCAGGTGGGTTTTAAATGTCTCCACAGAAGGAGACTCCACATCCTCTCTGTATTAATCAGAAAGGGAGAAGCTGTTGTGCCCTCTTTCTGACTGATTTATATTTACATTTACAATCAGTTTATTTAACTATATATTTTTGTGTCTGTAATTCACATAAATTTCTTTCTTCAAAAAACCATGCAAATATACTGCTTTTTATGATTTGCCAGCTACGTATAAAACATACAGGCTGCTATAAACAATACTTTTGTTTAATTTGCATTTTTATCACCATTCAAATTAAAAGGGAATGGTTCCTTTTCAGTCGAGTTGTACTGGATTCAGTTCAACAATACGGGCTAACGGTGCAAAAGAGTTCTGCTGAGGGAATGGATCTGCATATAAATTGATCAAGACATATGGTTGTAGCATCTTATAAATGTTAAAGATTTCTCTGCTATACTGGCAGTCTGTCTCTATAGTCAGGGTTGATGAAGGATTTGACTAGCATTTAGTTGACAGAAGATGGCAGTGAAATGTACATTATCTCCATTGTCTAAACGAATTTATTCTTGCTGTTAAATATCTTAGTAAAGCTAAGGACTATAAAAGTGCAACTTTGTTGTGGATTCATTAAAATTGCTCTCCTTGATGCTCTACAGAATCATCGGTTTTAGTGATCTTACAGTAATATTTGGGATCTACTTGGGTGTCTGCAAGGTGGTGAGTTGTGCATGGACTTGAGCCCTGATGGCTGAGTGTGTGTTGGGCAGAGTCCCATCCTGTAGCTCAATGACCAGCCCTGTCACTCTGAAACATGATGGATTGACCCCGGGGCTTCTGTGGTAGAAAAGTTTTCTATTCCTGTGTAGTGCCACTCTGTACCTTGCAGTGGTACATTGAATTAATCAAGTGCTATTTGCACAACGGTGAGTGAGCTTGGATTATTAAGCTTCCTATGTTTGATCTGCTTCCTGGTTCAGTAAATAGCAAAACTTCCAGTGACTCCAATGAGAATAAGATTAAGCTGTTACTGAATTTCATATGTTTGCATAATAAAATGGTGGTTCTTGAAATTACCATTGAAAATATTTGCAAGTACTGAAATACCGGCTCTGAAATTGTCTTTATCTGTTTTTTGTTTCATAGAGAATGAACTGAAGCAATTCTAGATTTCAGAACACGACATTTCTTTCACAATATCTACAAAAAAGGATGTGTGATGAAAAGGTGAAAGAGCAATCCCAGTATTTGTTTTATGTGGTAGATTTAGCTAAATGACCTACAACTTTTTTGTTTGCCTTATCCATGGCACAAACTGAAACACAGGACGCTGTTCTGAACATCAGGAAACGCCTTCTTACTGCAAGAGTGACCAGGCACTGGAATAGGATGCACAGAGGGGATGTGGAATCTCCATCCTTGGGGATACTCAAAAGCCATTTGGACATTGATCTAGGCAACCAACCCTAGGTATCTGAGTAGGTGAGCTGGACCAGATGACCTCCAAAGGTCCCTTTATGTGACTTTTAGCTTGCCTTAGTATAGAGAGCAGCTAAAAAATATTTTTGTTTGAACCTTTTCTGATTTATGAAGCATTAGAGGCTACCTGTGGTACTGGCACAAATTGGCAGTGTTTGAAATACAGAAACTTTGATATCAATTTGTGGTCCTTTGGCAGATGAAGCCTAGTAAGCTCAGAGGACTTCTTGAAACAGATTGCTACAATAGCTTATAGAATAGCCAAGTGGAAAGCAAGAAAGATTGCATTAATAGTGAGAGTCTAGCTCACATGCAGAGGAGTTCTGAAATAAAACCCTTGGAAGAGCCAAGACTCCGGAAACCTGTGCTTGATTTTTTTTTTTTGTTTGTTTGTTTGTTTGCCTCACTGAGGTGTGAGCCAGAATAAATGAGATTTTGTTTCCATACTTGTGATGGTTTGAAACTATCTTTTTAATTTTTCATTGCAAAGTTCAAGCAGAGAAAGCTGAAGAATGTGAATAAGTCACTACTGGGTGTAAGAAAGCAAAATAATGATTGTTCTAAACACTTCCATTGGATAGATAGAAATGTTTAAGAACCACTACTCAAAACAAGGTAGGGGCAGTCAGGGTCTGAGATCTCGGCTTCCTTGCTGGGCTGTCTGGCTGCTTCTCTTCTGTCTGAAGATAACACACTGATCTTGGCAAGCTAAGTTAACAGCCTCTCTGCTTCTGAACTTCTCTGCTTTCTGCCAGGAGGGTCCTGGGGGGAGGAGGCCCCTGGGAGAGAGGCCCCTTGGGAAAGGCCCCTCTGAGGGGAAGCAAAGGGAGCTTGGTTGTGCTTCTGTTGATTGTATATATTTGTAAATGTTGTGAACTTTGTATATTTGTACATATTCATTGCATTTCATCATAGATTGTAGATTTGCTTGTAAATACAGCTTTCATTTGCTTTCCAGACTGAGCTAGCCTGGTTATTGTCAGATTTCAGCTTTCACACTGATACAATACTGATGACTTTTGTTTCAGAGAGGTTGGAGAATCTATTTGCTCTTGGTCAGACACTTTAATTTGTCCTTTTAAATGCATCATCCTTGTTCTGTAGGTTATATTAATGTCAGTGGGCTTTACACTGGGTCTTGTTCTCCAAAGGAAAATGTTTTTAAACATGTAAACATGAAGTATTTTGTCACAGGTGTTATGTAGAATTTGTTTGTTTCTTGTAGTAAACCCTAAGTAAATTTATACAACAGAACTGACACTGAATATATGATTAGAAGAGCTGATTTCAGCTTTGTTGCATCAGTCATGAATTCAAGTGAAAAAATACACACCTGTGCTTCAGTGGTGGCTTGCCACCTAGGTTGAGCCATATGGTTAAATAAGTGTTATGGAACAAACTGGGTGGCATACAACAGCTGAGATCTAGATATGCCCTTCACTTCACTACTTCGCATGCCATATGCTGCAAAATGCTGTATTTTGTTGCTTTACATGCTGGTCAGGTATATTTATAGAAGCTATTTTAAAAGCCTGATAGTGTATGAGTTAGAATGCTGTATGTGCAAAAACTGACTACTCCAGGCAAAAGTGTGAAATACTGGATTGCCCTGAACAAAGTTATTGTAATATAGGTAGCATTTCAGTTAAACACAGTAACTGTGGCTTATAGAGATAAATAACACTTTCAGTAATATAGTTAAAGGTAGAGTGTGAATGACTGGAGCACAGTATATGCTATGAATTTCTGTTTGTTTCTTGTGGTAAGCCGTAAGTAAATTTATACAACAGAACTGACATTGAATATGTGTTTAGAAGAGCTGATTTCAGCTTTGTTGCATCAGTCATGAATTCAAGTGAAAAAACACACACCTGTGCTTCAGTGGTGGCTTGCCTGTTTCTGGATCTAACTATGGAAAAATACCAAAACAAGGAAGTGTACAACCTCTCCAATCAGTCTCCAAAATTTGAAATAGTTATTGAATTTCAAGAAGGGGAAACACTAGAAAGCATATTCTTATCTTTTAGTTGGATAGAACAAAAAGTCTTAGTAGTTTAACTTGAACTTTAGCAGTTGATCAAGCTGGTCTTTTTAGCTCTGAAATTTGTGGTCTCCATCAATACCTGTGTCATACAAAACTTTGTAATTGTGATATTTTTATGAAGATGTACGAAATATTTTCAGCCTAGAAATAAAACCTGTTTGATTTGCCAGAATTAACAGAGGATGTTACTAGAGCTGAGGCATGGTATTTTTTTTTTTTTAACTGTAGGAGCTCAGTTGTGTTTATAGCTCTGAAATTTAATCAAGTCTGGATACCATATTTGCAATGCATAGCAACCACTCCAGCCGGTTTGTGCTAGAAATTTTATATAGCCACCTCTAACTAACAACAAATCAGTCTGGAATATTTACAGCATGAATTAGTGTATTTTGCCAGTGCCTGGTGTCACTTAATGAGACACCCAAATCATTACACTTACTTGAAAGTAAAGAGTTGTCAAAAATAACAGGAGAGGCAACAATACTTCTTTGGGAAGAGACACAATTACAGTTATTTCAGTCTATTAGGACTTTAAACAAAGCAGCAAACCAGACACTAATGTGCAAGACGTCAGCATGGGTAAACAGAATAACTCTTGGTTGGTTTTTGTTTGTTTGTTTTTCAGATTTTTTTGTTTGTTTTTCATACCTGATGAAAATACATGGATACCTCCACCTGAGTCTTTCAGTTTGGACTAAGAATTTTTTTTTATTTTTTAGGAAACTACCTTAAGAAACTTGGCTGTTTGATTTTCATTATGGAATGGTATAAGCACAAAGACCACATTCTTTTCGAATTAGCTGGAAGATGTGTTTGTGAAGTTACATCAATGCATTCATTTAGTCCACAGGGGTGACTTAAAGTTGGCCCAAACTAAAAGCCCTAAGCCCTATATGTTCAACACCCACTTTCTATTCTACAGAGTTACTCTTAGGGCACAGCACTACTTGCTAACAGACATAGTTAAAGGCAGAGTGTGAATGAATGGAGCACAATATATGCTATGAATAGGTCCCTAAGTAACTGACTGAGGCATTCAGACTTGATCCTTTATCTGGCTTTTTAATGTGCAGTGCAGGTGGTAATTTTTATGTTTTTTTTCTAATGGCAGTAATCTAGGGAGCTTATCAGCTTTAAGTTGATACATCTCCCTGAACCTCCATTGGTCTAGAAGGACACTGTACCCCATACTACTTTCTGATACTTGATACAAAGGAGAAGTGGATTTTCATCTCTCTGATGTAAATGTGCCTGGAAAAGACCATTGTTTGGATGAAATCTGTGCCTTCGAAGTGCTTAATAAACAAGGTCAATTTCAGGTGACTAATAACAAGAAAAGTTGCAAAGCTTTATCCGGTTTGCTAAAGCAAATTTTCTAAATAGTGTTTACTAAATAGTGCTGATAAATATTTTAATCATGGTTTATGTCAAGTTACGATAAAGTTTTAAAACATAAAGACAATGGTGAAAATGCTCATTTTCTAAACCTGAGTTATTTATCTTATATGCACAGCAGTTTCCTGACACTGAGTTCTATTTATTTTGGTTTTATTCTTTCGTCATGACTTGGATAGCACAGAAGTGACAGTTAGGGTGGGTGAATGGCAGATTTTTATAAAGCCCAATCTAGAAATCCTTTAAGACTCTGCAAAATATTTATACTGTGAGAGAGCAGTTATCTAATTAGCCCCACTTCTGTGAGTTGGGAACACAAGAGGAAAAAAGTATCAAACTGAATGTATGTAATCGTTTCCACTTTGAAGGAAGAATCATGGCTTTCTTAAAGTAACTGGTAATGATATGCTTTACTGTGTCCTTGTAAGTTTTGCATTATTTTGTAAGTTTATTGCATTTTGAAATCTCAAGTAAAGAGTAAATGAGCTAACAAATGAGAGGGAAGCAAGGTCAAATTTTCTTTCTGTGCTTGCAATGAGTCCTCATTTTACTTTAAAATTTTAAAGCTCTCTATGCTGTTTTATTTTTGAATAACCTATTCTCTTAATTAAAAAGTCATAAAGTCAGGACACTGAACTGTTCACTAGGGTGTCCTAATTAACAGGCTTTTACTGGTTTTCTGATTTATATTACTAATAATGTTTATTGAATGGTTTTTGAATACTTCACAAATAGATAATGTTACTCTTATTTCTGAAGTGATTGAAAAAATAGGGCATGCAGGTAGGACATTGTGTGATGTATTAGAGCATTTGTAAATACAAATAAAGCCCAGTAATTAGGCTGACAGCCGATTTATCCCAATGGATGGTATAAATCTGAGAGATGTTACAGGAAATAAGGCCATGTCTGGAAGTGCATCCTAAAAATCCACCAAAGAATCACATGTAAGTATAAACTACCCTTTGCTGTTGGTGAGTGTTTAGGTTGGAACTATGCTGGGTGGAAGTTGTTACAGATGGAAGAGGCCCATCATTTTTCCTATGAGTGGTAGAAGCTGTTAGACTCAGGACAGCATAAGGAATCAAGTTTGTGTGAGATATTCATCTATGCCAAAATTTGTAATTAGATTACTTATTCTAAAATCAGGCTTGACATCTCTAGGGTCTGAAACCTTAGAGATTAGGTATGAGATGTTGCTGCATGCTACAGTGCTAGGTATGCTGAAGTGACGAAGTATAGGCTGGACTGTGTTGGGTGAATGAAGTAGACTCCCAGTTGCATCATTTCAGAGAGAGAGATGTAAGCAATGAATGTCTAGGACTAAACATTTGATTTTGAGAAAGCATTGTGTATGGCCACAAATTACTGTTTGGAAAATAACTGTTCCTTTGAAAAATGTATTATGAAGTCTTCTGAGAGTAACAGATCACTTGCATATTTCCTACTATACCTTCTCTGCCTCAAGAAATCCTCTAGTCCTTATGGCAGTTTCCTTAAGATCTATTCCATTATTGTTTTAGTATTTTTATGAGGCAGCCACAAGAGTCTTTTTTTTCATAGCCTTCTAATAGTGAAACCTGGTGCTGAACCATGTTTCCTTTTAGATGGTGTAAGGTGTTCTTAGGCAATGTTAGACGATCAGTTCAGAGGCAGTTGTTGGCATTTCTAGCTCAGGAAACAAGTTCCGTAAATTAAATCCTAGTCTGCTGCCGTTCTAACAAAAGTAGTTGTACTTAACCAAGTTAATTTTATGTCTTTCCAAATCCTTTTACATGTTTTAATATACGCATTTTCTTGGGAACCAAAGATGGTTAGTTTAATGAAATGTAGAAAAGGGATATTTCCAGCAATGCTGATTAAGGAGATGTATACCACATTTCCAGCTTGAAAAGTCTGTGAAAATGGTTTCCTAAAAATGGAGAATACATTTTTAGTTGGGATAAATTATATTGGCACAGTTAAATTCAGTAGAATTATGTTTATTGCACAAACTTACAGCTGGTCCTGAAAGAGCCGAATCCTCCATGACATGAATTTAAGCTCTGAAAAGCCAGTAATTTCTACTTAGATTTCATTACCTACTTCTGCCTCTGGCAGGTAGCACTTTGTTGGTCATTCACAATTTTGTGTTACTGCAAGGTTGCAATTGTTGGGAAAAGGACAAACGGAGTAAGAAAGCCAGCCAGGCAGATTTGCAAGGTGAGTTTTTAGATTTGAAGGAAATTAATTAATCTGTGTATAATTAAATGAAAATAGCACAGTTTTATTTGGGGTGGTAGTAGGAGAGAAAGGCAGGGGAGAGAAGCTTCCTGAAGGAGATGAACAATTTTATGGAGACAAAAGAAAGTTATATTTTTGTCTTTTAACAGAGTTGCTATGTCTCCAAATTCAAGGTGCAGAAGGCATTGCATCTCTTGCAGCTGCCAATAATGGGGATTTAGACAAATGCACTAGGATCCTAACAGTCCAGATAAGAGCTGTGTAAGAATTGTGTGGAATATGTGCAGTTTTGTTTATGAGAAGTCTTGAATTGCATTTTATTACAGGAGTCTTTATTTGTAAAAGCATAATTGCTTTAACATGATTCTTTCAGCAATGTTGCAGTGATTTGTTTTTCATCATGGTAATTGTCCTAGCAATGAAAAAGATTTTCAGATGCTTACAGTACACAGTCAAGCAATATGCAATTGAATGCCACTGTCATTGAAACAGACTGGTATTCTGACCTGTGGTTTCAATCTGAACATGATGTTTATTTACTACCTTCATTATGGCAGCATTAGCATATAGAGAAGCTGTGTCATATCATCATGTACTTTCCTAACAGATGGACACTAACTTCTTGAAGTCTTTTTGTACTTGCTTAAAATATCCCATATTGGCACAAAGTTTTTCCTCTGTGAAGTATGACTGATTGGTTAAAATAGATTAATTTGCCTCCCTTCTGGTCTTTCAGCTGGTGCGACACAGGTTTTGACTTTTAATTTTGAAAAAGCCACTTTTGGTAAAAACTTGATGTGGAAAGTTCCATTCAGTTGCATTATCCCATTATCCCTAAACAAACAGTTCAGGTCGTAGCAGTAACTGAAGGCCACATTTTTGCCAGAAAAGGTGGAAAAATGTTCTTTGTACCTGCTCCACTGTAATTGTCCTTTAGAGACATTCCAGCTTCAGGATTTTGATTTCTTCCCTCTCTGAAGTTGACCAAATTTGTGTAGTCATATCTGTGCAAAACAGGCCTCTTTTCTGTTATGGATTGTTTGTTTGGTAACTGCCTGACTGTTGCTCTAAACCATATTGTGTGCTGTAATGCTGAATGTTAAGGTGAGGAATTAATGACTGAAATATTTGTGGGGTCCACTTCATGCTTTGCTTTTTGTGTAAGCTCAGTATTCGATGTTTATCTTTCTCAGTGAGGGAATGTGCAAAAATGACAATACACAGTTTAGATGGGTGTTGAATGGCAATAATCCCAGGTTTTCTTAAATGCTCAAAATCAGACAAAGATCCATGTTTATTTGTGTTGGAAAGAAAAATTGCAAAAAAGAAACAAAGTTTTATTCCCCCCCTATGTATTTCACTGTTGTTATCCACAGTTAGAGCAGATTTTTAGTTCTGATTGCAGTTGATGCTTTAATTGTCATTGATTTTGCCTCTCAGCTTTGGTAAACGATGTCTTGGTTTTTTTAAATACCAGCCTTTATTTGTTTTCTATGTCTTATTGAATCCTACCATGAAACTTTGGTGCATGGTCTTATCTTTCAGTTGTTGTATGCTCTTCTTTGAACAGTTCTTGGAGAACTGTTTTTTACCCAATTTTAGTTAGCCTACCATGGCTGTAGAAAAAGTAACTTCATCTGAAGTTGTGCTATCTACATACAAAGTGCTTAAGGGTTCTAAATAACACTTTGAGTGGTCTTGCATGATTCCCATTGCCTTACTCCCTCTTCCTGCAGTTTATCCATCACATCTATTTGGCAATAGTGTGATCTGAATGGACAGATCAGACCAGGAAGGTTATGTATAACATTACCACGAACAGAGTTGTATAGTCTGTTAAAATATATGCAATATACTTTCTGCTATGCTGCAGTTTTGTTAATGGCTTTGGAAGCAGTCCATATTGTTTTTTATTTTCATAATGATTTTCTGATGCAGTTTCAATCATATGTGAATTCTTTTGGCAGCTGTGGTTCTTCCTTATTTTTTGCTACTTTTGTTCCCTCTATTGTTTGCAGTTCCTTTCTACTGTCTGCTCATTCTTAATGTTGTGTTTTGGAAGCTGAAATTACCAACTGGGCATTCAATTGCTGTTTCTTCTTCCTGGCCACTTCCGACTCATCTGTCAACCTTTCAGACTAATGAGAGTTTCCTTTCTGATTTTGTCCTTTTCGCAGAGGCAGTGCTTGACTCTTTCTTTACGCATGTGCTGTATTTTCTTTCTCTTAGAAGTAAGAGAATTATTCTATAGTGTGTGATTAAATAATAAGCATAGGGAAATAAGTCTTCAGGGCATATGTTAAATCAGTTTTGTTAGCACTACAGTAAGCCAAGTTAGTATAATAAAAGAACATATAAAAGCACAGTGGTAACTAGACATCATCTAAAATAAAAGCACTGAATGGCAAATATTTTCTCTCATTTCAAATCTTCATCTTTGGACAGAAAGCAAGTGTCATACCTCTTATATAAATAAAAATATAGAAATACTTGGAAAAGTTAGAAGGCGGCTAGAGTCATAATGACGTTTTTTGAAAACTATGTGTTTGTAGGTACTATTGGACACTTCTTTCAGTACGTTAGATGAGCATTTGCTAACTTTCTTTTCCCAATTGAATTGTCCCTGAATGTAAATAACTTCTGCATTCATTACCTTTGAAAAGGAAATTTTAGCTTAGAAAGACTTGATCAGAAATAGTTTCTAAGCATGTATATTCAAACACAACTATTTGTAAGTGAGTTTATGCCTCTAAAGATTAAGTTCTTCAGTCAGAAAAATGAGTTATTTTTCCTAGACTGGCATCGCTTCATTGTGTAAAGCTAAGCATATTTGTAATATGTCTACATTTAAATTTTTGAAATACACACTTCTGTTGATGCTTTTTGAGCCTTAGGTATAAGATGATAGGCATCGCATAAATACATTCCGTGTGATGTGAGGCAAAAGATGTATGTTGCTCTATTTCTTTGTTTTTGGAGTTACGGCCACAGGGCTAAATACCAGGTTATCCTGCTCTGTAATGTTAGTTGGCAGAACTGGATAGGGAAATGGAGAAAGAGTGAAAGAGGGGAAAGTGTTAGTGTATCATGGTATAAAGGAAGTCTAAGAAAAAACAGATGTGGTTAATAGTGGAAGAGTTAATAACTGAGCAAGTAGTTTTGCCCCATGACAAGAAACCCATTTCTCATTGCAGGCTTAAGCTTAATTTTGTTGTTGAGCAGATTTGGGCTCTTTTCAAAGAAAAGATTGGGACAACATAAACCTAAAGGAAAGCGATTCATATGGACGAGCTTTAAAGAAATGAGTCCTGGTCGTTGTTTCTAATGTCTTTAATAAAATAGATCTTTCATGTTTCTATGGCTTGTAAGTTGTAATCATCATGATTTTTTAAATCTAATAACTGTGAACAGCTTGTGATTCACCATTATAAAACTAATGTCTCCCAGCAATAACAACATGACTGTAGACTTAGTCAAAGGTGGGAATCTTGCCAAAACCAATTACACTTTCTGTATTACCCACAGGATCACCATTATCTATTTAGAAATATCATCTCTTTTCCCTTCTGCTCCTGAGAGACCTAATTCTCCAGAGCAATTGCAAGTATTTGTCTTGAGTTACAGTCTAAATGCTTATTTTAAACTATTTTGTTATTACATGGCATAGGTGCCCTCTTACTTGTCTTTAGAGGAATTTCACACACAAACGTACATCACTGAGGTTTTCCAGTGTACAATCATCATTCTCATCACTGCAAATGAAAATTTACTTTTATCTGTATTGAAGTTGATCCTGATTTTTTGGCTGGCCCACAGAGGTTGAATATTTGCTAATGTATGTTATGTCCTTACTTTCAAGACTTTTGTTGGAAAGAGTTTTTCACTCACATGCAGGAGCCTCTGGCTGAATTAAACAAGACTTTCTATATGTGTGGCATGTTTCATAATAATGTTTAGAATAAAATATTTTTGCTGTTATCATGCTATTGTTTGAGATTGTCTACACTTATATGTGGAATTCAGCTTGTAAAATATCTTCTTTAAATAGCTAGTACTGCAGTGATTTAACTTGTCCAGTTAGAGTGCTTTTTATTTGTCTCTCACTTTGTGCAGGAGAGGAGATTAAAATGACAGTTTTACCCACCTTCTCCAGAAGACACACACATGTAAGGGCTGATAATTTACTAGGTATAAAGATTATTAAATGGAGAACCAACTGCTGTGTTAATCCAAGAAAACTGTGTTTGATCAGTAAAAAAATGAAGAGAGCTGGTATGAGTTTGTACCAGTGCGGGTATTCAGTTTGAAAGACGTGCAGTCGTCTTCTGAAGACAGTAGGCTCTGTTGCTGAAGTGGCACAGAATTCCATCACCCATTCAAGCACAGGCCAAAGAGATAAACAGATTTGTCGGGTAGGTGGAAGGTGTCAGAGGCTGACTGAAGCACTCACAACCAAGCACTCACATGTCCACTCTTACTCCTCTGTGCCTGCAGTGGACAGAGTGAGAGAATAAGAAGAGGAGAAGTGAGAAAACCCATGGGTTAAGATAAAGACAGTTTAATAAGTGAAGGAAAGTGAAAAAACAAGTGGTGCAAAGGCAGTCACTCACCCTGTCCAACAAGCAGACTAATGGCTAGCCAGTTTCCAAGCAACAGCTACATTGCAAGTCAGAACCCTCCCACCCCCTTCATCCTCTACCACATCATGGCTGGTCATGATGTTATAGGGCATGGAATATCTTTTGACCAGTTTTGGGTCAGCTGCTCTGCCCATGTCCCCTCCTACCTGCTTTCTCACCTTTAGCCTACTAGCTGGGAATGGGCAGAGGTAAAAATAGCCTTGATGCTGTGCAGGCACTGCTGAGCAGTGTCAAAAACTGTGGTGTGTTAGTAACTGTGCTTTGGCCAGAAATCCAAAACACAGTGCCATGTGGGCTGCTATGTGGAAAGGGGATATTGTCCCAGCCAGACCCAGTACATGGTCACCTTTAAATAATCCTAGTTCTTGTTTGAAACCAATCATAATTAATCTGGGCTCTTTTTATTTGTCATCACAAATTACTGTGATGATTTTTTGCCTTTTTTTTTTTTTTTAATTGCATTTTCTAAGTGTAGTGGGTTTTTTAAATGGGTTTTGAGACCTGTGTAGTTACATAAGTTCAGGAGCTGGGAGAAGAGCCGTAACTAAAACTTCCAAACAGCATGGGCAATTTGACCTTCACCACCTCAAATACATATAGCTGAGGCCTGGCAGATCTGTATTTCTACAGTGTCAGGAAGGGGAGGGAAAAATGGGGGAGGGACCAAGACTGGAGTACAGTTGCCTGAGGACACAGGGTTTTATCTATTAGGGGTAGCAGTAGTTCTTCTGAGAAGGCACCACCCATGGTTTTCAGATTTTTTTTTTTCTGGTGCAGGCAGCTGGCCCTGGTTGTTGGCTGTTGTAGGTACCTGTGCCTAAAATTGTTGACAAGTGATTGAAGGAAAGCAGTAGGTGTGACAGGAGATATGATTGCATCATAGGAGTCAGCAAAACTGGAATAAACATTTTTATCATTCACTGATCCTGGGATGACATTGCTGTCTCTGTAACCTTATGTACAAGATTAAAGTGGTTTAATAGAGAAGATCACAGCGGTGTGCTGCAGAATTCTCACCTAGGGATCCAAGTGTAAACTGGTGCTTTATTTGGAGGTGGATTATGAGACATTAACGCCTTTATTGTATCAAGTTCAGAAAGTATTTAGCCTTCACTGCAGATGAGGAACAATTGTTCATGAGTCTGTGGGGAGGTAGGGAGTTGATTTTTGTCTCAGCAAGTAATTTGAAATAGAACAAGGAGTTCCAGGAACTTAAACAGAAAAGTCTATTTAGAAAATTCATGGACTTTTTCAGAAACCTTTGTTCAACATAGGCAGTTACACGCTTAGTACACTTTACATAGAGATTCATAGTTGCGACAGAAGAGGTCTGATCATCTTGTACCCTAGCCCTGGAAAACCTTGCAACATCCTTTTGTAAAGGGATCTTACTCATCCAGTTTTTTTAATCACTCGTTCTCTAACCTGAGGTGAAATTCTGACCTAATTAAAGCTAATAGATGATAACTGTTGAAAGTGGCAGACTCAGAATTTCACTCTTAAAAAGGAGTGATTTAAAAAAAAAAATCTTTTTAAAAAGGTGCTTTTAATTGCCTGTAATAGAAATCATTCTGGTATGAGAGTATGTGGTAGCAAAGATAGATCAGCAAAGCCATGAAAAGAGAACAGCAAGGAATAACGGGCCTAAAGGAATGATCTTTTTTAAAAAATCAAGGATGTGATAGCCTTACAAGGGAAAGTATTGTATTGATATTAATTCAAACCCAAGAAATTTTAAAAATAAGTTAACTTGGTTTTGCCCTTATGTTCAAGGGTTAGTCCACCAGATACCTGGGCCAAAGTAGCTTCAATTGCTTCAATTATAATTTCTATATTAAGTATTGCAATGAGGCTGACTAGATGTTTTCCTCTAGAAGAATGTCTCTTGTTCAAAGTGACTATGTGCCAACCTAGGAATGCATAAGTGATAAATGAGAATCAATCACAGATAAACATCTCCTTACTGTATCCTGGTTTTAGAATTTTAAGCACTACTATAGCCTGCAGTGTCAAGGAAGAAACCAAGCCAGAAGAACTAGCTCTTTTACAAAGGTTGTGGTGATCAGTAGCATTTGTCAATTGACTTGAATTGTCTCCAGTGACAAAAAGTGAATAATCAGCATGTTACTTACACCTGTAAGGTTATTCTTTCTGCAGCATGACCGCAAGTGTCATCCAGAAGGACCAGCTTTTGCTGGGTTCTACAAAGCAAGAATTAAAATAATGCCTTGCAAAAGAAAGGTTTTAAAACAAGTAAACTTCTTACTTGATGTTAATAGATTTGCTTCCACTTGTGGCTTCATCTTTGACCAAATGGAAAATGTAATCTGCAAAAAAGCTCAGGGAGTCCTGACCTCAGAGCCAATTTATTTTTTAACATGACAAATATTAACTATTTTCTCAACATTGTGTAGTAGTAATGGCTCATTCTATAGATTACAGCTGCCATTGATGTTCATATCACTATTCTTTATAGTATAAACTGAATTTAGGATTAACTTTGTGAGTTTATTTCTATATTATCTAGGAATCTGAACCATACCTCTGATCTTTTTTTTCGTTGTTGTTCTTCTGTTGTAGAGGAATATTTATATTTCTGATTAATAATACTAACAAATAATAATCTCCATAGCAGAGTATTACTGTTTTCTCCTGGTATTTATGTGATCAGATACTTTCATTATTTCTCAATATATACATGATAGCATTTTCAAAAAATTTTGGGGAAAAAATTCTTCCACCTAATTGTTTTTCTTTCTCCCTCCCAGTCTGCTCCCAGTTTTCAAGAGGAGTCTTTGCCATTTTTGGATTCTATGACAAGAAGTCTGTAAATACCATAACATCATTCTGTGGGACCCTTCATGTCTCCTTCATAACTCCCAGCTTCCCAACAGATGGAACACATCCCTTTGTCATTCAGATGAGACCTGACCTCAAGGGAGCACTTCTTAGCTTGATTGAATACTATCAGTGGACCAAGTTTGCATATTTGTATGACAGTGACAGAGGTAAGATGTGGTACTTCTTATCTGCGTGCTGTTTGCTAGATCTATATCACTGAAATGCTGAATTAGTATTAGAAAAGTAAAAAAGGAAATGAATGTTTACTTGCAGGAAGTGTAAATTTAATCTTAAATTCAGAAATGATCCTTTGGAAGAGAAACAAAACTGTTTGAATAAGAACAAAATAATTACAGTATGTCTTAATAGAACGTAGTACAGCCTTCTCAAGTCCTGTGTCCTTTTATGACTGTTGTAATAATAATACAACAATTTATGAACTGGGAAAAAATCACTTGCAAATCATGGCACATCAGTTTTCTGAGAAGAAGCAGGTTTTGACTGTACTTTCTGGGATTCCATTATTGTCATTCTGTTGTCAGGTTCTTCTTACCTAGTAGTCCTTGGTTAACTCTTTTTTTTATTCTCACCTCTTCTTCTTCCCTTTAAAAAGGCTGTTTTGTGGCTCACCTGCATAGTCATTGGTAGGAGTTAAATATTAAGTGCACATTAAATAACGAGGTGCCGCTAGATTTAAAGGATGGTTGTATTACACCATGGTTTGTTGAGTGATGGAGTGACGTAAGATTCTTTGCATTCTGATACCATTTTATGCATTATTCTTAAGAAGCTGAAGGGACTTCCTCAAGGCAGTCATTTATCACCGTTGTAAACACTGGAGTTAGAAAAGCTAATACTGGTGTGTACCCTCCAACAGTA
This sequence comes from Indicator indicator, assembly GCF_027791375.1. Lineage (NCBI taxonomy): Eukaryota > Metazoa > Chordata > Aves > Piciformes > Indicatoridae > Indicator > Indicator indicator. The sequence continues at coordinate 22,238,154 of NC_072017.1, read as the reverse complement.
ATGTTGTGTGGGACAATGAGCCCTAAGCCATTTCTCTGGCAGATCGTTTTTACATTAGAATCAGCGACTCTGCAGAGTCCCATTTCTATTGCCACTGCCTTTTTAGAAAGGATAGATGTAAAATTGCTTGTTAGTCAGCTGGCAGTGTGTAGTGTGTAAGCTGTGTGTGGTTTGTATTTAAGAAATACTGAAGAACACCTAGTTCTTGGGAGCTGCACTGCCTGAATCTGGCTATGAATAACAGCATGAAATTGTTACTTGTAGTCACCCTTTGGTTATGCCTTTTTCTTGTTTTAACTGTGGAAAGACACCCCAGTGGTAACAAGCTGCAAGGCATGAAGCTCCTACCTTTATGTTGAGTAAATCCTTGTTCCTCAGTGCTCCCACTGATTACACAAGGTTAATCTGCAGAGTCAAAGCAGTATGTAGTCAGCAGCACTGATGTCAAATGCTGAATAGAGAGGATCCACAATTCCACTAAACGCTTCTATATAGATGTTAATGTAGTGACAGTGATGTATATTTAAGGAATTACAGATAATTGAAATTGTTGTCACCTTCAGGAGTGAGTTAAAAAAAGGCAATGAGACTTACTCTGTATGGAAACTAATGGTAATTGGTTTGATAACTTGTTCCAAAAGAATAATTTATTGCTACTTTTAAAGCTTTTCTGTGGTTAGGAGCTGACTGGTTGAAGTGTGGGGTAATTTTATATCTCATTGCTGTCTAAAGAAGTGAGGTCATCCAGTATATGCACGTTCAAGCTAATAATGACTCTGAGCCACGTTGTATAGGAGCGACTGGATTAATATGACAGTTGCTCTCATATAATGTGGGTCAGTGTTCCTTGCCCTCCTTGCCACCTCTGTGTTGCCAATAGTGGCATTACTGGAGGTTTCTGTCTCTAACAAATACTAATTTACTCAGCCTCTGTTCAGTTCTCCTTTTCAGAGCTCACTGATTTAAGAGTTTGTCTCCTGAAAACCAAAACATGTTCAGCTGCAAGAGGTTCCTGATTAGAATTATTCCTGCAGCTAAAAAAGTAACTGTAGTTGGAGTTTTCTCTTCTGCAGAGTCCCATGTCCATTGCCAGTTAATTACACATTCACAAAAGTATTGCTGTCAAGGCCTTTTTGGTTTGTTTTCCATTCTATTACAATGTGTTATTGCTATCAGGATGAACTAAACTGTAAGGGCATGACAAATATGACACCTATGAAAAGCAAGAAATCCAGCCAGCCATTTGACATGTCTGCAGAGAGCACCTTGAGGAAACAGTGTTCCTGGGAGGAATGGAAGATCAGAGGAGTAAAATATAGAAACCGTTTGTAATAGATAATATTCACATTAATATCCCTTATTAATATATGCCTAACTGAGATGCTGTTTAAGTCAGACTAAACAGATTATATCTGTTTCAGTTTAGTTTGGTTTGTTGGTTTGGGGTGTGGCTTTTTCTGGGGTTTTGTTTGTTTTGTTTTGTTTGTCTGGATTTTTTTTAATAATTATTTTAAATTACCATTGAAGCTACCGTTATTTTGAGTACTTTTTAGTGTTTAAAAATATTCCCTTCATCTTTTAGTTTGCATACAGGAATTATCTTTTTGTGTGAGTTCTCCATGGTTTATAAGGACCCTTGGACTGTCATTATCTATTACTTTAAAACAAATATTAATTGCATGACATACAAAACTTGGTATTAGTCTTCTTTAAAGCTGACAGAAAACCAGAACTATTTGAGATAATAATTTAATTTGTGCTTTTGGAAGGCTTCCATTTTCTTCCTTTGTTGATGACCTGTTCTGTATAGCACTGTATGTCGTTACCATTTTCCCTGATAAAGCTGAATTGCTAAACAGTAACCAATATTTATTTAATGACGTATTTACAAACTAAATTACTTTTTAGTACTTTCTTTCTATGTTTATGGTCATAACCACTGTTATTTCTCATCAGAGTTATAGCTGAAATTTCTTTTATATACCAACATAAAAAATTGTCTCAAAGAAGTTGCTACTGGTGCTCTGTGGCTTCAGGGGAGATGAATGTGCAAAAATGTCTATCAGCTTAAAAACATCAATTGGCTTGTGAGAAAGTCTAATTTTATTTTATTTTCTTTAATACTATCTGCCATCTTTAAAATTGGACTCTGGAATTATGTAGAAATCTCTGGAAGGAATTTAAACATGACAAGTCTAATTCCTGTACTGCCAGAAATTGTTAAAATGGTATTTGTTGAATAGCAGAAATTAATTTCTAGCAGTAACATTCATGTTTCTGTACTCTGTTATTTAATTCTTGAAAAGGAAAACCAGTCAAGTAAATTGTTCACTGATTTTACATTATATTGAAGGCAGTTGCAGCTGTACAGACCATAACAGCTTCCTGTCAGGAATGTGCCAAAAGAATAAAATGGAAGCAAACTTCTGTCAACCACTTGTAGGTGCTAGCACTGAGCCTACTTATCTATATGGAAAAATATATCTCAGCTCATCTTCTTTCATAATCAGGGGTACGCAACAGAAATCATAACTCCATGAGCACCACTGCAGAACATGGGAATTTTGCCATAGACTTAAGTGAGGTCTGGGTTTAAATACAGTACTGCTCAAATGCTGTGAACTACAGCAGTTCAGCTGCATTTCCTGATTAGCAGCTTGCCATTATTGGATCACTTTTCTCCTAGAAGAACTCTTATCCCAACATAGGGAATTCCAGCAGCGAATCAGTGAAACTGGCAAAATCCCATTCTCCGGAAGGGTGAAGCAAAACCAAAAGGTTGTCTTTACAAGGCTCTTCTCTGATTCCTTGCAGTGATGTACATGTAGAAATCCCATGCAATATGAACAGATTGGGCCCATGCATATCTCCATTTCTGAGTCCTAACAATGTGTAGCAGTTCAGACAAGTTACAGGGAAGTCTTAAATAAGTAGTCTCATAAATCACATTTCAGAAGATTGTTATTCCTGAAGCTTTATCAGTCATATCCTCTGTTTTCTCCTGTGTTTCACTAGGCTTATCAACATTGCAAGCTGTACTGGATTCTGCTGCTGAAAAGAAATGGCAAGTGACTGCTATAAATGTAGGAAATATTAACAATGACAGAAAAGATGAAACTTACCGTTCACTGTTTCAAGATCTAGAGGTAAAAAAGGAAAGGCGAGTGATTTTGGACTGTGAGCGCGATAAAGTCAACGACATTGTTGATCAGGTTTGCTGTTCCCCATTCTTCATTGACAGCAGTTAGCTATGTTCTATAACTAAGCATAAGGAGTTCATATCTCTTGATCTTATTTTTGTGATTATTATGCTTCATTTGGAAGGGACAGATTTGTATTGAGGACCATGTGTATATCAGGCAGAAAGCAAACACACAAATCCTATAATCCCTCTTTCTTTAAAGGTGAGATAATTCTATCTGGATAAACCCCATATCCTGATTACTTAAAAAAAAACTAAAAACTAATCTTGTTGAGGCTGTTTCACAACCTGAGTAGTATACTATATTATATGTAGTTGATACACTGTTATAAATGGTGCATTATAAATACTTTTATTATGTCTAGAAATTAGTTCTCCTTACATATGGAATATATTTTCTACTCCTAATGCTTTTTTCCGATAACCCTTTATATCTTGGGAAAGCTCTATCTACAGTTCCTTTTTTCTATTTAACTCCCTTCATAGTTCATGTTCCTAAGGTCTTTGTCATTTGTACTGTCCTTAGGTCTCTTCATTTTTAAGGGATCTCTTAAAGTGTGTTAACTAGCATTGCATGCTGTTTTCCATAGCTAAGGCCTCCTGAGCTTTAAACAGAACAGAATTATGTCTTCACCTACACATACATTATTTGCCAAATTAAAAAAAAAATATTTTTCACAGTAGCATTAGATTCAAATCAGTGCACTACTGTAAATTCTTAGTGATTCTTTTTTCTGAAGAAAGATTAGAGCAGATGGTCCTTGAGGTCACTTTCAACCTGGTATTGTGTGATTCTGAGATTACTTTCTAATCCATCTCTTCAATCCTAGTGTCTAGGAAAGTCTTATTGCTTCTGTTCATGCATGTGAAGCACAATAGAAAATTAGAAGGATAGCTCCCTGCCGCCTTGAGCTGGACCATGGGAAGCTGTGCACCATCTGTAGGGATGTATCAGAATGTGGATGTATCAGTTTGTTGCTTTTTGAAGGATTTGTTATTTTGGTCTTTGTTACCAAGGTCGTTAAACTGCTCAGGCAATGACCAGTGTCCTAAATGGAACGCATTGTATTTGTCTTTTTTATTTGGAATTCATGTCCACAATCTGTTTCTGTAATTTTCAAGATCAGTTTGAATTTGAACCTATTCTCCAGAGCATTTTCAGTTTCCCGATCACGTGCAGTTTTTTTAAACTGTTTCCTGACTTGTTATCCATGTCAAATGTACTTGAGTAGAGCAGTACCTGAGGGAAATAAGTCCTCTTCAGCTGGTTCTGTGTGGCTCTTTAGGCAGTTGTTTGCTTACCTTACAGTGACTTTTGTCCTGGCCATGTTCCCTTAAGAAACAATGGGATACAGGACAAAAGCCTTATTAGACTCAAAATGTGTTCAATATTGACTGGTTATCATTTTATCCTATCAAATTAAGTATGTAATATTCATTATAATCTCTTCCCTGATATGAAAATTTGGCTGACTAAAAGTTTCTTCAGTTTCTTCTTTTGCCACTTTTCAAAAGACAAGAACTCTCTTTATACTTTAGTTGCCACTCATTTTAACTGTCTTCATTTAGTAAAAGACCTATTTTTTCCTCTGGCTGCTTCTTGTTTTGATTGCAGCTCTGGGATATTTTTATGGCTTTAATTGCACTTTGATAGATTGCACTTTGTTTTGATTCTCGGATTTTCTCATCCTATCTCCACAGACTTGTGCTACTCCTTAAGCATACAGATGGATAAACTTTGTTTCTGCTGTTTTGATCTGTAAATCACTGAAAAATTCTAGATAACTGGATCAGCCACACGTGTCAGTTAATACAATTCCAATGAGTTGTTCTGCTCAAAATAGTATATTGCTGTGCCTGAGAATATGGTCTTTTAAACTCTTGTCAGCTGCCTTGAAATTATTTTTTCAAGATGTTGTTGCAGTTTCTGGAGTTTGGTCTCTTTTAAGCCCATTATTCTTACAATCTTTTTCTGTAACTTTCCTTCTTTATATAAAATGAAATCTAAAATAACTTTATCAGTTTTCTCCATTTCTTAAAATGAAGGTCTGTGCTGAGCAATGAATTTCTGGGCATTTGAACATCTTTTGATTGTGTTCTGGTTTTCTTTTCTAAAAGCAGAATATATACTTCAAGTCTTGCTTTGCTTACCAGGTTTATTCTTTTAAAAGTTCTTTGAATTCCTCTTCTGGAAAAAAAAAAAAAATCTGTGATTTCCTGCTTTCCATGAGAATGTCTAAAGTAGACCCTTTGTATCAGTATCCCTTCTCTGTGTATTTTTACTGAGAGACCTGCAACAGGCCTTCTGTTGACCAGATTTTTCTTGAGTACTGAAGTATTTGCACCCTTGAAATACAGAGCAGCTACTTCATTACTTTCTTCTTTGCTTTCCATTCTTGAACAAACCTGTGGTGAGGGTTTGATTTATTCCACTAACATTTTAAGCTATGCTGACAACCTTGGGTTCACTCAGTTGCACTCTAGTCCTTGGACCTTTTGTAAGCGCACAATGTATTTCCAAAGTTGTTTTATTGTTCTTGGGTTTTGTCTTGTGATACAGTTCCTCTTCTAGGTTTCAACAATTTATGTAAGTTGGAGCTAAAAATTATTGCAGTTTCCCAGGTCTACTCAGTCAAATTTATATTCCCCTTCTCTGATTTGGCAGGTCACTGTTACCATGCCCTTCATTATATAGCTTCTATCTTTTCTCAGCTGACTTCCTTTGCAGACTCTCATGTTCCCCTGATAACATCCTTTGGGCAGCCATGCAATTCCTATCACTTCTTGTCTGTCCTTGCTTAAGCTACTGGTCTAAACTAGGGACTTCTATGTGCACAGCTCCTTCACCATGGCTTTTGAAGCCACTACTGAATCTTCTCGGAGTTATAACTAGTAACATTCTTATTGTTCATATGGATGAGTGGCACAGGGCAGTGTTTTACAAAGCTAGTGGCAGTTAGAGCAGAGTTCTAACTATTTATACAAAAACTTGCAGCTACTGGTGGTTTTCTCAGATACCAATAATGAAGAAGCATTTTTTACACAACAACTAATTTGCTTTAACTGAAGTTTCTTTGGGAAGCAGCAGCTGCGTAAGAAATATATTGGAAGATATTTCTTAAACCTTTTAATAAACAATGAGTTTTAAGTAGTCTGAACTGGTTTAGAATAATTAAGTTGATATATCATGTATATAGAGAGCTCAAAAGAGGAATAATCGAATAACTTCTACAGCCTATGTAATATGATCCCTCTTGGTCTCAAACTGTAATATAAAACAGTGTTAAACACTGCCTTCTGCTATATTTCTGTAACTTCTTTAAAGTAAGCATGTGGAATGTCTCTCAATACTAGCCTAGCCTGATAAAAATTACAGGATACCTGTTCTTGAATGTTTTAGTTGTATGTTAAATGAGGAGACAAATGAATCATCCCTTCTTGATTTAAGTTGCTTTCATTGTTTTAAAGATGGAAGAAACCTCTGGAGTGCCCTTATCTCCCACATCTTTTCTCTGGAGAAGTGCTTTGCTTCAAATGCAAACTCCCCCATGCTTATACAGTTGTAATTAGGCTTATTTGGGAGAGGAATTCATGCTGTATGCTGCCAGTGGAGACTGCTGAGAAACCACCAGCTGGCTTTGAAGGAGATTATGAGGAAGCCTTAGGGCAATAAACAACAATTTGAACTTTAAGAAACTTCCTTATAATGTAGATGGCTTTCATTAACGTCAGTGGGCTTTTAAACCTTTTCTAGTTCAAGGAACATTACAATTCTGCTGCAAAGGGAGCAGAATCTATGCATGAATCTGAGGCACAGTGCTTCTACTGCATGATGCTCACTCTCTCCTGTCTGGATTGTGCTTTTAATACAGAGCATAGTTATTAGTATTCAGATCGTCTGCTTACAGATCTTGGGACCTGGGTATCAATATGACTAATTTCCACCAGCAAAGAGTATGTTCAGTGATGCATTAGGTAAAAGGAAAACTGAAGCACTGATCAAACTCTGTATTGAATACTATAAAGCTCATAGCTGGCTTTTGCACCATACTAGATTTTGTAGTTTTTAAGTCTCATTCCATATAGCAGATGAATGTTCTCCATTACAGAGTATTTCTTCTTTTTTACAGGTTATCACAATTGGTAAACATGTTAAAGGATACCATTATATAATTGCCAATCTGGTAAGCATTTTTAATATTTAAAATACCTGTATTACTCAATTACTGTTTTTAGTAACTAGCCTTATTGTAACAAGTGTTTTGGGTTTTTTAATGCATTTTGGAAAATAGAAAAAAGATAAATGTTTTTATCCTTGCTAAATAAATGGCATGTGTTTCATTGCCTGAGTCTTTCCAGTACTTAAATGCCTTCTGTAGTATTCCCATCAATAAGGGTGAAGACTGCTCAGCACCTGCAGTAGACAGTCACCCCTTTTTTTACGTACTTTAGAAGAAAAATAACTTTCTGCATTGTTGTCTGATATTGATTCAGCAAACCAATGTTTTTGCTAGACTAGTGACTTTGAGCTTTATACATCTTCATTCGTCTGATCGATTTGGTAATCAATTTGAATTAGTCTTTTATTGAATATAGATGATCAGATGTTGTAGCTAATAAGGTCCCTAAGTGGAAAAGTTAAGGAAGCTCTCACTAAATTCTGTCAAATTTATGTTTTCTAATTGTGCCTTGTGAGTAAAGGGACATTTTACTGACTTTAATGTCAACAAGACTTACTTAGGAAGCTGTGGAGTTAAATCCAGTGGGTTTTTTGTAACACATAAAGCAAATTCTGTGGGCTTGAATCTCACTTATTTTGTCCAGAACAGAGTTTTTGGAGTTCCATGGTGTGAGTGCCTCTAAATTTTTTTATGTTCTTTATTCTTGGACTATGATAGCTTTTGATATAAATTCCAGCAGGGTGAGGAGTGCTCTAATTTACACTCTGTTTTTTATAGCCCTTTGGGGGGCCTGAGGAAACAGAATAACCATGGTGTGTCTTTCACACTTCAGACATAACCTCCATCTCCTCTCAACCTTTGATCAAAACACTTTTCCCCTCCAGGCAGACAGTATTCTGAAGAACCATGTATATTGTCAGATAGGTGCAAAGAAGCCTTATACTCTAAAGGCTTCTTTAAAAGCAGAACATAAGTTTCATTTTTATATTTATTAACTCATTTTTAGGATAAAGAAGTTAAGCTACTGACATCCACAAAATAAGCATAAAAGTCTTACAAAATTTGAAAAATTCCCTTGGTGTTAGATATTTGTATTTTGCATTGCAAATGTTGTGTAAATGGTATTTTCGGTCTTAAGGGAAATAAGCGTTCTAGAAAAATTGCCTAATGTATGTCGTTATGTTAACTGGTTGCTATTTTAGCCATTGATTTAAGTTTGTAACAGTAAGTCCATAAGATCTAAAACTTACTGAATCCTGTATTTTTACAACTGTTAAATAGCATATTTCCTTCCTACAGGTTTATGCAGTTTAAATGCAAATGTTGTAGATCTTTTGTGTAATATCATATTAAATGTCTTTAATAATAATTTTTAAACTAAGTTTTTCTCTGGCAGAAAGAAAATTTACCTACTACTTGGTTGTATCCCCTACCTTCTTTATTCTTTATTGAATGTAATAATGTTCTCCTTCAGGCTGATCAGTCAGTCAAGACATTGATCCGTTTGATAATGAAATATGCTCAAAAAACACTCAAGAGGTCAAAATATACAACGAATGTTCCTATTCAAACATGAAGCTCACAATAATACTGAAGAAAGTTTCATGTTCCCTGTTGTAGTATATTAGTATGCAGCAACACATCACTGATGAGTATCATTAATAAGCAGTATTTTAAGAGCACCTAGTATAGTAGTTATAGCAACTTCTGATAATGTGGTGTTTCATGTGAATTTGTTGGTGTGATTATTTGGGGCAAGGTGTAATACAAAGCACAGGAAACAAGACATACGTACTCTTTGTAAGAACGAGAAGTAGTACTTACAGTGGCAGGAGGAGACAGGGGAGATGGTAAGTCCTTTCACGTGCTGCAGTCCTCTTTACAAAAAGAGGGCACAACTGTGGCTGTAACCATTCCTGGCCAAAACTTTTTTCTAACTCTTTTTCCTGTCAGTCTTCCCTTTCTCATTTGAGTAATCCCATTGAAATTAACAGGATTCTTCAGGAAGGTAAGCATGGGAAGGACAGATCTTTATAGAAATAAAGGTCTGTGTCTGGTGAAGAACAAGAGCCATTGGCTGGCTGGCAGAGCTCACAACTTAATCCTGGCAGCACAGGATTTTAAACTTGGATCCTGTTTGAGAAAAATGTTGGTTTATACTTCTGCAGTAAAAGTTGTATGGTAACTCTTTATTTGTATATACTATTTAGAGATCTGCTAAAACTGTTGGAATAGCAGACATAATGTTTTCTGTGCCCAGGGATTTACTGATGGAGATTTGTCAAAAATTCAGTTTGGAGGAGCCAACGTCTCAGGATTTCAGATAGTTGACTATGATGATCCTCTTGTGTCAAAATTTATACAGCGCTGGTCAACACTGGAGGAGAAAGAATATCCTGGTGCACACACTAGTACAATTAAGGTACGTCTTACATTGGTTTTAAGCATGATGGATGTACAGAAAGGGAGGGAAGTGGAATAGATATACAACAGACAGGTAAAAGCTCTTCAAAATCAGCTGCGCTAAGACCATTTTATATTTCTCTGAGGTACTTTTAACACACTCTGTCATAGGGCTCGTTGAGCAAAGATGATGCAGTCAATGATCAATACAACTTTAATTTTTCCTATGTTACTATAAATCTGCACCTGACAGCTTGTTAGGTTGTTGCTTTGAATGTGATGATACATTAAGTATTTACTGAATTCTTTTGGTGTTTTTCTTTCTTTTCCTGCTTTGAAATGTTTTAAGAGCAAATGTGTAGTCATACACAGACATCCAGGAAACACAGATCTAGGACTTTCTGTTAAAACAATCTCCCAAGGAAATAAGGCAGATACTTTGAGACAGGTGCTTAAATCCTACAAAAACTTCCAAAAGGTACAGAATCATGGTCTGAATTCAGGCCCAAGTGACCATAATGAGGATCAGTTGGTGCTTGCAAGATGTTAAAACGAATAACGCACTTTTAATGCAAAATAATCTGTGTTTTAAGTAACACAATCAGAAATTTCATTAAGTAAAAGGCATTAAGACAAAAAGAAAAGTAGCAAATATTCTAGGCATAACTTTTTGTGTTTTGTTGTTTGAATATGAAGCATATGATTGATTTATAGTGAAATGAATAAGAAATTTCAGAAAGGAATGAGAGAACCAATTTTTAAATTCCTGGAAGAAAAACTTTTTAAAGTATACAGAGATTCCTTTTTTTTCTGAGACCAAATTTGGGGGTAACTTAGTCAAAGCTATAATTTTTATTTGGTTATTTTTGTATTTTCAAACCTTTATGACCGAATGAGTGATTTTTAAATTTATTTTTTTTAATTTCGTGTTTGAGAAAATAAACTAGAGTCTGTGTTGTGCCTTTAGATACATTCATATTAATATGTGTAGTATATGTAATATGTATTGCTCTTATTTAGGAAAAAGGGAAAGGATGTGGCTGCAGGTTATCAGTATAATTCTTTCGTCTCTCTGATTCTTGAGTGCTCAAATCTACCTACCTACCTGCTAATGTTGCAGGATTGTAGGATGGAAATAATCTCAGTGAAGTGCACAACTGATGTAAAAGAGTCTAACTGAAACTAAGATTACTTTTCCTCACTGATGGAAAATAAATCAGTGGGACATAATGTTGTTTTGGTTTTTGCCTAATCTTAATCATAGAATTGTAGAAAGGTCTGGGTTGGAAGGGACCTCCAGAGGTCATCTAGTCCAACCCTGTCTGCAGTAAGCAGGGGCATCCTCCGCTAGATCAGGTTGCCCAGAGCCCTGTCAGGCCTCACCTTTAATATCTCCAGGGTAAAGGTTATTTTTCTTATTCACTTGGACTAAATTTTCAGTAATCAAATGGTATTTAGAGGGAATGCTGGTAATTAGAATAGTGGGCTTGTCACTTCTGCTTCTTGGACTAATTCAGAAAACAAACATTCTTCTTATCCATTACCAGTAAAGGGGTTCATTTCTCCTACTGTTCAGTCTCCACCCGCAGAAAAATCATGTTGCATGAGAAAACCACTAATATTTAGCTCATAGTGATGTTTATCATGCCAATGTACTCATAATCAATTACTGCTTTGTCTGTTTCTAATGCATATAAGGAAGATCTACTTTTTTAGCTTTTCTTCTACATTTGATAGACAGTTGCCATATTTGTCCTGTCTTTTCCCCATGCTAAACAAAATAATCCCTTTTTCTTTGAATTGTCTTCTCTAAGATCCTCTTCATCATTTTGCTCTGGAACTTTGAAGTCCCAGGCTGGATGCTGAGTGCAGTGCTGTAGAAATTGAAATAATGGTTTCACTTAGCTCAGAGACAGTCCTCCTTTCAAGGCTTCTTTTATGCTAGTCTTTTTTTTCTTTCTTCCCTTTTTTCTTCAGCATCATGACACTATTGAAGTATATTTGTCATACACACTAAGATCTATATCTTTTTCTGCATTGCTTTTTTCTGCTTCTGCCGATTTTAGACATTCTCATGCCATAGCTGTGTACTTGATCATTTCTTTAAAGTACAGGATTTTTCATGTATTCTTTTAAATTGCATTCCCTACCTGTCCTTCCTGAACATGGTATTCCTTCTTATATTGATACTGTAGCTGTGTGTGTTACCCTTTGTTTCTTGGAATACTGTGTAAATACCTAAGTTACTGAGCAAGTTAACTCACTGGTCTTCCCATTTGTCCCTTCTGTGATCCTATGAGTAACCCTTCCAGCTTCTGTGAGGAGCTACTAATAGCTTCCCCTGTGTCTGCGGAGCCAGTGCCAGACAGTAAGTTGGATCTGTTGCTGGTCATGGCTGAGCCCATCAGCGATGGTGGTAGCACCTCTGTGATATTTAAGAAGGGGGAGAAGTTGCTGCACAGCAGCATCTGAGGAGAGGAATGAGAATATGTCAAAGAAATGACTGCAGACACCAAGGTCATTGAAGGGGAGGAGGAGGTGTTCTAGGTGCCAGAGCAGCAATTCACCTGCAATCTATGGTGAAGACCATGGTGAAACAGGCTGTTCCTATGGAGGTTAAGAATGGACCAGATAGCCACCTTTAGCCTGTGGAGAACCCCACACCTGAACAGTTGGATGCCAGAAGGAGGTTGTGACCCTGTGGGAAGCCTGTGCTGGAGCAGGCTTCTGGCAGTACCTGCGGGCCTGTGGTAATAGAAGCCCATGCTGGAGCAGGTTTGCTGGAGTGCATCAAACACAGCATAATCAGCCAGTCAACAGAGGTGATAATCCTGCTGTATTCAGCACTGGTGAGGCATCACCTTGAATATTGTGTGCAGCTCTGGACTCCACAATTTAAGAGGGATGTCAAGGTCATTGAATGCATCCAGAGAACAGCAACAAAGCTGGTGAAAGGCATGTCATGTGACGAGCAGCTGAGGATTTTGGACTTGTCTAGTTTGGAGAAAAGGAGGCTCATTGCTCTCTACAGCTTTCCAAAGAGGAGAGGCAGAGAGAGGGAGGTGCTGATCTCTTCTCTTTGGTATCCTGTGACAGGATGTGTGAGAATGGTTCAAATCTGCACCAGGGAAGTTTAGACTGGAAGAATTTCTTTTCCTAGAGGGTGGTCAGACACTAGAGTTAACTGGGGAGAGGTGCTTTGCTGTTTGGTGTGTTGTGGGGTTTTTTAAGTGCCCTTGTGAAACTATGGATTTATAGGAATTTTTTGGGGGGAGTCTGTTTTTCAGTCCATCTGTTTCTTGGGCATAAAAACCAGACATCTATAACTTCCTGGGCATAAAAAAATAGACCTCTGGCAGCTGATGTTTTACCTGCTTGGTTTCACTGACCTTTTGAATCCCAGCATTCAATCTTCTCTCCTTGAAAAACTCTATATGGAAAATGTGGGCATAAGAAATTTTATTTCTACACTTCATGCTTCTTTTTAGTAGCTTCAGGCTCTTTTGCATAAATAATCATTCATTCAAACCTATTTGCTTGTTTTGTGGTGTTGTGTTTGGGGTTTTTAAAGAAAACCCAATTAAAGAATGGAACATATAGTCAGTGAAAGCAGGGGGTGTTTTGAGGCACTACTGTAGATTTGTCTGAGGTGTACAAAGGGTCTGTTGACCCAGATCCTTTGATCTTGCAAGTACCTTGGCTGTGCTAAAGCATAAGTTTTTTGCTAGGCTTCAGAATACAACAGAGCTAAGTTCTGACTTCCCTATGCAGCTCTGTTTCTTTTAATTTGAATCCACTTAATAATTGTAAGTGCCTCCTGCCTTTTTTTTTTCCAGGAGCATTTTGGTACTTTTTTTCAGGCAGCAGTTCACTTGAATATGGTTGATATAAATGGAAGAAAGCTACTATTTGAATATTTCATGTTCTAAATTTTCAGCAAGATCCAGGCATACCTGTAGCCTCACCAAGATCAATGTTGTTTAGGACAGGGGAGCTTGATGGAGAAGTGGGGATAAGAGGAGAAGGGTGAGTGAGACACAAAGCTAAAATTAAGAGGAAAATTTTGTCATTCAAAAAAAGGGGCCAGCAAAGTGGAAGGAGCCTGTTGGAATTAAAGTGAAAGACACAGAAGGGAAGTGGCAACTCAGAGCTGGAGAGATACCTGTGGCCAGATGTTTCTTGGGTCAGGGAAGGGAGGAAGAGAAGCACTGAGATTCATTTAGGTGAGCAAGAAAGGAGCATGCAGACTTATTGCTAGGCCAAGACTGGTGTTTAGGTAGCTGGAGTGGCAGAAAAGCAAACATGAAGTGTTTTTTATTCTCTGACCGTAACTATTTCTTGGTAAATCAGCAACCTGTGTGTTCCAGTAGTATTCTACTTGGAATTATTTTGGAGCAAACAGGATAAAGCATTTAATCTTGAGACAATAGGCAAACACCTGTGCTGGTTGGAATAGATGAGACAAGATAATGAAAATAGGTGTTGTGATTTAGGATTTTTTTTTAATTTAAAACTTGAATTATTACTATTACTTTTAAAGGGCAGTGTTTGGAAATTTTTAGAACATTAAATGTATGATGAGATCTCTCAGATTGTTGTGGGTTGTTGCTTTTTGTGGTGTTTTTTTTTGTGTGACATTTGTTCACAGTGTATTGTAATATCAAGTCCAGGTATCCCTCCTACAGATTGTTACAGAAAATAACAATGATTCATAGTATGTTAAAACAAAAGTAAAAGATCAGTTAGTTTGGCTTTATTATAGGCTAATCAAAAATTCCAATCTAAAGGATTCTCATATGAAATTCTAATTTAGAATAATTTGTGTTGCAGTGTGGTTCAGCTTCTAGGGTAATAATTTATTTCCACTAGCTTGTACAGGAATTTGTTGACTGTGAGTAAAAATAATACAGCTGAAATGCCTAATGGAATTTTCAGGTTCTTATCATTCATATAGTATCAGTTGTTTTATAAGACAGAATCAACTGATCTCTATCCATTCTGCCGTTTTCATTAATTGCACCAACCATGAATTATTCTACTGGAAAAGGGTCTAGAGTATGTTTTTATGATCATCTCAATAACTTTCTCTTGGTTAAAAGCTCCATTCAAGGAGATTTCCCTTATTTAATAATGCTTGGATGGCCATTTTTATTATAAAAAGAGCGTAGGCTGAAGACTGTATTTCAGTAAATATCATAGTAAAAGAGCATTTCGCATTTTAAATTTGTATCTTCTCAAAGTCACATACACTTACTGATTTATGAGTAGCCATAATTTTTGAACAGGAAGTGACTTTTGTGATAGAATAAGAATTTAAAGAGATTCCAAGTGTATTTGTAGGGTAATGCAGACAGAAAAAACAAACAACAAACAAACAAAAAACACTTTACCACAAAAATCCTACCCGCACTTGTTGCTTAAAACATTCATACTCACTCTTTCAAATATATTTCTTACAGAATGATTTGTTTCATAGAAGTCTTCCTACTTTTACATTTTATTCTTGTTTTCTGCTTTAAAATTTTCTTACCTGATCTGTTTCCATTATTGTAACTAGAGGCTTTGGTTTTCCTGCTGGATCCCGCAGATTATTAATATTGTGAAGGGTGACATACTTTTCCCAAGCTTAGTCTCGAGAAGAAAGGTTTTATGTATTCATCGGGTGACAATTAAAAAGGCATATGTTCTTTGTGGTTTACAGTAAATTAAAGGTGATTTTTGGCATCAGTGGCATTGCTGTTTTGCAAGTGCATTCTGTTTAAAGTTAAAAGCAAGATTACATGCATACTTGTAAAATATTCCTATTTTGTCAGTGTGTATATTTTCCTCAGACAACAACATATTTTTTTTGTAAGCAAAATGATAGAGGTTCAAATCCAAGTAATTATTTGCATTATTTCTGTCAAGCCCTGTGGATTCAAATGCAAGTAATTGGTTTTAATTTTTTTTCAAACTCTGCATGTGGTTTTTGTTGATAGAAAGTTCACCAGGACTAAGCGTTAGGTTTGAAAATTAGGATTTTAAAAAGTTCTAAAAAAATTGAAAAAATTGTTGCACAAATTTGAACATGCAATCTACATTTGTACAAGTATGTAAATTATTAGTATTTTATGGTTATTTTTCCTTTTACTGTAATGCAAGATTAGATGTTCTCTTGATTTGTATCTTTATTTTTTAGGATTTTTCAAAGGCAGAAGGAAAGGTATAAGAGAAAAAATATGGTGCGAAGATTTGCATTAGAAGCTACTCTCAAGATCTTATTTCAATGCCTGCTAGTTATTCTTTCTCATTAAGAAGTGTTTAAAAGATTGTTTACTACTGCAGCATAGTATGATAGATTTAGGAAAGAAGACTACAACTGTGAATGTTTCTTTCTGTTGGGGATTTTTTTATACTGTCATAAAAACTGACATGTTGTTTTTAATGGCACTGGCTAGGAGAACACCTTGCAGAATTTGATGTCTGCTTCAGTATTTCATTGACTTGCTTATACAAGTTGGAGCAACAACAAAAAAATGCACTGTACTGTAATATAACATCAACTCTGCATGGATGATATTAAATCACCTCACCAGCTATGTGCTTTAGATCCATTCACCTTAATCACCAAAAGCTGAGATAAAACAGCATGGTGGACCCAGTGTAAATGTCAAGACACATCGACCTCTACCCATCTTCCTGTGAGCATTAGTTGAGAAAAAGATCAAAGGATTTCTAAGATTGTTTGATATGGTGGAGCTCTTTTGCTGCAAGGTATTTTCAGCAAAGAAAGATGGTGCAATATTAGGCTAAGTTGACCCTACTGTATCATGGAAGGGATAGATTCCCACACAACTTCTCTGTTAACACTCCTGAGTGAAAGTTACACATGCGGACTTTCTGTTCTTTTGAATGTAAAAAAGTCTGAAATTAAGTAGATCCAAGTCCCATTAAGTTCTGGCATTGTTCTACTTCCTCCTGAAAGGCAGAAGGTTCACTTTTTTGCTGAGACTTTTTTTTTTCTGACATATTATTGATATTTTTAAGAAACGTCATTGTTATAGTAGCATTAGCTCTTCTCATTGGCCATTGCATTAAGTCTAATGTGAGATCAAAGTACTTTAAAACCTCTGTCCACAGTCTAAAATAGCAAACAAACAAAAATAAAAAGCAGGACCCTGCACATTTTTTTTTCCCCAGTGGAATTAGCATTTTGATGACTCTAGTGAGAAGAATGTTCTTCTGGATTGGAAGCAATCTTGGGGGAGGAATTACCATCTAGGAATTCCCTTCCTATTAGAGCAGTAGGTGAAATAAAAAGGCCAAGCACCTTGGGGTTCTTAAATCTTGTGATCTTTGCTGTAGTCAGTTTTAAAAGGAGTGAAAGAAGGTCACTTTCCCCTATAAATATCCTACAACGTGAGTGTTCAGATGATTCAAGTGCCCCAGTCTTGTCTGTGCCTGCTCAATATGCTATGGGCATGTCTTTCAAATTTGAGGTAGACTTCCAGGAATGCAGGCTTAGGCAGCTGATGTGACTCTACAACCTGGAAACAAAATTTAGTAAGGATAGTGTATTTGGTAAGATAAATAGGGCTTGATCTCTAATCCCATCTTTACTGAGATTAATTAAAAAAAAATAATTTTGAAGATGCAGTAATTTTACATTTTATTACTTTCTGGTTTAGTCAGGACCAGAACTGTTAGAAAAAAAATTACAAATGATTATTAGGTATTTCCAAATATCTTGCATGTATATGCAAGAGCTGCAAGCAAGTCTGTTGCAAAGGTCACCTGTTTTCACGGGACCTTCATTCTAAAGTGAAGATCAGAGAGTAAGAGGCAAGCATTCAGTCTCTTCTGGATTCCATGGCCTCTGCCTCCTGTCCTCAGTGATTGAAACATGCCCATAGATAATGAAGATGCTCCTGTGCTTAAAGCGTATTTGCAGTTTGAAAGGGAACCAGCCTGTAACGCTCCTTCACACAGATCTGATTCATGCTAATGCCTACACAGAACAGATTAGAATAATGCATGATTATGGGTACAATTCAAAGCCATCTGGATTTGCAGTGACATTTATATGTACAATATTTGACAAGTCTCTTATTCCTGTTGAAAGTAATTATTTGCATTCCTGTGCTCTGTCAGGACAGTATGCAAGGTGTCACAAACGATGATAGAGGAGATAGCTATTTCTTAACAGTTAGTAAATTTTCCACTAACACTTACCTGTCAGTCCACCTTCAAATGTTTTTCAAAGCATGTCTAATACTGTCCCTGTCAAAATAGCCCTCAAATACATTAATTGAGACTATTAAGAAATAGGTGCCCGAATTGCATTAAATGTTTGATGACTTTCACAATCACAGGAGGTAGTTTTCCTGTTTTTCTGATACGTAAAAATGAAGTTATATTTCTATATCTGTATATATATCAGTCTCTAGCAGTTACTTCTGTAACTGCAAAGAATTTGATAGAATTTTGTGAATATTTTGTCTTAAAAGTACAATTACTGTACAAAGCACTTTGTAAAGACAATTCTGCTTTTGTGTATGTTACCATTCAAGTAGAAACTTTGTTGTGGGGAAAAAGCACAAAATTCAGATGAGAGAGTTTGTGGAATGTAGTTCTCAAAGCAAAATGAAGCTGTAACATGAATTAAAACAAGATCCTATTTGATATCCCAATTTAATCTGTGTGTAGTTTAGTAAAGTATTACAAAAAAGGTGATTAAATGGATAGTGAACCACTGAAAAAGAAAATTTCCAGCACAGAGCAGTAAGCAGAACATTTAATATGCCCACAAACCACAAGGCCACACAATTTGTGCCTTTACTACTTCTGATATATATTTGTATATTTAAACTGATCAAATATAAAGGGAAATGCTGAACATTTGCTTGTACCCATTGATTTTAATTACTTACTCTTGAAAGAAAGAACATTTCTTTTATTACCTCCCTTTCAACTCACCTCTCCAAGGAGAAATATTTATATCTGATTTTAGACCTTTCTCTTAACCTGTTAGTGACAAAGTGTCCCTTTTCCTGCTGTTCAAATAGCAGCCCGCACTGTACGTAGTGAGCAAGCTTTTTCAGACTAACTAACCTGTTTCAGAGTAATTTCACCCTTTTTGAACACTGCTGTAGCTGGATATGACATTCCAGCTGAGGTCTCCCTAGTGTCTTGTACACTAGCATTGTGTTTTTAACTCAGCCCCAAAATACCTTATTATTTTGGTTTTCTCACTTCTGTGTTAGATTAGATCATTCTAAAGGTGTTTAATAGATCAAATGAATCAGACTTAAAAATGCTTATTTCTCTTCTCTAACTTCTCTAACTCTTCCCTAATGTCTAGATCTATACATTTATGTCTTCACATTTTCATTTCTTTTCCACTGCTGAAGTATATTCTTCTAATGTTATATTTTAAGTCTAAGCAAGTTTGTTTTCAGCACATCGCCAAGCAATTTGTTAAACACAGGACTAATAGTCTAACATTACATCTCATTATAAATCTTAGCATTTTAAAATATATGTATAAAAAAACCACATGTGCTTCCTTTCATCTTCAGAAGAGTTTTATTAAGGTATATACTACATTTTAAGTTGAATAAAATCACAAATCCACCTTGTGTTTTCTCTTCTTGGCAATTAGGCCATTTATTTGGAAAGAATTCTTTTAATATGGTGTGCCTGCAGTCCATGTTTTGTAGCCAATAACAAAATCCTTACACATTTCTCAGTGTGTTATATTATGGCTTACATTATCAAGTTATTATTATCATAGTCCTAGAATTATGAGAACCAAGATTTAGAAAGAAATCTTTTTCAATATTCTTTGCCATGTTTTATTTAAAACAGGTGATTCAGTAGGAACAATATGATACCTATACCATTTTATATTAATGTTGCTGATTTTATCATGTGAAGCTGAAAATAACTGCAATGAAGTAAGATTTACACTACTGTAAAAGTAGAAGGCTGTAAGAGACAGCTTCCACAGAATAACATTCCAGATAGTGCTTCTGCATGTTTTAATAGTGCAGATCAGAACACAGATGAATCTCCAGTATAAAACAAAGTGAATCAAGATATAGGGATAATGCATCCTTTAACTTATGGCAATTTTAATTATTACATGGACACCTCTGCATGAGCAAGTTATCTGTCTGTCATTTCTTGTTTATGTTAATAAACTAACTTTGTTTTATTTTGCCATCTTCACATCTGCTCATTAAGCTATGGATACTTTTAATAAGCTCTGTGAAGTGTATTAGGAGCTCAAAGTGAATGCAGAGTAAAGCAGTAAGAAATGATGCATGGGCTGCTTGCTTTCATGGCTTCTACAACAACATGAAGGTGTAAGAGGCTTGTAAAATATTTTGAGAGCCTTAGATTAAAATTGGCTTAATGTAAATTAAAGCATTTGGATTTTATATTTGGGATGACATGTACACATACAGATACACACTGATAGGTAAAGCCCTACATAAACTGAATGTGTGATTGAGTTGTGAATGTCCCGGCCAGTAATTATATACTTCAAATATAATATCCTTGAGGTGATACATGAAACATGTCCCAGTGAGCAAGTGAAACAGAATAACTGAATTAGCACTATAACTTCTCAATTTCAAGCTCTTATTTTCTCTGCTACCCAAAGTGTGTTTCTGTGGTTAATGACTGTGCTGTATCCAAAGTTCCTGAGAATACGAATGTAATATAACAGTTTTGTACTTTAAAGAGCTACAGCTAAAGAAATACTGGTAGCCAGTCTCAGAAAAATTAGTCACAGTCTTTTCTTTTCAGTCCTTTACATTTTCCATATTTCCAAATCCAGGTCCACCACCTAATCACTGCTAGACCAGTAGTAGAAAGTATCGTTGGCTTCTACCAGTCTTTCACTTCATTTTTTCTGCTTTAATGATTTCCATACAAGTCACTGAGAGAACCTTTTTGAGAAGATTCACATTAATCACCCAGAAAGCTGAAATACCTGAAAAAAGAGTTCCACCTTCCTTTTCATCCTCTCCAAGGTTTAACAGCTACATACAAAAATGGCCTTCATTCCTGAGGCTGCCTTGGTTACAATTATAACAGTCTTCTGCTTGACTTGAGCTAGCTAATTAAAATCTGAGCCATTGAAGCAAAGAACCAATATATCATTTCTCTCTGCTTTACAGTTTATATATTTTCAGCATCTAACAGCCTGTTCTGGACTCATAAAGCCCAGGCAACTGAGTCCCTGTGTACATGCACATGTGATTTCTGTTCAGTTACTTAGTTAATATGTAAAATATTCCAGGTGCTAAAGAAAACTGCTTTTGACTGTTTAGCCCCAGTGTCTGATGGATATAATTGCAAGATTTTTCCTGTTTCAAAAGCTATAAAGCTGTCTTGGCCTTGGGGGAGGGGGGGCACCTCTTCTTCCAGACATCTCAGCCCAAAACGATTTTTGCATTGTGTGGACAAGGCATTGCATAGTTGAAAATAGATGCTCTGAGATTTTGTATTTAACAGAAAAAAAGTTAAGCACAGAAACATGTGTTTGGGTTTGCCTGTATATATGTGGGAGGAGTGTAGTCTAGAGATCTGTAATGCATCTCCATGAAAAGTGTAATAGAGGAACAATTTCTGATTTGTAGCCTAACAAATTAAATAGTTGAAATTATTTTCTTTCCCCGCTTTTACCTCCATGGACTTCCAGCCCTATCTGTACACAGAACTGTCAGACAGATGTAGTGAGAAAGAAATGTAATTCACACTGAAACTCTTCAGTTCAGACTGACTGGCACTGGCCCTAATAATTCTGATGGAAAATGCTTCATTTATTTGTATAGATGCCCGTCAGAGGTTAGTGACCTCCAAGCTGTAGAAAAAAATGCCTGATTTCAAGTATATTTTACTGTCCTTTTAATTTTTTATGTGATTCTATGCTTAATGGATTAACAAGTGGATTGGAAGGTGTGGTGAAGCTGAAGCTTGTTTTTAATTAAATATTTCCACTTCTTTTCAGTATACATCAGCACTCACCTATGATGCTGTTCAAGTGATGACAGAAGCTTTTCGTAATTTGCGTAAACAGAGGATCGAGATCTCCAGAAGAGGAAATGCTGGAGATTGTCTTGCAAATCCAGCTGTACCATGGGGTCATGGTGTAGAAATAGAAAGGGCATTGAAACAGGTAGCTTCCCTGGGGTGAATGCTGGGATGAGTGCATGTGTGAAATTCTCTATAAATTCTTGAAAAGAATCATAGAATCATCCAATCTCCTAGCCTGCCTGTATTGTGCTGGAAATAGTCTTGAAATGAACTCCTTGGGAACGTGGCTTGTACTAAGGCATCATGTTGTGTAGGGAAAAAGAAGTCTAAAAGTTTTTGAAATATCAGTAATAATTTATGGAAATACAAAATGTGTTTTC
This sequence comes from Indicator indicator, assembly GCF_027791375.1. NCBI lineage: Eukaryota > Metazoa > Chordata > Aves > Piciformes > Indicatoridae > Indicator > Indicator indicator. Next base: position 22,215,961 of record NC_072017.1, on the reverse strand, counting down.
TAAAAGAAACAAACTTAATTTTCCTACCACTTCTGTCTTTGTCTGTTTAGGTTCAGGTGGAAGGTTTGACAGGGAATATAAAATTTGATCAGAATGGAAAGAGAATCAATTTCACAATAAACGTCATGGAACTCAAAAGTACTGGTCCTCGGAAGGTAATTTGAGTTGTCTTACAGTGTCTTAAAGGTTTTACCATGCTAAGCAACAGGATAAGGTAGGTAGTGAAACACTATAGATTAACCAAAGTATGAGGTGTGATAATATTCATCCATGGGTATTCTACAATGGTCTTGCAAAACAAAGTAAAAGTATGTATTACTTCTTTTGAATTATTTCTGGTAAGTACAACATCTTTTTCCTTTCACTATTGCAGATTAAACTTCTTGCTTTCCAGTCTGAATTGCTAAAAGTAAGACAGTATGTGAGAAAACAGGCTTCTGAGTGGCAAATGCAGGATATAGCTTTTCAGTGATATTTCTTTAAATGTGATTATCTTTCTGCTCCAATTCCAAACCTTTCAGGAAAAGCCAGTTTCTCATGTCTTCCTAATCTGGAGTATTTAGTAATAACCCTTTTAATCTACAGTGTGTGATGTTGATACTAAAACCTGTTAATATGTGAAAGAAAATGGGATAGCTGTATTAGACAAATAAACGTGAACACATTTCATTAGTTCAGTCTTTTTTTATGATTTGTTTTAGTTTTTAACTACTTAGAAATACTAAGTAAGTGGAGTATTTATACTTGTAAATTGATTGCTAAATTAGTTCTCTGTGAGCATAAATGAGGGGTATGGTAATAACATACTTAACCTTTTCTATGAAAGTTCATATTCACTAGTGTCTGTGCATCCTGTAAACTCTCTTTAGATTGGATATTGGAGTGAAGTGGACAAAATGGTTGTCAATCCTCTTGATGGCCCTCTTGGAAATGAATCTTCAGGACTAGAGAATAAGACTATTATTGTCACCACTATTTTGGTAATTAACCTCATCTTTTGTCAGAAGACAGTCTGTCCTACAGTGATCTGTTTCCCATCATTATGTTAGTTTAAATATACTGACTTTTTATTATTTGATATTGTGACCTGTTACTCATTATGATACATAAATAAAATCTGGAAATTAAGGAAATGCATGTGATTCAGTATGCAGATGTGTTCTGTAGAAGACAGTCATTGATTGAACATGCTAGAAAATTTTTAGACCTGAAAATGGAAATAAAATACCTGCTTTCAAAAGAGAGGAACTTTGTCTGAGAGGCAGAACCATAGCCCTAGTTTCAGAGAACGGATTTTGCCAAACTGAAGAGACTGGTTCTTATGCTGCAGAATTTTAGCTTCTATGAACTGGAAGTGTAAAACTAAGCATTAAAATTCATATTTTAGTTGTCTCGAAAATAATATTATGTACTGGTATAAATTAACATTTTTTTCTGTAAGTTATACAGGTTCTTTATCAGTTTGGACAAGTCACAGGTTAGCCTAGGAATTTCACTGGATGCAAGAATAGTCTGGTAACAACTGAGCAAAGAGGAGATATGTTGCTTTAATACAGCTTATGGCTTATCACCAGTTTTTGCTGATGGTAGAACTATACTGCATAGTTACAGATATTTTGCCTGTTGTTTGTGCAGTAATTCAATAAAGATGTAGCCTGGAGAGCCTGAACTGTTTTTCCCAGGAGAGATCTGGTTGTGAAATAGAAAAGAATTTTCTTGTGTTAAGACAGCAACTAAATACCTTTGCCTTCTTCCATCCAAACTGTATGAGAGAAAGAAACTGATTTTTGGAACTTACTCTTTCTTCTCTGAGTGCATAAATCCTGTTAACATTCATGGTCATTATTAACATACTGCTGGGAATCACTTATACCTGTAAGTATTGTTATTTGTGTATGACTGTGGAGAATGCGGCTTTTAAATGTATTAAGGACACGTCATGTTAACAGTTAAGAGCCAATATATACATAACATGCATGATTCAGATGTTATCTTCTCTCTTTTCTTCACATGTAAAAGGAAACATATTAATCTATCAAGTGCAAAAATGATAGATGTTTCTCTTTATCAAGTATGTTTATCTTTATCGAGTAGCTAAGGCAAGATCTTTCTGTGCAGGAGTCCCCATACGTCATGATGAAGAAAAATCACGAAATGCTTGAAGGAAATGATCGATATGAGGGCTATTGTGTGGACTTAGCTACAGAAATTGCTAAACACTGTGGATTCAAATATAAGCTCACAATTGTTGGGGATGGCAAGTATGGGGCAAGGGATGCAGACACGAAAATCTGGAATGGGATGGTTGGAGAACTTGTTTATGGGGTAAGAAAATTTTTTCTATTGAAGCCATTAAAGATGACTGATGAAAGGAGTGGGATTTGATTTATTTCTCTCTGTAGAGTCGAGGAAATGTATTCAATTCATTTGATAGAGAATTAGTAACTTGTATTGGAATGAAAAACTTTGAAAGGAAAGCACTGAATTAGATTTTAAATGCAAATGAATTTGGAAGATGCGAATGCATATTTCATCTTTCTCTCCAGGTGAAGGGCAATGTATTTTTATTAATACTTTTAAATATCCTATACTTTGTAAAAGGCACGTGTAAAAAGGGAAGCTTGTTATATGTCACCCATATGGTTATATGTATTCCAGTAAGAGGAGTTTCAACTAAAAATTTCTGACATTCTCCATAGGACATTCTTGGTGAAACGAACACTGCTGGTGTCTCTGCTGTCGTATTTTCCATTTATGAAAAGCAATAGAAATGAAACCGTTCTTTGCTCTAATCATTCTATTAGCTATTATATGTTTGTTTTTTCTTTCCTTTACAGAAGGCCGATATTGCAATTGCTCCATTAACTATAACATTGGTGAGAGAAGAGGTGATTGACTTCTCAAAGCCCTTTATGAGCCTGGGGATATCCATAATGATCAAGAAGCCTCAGAAGTCCAAGCCAGGAGTGTTTTCCTTTCTTGATCCATTAGCGTATGAAATCTGGATGTGCATTGTTTTTGCCTACATTGGGGTCAGTGTAGTTTTATTCCTGGTCAGCAGATTTAGCCCATACGAGTGGCACACTGAGGAATTTGAAGATGGAAGAGAAACGCAAACTAATGAATCAACTAATGAATTTGGGATATTTAATAGTCTCTGGTTTTCCCTGGGTGCCTTTATGCAGCAAGGATGCGATATTTCGCCAAGGTTGGTTACTCACCTGTTTCAACTTTGTGCATTTTTGGTCTCGGCCATCTCAGCTGGTGGAGGTTCATGGTGCATATATTTTCACTCTCAGAAAGAAATTAGTGGGTTTTTTTCCCCTCCTTAAAGTGACAAAAGTCCTTGAAATAAAAGCGGTTGTCTGTGGCATAGAGCCATGATGTATTTGATGAGTACTGTCTTGACATCAGTCATTCATTTGCCAAGTGAAGTTATGTGCACCATGCAGAGACTGTAAAATGCACGAGGTTCAAGTCATTCCATGCCTTCTTGGAGGGGTACCGTGTTTTTGCTGCATATTCCCATTTTACAGTTGACAGTGCATATGGTTCACAACAACTGTAATGGGAAAAAGGGTAACGTACCAATCATGACCTACACAGGCAGCACTTTCCCTCTAAAACTCACTACATATCATAACACGGTTATAACCCTCTGTTTTTTTACAGGAAAGCCTTGAAGTTAAATAAAAGTATCTAATTTCATGTGAATAGTTGCAAAACACTGCTGTTTTCTCTTGGCCTAGTTTTAGAAAAGTCACAAAGGAAATTTCTAAAATTAATTTGAAGGTCCATTTCATAAATGCTTAATTCCTCACGGAGTTTCACCTACTTTATAAGGGACAGCTGTAAAGCTTTAAGTTAATTCCTTTGCCACTCATTAAATATTCTATTTCCCTTGTGCACAAGTGATTTTAGCCTCAATTCAGCAAAGAAGTCGATGGGTTGCTAGTTGAAGGGACTGTAGTAAAAAGTGATAGGGCAACTGGGCTTAAGGAAATTCGATCAGAAGCTCTATGTAATTACACTAAGCAACTTTTTTCTAAATATCCTAAAGCAAGACAAGAAACAGATCAATTTCTAGTCAGTCTAATGGGTAGTGTGCAAAATAAACATCACCAAGGGAGCATTTCTTATATCTAAAGTTTGCATCCCAAAAGGCAACACCAGGTTTTCAAGTTGTTCTACTGTGGAAATAGCAGAGAATGTAGTGTGTGAGAATTTTAGCAGTTCTGTGGAAGGCTGGTATATCACAGTGAGATACGCCAGTCTTTGCAATGAAAGGTGCTATGGATTTGGCCTATAACACAGTAAGAACTGTACTGAAAAAAATGAGACAGTGAAGTTGTTTCAGGTCACGAGAAGCTGTTGTAATTTCAGTCCTCTGGGGTTTTTGTGTCGATCACATACTTTACAGGTTTAGTTGTCTGTAAGGTCCTCTATGAGCTGCAAAATTATTTTTTACTGAATTAAGGCCATAGCAGAATAACAGTCTGTTATTATTATTATCATTTTACTGGCTATGAAAGCATGATGGTTGTCATGCATAGTTTGATAACTTTTGAAAGGTGATGTAAATATAATGGTAGCAAATGGTCATCATAAAAAGTGTGTGAAACTCAAAATAATTTTGGAGCTTCAGAATTTAGTTTCAGTGAAGTATTTAACAGCACTTTGTTTCACTCAAGCATCTTCTTGAGGAAAGCACTTGGTTTATATATTATCTGTTTATTATAAAAACAGAAAACAGAAAAGTGCTGAAAACACCTCAGTTATTTTAGTTTTGAACCAAATTTTTCAATGTGGAGTTTGAACTCCCCGCAAAGGATTGAGCGTAGGTTTGAAAAGGAATATCCTCAAGCATCAGCAAAATATCTTTGAGAAGTTACATTTTGCACTACTGCTCTAATAAAAATGACAAGCACTGTAAGAATTTTAGAGTAGACAAGTAACTAGGGCTTCCTGGCTCTCAAATAGAAGGTGGTGCTGAGTAAGACTGGACTGCATTGGACAGAAGCCATAGAGGAGGTAGAATAATACATTGTATGATGAAGATAACTTACAGCTAAGTTTTCATCTTCATTTTTGAGATGTGGGTGCACTCTCAGTACTGCCATACTTTGTATGTATAAAACGTATTGCACAAATTCAGGTAATTATGCCCAGAAATTATGTTAGGTTATAATGATCAGATGAATGAGGTGCTTGTAAAGTGTGGGTTCATTCTGGCACATAGTTACCGATATTCAGAAACTTTTTGAAATGTATATTGAAAAAAATAATTTATTTAACTGGGACAGATCTTATGGGAAAATTTTGAATACAAATAACAATCAAAAAATGTACTTATGAAAAGTCATATGGGAGCCTAATGTCTGGGCTGACATCGAGCTTACTCGTTTTTTATGAAGCCAGTGGGGCAACTTTGCTGAGAGACCACAGGCTTTTGAATTACTTTTTGCTCAGATTACCTCCATGTCAAAATAAGTATCTATTATTTTGTCAAAGGTGACAGAAAGCATTTTTACAGAATACATGTCAGTTTAGAAGGAACTTGAAAAAATTTGTTTTCTGTGGTCCTTTTTAATAAGATATTCTGGCCTTACCTGATTTGATTTTTGTGCTCCAGAGTGAATTCATGTGTCTCTTGTGACATGGAAGAAGTATTTTAATATCAGATTTTATACAATAGCAATTCATTAAAATAACATGTCCAGAATTGGTTCAATTTATTTGTGTTCCCAGTTTAATAAATCAGCTTTTCACGTAACTATAATGTTTAAAAAGAATATATATATATATGTATATATTTTGTAAGAATTAGTTTGAAGTCACAGTAGGCTGGGTAAGGGATTTCTAATATATGTACTTAATAGTGAGAGGAGACACAACAGGTTATACCTAAGCTAATGCAGTGCCTTACTTTCAACTACATGCACATTTCTGCCAAACAATGAAGAACATCTCCAAAGGTTACATCCTCCTTCCTATAATGTCTTGTTTGGAAACAAAGTAGTAAGTAATTTCAGCGTTTAAAGGACAACTGTTAAAAAACCAGCAAGTTTGGCAAAGATGACTATACCAATATTTCTCTTCTACTAGTTTTTTGGTATTGAAAATCATTGATTTCTCTAGTTGTGTGCTTTATACTGTTATATATATTTTCTTGAGTTCTCTTTTCTTCTCTCTTCTTGAGCAGGAGATGCAAAACAAAGATCCTTAAGAGCCCACCTGCTGCAGCATCAGATTATTACTATTAAAAAATATACTTTCTTCACTGTGTTTCTGTATTATCACCAACTGTTTCTTGTCCAGTCTTCAGTTTGTTAAATGCTTGTACCTCCCAAAAATCATGTGCACTTTTTAGTTTATGGATATTCCCTAGGCCTGGTTTTATTGCAAATAATGCTGTCTATTTCTCAGTATAGATTGCCCACAGCATCATAAGCCATTGTTTTGTGAAAATGAGTCTTTGTCTGAATGTCTTAGGAAAATCTGCAAGTGCAAGACAATTTTTAAGTGCATACTGGTTTAGCTGAATGTGCTGTCTCACTGGTTTTGTTTGATCTCTTCATCATGTCACACAAATTCACTGCCGAGGGAACAACAAGCTTGTGTTAAATATAGCACATTATGATGGGGGACCACTAAATTCTCCAGAATATGTGGTTTCCAAGCTGATAAGTTTGCAGAGCTGCACTACAAGATAGCCTGAAATGCTTTCCTGTAATGTAATGGATCATTTGTATAAATCTGATAACATGTATTCCTTTTTAGGAATTTCATTTCACTTTACAAATCCATTTCATACTTGTTATTAGATCCCTGTCTGGGCGCATTGTTGGAGGTGTGTGGTGGTTCTTTACCCTCATCATAATCTCATCCTACACGGCTAACTTAGCTGCCTTCCTGACGGTTGAGAGGATGGTGTCTCCTATTGAAAGTGCAGAAGATCTTTCCAAGCAAACAGAAATTGCTTATGGAACATTAGATTCTGGCTCCACTAAAGAGTTTTTTAGGGTAAGATTTTATACTTTGTAGTTTTCTGTTTTGTTTTAAATAGGTCTTCGCTGATGTAAATTTTTTTCCTTAGATTTTATTAAAAGATTGCTGTAAAGTTGTGATATGTGCAGCCTAAGTCACAAGTGATTTTGTTTATTCATTATTACATTTATATATATATATATATGTGTGTGTGTAAATATAGGGGTCATATGACAAATATATGAAGCAAAAGTGCCTGCAAGAAATTACCTAAAATATATTCCACTCTCAAATAAAAAGCAAGGTAAGTTCAGTGAAGGGAGTTTATATCCTTCATCTAAGCTAATAGTTATAAACGAAGCTGTTTAATACTTGTGCTATATTTATGTTGTCACATAGTAAACAGGGACATAGGAAGGCACACAGACATGTTGTACTGAGTATTTCACATGATCTTTCAAGCTCGTACATGGGGAATGGGATGCAACCCTCTTGGCTGCTTTTGAAAACAGTTACTGTTTGTATTTGCATTATAGTAATGCCCTGAAAGCCTCTCAGTCTTCATCCTCTACCTCTGTGTATTTCAGTTTTAAAAATGTGTGAGATTTCCAATGTTTGAGTCTCAGGCTGCCCTTGAGATACCACATAACATGGTGGAATCTATCCAGCAAGTGAGTGAAACATGGGAAAAATGCCATGACTGTTTTGCTTTGTATGTGTGCTCTGTGTCTCTCCTTGCAAGATTGAAGTGGATCTGAAGTGCTAGAAATAGGAGAGGAAAAAAAATGTTAAATGTTATTCAGTGAATGGCCATAGTGTTAGGTTTAAAGAAAATGTATTCTTAAGTAGTGATACATCTTATGTTTACATTTCAAACACAGCCTGTCATGAAAGTGAAATGAAACAAGGTCTCACAAACGTTTTTTATGGACTGTTTAGTTAGAACAGTAACTGCTAGATTTTAGTTTTCACTGTAATGCTTACTTAAGTGGTAATGTACTAAATAAGAACCATGCTTGTTTCAACTGTAAATGAGCATTATTTTCCAATTTTGGTGATAGGTCCAGTAGTAAGACCTGTTGCTGATTGCATTCCTGTTGGCCAAACCAAAACTAACATCAGGCATGTCTGCAGGTCTGAAAGTGAGATCAGGTTTGTGCTAAGAGTGTTTCAAAGTATTTAGTAGCATATAACCATGTGTTTCTCATTTTGTGAGCATAAACCTTGTAGATATGGGGGGATTGAATGTGAAGTTACAGTAGGTCAGTTCTTTTGAGTAGTTCCTCTTCGGAGATTTTTAAGCTTTCTTTTAAAACAGAGAGTGTTTGTATGCGCATGCATCAGTGTTTCAGTTTTGTGCACCTATAGACATCCGTTCAATTAAACTTTTACACTACCAGTGTTTCTGATGAATGCTCAAGCATCAATTAAACTTACTTTTGTAAAATCAGGTGGAGGCTTTGTGAAGGCACATTTTGCCTTCTGTTAAGTTAGTGTTGGCTCTGCACAAACAGGGCTATGATGATCTCCTGAAATTTCTTCTCAGCAATTTCTGTCACAAGCAAGTCGGTGCATTATGCGTAATGCAACTTCTCAGCCTGATGGCTCTATTTTACTGTTTGCTAAAAATCACTTAACTTGCCCAGTTATAAGAAATAAAAGCTGTCAGAATTTCTTTCTAAGAGACCTGAAACTCATGTTTCAACAATGAAACTCTTTCTGCTGAAGGCAAGATGAAAGCAGTGTCTAAAACTTAGGAGACTAAAATTTCACCCAGAATATTTTTGTATTTCTGTGTAGTGACTGGATTGGAGTGGATGTGTGATTTTTTTTTTTTTGTGTGTGACCTGAAATTGGGACTGGAATTCTTTGAACAGCTGGGAACAACTTGAGTATTTTAGTAGCAGCACGCTAAAACGGACTGGCATTTTCTCTGTCACTGTTAGGAATTAAAAGAAACATTTGGATGTTTTTTCCACAGTTTGTCTATTTTTACTTTCAAGAAGTGGCATTATTTGCGTGTTTGTTTTCTATTGATGGAGTGTGTAGTGGACCTAATCTTCACTAGTAGAGCCCTGTTTCCTGGAACAGCACAAAATTTGGGAACAGTAAATAAGAACAGTAAACTGAATTTTCCTTGCTACCAAAGCATGGTTTCTAATAAAAAATTACACAAAAGTGAAAAATAAATGTTTCTCAACATTTTCCAAAAAAGAATTCTCAACAATAAACTTGATGGTGAAACTTAGCTGAAAAATGCTGTGCTGAATATATGTATCCAAGTGTTAATAGAGGAGAAGGATTCAAGTCCTTGTACAGCTTCCATGACTGTGTAAATGATACACTCATTTGGATGTACATAAGCTTGGGTATGTCAGGGATGTCACATTAGCTTGTTCTGTTTTGTTTTAGTATTCTAGTCTTCCATCCACCTATGGTAGGTACGTAGTAGTTTGTGTCCATGATAGCTGTGACTGGCTGCAGGGGCTGCTACAGTGAATAGAGTAACCCAGATAGAGGTTAGAAAAAACTAGGTGGAGGAAACAGAGTGGCTCACTGCACAGTGCAGACAGTAGTATGTAGTAGGTGTACAAGCTAGTCTGTATCACTTGACTTGGAGGTAAACAGCCTTGGCACTGATGACAAGTATATTCTCCCTAGCTTTAAAGGAAGTACAGACAAGTAGGAGATATTCTAACAGTCAGTTGACACAGAAGCAGGAAATGTAAGTGGGAAAAAGCAATGAAAAGGCATTGTGCTTTAATATTTCTAGTGCTGCTTTAAGATGAGAAGCATGGTCCATTCTGTAAAGAAAATAACTGCAGAAATGATGTATTTAACAGTATATGTTAAAAAGGAAAAAAAAAAAGGAAAAAAAAAAGAAAAACAGGTTTCCTAATTATGTATTTGTAAATAGCAGAATGTGTGGTGGTTTTCCTCAGGAGATCTCAGAGTTGCTAGTAGCAGAGAGTATGATCCAGGTTTTTAGAGTTCTGTTCCACAGAGTTAGAATGCTTAACATATCTGATACTTACCCCTACCCCTGTCTTAGGGATAGTGCTTTCAGAACTCTCTTAGTGCCCAAGCGTCTTAAGCCTAAAAAAGATACAGTGCATGGCTGCTGCATTTTCTTTTGGATTTACAAGCTGAAGTAATGGGCAAAGCAGTGAAGAAAAATGTATGTGGCTGTGTGTTTCTGACAGCACATGGTTTTTCTGAAATTGGTAGTGGATTGTAGTGGTAAGAATGTGAATAGGACTGCAAGCACAGCTTTGAAGATCAGGAGTCATTTCAGTTGACCCTGTACAGGTGCATCATCTGTATACTTGTCAGATCACAGATGGTGGAGCCATAAATGGTGGGGCAGTGGAGTTTCATCACTGTATGTACGACTGACACCATCCACAATCACACAATATTTTCACACTCTGATCCCTCAAAAGCTGCTGTAAATGCAGTTGAGGCATGCATTAGCCAGGAAACATCGCTGAACTTTGAAGGGGGGGGAGGAAAAAGTTACTAACTCAAGAAAACATACTACTGCTCACCTAGCCCTGCAGATAATAATTTTAAAGCATTGTCTATATGTGTTAGCTCTTGAAGTTACTTTCATGAGCTACAGCATTGGAAGAAAGAAACCAAATACAGCTGTGGAAGTATGCAAGCTTAGCATTCACTGGAACATTTCTATGCTTCCCATCTTCTTGCAGACTTATTAAAAATTAATATCAAAGTGATACAAAAAGAACAAAAGCTAATTATTTTTAAAATTCAGTGTTTTCACTGTGTACCTACCTGTATTCATCAACAAATCTGATAGAAAAATGAAATCAATCATGCTTTTTTTATGCTTTAAAGGATGAATTGTAACTAGTCCCATGTGTAAGGTAAGAAGGTGTCTCAAAGAAGAAATTACATGTGAAGCAATATTTAAACTAATTAACTTTATCTACATTCATTTTTATTTAAAATCTTTTTATGTGTACCTGTTCTTGAGCCAACAGTGTGACATGGACTGTGACCAATCTGTTTCATTCCAACTGTTTGGTGACCTGTAACAGTAGACCCTTTTCAAAGTAAATGCAAACGGAACTGCTTCATAAGAAGTATTTTTGTAGCTTTGACTGAAAAAGACTATGAAAGAGTTACTTATTCTTGCTTAAAAGGCTAGAGTTCCAGAATGAAAAGTTGGGAATGGGAAAAATGCCTAGAGGATGATAATTCTTTCTGTCTTATAAAGAAGTACTCTTCCATAGTGATAAGCTAACAACAAACATAAAAAGACAAGACCCCTTGAGTCATTTTTCCTGCAAAAGTGTTGTCTGTTGGGAGGCAAATATATCTTGGCCTGAACATCAGTAGTGTTGTCTGTTCTGAGGATCTTCAACACAGTCAAATGCCTCTAGATTTGAGTACTTTGAAAAACTTTTTTAACCTACAGAGTTATTTGAATTGATGATTGTATCACAAAAGATTATGCAAAAAGAGACAAGGCATACAGGAGTGTATCTATGAACCTCAATCTGTCTTCATGCTGATGAAGATATTCAAAGCAAAAGAACCCCACAGGAGCTGTCTAAAATCAATGGGAAGAAGAAGAAACACTCTGATTTTTTTTTTTTTTTTTTAATGGAACTGAGGTGAAAAATTATGAATCATACCCAATCCTTAATTTTTCAAGTTTGAGATATGGAAAAAATATAGAACATAGGTCTCCAGAGTTAAATTTTTACTCTCACAGAAGCTTCTGAGAGGTGAAGGAGACAGAAGGCTCAGTTCTTATCTGTAACTTCCTGCAGGCTCTAATTGGTACCTTAAGAGGCAGGGACTACAGGACTGGCATTTTATGTATCTGTGAAGAAGATGTGGAAAGGTACATAGCTGAAAAGAGAGTTAGACCTGAAAACTGAGATAATGTAAAGACTGCCTTTGCATCCATTACAATATTTGTGAAGATACGGGTTGCTTTTTTGCTGGTCTAGAGAATTCAGATGATTAATTTGTTGGGTTTTTTTGAGATCCTTGCATCTGGGCAATACACAAAATAACTAATTTAACCATTATGAAAGTAATTTTAAAAGAAAATGTAATAATCAGTGCTTCCTTTTTTCCTCAAAGCATCTCTCTTTTATTTTCCACACTGTTTTTTTTTTTTTTTTTTTGTTTCTCCACACTGGCCAAAATCCTAATGTCTTTTTCAGACAGCCTAGTGACCAAAACACTGTGGTGCTTCAGAAACCTTGTTTTATATATATTACTTAGATTAATTTCAAATTAATATTTGCATAATATTTATTAAAAATGAAATGTACTCCTTGCTAGTAGAATTTTCCATCCTTGTTTGTAAGAGAAATTGTCTGATAAACCTACCATCCCCTAATCTTCTCTTTCAAGTTCCCGTCAAGTTTTCTTAGATGTTCTAATCAAAGTATGCTGTGTAGTAAGTAATTTTGTGATGGGCAAAAATGAGTTTGCACTGTACCATACTTTCAAACTGGAAAATTTCATTTCACTTTTGTCATTCTAGTGCTCAGAATTTTCCACTTCTCATGTATAATAAGTAAACTTTCCTATTGATTGGCTTGATGTGCTTTGGTATCTCAAATTTTTTTCTTACAAATACTAAACGTTTCTATCTTGACATGTTTTTGTTCTTAAACGTCATCTGAAGCTCAGCAGTAATCGCTTTGAATGGTTTTACTTTTTTGTTAAATCCAAACAATATATTTATAATTCTAGACACCAGGAGTAGCACCTGCAATTAACTGCAGTTCTGCGATTGCTTGAGAAAGTGCTTTTGTGGTTTGGGATTTAGTTTATTCCCCCTACCCCAGGATGGGTGCAATATGTTCTTACTGATTTGCAGCCATCTTCTTTTGACCTTTTTTCCATTTCTGCATCTTCATTCCTATTACTTATTCTTCCTATATGTTAATCTTGTCAAAAACAAAGCTATAGGATATATGTAGATTGTCGTTCTCTGCTTTTCTTGCCACCACACAGCGGATGTACTTTCCTTTCATTCTTTTGTGACTTGTAGTGTTTGAAAATATGCTACTGTTGGGTGTGTTGTTTTTTTTTTTCAGGTGAGTTGATATGACGTCCTGTTTGCTTTATGTTATCAGCTTCCCCTCATCAAATCAAGATCCTACTTACAAATCTACATTTGTATTACAGAGATATAGCTAAGCCATAGTAGTAGATACTGGAACATGAATGCAGTACATCTGTCTTCCTATCAGGAGTTAGTTAGTTCTAGGAGTGGACAGCAAAACTTTCTTGGCACCAGCACTTCAAACAGAACAGATGGATTTAGGTTGTCATTGTGGAAATTGGTTTGCATGATATTTATCTGAGTTCTTCATTAAAGGAGATTGAAATGGTCTGCTTTTGATTTAATTAATATGATGAATGACGGGGATGAAATTCAGTTCTTTTGAAATTAGTAAGTCTCAAGGGAGGAGCCGTTTCAGCAGCTACTTTAACAGCAGTTAAATGGTCTTTAGCATTAAGCATCCTGTTGTTAGATGAACCTTTTTGAAGACTCAACCCTTTAAATCGCATGATTTATATGATATGGTTATTCTCTATGACATGTGATATGATACATGCAATATATGATAAGAATATAGTAACAATGTAAGGTTCTTGTCTCATACATTCTTGGAAAGAATTAAGTAGGCTTTTGAGGAGTAAGTTCTTGAGGTAGAATGTTTTACAGATTTCATAGTAAGACCAAATACACTAAAGATATTTTAAGAAGCTCAGTTAAGTAATGGAACGTGAAAACCCATAAAACTGCATCTTAAGAACTTCTAACTAATTTTTACAAGTACTAAATAAAAATATATTACAAAGTTTAGATCTTTCATCAATTTAAACTTTCATCCACTTTAAATATTCACCCAGTATAAACTAGTGGTTTAAAGTACATAATCTTGAGATAATTAAAAAGGCTGAAAATCAAGTTTTATTCTTTTCTGTGTTTTACAGATGTATAAATATTTGATTTACTGTGTAAATTGGCAAGATTCGTTTGTCGTTACACTTTCTAGCTACGGATGACAATACCAGTTCCTGTCCTTTTATTCAGTATGGAAGGTCAACAAAATGGTTACACAGACCGTATTTGAGAAGTAAAGTTCTGCTCCCACAGTAAAAGTTCATCACCTAGTAGAATGCTAGTAGTCTGAGGAGCTATTTCTGTCAATGACATACTAATTACAGCACCTCGATTTTAAGAATAGTAGGTCTTTGAATGACAAAATGGAAAAGTTATCTGATGACCCACAAAATTAAGTGAATTAATTTGATAAAGCTTTGCGTAATTTAACTTCCTAATGAGTTTCATAATGAAGGTACCATTTTACATTTAAGGGAGATGCGTACTTTGCAATAATAATTTTCATAGTCAAAATGCCCAGTAGTGGCATGATACTAAAATAATAATAATCATAAATTATTAGCTCTTGGGGCATTTTTCTATCAGTTACTGTATTTTTTTCTTGTGCTGCCATGTTAGTGTCAATTATAATACCAACGGTATAATTCATTTTTAACATTTCATATATACACTGGAGTGTCACCTTGCAATAGCAGTCAGCCACAGTAATTAAGAGCAGTGTGGTTTATTCCATATTCTTGCATTCTTGTCATATAATACAGAAGTCTACAATAGTTCCATTGTTTGGATCACATGAATGCATGTTGTAGTGGGGTTTAAGGAGCACCGCTGCCCTTTTAGATTTTTGGTACCATTGAAGAAGGAGGATATAAGAAAGGGCTGTGATGCACACAGATGCACACAGAGCATCAGAACATCTTGCATTTGGAAGAATTCTGTTTCTACCTGCTTCAGTCTGCTGTTGATAACTGCATGCTTTTCTAAGAGAATTTTAAGCGGATTAAGAAGATTTGCGTGGGAATAAAATATGTGATCAACTATACACAAGCCAGATTTAAATAACAATGTAATGTGCTTTTTTTCTCCCACAAAGTATGTGAATTACAATAAGTGTACATGCTTTATTTAACTCTCAGATAATGCTGACTTTATGAGCGAGTGTGTGTGTGTATGCACAGAATGCTAGATGGATGAACGTCTCCTTAACACATCCCTTTTCTACTTTCTGTAGCTTTACCTTTGAATTAAGACAAATTCTGAAAAACAAAATAATGAAGGAAATAAAATGACACAGTTCTGAAAACAGAATGTATTACTAAATATATTGTGTTGCATCATAAATAAAAACCTGAGAAGTCACAAATATCCCCTAGGTCATGGTTTGTCACTATTTACTGCTTTTGACTCTAGAGAAGGTCAAGGACTAGCTAGAGATCAAGACTCTGAACTGTATGAATTCCAGCAAGATGTTTTCCAGTGTTCGTGGCTGCAAAGGACTGTGCAGTCATGGCAAATTCTGAGTTCTATTTTCTGGTGACGTTTTTCATTCAGATTTTTATTTCCGTGGTTGCTGGGTCAGGTATTCCTACCTTCATTTACACAGCAAGGACCCTGTGAGCCATCTAGTGGGAGGTTTCTTCTTAACACTTGACAGTTTGAGAAATCTGTTCCTTGTGCCTCTTCCTGTTCAGCCATCCAGCACCAGCTGCTCAGTCAGTCATGGCACTTCTTTCATCATTCCTACTTTCCTATGTGATCAGATTTGTGTGAATTGACAGAGGAAAATAGGGCATTTTTTTCAGACTTAATGACAAAAGTAGAACAGAACTTACTAGACCACTGTTAATATATCATCAAAAGCTGTAAAATGTCATTTTAATAAATCAGGAAAGACAGTTAAGTCAGTTTAGGAACCTATTTGTGATGATTACCTAACTGGAATAAAGAATGCTTATTTAGTGTTAGATGTTTGTATAAGGAGAAAATAATGTTTAATTGTCACCATAACCTGTTCTACAACATGGGATCCAAATGTCTTCTATGAAAGTTGTAGTGATGGACACCTGAATGTATGTTGTCTGCTTTGAGTTGAACTGAACTGTGTAAGACAGCTCTAAAGCAACCTTAAGTTTCCCCCCTTTTAAAGCAAACAGGGCAATTCATGATGTATCACTGTAATTATTTTTGTAGCACTGTTAGAAGCTTGATCTCCCTTGCTTAGACTGTAGTTGTAAATCCCATGCAGCAGGTTGGATGTATGCTGCCAAATGAGTGTTGACATATGGTAGGAATGGAATGGAGATCTGGGTTTAATGAAAAAGCAAGTTTGGAGAACAAGAACTCAGGGAAGATTTTCCTCCTTCATATGAGGCTGAGGACTTTAGAGTCCAAGCCGAAGTAGGCTAAGGAGGAGATTGAGCACCCTACAGAGCTAAGCACAGGTAAGCTCCGCTTCCAGGAAAGTGGGCAACAGCAGCAAGGAATGCTATTTGTTACCTGTTAGAGGCATTTAGCTGTATCTATCAGTGTATCATGTAAATTACAGGAAGAGAGAAGTGAAAAATTGGATTTTTATTGGCAGCATGTAGTACAGTGATAGTTTACTTTGAGAACTGGCTTTTCAAAGATGGTGCAATGTAATGTTATTTAGGATTCCCTTTTTTTGGGGTCATGTTTTTCAGGATTTTTTTTTTTTTGATTGAACAAGAACAGTGCATATGCAATATGTCAGATGTTCAAGAATCAGAAATCTCCTGTGCCTTCAGCACATAGTTGTTTTCATCAGTCATTAGAATCACGCTGAATATATCCAACTCCTGATATTAATGGGTATACCAAGTATGTGTGGACTAACAGATAAAATATGCAACAACTGAACTGCAAAAGAGCTGTCAAAAAGCTGTGCCAATGTATATGTAGGTTCTACTAATAGTTGTAATATTTAGATGTTAGAAAATTTCAGTGGTTCATGGTACTGCCAGAACTTTTAATACTGGTAGACATAGAAAAACTGTGGATAAATCTGGGCCTCAAAATCTTTCTAAACTGGAAAGGAAAATAAAGGTAAGCCTGAGCAAATGATGATGCTGTACTACAAGACCAGTGAAGCCTTGGGAGATGGTGAGGGCATTATTGACACTTTTATACTTGATTCATTTTTAAAATTATATGATCATAGACGTCATATTTATAGCAGAATTACAGTTCTGAAGTGTATCTTACAAAATGTCTGTAGCAGAGAACTACTTCTGGTATATTGCACTTAGAACAGCAATATCTCACAGAGAAATAAGATGACTACAAAAGCGAGTGGTCTTGGTTTTGTACAGCAAAGTAGAAGTGTAATAAGAGCTGAGTTATGGGCAACATACTGTCTGATTTGGCAGCGGTTTATTGTCTCCTTCATATAATGATTTCTGTTGTCTTTTTAAGAAATTCATTTAGGGCAGTTTGTCAACTACTGTGGTAGTTCTACAGGTGTTTTGATCAGACAGTGTAGAATGTGCAATGGTAGCATGTTTACATTTTCTGCTCGGCTCACATAAAAGGAGATGATACAAACCCATGCTTTCTTCATTCTTCATCAGAATTGTGCAGTATGTGACAGTGTGATAAAGTCAGCTTCATGTACTCTTTACAACTGGTGATTGTTACTCACCCTGACTTGTCATACGTCCCATTCTGTCTCCTGTTTCTATGATAGCTCTGCTTCCTTTTTGGTGACAATTTCGTGGCAAACTGTTTTCCTCAGACCTTTTTCCAGGTTAAAAAATAACAATCAGTTGGTAGTTAAAACTTCCAATTATAGTTGTAACTACCAATTGGTTAAAGCAAAAGCAATGTTCTTCAGGAAACAATCTTTCTGAAAGAAAACCCTGACCTGCTGAGTTGAGGTGGTGAGGCATGTGGAGTATTACAAATAAGAACAACCTTGAAACTGGTGCCTCACTATTAACATTCCCTTCAGGTTTCACAGCAATGTTAGTTTCCTCTGTGGAGCAATCTGAAGTTTTCTAGTGCTGCTGACACATGTCAGCTCACCTCATTTGCATAACACAACTGCAGAGAGAGCTGCAAAAAAAGATCATCTTGTTTGTGAATTTCTGATTAATATTTTGCTGAAGTTTGAACATAGAACGTACCTTGTAATCTGGCACACCTATTTTAAAGTGAAAGTAGCACTGTTTGTTTCAAGTCTTTAACAAATACAAACTAAAAAAACCCCAACACTTACATATGATGACAGGATAGTATTAATAGAAAAAGAGAATATAGGTGCTGCTATCTTTCAACATTGAGTAATAGACTTGCCTAAAAATGATTCATTTTCCCAGGTGTGCTTTTGCTGTCCACATAAAGATTAGTTAATTAGGCTTCATATTGTCTCCACAGAGATCTAAAATTGCAGTGTTTGATAAAATGTGGACCTATATGAAAAGTGCAGAACCATCTGTGTTTGTGAGGACTACAGCAGAAGGGGTAGCTCGAGTACGGAAGTCCAAAGGAAAATATGCCTACTTGCTGGAGTCAACCATGAATGAGTACATCGAACAAAGGAAACCCTGTGATA